>NW_023416308.1:34375399-35575399 GCF_014176215.1 Rousettus aegyptiacus | reverse complement strand
GAGGGAAGAAATGATCATTTTCTGAGTCTGACCATGTGTCCCACACTCTAATCAAGATTTGGGCATCATGTAATACAGAACGCCCATCCTCTTTAGCAGATAAGGAAGCTGAGGCTAAAAGGATAGGGCTATTTGCCCACAATCACACAGCTAGCAGTGACTCAGTTGAGATTCAGTTCCTGAATCTGAGGTCAATGCTCTTTCCATCATCTCCATTCCCCAAGGTTCTCAGTCCTGTGAAAAGCTGTAATCCCAGTGCCATCAATTACTCCAAGCATTTTCTCATTCCTGCTGTTGTTCCCAGATTTCAAGATGGCCCTCATCAATCCTCTTGTAATTACTTTGTGTAGTCCCCTCCCACACTGAATCAGGGCTGGACTATATATCCAATAGAACATGGTAGGAGTGATGGTATGTGACTTCCAAGGTTAGGTCATGAAAGGCAGTGCAACTATTGCCTTGGTCTCTTGTATTGCTCACTCTGAGGTAAATGGCCCTCATGGCAGGAGAACACTCAAGCAATCTACATGAGAGGAATGGGCTTGCCAGCCAATGTGAGAGAGTCACCTCAGAAGTGAGCTCCCAGCCCCAGCCCA
Source organism: Rousettus aegyptiacus (assembly GCF_014176215.1). Lineage (NCBI taxonomy): Eukaryota > Metazoa > Chordata > Mammalia > Chiroptera > Pteropodidae > Rousettus > Rousettus aegyptiacus. Next base: position 35,574,803 of record NW_023416308.1, on the reverse strand, counting down.
GCCTTTGGATAACTGCAGCCCCAGCAACATTCTGACTGCAACTTTAAGAGAGACCCTGAATGAGAAACAGCCAACCAAGGTACTCTTGAGCACCAGACACCAAGAGAAAAAAATAATAATTATTATTATTTTAAGTCACTAGGTTTTGGAGTGATTTGTTACACATCGATAGATAGCTGGTACATCTGTCCTCAGAACAAAGGGCACTCATGTTTTCAGAGCCTCCAGCACAGAGCTTCTAGGCTGAGGGATGGATCTAGGTTTTATCTTCTGAATGTAGGAAAAGCTCTGGGGTGAGCATGAAGCCAGAGACCCTCTTCCCAGAAACCCCTTTTTCCAGATACTCTTTCCCTCTCTTACAGAGGGACAGGACCCATCTTCCTCAGAGATCTCAGAAAAATACCCACTCACTGCTCCAGCTTTGGCATAAGACAGGATGAAGGTGAAGTTGTCCCTCGGATCTCATTAGAAATACCTCCTCCCCCCAATGAAGATAAATCCTGGCCTGTTGGGAGGGAACCAACTGGATACAGATGAACCAGTGCTATCAGCTGGATGTGACTTCTCAAGATCTGTAGCTGATGGCACATGGATTTCTGCAACTGCTGATATTGACCCTATTATAGTGCTTGCAGGAGTCCCAGTGAGCCTTGAATGGCACCTCCCTCTCAGAGAACTCTGGGGTCATCTTAAAGAGGATATGTCCTCTCTGCCCTGGCCTCCCCTGTTTCTAGTTGGAACCCTGAGGGAGGTTCGGGGGACACTATGTCACCTAGCATGACATGAAATTCTAAGGCTGCTGAAGGGGCTGGTGCTCATGCCCATGTCCATACCCTGGTGTGCTGTTAGGTTTACACAGGCTCCACTAGGTAAACAAGGCCCACATCACTGCCTTGACTCCCTCTTCCTTTCCTGTGAAGGCCACAGATAAAGAAGACATTTTTAGGTTCACATGTTGTGTTCTTACTTATAAGACTACTGTAGAAAGAACTCATCTGACTGTTTTATTACCTTCTAATTGGTTTACTACCTTCTTTATCTCTCAATGTCTTTAGGTATTGAAGTTGTGTCTATCATGTGATGGGCCTTCTGGGGTGGGAATGGGGGACATTTGGAACCCTAGAGACCCTATCTCAACTTGTAAGAAGAACACAGGCCATTTCTGGTTCTCCGGCTTTTCATAACAAGGACCTGGAAGTTCCATGAAAACTGGTACCAACCAGCCTCAGGGTCTCCATCTACCTTTGTCTCAAAGTAGAGAGAAAGCATTACAAAATTTGTCCCACCACTCTTTCGTACCTGTCCTAATCTATCAAATACCACCATTATACACAGGCAGGCTTCCCTTCTCTGGCGCCCTCCAGCCACTCTCATTCCCCTGGCACCATGCACAGCATCTGTCTCCTTATTTACTTTCCCCAGTTTCTTTGCTTTCTCTGCTGCACCAGCCAATATATTGTTTATTTTTGCCCAGACCGATCCCTGAGGCTATCTCTGGATCATTCTTGTCTTGCTAGCCCTCTGCCTTTCTCAAAGAACACACTATGGCTGGCAGGAAGCTTGTTCTTTGATAACATTTTCATCCTATTTTTCATCACAACATCGGTGTTTCTGCAAACACTCAGGCCCTTGCCAACTGTCCCAGAAGAGGCAAAGGGAGCTGCCCGGCCTTTTTTCCGAGGTGTCTAGGGAAGGTCAACCCCTTTCTCCCCTATTACCACTGTGGGTGATTTTTTAAGTTCTGCCCATTGGAAAGGAGGCTGGAGGGGACAAATGTTTCATCTGGTATTTTAGGTTGAGCAGGATCCCGTCATCAGGGCAAATCCAGGCCCGGTCACTCCAATTTTGTTTAAGAATCTGCATCTCAATTTCATCCTCTGGAAAGTGAGTCTTATCTACTGTACAGACAGAAGGTATAGAAATAGCTAGCAAATAGAGGTTTTGTGACAGAGTTGCAGTGGACAGTGACCAGGTTGCTGCTGAGAACCAAACGCTCTAAGAAGCTGGGAGTTCTGCACAGAAAGAAGCTCACCTGAATCAAACGAGGAGCAATCAATAGCACCCTAGCCCTGGATGAGGCTTGAGTCTCTTAGAGCAAACATTATCCCTAGGCCTCTAGTTCTAACCCCTCATTTACCAGCAGACAAAGTTGAGACCTGCAAAGGGAAGTGACTTGTCTGAGGTTACCTGGTCTACCAGTGGAACCTATGTCCTAATTCACAGACAGGCCAACCAAGTAAAGCAGAGGCAGGCCCACTCCTTAGAGACTCCATAAGAAGGAGTAGGATGAGGGCTCTGTTCCCCAAGCCAGAGGACCACATTATGGGACCCCCTCCTAGGCCCAGCGGCCATTGCTCAAAGATGAGGTCATGTAAGAAATTAATTAACATCTGGGAATATCCCCCAGAAGAAAGCCATTCCCAACCCTTTTGCCTGAGGCAATGCTGCCCACAGTTTCTCAGGAGCCTATCTTGTGATGTGAAATCCATCTTTCCCTTGTAGAAGGAGTAGAGTGGAGGTGATAGGCATGTTGGGGGTGCAGGTCAATGGAGGAGGGTTATAGAGGTGTCCCTGTCAGGAGAAGGAATGCATCTCCATTTAGATGCTGAGGTGCAGAATCCAGAGGATCTAAAACACCATGCCTCAGGCCTGGGGAGGGAGCAACCCTTGCTCTAAATTTCTTCACTCCTACTCTTCCTTCAGTAGTGCTTGATGTGGTAGCACCCAGAACCTTTAACTTGAGGGCTCTGAGGCTCTCAGGAAGGAGGTGAGAAGGGACTCCAGCTGGAGCTTGGAACTGGACAGAGAGGGGTGAGAAAAAGAGAGAAAGAAGCTTGAGGTGGGAGACTCCATGCCAGTTCTGGTTTTGGCCTGGAGCAGGGAAAAACAGGTGGCTCAGAGACCCAAAGCTACAGCCCCTGGGACCAAGCACAAAGTGCTGACCACTACCCTCACCCCCAGGCAAAATTCCAAGAAGCCTAAAGGTGTCCTGGGCCCTGGGTACAGTGCTTCCCATATCTAGTCACCAGCCCTTGGCTCAGTACAGTGTGTAGGACAAGCTGTGTGCAAACAAGAAGTCCAAGCTAGTTAAATGGCTTGTGCAAGATTGCCTAGATATTTATACCTTTTCCATTTATTATTCCTCTCCAATTTCATAAACAATTTGAGGAGGCTTATAATAAAGGGCTTTGAATTTATTCCTTCCACAGATATTTGGTGCTCTCTATGTGTCTGACATTGTTCTAGATTGAAAGGTGAACAAATAAAGACAGAATCCTGTTCCTATGGAGCTTATCATCTGGCATATTATAATCTTGTGATAAGTACTCAGAAAGAAATGAGGGTGTGACAGTTGTGGGAGTGTGCGTCAACTTTAGATAGGGAAACCAGGGACAACTGCTCCAAGGAGGTGGCATTTAAGCAAGTGGCAAAAGCCTGAAACAAAATTGAGTTTGGTATGTTCACACTGCACAGAGAAGGCCAGTATAGCTGTAGTGGAGAGAATGATGAAAGCTGAGAGAGAGGAAGGGCCCACACCAGAGGCCTCTATGGAAAGAAGCTAGAGTTTAAACTTAATAGGATGGAAACCACTAAGCAATTATGAAGTGACGAGGAGCATGATCTCGTGGACATTTTAGAAGGATTCTTCCTGCTCCCTCGAGAAGAATGGGCTTTTGGGAGGTAAGAATAGAAGTAGTTTCTGTGGTGATGCATGTGAGAGATAATGGTGATTGGACTAGGGAATGGCAGTGGAGCTGAAGAAGGATATCGAAAATAGTGTAAGAGAGGCAAGAGTAAGCAGAGCACTCAACTTGAGGTCTGAGAGCATTGTTCTAACCAAGCATGACCCTGAGCTCCGGATGCCTGGCCAGGGAGCTGCAATGCTTGGGAGAGGAGCAAGATGGTGGTCTTGGGAACCTGGATTCCTGCAGAGGAAAAGCTGGAAAGAGACTATGAGGAGAGCTCTCATAGGAGAACAGCTCCTGGAAAGCAACACCAAATGTAGGGACCAAGGGTAGAATGAAACTCTGCCAAAGAGAAGCCATAAAATAGGGCCAACCAATTTGGGATACCCTTGAGGGTTCTCCTTCAGAGATCAAGGCCTTGAATCACCTGTTGCTGAAGAATAATAACTTAACTTGCAAGACTGGGAGGACTAAAAATGCATAGTATAAAACAAGGATGACATGCAGACATCACTTCCACACCTGCACCCATGGCATACATCATTAATCACTTGTGCCAGTCTCCCTGCTGAGCCCAGACTCAGTTTCATTGTCTTTCTCAACACAACGCTCCAAGCAGCTACTCCTAATCCACTCAGGATGGCAAAAAGTTAACCTCTTCATCATTTCCAGTACAGAGAAATGGGTACCAAGTTTGGAGTCCAAGAGACTTGAGGTTTAGCTTTGTCTTTGTCTGTGGACAATTTAGCCTCAGACTAAATGTGATCATGTATTAAAGCACTTAGCCTAGTATCTGTTACTGGTAGGCATCAATAAATGTTAAAAAAAAAAATAGCTTCTTTTGCACCATTTATACTTCTGCTCCAAAATGTGCATGCACGCACACACAGACACACACACACACACACAAACACACACACTACAAATACTCCTACACACTTCCACACAGTGTATGTTCACATGTATACTTACATACACATGAACACACTCATACACAAGGCATAAGAGGATAGAAAAATTTACCCTAACAGTTTAAACTGAAATTGATCTTAGGGAGGGAACTCTCCTTTGTTCAGGAAATTACTTTGGTAAATCTCTAGGGATACAGACTAACAGAAGTCAAGGGACAGAAAAGATAGGTGAGTGGCTCTGCATTAAAATTGAGACTTAATTCAGGAGCAGTGGAAAGTAAAGTAGCCCAGAGGTGTGAGTGCTGCAGAGCACTATGGTGGAGTGGGCAAAGCACTTTTAAAGAATAAGTATGTTAAATATTCAATATGAAGCTGTTTGCATTTCTGAGATGTAAAACCTCTCTGTATCAGAAAGAGTACATATGCATGATTCCATTTATACAAAACTCTAGGGAATGAAAACCAACCCACAGTAACAGGAAGCAGATCAAGGGTTGCGGGAGGAGGAAACCTTGTGTGTGTGGGGATCAGGGGAGGGGCTTGCTCACTATCTTCACTTTAAATATATGCAGTTTATTGTGTTTTTTTTTTATCCCTCAAACAAGGCTTTAACATATTTTCTACAAGCTATTTGTATCAATTTAATCTAATTTTTGGTCTCTCATGCTTGTAAATGTGCTAACTTTCCCCACCTTTTAACAGGTACTGACCCCCAAAAAACGTTTTCCCTGTCTCCCCACACTTCGGTCAAGTCTGACATAGGTATGAAAGTCTTTTGTGAGTGGTTTTGGGGTAAAATTTGAAAGAGGGAATTGAATCCTGCATCTAAGTTGAAACTGCAGAACAGAGAGCATGTGTGGGACAGGAGACACAGCCAAGAACTGAGCAAATTCAATAGAAGCGTGAATACAGAGAAGTGAGGTTCTCATGAGGACTCAAACTCACTCCATGCTCTAGAAATTCTCGGAAGTCCTGGAAGAGAGCACTGAACTTTCACAGGACATGTGCCGGGAATTCAGTTCAGTGTCACAGATTTTAAGGCACAAAGAGATTTCAACTAACACTTGGGGTCCTTACATAGACAGAAGCATACACAGGCACCCAAAGTGCGCCCCCTCTGGCCACACAACTTTTCATTGTGCCGTAGAGCCGGTCCCCCTCTCTCAGGGGCTGTGAGCACCAAGCTAGGAAGAGGAGGTGACTCCTGACTGAACTGTATTTTCTCTGTAAAGTAACTTATCAGAGGGGAGTTTGACACACTCATATATGTTTCTCATTGTTTCTTGAGGTCCTCCAGTCAGCCCATTCTAGTCAGCCTCATAACATACTCTCTGGCAATATCCTCACCCAGCCAGCACAGTGACTATGGAAACACAGTGTCAGTTTGCTTCCGGCAACTCCAGGCAGGTGCTATTTAGGTCCCTCAGCTCTGCTCCAGATGAACAAGAGCTTCTCCAACCTTCTACACTCTCCTTCGCCTCTTTCCCTCACCTCCCAACACCACTGACACCACTCTGGGAGCACCGCAGCGGAAAACACATCAGCCCTCCTTCCCAGAGGATAATTAAAGTGCAGCATCTAGAGAGGACCAGCTCCATAAAGCAAGTATGTAATTTCAAGCTGACAAGGTTAGAAGCATGTGCCATGGGTTCTCTAATAGGCAAGATGGATGGATAGCCAGGGAGTCCAGCTGATGAGCAGGAGCCAGTGAAGGTATAAAAGGGACCAAGTGGAAATAGCACAAGAAGCTCCCAAGGTGGAGGTGGATGGGCAGGAAGAGGCTTTCTGTGTTCTGAAAGTCTGTTTGCTCTCTGCAAACCCAAGCTATGAGCATCTCCCCCAGAGGAGCGTCTGCAGCAGTAGATGCAGCCCTGCCCATTGTCCCCTCACCAGACACAGGAGTAGAAAGAAATCCAGGGAAGGCCTCCTAAATACAGACCTGGGTAGAGTGTCAATGCCCTGGGGACAAGCCCTCCCTGACATCAATAAACTGAAACTTTGCAGAAAACTTTCATGTACCTGAAAGCAGGTATCACTGGGGCTCTTATCATCCTGTCATCAAGAGAAATTCTTCCCAGAGATGTTAGGAATCCTGCTCAAAGTCATAAAGCAAGTCAGCGATGAAACCAAGAATGTAATATATATTCAAGAATAATACATACCAATATACTAAGACCTTGGTGAGGCCTCATTTCAAAAAAAAAAAAAAAACATATTATAGTACTCTAGTACCACCCTGGGATGCACCAGCTGGGTAGGTAGCAAGATACTGGCCAGCTCAGTGATTCAGTGGGTCAAGTTCATGCTTCAGTAGAAAGATAAACTACTTCTGGGCTGGGCCTTCAAAAAGAAGAAATCACAAATAGCATCCCAGGAAATCTGCAATCTTCTTTACAGCTCTGTAGGTTCCTGGACCAGCACTTTAGTCATTGGCTTTTGCCATGCCACTTCAGTTGGGAACCATAACGGTATTTATAGGCAGATGAAAAAGACTAGGATGGAGAGGCAGCTGCCTGTGAGGACAGCTCCATCTCTGAGCCCAGAAATATGGTGCCTCCCTTTCCTCATTGTTGCCTCACCTACACACTGGCCCCGTTGGGAAGCTTTTCCCTTTTCCAGGCTCTGGGCTCCTATTCCACATTATTTGAGCTTCTTTGTCCTTCCAGGGTTTAACAAGACCTGATACAGTGCCTGGCCCTCAGTGGGTGCTCATGGTTTGCTGAGTAAATGTAGGTTGATATGCGTGTGAACTGGGCTGCCTCAGCCTGCTCTTCTTTCTGCCTCAGCCTAGCTCTGCTCTCAACTTGGTGGGGCAGATACTCTCTTTAACAAGGCATGGCCACTAGTTAACAGGTGGGAATCCAGTAAGGTGCTGTGGAATGAATTGTACCTCCCCCCAAAAAAATTTATATGTTGGGGCCCTATCCTCCAATGTGTTAGTGCTAGGAGGTGGGGCCTCTGGGAGGTGGCTAGGTTTAGATGAGGTCATGATGGGATTAGTGTCCTTAATAGAAGAGATAAGAGTGCTAGCTGTGCTCTTCCTCTCTCTCCATCCTTCCTTTTCCTTTCTCTCTTCCTTTCTCCCCTCTCCCTTCCCTCTCTTTTTCCCTCTCTCCCTCTCTCCCATGTGAGGACACAGCAAGAATGTATCAGTCTGCAAACCAGGAAGATTCTGACCAGGACTAGAATCTGTCAGCATCTTGATCTTGGACTCTCAGCCACCAGAACTGTTAGAAATAAATATCTAGTTTAAGCCACCTAGTCTGTAGTACTTTGTTATAGTAGCCCACGCAGACTAAAACACAGGGGAAATGGAACTCTCCTCCCGAATTCCACCTGCCTCAGCCCGGAACCATATCAACAAGACTTTAAACTTGACTGTGAGCAGAACCCTGACTGTTGAGGTTCTAGACTTGGCCCTGCTGTTTATCAGCTCTATGACCTCAGGGAAGGGATGGAATCAGAGTACTCCAGGGATGACATCCACAAGACCTCAGTTTCTCCATTTATAAAAGGGAGGGAGATGGGAGCCCCATTCTCCCCTTTCTCAGGGATCCTATCAGTGGGGCTCCTGGAGGATCATGGGAATAAGCATGCCTGAAAAGCACAGCACACTGTCTGGATGTGCAAGAAGGCGAAGTCTGGTTGGCATCAATGGCATTGCTGGTAGAGGAGCTCCTTGGAGTAATAGAAGAGCCATGCCCAACTGAGCACTGGAGCAGTTTTCTGTATGCCAGCCCCACCCACTTACATGCCTCAGAACTAAGGATCCAACATTGTCCACAGTATGTTATGGCCTGTCCACTTGCTTTCTCGGACAGTTCTAGGGATCCTATCTTGCCTCCCACCTCCACTGGAAACCTCTGCAGGGTAGGTTTAGAGCGCCCCTGAAATCTGCCACAGTGTTGAGCAGGTAGGGCCTTGATCCACCTACTACTCTCTGATATGACTCAGCCATGCCTCATTTGGGGAAGGGGCTGACCTTTGCTGCCCCTTAAGCTCCACCCTGGCAATTGGCACTCCTCTCAAGAAATAGAGGGTGTTCTGATGTGGGTCCTTTATGCCCTTCCCAGCCTATCACCTTCTGCTATTGTCTGTGCCCTCAGGGGCCAGTGCTACCCTCCCTCCACCTGCTCATACTGCCCTACAGGAAACTTTACCCCAGGTCCTGGCTGAGTGGAAGAAGCAATAACTCCAACTCTTCATGACATGGGGCAGCTGGGAACTGTGCAGGACACCCTCACTCCCACCCCAGGAACCCGGCTGCCTTTTTCTCTGTGTCAATATGCCACAGTTCCTGGGAAATTAAGGTAGGGGTGTGAGCTGGCCCAGCTCCTGACTCTTGCCTCCTCCTTCAGCCTTTAATATTCATGAACTCTCCTAGCAGGGGAGCTAAAAATGTTTAGCTCCTAAATCTAACTGCTTTATGGAAGCCTAATTAAATTCTTTGGTGGAAGGGGGAAATAAGTGACCTTCCAAACTGCCAAAGCTATTTGGAGTGGCACGTCCCAGGAACCTTTCCCTTTCTTTCTCCTACCACTGTGGTTGGTCTTTTTCTTGGTGATGAAATTTTCTGCCTGTCCCTCAGGCTAAGGGATCCAGGGGACACTCCGAGGGTGAGTGCCCCAAGGCAAGACTGCCTTCTGTCAAAGAAACATACAGGCAATGATGTTAGACTCCTTTTGCAACCTTAGACCTTATGGGAAATTGCAGTCTCATCCAGCAAATGGGGTTGAGGGAAGAGAACTCCTAGCAACAGCAAGGAGTTGGCTCAAGTGGAAAGAGAATGACAAAGATCCCCTCTCCCCAGCGGTGTTTCTGCAGTCAGTTATTCTGTGAATTTCAGGCTTCCTCTTTACCTGGGCCACCTCATCCATGCATCATGGCAAGGCCTAAATGAACACAGGGATGGAGGCCCTTTGCAAAACTTGAACCTAAGAGCTTAGAACAGAGCTCACATCTCAGTTCCTTCTCTTACATACTAGGGATATCACACTTCCACGTGCCAACAGAGAAAGCTGCCACTTTCTGAGGGCCTCTGAACAGAGGGACAAAAGGGTCTGAATCCCTCTCAATCCTCCCTGTCACCTAAGAAGAGTTCCCTCATCTTGAGAAGATGGAAGAGATGTGAGTAAGAGGGGATGTGGATATGAACCCCTGAGCCTCTCACTTGCACAGTGTCAGGATTTGCCCCTGATAATGTCTGAGACACAGGTGAGTTTCAGCAGGACATTTTCTCCATGAGAAGTAAGAGACTGGCAGAATCCCCTAGGCAGGGAACTGGATAAGACCTGGAGGTGCAGGTCTACACAACACACCAGCATCAGGGCCAGCTCTCACAGGACCTCAATTACCATCTGCTGAATGGTTGTGAATGAACATGAATACCTGATAGAGGAAGACAGAGGCAGAACCTGAGAAATCAGCTTGTTTCTTTTCTACTTTAAGAGGTGGTCATTTTTATCTGGTCCAATGTTGCCTTCTGATTTATCACCAGTAAGGCATTCTCAGACAATGTCAATTCCCAAAGTGAAATAATTGGCAGACGGTGGGCATGGGTGACACCCTGACTCCAATGAGCCCTTTTTCTTTCTGGGGTGCATACTCTTCAAAATCAGTTTCTGGGTCATTCTGAGGTCATCAAAATAGACACTACTTGGTATGTACATTCTGAGGGGGTGACCACACTCAATTCTAGAGTCAATGCCCAAGTGGAGTCCAGAAAGCCAAGGTTCTAGGCAGTCTCCAGAGGTCAAGGCCCTACTATCCACTCCAGACGACAGAGAGGACAGCATTTCTTTTTCTTGTGGCCTCCCCCACTGCTTCTCTTGCTTTTTCTATTAGTGTCCTCTTCTCTCCATTCATTCCTGACTCCCCTCCACTCCTGTCCCTCTTCCAGCCTGGGGTTTTCTATCCTTCGCCCCACTCAAATCCTCCCCCACTGCAGGGTCCAGCTTCATGAGGGAGAATTGCCACAGCCAGCCCAGCCCACACTGATCTCTTCCCTGTCCTGATTTTTGGGTTGGCCAAACCACTCATTCAGCCTCTGAGCCCCTCACAGCCTGGAGCCCACACTAAACTCCCTTGTGGGTGTGATTCTTCACTCCCCAACTAGATTTTGACCTCTAATAAGCCAATATGCATGCTTTAAAATGCCTTTGGGAGCTCTCTGTGTGCTCTTAGAAGATTCGAGCTCTTCATGGAAAGTAAACAAATATGTGGTCAAATGAAAGAAAGTAAATGAATAAATGAGGAAATTCACTCATTCAACAAACATTTATTAAGTACTGTATGCCAGAAACTGTGCAGGGTGATGGGAAGACCTAAGGCATTAGAACAGACTGGTCTTTACCCTCAGGAGCCCTCAGTCTGGAGAAACAAATGGGGGAATAAATGAAGGTGTAAGTAAACAAATGAAGATGAGAGAGTAAGCAGGCAAAGGAACAGGTGATCAGACAGTGCACAAATATACATGCTTTTGAGACCCCCAATAGTGTTCCTGGGACAGAGGGACTCCTCACCCGTCTGAATCTTCCCCAGACTAATTCTTCCTCTCTTGGCTCTCTTGAAAGATCCAGCTCTCCCCAAGGAGAGAATTCAGACTCCCACCCCAACCCTTTCTTCCACCACCATGTCTATTTTGGTGTTTCTGCCACCTCCCTTTGCTCGCAGTTGCTGCCTTTCCTTCAGAGGCCTTAAATCAAATGAGACCACACAGTGCTGTCCCCATCACCACCGTCTTGGGCTGAGGCCCAGCTACCTCTTCCCTGTGAGCAGGGAAGAACCAAGCTGCCAAGGAGCCCGCATCAATGGCCAAATAAGAGCACCTGAGCTAGTTGCTGCCCCTGCTGGCCTGGTACAGCTGCGCCCTCATGTCAAGACATGGGGAGGAGTTTCCTGAAACAGAAAGAGGTAGAGCCTGTGTCCCCCAGTCAGGTGGGAACAAAAGAACTACCATCCTCTAGAAGGGGTCCTTAGAACATCCTTGGAGATGGCCTTTAACAATTATACAAATGTTACAGCATGTTATTCTGGAGAATAAAAACAAATAATCCTTCTGGTGTTTGAATTAAGGTAGAAATGGTAAATACTTTTTATTAAGATACATGTAATAGTAGAACAAAACTTTTGAGGCTTATCTTAATATTGCTGGCACAGCCTCATTTAGTCTCTCTAGATTATTATTCATGGGACTTTAGGCTCGGCCCTTCTACCTTTCTGTAATGTGATATGTGTTGGTGTGTGCATGTTTCTGTGTCTGTGTATATATTAGTGAGGGATGGGGCCATAGAGATGGAGTTCCAAATTATGTGCAAATGTTTCAAATATAACTGTGTAGCTTTGAGCCATGTGGAAAGAATGTGTGATTTGGAGTTGACCTTGGATCTCATATTAATATTGTGGCCTTAGACAAGTCAATTTCTGAGCTTCTGTTTCCATGAATGGGTATTGCAGTGTAGTAGATTCTGTGGTACACCCAGACCCTGTCTTTAGGAACTCAGCTGCTTGGGTACTGCCTATTGATGGCTCACAGCTAAGTCCCTCCCCCAGGAATGCCCTGGGCAAAAGGGAGCTGCCTTCCCCAAGGTTAGTTCACCATTAAACACTGATCCACATGGGATACAGAAGCTTGACTGGAGCTATCTTTAAAGGACCATCTCAGCCTTAGCACTTGGCTCAGCTGAGGTCTTATTATAACTGCAACCCAGTTACCTTCTCCTCTGCCCAACCCTGCTTCTCTCACTCCCTCACAGGTGCTGTTCTCTGAGCATGCTACCCAGAAAGGCTCCTGAGCACAAATCCGTATCTCAGAGTTTGTTTCCTAGGGAGCCTGACCTAAGAGAAGAGCCAAGTTGTAGTCAGTTAAATGGGATAACATCAGCATAGGGCTCAACACAATTCCTTACATATCAGGAGGACTCCGTTAATGACAGCTGGTACTCTCCATGGAGGTCATTGGTTCCCAGCCCTGGCCAAATATCAAAATCATCTATGAAGATTAGGAGGCGGAAAAATGTCCAGATGCTTAGGCCACTTCCCCAGAAATTTTAATTCAGTAGGGCTGAAACCAGCCCTAGATTTCTATATTTTCAAAAGTTCAACAAAAGTTTTTGATGGACAACCAGATCTGAGAAGCACTGACCTAGGTCACTGTCACCTCTTTAATATACAGCCAAGAACCACAGACTTCTGTAGGGCAAAGTGACCTGTCCAAGGGTAGACAGGTACTTAGCTCACTTCAATCCTGACTTTGTTAAGGTCATTGCTTTAGGGGGAAGGGAGGGTTAAAGCCCCTTGATTCCAACTCTCTCCAACAAAATTACAAGGCTATTACATTTATAAAGCAGATCCCAGAACATCTGGCCTGACAGGCAATACAAAGGCAGTGCATGATCAAGCCCCCAGAACACCTACAGGAGGGAGTCCTCATTGTGGTGTGGTTATCAGGAAGGTCTTGAAGGTGGAGGTAGGCCCTGAACCAGACTTTAAATAATAGTGAGGTTTTGGATAGGGAGTAAGCAAGAAGGACGGCAGCCCTCAGCATGGTAATCTCATGCTGAGGTCAGTCTGTTTCTAAGGAAACCAGTCTTGATCTGTATTCTCATCATTCTCTGGCAAGACTGAGGGATCTCAGGGGCACTCAGACTCATGGACCAGCAGGCAATAATTTCCCAGTTTTTAGAAAAACATATTTTGTTCTAAAGATTAAAACTTAGGTGAAGGTTTGTTTAAAATCTGGTTGATCTGCGCTTCAGTCACCCCACTTCTCTAAGTGCTCCTCCAGTCCCACAAGCCATGGAGCTATGTGGTGTAGCAGAGGCAGACACTTGAGCCTGAGTGTGATCTTGGCCAAGCTGCTTAATCTCTCTGAGCCTCTGTATGTTCATCTTTATAATGCAGATAATAATATTTGCCTTCCTCACTCTCTGTTGGTTATTAAGAGGTTCATAATTACAAGAACACTTCTGTACACAGCAAAAGCAACTACAAGTGTTAGCAGCTACTGTTTTCCATCTTGCTTTTTAAATTCAGGATACAGAAACCCAGGGCGGTTCTCACCATTGCCCACCATCCTGCAGTAAGCCACACAGGGAGCAGAAGCAAGACCAAAGTTCCCCAGATAAGACCCTAATGCTTTTTCCAATACAGCAGCCTATCCATTTACCGAATCTTTCTTCTCTCTCTAATCTCTTAGGCACTCTGGGGATTGTGCAGTCTTACCTTGCCCTAAATCTGTAGTCTTTGATGCTTCATAATCTTTTGATCCCCTCTGCAGCAGCCTGCCAGCCTGTGCCTTTCCTGCCTCCATGTCATCTTCAGAGTCCTTCTGTCTACACTTTCTTCACTTTGGACATCCTAAAATTAGTCTCAAATTAGCACCTCCCCCCCCCAAAGATAATTATAATCCATAGGATCTCTATCCTCCCTCTTATAGCACTGCTGTATTGTCACCTGTTGATTCATTTATAGCAAGGCACCTAGTTAGGCAGTTGACATACAGGGTCTGGAAGTGATCTCTAAAAGAGCCCTTGAGGACCCATCACCAGTCATGGCTGATTGGCATAATAAGGCTATAACGGGGGGCTACAACCTCTCATTGACACTGAGTTGGAAGACTGGACTCCAAGTTCCTGACCTCTGCCTGTTCCCCTACCACAATATCTCTGCCCAATAAAATTAATCCTCTGTTGCAAAAACCTCCAGCTGCTTTGCAACAGCCTCCAGGTCCCCAGTCCCAAGCACCTTGGTGGCCTTTCTCTCTTCCATCCCCACTCCAGTCCTCTCACCATCCCTGCTCCCTTCTCCCCACAGAGTCCCCTCCAAGTTCAAGAAGCAGCTCAGACTCTTGATTCTAGGGGACAGGTCATGTCCACTACCCCCAGGTACAGTGTGAGCCAAACTAATCAACGGCAGAGCAGTAGATCAAGGGGGGTCCAGCCCAAAACCATCTATCACTGTCATTTACATGGGCCTGTCAGCCTGCAAATGGAAAAGATGATGTGAAACAACCCTTCTGCAGGTTTTTGATGCTCCTTACAAATTGCCGTGGTGTATAACTTGTTGCCTGTATTTATTCCTTTTCAAATTGTCTCAGCTATGGACATCCATCTTTATTTTTACATCCTGATGGTGTGTTCATTGCCAAGTGGGCAACCTCATTATTTCCTTGATGCTGCTGCCTGGAAGAGGAAGGGAAAGAAGGAAGGTGGGGAGAGAGATGAATAAAGAGAGTAAGGTGCGGTGGAGTGTTGCTGGTAGAGGAGGGACTCTGGCCAGTAGAACTGGGTTGGGCGAGGACCTAGTCAGCTAAGATCCCTATCCCCAAAGGTCCTCAGTTTCTGAGCTTCTGGTAAGAGAATAACCTGCCCCTCTTCCAGAGTGTTTGAGAGCAGAAATTGCCCTCCACAGAGGAGGCCCAGTGCACAATTTAAGGACATAGACCACGGTCACTCATTAACCCCACCCTCAAGGAGAGTCTACTTGCCAATCCACTGTAAAATTTTATGGCATAAGTTTGTTTTTTATGTTTCTACATCCTCATCCCAGACGTAAGGCTTGCCACCTCTGTCTCTCCACTGAGACCTGTGTTTTGGTTTCCAGTGCCCTAAATCCAGCTGGCATTTCTTCTTCCCCAGCTCGGAGCAACCTCCTAACTGGTCAGTCAACACTCCAACCCACCTTCCTCAGTCTCAGTAGAAAACTGAAACTTCTTTTAGAGGTCAAACATGTTATTTCTTACCTTCATCAGTAGTTTTCAGTGATCTATGTGTCATCTGCATTTAAATCACTTGGCTAACCCATCTCAGGATTACTGATGTCATGGGGTAGAAAATTTCCCAGCTGGTTAGTGTGCACTGCAGAGATGGAGGACCATGCCCACTTGATACCTGAAGCACAGAGAGATGAAATAATTTGTCTCAGGTCACACAGGTAGTTAACAGCTGAACAGGAAGCAGCAATCTAGTGCTCTTTCTACTATACTACAGTGAAATCCTTGTATGAACAATAGTTGCTTGTGTATCTACCTTTCCGACTCAAACATAAGCTCCTTGAGTGTAAGAATGATGTCTTATGTACCTCTGTATTCTTCCATTTCCCTCCCAGTTTGGTTCAAGGCTTGGTTTAATTTTGGTAAGCCAGAAAAGTCAAGAGCAATATACAATAGGTCAAGTCCCACATTCAGTTTCTGCTCCAGGGGAGAAAGCTTATGCACATAGCTGAAGGCAGGGAGTTCCCTTGGAGGTCTCAGAGCTCTCATCTTCTTGTTGGTGGACTATAGACCAAACCAAAATCCACCTTGCTTTTGAAAACTGCATTTCTGACACTGCTCAATATTTCCACTCTGTCTTCAACAGCAGATCTCTAAATATTTTAAAACAGCTGTTAAGATCCACTAGATTCTCTCTCTTCCAGGTTTAAGGTCCCCAACTCTCTCACCCATTGCTCACATGGCATGGTATGTACACCATTGGCATCCTAGTCTCCCTTCTCCATTTCATTTGTCAGTGTCCTTACTCAACTGTGGCTACAGAATGAAAGGCAATGCTCCAGATGTGGTCTGGCTCCTGCCAAGCATAGAGGGACACACCATTTTCTCCTCTTCTGGCTCTGTGCTTTGATTAATATAGTCCATGATTGCATTAGCTCTACTGGCAGCTTTACCTTATTTTTGGCTCACATAGCACTTTTCTGCTAATTTATCTAACTCTATTACTATCTAATCCACAATTCTCCATCTTGTCCCCAAGGTTTACATCAAAGTCTTTACAAAATGTCTTGCTGAAATCCAGATATGCAATGTCCATAGACTACCAGTCTAGAAAACCTATTAAGTGGAGAAAAGTCATTTTGGCTGGACTTGTGCTTGGTGGACCCTAGATGATTTCTAGTGATCTCTCCCTTTTTTACTATGAACTCATGAACCGTCCACTTGGAAATCTTTTTTCAGTGCCCTCTTCACCCAAGGTGCTTGCTCAGTGTCTGGATGGAACAACAGCAACAAGCTGTCTGATTGATTATGCTTTTTGTGATGTGTGTGATGGTGATCAGGGGCTTCCTGGGGAAAAGCAGAGAGGGGAGCTAATCCAAATACCAAACTCAGGAATGCCCATGGAAGTTGTAAATAGCTTGATAGAGGAACTTTGAGTCTCTGTGTTGGAAAATTTATTAACAATGCCTAATGTATTTCAGTCTCCTTGCACAATGTTTGATTCAAAGAATATATGGAAATGCCACAGAAATCTCAATTCTGCCAAACATTTCCTTTCTCCTATAATTAGATACTCCAGATTTTCAGTATCATCTTTTGTGTGCGTTGTTTCTTCTGATTTCCACAGGCTATTTTTAGACCAATCATGACTCATTTTTTTGAAAGGCAAAAGAAAAAAAGTTTTTTTTTTCCCCCAGAAATCAAATGTTACTGTCCTCTGGGTGACACACATTTAGTTAAGTCACAGCTAGGTGACAGACAAGGGTATCTGAGGGAGCACACAGGGGGAAGGCCCCTGCTGTGTGAGAAGGGAGTGGTGAGGGGAGATATCACACACAGTGACCTTCAGCCCCTGGCCAGCCCCACTGATTAATCCCACTCCTTTCTTCAAGAGGGACATGGATGCAAGTTCTTGGAGAGACAGTGCTGGTGGCAAGGAGGCACAGCTAGCTCCTAAAAAGAAGGAAGTGACCATGAGCTATCTCCAATGGGAAGGCCTGCCTGGTAATGTAGTGAGCTCCCCATCTCTGGAAAGGTTCAAACTAAGCTGGATAACAACATGGATGTTTAAGGCCCCTTCTGATGCTGACTCTGTGAAATCTTCCAGGGAGGCTACTGGAAGAATTCTAGCTCTGAAAGGGAAACCAAGCCACGATGTTTAAGGGCTCACCCAACACCAGGACTCCAGGAAGGATGAGACACCAGCAATTACATCTGTACTTGTTCCCCATGCATAGACAATGTAGGGAGGGCTGGAGGTATTCACTTCCTCCATTCGACTTCTTAGAGTGATTCATCTGGATGGGGAAGTCCTTGAACATGCTCCCCTGGTCTCTAGCTTGGTAACACACATACTCTCCCTGCTTAACATGTGAAAGGGCTTTGAATGTAGTGTAATAGATAGTCACAGATTCATTTTCTACTTCCTTTAAGTATTCAGACTCTTTCATAGACTCTTAGTGGCCTGGTTCCCTCTCTGTGGAAGTTCACAATCTAAGATCCACCTGCTGAAACCAACACATCTGTATAGAACACACTGTCACACAACAGTAATACAAACCTGGAGCAGTTCAATGCCCCTAGGTATGACAGAGAGTGTGAACATGTGTGTGCATGTACACACATGTGCATGTATGTACACGTGCATATGGGTGTGTGGTAGATAGAAAAGTAACAGATTTACTTTGGGTCATCCCTAAACTACACATGTTCTTTCCTCATCTATCAAGAGTCTGTCATATTTCCCGCACCCAAGCCCGCAACATTTAAGAATCAACCCCATGGAGGGCCAATGTTACAAATGAAAGGAGCCCAAGAAAGAATCTCTGATAGAACTTTACAGTCTGAAAATCCCTTCTTCATTCATTTTTCTTGATTGTCCATTTACTCTCCAAATACTTATTCAGCACCTACTATGCTACATGCACTGTGCCAGGCACTGAGAGTACAGGAGTGACTAAAAACAGACACAGTGCCTGAACTCACATGAACCTTTACAGTCTAGTGAATGGAAAATGATAATGTGCTGTGGAGAGCAGACTTAATCAGAACACAAGGAGGACTTGATGGCTGGTTGAATGGTGGAGACAATGGGGAAGCTGAAAGAGAAGTAGGGGTTTCTGGTTTGGATATCTGGTAGATGATGAATCCATTAACCAAGATAGGAAACATGGAGCCAGAACACCTTTGAGTATGTTCCATGAGTATGACCTAGAGCAGCTTATCCCAGGTCTAGGTTCCCTCTATGACAGGATGAAGAGTTTATGGAAGGCTTCTAAGAAGAGGTACTAATTAAACTTTTTCTCAAGAGGTGAAATAGAATGTGAAGGTCGGGGAGACATATAGTAGAGAAGAATTTCAGGGAAGGGCCACAGTCTGGGCAAAAGCCTGGAGGCATGAAGGAGCACCTTTAATTTAGGAAACTGCAAGTAACTGCACTTGGCTGGAGCAAGATGGTACACAAACATGGTGGTAGATAAGGATGGTAAAAGATAAAGATGGGGCAGTGGGGCAGAAAAGTTGAGGAGCTAGGAACTTTTCCTAAGATAAAGAGGAGTCACTGAAGAGTTTTGAAAAAGAAAATTAAATGGTCAGATTTAAATGCTGAAAAAATAAAACACCGAGACTGCAGAGTGGAGGGTGGCTCATTGAAAGCTGGTGGGGAGGCAGGGGGATAGGCCCAAAGCTCCAGAGCATTTAGGAGCACAAACTGACCAAAGAGACTCTGTGGTTATAAAAATGTGGGCCAGGGAGGAAGTGAAGGTGAATCCCAAATTGATTTTCTGCTCAGCTGAAATAAATGTTGAATTTGAGGATCTTATGAAAAATACACTTAAAGATGTTTGAATAAATGAATCTAGAGGCCAGGAGCACAATGAGGATGAAGACACAGTGTTGAGATGCATCCAGTTCTTAGGATGAAGATGGAGAAAGAGTTCTCATGCCCCTTGCTTAGAAACAGCCTGCTTTCCCATTTGGCCTCTTGACTCAGTGTAAACATTTGTCCTGTTGCATGAGGCAAATTCAGAAGCATTCCTGAATCTTTTTTCTCCTTATCTCTTCTCTCCATAGCCAAGTCATCATTTGATCAGTGGATCCTCTCTCCACAGAAGGCCCAAGTGTCTTCTTCTCTTTACCTGCTCAGGGCCCCTTCCATCTTTCTCACAAAGTAATGCAACAGCACCTAACTGCCTCCTTCCCACTTTTAGGCTCCAGCCTCCCACAACCTCTGTCTTTCACAGCAATGAACAGACCACATCTCTGCAGAGCACAAAACTCTCCAGTGGTACTCCTCACCTTCAGAATCTAATGCCAGCTCCTTGCCTATCTCTGGAAGCTATACATGAGCTCCTCCCCACCCCGCCTCCCCCAGTCTTCCTTGCTCTGCCCCTTCTGGCCTTCCCTCTATTCCTCAGGCAGCCTTCCTTGCTCCCACTTAGAGCCTCCAGGTTTGCTGTTTCTGGTTTCAGAATCTACTGCCTCCTGACTGTCCCAAGGCTCACCCTTCTTGTCGCATGGGTCTCTGCAAAAGCATCTCTCCATGGCCAGTCTTTCCTGAGCACTCTTAAGAGCAGCCATCAAGCAGTTTATCACATCATTGCATTTTACTGTGCCCATATCACTGTTTTATTTGTTATCATTTTGTTTATTGTTGCCTCCCACAATACTTCCACATACACACATGCTAGATGTAAGCTCCATGAGAGCTGGAGTCTGTTCATCTTACACCCCAGGACCTAGAAGATTATATGCTCATAGCTGGTGACCCGCAGATATCTGTTAGATGAATGAATAAATAAATGAGTAGACAAATTGGCATAAAGATGATGAATAAATCCTCCTTAGAGAGAAATAGTACGATCAAGAAGAGAGAGTCTAACAGTCTAAGGAAAGGAATCAAAAGACACCTTTATTAAACAGTCCCCCCTTCAGTGGAGGGACTGGTTACATCATCACAAGCTACCAGAGAGCCCTGGTAAGGACCCAAAGGCATCTATTGGTTTTAACAAGAGAGTAGTAACCAGGATCTCAGAGGAACAGTGGAGAGGTGAGAGGCAGCCACTCTGGGATGGTATGGTTGACTAGGATGCAGGAGTGGGTAGGGGCATATCTAGGTGGAGCAGGTGGGTGAGGGCACCTGGGCAAAGGGGGCTTTTTTCTTGAAGGCTGGCTCCTGAGCTGAATGGAGGGAATAAAAGAGAATGAGAAGAGCTTGAGATTATACTGCAAAGAACTGGAACTGGAATCCTCAGAGATTTACAGAAACGTAAGAGGTGCCTCAGACAGGATCATGCTCTCCAAACTCACATAGCAAAGGCAGAGGACAGCAGGAAATTGGGCAACCACCCCAAAAGGTGATTGAGGAATTAATCAGCTGTTGCTGTGCAAATGTGTCTCTTGAGGTCTCACTCTAGACACCAAGCGGATTATCAGTGTATTTCTCCCAACCACACACTTCCACTCCCTGAGAGAAGCATAGGTCAGTATAGCTCTCCAGCTTACCACATTTCCAGTGATATTTCAGCACCCACCTTAGATTGACACCCAGGGAGCTGCCTGGCCTTAATTCAGCTGGAAACCAGGGCCTGGCTCTATGCCGGTCTTTCTATTATGCCTCAGCATCTAGCAGACAGAAAGGAGTTTTTATCCTGCTGTGGTTGGTGTGAAGCTCATGTGGGAGTGAAGAGAGAAGATGTGGGTTTTCCACATCTGAAGCAGTAGTTAGGGGTCAGCTTTGTACCCAGTCCTACCTCCAACACTTGCTCCACTGAAATTTAAAATGGCGAAGAATTTGATGGATTAAGATTCAAGGGTGTAAGTTCAGTCTTGGTTCTGCCCCAAACCAGGTGTGGGGAGTGGCACTTCTCCTTTTCCTTTAATCCCTCCCCTAAAATTTGACCTCTCATTTCCTTCCAGTTCCACCTTTCTCAAACACCATGAAAATCTTACAAATCTGGTATTCCTCAAGTTCAACAGTTGACTCTCAAAGAATGTGAGATCAGTTGGGTGAATGATTAACACTCCCTTGGGGAGGCCTGGAGCGATTTGTTCATTTGAGATAGGATATAGAAATAGACAGAAAGAGGGGCTAAGGACATCCTCTTTTGGTAGATTCTCAAACCAAAAGACAAGAAGTTACATGAGAAAATCAAACACTCTCTGAGAAAGGAACCGTGTCCTAACACAAAATGAAAAGAAAGAAATGTGCTGGTATGTTCTGGGGAGAATTTGTAGTCCAGGAGAAAAGACAGGCATACCCAGGAAAACAGAAGCAAGGGTCGAAGGACGAGGGATGTGGTGTGGAAAGTGTAGGTGGCCTAAGTGCAGGCACAGATAATCCCAACAGTTCCAACAAGACATTCCTTTATAGCAGGTTTTGAGGAAATTGATCACTATGAATTGACCCAAAGGTAGCAGAGACTTACCCAGGTTGGGGACAAGGAAGGCTACAAAGAAGCCAAGAAAACATCAGGAGCAAATTTGTCCTACTGAGAGCAGTTCGCCTCCAGAATCTTCTCAAAGAAGAAGCTGCAATTCTGTTGTTTTGTTCATTTAAAATCAGATGGGCCAGAGCCTCAGCATGAACAATGGGGAGCATCATGGGGGTGTGGTGGTGGTGGTGGCGGGGGAATAAATGTATTTAAATGCATCCGGGGCAGACCCAATGGGATGCATCATGAACTCCGCAGGTTTGTGATTTCCGGCCTTTAGCCCTCTTGTGAGGGCCTCCTCCAGTGGCCTAATGAGGAGGTACTCCACTCATATGCTATCTCAGACTCATTGGCCTATTTTAATGAATTTCACCCCTTGCCCAACTCACCCGGAGGCCTAGTCAGGTGAGAGGCGGAGGAGAGCTTAATGCGATTTCCAATGAAAGAGTGAAAGTAAGCAGAGCACCTGCAACCAGGACACTGTGAACACTCAGCTCCTCGTTTTAAATGTGTCAGGCTGAGCACTGGAGTACTAATGTTTCCTTTCATCCTGTCTTCTAGGAAGTCAGTCCTTTAGGAAGTAAGATTTAGAGTGTGGAGGGCTACAGCCCCTATGCAAGAAGCAACCCCAATGCCGAGAAGAACCTGTGATAGTCATCAGTGGAAAAAGGAATCCGATTGGGAATAATAGCTGCCATCTCCTGGTTGAGGGGAGGCTAGCCAGCTGATGGAGGGGCAAGCAGCAGAGTAAGGAGCCCAAGGAATCCAAAATATGCTGAGCTGGAAAGGACCCTCCCAGTTACCTACACTTCTTCCCTTTCTGCCTACAGCATCTCCTAGTCCCAAACCAGCCCTTTGCTGGCTTATGTTCAGAATATACCATTGTCGAACCCATTCCCCCTCCCTGAATGGTGCAAGGAAGGCCTCAACCAAAGCCAGGGTCCTAAGTAACTTCCCACAGTGGCCCACATACCCTCATGATGGGCCCAGGGCAGCGAGCTCAGGGTCAGGACACCATAGCCTCCCTCTGCAAATGTGTGCAGGCCCCACCCACTGTGAGGAAACAGCCCAGCACTCTCTGGGGGGGAAAAAACCTGAAGAGGATGTCAGATTTAGCAAATAAAAACACGAAATATCCAATCCAATTTCAATTTCAAATAAATGATAAATAATTGTTTAATATAAATACGTCCTGAATATTACTGGGACAGACTTATACTAAACAATTATTTGTCATGTATCTGAAATTCAAATTTAACCAGGCATCCTACATTTCATCTAGCAGCCTTCTCCCTGGACTCGCTATGAGGGCTAGCATCCTGAAAAGGAAGCTGATCAAGATGAAAATAGTTCCCTAGTAGCTGGCGCCCAGCCTGCTGCTCTTAGCAATTCCACAGGAGGCTCTAAAAGGTCTATTGGATCTCTGCACTCCCAGGAAACCCTGAGCCTGGCCTGGGACCTACACACCCTCCACAAAGTATCAACATGGTGGCTGCCTCCAGAGCTCCCTCTTGCCCACTTTCCCAGCCAAGTTCACTAGCAGGGCTGCTCCCTAGACAGTCAAGGCCAGTCCAGACATCAGCCTTCTCCCCACCCCACCCCTACCCTGCCAGTCTGAGAATGAGCTTCCCGGTATGTTTTCTCTGCCTCTTTAACTGAAATTCATTTGCTCTCACTCAGCCTGGATCCAGATGCTTTCAGTGAAACAAAACTTCTTGTCTTGTGGTTTTGATTCTAATCTAGAACATTTCCCTTTAAACCAGGAGCAAGAAGAAAGCTAAATACCGGCCCATCTCTTTGACTCTTCTCACAGACCCCCCGAATTCCTATCTATCCCCCTACATGAAGGGCCCCCAGGGCACTGGAATTGGAGACTCAGCTGCATTCTCCCTGGCTGCAGATTTTATTACCTACTACCCTTTGCTCTTGCTTACGCTAATTGAGGCTAGCACACAAATAGTGGCCGCTAATGTGTGTCCTCTGCACAGGCTCTCAGCTAACAGATGGAGGTATATGATTGCTCCCTTTCCTGACCATTAAGCAGAGAAACCAACACGACACACCAGTTCCTGGCTGAACATCATAGCGTATGGGCTGGCAGGGAACATGGACCCTGTGAAATCCCCTGCCCCACCCCTGTGCTGATAGAAAAGGTACCAGGGAACCTACTCATAGTGCTGGGGCTGGGGCTGACTAAGAAGCCAGGGGACAAAATCCCCAAGAAAACAAGCTGTCGAGCTTCTTGGTCAGAAATTCGAACCCGGGCTCTCTCCACTTCCATCCCTTTCTAGCAAAAGGCACACAGAGCAGCCCTCCACCACCCCTGCCTTGGAAATGTTCTATCACTCCTGGCCCTAGCCAGGAGATGGCGCAAATTGTGCAGGGCGGCCAACCCAGGGAATTTTGTAGGAGTCCTCACATGGGTAAAGAAGCAAGGGTCACTCATCCCTGGAGTATTATCTTTCTTTGTACCCCACTAACTTCTACACATCTTCCAGAATTCACTTAAACATTACTTCCTCTGAGCAGCCCTCCTTGATGTCCCAAACTGGGTCAGATCTGACAATACACATTCCCATAGCACCCTGAGGTTTGCTAAAATAGTTACTATAGTAAATTGTGGAATTTACACAAACCATCAGAATAAGAAAGACAAATTAATTGTATTTTCTATAAGTAACTCCTTCTTACTTCAAGTTCTCGCTTCTTGCTGATAGTTGGGGATGAGGTGTTATTTGTAGTAGCTGACCAACTTGCCTTTAGAGAGCAACTCAGTCTAAAACATTCTCTTTCAGTTGACCAAAAATCAAAGTCTTTTTTGGTGCCATTTCTCCATCGTCCTGCCTTGAATGGTTTTTGGGGGCAGGGCCCCAAGTGCACACATGTTGCCCTCATCATTCTTTCAGCACATCTGCAATCCCTGGTCTCAGATAACATGGGAATGCCCTGGCACTCAACATGTTGGATACAGAGCATTAGCAACAAGGATCCCTGACTCAAACCCACCCCAGGATACCTCCTTCAACCAAAACTGCAGTTGGGCCTGCATCACAGTAAACCCAGGCCTCTAGGGGGACCTCCCCTGCTTCAGATTACACTTGGAAAGCAGGGAAGAAGCCCCAGTGTTCTCAGGTTCCCCACACCCACCTGAGTACAACTCTCTGTCACCCATACTACTCTGAATTTGACCCCAAGGAGGGTGATGTTGAGAAGTGAAGATATTTAGCCCTCTCTCCTCATCAGAGACTGAAAGAACTTTCCTCCTTCCTTTCCTTCTTGTGGAGCAGGAAGTTCTCATTCCTGTATCTCTTCACCACACTCTATTAAATTCTATGTTCGGACCTCCAAGCTTTGCTCTTATAATGTAAAAAGTTGCTTTGAAAACGTAGAGGAGCATTTTATCCCTGCAAATAAGGCTGTCAAGACTAAAGTTTCACTGAAGTCTTTAAAAGCCAAGAAATGACCTTTTTGTTCCAGAGTCATTCACTTTTGCTATGCTTTCTTGAATATAAAGGAAAGGTTAGGGGTAGCAGCTTTAAAATCCAAATCTTTTAAATAACCTTAGGAGCACATTGCACAGGTGAGTACCATCATTCATGTGCATCTTTGTGAAGAACAGGTGATAGAACACTATAGCTGATGATCTCCCAGGGCCCTCCCAACTCTGGGGCCAATGGTTCTATGACCCAGCAAGAGAGTAAAATCAATACACGAATAACTACAGCCTCAGACAGACCCCAGAAGATGCCACCAGAAAGGTGTAAGGGCCCTTGGAAGGTCACTTAAGGAAGAAGACTCATCAATTAGAACACTAGTTCTCAACTTTTTTAAATTAATGACCCCAGTAAGTCTTTTTCTCACTATCTACTATGTAATTCCACTAGTTAGGAACAGATTGTTAACTTTTCTCTTGGAAGTTTTATGTACAAAAACAATAGACATGTTGATTATGATTTTTCAAACTATACATTCTACTTGGCCATCCCCATTCCCACTTCATACAGATTCTGATGAAGCCCCAACAGAAAAAGGAGGGTGTTTGACAGTTTATTAAATTCAGGTGAGGCTTTATGGGTGCTACTGAAATAGGCCTTGAAAGATGGATGAAATCCAAACAGATGAGAGAGAGAGTATTCTAGGCAAAGGGAACCCCTAAAGTAGGTGTGCATGCAAAGAGGTGTGTGGGTATATTCAGAGAATGGTGAGGGGCTATCTGGCTACATGGTGGGGTATATAGAAGGAGCGGTGGGAGATGAGCCTGGGATGCCAGCCTGGAAATTTGCACTTGGAGCTGAAAGCTGCTCTTAAGGCAGGCTTGGGGCTGATCATGGGAGAGTATGTGTTTGCCTAGCTGAGTAGGAAGGGCCTAATCATCCAGGGCATAAATTTCCTAGTGTGCTACTCCTCCCTCCCTCATCCTTCCAGCCATATCCCTGCCCCTAAAGACAGAGCTAAGATTCTAGGAGGAGACTCTGTCTGGATCCCTCCCCTCCCCTAAAGCCCTGCTTAGTCCAAGCCTGTGGGTACACTCTGCCAGAGTTTTCATGAAGCCTGTACTTAGAATAACAGAAAGAATCAAATTCAAATATATTACATTAATTAGTATACTTTCAACTATATATAACAAGCGATCCAACTCAAAAGCATGTAAACATTAAGGAATGTACTGGCTTGTATAGTTAGGATGTCCAGAGGAAATGACTTCAGGATAAGTTTGACCCAGAGTTTGTGATGTCCTGTAGAACTCAGTTCCATTTCTTTATGATTTTCTCCACTCTGCCCTAATATAGCAACTTCATTCCCAGACTGAATTCCCTTATGCTGCCGAAATGGCTGCCAGCAGTTCCGGGGCCCCACGCTTCCTTTTTCATAATCAGGAGGAGATAAAAGTCTTTTCCAATCTCACCTAATCCCAACTTTCTCTCTGATGGGACCAACTTCAGTGACAAGGTAGCTCTCGAACCAATCACCTAGGCCAGGATAATCCTATGCATTGATTGGTTTGGTCCTGGGTTGTATGCCTGTTCCTCAACCAATCACTAAAACCAGGGGGGCAGGAATACTATAATTGACTTAGGCCAGTTAGGGAACAACCCAAGAGTTCAGTCGTACTCAAATAACAGTCTGCTACACAATGAAAGAAGAGTGAACATATGCTGGGGGAGCAGATGGTGCTGTCCAACCAACACACATCTATTTTACTTTTACCATGAATGTTGAATGAGAGCGTTAAATTAGAATTGGAACCTCCAAAGTAATTTTGGAATCATTCATAGACTTAACTCATCCTTATCTCCAAAATCACACAAAACTGAGCTGACCATAACACATTTCATTTTTCTTTCCTTTTCCTTTTTCTGTTCTTTCTCATTCCCTGTTTCCTTACCCCACCCTTGTCTAATTTCCCCTCTCTCTTTTCCATCTCTCTGTATCTACAGTATATCCTCAGTCCTGCCTCTCCCCACTTTCTGGCTTTTCTATCTCAAGCCCATACCTCCTTCCCTACCCACATCTCCAGACACCCTCTCTTTATGCCTCTGAGTTCAATTTCATCTCGCCCGAATTGCTTTATTGGTTCCATAGACAAACAAGGCTAACTAGAGCAATTATGGATGCGTACAATGTGCATTAGACTCAAAAAATATTTCAGGAAAATACTCTGGTAAATGGAATCAATAATCTCCAAATCAAACATTTTCTGAGAAGAGAAAGTCTACCTTTAGTTAAGAGTGCTGGGAAACTGTTTACTGTTCAGAAGCAAGAACCCAAACCTGGTTCACTGCCTCACCCACAATGCACACTGGCCAGAGCATACAGTGAAGGCCACATACTTCAGCTTCCCTCTCCTACAGGTTCACAAGCTCTGACCATACCTCCCCACATTCACCAGGCCCCTACTTCTCCTCTCAGCTGATGAAGTGGCTCTCAGTGCCTTCAACACCTGCCCTTACTAAATTCTCAGTGGTGCTGATTGGGAAAGGGAGCAATGATAGGAAGAAAAGAAAGAGAACTGGGGAACAGAAGCATTTACATTTTTAGACTAAAAGTTTAAATCTTTAATACTCATAATTTTTCTTGAAAGGAAATGAGTTTAGTGTGTGGCATTTGTACCCTGTCTCCTCTTTGTCCCTAAAGCAGATGGGGAAGAAGACAAGAGGAAGGGAAACACAGAAGAGAGAGAAAAGAAAATGCAGAGGAAACTTTGTCCCATTGGACTAGAGTCAGACTCAAAGCTTTGTTCTGATAGATTCCAGAAAGGAAGAGCCCAGGCTAAGGTCACATTGGGTATTTGGGGCTGTGTCCCAAACTCTGGCTTGTTCTGGAGACACTTTTATCATTACCTTATTCTGTTCAAGAGCTTTCACTACTCCCAGCACCATTGGAATTAAAAAGCAGCGAGTACAACCTCCCAGGCCCCTCAGGAAAAGGACCCCTTCCTCTAGAAGGAATTTCTTCTCATGGGCCCACCACTCATGGATGGTCCCCCAAAGACTTCTCATGAACCTGAGTACACCCCAAACAACCATATGAGCTCACCTTCCCCACACAATGCCCAGTGAGAGAGCCACCTCTCACATGCTTATAGCACCACTACCCCAACCTGGACAGGTCCTGAGGGAGCTGAGGGACTGAATGAGGATAAGGATGGGACCAAAGTTCTTGACTTTGGGTTAAAGTTCTGGCTCTACCACTACCTGTATGAATTTGGACAAATCACTTCCTCAATGTAAACTTCAGTTTCACTAAATTATAGTTAAGGGTAAATCAAAGGATCTTAGACTAGGATCCATAAACCCCATGAATTTACACAGGGAATGTTGTTTGTATGTGCACTTTTCTGGTAATGGGCTTCATCACATTCTGATGTGACACCCCTCCCAAAAGTTTCAGAGCCAGAAAGGGAGCCAATGACAAGGTTGTATGTGGCTCAAGTGTTCTCAGCCTTCCCAAACCTCTAGGTGGAGTAGCCAGCTATTGAGAGTCCTGGCTTTGACCCCTGAAGGGGCACCTTTGTGTCACTTCCCTAATGCCTTCTGCCACCACCACATTTGGTCTGCACAGGGCTTCTGTGCCTCTTTTCTCTGTAGCCTGTGCCAGCATACAAACTCATACCTTGCTGCAGCTACTATGTTTTCAACCTTCTCAGAGAAATTTGATAAAGGATATTAACTCAAGAGGCTGCTATTCTCAGTAGGGTGCCATCTCACATTGTTGTTCAAAGTATGTCTAGAAAACGACCCAAAGAGGCCTGAAATTGGGACCCATTCCTGTCGACATTTGCCCCACACTTGGAATGTGCTGAAATATGCTGGGGCCAAGGGGTATGAGGTAGCATTAAGGAAGGGAATCTTCTGGAAGACTTCCATTCCACCCCATCATGTAATCCCACCAAGGGCATCTGCACCATTTCCTGGACCCATAAAAGAAGAAGCTTTCAACTGAGCTTGACTAGAGCAGGCAGAGATGAGATCAGACTTCAGAGGTTACAAACCTGCCACTTGACACAGCTATATTCAGCATGTAAATGTATTTTGTTTATTTGCTATTGTTTCAAAATATTGCTCAGAACATATTTAGACCAATTGTTAGAAATTAAGAGATTGTAGCTTCCCTTGAAGGATCAGAGATTCTGACAACACTACACCCTAATGACAGGAGGCAACACTGGGCTGGAGCTGAGAAGCAGCTGTCCCTTAAGAAGGGAGTGCTCTTCAGGAGCCACAGTTGCCACTGCCAGGCCACAAATATTTGCACTTTATTCTGGCCATGTCCCATTTCATTTAATTATTGCCTGGCATTGTGGGAATTTAATTTTTCAGTCCTTGACCTAGAGAAAAGATGACACATAATTCTGACCCCTGTAAGTTTCAAGACTGGGGGAGATAGAGAACGCATAGGTGGCAGAGCAAGAAACCAGTGAGGCAAGGAAGTCTCTCAGAGGCCTCTGCTGGTGCTGAGAAAATGAGCCACTGTTCTACCTGCTTCCTGCCCAGGCAAAGTGACTGGGTCAAATATAGCTCAGCCATTGCCTGCCAGACCAACCTTGGGCAACTCATTTAACATCTCTAAGCCTCCATTCCCTCATCTGTAAAATAGGGATAGGATTATTATAAAATTGAATGAGGCCATGCATTATAACATTATAACATCCTGTTGACAACAAGGTTCACGGTATATTAGGAGTGTCTATGCCCTCATCCTGTCTGCTCTCATGCTCTCTGGAAACACTAAGACTGGAGACTCTAAGAGCCAGACTTTCCCTTAATTTGTTTGATGTACCGATGATGAAACCAAGGCCTACACTGGTGAGGTTCTTCTAGATGCTAGAGTTTGAACACCCATCCTTGGTCCAATGGCACAAATCTGCCCAAGCCAACTTCAACTCACAGAAGAAGAAGGAGTAAGATGGAAGGCTTCCCAGGCGCAGCAGTCTCTAAGCAGAATTTAGTAGTAAAAGTGAAACACACATTGGCAGAAAAGAGGATTTTGTTAGATACTGCTCCCCACATAACCCACACTTCAAAACACCAAACCTAAAACTATTTTTTACTGTCTTTGAGCCCTAAACAATAGTCCCAATCCTATTCTCACCCGACTATCCTATCCAACAAATTGGCTTAAAAACAAGAGCTTAGGCTCACCTTCTTGCCCTCCTAACTGGAACTGAAAAAAGAACACACACACACATACACACACACACACACACACACACAATGTGTTTATTTGTCTTCAACTCTGTTGGGCCTTTACATCACCAGCTCATTTTTCCTGTGGACAATCTCCAACCCAATGCATAATCAGATATCCCTTATCAGAATCATGTTTCCTCTAAACCAGTGATCAAAGCGGTCTGAGTTACCAAGGAAATTAAGAAGGCTCCAGCAACAATTGCCATCTGGAACCAAACTTATCAAACTCAGGTGCTTGCTTTGTTTATTTTTCTAATGTACTTTAAGCTGAGCCCCACTCCCATTGGGGCATTTAGCAAATCTTAGCCTCCTATTTCTTCTCTCCCTAGTTCCTATGGCCTACTAGAGCCTCAGCTGGGCTTTTACTACGCTCTCTATCAGCCAGTACCTACCCCCTACTACTTCCTCAGAGAGTTTTTTTTTTATCTTCCAGAGTTCTCCTTAGGCTGGTCTCTCTTCACAATCCCCAGGTGTGCGCGCGCGCGCACACACACACACACACACACACACACACACACCCTGCTACACCACTCACAGAGGTCTCTCTCCTTTGTCTTTTTTTGCAATATGTCTTCTCTTTCCACCACTCCACTGGAACCACTCTAGCCAAAGTCACAATCGGTTCTCTGTCCTCATCTTATTTGACCTCTGAGTATCCTTTGACCCAAGAGACCACCTTCCTTCTTGAAACACTCCCTTCTCTGGCCTTTCCTCACACATGCTGATCTTTTCTTCTCCTCTCTGAGGGCTTGTTTAGCCTTCTTAGCCACTTTCCTCCCTAACCTCAAAATGCTGGAAGAGCAGGAGATTCTCAGAGAAGAGTGCAGTTTAACTCCATCCTCACCCACATTGGGCATTATTTTCAGTTTACAATTTTTGCTAATATAATGGCAAAAATGTTTTGTTGTTTAAATTTCTATTCCTTTCTATTGGAGGATTCTATAAGGCCTTGTAGGCCACAGTAAAGAGTTTAAGTTTTACTCTAAATTCCAAGAGAGGAGTCACATAATCATATTTTCATTTAAAGAAGTTCCTCTGGCTGGTGTAAGAATGCTGGACTGGAGGGAAACAAGAATGGAGGCAAGGAGACCACTTAGAGGCTATTGCAGCCATCCCAGAAGACACTTGGGCTGGGGCAGCAGTTCAGGGGGTGAGAGACAGATTCTGTATTTTCTGATATCTTGGATACTGTACTAAGGGGATAGAGGAACCCAGGATGATGCTTGTGTTTTGGGTGAGTAACTGGAAAAATGATACCAACTACACCATTCAAATGTTATACATATTTTCACTCATACAATCTCCTCAATTCCGTAAAGTAGGCCCTATTATAATCCCTGTTTGCATTTGAGGGCACTGAAACCAAGCAGGGAAGTGCTGGAACAGTATTCCAACCCAGGTGGTCTGGCTCCAGAGTTCATGTTCCTAACAGCCCCACTCAGGGCCTCTATTGAGAAAGGTTGAGTCATTTAGGAAAATAGAGAAGACTAGGGGTGGGAGGAAGTCTCATTATGGGAACCCACAGGGATGGAGCCCAGGCATCTGCATTTCTCAGTCCCCAGAAGACTTGACCACAGCCAGAATATACATAATGGCCATTCTATTGAGACCTTCAAGAAAACTACAAAGAGGTAGGTGACAGAAAGACAAAGAGCTGAGCAGATTTTAGGAGACATCTTCAAGGATGGTGGAGTCTCAGGCTCAGAGCAGGAGCAGCTGACCTCTGCTTGCTCTGGAAATAGATTTACACTCACCTCTCACTCAAGACTCCACTTAACATCCCTCTTCTCCCCCACTTCCCTTTCAACTCACAGACCTGCCCCTGCCTCTTTTACAGAGATATACCTTATTATAGTCATACCTCATTTTATTGCACTTTGCTTTATTGGGTTCACAGATACTGTGTTTTTTACAAACTGAAAGTTTGTGGCAACCCTGCACCAGGCAAGTCTATAGGTGCCATTTGCCAACAGCATTTGTTCACTTTGTGTCTCTGTGTCACACTTTGGTAATTTTAGCAACATTTTAAACTTTTTTACTACTATTATATTTGTTATATGTGTGATTCGTGATCAGTCAGCAGCCATAAACATCAAGGCAAGACTTACTGAAGTCTCAGACGATAGTTAACTTTTTTTAGCAATAAAGTATTTTTTAATTAAGGGGTTTTTTTTAGACAGATGGTGTTGCACGTTTAATAGACTGCAATATCGTATACACATAACTTTTGTATGCACTAAGAAACCAAAAAGTTCATGTGACTCACTTTATTGCAATATTTGCTTTATTGTAATATTCGCTTTATTGCAGAAGTCTGGAACCAAAACAGCAATATCTCCAAGGTATGCCTGTATTTCAAAATAATTTTTGTATTTTTTAAAAATTATTGAAGTATGTACTTATTGTAAGACATTTAAGAAACACTGACATGTGGAAAAAACATAAGCTCACCCGTAGGTCACTCAGAGATTTACCATTAGCATTTCAGTGTTTATTTCAGATATAAAGTAAGACAGACTCTACTTTTTTTTTAAACGGACATTATAAAATACATTCGGTTTTGATTTTGATTTTTTTACTTAAGATACAACATAAGCACTTTCCTGTGTTGTTAAATATTCTTTTAAAACAACAATTTTCTGACTATATGGTAGCCCTTATCTAGAGGTACCATCATTTAACCATCTCTCTCATAGTAAACTTTTATGTTTTTTCCAGTTTTTTGTCTTTATAACTAAAACCATAATAAGTATATTTGTATATGAATCTCTGTGTGCATCTAATGATCTCTTTGGGATAAATTCTCATTGTGGCGTTGCTAGTTCAAAGGATCTAAAGCTCTGTGAGATCTGATACACATCCCCTTGCCAAGGCTCTCACTGTCATCCCCAGCTTCCATTGCTTCCAACTGTCCTTCCTGCTTCCTCTCTTATCTGCTCAACCCACTGTCACAGCAGCCAGAGCCTCTATAAAACAGTGACAGCAGGCTGCAGTCACCCCTGCACCTGCACAGCGTAATTCATTCACTCCCTTCTCCACTGCACTTCCCACCTAGCTCCCCTCCCCCACTTCATCCTCCCTGGCCTCTTCCCAACTCTTAAAGATCTCTCTCACCACAGGATATTTGTACATGTTATTTCCTCTGCCAGGATCAATTTTCTCATCTTCCTATGGCTTGCTCCTTCTTATCAATCATGACTCAGTTCACAGCTACCTCCTTGGAAAAGCTTTCACTGACTTCACTTCCCCCATCTCCAGCTCACTATTTGTTTTTTTTTAAGGCTTTTCATATTTTATAAATATTTAACATTTGTTAATTTTCAATTTCCCCTACTGAATGATATGTTCTGTGAGGACAAAGGCTTAATTTTGCTCAATACTATATACCCAGTTCCTAACCTACTGCTTAACAGAAAATAGATATTCAATAAATATCATCAGATTGTCTTCCAAAAAGATTGTGCTCACATACACTTCCACCAGTAATGTAGGAAAGTGTAGTTTCACCACATCCTTGCCAGCATTGGGTATTATGCTTTTCCAAAAAAAAAAGAAAAGACACTTTTGATATTCTGATGGCAAAAATTATATTTCATTGTTTAAGTCTACATTATTTTGATTACTAGTTAGAAAACCATTTTTCATGTTTATCTATCTTCTTTTGTGACCAATTAAAAAAACCTATTCATAATTTTTTATTATTTTTTCCATTTTAAAATGATTCCAAAAAAAAAAAAAAAAAGGTGTTCTGGCCTCAGATTCTGGACTCTTCTAGAAGTAAGCAGTTATTCCTAAAGTCTATCAACCTTTCCTTCGGTGGGCCCCTGTGAGGTTTGGCAAGAAAGCACGGAAGTGTCCTCTTAATCCTCTCACCAGAATCCCTCTCTTGCCTCTTATACTCAGCATGATGGAGCAAAACCTGCATGCACAATCCTCCCTACACTCTCAGTACTGAGCAGCAGATGAAACGATTCAATTCAAGAAGGAAGGTTGTGCCGGTGAGGTGTAATCACCTCTGACTAAAGTCTCTTTTTCAGCTATATAATGGTCTAATCAATATTAATAGGGAGGTCTGTCTGTTTTCCCCATCTCCCGTGTCCTTAAGAGTAGGCAAAATGCTTGTGGAATAGGATCCTATTCAGCACATACTGATTGCTTCCAAAATGCATTTTCTTGAGATGTGTCATCAAGTGTGAATCATTACTGAGCAACTAGGACCAGCACCACTGTTGACGAATTTGGGAAAGATACTTTGATTATTTTGCCCAGCATGTGGTTTAAGGGCTGGAGCTTCTTTCCATTCAAAATTTGCTTTTGCCTGTCCTACAGGGGGACTTTTGAAGGCAGAGGAGATTTAACTAAGTGGAGGTTGAGAGGAGGGGAGGCTTTAGAACTGGGATGAAGGCTCAGCTCATCCAGGGTAGGCCACAGCACATTACCAGTGGGGTCAGGCACCCTCTCCCTGGAAATGAGGGAGGAGCCAGTGAAGTGACCTCCACTGTGACCTCCACCAATACCCCATGATATCCATATCAAAGTCTAGCTCTCAGAGGCAGGCGAAACAGGAGAAGGACAGGGTGGTATCAGGAACTGGGCAGACTGGAAGGTATGCTGTGTCCTGGGCTCCATGTCCCAAGACATGGTCTTTCTCCCTGCTTGCTACTCACTAGCTGTGTGAGTCTGGGCAAGCCATTCAGACTCTGAACTCTTCTGCCTTTCCTAAATTTAGAAGAAGCCATGTGCCTTCCAGACTCAAGTTCTCATCCTCATCTACTTCTCACGGGTCCTGGACAGCAGCTCCCTTTTAGAGTGCTTTGATTTTCATAATGGTGCTACCAGTGAGTGGTTCATACACTGTGCATAAAAATCATCAGAGTAGCAAAATAAAAGAATTAGAAACAACTTAAAAATCCACAAATGACTAAACAAGCTGTCCTTCAACAGTTTGCAAAATATGTAACATGTGATCCAGGGCAACAGTTTAAAAGAATCACGGAGATCTATATGTACCAGCACAAAAAGACATCCAAGACCTGTGATAAAAAGCAGGTTGCAGAATGATTCATACAAGGTGACACTAGAGGAGGAAAGAAGAAAACATTGATAAACGTATATGTTAACGCTCAAGGAAAATGTACAGAAGGATGTAATAAACAGATAACAATGGTTATTTCTAGGACCCCCCTCTCCAGGGAGAGGGAAAGATTAAGATAGGCAGGGAGGGCCAAAGAGGACCTTAGCATTATCTCTACTGTCTTGAAATTTTTAAGGAGTATTCATACATTTATTAGGTAAATAAAAATTATTAATAAAAACTTGTTTGATAATTAGATTGCCATATAGAAAAAAGTTAATCTTGACCCCAGATCACATCAGATACACAAAAAAAATCAATCCCAGATGGATCACAGATCTAAATATTAAAGGTCTAATAATAAAGAAGAATATTTTCTAATAACATAGGAGAATATTTTCAAGAGGTTG
This sequence comes from Rousettus aegyptiacus, assembly GCF_014176215.1. Taxonomy (NCBI): domain Eukaryota; kingdom Metazoa; phylum Chordata; class Mammalia; order Chiroptera; family Pteropodidae; genus Rousettus; species Rousettus aegyptiacus. Next base: position 35,538,890 of record NW_023416308.1, on the reverse strand, counting down.
AAGTCAGCAAAAAAAAATTAACTGAATACAAAAGGCATTCACTATAAAGAAAAAGCCAACAAGTTAGATCACATTAAATTCGGACACCTTCAAAGGGAGGTTTTTCTTCACAGTACAATACTTATAGGTGACTGATAATGGTGGTCGGAGAGCTGGAGATAGAAATCATTCTTTTGTAACCATTATAGTAAAGATTGGTTCAGGCAAGAATCATCACTAAAGCTAGGTGATTTTTGATGAGAAGCAGAAAATTTGCATTGTCTTAAAGTATATTCCCACAGGTTACTTATTAATTTCAAAAAAATCATTACTATACAGTGAAGAAACCAGATGCCACCTTGACCAGCTGATCAAAATTAATATTATTAATGAGGAGCAGAGGGAAATTGTGGGATGAGAGAAGGGCACAACATTATTCATGTATTATTTCATCTGGTGATGCAATATTTCCTCTAATCATAAGGAAATACCAGACAAACAAAATGGGGAATATTCTATTTAAAAAGTTAGAAGGAGAGGGACTGTATTCTTTAAAATATCAATGTCATAAAAAATAAAGAAAGGCTATGAAAATGTTCCTGATTAAAGAACACTAAAGCAACATGACAGCTAAGAATACCTAATCCAGGACGGGATTCTGTATCGAAAGGGGGAAAATGCTTTAAAGAGCATCATTAGATAAACTGAGAAAAAAATGGGTATACAGAGAGCAGAAAAATAAAAATATCAATGTTAAATTGGCTGAAGTTGATGACTGTAGTGTGGTCATGTAAAGGAATATTTTTAAGAAATTTAGCCATGCACACTAAATTACTTGGGAGTAAAGAGTCATTGTATATGCAACTCACTCTCAAATGGTTTAGAAAAGTGTTGTGTGTGTGTGTGTGTGTGTGTGTGTGTGTGTGTGTACATGTGTGTGTATGTGTCTGGGGAGTGAGTAGTATGGGAAGATAGTACAAATTATAAGCAAATGAGGAAAAATGCTACCAAAAGATAAATATGGTTAATGGCTATAATAGAACTCTTTGTACTAAACTTATTCTCATAACTTTTCTGCAAATTTGAAAAAATTTTAAAACACTTTAAAAATAGAGATTTGAAACAGCAAGTCACAAAATTGAAGAAGATATTTGTAATGTAGATGCCCAAGAAAGAACTTATAAACAGAATATAAAAAGAATCCCTATAAACCAATAAGAAAAAAGTAAATTATCCATTTGAAAAATAAGCTAAAGACGAACAAAGCACTTCACCAAAGAGGATATTCAAATGGCCAAGTAACATAAAGTGAAGACAATTTAGTCAGAGAAATGGGAATTAAAACCATAATACAATATTTCCACACACCCACCAGAATGGCCAAAATCAAAAAAATAGACAATACCAAGTGTTGACAAGTGTGTCGAGCAACTGAACTGTTGTCATTTCTGGTGGGAATATAAATTAGTACAGTCCCTTTAGAAAAGAGCTTGGCAGTGTATTAGTTATCTATTGCTGTGTAACAAATTAGTCCAAAACTTAGTATCTTAAAACAACAAACACTTATTATCCCACTGGTTTTGTGGGTCAAAAATACAGCCCAGCCAAGCTGGGTACCTCCAGGTTTCTCATGAAATTACAATCAAGCTATCAGCCAGAACTGTGGTCTCATCTGAAGACTTGACTGGTAAAGGGTCTGTTTCTAAGTTCACTCACATGATTGTTGGCAGGATTTGGTTCCTTTTAAGCTGCTAGCAAGTTGGGAGATCTCCCTCAGGTCCTTGCTATGTGGGCCTCTTCAAAGGGTAGCTCAAGAGATGGCAACTTCAGAGTTCATTTCTTCAGAGTGAGCAAGACAGCAGAGACAGCACACAAGACAGAGCCACAGTCTTTTCATAACCTAATCTCAGAAGTGACATCCCATTACATCTGCCATTTTCTATTGTTAAGGGTGTGTCAATAAGTCTAGCACTAACTCAAAAGGAGGGTATTACACAAGGATATTTTATTAGCCTGCTCTAGCCGCCATAACAAAATACTGTATAGACTTGGTGGCTTAAATAATAGACATTTCTTTTCTCACATTTCTGGGGACTGGAAGTCCAAGATCAAAGTGTCAGCAGGTTTGCTATCTGGTGAGAGCTCTCCCCTTACATTACAGAGGGCTGCCTTCTTGCTGTGTTTGCACTTCTCTTTTGTAAAAACATGGTGGTGGAAAGGAGTAAGCACACTTAGACTAGCTCTCTGATGACCTCATTTAACTTTAATTACTTCTGGAGAGCCCCCATCTCCAAATGCAGCCACACTGGGAGTTGGGGCTTCAACATATGAATTTTGGCATGATACAAAGATTCGGTCTGTAACAAGTGTGAAGACAAAGAGGCAGGGATTATTGGGGCTGTTTTAGAGGCTGCTGTCATAGGTAGTATCTCCTAAAGCTGAACACAAGCACATATTCTGATCCAGCAATTTCATTCCAACAGAAACACATGCATATGTGCATCAAAATATTGTGCAAGAATGGTTATAGCAGCACTATTCATAATAGCACAACTGGAAACAATTCAAATACCCATCAACAGAAGAACGAATAAATTGTATATAAAGGAATACTATATATCAATGAGAATGACTAAAGTACAGCCATATACAATAAAAATAAATCTCTAAAATAGTGCTGAGGGAAGAAAGTTTACCCAGATTCATCTACTGCTAAGGAAAATTTTTCCAGACACAAATGAGTACATATTTATGATTTCATTTATATAAAGTTTAAAAAATAAGGGCAAAATTAATTTATGGGGTTAGAAGCCAGACAGGTGGTTACCCTGGTGGAGTGGGAAAGGAGGCTGGAAAATGGCAAAGGGTGCTCTAGGCGTGTTCCACAGGCATGTTCACTTTGTGAGAATTCATCAAGTTGCACATTTATGAATTTGCATGTGTATGCGTATATTCTTCAATTAAAAGTTTACATCTAAAAAGGAATATCTGGAGACTCGTTAAGTTCATGTTCTAGAATCATTCATGGCCCTTCAAAATTCAGAATCAATAAGTCCATGGTGAGTGAGAGGTGAACTGTTCCTCAAATGTGTCTTTTGAACAAGCTGTCAAGGAGATCCCATTTGTTCTGGGGCTACACTTGAAAAAACACTGGTTATAACTGGAATTTTAATAATAGCACAATCCATGACCATAGAGTGACAGCATGGAGGGGCAGGAATATTCTATTACAGTTATCTTTTTAAAATGTCCCTTTGCCCCATCTACCCCCAAGGGCCTGAACTCCCTTCACTAGAGTCTTCTTTCTTTGAATCTTTAAAGAGAATCTATGAGTCAAATTCCTTGGTAAAGGAACCTTAGGAACCTTTCCATGGGAAAGGAACCTTGCCTGCTGTGTTCATTACTGTATCCCCAAACCCAGCTGAGTGCCCAGCTCATAATAGGTAAGGTCGTTAGTTGACTCATTGAATGAATAAATGAATGAGTGAAGGACTGAATAAACCCTTGAGATGATAGATAGATAGATAGATGATAGATAGGTAGGTAGATAGATAGATAGATAGATAGATAGATGATAGATGGATGGATGGATGGATAGATAGATAGATAGATAGATAGATAGATAGATAGATAGATAGATAGACTTTGAACATGCATGTGTAACCAGATCCCATGTGTGAAGGACATTAAGGGAAGATCCAGTCAGGGGTTTCATTTTTTTCAGGAGTCTTTCTCCATTTCTTTCCAGGGAAGTCCCCTCTCCTGGTGTTATGATGACACCAAATGTTCCTTCCTCCACTGAGTACTTGTGTTCACACTGCCTTCCCCAGAATTTGGTCTCAAATTCTAAGTTCTCAGGTTTCCTTTCCCCTCACCATGAGATTCTCAGACAGTGGTGATTCTCATCAAGGAGCAACTTCTCAACCATCTTCAGTTCTGATATTTATCAAGCACAGGAATCACAACCTCCAGGCTGTGGCTGCTCATCCCTCACTCTACCCTAACACTTCTGTGAATATTTCTATCACAGCAATGATAGCATTTATTGACAGCATCTTTGTATGTATTGTCTCCTTTATGAGACCATATTTCTCAGTGCTTAGCACAGTCCCTGGCACATAGCAGGTGTTTAATGTATGTTTTCTTTAATTGACTGAATAGAAGGAACCAAGCTGAGAGTCTCAACCCTTCCAGGAAAATTCTACTTTCTAGTCTTCCTAAGCCTGTCCTTGACTAGCTGTCACCCTATTTCCACCTCTCTCTCTCCTAGACATACCTCTCTTTACCTTCTGAAATCTTTTTCTTGCTCTTACTGAGGCTCATCACCACTTGCTCTTTTTTTCCTCTATTCTTTTTTTCTCCAGTTTCATGCGCCTGGGGGAGTGAGGTCTTTCTTATGCATAAGATGAATTTAACCTTCATTTCATCCATAATATTATCACTTGACCAAACTCCCAGCTTTTCCAATTAAGCATCTTTTCCAGTTTTCTTTCTCCAAACTCTGCCACCACCCTCTCCTCACAGAGAAGTACACGTCTTATCCTAAATCTGAGAAGGAAAACCTCTCCATTTGTAAATCCTCATTCCTGCCATCAGAATGAAAGCCACAAACTCACTTTAGAACCACAGGCAGTTAAAAAGTGTGGAGATTGGAGGAGCAGATAGGAAAGCTTCCCAGGAGCATTAGAAAATTTGGGGGAGTAATAGATATGTTATAGAGGAGGAAAAACTTCCTCATACCCTAATAGGTTCTGTGGCTGGGCCTAAGAGTTAAATTGACAAAAAAGCAGATGAACAAGAGAAAATCATACACACTTTATTTAATATTTTTACATGTACACAGAGTCTTCAAAGGAAAATGAAAACCCAAAGAAGCTATTAAGCCCAAAACTTACATACCTTCTTAAACAAAGAATGATCAATTGTAAGATGTGACAAGATAAAGAGGTTAGGCTAGGGACAGTAAATTGTGGAATGGTGACCAGGAAATAGATGGAGGAAACTAATGGAAGATAAGGGTTATTTTAGTATCTTTGCACAGATCCATTTTGGCATTGAGTCCCAGTCTCTGATTATAAGAATGTCCTTCTCTTCCTGGTATAGGGAGGCACCTTTCTCATAGAAAATGCTATGACCTGCTTTCAGGAAGAAAAGGAAGATCAGAGAGATCTTCCTGTACCTGTTGTTTCTCAAGTGCCTTCAGCTCAAAGTAAATCAATATTCCAAGCAGCATTTTTGGGGGTGGCATGTTCTGAACCTCTTTAATATTCAGTATCCCAATTGTGGTGATGGTTCACAGTTGTATATATGTTAAAATCGATCCATTTGAGCATGTTAAATATATGCAGTTTATTATGTCAATTATACCTCAATAAAACTGAAGGAGGAGCAGGAGGAGCAGGAGGAATAAAAGAATTCAGTAAATTTGCAGAATGTAAAATTAATATAAAAATCAGTTATATTTATATACACTAACAACAAACTATCCAAAAATGAAATTAAGAAAACAATCTCACATACGATTGCATCAAAAGTATCTAGGAATAAATTCAATGAAAGAGATGAAAGATCTGTACACTGAAAACAATAAGATATTGATGAAAGCAACTGAAGAAGACAAAAATAAATGAAAAGCTATTTTATGCTCATGGGTTGGAAGGAGGAATGTTTTTTTAAATGTCTATGCTACCCAAAGTAATCTACAAATTCAATGCTATCCCTATCAAAATTCTAACGGCATTTTTCACAGAAATAGACAAAACAATCCTAAAAGTTATACAAAACCACAAAAGACCCCAAATAGCTAAAGCAATCTTGAGGAAGAACAAAGTTGGAAGCATAACACATCCTGATTTCAAACTATATTATAAAGCTATAATAATCAAAACAATATGGCATTGGCATAAAAACATACAGATCAATGGAACAGATAAAGAACCCAGAAATAAGCCCAAACATATATGTTCAACTAATCAAGGAAGCAAGACAAAGGAGGCAAGAATATCCAATGGGAAAAGGATAGTCTCTTCAATAAATCATGTTGGGAAACTGGACCTATATCAATTAAAAATGGATTAAAGACTTAAATTTAAGACCTTAAATCATAAAATTCCTGGAAGAAAACATTGGGAATAAGCTCCTCAACATCTTGGCAATGCTTTTATAAATTCAACACTAAAAGTAAAGGTAACAGAAGAAAAAATCAATAAGTGAAAATACATCAAATTAAAATGTTCTGCACAGAAAAGAAAAACATCAATAAAATTACAACCTAATAAATGGCAGAAAATATTTTTAAATTACATATCTGATAATAGTTAATGTCCAAAACATATAAAGAAGTCATACAACTCAATAGCAAAAAAAAAAAAAAGATTAAAAATGGGCAGAAAAGCTAAATAAATATTTTACCAAAAAAAGACATACAAATAGCCAATAGGTACGTAAAAAGTGTTCAACATCACTAATCATCAAGGAAATGGAAATCAAAACCACAGTGAGATATCACCTCCCATCTCTTATAATGGCTATTATCAAAAAGACAAGTGATAACAAATGCTGTCAAGGATGTGGGGGAAAGGAAACCCTCATGCACTGTTGGTGGGAATGTAAATAGGTGCAGCCTCTATGGAAAACAATATGGAGATCCCTCAAAAAATTAAAAATAGAATTGTCATATGATTCAGCAATCCTACTTCTGGGTATTTATCTGAAGGAGATAAAAATAGAATATTGAAAAGATATATGTACTTTTATGTTCATTACAGCATTATCCACAGTAGCTAAGATATGGGCACAACCTAAGTGTCCATCATCAGATGAATGGATAAAGAAGATGTGAGATACACACACACACACACACACACACACACACACACACACACACACATACAGACACACAATAAAATATCATTCAGCCATGAGAAGGAAGGAAATCTAACCATTTGTGACAACATGGGTAGAACTATGCTAAGTTAAACAAGCCAGACAGAGAAAGCAAAATAAGGCATGGTATCTAAAAAATGAAATAAAAAGTGAAACTCATAGAAACAGAGTAGAAAAGTGGTTGCCAGGAGCTGGAGGGGGTTGGGAAATAGTATAACTTAAATATTCTCATACAAACACAAAAAAATAGATAAATATGTGAGGCGATGGGCAAGATAATTAACTAGATGGGGGGAATCCTTTTGCAATGTATACATATATGAAATCATCATAACGTACACTTCAAACATCTTATGATTTTGTCAATTATACCTTAGTAAAGCTGGGGGTGGAGGAAGAAAAGAAAAGAAAATCCAGAAAGAGGAAGTGATTTGCCCAAGGTCTACCAGAGAATTCTAACACAGTGGAGTCTTAATCTCAAATCTCCTATCTCCCTGGCCAAAACCCACATCATGGTTTTCAACCCAAGCAGAAAGTTTCAAGGAGCCTTTATTTTTAACATGTAATTGGCCATAGGGAAGGCTGGGCTCTGCCCCCAGAGAGTTATAAAGACTTGGTACTAGTCTTGACTAGGCTTCTTCAACAAGACTCACCAATGGAGCAATGTGACGGGGGGTGTGGGTAGTCACTGGCTCCTTGCATCAGTGAATGGTAACTGAGTATCTGCATGCCAGGCACCATGTTGGATGCTGAGACACAGGAATAGAACAGTACCCTGTCTTCTCATTATAGTAGGGTGTAGAGACCCCTAACCAGATCATCATGATGGAGTGACGAAATGAGCAGGGGGTGCTCAGTCCAGATTAGCATGACTTCCTGAATGAGGTGATACCCCTACCTGGCTTTCCCTCCCCCTTGGAGGCCCCCACTTTCATTTCTGCTATCCCACTCTCTTCATTCTTTCCCTTACTATCCCCCTCCCTGGCCCAAGTATTCCCCAAATCCAAACTGCTTTCTTTTCATCTCCTCTACATAACTGACACAGGCTGCCTTTTCTAACTTCACCAGAAGTTAAAGAGAATTTTTAAAAATACCAGAAATCTGCCGCCACAGAACAAATTTCTGATCCTGCCATGGTCAGCAACTCAATCCCAAATGCCTTCTTGTCCCATTGAACCCAATTCATTTGCAGCCATTTCTCCCTCTGCATTTTTATGGCCATCCCTTCCTGAAAATTCACACCAAGCAGACATGCTGTGGCAAATGGTGAGTAAGAAATGGGTCTACCCTCTTCGCCTCTCTCCACAAGAGGCTCAGAAATCCTGAACTCTTTATCCCATTTCCAAGAGCAAGTCAAAATTCTTCTCCTACAGAGTTATTTCCAGAAAGCTTTGCACACAGGAAGACAGAGAGAAGGCTTCAGAAGAGAGGAGAGCATGGCGGGTACAGTACCTAGAGGGGGCACCATATCCAGAGATTGAGAAGCCTACACAGCAAATCCCCCTCACACCTATGATATGCACATATCCTCACGATAATCTTTAATTAAAGAGATAGAAAGAGTCTCAAAGGGGCAAGACAACATGCCTAAGGAGAGGAGGATAAATATATATGGAGTGAGGACCACCGGTACGGCAATGGGCAGAATAATTTCCCCCAGGTGTCCTGGATCTTTATCTCCAGAATACATAAATATTTTCCCTTACATAGAAAAAGGGCTTTTGCAGATGTGATTAAGTTAAGGATGTTGAGATGGGGAGATTATCCTGGATTACCCTGGTGGGCCCAGTGTAATCACAAGAGTCCTTCCTTTTAAGAAAAAGGGAGGCAGAAGAGGCAGAATCTGAGTGATGCAGCATGAGGAAAACTGCACTGCTCATTGCTGGCTTTCCAGTTGGGGAGAGTGGCCATGGAGTCAAGGAACACAGAGGCCTTGGAAAAAAAAAAAGAAAACAAGAAAATGGATTCTCCTGGAGCTTCCAGGAAGGAAAGAAGTCCTGCTAACACCTTGATTTTAGCCCACGTTCAACTTCTAACCTCCATAACTATAAGATCTATTGTTTTAAACCACTACATTTGTGGCAATTTGTGATGGCAGCAAGAGGACACTAAGCTTAGTACCTAACAGAGGGCAGGAAGTCCATCTACAACATCGCCATTGGTGTCTCAGCAATCCCATGAGCAGAGGTCTTTTCCCCTTTAGTGGATGAGGGCAGTGAGGCTCAGAGAGTTAAATGATTTGCTCCAGGCCACCCAGCTGGTCTTGGGTCTGAGTTCCTTAGAAGCAGAGATTCAGGGCTCATGATTTCTTGAGGGAGAACTCTTTAGGTAAAACCCATAGAGGAGTAAGAGAAGCAGAGGCAGGAAGAGCATGAGGAAGGGCAGGGTCTTGGGGCAAGTCCACACTTGGCATGATGCATCGGTTGCTCTGGAACATTAATCAGCAGAGAAAGTTAACCCCCATTCCCGTCAATGCGCTCAGCCATTTGTACCCCATGTTGACCCGTCATTGATTGGCTAATGACAGCCCTGAGGAATGGCTGGAGATAACACCCACCCTACCCCAGGCAAAGGGCAGTTCTTTGCAGGAGGGGCAGCTGTGAGCAGTCAGGAGCCACACTCACGTACCTGGGAATGGGTAAGTCATAGTAGCATCTACACAGGTATGGCTATGGACCCATCTCCTACAGGAGTTAGAGAGATCACATCCAGAAATATTTGTGGGCTGTCCAAAGAGTGATGTACACAATTACATGGAGAAGGTGCAGCATGTCTATGCCCAGTGAAGTGCCAGGCCAAAAACTGAGTGCCTTTGCAGTACCCACGCCTCCCATTCAAAGCAGGGCCCAGTCAGCATCTGGGCCTTGTCTTCAGCCCCACTGCCCTACAGGTAGAAGCTGCAGCATCGGCATTCTGACAGCAGCGCCTCGTTCTGCACACTCCCTCCTCAACTCCCAAGACTAGAAACTCAAATATTTCCTGGTTCTCTGAGGAAAGTGGATGTTAATAGAGTTCACAGTTCACAGTTCCCTCTTTTCCTTCCCATCCCCTCCCCTCTTTCTTTCTGAGCCTGTCCCTGAAGCTATTGATATCCAACTTGAACTAAATTGAAACTATGTTTCAACTTCCCATTTTATTTACCACAGCCAGGTTGTTTCTCCAAGGGCAGTGATCGGGATCAAGATCTTGCTTCATTCCAGCCCAGTGCCCTGATGGCTGATAGTACAGGACATAAAAGCCATTACCAGGTCTAGGAGAAAACTGAGTGTTTCCTTTTCTGCATGTTTTATGTGGTAGCAGCTTCCGCTCCCATCAGGAACATTTGCACACATTTCATAGTCTGGCCTAATGGAGCAGAAATGTGCTCTCCAGTGAGGCCTGTGCGGGGCCACGGGCAGTGCTGGGAAGGTCCAAGCCATCAGCCACATGCAGTGGTCTAATGGCCCAGGATGGCCTGGTCCTCTTTTTCTTTCCATTTGTCAGGACAGGACAAAGGAGAGAGGGTGACAGGCATGACAGGTGAGAGGGTGTTGGAAAGAGGCTGGAAGCCTGTCCAGAGAATAAGCAAGGTCGCTATTTGGAAAGAGGTCTATTTTCTTTGATGTCTTCTCAGCCCTTTCAGGATCCTGGGAGGAGTGCTGGGGGGGGGGGGGGGAGTCACCTGTGCTCACAGGAGGGGAAACTATGCCCAGACTGACCTTATGCCTTGCTATGGATACCGGTGCATGTCAGGGACAGAGCTCTGGTCTCCTGACTCGCGGGACCACTCTACCCTGGGCTCTAGTCCTTGACTCTGGTGCAGGCTGCCACTCCATGAGCTTACCTTCCCTTCCAGACCAGCAGCCAACCAGGGGATGTGCTTCCCCACAGGCCTCCTGGGCAGGTGGAGACCAGGGCTGACTTTAAACCTCCCAGAGCAAAATGTCATACAGTTATTCTCCCTGCCCAGGCACATAGCCCCGAACCAACATCCCCAGACATAGTGCTGGGAACCACTTTGTTCCAGAGTAAGGCTGACATCACTCCTGAGGGAAGTTCATCACTGGCTGATTTGCCTGGGACAAAGAGATCCTGGCAGATGAAACACCCAGAGAGCTCCTGGGCTTGGCTGACGGACTTCAGAAGAGTCTGCCAAGTTAAGCAGCACAGCAGGTGGTTGGTCTACCCACGGGGAGAACTGGCCACTTAATTATTAAAACTAGCTACTTTTGTTGAGTTCTTACTGTGTGCCATGCACTGTGTAATGAGCTTTACATAATTTGTCTCGTGGCATCTGCACATTGGCCCTACAATGTAGAGGGAAATATCCCTATTTTATAGATGAGAAGCTAGTCCCCGCTTGTGAAAGCCCATATGGTCTCATTGCACCCTCTTAACCCTCACATCAGAAAAGATGACCCTCCTTCCATTGAAAAGGAAAGTGAGGCTCAGAGAGGTTAGGCAACTTGCCCAAAGTCCTTCAGCAGTGGTGAATGCAGGTCAGTGTAGGACTCATCCCTGGGTCTGCATGAGCCCAAGGCCTGAGCTGTTGTTCCCACTGTGGCTCCCACAGAAGGTGCAGAGGCAGGAGGAGGGGGTTTCTATGTCCAGGACAGTGTCTACAACTGGACATCGACCAGGGGAACTTGAATTTCCTCCTCATACATGCAATTCACAGAGGGCAGCCCCTGCCTGAGAGCCAGGTCAACAAGGATACCATTCTGGGAGGAGAAAAACCCCACTCTGGCCCTGACCAGGATACTGCTCTCCGGACTCTGCACTGAGAACACATGCATCTCTTCAGCAGCAATTCACAGTATTCCTGCCAGATACTGTGCTAGTTTTAGAACACATGGACAGTCATCTGCAGAGCTCTGTTGAAGTTCTCCAGCTCTGCTGCCCCATCGGCACTCTTTATACCCCACTACATGCTCCCTCTCTTTCGTATACTCCTGGTAACACACACTGTGTACACACACACACACACACACACACACACACACACACACACACACTCTTCCCTAACCAGTCACCTCTAAACTAGGTCAGGCCCTCAAGGCAAAGTGAGGATGAACAAAGCAGATGGAGGGGTGTGGTGGTTTAGCAGACCAAGTTCTGGAAGGAGAGGACATAGAGGAGAGAGGGAGAGGGGACAGGTGTGGGCCACCTAGGAAGAGGTTTCAGCCTCAGGGAGGCAGCAGGTGCTCCCTGCAGGGATTCCCAGGTGTGAATCTGACACTGGACTCAAGCCAGACTCAGGCAGTCCTGCAACAGCTCAGGGGCAGCTCAGGAAGGCAGGTGAGACTGAGAGTCAGTCCCTTCACAATGTGGGGCCCTGGGGAAGCTTTACAGACCTGCTCTGAGCCTGTATCTCCATCTGTAAAATGAAGAAGCTGAAAATCCATACTTCTTGGGATGATCTTGGAGATTACATGAGAAGCATGGATGTGGAAGGACTTCAGAGGTGTGAATCTTCTATAGGGTGGTTACAGCTGCCTCTGCACCCATCCTACCTATAACAGCAATACAGGCTGAGTGTGTGCTCTGTGCCAGGCACTGTTCTATGGCTTACCATGAATTATCTCATGTCTGCCATGGAGGTAATGCTCTAATCATCAGCCCCATTTCAGGGCAGGAAACTGAGTCACAGTGCTTGCCTAAGGTCGGGGCAGAACCAGGTTTGGAAGACCCCAGAACCTGTGCTTTTCCCTCTACCTAACCCCACTGACTGTGCCTCACTCTCGCTTTCCATCCTCAGAGCTCAGGGGCTCAGTACCATGCCAGGGGGAGGGCACAGCACTCTGCTTGCTCCAAACAGCAGGGAAGGCATTTGAGCTCACAGCGGGGAGAGTGGGGAAGAAGCCCCAAAAGGCCTCCTTGTACAGAAGCATCTCTCCCAGCTGGCTTCCCCTGAGAACTTTAAAGACAATTAAGGCACCATCTCCAGAAGGTCCCAGTTGAAATGTGCATCAATACCTGGGAAGTTTCTCCCATTATCTCTTCAGCAAAGATTGGTCATTAGAGTTGGTTAGTTAGAAGGTTGACTAATTTTGAGAGGCAGGCGTATAGAGGTGGGTCTGGGAGAAGAGCTCAGCACTATCCAAGGACAGATGAGGGCAATCCATAGGGGAGGAGGAGGGTGGGGTATGGTCTGGGCTCAGGAGATAGGTGCTGGGCAGCGGTTGGAAGAACACAGTGGAGTGCAAGGCAGCAATTTTCACATTGTTTTTTGAAGAAGAATTCAGTTTTTCATACATTTTCCTTAAAAGTGAAATACAGATCAAAGAGGAGGAAGTGGCTCTAACTGAAATGGAGATGAGAAAGAGGGTGAAAAGCCCTAATTACTCAATCCTCCATTATACTCTATTACCCATGATAGGTCATCACGGCACCTCCAGGGCACCCTCAAGGAACCGAGTTTGCAAGCCACTGGTCGTGATATAAGTTCTCTCCTAACTATGACATTCTAGGTAGTTTGGGGAGAGATATAAAAGGAGGTGGTCAGGGACAGCCAGGGACAGTCTTTACTGATGAGTGAGGAGTCAAGCTGAAGCTATGTAGCCAAAGAGGGCCATGGACACATCTCAGCATAGCCAAGCTTTATGATTACACTTCCCTTCTCCCCAAACCCTGACCTTGAGCACAAGCACAGACCTCCATGGACATCTGGGAATGGTGCATAGGAACTGGTAAGAAATTACAAAATGAGGTGTGGGGTCCAGTCCACAGGCTACCCCTGAGTCTCTGACTTCTCACAAAGGTTCACCACATGCATCCAGTCATTTCAGTCGATTGATATCATGAAGTCTTAAGTCAGCAGTCTGGGCTGGAGCCCACTTTGCCACTTCCTGGCTGAGACTTCCAGAGCCATTAGGAAATATTATCACCTTTTCTCCCCTCAGAAACCCCATGTGGCCCAGAAGGCAGCGATGATCATCCCCCTTGTAAAGCTGAGAGAAGTGGGACTCAGTGAGATAAACTGACTCACCCAAGGTCATGCAGAGCCATAACTAAGAACAGCTCTCTTCTCTGTGTGACTCCCACAGGGCTCGGATGCCCAGCCTGCAGGGTCATCAGCACCGGAGCAGGTAGGAGATGCCCAGAGCTTTCTGAAATGTGGTAGGGTACACAGGCTCAGGGCAGGAAACTGAGTCATAGTGCTTGCTCTACTCAAGGTTGGGAGTAGAGTCAGTGGGTCAAGGCATGAGGGGCAGCCTTGAGCCATCCTCAGGTGCTCAGCTCTGCACTGGCCACTCAGGAGAGAGAGCTTTGGCACATAGTAAGCAGGCTAGCAGGTGGACAAAAGCCATTGCTGCAAGCAAGCCAGCATGGCCTAGACACCTCACTCAGGGCAAGACCTGGATCACATACTGGCTCCCAGACAAAGGGTTCCAGCCCTTGAAGTTGAGGAAGAACTGGGTTCCCCACAGAAGGGAACTCAGACAGAATCTCTGGCCATGGCCTAGGCCTTTCCACCTAACCTCACACTCCAGGGCTGCATTGTGGGAGGATAGGCAATTCTGGAGTCCATGCAGGAGCCCAGATCCAGGGTCTGAGTGAGTCTTGGAAGAAGGAGGAGATGGAGTAAGGATAATGAGCTGTTGCATCAAAGGGGCAGAGCATGCATCAGGGATTCAGCTCTGGAAGGACTAAAAGGCAGAAGATGACAATGGCATCCCCCATCTAAGCCTTCACCCTTGTCCCAAATTTCTTCCCCTGGCCAGGGTAGCCCAGGAGGCCCCACCAACAGCTGGAAAGGCCCTGGCTGTGTTGTCTCTTCCTGCCCATCCCTCCTCCTCTCCCACTGACTCAATTATTCATCAAGTGGAGTTCTCAGCATTGGAGTTAATCTCTCTCCTCAGCTCCCAACCCCTGCTCCTCCTCAAGTTTGGAGTGAGGAAGAAAATGCTGGCAGGTTCCATGTGGTGTTGATTAGAGTATATTGATCCTGGCTGCAGTCCTCACAGTTGCCGCCTGAGCATCTATCACTGCCAGGTGGGACAAGCTGGAGACTGGCCTCTGGCTGGGTCCAGACCAAAGCGTGCTGAAGCTGCTCTCCAGGGGAAAGTTGGGAAGGGGGCAGGGTCAGCCCCTGATGATCAGAGGTGTATTCAGCAGTGTATTCAGTAGTGTAGTGGGTGCCAGGGTTATTGCCACTTTTAATCCTGAGTACTTCACTCTTTCTGCCTTCTGTTCCTCATAACTCTCTTCTCTTTGCCCTGTGACTCACTGATTCATGGCTGCCTTTATCTGGTTATTCTGGCTAACAGCAATTCCTACCACTTACAGAACACCTCCAGTATGCTAGTTCTCTGTGAGGAGTTTTTCATTCACATGGCAGTCCTGAGGTTCTCATTAGCATCCTACTTTCCTATCTGCAGACACTAAGAATCAGAGAGGTAGGTTAAGGTAAGGCTGCTAAGCAGAGGAGAGGCCAGATCTGAATGCCACTTTTCTACCAGGTCACACCACTCCTCCGGCAAAAAAGCAGTGACATTAATTGAGCCACTATGTGCCAGAAACACGTCCTCTCACTGACAACGCGTATTTATCTTGTGATATAGAGGATCATTATCCTCATTTTATAGATGACAACACTTAAGTAACTTGTCTCCAGTTACACAACTAGGAAGCAGCAGAGTGGGGATTCAAACTCTAGCCTGTGAAACTCCAGAGCCAAGATTCTTATATTTACGTGGAAATATCACACTTAAAAGCAGTTTCATTGACACTTTCATCTTTTCTCTTCATACTCAATCTGAAAGAGAACTAGCATTTTATCCTCATTTTTTAAATAAGGAAACTGAGGTATGTTTTAGTTAAGTGGATGGAGATGGCAGAACTCGGATTCCAGCCTAGGTCTACTGACTCCTGATGTTCTTGTGTCAAACCCACTCCACTTTCACAGGATGGATTGCTGCCTTGCCTCTGCCTGCTGCTTGACATTTATGGAGGTGCCGAAACCCATTCTCCTCCTCTTCCAGGAAGTCTTCTTGGACTTGCCATAGAATAACAACTTCCTTTGGCCTTTCTGCCTCTCTCTAGAGCACAAACCAAGGACTGGAGCATCTCTCTCTTCATGGGTTCAGTTTCTCTCCAGAAATGAATGAAATATGCTCATTTCCACTTCAAACCTTCACTCTGGCCCTTTTCCCTGCCTGGAACTCCCCTGCCCCTTCCCTCTGCCAGGCCTCCCCTCTTTCCTACCTGCACTCCCCACTCAAGCACACTTCTTTCAGGAAGCCCAACCCCACTAGCACCCATCATTCTAGCAAGCACCACCACTCTACATCAGGAGGCTGAACTTCTAATCCCACCGCACTGCTCAGTGGCCTTGGCAAGGCATTTCTACTCCCAATTTCCTCACTTGTGCCCCTTATGAGAACCACACAGAAATTTGTAAACAATTCAGATGCCAGGACGCCACTCCTGAGGTTCTGATTCAATAGATCTGAAATGAAGCCCAGGCAGCTGTATTTTAAAAAGCAGCCACGTTTTTATTTAACAAATATTTATTGGATGTCTATTATTGGAAGTCCAGTACAGACAATGGAGCCAGATTGCTCGAGTTCAAACCCAGCCCTACCTCTCTCTGGGTGGCCTTGGGGGTGTTGCTGAAGCTCTCTGTACCTATGTAGCACTACTCTCACTTGTCCTACAATGTGCAGGTTTGTAGAGGGTGAGTGTGATGTAGAAGAAGCTAGATGCGTGAGGAGCACCCTCTGTGCACTGCAGTGGTCAAGCGCTGCCAAGTTGGATTGCCTCCAGAGTCCCTCCAGAGACCCTAGTATTCAACTGTGCCTTTCAGGTGTTCTTTATAAGGGCTTTTCCCCCATTTCCTGGCATCCTCCAACCCTCGAGCTCCTGTAAGGCAGAGCCAAGGCTCCCTCCACCTCCAGACTGCGCCCCTGCCCCCAGGAGAGGATCCTGTATAGCAGTTGTGGTCCAACATGCATTAGGTTGTTTGACCAGAGAGTGCCGGGCACCCCATCTGCTCCTAATTCTACTTCCTCCCACCTTCAACTCTGCTTGTGGTGGAAGGCAGGCAGGAAAGCAGATAGCAACCATCCCAAAACCAGCCCTGGAGTTAACATTTGTGGTGGTGCTAGGGCTAAAAAGCAGCTTTGATTGCAAATTGATCTGTTGTGCACTGAGTTTGCAGTGTCCTAAGGAGAATGGGATCCCAGGCTCAAACTCAGCCCATGCATCTGGGCTAGACCTGGGCTCTCCTTTTCTTCCTTCCTCCTCCAGGGCCAGCTTGGAGTTCAGTGTGGAACAGAACAGCTAAAATAGCAGGTAATTTAAAAATTTATTTTCATTTGGGTTATAATTGTAAAGTTTGAGGTGGATCTGGAAGCAAAGGACAGACCATTTGCCTTCATTCATCTGGCTTGGGGACATATGTTTGCATTTCTTCAGGCTACCAGTACAGGAGGCACCCAAGGACCTGGTAAGGGAAACTTATCCTGTGTTCCCCTTTAAAAGCTTACCCAAGGTGTAGTTCTCTGATTAGAATATTTAGAGTCAGGTCCTGCCAACTCTACACTGAGCCCAAGTGTTCTGAGTCCTCTTCCCTTTCCAGCCCAGCACTGTGCTAGGTGCTAGAATGGCAAAGGGAGGAAAAATGGGTCACATGAATGCCTAGTGCCCAGCTAACATGCAAAGCCCCTAGCTCTGTGCCTAATTGTCACCTCCTCCCTTGGGGTCTCTAGCTGACCCATACTCCAGCTTTAAGCCAAGCTGCTTCTCTGTCACCCTGGTTCCAGCTTGGCCATATGATTGTCCCCTTAGGTCCCTACAGCTCAGTCACAACAGGGGCCTGGTGGTGTGGAGTTAGCCCAGGAAAAACTCATACACCATATCTCAGGAAGCCAAGGAATTGGGCTTGTAAGACACAGTGACTCAAGGTGGGGGCCCATACAGGGTTCCCCCCACCCCACACACACACACATTGATCTCTTCTGCCTCCATTTCTGCTGCACTCAGAAGCTTAAGAACCAGGCTGCAATCTGAACGCTGGCTCTTCTTAACTGTATGACTTCCAAAAGCTACTCAACCTCTCTAAAAGCTTAGACAGTGAATAAGGAACAGATACCTTCTCATATGGTATAATGAGAGATGAACCCCATGCACAGGCATGAGCACATAGTATCAGCTCAATTAACAATGGCTCTTTCCTGTTCTCCACCTTTAATCACTGCTGTACCAGAAATGCTTCCCAGACACACAGACTCCTACAGATCCAGGCAAGTTGTCATTCCTGCCTATCAAGGGGGACTTCCCTGTTCCAATTATCTGTCCAAGGACCATCCTTTTCTTTAGATAACTAACAACAGCAGTGTCCTCCTGCTTTTAGGGGAAATGCTGCAAGCTTTTGCAGACAACATTATCCTAACAGACCACCTCCAACTGAACCAAGCTTTCAGACAAAGTCTACCCCCATACTACATACAGTGGGAGGAATACATATAATATATATCCTGATGAGGAGATTTTTTAAGTAAAAGAAATGGCCACTGCTCTCTGCTTTGTGGCCATCTACCGAGTAGCAACATGCACTTGGCACAGTGTTTGGCCATGGGGAGGAGCATTGACATGAGTGAGTCCTGCTCTGAGGACTGGTAGCCACATGGAGAAAGCCAGGTCAGAGCTGCTGGAGGACTATTCGAGGTGCCACTAGACACTGGGAAAGGAAAAATTTCCTGGAGAATGTGCTGTTCCAGCTGAGACTCAAAGGATGAGGATGGATTCGGTAGGCAGCTGCCAGAAGGAAGGGCATTTGGGGCAAAGGCCAGAGCTGGTTCAGAAGCTCTTGTGGCTGTACTGAATTCAACCATCAGCTATTGAGGTCCTAGGCTGGGGCTGAGTGGCAGGAGGCAGGGTTCGTGGGCATTGGCAACACAAGTGGAATAATTCATGGTTCCCATGCCTGGGGAGAAGATGAGATACAATGGGGACCAATACCATGCGCAGAAAAAAATGGAAGTTAGAGGATAGTTCTGACAGGGTGAGGCAAGAGGGAAAGGATTCGGGAAAACTTTGGGGAGAAAGTGTGGTTCGCCTAAGCCCTGGAAGAAGGAGGGAGTGTGAGAGGTCCTAGGGTAGAGCAGAGCACCAGATAACACAAAATCACAGGTTGCGACACGTGCACATCTGAATGCAAACAGCTGATCACCCTGGGTAAACCAATGTCAGTCTCTGAGGGATAGCGCAAGATAGCAATGGCCACACAAATTAGGGTAAATCAAGAAGGGCTTAATAAAGGGACATTTATAAATGTCTTGGCAATGTGTAGAGGAAAGCAGACCTGTTACCACCTTGACACCTAAAGAGAGGCATGGTTTCCAGAACTACATGAGGAACACAGATCTTCAGTCAAAGGACAGGGTCAGCAGAAGCCCACTCTGTGGGGAGAGACTAGAATAAAGAAGACCTCGACTATTTCCCGGTCCCTTAGATGCCTCCCAGGGCTCCCCACTGGCAGGACCCAGGGGCATCCAAAGGCACAGGATCAGCCTCCCTGGAGCAGAGAGCAGGATGAAAGGGTGGAAAACAACCTGAGACAGGACAGACAGAAGCAACTTGCACCTGTAACATCACTGATTCTGAGAGTGCTCCTCAGAAAGTGGAGAATAATCGTTACAGTCCTCAAAATCTCACAGAGTTCTTAAAAGGATCACATAAGATAGCAATGGCAAAAAAGCTTTGTACCAAGATAATCACTGCTTCTTATCTTGGGCCTACTGGGTGTCATTCTTCAGAACCAATCCTTGCAGTATTCATAAGAGAAATAATTTTACAACTGAGAAAACAAATTCAGAAAACTTATGTCACCTCTCTATATTGGTCAACTCTTTACTTTGCAAAATAGAGGCACTCAAGTCAAACTGGCTTCAGCAAGAGAGGGAAAAAAAAAATCAATTGGCTCACATAAGTGAACTGTCCAGGAATAGATATGGTTTTGGTGTTTCAGGCATGGCTGTGTCCAGGCACTCAGTCAAGGCTGTTGAGTATCTGTTTTCTCTGTCTCTTAGCTCTCTCCCCTGTGTTGGCTTTACTCTTAGGAAGAGTCTCCCCAAACAGGGACAAAGCACCTTTAGGTACACTTTTATCAGCTTAGCCGTACCAAGGAAAATAGAGCCCTTCCCAGAATTTCCAACAAATGTCCCAAATCTTACTTCTCCATCTCTGCACCAATCCCTGTGGCCGGGGCAATGAGAGAGGCCTGGATCAGACACCCTCCCTGAAGCCAGGAAGTCAGGCCAACATGGCTGAGAAAAGTCTGGGAAGGGTGGAATAATCAGAGAGCTGACAACACAAATAAAAGAAGATGGTGGGGCAGCCAGAAATATCAAGAGGGGGGAGAACTGTGCACTACCATGCCCAAGTCACACAGCCATGAGAGGCCCATCCAGACTGCATCCTGGCTGATCAACTTCCAAGGTCTTTTGGTTTGGAATTTTGTCATTGCTGTTAGTTTATTTGCATATTGTTGGGTTTTAACACTGTGTCCTATGCCCAGGAAATATGGCAGAAAGAGAGTCATGCAGGGCATGGAAGGGGGAGTAACAAGAAAGGCAGGGTACAAGCCCCCAACCAAGGAGTGTGTGTGTTGGAAGCCCACAGTGCTCAACTATGCTCTGGGTGCTGAGAGTGCTGGCCTTGCATTTTAGACCTGTGGCCACAAGATCAGCCTTGAGCCCCCAGAAGCCTGCAAGCTGACATACTTGGGACCCATGCCCTGAAAAGTTCTCCTGCAGGGGCAACCTGCAGGCC
Organism: Rousettus aegyptiacus; assembly: GCF_014176215.1. Taxonomy (NCBI): domain Eukaryota; kingdom Metazoa; phylum Chordata; class Mammalia; order Chiroptera; family Pteropodidae; genus Rousettus; species Rousettus aegyptiacus. The sequence goes on along the minus strand of NW_023416308.1, from coordinate 35,518,271 downwards.
TAGAAGTAGACAGCCAGACCCACTGAGGACTCTGGTGGGAGGGTGGAGGTCCAAACCTGCTACTGCCAGTGTGCATGGTCTCTTGCACCTGCTTCCTCCTCTGTAAGAGCCTTCGCCCTGATGTATGAAGCACCAACATCACTTCACACTTAGACTACTTTCACTTATTTGAAGGCCTCCTCCCCCTCCTCATAAAGGCATGGAGCTATGTATGTGAGAGTACACAGTGACATGTGGCAGAGGAGCCCTCTCTTCTCTGGGGTGGGGACACCCATCTGGAGGTAGCCAACAAGGGTGCATTTTCAGGGTCTTGGTTCCCTAGCTTCTCTCCAGCCCTAGCCTTTTCTTCCTTTATCATCCTTCTGAGGCTCCAGCAAACTAAAGGGAGGATGGGAGATGGGATTGAATGCGAAAGCATGTCAGAATCTACAAGAGAACAGTGGGGAGAAAGGAAAGGGGATAGAAAGAGGAGAGGGAGAAAGGAAGCATGGACAGAGGGGCAGGGAAGGAGGCCAAAAGCAGAAAGAAAGGCAGTGGAAGAGGAGGAAGGCAGGTGGGTTCAGAGCCAGCAGGGAGAGATTAAAACACATGCTGGCCAGGTTATGTCCAAAACAGGAGCCCTAGGGGACCAGAGGCCATGGTCTCGCAGCAAACTCAGGATGGCACCTGCAGCTAGGCAGCAGCCAGAGAGAGAAGATGCAGGAGGTTGGGTCTGGGGACTCAGGAGGAGCAGGACCAACAGGGCTGTGGGCAATGAGCATGTCTTGGCCTAGACGAGGAGATACGTGCCCCTCTTTTAGCCTCTCTGGCATTGCCTCCCCGTAACCTACAACCACCCCTCCCCAGGGGGCTGAGTTCCAGCACATAAAGTGTAAATGGACATGACAGGATCCCTGCCCTTCCAGGCTTCCTGCCTCGTTCCCAGCTGGTATGCTTATGCCCTTATGGCTTCTACAGTGCCTTCCTCCACTGGGGCCCTTCCAGCCCTGCCCCCCCATCACAGCCAGATCCATAGCCAGACACTGGGTGCCAGCACCAGAGCAAGAAGGAGGTGCTATGTGGTCTTTCCAGCCCCCTTTAACCCAGAGCAAGGAACCTGAAGTCCTTGCTGCCCTGCCAATCCTGAGAGCCCCTTGCCTTCAAGGGTATGAAAGGGGCAAATTTCAGGTGTGAACAAACGTTTTGTAGAGAGTCTCAATTCCAGTCTGATATCCCTGGATTAAGGAGTTGGGCCTATACAGATGTTTGTCTGGAGTCCTTGGAGACTGCCTACTTGAGAAATGCTGCATCCCAGCTACTACCTGTGGTCCCCAGACTATGAGCTACCCACTATTCCAGAGATGCCTGACCTGACGGGGCACAGGAGGCCTACATGTATCGGGACCCACTGGGCTCATAGAGCTTCCCTTTTTTCCTGCCTTCATTCCTCCAACCTCTGGGCTTGCCCATCGGCTCTGCCTCTAGGATGACAATTAGTGGACTGGAGAGTGGGGGAGGGGGCAGGGTGGGCCAGTCATTACTACAAGCCAAGAAAGTCCCCACACCAAATACCTGGAAGAAATAGATGTTGCACACCTTCATGCCCCAGAGCATTGGTCACTCTCAGACACCTTCACACTCTCCGCAGCAGCTGAGCGCCCCTCTGAGAAGTCTCTTCATCTCACTCAGAGTAAATCCCCATATGAGCCAATACAGTTACACACCTGCATTTCAATACCCACCCTGCCCCAAAGTCACTCCAGACATTCCTATACTCACAGCCAGCCTTGACTCACTCCACCCAACATTTGAGACACATGCAGGATTGCTCATTCTGCCCTTTCTCTATTCATTTACAAACTCTTTTAAAAACTATGTGTATATTTCTCTGTTTACAAGGCACTCTTAGGTAAATTATCTTACTTATATCTCACGATAACCCCAAGAAGTGAGATTATTAATACCTTTTACTATAAGGAGAGGAAAGCCCAGGGAGGCTGAGGGACTTCCCAGGGTCACATGGGTTGTATTAGCTAAGATGGGCCTGCATCCCTGTCTGTCTGATTCCAAATATTATGCTTATCCTCATAGGCTTGTCACTAGCCAACAAAGCACCTTGGTATGAACTAGGAAAAGGTGTCCCTCCAGGTAGACACAACCCTGTGCCAGGCTGCCTTCCTTGGCAACCACACTTGGGCTCAAGGTCAGACTTCACTCACTCCTTTTAGATGGATGCCTGTGTGCTGATGGGCATCTGGACAACCAGGCTCCGCAGCCCTGCTCTGCTCACCTACCTCCTGAGGGGTTCCCCTGTGTGCAGCATGCCCCTTTTTTCCTCTGTGCCCTAGGCAGGGCCCCTCCCACCAAAACACTTCCAAAGCCTGGGCCTCACTTGAACTTGACCCTAAACCACCCGCCCTGGACAATGGAAGCTTCTGTTGCTGCGGCCCTAAAGGAGGGTCCCATAGAAAGTGCCAAGACATAGGGGCTCGCCCTCTGGGTCCCCAGCTTCCCACTCTGCCTGCCTCCCTGCTCTGCTCCCACAGAGCAGCAATGTCAGTGCACAGAGGCACCTCGCCCCTTTGGAGCCCCTCAGCTTTGACTCCCTCCTTCTTTCTGGGAGCTTTCTGGGGCATCACATGCTGTTTGGTAAATAAATCAAGGGCAACAGGAATAATATACCTGTCAAACAGCAGCCAGTTTCCACTTTCTGCTGTCAGCCCTGCCCAGCCATGCCACCCTGAGCTTTCTGACACACTGCCACAAGCAATACGTGCAGATGAAAGTGGGGCTCATAACCAGAGGACTCCCCACCAGTTGATGCTTGCTTCAGGGCAGGAATGAAGATGAACTTCCCATAGAAGACCTGATAGGAGAGCAGCTGAGACAAGGTTGGGCTATCTGGGAGGGCAGGTAAGTCAGAAGTAGGGGGATTAGAATGATCCTTTGGGCTTCTCTCCACATGAGGGGGTCAAGAAGGGTCCTCATACCCCATCACTACAGGAATGGCTGTCTAACACTGGTCCTTCCTGATAAACAAGCAGGCAACAGCATTGAGAAATTCTGGGATCTGAGGTTAGAAAAGATCTGGGGGTCATGGATTACAGCCCTCTGCCCCTGGCTGAGCTGCTCTTTCATTATTACAGGTGTTGGGAGGTCAGCAGCTCTTAAAAGGCCTTCCAGAGAAAGCCTCACCCAGTTCAGCCACAACCAGCATTTTAGTTAAGAAGTCCTTTCTTGGGTATAACCTGCTACTGTGGCTTCAGGCCATCTGTTCTGCTCTGACCTTGCAGGTCAGCAATGAGCCTTCACTTTCCAAGGCCTTTTGCCACCCCTGCACACGCAACTCAGCCTTCCAGCTCTCTCATCCTCAGAGAAGCTCTGTCTCTCCTCTTGAGTCTTCATAGCCTCTGAGCCTCACTCAGGGGCAACCATTCAGTGCCCCTTCTCAGCTGCTCAGCTTCGGGGTTCTGGTGGACACAGGCCTCCTGAACATTCTCAGGGGACCTAGGACTTTTACATACCATTCCCTTGGGGGTTCCAGGCAAGGTGTCCCCACTGCCAGCTCCCTGTACCAGGTCAATTTGGGTAGAAGATGCCCTGGAATTTGAACATCCCAGGCAGACAATATTCTGAAAATCGCTCCTTCCTCTGGGTTTGGCACATAAGAAAGCGTCAAGCATGGGCCCTTATGGCTGAACAGTGATACAGTATGCATGACTGTATATAGTCTGCAGAATGGAGGCAGAACTTCTCCTGGAGAATTTTGTCATTAATTCAAAGATGAGAGAACCTCCTCTGAGTGTAGGGCCTGGCCCCCAAAGAGCAGACCACTAAGCAGTGTCCCAGACTCCAAATGCTGCTGTCCTTTCCCTATGGTCCTTCTGCAGCCTACTCCAAACCAGAGTCTATCTGTTACTTGCATTTGCCTCAAAGCACTGGGTGAGTTCCTAAATACCAGGGAAGTCCTCCCTCCAAATTCCATGCCCTCAGCATAGACATTCCAAGGGTTTGGAGATCCTCCAATCTGACTCCTCATCTTCACAGAGGAGAAAACTGAGGCCAAATAGAGTATGGAACCTACTGAGGAGGTGAAGTGTGATGCAGGATCTCTGGCAAAACACTTCTCTTTTCTGAGCTTCAGTTTCCTTAGATGTAAAATGAGAAGAGAATACCTGTATCATAGTCAATGGCAAGTATACTCCATAAGAATAAGAATTTTTCCTTTTTTGTTACTGCTGGACCCTCAGAGCAAAGAATTATAGTATTTTTATTGAAATGTATTTTATTGATATATGACATTGTATAAATTTAAAGTGTTCAATATATTAATTTGATACATTACATATTGTAATACAATTACCATTGTAGCAATAATTAGTATCTCTACATAATTATCAGTTTTATAGTAGATATTTTTTGATAGGAATATCTTCTAATAAAAGAATGTTAAGCCCTTAGTAAGTCTTCATTAAATGGTAACCACTGTTATTCCACATCATAGCCAAGCTAGTGGGGAAACCTAGGTTTCTTGACGCCTCACGCCAGGCCACTGTCCAGCTTTTCTCTACACCACTTTCATGGCTTCTCTCCCTCTGCTCACCCCTCAGCCCTGCACCCCAGCCTCTGTCCTCTCCTTGGGTAATTGGCAATGGGGCAGGAAAGAGGGAATCTCCATGAAAGAAAAGGCAGGCCTAAGCCAAGCCACCACCTTATCACCACTCAATGAAGAGCAGGGACAGAGCAGCAGGACCTGATGAAGCATATTGTTGCCATGTTGTGCAGAGGAATCAAAATAAACACAAACAGATTTGGCACAGGATGGGCCAGTCCCTCTCTGCCCTTCCTGCTGAGCCACTGCTGTTTGCTCTTGGATGTGAGGATGAGTAACTCCTAACCACCCACAGAGCTGGGAGGCCTTCCCAGCCCAGGTCTCCAACACAGATCCAGAGAACCAGGGAGGCAAGAGACCCACACTCTTTCTCCTAGTGCTGGGCCCTAGAGCCTTCTAGGTAAAGGCCTTCCTTAGCTGTGCTGTGTGGGGTTGAGATAAGCTCTGCGGAGGCCTCCTGTCCCCTCAATTTGCAGCACATGTATCCAGAGAGGTTATGGAATATCAGTTGGAAGGCAAGGGGGGTTTGGGGGAATCCAGGGGAGGCTGGCGAATAGGCCGCCAGCTGGTGTTGTGGGAGTTACCCCCTCAGTGCCAGGCTGCACCTGGGAGCACAACTGAGCAAGGGGCTCCAGGCACAGCTCTTAATCAGTCCAGACCAGGGAAATGGACAGAGAACAGAGGGACACTGTCCCAGAGGGACACTGTCCCAGCCTCCATGTTGGCGATTGTATCCATGGATGCTTTCTCCTCACATGTCTCCACACAAAGTGCTCTCAGACCCTTTCCATATCTCCTTGAGCAGTAAATTGGTGACTGCCCAGGAAATGAAGTTGAGCCCTAATGGAGAACAAGTGTGTTCAGCTGGTGAGTTAGGCAGATGTTGGGACAATGGCACATCTGGATCTCCACGCACTCCCTCCATGCACCCTAGTGAGGGACATGCACACTGGCTGTCAGAGGTCTGAGAATGTCTGGACAGGACCAGGCAGGGAGCCTCAACTACTGACCCACACATATGCCCTCAAGCACCCCAAGGGAAGAAAATGCATCAAATTTGGAAGCCACAAGTTCCCACACATGTGTATCTCCTCAACATAGCTCCTCCCAGCATGCACATGCACACAAGGCACAGAGGATCAAGATCAGATGAACAAGGAACTAAAGCTGGAATGAAATCAAGCAGGGCCCATTGCAGGGATACACAGGACATACCTTTACATAATGCACACAAAGATGCTGCACCTCAGCTGCAGTCCTGGTGTGGCAATCCTCTTTAATTCCTGGTGACCCTGTTTAAGTGGCACCTCCTCTGGGAAGCTTCCCTGAAATCTCCTATCTAGTCCTCTCTCCCTCTCTGCAATAAGCAGAACTAAAGCACCACACATGATGTGGAATCAAATCAAAACGCTTTCTTCAGTCAAGTGAATTTTACATGTACAATAGACAAATGCATGCCTGTGCACGTGTGCATGTGTGTGCGCATACACATGCACACATGCAAAGACAGTGATCTGCCTCCTGCCTCAGGTTCCAGCTTCAGATGCCGTTACTGTGCTGCTTTGTCAGCACTGACATGAGGGTGTTAGCTTGTAGAGTAGTCAAATATGACCAAGTATAAACTCAGTCCTCCCGTGGTGTCCTGCACAGGCTCCTGGGAAAGTTCGTGTTTAAGAGTACAGGTGGTGGAACAGAGAGATCTAGCCTGATTCTGGTTTGGATAGCATGTAGCTGTGAAACTTTAGGCATGTACCTCCATCTCTGTGCTAGGGCACCTTATCTGCCCATGGAACACTAGTCAGAAATACTTCACAGTATGTTGTAAGAATTAAATGAAATCATGGCACACAGCAAGCTCTCAGTAATGGTTGTTTCCATTATTTTTCTTTGTAAAGGATTCAGGAGATGATGTAGCTGAGGGCAGATTTTAGCTCAGAAAACCAGGAGTTTATTTCAACATGTCCAGTCTCTCTAGGCAATGTCATCCTCCAATTCAGGGCAGAACAGGAGAAGCCTGGGCAGGCTCTGTCTTGCTGAGACCCAGAACCTGCCTAAAACAGTGACAGTCTCCATACCTGCTCCCTCTCACTCCCACAGAGAGCCCACCCCAATGCATAGTGCAGTGCACACAGCTCTGGTAGGGCCCTGGCTGCCCACCACCCTCAAACACACACCATTTGGCCTGTAGGACACTTAGTGGTGCACTGAGGCTGAGCATGAGAAGACTGGAGAGGGTGTAGCTGAAAAGAGGGGCCAGCCCTGGTGGAAAATGTGAGGGCCCCACAGAAACATGCCAACATGGACGCCCTCAGAAAAAGCAGGGCTTGGCTGGAGTTGGCCCAAAATGCCTGCCCCAGCCAGAGACTTCTGGATGACATAGACCTTCTCAGGTTCCAGGTCCACTGTGCTACTCACATGCACTGCACACGTGTGCAACTAGACTAGAAGCCGTCTCGTCTAGGACTTCTGAATCTGATGACTATGGGAACCTTCTAAGGGGCCCTCAAATCCCACAAATAGTGGGTAAGAATGTGTATGTGTGCACACAGGCTCTTGTCCATACATGTGCACACGTGTGCCTTTGGACAAGGAGAGGGTCTATTGCTTTTATCAGATTTTCAAAGGATCTATGACTTGAAAAGCTAAGAATTGTTATCTTATATTATTAGTTCATTTTGCAGTTGAGGAAGGTAGAGCCTCCTAAAGATCAACTCTCAATCTATTTCCCCTGAGGACAGCCTGAGCTCCTCGGCTGGGATGCAGAGAGAACCAGAGGGGACTCCCCTATGGACCCATATAGGGCTGAGCCAGTCTCAGCCCCTCTCTCCCTTTCTGGAATGACAGCCTCACCGTCTCATTTTTCTACCCCCTACACACTCACTATCCACTCCTACTGTGGGCCAAAGCCCTCTCACCAGCCATTCTGTCAAGCCCTTTGTGAAAGATAGAGGAGAAAAAGGAAGTGCTCCTAGCATGACCTCCACCCTGCCAGCCACAGACACTGGGAGTCGGGCCAAGAAGCCAGCACATATGTGTGCAGCTGTGCCCTTGGCACACCTGCCTCCACAGCCCTCCCAGCCTCCTGCCTGCCACTGAAAGTGATGAGTTTATCTCCACAGGACAGAGAAGTGAATCTAACAGCAGAGATGACTTGGGATGAACTCTTCTTTTTTGTGGCTCCATGGGGAAGGGCTGGAAGAGATATTATCACTCCTATCAGTCAGGGAAGGGAGGGGGAGGGGGAGGGGAGGAGAGGGGAGGAGAGGGGAGGGAGAGGGGAGGAGAGGGGAGTAGAGGGGAGGAGAGGGGAGAGGCTGAGACGTGGGAGGATAGGATAGGCGCTTCTCGTCGATTTTCTGTTATTTTTCTTTCCTTTTCCTTTCCTTCTCTTTTCTTTCGCTTTTCTTCTCTTTTCTTCTCTTCTCTTCCTCTTTCTCTCTCCTCATCTTTCTCTATTCTCTTCTCCTTCTCTTCTCAGCTTTATCTCTCTAATCTTCTCCTTCTGCTCTTCTCCTTCTCTCTCCTTCCCTTTCTTTTCCCCCCACCCTATGATTCTTCTTCTCCTCAGTGCCCATTGAGCTCAACGTGGGACTCTTGGCAACTGAGGGAGCTGTAAACATCCCACAGGCAGGTGAGCGCCAGGGCCCTGGGGACACAAGAGATGAAAAATAACTCACCTGAACCAGCCCCAAACTACTACCTTGAAGGAAAAAAAACAAGAAAGAAAGAAGAAAGAAGACAGAAAGAAGAAGAAGAAGAGAAACGAAGAAAGAAATCCCGAAAGTCCCTCGCGCTCTCTCTCACTCTCCCTCCCTCCACTCCTCCCTTCCTTCTGCCTATGCCTTCTTCCTTCCTTCCTGCCTTCCTCCTACTGCCCCCCTCCCTCCCTCCCTCCCTCCCCTCCCTCCCTCCTCGCTCACCTGCCCTCACTCCCTGCCCTCCCGCCCTCACTCCCTCACCCCAGCCAACTCTCATGCACTGCTTCTAGATCCTGATGCTTGAGCGAACCTCTGAAATTTGGGGAGCGTCAGCAGTTTGAGGATGGAGGACACATCTGGGAGAGAAGAGACATATCTGGACCATTCCTGTGGGTGCTCCAGGAGACCTTATCTCCAGGACCCTTGTCATCACACTCCCCCCATGTTGGCTCTTACCACAGAGGCTGCCTGCTTCTCCCAGGGTCTCCCCATTGCTTGCTCGACCCCTACCCAGGCAGCCAGGGCTGATGGGTATGCCCTCTTAGGTAGTCTGGGGTCTGAATAAAGGAAGATAAGGCCAAGGAGTAGGAAGGGTTGTGAATCAAGGCCCACATCTTTGGGCAGCCTGGCCTATCTCTCCAGTGGCGTGCCTGGCACTGAAATAGGGGCTGAGGCAACAGTACCTCCAAGGTTTGGATAAATAAAAGTCAGGCAGAAGAGGAGCTGAGAGGTCATATGGGCCTCTCAGTTGGGTAAATGGAAACCAAAGAGAAGAGTGACCAGAATCAGGGCATGCTGACTTTCCACCCAGAGCATTATGAACAGAGGGAAGAGAGATCTTTCCAAGCAGCAGCCATTTTGACTAGTCACAGTTCATCAGCTGTGCAGTGGAGAGGTCCCTGGGGCTGCTACAGCCAGCAAAGACTTCCTGGACAAGGTGCCCTCTGGAACTCCTGGCTCTTCCATTTATGTCTTGTCTCCCCTTCTCTATGTCTCTCTTCAGCCCACCCTGTGAGCAGCCCAACAGAGGGAGAGTGGACAGCACTTGGTGCTGGCAGATTCTACCCAGGGCTGGGGCATTCCAGGTCCCAGCCTATCCACTCCTGTACACCTCAGTCTTACATGTGTTGTCAAGCAGAAAGCTGTGTGCTGCAATATAAGAGGCGAGGTCTTTATGGTACTTACTATGTAACCTCAGAAAAGACACTAGACATCTCTGAGCCTCTGTTCCTTATCTGTGAATGAAATAGAGATGTAATGATTGCCCTGTTGCATTGTTATAAGAATTAGAGATAGTGCATGTAAAGAACCTGGAATACCCCAGGCCCTCCATAAATAGTTTTTATTATTATCGTTGTTGTAACTTTCAGGGGAGAAGGGGAGAAAGCACCATGTGCTCCCAACCAGGCAACCAGTGTGGAGAGAGAGGCCTTCAGGGATGAAACCTTTCAGAGAAGACAGGACACCTCATTCACTCAGGTAAACCCTCCATCAGCACTGGGCCTTGTGCTTCTGCCCAGCTTCCTCCAGCATAGCCTAACATGAAGAATGGAAAGTTAACCTGGCCAGGGACTGTGAAATGGGGAGAGTCTGAGAAGTGGGCTGGTCCCTAAAATTCCTTTTCCATTTGTCTTGATCTAAGCCATAGAACATGATGGCTGAGAGAGTCCTCAGAAACCACTCAGTTCCATGTCCCCCTCCTCATTTAACAGAGGAGGAAACTGAGACCCAGAGAGGAACAGTGTCTTGTCTAAGGTCACCCAATGGTTGAGACCAGAGCCCCTGGCCCCTGGTTCTGTGTTCTGTCCACCACTCAAAGCTAGCTGCCATCCTGATCCCACCCAGGGGCATACCACTGCCTCCTTACCCACTTCCTTAGAAGCCTGGATATTTCTAATATAAAAGACTACCTGTTTACAAGTGAGACCTCTGGGAGGAGACAGAGTGAATCAGGAAACAGAACAGGACAAAGGCATCTTCACCCAAGAGCTGCAGTACAGGAAGGGTGCCTGATCCCCTTTCCCCAGGCCCTGAATCACCCTCCAATTCAGAAACACAGCCAGGCTTCCTGACTTGCCCCACACAGAAGCCATCACCAAGGGATTCAGGAGGCAGGTGTGTCTAAGTGCAACAGATGCCTGGTGAGTCTCAGGGGCTATAGGACGGGTAGATACTCATACCAGGAGGGATGAAGATGGACTATGGAAACACAACCCTGAGACAGATACCCTCAGACAGTACGCAGTAAAAGAGAGGGTCTTAGAGTCCAGCATGTCTCACCCTCAGCCCAGGAAGGCTCTAGGCTTCTCTTCTCCTAGTACTGGCTCATTTCCAGCTGCCCTGGCACCAGAGGGAATGTCTGAATCAGCCTCAGGTAGGCCTTCAGATGGTCATCTGAATCCTGGGCCCAGGCACAGCACAAGTCTAGTCAGAATTCCAAGCAGGGCCTCCCAACCTCTTCCTTGGCGAGGTGCACTTAGAAAATGACAACTTGGTCCCCTCGTAAAGGCAAATGAACAAAGACCTGCCAGCTCACCCTGGGAGGAGGCTACTGAGGGCATCAGCATAAGAAGGCCTGTGACCTACCCCCACACCTTTGGGGAGCCTTGGTGTGAGGTGAGTTTTAGTCCTGCCTCTGCCACTGACTCTCTGTGATGACCAAGTCACCTCTCTGTGTCTGTTTGGACCAAACAGGTGAATTTTAAACTTTTTTTAGAATTGGAACTCTTTTATTTTCTAAAAAAGATGATTGTATTAGATTCCTAACCATAACAAATTACTACAAAGTAGGTGATAACAACAGAAATGTATTCCTCATAGTTTCTGAGACCAGAAATACAAAATCAGGGTATCAGCAGACCAGTGCTCTCTCCTAGGGGAGAATCCTTCCTGATTTCCTCCTGTTTCTGGTGGCTCCAGGCTTTTCTTGGCTTGGTGCGATGTAACTCCATCTTCTGCCACCATCTTCAAATGGCCTTTTCCATGTCTTTTCTCACTCTGTATGTCTCTTATAAAGACACTAGTGATTGAATTTAGGGCCCTCCCAGATAATCCAGGATGATTTCACCTCAAAGTACTTTAGCTTGATCTTTTTTCCAAATAAGGTCACATTCATAGGTTCTGGTAACTAGGACATGGGCACATCTTTTAGGGGGCCACCCATTCAAATCCAACACATAATCTTATTGAAAATTCTATTATATTATTCAGTGTGCTAAGGAAGGGAGTTAGAAACAATGGTGAAACTTGGAGAAACTTGGAGCATTAACCCCTTGCCTTCCTCTCCCACTTCCTCTCTTCCTTCCTCACCTCGCCCCTCCCCTCCACCCTCCTATCCACCCCTCCCCCCAAAGAAACACTATATATCCAGATCTCCTCTGCCTGCCATTTGGCTGTACCCCTTCTGTGGCTTCACTCTCCACACAGCTCCACCTACTGCAGTCTAGGGTCCTCTCCTGACACTAGCCACCACACAGTTCCTGGGCTGGTTGGTAGCCCTCCCTGCACCCACCATAGAGCTGAGGTAGCTAATGTCCTGATGCCTGAATTTCAAATCCTGGCCTTGCATCTGCCTCTTGAGCAGCAGGAGGTGTGATGAGATAGGGAAGGGTGAAGTCCAGGTACAGGAGGTACTCATGGGCGTGGCAGAAGCATGACTAGGAACAGTGGGTGTGAGATGCTGGAGAAGGGGAGGGAGTCTGGAAGCAGTCCTTGACCCAGGCCAGACCTCCAGCCAGTGGGCAAGAGAGGCTCAGCCTTGGGGGATGAAGAGGGGTTCCTTGGTAGTATCTCTGCCAGAAGCATCAGGCACAGAGATGATCCCACAGCATCTCCTGTCCAGACTACTATAATGCTTGTATAACCTTGAATAGGTAATTTCACCTCCCAGAACCTCACTTTTCTCATCTGTAAAATAAAGATATAAACAATACTTTTATCAAAGGATTGTATAGGGACCCAAATAAGATAAAGACTATAAAGACCATTCTGAAAATCCATCTGGAGGTAACAGTAGACAAGGGAGAGCAAGCCACCTCTCCTACTACAGCTGACCTCTGGACAAAGCACAAGGGTCCCAGAGCAGGCACAAGTAGAGCCTGGGGACACATATGGCAAGCTGCTGGGAGGAGGTAGGTCTGGGCCAGGGCAGAAAGGAAGGGTTGGGCAGGGAGCGACAGAGGAGAGAGTGGAGATGAATGTCAGTTAGTGATTGGAGCGCTCTCCAAAGACAACAGCCCAGGTGCCCTGCTGTTGGCAGTTGGACTTCCTCACCCAACAGCCAGAATGTTCAGGGCAGGACATTCGCCATCCCCTCTGCTCCTGCTATTGTCCCTAGCTCAGGGTTGGCATATAGGCTGAGCCCACTTGACAGAGGCTGGATAGGCACTGAGCTGATGCTCACCCAGAAGGTGCTAATTGAGCTGATTAATTGAGCCAATTACCTCAGCCTCCTAGGAGGGCTGGGAGTGGGCCTGGCTGCTGGGAACCAGGTGTGAGGTTGCAAGATGGGCTGAGAGAGGAAGCCAGGCTCCAGAGGGGTGGAGGCTGTGCTCTGCACTCCCAGGCCTGCCAGCCTACAGGGGCACAGGATGGATGATCAGTGATTCCCATTCCAACAAGGTGAGGTCGGGCTCCTGGGCAGGTCCAGGAGAGAGCCAGCAGAAGGGAAGGTGGGGCTGGAACTGATTTAGGAACCCCAGGACAGAAAAGAGACACATTGAGCAAATGAACAATTCCATAGAGAAATGAATTATTCTTTCTTGCCCCACCGTCTTCTAATTCTGGAGTGTTGAATGGAAATGAGAGCGAATGTGAAATACAAACCATCACCACCAGGCATTTAGAATGGTGCAGAAACAGTGCAAAACTCCTTCCATCTTTTATTTCAGCCAATCTTCACAGCCACCTGGGAGGCAGGCACCATTCTTATTGCCAGTTTACAGATGAGGAAAATGAGGCTCAGGGGCTGCCACCAGGCTGAGGTCACACAGCAGACAGGTGCAGAAAGCAGGATTCAAACCTGAGTCTTCCAAGCTACCAAAGCTCTGTGGTATACACCCTGAGATGTGTGTGTGGGTCAAGGGGGTTTGGGAGTCAATGAGTGTGAGTCTGAATGTGAGTTCACACAAGTGTGCCAACAGGAGGGAATGCAACACCTGAGTATAAGAATGTGAAGATGGAGTGACTGTGAGCTGTCCTGGCTCACATGTATGTATGCCAGGGCAGGGACTGTGGGAGCGTGTCTGCCCAAAGGTGTGCACCTCAGAGAATGCTGTTCCTCTCACCTGGGACCACTGTTTCCACCACGATGGTTCCCACCAACATCCTGGCTTGCCTAAACTCATGAAATAACTTCACATTTCCACACTCACTGCCTTCCAAGTCTGTTTGCATACAGAAGCCAGAGAACTTAAAAAAAAAAAAAAAAAAAACACAGATCTAATCATAACCTATTTTTGTCTTATTTTGTTTCTGTAAATGGTATGTCTCTTTATTTGGGTAATAGATATTATACTAAGGGCAAAAAAAAAGTGCTTTTTTCAAAAATCGATTTTATTGATATATGGTTTAGATAAAACAAGTATTTTAGGTAATGAATTTTGACAAATATATACACCTATTGTAACCACCACAATCATATTTCCATCATCTCAGAAAATTCCTTCATACCCCTATTCAGTCAACACCCCATACTCCCTACCAGATATCTCCCACCCCGAGCAATCACTGATCTGATTTTTATCACTGCAAATTCATTTTACCTATTCTAGAATTTCACATAAATGGAATCATATAGTATGTACATTTCATATCTGGCTTCTTTCACTTAAAGTAACATTTTTGGAATTCACCCATGTTCCTGAGTTTATAATGCGTATGTCAGTGGTTTGTTCTTTCCGTTACTCTATAGCGTTCCATTGTGTATGGCTATGCCACCATCTACCAGTTAATGGGTATTTGGGTTGCTTCCAGTTTGGGAGCCATTATGAATAAAGCTGCTTTAGCACACAAGTCATTTTGTGTACATGCATTTTTATTTCTTTTGGATAAATATTGCAATTGAAAGAGAATTGCTGGATATCAAAGTATATATTTTAACGTTATAAGAAACTGTAAAACCAATTGTTAGGATGAATTTTAGAATTCTTTAGCCTAACCAACCCCCTTCCCATGCCCTGGCCCTTCCTTCCTTTTCAGCCCCATCTTTCCTCCCTTTCTCCTTGCTTACCGTATGTAAACCACACTCTTTCTTGCTGTTCTTTTAAAAAGCCAAGCTTCTTCTTACCACAGAACCTTTGCATGTGCTGGTTCCTCTCCCCAGAGTGTTTTTCTCACTCTTCTGTTCTTCAGGTCTCATCTTAAGCCCCCTCAGAGGGGGCTTTCTAACCATCCTCCACCCCATCAATATGTAGCACACCCCATGCCTTCTCAAAGCTTTCTATACTTTTTTTCTTTATAACATACATCATGGTATTAATTATATATGATTATGTGGATGTTGTATAATTTTGTGTTTAACATTCCTCTCCTTCACTAGGCCCTATGAGTGCAGGAACCATGCCCCTCATCTCCTGTGTGCCTAGCACAGTACCTGGCACATAGGAGCTGCTCAATAGATACTTAGGAGATTAAATGAAGGATGCTGAGCCCATGTTCCACAAGCCTAGAATGGGGTTTGCGGGCCCTGCTGAGGAACCTGGGAGCCCACCCTTCCAGAGAAGCCCAGGCAGCCAGATCCAATGACTGGGCGGAATAGGGAGGGAGGGAGGCTGGGAAGGCAAGAGAGGAAAGAGAATGACTCATTTTCTGAGACACAGTGTGAAGGGAGAGGAAAGTGCAATTCAGTAGTATCTTGACCTTTCCTTTGTTTGGGGACAAATATTCCAGCCCCAGTGAGAAGGAGTAGCAATTAGGTGCTACCAGATCCAAGGAAAAACACTTCCCTGGGCCTGTGAGCAATAAATAACTCAGAGAAAAGGCCTATTCCCCACTGCTCTTTGCCCCTGTCATTGTTCCTTCATCTCTGAGTTCCCCAGCAGTGGCTATCCCCACCCCATCCCATAAGTTCTATGCAGTTCTGAGGCTGGGAGAGAAAAACACCCTGAAGAGAATGATTTCCTTCCAGGACAATGCAAAAACAAAGGAAACTTTCTTTTCCAAAGGCAAAGGGCCAGAATAGCCCAGATCAGGTGACATGGACTCACTGACCCAAGCCCAAAAAACCACGATGAGGCCAAAGGTAGGGCCTGAGAAAACCTCACCAGGGGAAATTTTTCAGAAGTCCTTTTTCATATATGTGGCAGTCAGGCCCACAAAGCAGAGAGAGGGTGGGCACAGGAGCAAATCTTGACCAAGGGAGGGCTCACCAAGGGATGGCACTTGTCTGGAAGGGATGAACTGAGGCAGCATAAACATCTTAGCTCTGGGAAGTGAGGCCTGACTAACTGAAGCAATTCACCTGTATCTAAACAAGAAACCTGGAGGGGAGGGGCAGGCTCTCAGCCTGATGGAAAAATAACCCATTGTCTCTGAAGGACCACAGTGCTAATGGATGTGGACCTCCCTCCAGTCATCACCCTTAGCTGATCTATAGCAAATCCGCCTTTTAACTTCTCACTGACCAGATCTCCCTCTGTGGTTCTATAACTTTTTCTCCTTCACATGGGGCTTGGCTTGTAGTTCCTGAGAGGATCTGAGTCAATTTGCTACCCAGATTCCTTGCTCTCACCCTCTAGTACATACCCAAGACAAAGCCCATTGGACTAGGTCATGCTGCAAAGGAGGGAATCAGTTTCTTGATCCTCTGAGCTGCCAGAAACTCTGAGGAGCAGCTGAACAGATGGATGAGGCAGTGACAGAGACTCTGGAGCTAGAGCTCAGGGCTACTCATGGATCTTGCCATTCCTCTGGCTTCTTCACTGCATAGTCATTCACATCAGGGCCAGGATTAAGAATGATGGCAATGAGGAATGTGAAAGTGCTGACTTCAGGAAAGGTGGTTCTCCTCATTGAACCTTCGTTTCCAAATCCCCAATGGGAACAGAAAGACCAACATCAGTAGTACTATGTCAGGATTAAATAAGGTAAGAACTCCCTCCCCCCCCCCAAAAAAATTGTAGTTCATATTATGAATAAACCTTAAATTTTATCATAGTTTGTTTTTAATTCTCACATTTATAATGTGTTTTATTACTTATGAAACACTTCCACATTTATGATCTCATTTAGTCCTTATAACAATCTTAAAAATACATAGGGCCAATTTTACAGATGAGATAGTAGAAGCCCAAAAGAGTAAAAAAATATGCGATTTCCACAGGACTTCATGAGTATGTAAAACCAGTTGTTCCAACTGAAGGAAAGGGTTTGAGGTGAACACAGCTGAGAGTCTTAGGACAATGCTTGTGCCTGGGAGATGGGGGTGAGGCTGCAGCTGCTATTGGGGTTAAAACAAAAAAGTTTTCCCCAAAGAACTTTGTGAGGGAGGTTCACAGGAACAGAGAGGAGAACACTGATTGGAGGGGAAAGTAGTAACACTAGTCCATCCTCCCATCCTCCTAGGTGGGAGGGCCTTGTAAAAAAGATGAGTGTTGGGAGGACCCAAGGGTAATCTTTGGCATTGGATTTTCCCAAAGCAGAAATTGAAAAGTGAATTAAAATCCTTCCTGCAAAATGAGAGAAACAAACAGGTACAGGGTGCATTAGTTATCTACTGCTATGTAACAAATAATTCTAAAACATAGTGACTTAAACAAAGAAATATTTATTATTTCACAGTTTGTGCAGCTTAGGAATTTGAGAAAAGCTTGGTGGAGCAGTTCTGGCTAAAGTTCCCTCACATGGTTACAGTCAAAATGTTGGCCAGGGTACACGCATCTGAAGCCTTGACTAGGGCCAGAGATCCACTTGCAAGGTGGCTCACTCATGTGGCTGTGGGCAGGAGGCCTCACTTCCTCTCTACACAGGCTTCTTACAGGGCTGTTTGAATGTCTCAATGACATGGCAGCTGCTTCCCTAGAGCCAGGAAAAATCCACAATACTTTTTATGACCTAGTCTCAGGAGTCACACACCATCACTTCTACCTTATTCTATTTGTTAGAAGTGAATTTCTAAGTCACTCAAGGGAGGAGAATTGGGCTCCACCATTTAAAGAAAGCATCAAAGAATTTATGGACATATTTTAAGCCACCACAATGATTAAATAGCTTCAGATAGGCAGAGTATATTCAGAACAGACCCAGGAGAGAATGTACAGATCAGGACAGTGTGCTGGAGGCCCTCCCAGCAGCACCAGAAAGGCCCCCACGCCTTAACCAGAGTCCCTGACTCCTGCCCTCACTACTGCAACAACTTGGGCTACCCTCGATCATGGGACCAGGCACCCCAAGGCAGTAGCTGAGATAGAGGAAGGAGAAAGTTGTCAGGGTATGGTGGAGGCTGCTTTCAACTCAAGCTTGAGCATATGCAGGAAGGAGAAATTAGGGTTCTTGATCCTGAGAAAGAAGATTCCTACCAAGAAAGGCTCCTGGTGGCTGGCTAACTTGGCTCAAATTTAAAAGCAGAGCCTAGCAGCTTTTTTTAAACAGAGTACTCTTAAACAAGCAGAGCTTCAATGAGAAGCCTGCTCTAACCTACCTGCCTCCCTCACTGAACACTGCCTGCCTGTGCTGTTTCTGCAGCTTGAGCCAGCCCTTATAGAGTTCCTAGAATCCTATTTCAACCAATAAAATTGAGGTTTTCCCCATCTAACTGGAGCTGCACAGCTACATCCCCATTAGCATCTTCACCAACAAATTGGAGTAGCTCCATTTCGATGAATCAGGACAGTGTTTTTTGGACCAATCAAACGATGAGGATTTGGAGTCCTCATTTACATGAGGACGGACAAATCAGGGCCCAGAGGCAGGGACTTATCTCTATATAAGTCAGCTCCTTTCCAGGGAAGAGGGGAGACTGTGTTTCTCTGGAGCAAATCAGACTGGAGCAGAGGAGGGAAGAGTGAGTGGAGCAGACCTGAGCAAGCAGAGCTGCTTTGCCCCAGGGCCACCTCGCAGTCACGCTGTTTCTAATTGAGGGGTGAGCTGCTCCACAGCCGTGCTGTTCCACAGCCACACTGTATCATGATTGAGCTGTTGGCACTAAATAAAGTTTTTTTCTTCACTGCACCTCAAATTGGGGATTCCTATTGGCAATGAATTGGCACCAATGACAAATGATTGACAGGGTGCTGCACACTCCTGGTCCTGTGCTGCCCTATCTGCATTTAAGGGGAAGAGGGCTCCATCCCTGCTCTGCATGGGTTACAGGAACATGTCTGGGTATACCCTCGACCACACTCATGGGTCTGGAAAAGAAACTGTCTTTCACTGGATCTTGGATGGCCTAGGGGCAAAACTCAAGTTGTAGAGGTTAAGGCCGCCTTGCCCAGCTTCACTGAACAACCAAAGTGACTCCATCTTAGGTATAAGACTCCATCTTAAGCACAGGCCAGTTCCCAGAAAAGCCGCAGATAGCGAGACGATCATCCCACCCTAGACTCAGCCAATCAGAGCAACTATGGAAAGTAACTCTCCAAATTCCCCGCCTTGTTCCTTGGCGCCATCACCCAGCCAATCCTGCTAAGCGACAAGTTCGTTGTACCAATCCTGTAACACCAAGACATCACTCCCCATGCTTAACGATTTTTCCCTTCAAATACTCCTGAAGCCCCATGTTCGGGACCGCCTCCTACTCACTGCTGCGTCAGTGTGCGGACTGCGGTCCGGACTCGAGTCTGAAATAAACTCCCTCTTGCTCTTGCATCGGTGTCGGCTTTTTGGTGGTTCGTGGAGATACAAGTCGGGGCATAACATCACTTTCTAACAAAACTACTCACTCATTATCCTGAGAAGATAACACCAGTTACCACCTACCCCTGCCTGCTGGCCCTATACAGTTGGATCAAAAGTAGACACCTGACCCCATAAGAGACAAGTCATTGGCTGACCAACAACCATTCAGATACTCTCTCAAGATTTGAGCATGGAGGGGTCCAGAGCCTGGGAGTCATTCTGGGGCTTGGCCAGGAGTTGGAGGTCAGGCAGTCAGAGCAGTCTTAGGGAGGCTAAAGCAGCTATTTTAGAACAATATGTTGAAGAGCAACCAAAGAAAGCTGATCAGCAGAATAAGGCAGGAAAATAGAGCACAGAGAGCAACAGGAATGAGACGTAGCATGGCATTAAAACAAGCGGGCAGGAAGGGTAGTTTTCTGGGTTCCAAGGTACCTCTCAGCTCTCCCGAGACCTGGATGTTCTTCTGGCTGCAGGTTCCAAGAGGCAGTCTTGCATCCTTATAATAAATTGCCAGTTCCTGAAGCAAGCCCGAGTGGTTTCTTTCTAGGTGGTCAGACAATCCTGCCTAAAACCTGAAGGAAGTGGAGGAGATAGGGGGACCATGGTCTCTTTTTGTAACACCACCAGGAAGAACCTTTCAGTAAGAGTATTATATTCATACACACACCCTTTAAGTTCAGTGAATCCTGAGAAACCAATGTGACACTTAACTCTTGCATTGATGTTTTCTTCCAGCACCACCATCACCATCCCTCCTTCCTCTCTTTGTGGCTGGGTTCTAGCAGCAACAAGAAATAAGTCTGACACCATGGTAGATGATTCTCCCTCTCAATTGCTCTGGGAAAAGGTGACCAGGAAAGATAATGTGTTTACAGAAAGGGCAGCCTCAGTAAGCTGGCAATGGCATTGGCCTGGGCAGTGATGCTAACAGCCAATGTGAATGAGAGGGGAAGCAGAGAGCTGGATGGAGAGTATAACACTGCTCCATTTGTTTGTGGGCTCCTCTGGCCCTATGAGATTGTCACTTGGCTTTAAAGCAATGTGAATTCCTACAACAGAAACCACACCTATCTTCCAATGTAAGTTCAGTAGAATGGATTTTGAATTATTTGTCAGTTCATTCAACAAACATTTGTTGAGTAACTTCTATATGCTAAGCCCTGAACTGTGTACAAACTTGAAACCAATGCAACCCCTCTCCTTGGAGGACTCACAATCCATAGCTGTGATGAGATATGGGGAGCACTCATTAAATGATATACAGGGAAGGGCCTTAGTAACTTACGGAGAAGACGGGTCAGGCCTTGAAGTATGAGCAGGATTTCACATGAGAAAGAAGGACATTCTAGATGAGTGAATGGAGGAGGCAGCAGGCCTTGAAGTATGAGCAGGATTTCACATGAGAGAGAAGGACATTCTAGATGAGTGAATGGAGGAGGCAGAGTGTAGGGGTGTGGGGAACACTTGACAAGGATCCAGAAGGCCTGGGTTGTAGTCTTCATTCTGTCATTAACTCAGAAAATCTTCTTTCCCTCTCTAAGCCTCAGTTTCCAATCCGTCAATGAGGGAGACTGACTTAGTAGCTTTGGTATTTGACAGTCTATGGTGGCAGGTGCTGGGAGGAGGGGAAGGTAGGGGAGTGGAGTGTTTGCACCGTTTGATAACATTCAGTGGCTTCCCAAAAAGTTTACCTAGGCCAGATGGGCAACTGCCCCTAGACCAGGCCTGGGAGCCCCATCTGGTAATACTTGGTCTCATCCTTCTCTCTGTGAATGCATTGTTAATCCAACAAGGGAAGGATCCTCGGTGCCAACCCCTCAGACAAGGATCCAGGAATGAAGTTGCAGCCTGACCCATACCAAATACCTTGGCAAGGTCAGAGTGCCCTCAGGAAGAACATCCTTGTTTCCAAACATTCAGTGAAGTCATCACATGAGTGCAAAAGCGAGACACCAGTAGGCTGCTTTATCACATTCCAACCTGGAAAGCAGGCTCCCAAGACAGGCTTTACTGTTCTGTTACAAAGCTCACTTCTCAGCAAATGGGCCAATAAACTTTGTGATTATGTTAATCTGAAATGGTTTGGCTGACTGACCACAAAGGCAAGATGATCCTGGGACTTGTACCAGGATCAGAGAATAGCCCAGCATGACTGGTACTGAAGATGCCTTGGAAGGAAATAAGACTAGAGCAATCCATCAAGGTCAGATCATGGAGGATCTTATATACTGGGCTGAGGAGTTAGGTTTCAGAGCAGAGGAGTGGCTGATGCCAGATGAGTTTAGTAAAATATCCTGACAGAAATGAGTGCTAGGAAGGAGCTCCCAGCAGCTAAGAGAACAGCTCAGATTTCTGCTCCAGGCAGAGTGAGAATGAAAGGAAGCAGATGCATGCAAATGGGAGAGATTATGCAGGAATGGGCACCCACAGGACTTAGCCATTGAAGTGGGAAGCCAAGAGGGAGGAAAGGAGAAGAGTCCTGGGAAAGTTCCAGCCTCCCTCCCCAGCACAGATCCAGCAAGTCACACCCAGAATCACAAAACACCATAAGACTGTGTCTACACAGCACAATATACCAATGACTCGAAGCATTCAGAAAGCCCCCAGATGCCATCGGGTTTCCACATATCTGAAAAACCATTCTGCTTTTTTATGTAGATGATTGCAAAGGACATAAGACCTCTATTCTCTAAGGTCCCCCCAAAGTACTCTGCAGAAAGGCAGCAAAGATGCTGGCCAAGGTGCTGGGCAAAGGGAGAGCCTAGCCCCCAGCTCTCATCCAAAGCCAGAGCTGTATTTTTAGCACTGCAATCAAGAACAGGGCACACCTCTGGATGGGTTCGGGCAGTCTAGGCCAAGCAGGACTGTTAAAAATGGAACAGCACACACTGCAATCAGTTGTGGCAGGAGAAGGACAGCCAGTGGAGCAGCAGCTGTGGCATCTGAAGCTATTGGCCCTCGAGGTGGCAGAGAGGACCCTGGCAGGGAAACGGGGGAGCAGCCTTTCAAAGCATGCTGTCCCATACCAAGATGCCCCAAAGTGCTGCTTCTGTGGCTGCTCTTTACTGCTCCAGAAGCCCCTCTAGTAGCACCCACACCCTGCCCTGCCCAGGCCAAATCAAGGGGCCTGGGGTTCCTCCAGTCAAAAGGGGATACCAGCTGGTGCTGGCCTGGGCTGGAGGACAGTGAGCACAAAGACAGCTGGACAAAGTAGGATGTAAAAGGCCTATCCTGCCTGCTGAAGTGGGTGACTGACTGCTGCTACCTTTGTTGCCCACCACTTCCCTGCACTAAGAACACCCTCCCAAGATGTGTCCCTTCCAGGATGGGAGATACAGTAGGCAGCCTGGGTGTGCAAATGTACCATGCTGAAACCCAAAAATCCTGGGTTTTGAGTCATTTGTATCACTCTGTAACAGTTCTAGGGCCTCCCAAAAGGGCCTCCCTTCTCTGGCCTTCACAGCTTTATCTATAAAATGACAAGGCTGAAATAGAGAACAGACATCACAGATTCTCTGAGCCAGAGGCAGGCTAGGTGCACAGTGATGGGTGCTTCAGAAGCCCTGGTCACACACACTCTCCCCTCCATCCCAGAGCATAGGACTCTTGACTACAGTAGAGCTTGGCCCCACAGGAAGAACTGCTTAGGGCTCCCTTCCAGAACAGAAGTTCCAGACACTCTCCAGAAAATGGGCTAAACTGGGATGGTTCTGGCATCATTATTCTGCCCAGCTGAGAGCTGAGAAGACTCTGTGGGAGATGAGGAGAGGACAAAGAAATAGGTAGGGAACCCAGGACATCCAAGTTACCAAAGTAGAAGGGACTCTGAAAGCCATGCTGCCTCACACCCCCATTTGACAAACACAGTAGCTAAAGTAAGTAAGAGGCAGTGACCCAGCTGACATGTGTCTGTATGGTGACACACATGGACATCTGGAGGCAGGGGCCAAGTCAGCTTTCTTAGACCTTCCCCTGGATCCTGGTCCTTCAACAGCACCTTCCATCAGGGTCTCCATAACCCCAATTCACTCCACTTGAGACCTCAGTCTCACATATGGGCTGTGAAGCTTTACAGCCATCTGACAGCCTGCATGTGGGAGGGTGGGGGCTGTCGTGTTTATTGAATCCGTGGAGGAGCAGAAATCTGAGCTGACCTGCCTCAGAACCATGTTCAGCTGGCAGACATCTTAGTAGGATACTTCGCTGCCTGTTCCTGAAATCTTTCTGACCCCCAAGGGGACAGATTCAGGCCCGACCAGCTAGGTGCCTCACGTGAGAAGGCACTTTGATATGTCATTCCTTCCATCCCCCTGCCCCACTCCCCTGGCCACAACAATGGCAAGTCAGTGCCTCCTTAACAAAATGCCCTGGACAGATGTGCTCCATAGCTGGTTGGCCTTGCAGATGTGCAACAGCTGGATGAGTCCCTGATAAGCTTGGGAAGTACCCTGCTGCCTTCCCCACCATGGCCAAGCTGAGCACATGCTCCTGGAGCTAGTGACAGAAGGAAATACTCCTGTTCCCCCAACTGTTTCTGGCTGCCCTTCAGGCATTATGCCCTCTCACCTGGAAAGTGGGCACCCATACCCAGGGTGTGTAGCCTAGAGCACCCCAAGGCTAGCATATGGCAGAGCCATGTATTACATCACCATGGTGTGGGCTGATGGTACATCTCATGTCTCCTCAGCACCTCAGAAGGTAGAATGAGAATCTTACATCTGACAGCCTCAGGCCCCACAGACTGCTGAAGGCTCAGTTGAACTCCTAGCACTACAGGTGGCTGGACTGAGGTAGTGGGGAAAAGGTGATTGACTTTCTCACTGCTGCTGCTGTTGCTCGACCTAAAAGATCCAGCAATGCCTGCCTCCCAGAGAAGCAAAGGAAGAGCAGAGCCTCTCCTCTACACCAGGGTGGCCTGCTAGGCAGCAGTGGGTTTGACCACTGCCCTCTCTCACTCTGGGGAGACTCTCTGCTAAAGTCTCAAAGCCCCAAGAGAGGGGCTGGTTGGGACTCGGCAGAAGGTGGAAAGAAGAAAACTGCATGAAGGAAAGGAGCAAGAGGAAGGGCATCTCTCCAAAACAGCTAAGGGAAGAATCACTTTTACTAGAAGGCAGGAAGAGTGTCCATACTTCAAGCCAAGGATGTATTTACAGCTGAAAATAAAACAGACCCTGGGAGGGCCAGAGCAACAAAAAGGGGTGGAAGGATAAAGTGAGAAAGTTGGAAATGCTTGCCCAGCTCCTCTTTTCTACAGCAATGTATAAACTACACGTACTCTCACTTTGTCTCATTATTGTCCCCACTAATAGAAAGAAAGTATTTCTGCTTGATTGATGAGAAAACTGAGGCTCAGAGAAGTTGAGTGTCTGGGCCACCATCACACAGCTAACACTCAGACCCAGAAGGAAACCCCATTCCTAGTGTGAACATGAAACTATCTATCCCCCACAGTCCCTGAGTTCATACTATATATTCCCCAACCATCCTTGAACAGTGACCGCCCACAGTCCAGGCTCATAGACAGAAGAGTAAGCAGTCTCATGTGGTTCCTGTGGGTTAAAGATTGCACCTTCATTGGGACTCTTTCCCTGTAGTGAAATGTCAACCCCTTGGGCTGCTAGTCCCCAGTGTGAAGGCAACTTGGAAAGTCTATAGGTCTAAGACAGAAGGAGGAAATCCTGGGTCACATCTGGGAGGCACCCCCTAAAATAAACTTCATCAATGTATTATCTTTCTAGGACAATGCCAGTGGGAAGACCCAGTTGCTTGGCCTGATGTCACCTGATCCCTACCCCACCTATAAAATGAGGGGACCAGACTAGGAGATCCTTGAGGTCCATCTCAGCTCTGGCTCTATGATTCTGGAAAGGAAGAAATGCTAGTCAGTGACTCCATCCCCAACCTCTCCCTCTATCACTCTCTCTTGCTCTCTCTATCCATTTGAGCATCTCTCAGTGTCGGCCTCTGAGACCAGTGTTCCTCTCCATATATTTCTCAAAGACTCTCTGTCTTCCTCTGCATCTCCCTGCTTATGTCCGCCTTCCTCTAGTGGTGTCACTCCAACTGAAGGTCCTGTGTAGGGAAACCCTTCCTGGACTTGAGGAAGGGAGCATCCACAATCCTGTGACATTGGCTAATGAATAATAACCAGCTCAGAAGAGGAGATAAAGCTGGTAACTGGAGCTGTGCAGAAACAGTGGTAGAGAGAAGAGCCCTCAGGGAGCTCCCTTTTTAATGGCAGGGACAAAGGCCATCTGGAAAACAAAGAAGGAGCTCAGACTGATGTCAGGCCCAGGAGCAAGGCCCAGTCTCTGGGAAGAGGAAAGGTAGACAAGCAGAGGGGACAAATGTGCCTGCTGTAAAGACTTGGAGGAGACCAGGAATGCTAACGAGTACACTTGAGGGCCACCTATCCCTGGAACAAGATCCACGAGTAATGTACAGCCTTTTAGCAAAGGCTTCTGGCAAGGGCCAAGGAAAGATTCAGACCACCAAGGCCAAAGGGAAGTGTAAGAGCCAGGTCTATTTTCTCAGCATCACACCATCCCAGAGTTCTCTCCCTGTCAGAAACAGTGAGCACAGTTGGATTATATGCTCCTGAGCAGAAAGGCACCATCCATATGGCCAACATAAGGACCCAAATCCTGAAAAGATCTGAATAGTTTGGGGCAGTAGGTTCCACTTCCCACGGTAGCAAACAGAGGGGAAAGGGACAGTTCTGTTCTCAGAGTTTGGCTGTACAAGTACAGAATGGGGTAGAAGTCATTTCTTAGCAGTGTATGGAAAACAGACTCAGGGTTTAGCTGAAAACCAGCTTGAAATGAGATGAGAATATGATGAGACCACTGAAATGTCTAAATGTATGTATCGTGGGTTGGGCGGCATTAATAGAACAATAGCCAGAAGGAGTGAGGCCAGGGTCCAGTGCTCCTGAAGTTCTGTGCTCAGTACTGGGTCTTATATCATAAAGGGGACACTGACAAACAAGGCACCTCCAAAGGACAATAAGAGAGGAGGGAGGAGAGGTGAAGCCATATCATCTATTTAATTTCACAAATGCTTATATAAAGCTGTATCTCAGCACTCTTTTAAGTCCCAGCACAACTCCTTATAGCCTCATGATGACCCTGTGAGGCAGGCACTATTATCAGCCCGCTTGTGGGGATGAGAAAACTCAAGCACAAAGAGCTTAATTAACTTGCTCAAGGTCATCCCCAGGTTAGTTGTGCAGTCAGGTATCTCACCCAGGAGATATGGCTCCAGAATTTATGCTCCTGACCCCTATACTTTGCCACCTCCCTCACATGAAATGCTGTGAATGAAGAGGGAGTCTTTATCCTACACAAGAGACTGGAGAGCAGCAAGTAGGCAACAGCATTGCCTGTCATGCAGGATCAGTGCTAGGCAACTCAAGACAGCAGCAAGGGCATCAGGAAATGTAGAAAGGGGAAGAATCCAGCTCTGTAGAAGGAAAGATGGATCCTCCTCACTCTTGCTTCCACTTCATGCTGTTTCCAGGGCTCCCATGCTCTCCCACTGTCCAAGTCCTCTAGGGCACTTGTGCCAACTCCTAATTTTTTTTAGAGATTTCCTGTGTATCTTTTTATTTCTACAACTGTACTATATATACTCTTTTGAAGCCAGAGATAGCATTTTATGTCTCTTTGGATCTTTCCATTGTCACTTCCTCTCTAGGTACTTGATGAAATCATGGAATCTCATAGTGGGAAGTGACTCCCTGAGGTTCTCCTGCTCAACTTCTCACTCATGAAGAATTACCCTTTGTGCTGTCCAGCTGCAAGAGTACATTAGCCTTGGTCACCTCCAGTAATGGAGAGATCAGTACCACTCAAGGCACCTGCCTACTCCAGCTGTGGGTGCACAATTCCATTAGAATGACAGCTTCTTAATATTCTAAGTCAGCTTGTTGGGGGTGGGGAGGAAAAGGTGATGCAAAGTAGAATGTGTGGCCATATAGGCTGAAATCTTTTATGCAAAAGAAAATATAGCACCTTTTACTTGTGGGGAACCTGAGACAGCAGGTTAGAAGCTTCTGATGCTATAGAGAGGAAGCCAAAATGACCCCCACTAGTTACAAGGGCAGGTGACAGAAACACAGAGAACCAGTTCCAGGTGATAGAAAGTTACAGAGTGAGGAACAGGCAAGATAGAGGAGGAACCCAAGATTCTGGCTCTCAGGGGCTTTCTAACCTGTTGACACCCAAACAAAAGGCCAAGGGTGATGCTTTGTGCTCATCGTACTCAGGCGACCTGTTCTCAGCATTAAAAGCTGTTTAAACACACTGTTCACCCTACCTGGGACTACTAAGCACTGGAAATCTGACTAGTGTGAAATGAGATTCACTCAAAATATAAAACATACCATGGGTTTTTGAAAATAAAACTGTGAAATATCTCAATATTTTTTAATATTAAGCACATGTTGAAATGATGTTATTGTGTTACATAAAATATAGTATGAAATTTTTTAAAAACTGTCTAAGCTATGGCACCCCAACATGGACCTGAGATACATATACATAAAGAATAAAATTCTTATCCCTGTTAAGGGGTCCAGAGAGTCAGGGCCTCGGGAGTTTAGGAGAGAGAAAGCTCTCTGCAGTGTGAGGTCAGGTCAGGGAGAGGTGTGCTGGCAGCCTTGGGAAAAGCCTGGAAGGACAGGTTGGATGTGGACAAATACCAAAAGGAGAGTACACACTGTGCAGAGAAGTGGGGCACATGAGGGGGACTGGTGTGGTTAGGGAAGGAGGTTTCTGGTGAGGGCAGTAGAAAGTGAATCAGGGAGGGAAGATATCTCTCCATAGAGGCCTACCCAAGGTCCTGTCTCTGCTTCCATCAAGCTCCCAATCCATACTTCACTCTCTGCAGTCTCTTTCCTCAAATTCCATCAATAATTAATCATCAAAGAGCACCTACCATGTGCCAGTCATTCTGTTAGGTGTCAAGGGCATAACAGTGAACAAGATCTGCTTGATTTCTAGCCTCGAGGAGCTTATACTTGGGTAGTCAAATAGACAGAATATGACAATGCTTGTTCACTGACCTCCTCAAACCCAGTTCCAGCAACTGCAGTCTTGACAGCATATCCATGAGTCCTCCCCAAAGGAACAGCTCTACCTCATGTTCACTGACCAGTCCTAGGCAGTCTTCTGAGAGTCCAGTCATGAAACCCCAGTTTGCCTACTAGCTTGGGGGCCCAGATATGGATATATTGGAAACTCTGAGTAGGCACCCATGACTACATGGCCCACAGGCCCAGTGGGGGCACCAAAAGCCATGACAGGCCATGTCGTGAATCCTGTCCATGATGCTGAAGCCACTGAGAGTGCTGGCTTCTCCAAAAGGGGCAAATACTGCTCAGACTTGCAAGACCTGAGTTCTTAGTTATGTCTCCTCTGATCTAATTTCTCTCTCAGCCAACAGAGGCAGGAAAAGCATGCTGGGGCTTCCTAAATTGGACTCTTTCACCCATTTGTATGAATCTTTGGGTCTCATACAAAAACCTAACCCACTGTCATATCCCACATCAGAAACAAGGTTTGGAGTTCTTCATGCATATTAGTACTAAAGCCTTAAACAGTCTGCAGCCCTCCTTCACCCCACCTCACCACCCACACACAAATGGACAAACTGAAAAAGACTAAGGAAACAGTCAATTGTATGGAGATCCTTTGTATAAGAGGCTCTGTCACATCCCAGGCCCTGTCAGTAGGCTGGCAGCCCATTGTAGTCATTGTGAAAACAAGGCCCAATCACTTAAGGAAGGTGAAGGTACTCAGATGTGGGTGTTGGGAGAGACCATCCTCACACCTTAAATTTCCTTTACTAAAGACCTTTACCCTCTTTACCCTTTGCCCTGTAGCTCTGAACCTCTCAGTGACCACGCCCCTGTTTCCAGAGGAGAATTAAAGTGCAGCAGGAGCTGGACACAAAAGCAAACTCTAGAATGAGAATCAGGAGAGGCAAATTTTGTGTGACCTTGAGCAGGTCATTTTTCCTCTGGGTCTCCATCTCAGCCTTCTAGGGAAGTGAATGATTGCTAAGGCCACTGACAGCCTTGACACTGAAGGCTCTGGGGTTACATGGGTTTGTCCTCTAGAGCCTGGCACACTAACAACATATACATCAGAGCCAACAGTAGCAACATATATGCCAAAGGATAGAAAATGTGTCTGCAGAAAATCAGCCTGGCATTGCTCTCTGTGGGAACATGGTAAGAACATGGCCTTCCCCTGCATCCCAGGATCACTGAAGCATCTTTGTATGTACATTCTTAATGATAACAAATGAAAGGCCCTAGCACAGTGCCTGCCCATAGTATCTACTTCAGAAGGGCCCAATTGTCCTCTTTTCCTTTCCTCTCTCATGCCTTGAATGTGTTTTTTTTTTTTTCCTTAGAGGATGGTAAAGACAGCGAGAACTGGAAATAGGAAGGGAAAGAACAAGGTCAGGGAAGCTGGGAAAGTGGGAGGACCACAGCTGCTAACATTAATCACCTTCTTTAGCAACCTACATCTTGTGAATCAGCATCTGTGATACTGATAAAGGTTGCTGAAGGGATGCAGGTGACACAGTCACAGGCAGGATGTGAGTGTATGGGGGAAGAGGAGGCAAGGTTGATTCCTGCTTTCAGGGTTTAATCTCAGTTGGATACACACACATATACACACATGTGCACATGAATATTGCCATTCCACAGGCTGCAGAGCCACTCCTCCTGCTGTCACCCCATCTGTGCTCAGGCTACAGCCCCCTCTGTCTACTCCACATAGCCAAGCAGGACAAAGAAAGGCAACTGCTATTTAATATCTTACACATTAAAAATTCTATAAAGCCAGTCCCATTAGTGGGGCAGGGACTGTGTGATGAGGCAAACTGATCTAGTGGGAAGTACATGAGATTGTCTAGGACACATCTTCCCTTTCTCAGTCCTCACACAGGACATGCTTGTTGAATGAGGGGCATTGGTTGGACCCCTGTAAACCTTGCTACCAACTAGCCATGTGAACTCACACAACTCTCATCTCCCTAGGCCTCAGTCCCATAATCTGTGCAATGACTGAGTTGACTTACAAGATCTCCAAAGCCCCAGCTGGCTCCCACAGTCTGTGATTTTCTGATTCTATAAGCTATTTGCAAGTCCCAGCAGATGGCCAATAGCAGTAGTCATTGGTTGAGCTAGTTCCCACCAATTTTCTGTAAGAAATGAGCACAGACAGCAAATGCTCTTTTTGGTTCTTATCCATGCAACAGCCACTGTTTATAATTAAAATTCTGATTTATCAATTGTTTCCATTATAAGCAAGAAAGAGTAGAGTAGAACAGAACAGAATGACAGGTGAGCTCTTTACATACAACTCTTATGTTCTGTACCCACAACTCCCTCTTATCTGTAAACATCCAAATCTCAATATCTCTCTCCGCCCCCCCTCTTTCCCTCTCTCCCTCTCTGTTAAATATTGTAATGGGCAGAATTCCGAGGTGGTCTCAAGATTCTTGTCTTCTGAATCTACCCTGTATAATTCTCCTCCCGTTAGTGTGGGTAGGCTCATGAATAGGATGAAGTGGGTGAGGTCATTAAGGTCTACGATCAGTTTATTTTGAGTTAATTAAAAGAAATGTTATCCTGGGTGGGCCTGACTTAATTAAGTGAAATTCCGTAAAAGAGAGACTGGCCCTTCCTGGGGAGAGAGAGAGTCTCTTGGTGACCGGAAAGAAGTAAGCTGCCATGATGTGAGTGAGCTGATGAGAGCGCTCTAGGGCAGGAAATTGAGCAGCATGTTGAAGCCAAGAGGGGCCTTTGAATGACAGCCAGCAGGAAATTGAGACTTTAGTCCTCAACTGCAAAGAACTGAATTCTGCCAACACCACATGAGCTTGGAAGAGGATCCCTAGAAAAGGAACACACACCAGCAAACACCTAGACTTCAGCTTTGTGAAACCCTTAGCAAAAGATCCAGTTAGGCTGTACTTGTATTCTTGACCCACAGAAACTGACAGATGATAAAATGTATGTTGTTTTAAGCTGGTAAGTTTGTGGCAATTTGTTACCCAGCACTAGAAAAGAAATACAAATATGGAACCAGATGTAATATTATGCAATAGCACCTCCTAATAGGATTTTGCCTGTTTCCCACTCTAATTCCAAGCACAAGTGACTTGCCTTCTTTGTTGTTTGGGAATTGACCAAAACCCTTCCCCCTGACATCAGTTGCTGAGACTAAGCCATAAAGATAAATAGCTCCTCCATCTTCTCCCACAAGAAGGCAATGACATCTGTCCAGTCTTGTGCCAACACAGGATGGCAGAGACCACTCCAGGGAACAAGTGCCCTTCTATTTCTCCCAGCCAATCTGGTAATGGCATGCAAATGACTCTATTAGCTTCCAGACCAATTGACAGCCAAGCCTTGCTTTATGTAAAATGCCTCCAGAAGGGTATCCACTCCCACCTCCATAACACCTTAGCAGCCAGTGTAGATGTCTGCTCTCTGCCCTTCCTCCCTCTGTCTTCTCCCTCCTGTCCTTCCCTCTGCATGCCCCCATGGAACACCAGCCCTCACTGCCTCTGCCTGTCACTTCTACCTTACTACAACAGAAGCTTCATCCAATGCGACACCAGAGGGCACGGGGACAGGGAATCAAGCTGAGGCTTTGGAATGTGCCATACCAAGGCCTAGGGAATAAATATGGAGCGCAGGCCCTATCCCCTCATCCAAGCACCTCTCAACCCCCTTTCATTCCACTACATATACTCTACTCCTTCCTTGATCCACACAAGTCGAAGTTGATCCAGGAGAACTTCCAGAGATACATAAACCCTGTGGCCAGTCCAAAGGCCTAGAGTCTCTTCATCACCCCACATTCCTCCCCGGAATATGCCAAAAAGGCAGCTATCCCCAACTCCCTGAGCAGAGCTTTCCCTAATAAGTTGTTCAGGACTTCTATTTCCCTGTCTTCCTTCCCATCCATCCTGGTCCCAACATCCCCATGGACCAGGCAGGAAGTTAAGAATTGGGCTAGATGGGGCAGTGAGGTTTCTAGGACCTTATCCAAGGAGAGCTTGAAAGACTTTCATGGTTTATCCTTTTATTAAAAGCAAGGAATAGCACTAGCCCTCTTTGTGGGCACTTGAAAAACACAGGAGTAGAGGAGAAAGGATTTGGCTCATTAATAAGCCACTGGCCTTGAAAAAAGGACTTGCTGGGATTGATTTAGTGCTCAGGATTTACAACCATCCCCTCCAGTGCTTCTAAATCCATCCACACCAAGTACCCCATCCTTCTCTGAACAGAGCAGATCTTTCAATTCTCTTGCATTTACACAGAGCCTTTTGCAGTGTGGTCTTTTGATGATGCACACCAGAATATCCAAGTGAGTTTGATAAAGGTACATTCCTGACCCATTTAATAAGTTATCCAAGTGAGGCTCCTGCACACTGAAGTTTGAGACTCACTAATTGAGACTATCTAATTTCTCTATAGGCATTACTCTGACACTTTGCTACCAAGTGTCAAATACTTGGTATTTGTACCAAATACTTATCCAGAGAGAAAACCATGTAAGAGCAAGGTCATTTGTATGATCCACTTATCAGGTTACATGGTACTTACAAGGCAGTTGACTTAACTCCTCTAAGATTCAGTTTCACAAGTATAAAATGCTGCAGCTTTCTTATAAAGATTAAAATAACATCTATTCATTCCACAATTATTAACTGAGCTCATACTCAATCTTTATCCACAGACAACTTAATTATCTATGCAGAAAAGCCAATAGAATCTACAAAAAAAAGGAGTTAGAGCTAATAAATGAGTTTAGCAAGGTTGCAGGATACAAGCTCAATATACAAAATCAATTGTATTTCTATATAACATCATTGATCATTTGGAAATTAACCTTTAAAATGCTTTTTGCAATAGCATTATAAAATACAAAATATTTAGAGATAAATCTAACCAAAAATGTATGAGACTGATACACATAAAATTACAAACTATTACTGTATTATTGAGAGAAAGTAAAGAAAACCTACATAAATGCAGAAATATACCCTGCTAATAGACTGAAAGAGATAATATTGTTAAGATCTCAATTCAATGCAATCCCAATCAAAATCACAGCAGGGTTTTTTAATACAAAAATTGGTGTGCCAGTTCTAAAATTTATGTGGAAATGTAAAAGACCTAGAAGAGCCAAAACAACTTTGAAAAGGAACAAAATTGGAAGGGCTCAGACTACCTGACTTCAAGTCTCATTATAAAGCTACAGTAACTAAGATACTGTGGTATTGGCATCTAGACAGGCAAATAGATCATGAAACAAATAGAAAGACTTGAAATAGACTCACACACATCTGGTCAATTGAAGTTTTACAAAAGTGTAGAGGCAGTTCAGTGGAGAAAGGAGAGTTTTGCAACAACAGGTGCTTGAACAAAGGGATAGCATATGCAGAGAGGGGGAGTGAGGGAGAAAGAGAGAAAGAGAAAGAATAAGAGAAGAATTATATCTATACCTCATACTTAATACTCAAGATGCAAAATTATTCTGTAAAATAATGCAAAATACAAAAATTAATTCAAAATAGATCACAGACCTAAATGCAAAACTTAAAACTAAACAACATCTAAGAGAAAACCTTTCTAACCATGGCTTAGGCAAAGATGTCTCAAATATAATACCAAAAGCATGATCCATAAGATAAAAAAATGATAAATTTGACCAGCAAGTTAATAACTTCTGTTCTTTGAAAGACACTAAAAGAATGAAAAAAGACAAAGACCGAGAAAAAAATATTTATGAATCACATAACTGATAAAGGACTTGTATCCAGAATATAAAAAGTATATCTCATAACTCAATAATAAAACAAACAACCCAATTTAAAAGGGGTAGTATAAATTATTTAAACAGTTCCCAAAGAAGATCTACAAATGGCAAAGAAAAGATGCTTAACATTATTAACCATCAGAGAAATGCGAATTAAAACCACAATGAGAAACCACTACATAGCTATTAGAGTAGCTAAAAAATAAAAATACTGACCCTACCAATTTTTGCCAAGGATATGGAGGAACTGGAATTCTCATACACTATTTCTGGGAATGTAAAATTTTATAATCGCTTTGGAAAACATTTTGAACAGTTTCTTAAAAAGTTAAATATGATCCAGCCTTTCCATACAATGAAATGCTACTTAGCAATGTAAAGCAATAAGCTATTGATACATATGACATGGATAAATCTCCAAATAATTATGCTGAGTGAAAAAAAAAAACAGACTCTGAAAAAAAAAGAGAGTGTGTTCTTTCAAATGAAATTCTAGAAAATGTAAACAAATTTATAGTAACAGAAAGCAAGTCAGGGGATGGGAAGAGATAGGTGGGAAGGGCAGGAGACAGGAATTACAAAGGTGCATGAAGAAACGTTTTGGGGTGATGAATATATTTACTATCTTGATTACGATGATGATTTCACAGGTATATGCATATGTCAAAATTTATTCAACTGAACATTTTAAATATGTGCAGTTTATTAATAAAGCTGTTTTTTTTAAATACAGTGGTAGGATAGAGTGTCTCATGGCTACTCTAATAATCAGGGAAGGTCTCTCTAAGGAAATGACATTAAGCTGAGATCCAGTTGACAGGAGAAAGCAGCTAAGTGGAAGTCTGGAAGAACATTGTAGGCAGAGGAAAAAGCACGTGCAAAGGCCTCAGGAGACAAGAAGGAGACTGGCATGTTTGAGGAACAGACTCATTCACTGTTGGTGGACCAGCACAAAGTGAGATTAGAGAAGGAAGAAGACCCCAGATCAGGAAGAGCTTAGTAGCCAGGAAGGGATTTAGGTTTTATTCTAAGTAAATTAGAAGTCATTGGATAGATCCTAAAAAAAAAAAAAAGAGTGACATGATCTGACCCTTGTATTTTTAAGTCATTCTTTTTTGTACCAAGGGCACATATTACCTCTAAAAAAATAAAATATATATTTAGAACAAAATTATTTTTCTTTTTTTCCAGCGTTATTAAAAAATAATAGACAATTAGTTGCTCTATTTACATTGAACAATTTGATGAATTTTCAATTAGAGTTGGCATACAATATATATTAGTTTCAGTTGTATAGCATAGTAATTAAAGATTTATATAACTCACAAAGTGATCACCCCACTAAATCTAGTATCCCTCTTCCCCTTACATATTTATTACACCATTATTAACTATTTTCCTTATGCTACACTTTATATCTCCATGTCTATCTTGTAACTATCCATTTGTACTTCTTAATCCCCTTGCCCTTTTTCACCATCTCCCCCAATCCTCCTCCCATCTGGTAGCCCTCAAAATATTTTCTGTGTCTATGAGTTTATTTCCATTTTTGCTGTTGTTGTTTATTTTGTTCTTTAGATTCCACACGTATGTGAAATCATGCAATATTTGTCTTTCTCTATTTGACTTATTTCATTCAGCACAATACCCTCTAAGTCCATCAACCCAATATCTTTTCCCATCCCCTTCATTTTAGTCTGTGCATGTCTTTTAATCTGAAGTGAGCTTCTTACAGGTAGCATATGTAGGGGTCTCGTTTTCTTATCCATTCTATCTTTTGGACAGAGCATTTAATTTTTTTCCATTTGAGGTACTTGATAGAAATGTAGTTATTACCATTCTTTATTCATATTTTTGATACTTGTTTTTTCTTCTTAAAGAAGTCCCTCCAACATTTTCTGTAATATTAGTTTGGTGTTGATAAATTCCTTTAGCTTATTTTTATTTGGGAAGCTCTTTATTGGTCCTTCAATCTAAATGATAGCTGCACTGGATAAAGTAGTCTTGAATGTAGATCCTGGGTTTTCACCACATTGAATATTTTGTGCCAAGCTCTTCTGTCCTGCATAGTTTCTTTTGAGAAATCAGCTACCAGTCTTATGGGTGCTCCCTTGTAGGTAGCTAATTGCTTTTCTCTTGCTGCTTTTAAGATTCTCTCTTTGTATTTAACCTTTGGCATTTTAATTATAATGTGTCTTGGTGTGGGCCTCTTTGGGCTCCTCTTTCTTAGGATTAGGACTCTCTGAGCTGTCTGGGATTGTATGTCTATTTCCTTCACCAGGTTAGAGAAGTTTTCCATCATGATTTCTTCAAATAGCTCTTCAACTTCTTGTTTTCCTTCAGGTACCCCATGACATGGATATTTTTACATTTAACTGTGTCCCATGGCTCCTTAAATAATTACTGCAGTCTTGGATTTTTTCCCCTTGCTGTTCTGATTGTGTCCTTGACTTCACCATGCTCTATATCAGTGGTTCTATCCTCTTCTTTATCCACTCTGTTTATTCCCTCCGATATCCACTGTATCTCAGATTATGTGTTCTTCATTTCTGACTGGTTCCCTTTTATAATTTCTATTTCCATTTTTATGTTTTTTATCTCTTTGTTCTCACTGAATTCATCTACACTTCCCCTAAGTTCATTGAGCATCTTTATAACCAGTGTTTTGAACTCTGCATCTATTAGATTGCTTGACTTCATTATTCTTGGATCTCTGTTCTGTTCTCTCATATGGTTTCTGCTTCTTTGTCTTCCCATTTTGGCTGCATTTCTGTATCCGTTTCTATTTATTAAGCAAAGCTCTTAAGTCTCCCAGTCTTATTAGTGTGGTTTTGTGTAGTAGGTGTCCAGTGGCACAGTCCTGAGAGGGGTTCAGCTGCAGGCCAAGCTTAGCCCCAACCTGTGCCCTCCAGGGACACCTGTTAAGATTTAGTAAGCAATCCATAGATGCTGTGTTTATAGTTGCCTCAAGAAACCACACTAGAAACCAAGACCAGCTGCCACCAGTGTGAATCTTGGTGCTGTTCAGAAAGGAGCACCGGACTAGCCAAGGACACACCTAGATGTGGCTTAGGGGGGGGGCCACAAATTAGGAGAAGCAGAGTTTCAGGGAATCCTGTAGCAGAGCGACCTCTGTTATCCAGTGTGATGATGTCTCAGGTATGGTGGCACTGCATCTACACATTGGAAGGTAGCTCTCTCATCTCTACCTCTCTCAACTGTCCTTTCCCTGGACAGTCCAGGGCATCCAGTATGAACACTGGCATCACTCTAGCTTATCTACCTGTGGTTGGTTATGCATCTGCTTCTCTCCCTCTGGCCAAAGATCTCTTTTCACTACCCCAGCACCTAGTACACTGCCTGGCACAAGGCAAGCATGCGATAAACGTTCATTGAAT
The DNA here is from genome assembly GCF_014176215.1 of Rousettus aegyptiacus. NCBI lineage: Eukaryota > Metazoa > Chordata > Mammalia > Chiroptera > Pteropodidae > Rousettus > Rousettus aegyptiacus. The sequence goes on along the minus strand of NW_023416308.1, from coordinate 35,480,902 downwards.
AAATAAGTGAAAGAATGAATGGAAAAATCACTAATTAATTCATGAAGTAGAGCAAGGGAAAGATTTCAACCTGCCTTAACCTCAGTGTCAGATTTTCTCCTCTACCCTCTGCCCCACTGCACCCCCAGATACTACCCCTGACTTCATCAGCCTTCCTGCTCTCACTACCCAGAAGAGGCAACCACATGGCCAAGCTGCAGGGCAGTCATTGCTGGCTGACTCCAGCCAGCAAGGACCTGACTTAGTTTGGACCTGGCCGAGGTTTACGACTATAGTGAAAGGAGGTCCTGAGACAGGCTTAGTGTGCTGGGCTCTGAGGCTGGATTCAGCTTTGAATATCAGGAATTTGGTAGAGTGCTATCCAGGAGGATATCTAAGAACGAGTGGAGGAAAGGTCGAGATAGGCTTTTTGGAGATTCTGCTCTTTTCCTGGGAGCCTAGCAATTGGTTTCCTTTCGTGGGTACCCTGGACTGTGGGCACCAAGCCCTGTCTCCCCCTGCCCTGTTGGGAGGTGCAAGGAATATTGGGAAGGAACAGAGGATGGGAAGGACTCTCCCTGGACAGTCCAGGGCATCCTAGACATTGATTTGCTTATTAATTCAAGCATTTTACAAACACCAATGTGGGCCAGCACAGAGCTATTGCTGAGGGTCCTGAGGTGATTAAGATATTGTCTCAACACCCAGTTGTTCACTGTCAAGAGTCAGGGAGGAATAGCAAATGACCAAAATATAAGCAGATAATATGAGCAGATAATAGTTACAATGGAAACTGTGTGGCATTTCATGTGCCAGGAGAGACCTCACAGTGAGATAGATCTTCAGAAGAGACATGAAGGATGAGTCGAATCTTTCTAGATGGTGAAGGAGTAACAAACAGTCAATCCTACAGTGGGTCAGCATGCGCCAAGGTCCAAAATGAGAGCGAGTGTGGTATGTCTGGGGCTGTGCTGGTTCACGCAGCCAGGGCACAGCCTTAGCATAGGGGCTAGGGAGAAGGAAGGTGTCAGAGGGCAGCAAGGCTGAACTATGATGAGCCATGAGTGCAATGCTCAATAGTTCAATATGATCCTGTTAGCAGTGGGGAGCTATTGAAGGATATGGAGCAGGGAGGAGATACGGTCAGCATTTAGGGTGTCAGCACCCTAGTGGATACAGTGGGGACACCATGGGGAATAAGGCTGTAGGCAGTCAGGGCCTTGGGAAGACTAGTGTCTGGGTGGGCAAAGAGGAAGTATGGAGTAATAGAGCTGGAAAGGCTCAGGCCAGGCCCTGAGGATTAATTAGGAAGGCTTTGGGAGGATAGAAAGGGACACAGATAGCTTCTGTGCTCTGGGGCTTAGCTTGTGCCCAGCTCATGCTCTCTATCCACTCCCCCACTCTTGATTCCTCATGCTGAGTACCCCACAGAACCATGTGCCCCCTCCAAAAAGTATTCTTCCTCTAAAGAGTAGGCATGTTTCCTTTCTGTTATGCCTTGCTATTCACCCTGCCATCCTCAAACAAATGCTGTGTACAAAGGGAGTAGAGGAGAGCTACAGAGACAAAGTTGAAGATATACAAGGCAGAAAGGGTACCACGCTGGTGTGTCAGGGGCTCCCTAGGTCACCATCAGCCTAACAGGGTCTTCTCTTTTGGGAGGCAAGGCCTGAGATTCTTCCACATTAAAATCTACCCCTGCATCCAGGGTCTGCTGGGCACCACCTCTGAGCCAAGCATCACCTATAGAGAGAGACTGATGAGTCCTTGAAGCCTGGACTCTCTCCAACAAACTAGGAAACAGGAGCCTGGCCCTTTGGGGAGCCCAGATGGAACTGTTGAAGGGTCAAGTCTTCCTGCCCCCAGTTGAACACAAAGTTCCTAGGAAGTGGCATCTTCCAAAAGTCAAGCACTCAGGAGACCCTAACTGCATCCTCAGGGGTCAGGAATGCCACTGAGTATGGCATCCAGCAGGGGAAAAGGGAGAGCAGGCCAGGCAGCTGATCTCTTGGCCAGAAGGAGTAGGTCCTAAGTGCCTGCTTAATGCAGTATGACATCCAGGCCCCCATGGCAGCAGAAGTATTCTTCATGATAACTGAATCTGACATTTCCTCCCTGGCACCCATGGCATGCACTTTCCCCAGCCATCTCTAGCCCCAGACCCAGGAGGTCTGGACAAGTCAAGGAAGGGCCCCCAAGCTCCACTGCTGTCACAGCAGGTTTCCATTGCAGGAACAGGCCTGTCCCTACACCAGCACAAGGAGGAAGGATAAGGGGATTCTCCTAAGGCTGTGAGTCAACCATGGCAAAGGGAAGGGCAACGGAGGAGTGAGAGAGAAGCTAGGAAAGACAGATTCATTGGTACAACTGAGGCAGGTGAAGAAAGACAATTTGGTGTAATAGAAAGAGCCTGGAAGTCAGAAATCCAGATCTCATCCCAACTCTATTTGGGCAAGTCACTTAACTTCCCAGAACCTCAGTATCTTCATGTATAAAAGCGGGGAATCACATCCCTACTACATAGGGTTCTTGTGGAAAAGAAAGTGGATATGATTGGAGAATTCATTTAAAAGAAAATGCTAAACAAAGATCAGTCAAAGATATGGAGAGATGAAGCTAGAGCCTGTGGCAGTACGAGTGGGGGGGGGGGGTGGGAGGCGGTGTGGTATGTGGTTGGGCTAGGCAGAAAAACCCAATTCTCCCTCCTGGTGAACAGAGGCAATGGTGAGGCCAGTGCTGAGACTGCTGTGTGGGTCTGGCTCCAACTTCTGCCCTGGGGAATGGTCGCAGAATCAAGACTGGGGATTTGCTAACTCCAAGCCTTAATAAACTGTCCCTTCCCACAGTCTTTATCAGCCTTCACAACTGAAGGAGCAGGCAGAGATTAGGCAGGGGGTATCCAAAGACCACAGGTACCCCATCACTGAGCCCACTCACCCTGGGTCTTTCTGATAGGCAGCTTTACAATCTGCTTTGATCCTCAAGAACAAAACCATCCTTCTTACAGAACCCACCCTCTGAGTTAAATTGTATCAGGTGGAACTAAGCAACAAAGCTAAGCACCTATAATATGTCCAGTAATAACAGTAACAACAGTTACTAGCATTTGCACAGCCACTGTAGAATTTACAAAGCACCTCCACCTCTAATTATCTCTTTTAATTCTTACTGCAATCCCAGGAAATAGGTGTTCAGGTGAAGAAACTAAGGCTCAGAGGGTTAAACTACTTGCCTAAGCTCACTGCTGTGCAGCAACAAAGCCAAGCTCTGAGCTCTCTCTTGTCCAACCAGAGCGCTACCCAGCCAACATCACCTGAGCACCTGCTAGATGCAGGCATTGTGGAGACAGATAATGACACAAGAATCAGTGCAACATGGACCCTCAAGGACAGAGACAAGAACTATTGGATGCAGAATCACATTATTTCAAACCATGAAAGAACTTTTGTGGTATCTAACTCAGGCTCTGCACTTCATAGATGAGGAGAGCTAGATGCAGACAGGGGATTCTAGACCAGGGGTCAGCAAACATTTTCTGTAAAACATCAGAGAGTAAAGATTTTAATCTTTGCAGCCACATGTCTCTACAGCATATTATTCTTGGATTATTATTTTCACAATCCACTCCTTTAAAAATGTAGAAACCATTCTTAGCCTGAGGCCTACACAAAGGCAGCTAGCCACAGGTAGGGTTGGGCCACAAGCTATAGTTTTCTATCCCTGTTCTAGGGGACCATGCAGGCAGTTTCTTCCTGAGCTGGGGTTCATTCAACCAACCAACCAATTTATTGAGCAGCTGCTATGTTCTAAGCACTGTGCCAAGAGCTGGAGCCTTCAGGAAATGATGTCACATCGTCCATGCCCTTGGGTTTCCTACAGTTGGTAGGCAAGAGACAAGAAAGGAAATAATGTCACCTCAACATGTGATGGGAGGCTATGCAGGGTAGGATACCCAGGACATGGAGAAGCCAGCTCTTCTTGGGATCTCCTGTGTGCTGCCCCTCCTTGTGACAGACATCACAGTATATTGTAATCATAATTTACTTCTCCATGCCCCCAAGTCTGTATGTTACATGGGAGCAATGACCTATGTCCACTGTTCACTACACCATCTACGCACCTAAGACAAGGCCTGACAGTGGTAATATGTGCAAGCAATATGTGCAGGATAAATGAATAACAGTAACTATGGAGCTCTGAGTGCTAGGGTAGAGTAGCTAATAAGGCCTACTAGAGGAATTTGGGGGAACTGACGCATTATTCACCCTGTCCCTCTCAGTTGCTGAATGAAGTGGGCTGACTGAGCCTAGAAATACTGCCCCAGGCATCATAAGCATTCTGCCCCTTTCTCTCTATACCCCTCTCCAGTTGTTTCCCAACCCTGGCCCTCAGCTGACTCACAGCAGCTGTTAATCGCACCCTAGTCAAGCATGCTTAATTAAGCCCCAGTTACCCACAGCTTCCTAACAAGAGGAAAAGACGGGCCTCTGGTCATGTCAGGCCCCAAGAGGTGTGGGATCTGGTGGGGAAATGCATACAAGTGACAGACAATAAGGCATTCACTGAGAACCTGCAGCAGAAATGGTGATGATGATGATGATGATGATGATGATAGTGCAGATTTACAGAGCACCTACTGGATGCCAGGCATGGCTTTAACACTTTCCGTGTATTAACTTAAGCTACCTTGTAACAAACTGATGTAATAATAGTAGATACTATTATTACATCCATTTACAGGTGAGGAAATTGAGCTGAGGCTACATGACTTGGCCAAGGTCACACAGCTAGTAAATAACAGACTTGAAAGAACTTTGCTTTTCCTGTTGCATGGCCACAGGATAAGAAGTATTTAGGGAGAAGAAGGGCTGCCAGTGGCCTGGACTCCTCCAGATAGTAAGGCCACCTCGACTCACACACAGGGATACAATTCCATTTTTAACTCAACCCATATTTATCATACACCTGCTATGTGCCAGGCTCTGGATACACAAGTTAAAGAGACAGAGTCCCTTTCATAGGGAGCTTGCAGATCAGGACATGAGCCAACATGTCCACTGTGAGAGTAGCACTATAAATACAGCAATAAATACACATCCTGGTGCTGGGCTGGGGCAGGAGTAGAAAAGTAGAATTTATTGAATACCTACTAGTACAAGACACCAAGGATAGCAAACTCTTTACCTTTCCTTCATAATCCATAATTAAATATTTATTGGTGTGCTCCATTACTGTTATGTTATGGTGTGATTGATTCTTTTACACTAGACCACATACTCCATGACACGAACCAAGTATCTCGGGGTCTGGCGCAGCACTGAGCATAAAGTTAGTGCTCAATAAGCATTCTTAAATAAATGTATGAGTGAAACATAGTTCCTGCCATCAAAGAACTAGTGGTTCAGCAGGAACAGGGCGGGGATAAAGACGTGAACAGGTGGTTGCAATACAGTGTGATAAGCACAACAGGAACAAGAAGACAACGTGTGCATGGAAGCAGGAAGAAGGGACCCACCTGGAGCAAGAAAGCTGGGACAGGTGTTCTACCAGAGGGAGGTGCTGAAACCAGGTCTTGAAGAAAGAGCAAAAATTTTCCCAGGGAGATGGGAGGGTGCTCAGAGCTCACAGCACAGCTTTGGAAAAGGCACAGAGCTATGACCCACCAGCTGTGTTGAAGAAACTCTAAGTGGCTTCATTAGGCTGAATTATTGGTAGTGTGTGAGTATGGACGGAGACGAGATACAGCTGGAAGGGATACTGGACCAGATCCCACAGAGCCTTGACTGCCATGCCAAGGACATTGAACCTCATTCTTTAAGCAATAATGAGTTATGGCGGGGTTTTAAGCAGAGTGGTATGTGGTTTGACTTATGTTTTAGAAAATGGCTCTAGCAGGGATGTGGAGAATACATTGGAAGAAGGTGAACTTGGGGGCAGACAGACCAGTCAGAGACTGGTGAAGGACTGTGAGTGTTTAAAGTGAGAAGAAACAGTGAGGATGGGCAGGTAGGCAAAAAGAGGCATGAAAGTGAGACCAAATGCACAGAACTGAGTGACCCTTTGTGAAAGAGCAAAGAGGTCACTTAATTCTTAGAGTCTCAGTCTCCTCCTTAAAATGAAGATAGCAGAGTCCTTGTGAGCCTTCACAAAGACAAGGACTAGAAGGGCCACACAGGGTCAGGCAGGCAGTAGATGGCTTTTTCCTCTTTGCACCTTGCTGTTCCTTTGTGCTTGTGTTATACTCTCGCTCATGCAGCACAGTCAGGCTCAGAAAGAATAAACAATACTGGGCTAGGCGGAAGATGGTTCCTGGGCTACAGCAGCACCTGCATGCCAGAAGCATGGACCTTGGGGGTGAGGTGGGGTGTTCTGCCCAGAACAAGACTGCCACATCTGTAGGACTCCAGGTCCCAGGCAGATCAAACCTGCTCAGATCTGTTGCTCATACAGTCTTCTTTCTGAAGAACATAAGCAGAACATTCATTCATTTATCCCACTGAGTCTACTGAGAAAACAGAAACCACTCTATGCCTTTGAGCAGAAGGATTTAAATCAGAGGTTTGGTTGTACAGGTGACAGAAGAGGTAGGACAATTCAGAGATTCGCAACAGCAGGAAGCAGCCACCTTCCTGGGGCTGCAGAGAGGAGGTAGTGTTCCAGGAGCTCAGGAGCTGAGGCTACCAGACTGAAGCTGAAAACACTGCGGATCTGCCAGAGGGAGCTTAGCTATGCAGGAAGGGGCTCTTCAGCAGGAGCCAGAGGAGATCTAGGTGCTGCAGAAACCTGGCTAGAAACAGAGAGAGGGAGAAATATCCTGGGTTTCCCCACGCTTTACCTTCTTCCTATTACTCTGATTGGCTGAACATATTCGGAAGCCTGTAGGCAAGGGAGCCTGGGAAATGTAGTCCCAAATGCCACAAAACAGGGCAGAGGAAGGCAGGACATAGATCTGGGAGCAACAGACAAATAACAGCACATTCATTCAGTCTTTCATTCTCATTCAGTAAACATTTATTGAGCACTTAGATGCCAGAGAGATAAGGACAAACAATAATTTTAAGTCTTGTCCTCACTGAGCTTAAAGTCCAGCAGTACCTGGACTGAACCTCTCAATTCCTATCCCCCAGCCAGCCATGGGCACCTACTCAACTAGCCTTGGGGGAGGGAGTTGGTGCAGAGCCTCTGGGGGGCCCTGGACAGTTTCCAGTGTGCCGAGAGGATGGAGCCAGGCTCTGCTTGGGCTGTGGATTTGGAGGAACAAGGAGCTCAGCCAGCTCTGCCTCCTCCCCAGCTGAAAGCTCACAGCTCAAAATGAAATGTCTCCAAAGAAGGAAAAAAACCCTTAAATCTCTCTGTTTGTCTTTGGAGACTGGGAAGAGAGGATCTAATGAACATGAAACATGCGGGCTGCTCAGAAGTTGTCTTTGAAACTGCCCAGACCGGTTTTGTCAAGGAGCAACAAGGCCTTTCAAAGCTGCCTAGCTCCAGACTTCCTCTCTTCCTTCATAGGTAGCAGGCAATGGCTAGTTACCTGGAGATGTTAAATACACCCTAACTCATTGGAGAAGTCCCAGGCTTCTGGAGAACTGGTAGCAGGGCTGGTGCATGAGTACTTGCACTCCTTTACCTACCCATCCATCCCCCAGCCTGTGTCACCCTGCCAGCCTGGGCCCTCTGAGATCTCCTCCTCAATGCCTAGCTTGCCCTCCCCACTCCCTCACACAGGTCTATGCTCAAACACTGCTGTTTTCTCAAGTCTTATCTTCTGGAATCTGCCTCTTCCATAGTACCAGCTACACCCCAAGTCTCTGCCTTCAATGGGGCCTTTATACACTACCCTCTTCATGTATAGGCTAGGGACTGCCTTCAGTGGCCGCCACTCAGTGCAGAGACTTTCTGCCTGAAAATGGTCCCAACCTAGCCTGCTAAGTGTTCATGCCAGTCCAGGGGAAGCAGGGGAACCAGGGCAGGAACACTCGACACTTCACACATAGACTCTTACAGACAGGTGATCTGGCCTTGAAACAAAGCCTGACAATAATACCACTATCTGAGACCTTGGGTAAACACATCCCATTCTAGGCCTTAGTTCCTCATATGTAAAGCAAGGGGGTTGTACTACCCCAGAGCTTCTCAACCTGTAGCTTGCATCAGAGTCATCTGGAGAACCTAAGCATAGATTGCTGGGCCCACCCGCAGAGTTCTGATTCAACAGGTCTGGGGTGGGGCCTGAGAATCTACATTTCTAACAAGTCTGCAGGCAATACTATGGCTTCTCATCCAGGCACCATACTGGAGAAGCAATAGGCCAGATGGATGGATTTTAAGCTTTATTTGCCAAAGCACTGAGGGGCTGCAGGAAGCTCACTCACTCAAGGGGCAAGTAGGAGTGGCAATGGGGAACCAGGGGATGCTGAGTAGGTGGCCACCAGTCCCCACCCATCTTAGTTGGGCTTTAATTAATTTTATTTGTTTGTATGTCCAAGTAAGAGTTGGTCAGAACCAAGGTCCCATGCTCCAGTGAAATGTTTGGAAATCTGTCAACTAGACTAGCACTCAAAGTTATCCCTGCCAGTTCTGACATTCCAGGGTCCTGAGCTCATTCCATACCCCTTCTTGGGCTTCTACCTCCCTTTTCTTCTTTATAGTCAAGAAGGGGGTGGTAGGGAGAAGCAAGAACAAGCCTGAGGAGTCAGGTCTTTTATCATAGGGAATGAGTACAGAAGCTCGTGAGTTCCTGAGTCATTGTCATGTGGAGGCACATTTCAATCCAGAGATGTACCTCAAAATGGTGTGGAATGTGTGTGTCTGTGTGTGCATGCACACACGCACATACACCCTCTCTAGTTGCCGCCCTCACCCTGAGAAGGAGTCTGAAGCCTAGATGAGTTGAAAAGTTCCTGGAAAACATAGAGTAGCTAAACTGCAGTTGGATGAGGTAAGGGGTGCTGCATGTGTGTGTGTGGACATTTGCATGTATGATGTCTGTACATACAAATACATAACAGAGAGAGAGATTTTAATTGGAACAGTCAGGGGTACAGATAGATTCTAAATAAAGTAAAAGTCTCCTAAAGATCATAAGTTCCAAACCTCTCAGATATCTGATGAGGAAACCAGAGTTCCTCTGGAGCTTGCACCAAGATTTCCTGACTCCTAGGTCCATGATCTGCTCCTGCTCCACCTGATGTCAAAGCCCCCGCCACATACCAATGACCAGCTGAAATCAATGAAATATCATAGCAAATGGGGAAAAAAATGTTCACAGAAAGAAATCTAAGACAAACAGATCCCTTCACAGTCCTGCCTGTCCCACCCACACAGCCATCCCCAGCCAGCTGTTCCTGGGTGCCACTTCCAGGAGTGGCCTGCCAGGCTGCAGCCAGGCTGAGAGAACATGCAAAAAAGCAGTGAGGAGAAAAACAAGAGGAGAAATAGCCTAGATCCTTTAAATATTAATGGGGTTCTCTAGGACCCTGAGTTGTACATGGGTTGAAGAGAAAGAAAGACCAGCAGACAAGAAGTTGAGAAGCAAAGAGATAGACTCTGTGTGTGTATGTGTGCATGCGTGTGTGTGTGTGTGCGCACGTGTGTAAAGGAGACAAACAACAGATTATCAGATTGTGGGTATGTTTGTACAAACCCAAGATAGGCCAATAGAGCATTATGCAGGCCAAGGGAAGAAACATACACACTTGAATGTGGATGGGGCTGGAAACAGGAAAATGACAGGAGGTAAAGTGCTGTCAGAGTAAGTAAGCCAGGGTGCAGCCATGTTTGCATCTGTGGTCAGGTATGTGACAGAGGACAACAGAGCATGTCTGTGTATGTGTGTAGTATGGGGTATGCCCCAGGGACCTGGAGAGAGAGTGAGGGCAGGCAAGCCATAGACTTTATTACAGTCAGCAACCCACAGGACAAGACACCCCTCACAGACATGCTTTCACACTTCTGGGGGCCAGGCAGCCACCTTCCCTTGTTCCCTTTCTTGAGCCCCCTTCTGAGAGCCTCCCTCAGCTGCTTTCAAGGTCCTCTCCTGTCTTCACCTCCCACATTCACCACTCCACCCCTCTGCAGGAGTTTCCTCCTTCCTCCCCAAGAGTTAATGTCCATGGAATATGCCAGTCTCCAGTCTCCATCCCTGGACAAGTCTCTCTGCTCTCTGCTCTCTGCTCTCAGTATGGCAACCACCAAATACCTGCCCACCCCACACCCGCTTCTGTCTCCAAGCAGTGCACTAAGTTCAGACCTTGAGTTATACAACCCATCATCATATTTTGTCTCTGCCTCATACTGTGTGACCTTGAGCAATACTTAGGCCTTTCTAAGCCCTAGTTTCTTCTGTTAAAAGAAAAAGAAAGAATAGAATTCTTGTGAGGATTAAATGAGATAACATATGTGAAGTCCCTGGCATTGTGCCCACCACAAAGGAGGTACTTTCCTTTCTAACCTTTTTAATTCATGTTCTCAGAGGTAAGTTTTTGTTTTAAAGCTCCAGGGGCTTCCCAAATAGCTCTATATTCTTGAAATCCTAAAGTGGAAGTGCCTTTAGGAGACACATGGACCAAGCTTCATCTCACCCCATTTTAAGTGAAGACATGAGACTTGTACACACATAACATGTATTAATAATAAAACTAAGAGCAGAACACTACCATTAGCCTTCAGCTTTCTGCCTTCAGCCAGAGCCAGAGGATATTCACAGAGATATTCTTGGAAGGTTTGTTCCACATTGGTTTGGAGGTGAGACTGAGCCCCGAGGTGTGGGCTGGGGCAGAGGTCAGAGAAGGACAGAGCCAGGCCTCCTTCCAGAACCCTGAACAATTCAGCTCTGACCCCAAACTTGCATTCCCACTTAACAAAGCCAAAGCTCTACAGAAAAACAATCCCATCTCCACTCTCCCCACTGCCACTTAGAAGGCAGTTTAGTGCCCTAGTGCATCATCTCTCTTACATGTCCCTTGAAGGTTAGCCCCCACCCATAGTAAGTGAACATAAAATTTCTCCCAACCACATGCCATACTCTCCCTGAAAGAAAGATCTCAAGTCATTGAAGGCTTTTGCATCACATAATACTTCTGTAGCACAGACGAGTGCCTATAAATCTGGCTCTTCATCTTGGCTCTGTGTCTTTCGCACACTCCAATCATGGCCAACAGAATCTACAGTGCTAAGGACTGCAGGACTATGCTGAAATATGCCCCTCCCTGGAGGACAAGAATCCCAGAGGAGGAGCTAAAGCTGACTGCCAAGAAGACAGCAGAAGTCATATTCCTTGTATTTTCTCACCACACACAATTGGAAGGCTCCTGGGAAAGCAGGCTAGTGCATGAGCAGGAGGTGACTGCAGCAGGGGGAGGTCTGGCTGCAAGAGAGAGCGGGACACGCCAGGCACCAAACAGTTGGGAAAAGAAATGCTGAAGGGGCGCAGGAATATCAAGCAGTAAGGGAACAGGGAACATAGCTGGGGGTCCAATGTGGCAGGAACCAGGGACCAGATGATTAGAAGCATTTCCAGGTTCCCCTTCCTCAAACCCTCCTGCAATGACAAAGCAAACCCCCCCACTCCCACCCAACCTTCAGGTGCTTCCAGAGTCACAGGAGGCCAGGAGGGAGGCAGGGACCAGCACAGAGAATTCAGGAATTCCTGTGCCCATGTGTTTCCTTAGTCCTAGAAAGAAGGAGCCAGGAACCACAACAAGTTAGAGAACACTTCAATACCTGATTGAGGAGGAGGAGTGCAATGAGAAAGAGACTTCCTCTTAAAGTCCTGTCCTCGGTTCCCTATTCCTCTCCAGATAAGCAGGGGCCAGTTGTATCCTGCTCATCTGTACCATGTCACCTAATATTTAGGAGTCATGTCATTCGCTCCCTCCTCAAAACTCATTTATCCAAATACATTATACATTATGAATATCTAATGTGGTTTATGCATTCATTTCTTTAGAGAGCCAGTATAGCATTGCAGTTAAAAGCAAGGACTCTGGTGCCAAACTGCCTGTTTTGAATCCCAACTCTAACTGCTGATGGCTGTGTGACCTTGGGCAAGTTACTTAACCTCTCTGTAGCTCAATTTCCACATCTGTAAAAAAGGGATAACATTAGTAACTACCTCATAGGACTATTGTGAGGGTTAAATGAGTTAATATATGTCAAAAGCCTAAAATACTGTCTAATACATAACAGAAGCTAAATAAGCTCTAGCCACTACTATTATTATTCGGTCATCAAGAAGTTATTGAGCACTGACGACATGCTAAGTACTGTTTCAAGTCCTAGGATCCCATGGTGAGCTATTCAGACATGGCCTATACTCTCAGGGAGCTTATATTTTAGTGGGGGAGACAAACATCCAATAATCACTTAAAAGTTACATATTTATAAATTATGATGAGCTAAAAAGGCAAGGAATAGAGAGTACTGAGAGTGTATAACATGGAACTTAACAGATTTGCAGGTCAGGGAAGGCTCTATGAGTATGATGTTTATCTCGCTCTTCCCCCACACCCTGCTGTGTCCGGCCACCCCGAGTGTGGTATTACCAGAAGCAGGTGCCCACCAGTGACAAAGTCCATCTGTGCCCTTCACAGGTCTGGCAGTGTGTCTACTTCCTCTCAGTATGAGAAGCCCAGGAAGGGCTCAGTTCCCACCATCTCCACTGCCACTACTACCACCCCACTTCTGGTCCTGCAGTAGCCTGGGAATAGAACCAGGAGTCCTGCTCTGAGTCTTTCCATTGTCCAATCAAGAGTGGACACTCTTCCTATGAAATTTTCTGGCATAATTTGGTTATTCTGAAAATTATGACTATTCATCGGAGTCCCACCTACTCCCTTAGAGACTGTCTTAAATCTGATCTCCAGTCAGGATGATAAAGCAATTGTATGTTAGGTAATTTACAGCTAACTTAGCAACTTTATTCAGTTGTTTCATTTAATCATCACAATAGCTTTAGGACATTGGCATTATCATTATTATTATACCTATTTTACATATAAAGAAACTGAGGCTCCAAAAGGTAAAGCCACTTTCCCAGATCTTTTGCCACCTACAGGTCACTTAGCTTATTAGTGGAACAGCTAGGACTCTAATCAACTTAGGTTTGCCTGACTCTAGACCCTGCAATCTTAAAACAACATAATATGTTTTTTTTAATAACCTGAATAATAAATAATTATAATAACTATACTGTATAACACTTTCTAGCTGGCAGGTACCATTTTAAACACTTTACATGTTTAAATTATTTACTCCCATAACAATCCTATGAGATAGATGTTATTGTTATTCTCCATTTACATGTGAGGAAACTGAGGCACAGAGAGGTTAAGCCATGAACCCAAGGCCAGTTAGATGAGTCACAAGGTAGAGATGCCATGATGAGTCATAGAATGGTAGAACTGGGAATGACCTTAGGATTAAAGGTAAAGGACCTGGAAAACTGGAGAATTATTTCTGTTTTTGTCCTTGCACCTATCGCACCATTCTGCCACCATCACCAACACACCATGGTTTGCATATCAAGAGTTTAGCCTCCTTTCCCCTAGAAAAAAAAAATAAGGAGATGGGTTCATTTAGGAGTTGCCCCTCGTGGGAAGCAGGAAGCTCTTTCAGCAGCTGAGTGATATAGGAGCACAGAAGAAGAGGCAAGAGCAAGGGCAGGCCAGTGGTGACTTGTCATTGTTTTTCTTCCTCCTCTGGCTCTGTGGGCTCCATCCTCCAGAGGTTTGTGCGAAGGACAGAGCAGAACATGAAGTGAAAGGAGCCCACAGTGTGAGGCTGAGGAGGCCCCACAGGCAGACTGGATGCTGACGTTAGTGATCCCTGGGTTTGGGAAAGCAGGACCAGTGGAGGGTTGGGGAGGGCACTGAGAATCCTGCAGAGGTGGTGCCCTCCCTCCTACTTAGAAGCATCTAGCAGAGGCCTTGTGCTGAGCTAGCATGTTTTTGCCTCCTAGCTGGACCACAAAATTGGAGGAAACATCCATAAAATTCCTGAGCCTCCTTGATGGCCAGAAGCCCTGCCAGGGGGGCTGCTGGTTCCCCCTCTATTTGGTCTTAATTTCTGTGATTTGCAGGTCCCAGGCTCACTAAGGGCCATTCCCCATTGTAATGGATGGACAGAAGAATCAGCCTGGTGAGTCAGTCCCCACAGGCTCTGGACTGATCAAACAGGGTCTTATGGGGTGCAGGGCAATCTAGACCTCCACCAAGGCCCATCCAGAGCCCTAGGTCCTAAACTCACAATAGCACAGTCCTTTCTCCCAGTTAACCTCTGCAGTTTAACCTTCCCATCCCTTCATAAAGAAATAGGACATGAAAAGAGAAAGACCTTAGTACAAGGGCTCAAGCTGGAGCTCTGTCACATCCTTCTGAAAGCCCCTCCCAGGGCCTGACACATAGTAGGTGCTCGATAAACACATATTGCTACACTGCTTTGCTGATCTAGAGAAACTTGGCCTTATACTACATGAAACTTGGACATTGTCTGCCTCCTGCTCTCTGATTCCACTTTTGTCACAGTGACTAAGGTACAATGCTATAGGGTCAGGTTGCTTCAATTTAAATCCCAAATAGAGCCTGCCCACCTCTCCTTGGCTTCCAGAAAAACTTTGCCTCGAGTTTTCCTTATCAGTGACACTTCCATCCTCCCTGGATACTGGAGGGGGTAGGGCTCAAAAATCTGTCTTCACTAAATCTTGCACTTTTCAAGAGCCAATGAGGCTCAAATTGGTAGCCTCTCATAGTCCTTACTATTGGCAAGGTAATCTTGGGTAAGATATTTGGCTTCTCTGTGCCTGTTTTCTTATCTTTAAAAAGAGGGAAATAAGACTACATACCTCACTGGTCTATTAGATGAAAAAATTCAAGTATGAATGGTGTTGAGAAAACTGGATAGATATGTGCAAAAAAAAAAAAAGATGGAGTTAGACTACTTTCTTTGACCATACAAAAATAAATTCAAAATGGATTAAAGATTTAAATGCAAGACCTGAAACCGTAAAACTCCTAAAGAAAACATAGGCAATAAACTCTCTGACATTGCTTTTAGTAATATTTTTTTGTATATGTCTCCTCAGGCAAAGACAATAAAAGCAAAAATAAATAGGACTACATCAAACTAAAAGGCTTTTGTACCCCAAAGGAAACTATCAACAAAGCTAAAAGGCAAACTAATGAATGGAAGGAGATATTTACAAATGATACATCTGATAAAGTGTTAATATTTAAAATATATAAAGAAATCATACAGCTCAAAAAAAATCCAATTGAAAAATGGTCAGAGGACATAAATAGACATTTCTCCAAAAAGAACATACAGATGGCCAACAGACACATTAAAAGATACTCAACATCACTAATCATCAGGGAAATGCAAATCAAAACCACAATGAGATATCACTTCACACCTGTCAGAATGGCTATCATCAATAAATCAACAAACAACAAGGACATGGAGAAATGGGAACCCTTGTGCACTATTGGTGGAATTATAAATTGGTGCTATGGAAAACAGTATGAAGATTCCTCCAATAGTTAAAATAGAACTATCATATGACCCAGGAATTCTAACTCTGGGTTTTTATCTGAAGAAATCAAAACTTTAATTCAAAAAGCTATGTTCATTACAGCATTATGTACAACAGCCAAGATATGAAAGCAACCTAAGTGTCCATTGATAGACAAATGCATAAAGATGTGGTGCATATATAAAATAGAATATTATTCAGCCATAAAAAGAATGAAATCTTGCCATTTGCAGCAACATGGATGGAACTATTATGCTAACTGAAATAAGTCAGACAAAGACAAATACCATATGATTTCACTTATATGTGGAATCTAAAAAACAAATGAACAAATAAAACAGAAACAAATTCATAGATATAAAGAACAAATTGATGATCACCAGATGGGAGGGGTGTTGGGGGCTGAGCAAAAAAGTGATAGGGATTAAGAAGTACAAATTGCCAGTTATAGAATGCAGCACAGGAAATATAGTCAATAACATTGTAATAAGTACGTATATAGTGTCGGGGGGGGGTGGATACCAGATTTATTGGGGGGATCAGTTTCTAAGTTATACAAATGTCTAACCACTATGCTACATACCTGAAACCAAAATAATATTGCATGTCAACCATAATTGAAAAATAAAAACTATGTATATCTCAAAGAATAAACTGATAGTTGCCAGGTGGGAGGGGTAGTAGGGGGCTGGGTGGAAAAGGAGAAGGGATTAAGAAATACAAATTGGAAGTTACGAAATAATCACAGGGATGTAAAATACAGAATAAGGAATATAGTTAATAATATTGTAACAACTATGTATAGTGTCAGGAAGGTACTAGGCTTACCAGGAGGTTTATTTCATGAATTATATAAATGTCTAATCACTATTCTATATACCTGAAACTAATACAATAATGAATGTCAACTGTAATTTAAATTAATTTAATTTTTTTTTTAATTTTAAGAAAAAAAAAAGAAATCAAACCTTGGAAAAAATACATATGTATATCTAATTTTATATGTTCGAAAATGGAAATTTATTGTTTGCATTAAATATCGCCAAGTTAAAAAAAAAAGTTCAAGTTTGTTGTGGTAGCAAAATAATGGGCCTTAAAAAATGTCCATGCCCTAACCCCTAGGACCTGTGACTATGTTACCTTACATAGCAAAGGGACTTTGTAGATGTGTTTAAAGTATGGCCCTTGAGATGGAGAGATTGTCCTGGATTGTCTAGGTGGATTCAACCTAATTACATGAGTCCTTCAAAGCAGAGAACCTTTCCCAGCTGGATTACAGAGAGAGGTGACTACAGAAGACGCATCAGAGATACAATGTTGCTGGCTTCAAAAATGGAAGAAAAGGCCACAAGACAAGGAATGCAGGCCTCAGAAAGTTATAAAATAAATGTAAGGAGAAGGAATCACCCCTAGAATCACCAGAAAAAAATGCAGCCCCTCCTACACCTTGATTTTTAGCCCAGTGAGACCTTTGTCAGACTTCTAACCCACATAACTATGAGATAATAAATTTGTATTGCTTTAAACCACTAAGTGTGTGGTCAGTTGTCACAACAGCAATAAAAAACTATTACATAAATATAAGCACTTAGAATAGTGTCTGGCACATAGTAGGAGCTCAATAAACGTTAGCTCTTTAATAATAATAACATCATCATCATCATCATCATCATCATCATCATCATTGTCATAATACAGAGTAGAATATACAGACACACTGTTGCCTCCACCCCAGGGCAGCTGCCTCTCCAGAATGAGCTGCTCAGAGCATATATCTCACTTCACTGGATATTGGAGTCTGAGTGCAAGGCAGCCAGGGGGTGGAGAACATCCTCAAAACAAAATGTCACTTGGCACAGCCACCCTGCGAGCAAGAGACAGATGATCAGCTTCTCCGTAGTCCCTTTCTTTTAAAGAATAGGCATGGTGGGCACCTTGGGAGGGTGGGGTGTGCCTGTCTGGCCCAGGCAGAAGGGCATGCCTGTAGTTGTCACTGCAGAGACGACAGCTCCGGGGCTTAATCATGCTTCATTCCAAACCTACACCACTGAACTGCTGAGGAAACAGAGTGGCCAGGAAAAGCTTGGCCATTCTAATGGTTTGACATCCAAAACTTGTACCTGATATGCTGTGTGGGAATGAGCAGGACCTACAGTAGGAAGAACTTTGAGTTAGACAAGAGGTAACTTTCTCTGGTGAAAGAACATCAAATGCCAGATAATATAGGATTTACTGAGAAGATACAAAAGAATGAGAAGGGGTACCTCTTCTGAACAGCTATGTACTGGGCTGGGAGTGGAGAGGGAGATCAAACGATCTCCAGAGACCCAGCCTTTGATCAGCAGTAGGTCGCCTCACAGAATAAGCTCATCAGTGCCTGGTCCCACACCAGCTCATTTTCAGTCCCTCCCCTGACCAAGTGAAAGTGAAGCTTTTCTCCCATAGAAATTACCCAGCCTGCCCACCTCACCTTCCTTCCTTCCAGAAGTACTTTGCCCCCAGTTTTCCTCCTCAGTGACCCCACATCCTCCCTCAGAAATTTATCCCCACAATATCTTTTACTTCTCAAGAGCCAATAAGGCCCACACTGGTAGCCTCCCGTAGCCTCCCGTAGCCTCAGTTCTAAGGTAAAACCCTTTGCCTCAGACTAAGCCCAGTGTAAACACCAAACTATCTAACAGTGCCCTCAGATCTCCCCCATCTCAGATGACAAGGACCATATCCCTTTAGACCCGTGACAAGGGCACAATTAGATTTCAAGTTCCCCGAGAGCAGGGTTCATGCCTGTCTATTCACCAATGAGCCTGGCACAGATTAGGCCTCCAGAATCATTTGTTGAATAAGGGAACACCCTCTAAAAGAGTCTACAAGCCTTCTCAGAAGGCCCAGGAAAAATCCCAAGTCCTTCCCATCTTCCCCTAAATGGAAGTTTAGCAGAAAGAGCTGCTCCAAAGAGACCAGCTGCTCAGGAGTGACTGGAGACAGGAGTGAGCTAGACCTCCCAGGGGAGCCCTGACCTCAGCCCAAGGGCTCATTCCAAGTAGATCACCTACTGTCAGCTCAGACCTGCCTCCCTTCCTTCCCTATCCCCAACCTCCCTCTCTATCCCAGGTTGAGTCCTAAGCATATGTTTTCCCACTGCTCCCTGATTGACCAGCATTCTTGGGCAGTTCATGGACAGTAGAACCTCACCTTATTCCTCTCTCCATAGTCGTCACGCTTCATTCCCCCAACCCAACATCTCACTCTCTGATAAAGAAACTCTTCTTATCACACCGCACAACTTGGATTCCAACAACAAGGAGGCAGTCTGCATGGAGACCTTGCAGGTTCACTGTTTCTTGAGGTGCCCCTGCACAAATTAGAATACACACACACACACACACACACACACACACACACACACACACATAATATGCCTAGTGAGAAGTGCATAGGTTAGATTATCAGCCCCCATCCACCTCTTGGCCAAGTGTCTTTGCACAGTGCACAGTCTGCCCACCTGCACACAGCAGTCTTATTTGACAAACTTCAGGAAGTATACCCATTGAAGGGGCCTGATAAACCAACAAGGCTTAACCTCTCATTTTACAAATGAGGAAGTAGAGACCCAAAAGGGCAGGATTATTTATCAAGGTCACACACCAAGCTGGTGGCAGATCCAAGGCCAAAGATCCCATTGTCCTGACTTCAATCTAGTGTTTATTCCCTTGCCCTACTCTACCCTACTTACTCTTGAGGACAGATGACAAAGCCAGGATGGCAGGAGAGCTCCTGAAAGCCGCACCTGGAGAAGCCTTCTTGCACTGATCAGAAGTGAAAACCTTACCCCCAAACTCTGTCTAGACATAAAATTGAACATAAACACCCTGAACCATATACTGCCTAACCCTCGGCTGATGTAGAATGGAAATATAGATCTTCCCCATTTATTTCCCACCAACCAATCATATTTATCCTATGCTACATCACTATGAGTATGTCCCCTAGTGTCTATCTAGGCCAACACATCTGTCTTGGCCTGGAAACTCCCAAAGTATCTTGCTTCAGAACCTCTGAATACATAACTACTCAGAAGGTGACTTTAAATTCAGATGGTGAGGCAATGGTGATGGAAGAGGAGGGGAGGAAGGGGAGGGACAGGGGAAGGGAAAGGGGAGGAAGAGAAAGAAGAAAAGGGCAATTTCTGGTGTCCTAATTCCTTGTCCAGGGTTCCCAATTAATTACCTATAACACCACTGAGGTCTGCTTCCCAGAAAAAGTAGTGAAGATACACCCTCACACACACACATGCTCACTCTCTCACTCTCTGGGTACTGCCTGCAATATAACATGGTGACTAAGCTCAGGCAGAGTCAGAGCTCCTGGTTTTGAATCCTGGCTTTGCCACTTTTGGCTGTGAAATTTCAGGGACACACCTTAACTTCTGTGTGCTTCAGCTCTTCTCAATATAATGGACTAACAACAAACATGACTTTATAGAGTTTTATAAAGGTTATGCGATTGACTATATGGGCTACACCTAGTGCAGTGCCTGACTGATAGCAAGTACTCAGTAAACATTGGCTGTGACTATATCAAGGTGCTGTTTCTTGACACTTTGTCCTGGCTCTGCTTTTCTGTAGTGGCGGACAGGAGGAATGTCTAGGCTGCCCAGCACAGTTTCTAATTCAGTATTCCAATTGTCAGAGTAGATCCCAGAGTCCTGCCAGTAAACTGCCTTGGGAAGTAGTGAGCTCTCTGTCACCAAGAGCAAGTGAGCAGAATCCAGGTGTGCATTTGGCATGAATGTGGCAAAAGCAGGGTGGGAGTCAGGGATCTCTTCTCAAGTCCCTTCTAATCGCAAGACTGTGAATATGTGAATAAAACTACATCTCCCAGCACCCATGTGGGCACAAATGGGGACATACATACAAGGGCACGCTCTCCACAATGGCTTTGGGAATCAGGAAGGAGTGTTTTAAACCACGCAAGCTATCAGCCCCACCCAAACCCTCCCCTAGCACCCAGCAATTCCTGTGTACACATAGCCATCCAGGTGGCAAGCAGAAGCTTCAACGCAGGCACCAAGTGGAATTTCAAGTAGCCTGTTTCCTACCACTCCCAGCTGTCTTTTTATGAGAACCAACTGTCAGCCACCATCCCACCACCCTTACTTCAGCCTACCTGTAAGAAAAGAGTGGTACAGGAACCAGGACTGGGGCAAGGTAGTAGGGTGTTGGGTCTACCTCAGATGTAGGTGGACTGGTAGGAAACCTGGGGCAGTTCTGGTAGCCCTGGACTCTAAAGGGTCAGAGTGCCCGGAATTTGGATGCTGTGAGAGGTAAGGACTTCCCTATCACAGAAGCAATGACGCAGGAATTTGTAGAAAGCTCAGAAGTGCCACCTCTAGCCAAAGGTCAAATCCAACTACACCTCTAGGTGTAAGATAAGAGAGATTCAGGGAATCCTTGCTGCCAAAACTGTTCCTGCCCCCCACTTCTCCACCTCCCATCCCCCTTCACATAGACCCCTCATACTTCTTCCTCTGGCTGTTGTGAGTCACCTATTAGCTCTTCTATGAAGAGGACTAGGCACTGATAAACCAGAGCAGCAACATATTCAAACCTTCTCATCAGCCCGGAATGCATTACTACATATATTTGTCTTTGCAGCAGCTGTAACATCAGTTCTTCCTTCCTAACAATATTGGCCTTGCCTGGCATTTAAAAGGGCCCCTAAGTGCCACCAACATCTTTGCTGGGAGAGGAGACCACACACTGGGGCGGGTATATAGGCCAGCCTGTGATGAACCATTTGTTTCGGATTCACACAAAGGTGGATGCAAAACTTAGACGGCGGTGGCAGGCAAGGAGCTGGCCTGACGGAAGCAGAGCTTTTCCCTAGGACCAGTCCCAGTCCCATACCTCTGGGCCCCCCTCAGAGTGCTACCGGCTGCGGGGAGGTGGGGGGCAGCGTATCCATAAGCCCCCTTCAGCTTTCCTACCACAACTGGGCTACTCTTCCTCTTTGCGGCTGAGGAAGGATGAGAACTACACGAAGTATGTGTGGGGGAGGAGGGGGGCACCTCTTGGGTATTTGCTGCCATCAGGCCCAGGGCTCCCGGGAACCCGAGAGCAGTAACGCTCTCTCTGGAAGGTCTCCACACTCTCTGGACATAGACAGGGGCAGTGTCTTGGGCCTCCTGGACTCTGTAACGCCGAGCAGTCGCCAGTTGCAGTCCGGGGAAGACTGGGACGCGCTCTTACCCGGCCCCAGCCCGCTAGGTGGCGCTGAGCACTCGTGCACCTGCGGGCAGCCCCAGCAGCATGGAGGTGCCTAGGGCACCTGGAGGTGGGCTGGGCTGGGGTGGCAGGTGCCTAATAAAGGGCCAACAGAGGCAGGGGAGGGGGAGAGATAGAAGCAGCACTCCCTCCTTCAGTTATTCACCAACACTGAATTACAGGGCCTCAGCACTCCTTCACCTCCCTGAGTTATAGTCTCCTCTTCTGTAAAACGGGCTTAACATCCACTCTAGAGTGAAGATTGAGAAGTCATCAATCATGCCTGGCACATAGAACAGTTACATGTCCTTCTCTTGAAGGTCTAAATGCCCTCCCCGTCCTCGAGGAGCCCACACTTAGAGAGACAAGAGATATTCACAGGAAGAGTTAATCCAAGATAATCTACATAAAGGCCAAGTGAGAAGTACAGACAGTGCTCTGAGTTCAGGAACAACGTGAAATAAGACACCATAGTACTCTGAGGGGGCCAAGGAGGGGGAGTATCTTGACCATTCTACTCTAGACCAATCAGGCACTCAGCTAGGCTCTGAGCATTCAACTGTAAACAGGTTAACACAGCCCCTCTCCTCAGAGTGTTTTTAGACTAGCAAGGGAAAAACACATCAAGCAGATAACTACACAAATAATTAACTACAGCTGTCATAAGTGCACAGGTATATAAAGATTTAGGGAGGAAGCTACATATACCCTGGGTCCTGCTGTAGTCCTAAGCCGGGTTGAAAGTGGGTAAATTTGCATTATAAAGAACATGAGCCTACTTCCTCTGGGTGCAAAGGAGACCTAAGAAAGTGTTGCTAACATTCAAAGCACAGTGGAGGCTAGGGTGACCTTTTTCCTCCAGGTAAACTAGAAAAGAACCAACATTTACTGGGCGCTTAGTTCTATGCACCAGGCATGGTTGATGTCTTCTCAATCTTCACTCTGTGGAGTGGATGTTAAACCTGGTTTACAAAAGAGGAGACTAAGGCTCAGTGAGGTGAAAGGACAGGCCCAAGGTGCAAAGAACATTCAGATAGAGCTAGGACTGGAATCCGTAACTGGAATCCAAGCTCCACACCTCTTCTGCTATAATACGCTGCCTCTGGGGCCATGTCTGGATTTCCTGCTGAGGGCCAAAGCATGGAGTATAGGGGAGGAGAGAGATAAAGAAAGGGGCAAGCAGGCTAAGAAGTTGCCAGATTGGGGCCCTCATTATCACCTTCTGTTCATCACAGTCAGCCCTTTCTCAGCATGTCCTGACCAAGCCACCAAACGCTTAACATTCTGCTCAGTTTCCACTGTGCTCCAACTCCAAATGTTTATCAACACATGTTATAATGTAATCAGCTCCTGGGAAAACACATGCCAGGTAATGGATGCTGACAAGAGTGTCAAACAGATGTCCCCAGCCTAGACAGAGAAGAGAGGAAGTGCATGGAGTTGGGCAGATCCCAGATGGGACATGACACCCCCACCCCAGGACCTCAGGATCAGCTTCTGAGGCTGGGCAATCCTAAAGGAAATTGGAATATTTTTTCCCCTCCAAAGCCATCATTTGGTCCTTTCATCTGATGAGAGTTACAAATGAAGCTTTATGAGATTTCTAATGATGGCAGTTTCCCTTTATCAGCCTCCAATTCCCACTTCTCAGCCAGGGTTGACTCCGGGACATGTTTTGACCAGGAGAATCCAAAAAAGCAGGCCCCTGTCCTGGTTCCTGCTTTCCATAGTAAGAGCTAGAAGTTGTCAAACAGGCATAAGGGCTATGGGACATTCACACAGAGAAAGAAGATCTGGGTTCCAGGCTGCCTCCCAGATGGTGTATTTACCCTCTCTGGCTTCTCCTTTTTCAACCGTAAACCTGGGGTAAAAATGCCTGCTCCACTCACCTACTTCACTAGGCTGCTATGAGGATCAAATGAGATTACGAGCCTGAAAGCCCTTTGAAAAATATCAAGCAATCACCTAACCTTTTTTTGCTATTATTATTATTATTACTATTGTGATTGTGTGTAGGTGCAACTGGGAGAGTAAATTATGGCAATCTATGTCTATGAGAGTGAGCTTATTGGTGTACATGGGAGTATATGTACCAGTTTCATGGAAGGATGGAGTTCTTGTGATTGCACCTGTCTTTAAAGGATAGTATGGGCAATGTATGTGTCTATGAGTATATTGGTACATGTACACACATTTGAGTGTCTTAATACAATATATTAAACTATAATAATCCTATGTGCCAGGCATTTTGCTAAACACTTAATGTAGGCATATGGTCCAGCTTGGGTGTACAGTATCTATATAGAACATTTGCAACATATGCATGTGTGCCGAATGAATGTAAGAAAATGTATGCCTATTCTTCTCATAGAGGTAGCAGGGAATCTCTCCATGTGCTTGCCTGAGTTTCGATGAAAGTGTGAACATAAATGTCAGTGAATCTGAGTGTGTGCACACATTCATGTGTGTGCACGTGTATGCATGTGGGTGTACACCCACCTCCTTATAGCTGGGCCAACTGATGTAAATTGTTATTTATCAGCTGCCTGGGCTTTGTGAGCTCCCAGCATGCCCTGAGCCCATTGCCATACAGCTATCAAGCCCACACACACACTGTAGTGACAGCTGCATGCTTGGCAGAGGGGTGCCACTCTGCTCTCTGGAGCCACAGTCTGTGCCAGGAAGCAGGGCCCCTGCCAGGGAGAAGGTACAGATTGACTACATCAGTCATAATGCCACAGGAGTGCCCAGTAGATGGGCCAGCTTCAGAGGCCCTGGGAGCAGGACAGAGCTGGCACCTTCAGGTCCAGAGGACTTGGCCATAATAGGCTAAACCCTGTTCCTGGTCTAGGAGCACCACCTCAGCACAGTAGAGTGGCCAGGTGTGAAACATCTTTGTCTCTTCGCTGCCCTCAGGATTAAGTCCAAAGTCCCTAACCACGTGCAAGGCCTACATAACCTGGGCACACACCTCCCCAGCCACCTCTCCACCACAACCACCACCACTCTCTTCTTATTGCACCAAACAGACTGAACTACTCTTAGTTTTTGATACACACAGCCTCCTGAGCCTTCTTGCTGCTTTTCCCGCTGCCTGATTTCTCCACATGACATCCCTTGGGGCTCAACTCACCTCTTCAGAAATGCTTTCCTGACCCTTCCTGACCTCTGAGGTTAAAGAAGAGTCCCCACACACCTGAAGCTCCTATAGGCCCCTAGATTTCACTACTGTCCTAGTTCCTGGTAGATCCTTTCTTCTCTATTAGACTTTGGCCCCAGGAAGGAAGGGAGCATGTCTCAGTAGTTCATGGCTTTATCCCAATGCCTGACATGGTGTCTGGTCAAAGGTGGTCCATAAAAATTCATTGAATATATTATTGTTAAAAGCTTGTTGTGAGAGAGTAGTTAAACTCTCCATATTTAAATCATGGTGTGCATCTGAACAGGCTCTTCTCTCAGATCTCAAGGCTGGGAAGAACAACCACTTCCCCCACTCACTCTCCTCTGTCCCATGTCACCAAAGTAATCATCAACCCCGACAGATGTGAAAATGGTAGAGTTTACAAAGCGCTTTTACAAAGGTCCTGGGAGTCACCAATACCATTTTACAAGAGGAAACTAGGCACACAGAAAAGTTAAAGTAGCTCATTAATAGAATGACCAACTCATTCTAGTTTGTCCAGAATCTTCCCAGTTTCAGCACTAAAAGTCCCATGTCCTGGGAACCCTCAGTTCCAGGCCAACCAGGACAGTTGGTTGCCATTCTTTTCCATAGTTAGTAATGGCAGACCCAAGACACAAACCTCGGACTCCTGACTTCAAATCACATATGCTCTCCTTTGCTCAATGGCCTCCTGAACTTTCTCAAAATTCAATGACCTGCGTAGGTAGGCATTGTCTACCCTTTGGGTGTCACCTCTGGGCCATTTGGCACCCTCCTTGAGTACAATTCCCCAGAAGCATGAGCTCAAGGAATATGAGGTATTCAAATTAACCTAAGTCAAATATAATTCAGAGGTTCATTTATAGAGGAAAAGCACTTTACATAATATAGGAAAAAATTAAATCTATTATTAAAGTAACTTTATAATGATGATATTAAATTTCGACATAAAAAACTTCACCCACAAATTGTTTTCATTTCTCTATATTGCCTTGAATTTTTCTCTTTATAGGTGCTTTTTTCCCTACAGAATTGTAATGCAGTGTATGCATCATGCTTGTTCTTCTTTGCACTTCACATTATAAAAATCTGGTTTATATTTTTGTCATTCTGGATCTCTACATCACTAACATCCCTCATTAGCCCAGGTCACAGGGGGTCTAGATTCAGGGCTACCTGCTTCCCAAAGGACAAAGGATTCCCTCCTCAACAGGGATTGCTAACTCAGGGCCCCAGCCAGTATTCTGTAGGTTGCCATGTAAACACTATCTTGCACGTGTGTGCTGTTTGCAGGGCAGAGGAACAAAGCTTTCATCAGATCCTGAACAGGTCTGAGGCCCCCTAGAGAAGGACATGCAGACTTATCTCCGTACTCCCAGGGCTACTTTCTCTACTGGGCTTGGGCTGACCCAGGAACTCTGTTCCTCCCTTACAATAAATTCCACTTCTTGGCCTCTATATGGCTCTCAAAAAAAAATCCAGTTTGTCTAGATGAGTAGTCCATCCTGATAATTATTCAGACCACAACACCCCCTTGTCCTGGATCTAAAAGCACCATCTAAAGAAAGAGTGTGTGGGAAGTTGAGTGCCTTCTTCCTCTCTCTCAGTTCTTTTCCCTTTTGCCTCTTTCTATATTAGGCATGCTCCAGATGAAGCCCTACCCAGCCTTTTCCATCTCCTGGTCCAAGCTTCCTGGTCCACGTGGCTCCTCACTGAAAACTTCTTAGTACCACTGTTGAGTATTAAGTATTCCCACCCCAAATCAGGAATACTGCCTCCAGTCACATCCAAAATTCCTTAGGATTTTGGATATAGCAGTTCACAGGAATGTACTGAGGGCCTTCTGACCTGAGGCCAGGTGTAGACAAATTTACTTTCCAGAATCCCTTATTTTTGGAGAATTGGTGGTTCAAGATGGAACTGGGGCCTTTCTATCATTGCTTAGAGCTCCAGCTTCCAAAGCCAAGGAGATCCCTGGGACACCAAGGCCTGTAAGGGAGAGGGTAGTTGCCTGTTAGCCATTGCAGTACCACTTTGACATGGTAGATCATTGGACCTGAGGGGCAGCTGTGTTCAGCTACACCATTGTCCCCAAGGGCAATGGCAGCCATAGCAGTAGGGAGGCTCTCCAGTGATCTCTGTAAGAATAACAATAATTAAATGTTGCTAAGCACTGTGGGATACAGAGGCAACATCATAATCACCACAGCTACCAGATGATGATAACAGTAATTAGGTGCTGTGGTTTCCCAGCTACCCCAAGGAACACTGCTGGGATGAGGCTGGCCTGTCAGAGAAGGGGGTACCCATGCCAGTGGGTCCTCTCTGGAGCTGGTTAGGACTTTGGCCATACTTCTTCCATAGGATTCCTCTTCCTCCTTTCCTCCTTCCATGCCCTCAGCCTCAACTGACCCAGAATTGGGGACACAAAAGTGGATGATCCCCATTCAGCATACTACTCTAAAATATGTTCAAGTTTACCTTATCAAGAGATTTCAGGGGGTTGGGGAATCTTGAGGACTTAATAGGATTCTCCTCACATCAAAATGAGCTTTATTAGCCATGACACAGAGGGGCCTCAGATATGGCCTAGAGGGGAAGACATTATTGTATTGATTTGGGGACTTTTACAAGCACCACAGCTACCTCTCTAAAAGAGCCCATAGAAGCTGAGGAAGGCTCTGAGGACAGTTTTCTGAGGATGGCATCTTCAAAAGAGCTCATCTCTCTTTGGTCATTGCCCTCAACTGTGGGGTAGGTGAAAAAGGTGAGTCTAGTGCCTGTCCTTTGAATGGGCTGTCATTTCTGCAGTCATCCAGTCTCAGAGCCAGGAAGGAATGCGGAATTCATCTGGTTTGCTCTTCATACCAGGGCAAAAATCCCATCTACGGCATCCCTGATAAATGGACTTGGGACCTTACTCTGAAAAGGGGCATGAAGTTCATTCCATTGTCAGTTCCCTAAATAGCCTTCCCTAGACTAAATTAAAATCTACTTCCCCAACACACATGCCCATTGGTTCTCATCCTTCTTTATGAAGGCAGGCAGATTACACTAGTTCCTTCTTCCTTTGGATTTTGGAAGATTGCTAAGCATACCTCCTGTCCACCTTCTTTGGCTTTGAGATCTGAAGCTATCTTCTATCCTGTCTCTACAGGTAACTTCAACTCCTACTTCATGACTTCATTATTAATTCCCCCACTTTCCAACCCGAAACTTCCACCTTAACAGTTCTCTTGATCTTTTCTCTAGGCTCAAAAGATGAGTCCTCTCCTTTCTAAGGCTGACCACACTCCCACCCTAGTTTCACCATCCATGCCTCCTCCAGGGCCTGCTCCATGATGTACAGTCTTTCATATCTGACACTATTTCCCCATCTTTCACTGTCCAGTACCTCCTTTCCCTCTGCCTACAAGATGCTCAGTAGTTTTTGATTTTCCACCAAAAAAAGAAAAAATAAGCGCATTGGTCTATGTCGTGCTAACCCTCTCCAAGCTTCTGACCCATGTTGTTCATTTCATCCACTATCGAAACTCTCAAAAGCAGGGTGGACACTTGCTGCCTCTAATTTTTCACCTTCTGTTTGCTCCTTCTCCCACTTCAATCTGGGTTCTGCCCCTGTGTGGCCATCTCTTAAAGGCAGCTCTCTTAAAGGTCACTAATGTTCGTATACTGGTTCCAAAGATCCCTTCTGATCCTCACCTGCTTTCTGCAGTATCAGACACTGTTGGCAAGTTCCTCCTCCATTAAATTCTCTCCTCATTTGGCTTCCATGACAACCCTCTCTCCTCACTCCCCTTTTCCCTTACTGACCAATCCTCATCTGTCCGTCCTACCATGCTATGCCAAATTCATCTCCCGAAAGCTCCCAACAAGTGTTTCTCTGTTTAGAAACTGTCAATGGCTCACCACCGCCTGCAGAAAAAAAAATCATGGAGTTATAAAATAATGCAACTATATGCAATGCATAAAATATTATGCAATAATATGTCAGAAGGGTTCAAACATTTTTAAGCAGCAGAATCCATTAAAAAGAATCTTTCTCAGAAGCCCAATGTTTAAAGAGCATAAAAACAATGTATTCTTTAAATATGGATCCTATAGCAGTGAGGAGTGAGGAACCCAGGAAATTTTAAGGGCTCTCATAACACTATTGGGAAAACACTGAACCAATTAAATTCTTCAGTCTGCAGATGAGAAAACAGGCCCAGAGAGGAAACATGATTGGTAGAAAGTAGCACACCATTTGAGGTAGTCAATCAACACATTTCAGTAAGTGCCTACCTGAGTCTCAGGCCCATTCTAGGTGCTAGGGATAAAGCAGGAAACAAGATGGACGTGGTCCTGCCCTAGAGGGGCTGACAGCCCAGTGGGAAATGAATCAAGAATTAAGAATAACTACTGAAGTGGTTTCAAGTATGCAAAGGGAGCTGTGAACACATGTAAGATGAGACTCATTTGATCTGAAGGGCAGAGTGGGCCACCCTGGGGAAATGACACATGTAAACTGAGCTCTAAAGGATAGATAAGTAAGTAGCTGGCCAAAAATAGGGGGAAGAACATTGGTGCAGACAAAACAGGTTGGGTAAAGGTTGACATAGTTAGTTTGATGGCTGGAACCTCTGGAAAGCCCAGCAACTCCTTCTCAAAGCCCTGGGGCTGGATGAGACAAGTTGAAGAAGCAGGCAGCCCCATAAGCCTAGCTGAGGACACTGGCTTCAGAAGCTGGAAGGCCAAGAAAAGGTTCTCAGGTGTTAGACCCTAGTCATTGAATTAGAAGACAATCCACTGCTAAATGCAATGTGGAATCACGGATTGGATCCTGGAACATAAAACGGACATTAGTGGGAAAACAAGAAATATGAATAAGTTCTTTAGTTCAGTTCAATAGTGTTATATACCATGCGAATTTCTTAGTTTTGACAAATGTACCATAATTCTATAAGATGTTAACATTAGGGGAAGCTGGATGAAGGACAAACAGAAACTCTGTATCATCTTCTCATTTCTTCTGTAAATCAAAAACTATTTCAAAATAAAGAGTTTTAAAAATCCATATTCCTTCTGGTACCAAGGCAGAGAGAAGCAAAACTGGAGGTGGAGAAAGAGATTACAGTAATAATGATGACTAACACTTAAACTGTTCTTCCTGTATACCAGGCATTTTTCCAGACACTTAATGTGTTTAACTCATTCGATTCTCACAACTCCATGAGATTGGTGTTATTATTTCCCTTCATTATGCAGATGAAGAATCTAAGCACAGAGAGGTTAAGTCACTTGTCTAAGGACAACATAGCTACTGACTGGCAGTGCTGGGGCTGAAAGATTTGAATATCAGCTGTCTAGCTCCAGAGTCCCAAGTACCTGACCATTACATTTTATTCCCACCTCTCAGTGTGCATAGGCTATATTGCCTGTGGATGTTGCAAGAGGATATTGCAAGAATCTGGCAGAAATCATGAGCGCATGGACTAGGGTAATAATACTATAGAAATAATGCTATAGAAGTGAAGCAATATCGCTAGAATTAAAATATATATTAGAAGCAGAATCAACAGTGCTTGCCTTTGAACTAGAACATGGTGGTTGAAGAAGAGGGAGGAAGCAAGAAATGACTCCTGGACTTCCAGCTTAAGAGTAGAGACCAGAACCTAGTCTCATGCTTGGTCCTGTGCTTCCTCCTGCCAATGAAGGAATCCTAGACAGTTCAAAATCTGGCTGTCCCTTTATTTTACACATTCCCAGAATGCAAAACAAACTGGATCACCTGCTGTTCCCACACAGGCCCTGCCCTATCCCATCTCTATGTCCTTGTATAAGCTGTTCCCTCCACTGAAATTCTCTCCTCCATCTCTCTTGGTCCAAATTTGATCCACCCTTCAGGGCTCAGTCAAATGTCACCTTTTCCAGAGGCTTTCTCTGCCCTCCACAATGAGAAGCACTCACTCTCTCTTCTAGATGCTAGAATGGTTTGGCTCCCTTTGGCAGTGACCTTCCATCCTATAATAATATAGTTATTTCAGTAAGTCTTGGTCATTGCTCACTTTTGTATCCTTAGCACCTAGCACAGTAAATACACAAAAAGACTGAGTAAATCTACAAGCTCTATCTTATTTTCCTTTGCCTTCTTTCTGGTTCCTTTTTCTGTCCTCTGCAACCCAGTATGTACACACACACACACACACACACACACACACACACACACACACACACCACCTGGCACCTATGCTGGTGATTTGCATATTTTAAGGGCTTGTTTAAGGATGATGAGTTGGTACCATGCTATCTCATTAATTGCTTCCATCTTCTCCAATCCCCAGGCAGCCATGCCAACCCCCCAGACACAGCCTCTCTGAAAGCCCATTTACAAGCAGATCAAAGAAGCCTTACCCAAAGATGAAGAGGTGGGAGATCATGAGAAGGAAATGAGCAGGCATTGGTGCATCTGAAATTGCCCCCTCAAACCCATCCAGTCAGCTCCTACAACATGCCTGACAGAGTCTGAGACCTCAATGAATCCAATTCAGCCTTGGCCCTTAAAGTACTTAGAGACCAGTGGGGAGGTGCCTGGCTATCAGACTGGGCTACCACAAATCATGATAAGGTAGTCATTCCCCAGCATAAAAACCTCCTAGTGGCTGCTCAACATTCATGGATCTGCAGGACTCTCTTTTCCCCAAGTCTTAGGCTCAGGCTGCAACCAATAATTTTGGGGCCCTACTCACCCAAGTTGTTGCTGGCCTTTGTGCCTTTCATTCTGACAGAGCTACCTTAAACTAGTCTCCTTAATGACACCCCCCCCACCAGTATATCCCATAGATGTCTCACACAGATACCTCCATTTCCCCCACAAACTGAATGAGCACTTTTCTCTGAGACCTACCAAATCCTATGTGCACATCTCTGGGACACAACACATATTAGATGCTTGTTTATAACATCCGTTTCTATGTCTGTCACTCTCCCCAACCCCCCAACTAGACTGAGTGCCTTTAGGACAATGACTATGTCTCTGTATCTCCAAGCCTGGCACAATGTTTGGTACTAAGAATGCTGGGTTACATTTGTTAAAGGTAAGTTCATGAGTGTGGTAGTGAGTGACCCAGTGAGTGCTGAATTAGACTGCTTCAGCCAGAAACCAAGAGATGCTCCAGGGCCAGATCTCAAATATTGGGAAATTAGTGGCCTGCTTGCTCCCCCTCTGCTCCTCCCCTCCCAGAAACTAGAATTTAATTTTAGCAGGAAGGGCCACTTCCCCTTTGCTCCTGCCCGTGGGCAAAAGGTAGCAATGGGCAAAAGGCAGCAATAGGCAAAGGGAGCATCTCTAGTTAGGCATCTGGAGAGAGAACTCTCTCCTTAGTGGAAAATCCTGTCTGTCTGCCTCCTCCTGAGAGAGAAGATGGGGGTAAGAGGTCCAGGGGGAAGGAGGAGAGGGCAGGCTTTGGGCTGCCAAGGGCTCGGAGGGCCCAGCCACCTTGCCAGGAAGATGACCACACCAAATGTGGTGGGTGGTAAACGGGATGGGGCAGAGAGTGCCTGCCGTGCCACAGACACTGACTTGATGCGTCATTTTCGCGGGAATCCCGCAAATCACTCAACACAAAAGGTGCTGACAAAAGAAGCAGAGTTCCATTTCACACGCTATTTGGAGAAGGGAAGGGAGCTTCAGTTTTTAGAAAAGGAACCCCTGAAGGGAGCAGAGATGAGAAAAGACCAGAAACCTCAGTGGCCCTAGCTCACCCACTAATGCTCACCACCGACTTCTCTAGCAGCTTCCAGTAGGGCCGGCCTAGCTGCCTCTCCATTGAGCGCCCCAGATGCTGCAGAGACGGAACTCTGGCTACTCGGAGCTCTGCCACTGTCTGCTCTTGAACCCCTGAGCCTTACCCTTCTTTGGGTCTTTGTTTCCTCACCTGTAAAATGGGGCCAGGATTGTAGTAGAGGGCCTGTGGAAGCCCTTTCAGCTCGGACATTACTAGATCCAGAAGTCTGCACAGTGCAACACTCTTTCTTCCACAGCCCACCCCGCCCCCCGTCTTAACTCCACCCCCACCGAGCGGCATCTCCCCCGACGCCGGCCGCTAGAGGTCACTGCCTCCCTTTGTCAGCTGCGGAGGAGGGCAGGTAGCCCTCCCGCCCTCTGGCGGGCTGAAAGGCGACGGAAGGGGCACCTCCTCAGCCAGTGGGCCACAGAGCTGGACCCCGCCGCCGTCGCTTGGGGTCTAACTCCGCCTGAGGCCGGAAGGTGTGTGCGATTGGGCGGAGGCTGGGCCTGGCGCGGGCTGGGCCGCCGATTCAGGAGCGGGTTAACTCTGACCCCTCCCCTCTGCCTGACATCACAGGACGAGCTGGGGAGAGGCTGGTGCTCCGTGAGTGAGAGAAAGCGAGAGGAGCGAACGAGGCTACACTCGGCACCCGGGCAGCTAGCTCCACATTGTTGCCGACCCCGGGACGCGGCCGAGCGGTGGCGGCGCACCCAGCTGGCTCTCCTCGAGCAGAGCTTTCCGGCGGGAGTCGCCCGGGCAGTTGGCCGCTGAGCAGCGCGCCTACCTCCTGGGCCCCGAGCCCACCGCGCCGCCCGCCCGCCGCCTCGACTCGTCCCGCCACCCTCGGAGGACGGCCGGCCATGGACGCCTGCGAGTTGGAGCCGAGCGGGAGGGCGTGAGAGCGCCGGAGCTGGGAGCCCGCGCAGCGGCGCAGCGGGTCGCGCCGGGGGTGGGTCTCTCCCTCCAGCCTGCTCTGCGCGGAAAAGAGGGCAGACACCGGTGCCGGGCAGCAGAGCGGAGGAGAAGGGGGCATGACTCGGGCGACTTGTAGCGGGCATCTGCCCAACCTCTGAGCTGCCGGCGGCCCAGGGCCCGGATTGCGGCCGCGCGGAGCCTACCCGGCCCACCCCGCCCCGGCCCACGGCTGCGGCTGACCTGGATCCTCCGAGCGCTTGCCGGCCAGCAGTGATCTGCCTTCGTCTTCGGCTGGTATTGGGAGCACGAGGAGCGCTTTCTTCGCAGCCCCTCTCGCCGGACCCCGATGGCTCGGATGGGGCTTGCGAGTACCGCTGGACGCTGGTGGGGACTAGCTCTCAGCTTGACCGCATTCTTCCTTCCAGGTAAGAGCTTTCTGCCTTTGCCTTTTTATTTATTTTTATTTTTTCCATCCAATTCCTCCCCCGGGCTAGGAGCTGAATGGCGGGCACGTCTGGGTTGTAGGGAGTGAAAAGATCTAGAAAAGTTGGGTCACGGCTTAAGGAAGGGGGTGTGGGAGGTGGCACAGCGGAGAGATTGAGAAGCTGAACAGCCTGCCCTGCAGGGAAGCAATCTGATGCACGTCTCTGTGTAGCAAGAGAGCACTTTCTCCGCTGTTTCTCACAAAAATAATAATATGTAATAG
Source organism: Rousettus aegyptiacus (assembly GCF_014176215.1). NCBI lineage: Eukaryota > Metazoa > Chordata > Mammalia > Chiroptera > Pteropodidae > Rousettus > Rousettus aegyptiacus. Next base: position 35,446,578 of record NW_023416308.1, on the reverse strand, counting down.
CGTTCTATTTATTTAATAACCAGCTCTCAACTGAGGAAGCAGTTTGGAAACACTGCATGTTACATAAATGTAGAATAATCACCGTAATCACCGTCTCGGGGAATGAGACAACAGCCTCGGGGGGAGGGCGTCAGTCTTGGAACTGGTGGGCTGTGGGTTTGGAGAATGGCAGGGGGACTTCGTTTCTTTCTCAGGCCCTTTTGCCAGGCGGTTTCGGGCGATCGGGCCCCTCCCGTACCATGTCGCTTCAAAGCAGGCGCGCAAAGCCCGCTCCTGCAGCAGAGGCGGCTCGGCTCGTCGCTCACCTGACGTTCCTTTCCCGGAGGGTGAGGCCCGGCCGGCGCGGGAGTGCTACCTCCCTACCTTGGCGGGGCTGGGCTTCTTGGAACTCTGTTCTCAGTTTGGGGACTCTCTCCCGAGGAGGCGCCGCTGGCTTCGTGCCAGCCAGGTGACTGCATGACCCACTTTCCCGAGGGCGCCCTTCCTCGAAGTGCCAGCGGCCAAGGGGTTAACCTGCCACATGACCCCTGGGGTGGCCCGCGGTGGCCCCTGCGACGGGTGAGATGGGGACGGAGGCTGGGGCTGGCCCAGGCGTATTGTGCTGGGGAATGAACTGGAAAATGCGTTTAGGAGGCAAATCCGACCGAGTCCCCTTGCCTGGATTTAACCTTTTGTGTCCCTGGGGAAGCTTCCTGGCTCCCACGGTAGCTGATTTCACGGTGGCTGGTGACACCATCGCAGGTCGGGGTGAGGGCGGGGTTCCTCCAGCCCTCCGGTAAGAAACCTGAGACCACCTCCCACTCTAGCTAGGTAGGGGTTTGCGTTGGGGGTGGGGAGGAAGCTTGGCTGGAGCACGTGGTCGTGGCCTTAGGGTGAAAGAATAAGGGGTCAGAGTAGAGAGAGACCAGCTCCGCATGGGGCAAGAATGTTAGATCTACGGCGCTGGGGCAGCGATCCGGCGGCGATGCCTGTGATGCTGCAGGCTCGCTGGGCAGTTTGTTCCAAGGGGCCAGCTTGGCTGCAGAATTGCAGGACTGGAGTGCACTCCTGGAAGGCAAGAACCTGTCCTCATTCACGTCTAAACCTTGTCTGCCTCCAGGGTTCCGCAAATCTCGGGGAGTGGCCAAGGGTATGGAAAGCACTTTGAGGAAGCCTGCACTGTGGTGCCCCCGCCCCTGCAGCCTGTGGGGTGCTGCCCTGCTAGGTGTGTGGAGGAGGGGGCAAATTTCAGGGTACACAGTCCTCACTGCCCATTTCAAAGAGGCTTGACTGAGTCCCTCTGGCTGGATGGTCACCGTGAAATGGTGAAATCGACAGGTCTAGCACACTGGACCTCTTTGGAAGCCAACGGGAAATACTTCTGATTGGGTGGGGGACGGGGTCGGCTTCTGGGAACCTTTCAAATCTATATTGCCCACAGCCAGAACCCAGCTAAGGGAGAGCTCTCCTGGAGCTCTAGTTGGTCCAGCACATTAGGGGTTAAACTAATCCTGGGTCAGACAAAGTGGGGGAAGGTTTGAGGGAGGGGAAACAACTCACCCCCATTCTCTCTTCTTTTGGTTTTCCTTTTCATCCAGATTTGAGATATGTAGTGGTTAATTCCACCCAACTCAGGAAGTAAGGACAAGGAGATGACGATCTCACCTGGCTCTAGTGTGGACTCTCCCACTCATAAAAATCCAGATGGAGTGGGTGAGATGCTGAGAAGGATCCACAGCTCAGAAAGGCACTTAATAAGTGCTAGCTGGCTCCTAGATTGATCATAATTGTTATGACTGGGTAGCATCAGGAACTTCCAGAGTTCCTGGACCCACCAAGCTCCTGCACCCAGTAACTGTGCCCCTGGGTGCCTCTAAAGGAGGCAGGTGGATATTGTGGTGCCTTATCTGACACTTGGACAGAGGCTGGTAAGCCCAGAGTTGCCCCACCACCCCACCACCACCACCACCAGCAGCCTCCCTCCTGATTGCCAGGCTGATGCTCTTTTCTGGGTTCTCCTGGGCTGTGGCAAGGAGCATGGAGGGGTGAGGATCACACACATCAGGGGCTTCCTGACCCCTCAAACCCCCTTTCCCTACTGCATGGAGCTTGCAGTAGGGAAAGGGGGTTTGAGGGGTCAGGAAGCCCCTAATGTGTGTGATCGCCTGGACTTCAAAATACTCCTATTCTGGCCATCGAAGTGTAAACACAGAAGTATATTTTCAACAACACAGACTTTATTAGACAGGATGGTGAAGACCCACAGGCCTCTGAGATGACAGTCTCCCTCCCTCCTGTTAGCTCAGAGGAGAGGACCAGTAAGGCATAGGGGCTACATGCCACTGAGGGACAGGAAGAGCCCAGGGAGGAGGCGGAAAATCTGCCTTAGAAGCAAGTGCACTGAGCTGGTGTCCCACCTACACCACACCCTCCCTAATTGGCTTCCTCAAACCTTTTGTCTGGAAAGAGAACACACACCCCAGAAGAGCTGTCTAGTCAAAGCATACCCCTTCTCTGCAACCTTTGGTGGCTTCCTTCGAAACTTGAGTGTCAGGGCAGTTGGCTTATTTTCCTCTCCCCACTTCTCACAGACAGTTGTGTGCTCAGTCTTGCTGGGCAGGATGTTATGGCAAAAACAATTCTGTTGGCCTGGGGTTTGCAGCATGTATAAATGGGATTCTCAGTGCCTGTTTCAGAGTCAGTGCTGCGGAGTGTCTCAGAATCAGATTCAAGACCTAATAGTCAAGGCTGGAAGGGATGAGGAGATACTACAGAGCCTGGACCCAGCACCCCTAGCCGAGTGGCCTAAAAGACATCTCTGAGCCTCAACTTCTGCGCTTATGAAACAGGTAGCCCCTTCTTGCCTGATGCTGGCTAAGACTGTGATATCACTTCCCTTGTTGACCACTCAGCTCTGTACAGCGAACACAGTTTGTTGGCCGCTGTCTGCCTCAGGACTGTGTTGTATGTTGCCAGGATGGTTACGCAGGCCAGAAACCTTATGCTGATGGCTGAGCAAGTAGGCCAGGCTGAGGGGCAGAGGGTCAGCCACAGTTGCTGTGTTTATGATTCTGCCATTGTTTAGCAACTAATGTTCATTGTTTCAGAAAACACTCGAGGGATGCATAAGTGTCCCTTCATTTTTTTCTGATTCTTTCCTGGTTAACCTGGTAAATCGAATGGCTCCTACAGTAGGGGGGAGGGGGGAGGGAAGGACAGAGAGAGTGTCTGTTGTGTTCACCTGTTTTGCTGATTTTTTTTTCCCTTTGAATATTAGCAAGTATGCCAGGCTAGAATGGACACTAATCAGCTGTGGGGATTAGGCTATGATGTTTCCAACAGTCTCTGTATAGTCTCACCTTCAGTATAGAGTGGGTGCATGCACACACTTGCAAGGCTTTGTTTGCTTGTGTTACCAATACATCATTACGTACGTGCAGGCCCATGGGGACTAGGACAAGGAGGTGTATGCACTGTTCACTGTGGGTCACCATGGGACTGTGGCCATAAATATATATCAAATGTATATTCTCATAACCAAATTCCTGTGTCTTTCCAACTAGGATTTTGTAAGTGGCTTTGAGCCTTAATAATGCCCATGTTTATGTCAGCGTTGGTGAGGGTGGCTTTAGAAGGAGACTTAGGATATGCCATTAGCCAGCTCCTTCCATGATGGGCTTCCAGGTCATTAGGGAGTGGGAGGCCTGAGCACCGCTTTTCTTTTTGTGCTCTGCTCTTGGCTTGAGACTGAGCCTCTGCATCCTCACAGGGAGATGCTAACCTGGAGAGACTTTCCTCTCTTGTCAGCCTCCTTGACAAATGAACTGTGTTAGAACCTGGTGTTAACTGGAGCCTAGCTTGCCCCAAGGCTTCTCAGGACCCCTGAGTGGCTGGGAGGGACCTCGGGAGATAGGTTTTCAGCTACAAATTCGACATCTTTGCTTCCTTCACAAATACTCGGGAAAACCTTCATCTGAGGAGAAAGTGGCATAATCTGGGCATTTAAAAATGGATGTGAGTGTGGGCTTTGGTCTTCCATGGACAGCCCTGCAGAACCATATGTATGCCTAGGCGGGCAATCTACATGTGCCTGGAAGCATCCCTGGTCCCTGCAGCAGAAAATGGGGGCCCTTTTGTTGGAATGGGAAGTGGGAATGAGGGTCAAGGAGTGGGGAAGAGAGCCATCCTGAGAGCCCAGCACCCTGTGCCAAGTCCAGCTGGCAAGTGTTTCTTCTCCATGATGCCCAACCCCTCCATAGAGTCCAGGTCTGCAGAGCCAGCAGCAGATGTGCTGGCTGTGGCAGGAGGTAACTTAAGATCTGAGCTGAGATCACCTTGCAAAGGGAATGCCCTGAGCTGTAGATAACACCCCTTAGTTCAGTTAACGCTTTAGACTCTGGATTCTATTGTGTTGTTAGGGACAGGGAGATGGGGAAAGGGAAGAGATAGGAAAAAACACATCGAATCTTATATCTGATCCCCAACTCATTCCTCAATGAAAGATGAACTCAGTGCAACAGGAGAGACCCAAGAAGGACACAAAAACTTCCTGATAGCAGACTGGAGCCTCTTCAGGGCAATGGATAGGGTGGAGGAGGGGGCAATAGTTATGTACTCAGGGGTGCATGGCATCTGTTCCTTTCATAGTCTTCCAGGGTAGAGCAGCAGTGGACCTAGGCCCTCGTCAAAGGGAGCTCGGTTCCTCTCCCTACAACCTGGTGATTACCCCATCTTGGCTGCCCACTATAGTGAGACAGCAAAGTGAGGCCAGGTGGACTCTGTTTGAATCCCAGCTATACCAATATCTAGTTGAGTGAACTTGGTTAAGTCACTTTGTAGGCCTCCATAGTCCCATCTGTAAAATGAGTTTATTTTAATACGATTTCAAAAGAGATTTTTGAAGACTAGATCGACAGTAATGTATGAAAAGTGCTTAGCACATCACCAAACATGCAACAAATGTACAGTAAAGGGGTAGCTACTCTATTCCCTATGCTTTTTCTCTAAGTGGTCCTGGCCTCCTCTGTGTCTGCCAGTTAGGCAGTGCCAGCTTTGCACTCCCTTGAGAAAAAGCTGCTCAGCTGCCTGCTCACTGCTGACCTCACTTCTTGTCTTTAGTCAGGAGCTGTTTTAGGCAGTGAGCCCCTGTCCCCACCTGGAAATGATGGCAGAGGCTGCAGCAGCCCTGGGACTTGGTTGGCCTGGCTGGCTGCAGGCATCTACCCTGGTGGTCAGGTACTGCACGAGCAGCAGGTGTTGTGCAGCCTTTGTTCTGCGCATGTCACCAAGGGCTCTCCAGCACTCAGCTCACTCAGAGGCTGTGGCCCAGCTGGGTGCCATTGTATATCTAGAGGGCTCACTATGGCAGCAGCCTGGGGCAAGCAGGGAGGGCTGGGGACCAGCCCCTGCCTTCCCTCAAACTTCCATGTTTTGGGGAGGGGTAGGCAACAGGACTCTCTCTCCAGCAGTCTGTTGTACCATCTTACTCATTTCAAGGTGATATAGTCAGATAGGTAGAGAATCCTCCTGAGGTCACTTCCTGCTCACGAGCAGAAAGTCCTCTCACTTTCTCCTATTGCAGATTGAATCCTTTCACCAGTAATAATAAAAATGTTTGTGCCATTCCTTATAGCTCCTAGTTTTAGCTGACCCTCTCAGTGACTCCAGGTGAATGATATCGGTATTTCTTCCATTTCACAGAAGAGGAAGGTAAGACAGGTTTAGTAATTTGCCGACCATCTCATACCAATTTAACCAACTTGGGTGCTGGGTCTTCTGACTCTAAATCCAGTAGAGGAAATGAAATAGGCTGGGATGGACAGATACAGAACAGGTTGAGCCAGGTCATGATAAAACATGTCTGGTAAGATGGTCATTTACTTTGACAGCCACCACTACTCCCCCAACTCTCCATAACAAGCAAGAGCATGGGGGTTCCTTGGGGAAGTGGGCAAGTTGAAGAGATGTAGGTTGGAGGGTGGCCCAGCCAGAGCTGACCATGGAGCCCAGGTGGACAGAGTATAGAATGCCCAACAACAGAATGGCAGGGGGGCCAAAGGGGAAGTTTATCCTTCCAGAAGTTAGAACATCACTCTCTGGGGATCCGGCCTGAGACAAGAGCAGGGCCCCTGAGGTATGACCACAGAGCCCCAGGGCATAGGCTGGCACAGGCCCAGGGTGTATCCCTGGCTCAGGGGCAAAGAGCAGTGCTTAGAAAGCACTGTGGCCTGGATGGAGCAACAGAGAAGGAAAGAGGGATGCAGGCAAAGTCAACTCCCTTCCCTGGGCCACTCCCCACTCCCTCTGCTTTATGCAGACCCCAGTTTATGAGGAGTCTCATTACCAAGCCACAGACAATAAAACCCGCCTGGCCACTCTGGCCTGGATCTCATTAGAGAACATTAGTTCCACTGGCTGGTGGCTCCGTTGGGACACAGCTGCAGGCATGGCCCAGGCAGCAAAGCAGGCCAGTGGCCATGAGCACAAGAATGTCCCATCGGAAGTTTGAGTCTGATCTATGGGCTCGAATGGAGTCTTCCCTCTTTTCACCCTGACCCCACGGTCCTGGAATTCAAGCTTCAGAGCTGGAAACACAGGTCCCTCTATCCACTCGGACCCTCAGTTCTGCCCCTGCCTGAACACAACAAGGAACACAGCCTCCTCCAGGGCTGCTCATAGGAGTCCACCTTCTCTGGAAGGAGCTGGCTGAAAAGCTCAGCAAATCACCATTCCATGGAGGATCGCCTTTGAGTATAGGAGACAGCATGTCCACCCAAACCCACAGGTCTGGAGAGACTCTGAGAGAGACATGTTCTAGCAGCAGAGATGGAGTCTGGCCTCGATATTGATTCATCTTTCTATTCAAAAATTGGGGGTTCAAAATTGGGGGTCCAGTCCTATTCAAAAATTGGAAATGAAACTAGGGTCTATATAAAACAGAGGAAAGTAGAGGTGGCCCAGGAAAGGGAGTCGACTCTGCCTGCATCCCTCTTTCCCTCTCTGCTACTCCATCTAGTCCATAGTGCTTTCTGAGCACTGCTCTTTGCCCTGGGCCAGGCCTACATCCTAGGGTAGGCCTACACATGGAAGAATCCCATGGTGGATACATTATCCCTCTCCTGTAGATATAATTTCACAAGCTGGCAGACTTGGCAAGGGCTTCCTGGTCCTACCGCCTTTCTGGAGGTGTAACAACTTGCCCATAATCACTATAATGGAACCTTGGGTTCCATCTTGGGGTTCTTCCCACCAAAGACAATTATTTTTTCTTAGCAGATTCTGGTGCCTGTTGATAGCCAGGCAACTCTCTGCCTGTATCCTTCCCTCTCTGTTTTACCTTTCTTCTGCTGCAGTCCTGCATACCTGCTGGTCACCAAAATACCGCCAGGGTTCAGTGGACGTCACCACGAAAAAGCAAGGCAAGAACGAAGGAAAACTAGCCCCTTCTCAATGTCTCAGTGTTGGGGGAGGAAAGTAAATATCAGGCCCAAATAACTGGTTCTTAGCACACACAGGCTAACTTGGTGTACTCTCATGGAGGGATCATACAGACCAGCCCACATACACTTTGGCACATGAGCTGGTGTTCCAGCCAAATGGACCAGCAGAGATGGGAGCACTGATCTGCAGACACAAGTCTAACTCTGCTCTGGAAGAAAGGGGACTGGAGAGCTGTACTGGCCCCTGGCACTCCCCTGTGAGGCCCTTGTCTGCAGCTGGTCTGGAGTGCAAGTACCAAGTGGGATGAGTGAGGCAGCCTCCATGGGCTCCATTCTCTGACCCCTGAGCAGCACCCCACGTGCCCCCTCCCTTACTTCTAGTGTCTTGTGGGCAAATGCTGTCAGCTGCTAGGACATAGGAAGTAGAGGTGGTACCTCTGAGCCAAGTCAATCTTGCTGCCACTTGATGTGGCTCCCACTGCAGGAGGGGTTGGTAGCAACATCCTCATTTATGGGACTATATTGCAGCAGCCCCTGGCTCTCTTCTCTCCCTGATTCCCGGCTCTCTGGCTCCAATCTGCCCATACTATTTGTTGGATGAATATAAAGCACACCTAAAAAAGACACAGGCCCAGAAGTATTTGCTGGCTGCCCCTCCCTGACTCGTCTCCCACCACCCTCCCCAGCATGCCAGGCCTAGGTAGCCACACACCCCTCTATTCATGCCCCATGATTTCCTCCCTCAGTGCCTTTGCACGTGCCATTTTCCCCAAAGTTCTCCCTTATTTCTGTTATCTAAATACTGAGGTTACAAGCCAATTCTGGCATGAGCCTTCATGAACTCCCAGCTGGGGATAATACCTCTCATCCCAAAGCCCAACCCCCTTCCCCCATCCCAGCATCTCATCCATGCCACCCTGTGGAAATACAGTTCTGAATCTCCACAAGACAGAGCTCCAGAAGGAAAAGGTCCATTGCTGACAGGGCTTGGTATCCTCAGGACCTAGTATAGGGTCAGCCTATCATGGGCTAGTAGTAGTACATGCTAGGTGGTGATATGGTTGCTTATTTAGACAGTCGATAATGATAATAATATGGCAAACTTTTATCAAGAGTTCTTGGACAGTCACTTTTGTAAACACCTTACATATTATAACTTATTTAATCTTCATTAATGACTCATGTGGAAGATACTTCTGTTCTCCCTGTTTTTACATATGGAAAAACAAGGCCAAGACAGAGGTTAGATAACTTGCCCAGGGTCACACAGCTAGTAAGTGGCAGAGACAGGATTCAGATCTAGGAAGTCAGGTTCAGTGTCCATGATCATACCACTTAACTAAGCTGCCTCTCTTCTAAGTGGGCGATAGAGGAAGATGGCTTACTAAGCCTGGAGTAACATCAGATTACTTGCCTCCAGAATGCCCACCACTTTATTGCTTACCCTCCTAACTCCCTTTCACGGTGCAGATATAACCTGGTGCATCCCTGGGAGCACTGGGGAGTTATTAGTACTTATCATCAGAGAGTCTCAGCAGTCATTACTGCTGTTTTCTGTATACTACAGGTACCATCATCCTGTCAGTATATCTTGGGAGCATAAATACTGGAGGAAAATGTCTCAATATTATCACTCTTTCATCTCCTGAGTCTTTGGGCATCACTGATGCCATTTGGGGGCCTCCTACCATGTTTCACTGTGAGACTAGAGGCAGGTATAATAACTTTTCTCACAGAATCTGCCTGAAACTGCCCCCAGCAGATGTTCCCAGGCTGGCCCCAGATCCTGGGTGGGTCCATGGCTCAGTGAGGTAATCCTACGCCAGGGCCTGTTCTAAGTCTCTGGAAGGTCCCAGTCTCTCTTGCCCTCACCCAGAATCCAAAAAAAAAAAAAAAGGGCAAGAGAGAAGTCCCCCTCCCTGGGGAGGGGGCAGGGAGAGGATTTAGGGTGTCCACCAGTGCTATATCTACTTTGATCTTAAGGGATGAAAGGGCTAACGGCAGGTTCAGGTTCAGGGCGGGGAGCTGCCGACAGAGACATCTGCAGCCTTACAGCAGGGGTAGAGAACTGTCCCAGGAAAGAGGATCATGGAAGGAGAAAAATCAAAACTGTTTCCCAGTGTTGTGGCTGAGGACTGAGAGTGGACTCCAGATGGCCCTGCAGGTCACCACGTGGGCTCAGTTCTCACAAACTCCCTTGCTTAATTAGGAAGGTAACTCAGCTACAAAATAGTCATCTGATATGTTTCGACGCCAAAGAGAAATTCCTCCTAGACCCTCCGCTGTTCTAGATTATCCATGCTCCATTAGCTTGAATTACGGTGCAGCCTCTGTACCGTGCAGACACAGGCCAGAGCTCTGCAGTCGGCTCCTGGGGCCAGAATGTGCCCTGCACCTTGGAAGCAATAGGGGGAAGGAGGGCTTAAGACCCACCTGACCTCCATCCAAACCTAAAGATAGCCCAGTCAGCACAAAGAGACCAGCTTTATCCAGAGCCCAGCAGGACCTGCGGACACCCATGTTCTTGAGCTAAGTCACTTTCATTCCCTTCTCTGCCATTTGGGCCAGGCCTTCTTTAAGGGTTTTCAGGCAATAGCAGAGGCTTCTACAGCAGCTCCTGGGTGAAATTGCAGCAGAAGCAGGGACAGGCTTCTTTCTGATTATAAATAAGATCAGAGCTGAGCAGCCACATTGCACTGGATTATTTTATTATGATTGCCCACCTCCCCCCGCCCCCTTCCCCCACCAGAACTGTCCTGATCTCATTGGCCTAGATTGCTGCATCTCTCAGAATGATGGATGGGCCTCCTCTCCCTTCCCAGGCAGGATGGCTGGCCCTGCTACCAAGACACCCTCCTACCCAGCCCCTTTGCAGATTTATTTCTGTGTTTATGGTACCCAGAGAGTAATCAGTGTCCTGGGCCAGCTGAGCATTCTGATTATCCTCACTCGGTTGATGCATAGGTCTTTGGGAAACTTAGGCGATGGCCTCCTGGCCCCACTGTGCCTGCCCATACCAGGATCTAGCACCCTTTCCACCCTTGTTTCCTACTAGGAGTCACATAATGGGCTTTGGGGTTGAGGTCAATTCTGAAGGGGATAGTAATGGAGGAGGGGAGGCAGTGACAATCCTTGACACCCACCTCCTAGCACTGCTGCAGGGATGGCTGGTATAGGTTTCTGTGGCTCCTACTTCCTGGCAGGAAGCCTGGGGCAGGGTGCAGTGCTACCAGACAGCTTCTCTGGAGACCAGCCCTCCAGCTCTACTCAGAAGCAACTTTCCCAGGCAATGGTCCCATTCTCCTCTCCCATTCCCCATCTCTTTATTACACCTGTCCCTCAGCACCTGTGTACAGTTCATGCAGTAATGATAATTCGTGCTGGTTTATATGTTTCTTTACAAGTATTTTTATGTGTTCTGTGTTTGTATGAGAGAAGTTTATGGTTTCTATGTGTATGTGTGTGCAAATGAGGTCATATGCTGTGTGTGTGCACAAAGTCACATACTCTGTGTGTGGCGGTATACCTGCTCCTGATTAGACTCACCATCTTCTCCCCCATGGAGGTGGGGGGAATCTCACCCAGCTCCCTGGGGAGGGGGGAGACAGGCAATCAAAGATGATGACTATCTAAGACAGAGTCTGTACTGCCCCCAGCAGCCAGTTAGAAAATGGAGAAGGTCAATCTAAGATAATTGTTTTGTCTATAAGATCACAAACAACTGGTTTGACTATTTTTTCCCCAGAAAATTAACTGAACCCACTGGTTTTGGAGCCAATGCTCTTTACCTTTTGTTACTAACATGTGCCCACATATATAGCTATGTCTTATCTTCTCTAAACTTGAGTTCCCCTCACTATAAAATGGGAATGTGATAATTGGAGGTTTCAGGGGTAAATAATGCAAGTAGCATCATTAGCACAGTGCCTAATATGAGCAAGTCTTCATACCATTTGGCTGTTATTAGCTACTGTGTACCCAAGGACCCTGCATCTAGAGGTGGGTCAGTTCCCTGGGGCTGGGAAGCTGGGCCTGGGAGCCCTCGTGCAGTTCATGACCCACGTGCAGTTCATGACCCAGCATGCTGTGGGGGCGGGGGTGGGGGGTGTCCCTCACCTGGGCTCCTCTGACTTCTCCAGGGCGATCAACTTGGGCAGGATACATAAGAAGATCAAGCCCATGGGCTCCTGGAAAACCATCCCCATGCCCGGAGGGTCACCTGGGAAGGTACCTGGTGGCCCTTTAGAGCCATCCCATGTTCCCTCAACCAAGGAACACCAGGTTCAGGATTCTGGCTGCACTAAGTGCCCAGTGCCAGGCCTTGTGGGAAGCCCACTGCCCTGGTGTGGTGCAGTGGGAAAGGGCAGACAGTTTCAATCTTGCATTCACTTGACAGTTTGGGCCTCCCATGGGCCTGGCTCTGAGTGGGGAGCCTGGACTGAGCAGTAAACATGATGTCTCTGTCCTCATGGGATGGCATCGGTCCTCTGACAGAGCAGGTGACATCTGAGGGTGCTACCTCTTAATGGCCAAGGGCAGCGGTCTGGCTGGGAGTTGGAGGAAGAGATGGGGCCTTGTGGGATAATACCCCCATAAGCCTGTCACTCTTCCCAAAGCCCTTTGTGCTTGGACACTAAAGGGCAGGTGAGGCTAGGCAGGGGGCTGCATTGTCCTTTACCCTAAAGGTGGTTTAAATATCTGAGCCCACTTGTTTTCCTCCCAGCTGGGTCCCCAGCTGTGTGCACCTCCCTGCCCTGCAGGGAAAAGTGGGAGAGGATAGAAAGGATAAGTCAGAGAACCCTAGAGTCTCAGCATTGGCAGGCTAGTCAAATAGTGTAACACCAATTCATTTCTTAAAACACCTCAACCACTTCCCTACGATTTGATCATCCAGCTTTAACATTAATACCTCCAGTGACAGAGAACTCAACACCCTACATGGGAGCCTATACAGCTCTGACTGCCCCAAATTCTTCCTTGCACTGAGCTGAAATCTGTATCTCTGAAATCTGACCCATTAGTCATGTTTCTGTGCCCTTACATCGGATTTTGTACATGATGTCCTTCAGGCATTTAAAGATGGCCTCTGGCTGCCAGGGTCTTCTTTTCCATTAGCTCATTCAACCAAGTCTGACACACCTGGCCATCTCAAGTGCTCTCCGCAGAACTAGGAAGGGTTAGCTAGATCCCAGTCACAAGTGTGCTGCTCCAACATGGGCTGATGGGCCCAGGGATTTTGATCTAAGATTCCCTCGCTGCCACAACTGCCAGAGGATCCAGGGGGAGGCAGTGTGGGTTGGCTGCCTTCCCACTTCCTCACCTCCACCTTACCCCTTCCCAACCCTGTTTTCGTTTGGATTAACAATAAATTACAGTGAAAGACTCATTTATCTCCCGTGGGAATTAAGGAATTAAGTTGGTGATAGGCAGAGAGGGACCTGAGATAGGGGAGCATATTGTAGAAATTCAGGGCATAGAGAAGATAGTAGGGAGGGCAAGGGACAGTGAGGTGAAGGGGAGGCTGAGGAGCATGACCTCCTGTAGTCACTTCACCTGGAGGCAGTGGGGGCAGCCCCGTAATTCTCCCAGGAGCCTGTGCCCCAGTAGGGATGCTTGAGGGCCAACTGGAACAGATGTAGTCACCTGGTGGGAGGCCATATATGGGGTGATCTGGCAGCCTCTCCCCTGGTGCTTTATGACATGGTCCAGCAGCTCTGTGACATGTCATGGCACTGGGTGAGGGAGCCAGAGCATGTGGCAGGGTAAAGCACCCCACTGTCTGATGTTGTGATAGAGATTCTGCATTTGAAAGTTCACCACCTGCATGTATTTTATTACTGTCCCAGCACTAGTAACCCCCAGACAGAGCCCCGTGGCCCCTTCTCTTCTTTGGTGAGACTGACTTAGCCATAGATTCCTGTGGCCAGTGGTTAAATGAGTCTTTCACTCCTGGAGAGTTTAGGCTTCCTTTTATTCTAAGGGTAACCCAGAAGCCTCCTTCCTGAACCCCAAGAGAGAATTACTCAGGATCTGCCCTCTAAAGTGCATCTTCCCCCAAAGCCCAGGAGGATTTTGACCTTAGAACTCCTTCTCCCATGTCCCCCAGGCTTGCTACTTCTTGCCACCCTCCCTAGCTGGGAATCCAGGACCCAGCAGGGTGGCGTACTTCACTGTCTCCTCTTACCTCCTCCAGGCACCTCCATCCTCCCCTTAACAAACCCTGAGGCTGAGCAGGAAGAGATAAGGAGCTAAGCTACCTCAAGGGGAAGAGGGTGTAGGAGGTCCCTAGGACTACCTCCAGGTCACTCAGACCAAACAAGCATGGGGACATACCCGAAATAATAGTTTTCAATCATTGTCATCCCAGTCTCTCTCTCCTGACGCCACCACCAAAGGCTGGGAGTAGGGGCTGATATTCAATAGCAGCAGTGCTGGGAAGTACACCAGGAGATAAAGAGCAAGGCCAGGCTGGAGATAGTGTGTAGGGAGGGGGAGGGGCAGGAAGACATGGTTGGGGTTGGGGAGTTCCAGAGGTGCTTGGGATTCAACACTGGTGAAGGACGAAGCCAGAAATTCGGCCTGCAAGTCCAAGAGTGTAGCTGGTTAATAATTAGTAACTCTGGTTAATAAATCAGTGATGTTTTTTCCCCAATCTCGTCTCCTCCCCCCCCAACCCTAGAGATACTTTTAGGCTCTTCCCAAGCCTCTAAAAAAGACCGTCTGCCTCCACCCCTGCCCCAGGCTGCCCCCTCCTTCTTCCCCCCGTCCCCCATCTGGTTTCTGGCCTCCAGAGCAGCCTGGTATTTAATCTCCAAGAGAGATTAGTGGCCTACTTTCACTGGCCTCCCGCTATAGGCTGTTGGATGCCCCTAAATATTTCCTGCTAGGAAGGCAGGCCTTATGATGACCCCAGAGGGTGTCTCTAGGTACTCTCCTTGGCAATGCCAGCAGCCTCATTGACTCACTTGGCTGGGTCCTTTCTGCTGGCCAGAGGGGTCCTGGGTGACCCTGTGGGTAACTCTTCTGTAATCCTTTAGAGAAAGTCAGTTATTCAGTCAAAAGATGTTCCTTGAACATCTGTTATGTGCTAGGTACTGCCCGTAAAGAAAAAGTACTTTAAGAAATGCAAATGTAGATTAGAGGCTTTATTCACAGGCTGATGTGCCTCAGGGAGCACCTAAAGATAGGTAATGCCCAAAGTTAAAGCAAGATTGGAGATTTAGAATGAGGAGGAGATGGGGGACACCTTTCTTTGAGGTCTGGCCTTCTAGTGGAGTTTTTCATTTCTAACTGCTGGACCACTTCCCAGTGGAGGTTATCAGGTTTCCATGCTTCTTCTTCAGGGTCCTTGGTACAATCTCAACCTGACAGCTGTCAGAACAGTTCTTTCTAAAGCTGTTTTTGTAAGCCATGTGGTCAGGGAGAGGGAGGTGACAAAGAAAGGTCAAAAGAGAAAGGAGGCAAGGGTTAAGGAGAGGGAAACAGGAACCTTTCTTGCCCGTTTTAATCCTCTGCATGAGCTGGGGCTGAGCCAAGTAGTGATGTCCTGTACTCAGATCAGATGTCACCCTTGTTCCCTGGGTGATGCACAGAGCAGTCCAGAGAATTACCCAAGTGATTGAATTATGCTCAGAGCTGTGAAGGAGTCCCCGGCCCTTACCTGGGGGAGGAGTCCCTGAGGGAGTGACCTTGATACTGAGACCTGGAGGCTGAGTAGGAATGTCTGGAGAGTGCCACAGAGGAGAGTGACTAGGGCAGCCTGAGGGAGGCTAGTAGATATGGGCACACGTAGAAGACGACTAGCATCTTCTGGAGTGTCTTCTGGATGGGGGTGCTGGACTATGTGGCAGTGGGAGTTCTGGGAAAGCCATGTGGAGGATTTGGGACTCAAGAGAACAATTCCCCAATCTGTTCTGTCTGATTCCAACCTAACCTGCACCCCAGGCCACCAGCTGGACACTACACTTCATACTCTGTGTGCAGTCCAAAGCTGCCTCATCCTTGATGGGTTCTCATTTCTATGCTCGAAACCCCAATTCTGCCATTCTCTGGAGCTGTGACTCCTTCTTCATCCTCCACATCTGATTTGTTATCATTCTTTATCGGTTCCATTACTGCAGGACCCCTCCCCACCCCACACCCCACCCTAAGACATCTTGGGCTCTCTTCTCTTCCTGTATAGTCCACGCACTGCTATCAGAGCACAAAGTTTAAGCATGTTATACTCCTTGTATGGACCCCGTGCTTTAGGCCAAGGTTTCTCAGTTCCAGCCAGCACTGACAACATTTGGGCCAGATAATTCTTTGCCGTGTGGGGCTGCCCCTGTGCATTGGAGGATGTTTAGTGTCACCCTTGACCTCTACTCACTAGATGCCAGTAGTATCCTTTGCCCCACCTCCACCATGTGAGAATAAGAAATGTCTTTATACATCACTGAATGTCTCCTGAGGAGCAAAGTCACCTGCATTGAGAACCACTGGTCTAGACTCTTCCTGTGCCCAGAGCCAAGTTTTCCAAAAATGTCTCCCACTGCTTGCCATGGGCATATTCTAGGTTCCAGCCAAAGTTAGCTGTTCCTAGCTCCTCCACTCATTTCTTCCCCTGGTCCTTGGCTTCTACTGCTGGCTGAGCCTGGAGCCCCAACATATCTATCTAGTTCCCAAAGGGTCCCTTCCCATGAGGCCTCCCCCTGTCTCCTGGTACTGTGTTGTCTGGTACTTTCTTTCTCTCCTCCATTTACCCTAGACCCTGAACTCTTTGAAGGAGAGGACTCAGCCTTAAAATCTCTGCAGGCTCTGGCTCAGTGCCTTGTACACAGTAGGTGCTCTATAACTGTGTAGTAAACTGATGGGAGCTGGCTGGCTTCCCTTCCTTCTCAACCCAAGTAAGCTATGAGGTTTCCTTCTTCTGTACACCTCTCTATTTTCTTGGCATAGCCCAGA
This sequence comes from Rousettus aegyptiacus, assembly GCF_014176215.1. NCBI lineage: Eukaryota > Metazoa > Chordata > Mammalia > Chiroptera > Pteropodidae > Rousettus > Rousettus aegyptiacus. Next base: position 35,430,217 of record NW_023416308.1, on the reverse strand, counting down.
TGGGGAAACTTTTGACACTTCCCTTTCTCCTGACACCTCCCATACCCACTTCATTTTGTTTGCAGCAAACAAAAGCATCTTTTTTCCATTTAGTCAATATACCTCCTATGCATCAAGCCCTAGGGACCAGGGGCTCTGTGGTCATGTGTGTAAAGTCATGCATAGATGTGTGTCTTCTCAGGCAGATGTGTGCTGTCACATTTCTATGTGTGGGTGTTTGTGTTTGAGTCAGAAATTATGTCATCCACACCAGGCATCATTCTGGAGTCTTCCCTTCACCAGCTACTTTATATTCCAAACCCCACTCATGCTGGGCTTGTCCCCTGTACACACCATCTCTCACCTTTCATTCTACCAGGCCTGTCCCCTCTGTCTGGAGAACCCTATATCACTGCCTGGCATACCCCACTCTGCTTTCAAGGCCCTTGCTTCTCTAACCCCCCTTCCCAAATTCATCATTCCCTCTTGACATTGTCATTGCACTTGTATACATTCCTGCTGTAGCACAGTGATCATATTATTAGTTAATTTATCCTGTGTCCTTGAGCCTGGGACCATGTCGTGTGTGTGTGTGTGTGTGTGTGTGTGTGTGTGTGTGTTTATAATCCCTATTTTCAGGCACTAGATTCTTAATATTTGTTTATTAAGTAAATTAAATTAAATTACTTTGTTTTCCAAAGCATTTTCTTTGTACTGTTCTAAGAGTGTGTCTCTGATTAATGGTTTTGCTTCACCTTTCTGCACATGGTCCCATGTGTTTCTGTGCATATAAACATGCACACACATGTACATACCTTGGGTGTACATGTGTGCATGCAGGTGTCTTTGTTTCAGTGTTTCTGTAGATCTAGATGTGTGCGTCTCCAACGTTGCCCCTTTCCAAGGTGGCATTCCTTCAACCTCCATCCCCCCACCTTTGAGATTCGAAGAGGTCAGGGTACGGGTGACTGGGTGGTGGTTCCTCCCACCCCTGAATCTTTCTCCACCTATGAGATTCCTCACTCCCAGAATTTCCTACTGACTCAGCCCATGCCCTGCTAGAAGTGACCAGAGATTTCCTGTCTACCTTGGTGTAAGCCAGGGTGGGCAGGTGTAGTTGGGGGCCAGAGTCCTCTGTGGCCTAGTCATATCACACCTCCTTTCTGATCTATCTCTGCCCTGTTTAATTGGAATTTGGCTAGTGGAGACCATCTGTTCTATTCAGTCCTGTTTCCATGACAACCAAGTGGCTTGAGACTGAGGTTTGTGGTGAGAGAAATGGCCTAGGGGATGCTGGGAAAAATCAGTGAGGTCCTCCCCCTCAAAACTGCTCCGCCTCATCTTCTCCTTTCTGTCCTGCCTTCACTCCTAAGCCCAGAATAAAAATAAAGTGATTGCCTTCCAGGGAGTTGGGAGTCCCCCAGCATCACTCTACCATCCCAGCCCCAGCCCTGATCTCTCCCAGGCTCCTTTGGGCTTCTCACATATGACTTCCATCTCCTCCATTTATAAGCTTCTGCCACCACACAGACTGGAAAGCTAGCCTGGCCCTTCTGCCTGCACCTGGGACTAGAGGGGAACCTGGAAGCATGAAAGCCTGCAGTTGTACCTATACTTTTTGAGCCTCAGCCACCCCTGCCTCCAAATTACTTCCTCACCCCAGCTGGGCATCTCAAAATCTCCTTCAACCAGGAATCACACGTATACACATACATACCACTTTACAAGTATCAGAAATTTCAACCCACTATGACTAATGTCTTCTCCTGACCCAACCCCACTCTGACCCCAGCCCTTGTCCAGGGAACCCCAGTCCCCACAGACCTTCTAGGTGACAGGCCTTGGGGAGTGTGGTCCTTTGCTCCCCACCTCCACCCCGGGAATGAACACCCCTTCCTCAGCCCCACTCAGAGGAGCACCTTGCCCCAGGACTCTCCCCTCCTACCCCTAGTGAACAGTGGGCCCCTGGCAAGTGGCAAGTGTATAGCACATAGAAAAGCTCTGAGCCTGGCAGAGAGAATGTGGCAGCTGTGCAACTGGATGGTTTCTGGATTCCCAGGAGCTCTGAAAGGCCCTGACACCCTTGGATGCAAAAGAGCCTCTTTCTCTATTTCTGGACAGACAGTTCTGTTTTTATGGTGTTAATTTCTTCCCTAATTTCCCCATATATAGCAAAGCCTCTTCCGTGACTACTGTATTACCAGGGGACCTGCCTGTCTTCAAAAATAAGTGGTGTAGCTTGTCCGGTGACCTCTCTGTCACTCTGGTCTTAAGCATAATGTGCTGCCACACCTCCTGCATGTGGGGGAAGAGGGGAGCCTGCCTCCAGTGCCCCCGGCCCCAGCAGAATTAGTCCAGGGCAGGGGAAGGAGGCAGATAGCAGCCTTAGGCCTCAGAAGGTCATTGCTCACATCAGTTGTGCTGAACAAGGGATCCCCCCACACACACATGGGGAGGGGGTGCTGTGGACTTGCAGAGGTCTCCTGGTGACCTGCTCGCTTCCATGAGGGGTGGGATCTAGCTCCCCCGACCATCTATCCTACTTCTTGTGCCTCTTCTTTTTTTATTGCAATGTAATTCACATACCATAAAATCCACCCTTTTAGAGTGTACAATGCAATGGGTTGTAGTGTATTTACAAAGTTGTTTGGCCATTACTACTTCCTAATATAGAACATTTTCATCACCCCTCAAGGAAACCCTATACCAATTAGCAGTCACTGCCCATTTTTCCCTCTTCCCAATGCTGGCAACCACTAATCTGCTTCTGTGTCTATGTATTTGCCTATTCCGGGCATTTCAGGTAAATGGACTCATTTTGTGGCCTTTTGTTGACTGGCATCTTTCACTGAGCATTCCATGTGGCTCTTTCCATGTCATTACCCTGCTTAAAGAGCATCAGTGACTCCCAGTTACTACAGGGTAAAGTACAGACCCTTGTCTAATACAAAGCCCTTTTTAAGCTGGTGCCCACCTTTCTTGCCATTCTCCTCTGTACTAATAGCCACTGCTTTATCTGCATCCATGCTGTTAAAGACTTTGTTCCTTTTCCTGTTTCCTTCTCCCTCTGAGGGACTCCTGCTTGTTCTGCAAGACCCAGCTAAAAATCTAATTCTTCTGTGATCCTTCTGTCACCCTCAGAATCATACCCCCTTCTAAACTCTCATTGGTTTTTGTTCATACTTTAAAAAAACAAACAAACAAAACACAGCACTTATTACTCAGTAATTATTTGTTTTCATGTCTAGGTCCCATGTTAGACTGAGCTAGAGAAAAAGAAAAAAATGCCTTATTCTTTTTTATTCTTCTAACTTCCAACCTCTTGCCACTGCTATTATCACCTCTACCCAAATGAAGCTAGAACGGTGTTTGGCACATATTATGTGCTCAGTGATGCCATAGGTCAAAACGAAAGGAAGAGAAGAACCAGAGCCAGCGGATTTCATCTGGGAGATGTGGCCTGGGGAATGGCCTGGAAGGAGGCAAGGCTAGGGCAATCTGGCCTGGGCATGGCTGGGTCTGGGAGCTGTCTAATGGATGCTCAAAGACGAGGAAAGGTGGGGAGGGTTGTTCCCTCAGACAGTCTTCATGGAGCACTTAGGTGCTCATTGGCATGAGAGATGGGGTGGAAGATTTGGCAAAGGGAGTAGCAGGGGTAGGAGCAGAATGGAGGAAGGGCAGCAAAAGAGTGAGCGAGGGGTGACTTTTAGCCAGAAAAGGAGCAGTGGGCACAGGAGAGGAGGTGCTTCCAAAGGCAGGGGAGAGCCAGTGCCTAAAACATCCTTGAGAAAAGAACCCAGCAGCGGAGTAGGAGGGACAGTGTAAGGCTTAGGCTGGTGGGATAAGTAGGAGCTCAGTTGCCCATGGAGCTTTATGGCATCATAAGGGTAATGGCCTTTACACCTGCGTCTGACGAAAACTCTTCCCAACCTTCTAAGTTCACTTAAAAGGAGGGATGGACCTTCCCTGTCCAATCAGCCAGCAGGGGTGTAAGTGGTCCTACTGTCCTTACCAAACTACTAGAAGGCAAATGATGGATTCTAAAACCCTCTCCTTCCTCACCCAGCCCCATGGGGAAGAATTGAGGGATGTGGATATATTTGGGTTCCCTGCCATAAACTAGCTTTGTGCTTTGGGCTATCTATTCCAGCTCTGACCCTCAGTTTCTCCTATAAGTATTAGCCAACTGCATATAAAAACAGGATTATACTTACTCTGAGAGTTTTCATGAGGATTAAATGAGATACAGATGCTCTGAAAGGGCTGTGTGAGCATTTATTCTCACGTGTGCTATCAGGATGAATTAACTGAGTGAAGGAAGCAGAGGCACCTGGTCTCTGGTTTGAAGGAATCACCAAGGTCCCTCCCCATTTCTTGTCTTTTATGTCATTTATAAGAGATTAGAAACCCTTATGGGGAGAATTTTATGCTGTTTATTTGAAATAGGCTTGAAAGCAATCAGTACTGTATTTCCTGGGAGGTAGAGGACAAATTTAGCCACCATTCTTACTTCAAGGGTAAAGTATGTAGAGAAAATATATAGTGGTGCCCAGTTGTGAGAGGATCCTTCCCTATTCTTGAACACCCAGCAGTTCTGGCTGGAGTGGAGGGAAGCCTCGGACCTTCCTGTTGCTAGGGAGTTGGTGAGGTGCTGGGATGGACCTAGGTGAGACAGTCAGTCTTCTCCACAGGGGGTGTCACCAGAGCCTCTGGCTCTCTCCACAGTGGGACCCAGTCCCCAAGGAGAGTGCCAAGCAGACTTTCTGCCTCTTCAAAAACAAAGTCAGCTAATTGCCTTTTAATCTGGGGATGTCAGTCTGCTGATATTGGTGCTGAATTGTAAGGAGATAACACCTTTCTCTCTGAGTGAAAAGTTATTTGATCTTTGTGTGTCAGAGGAAAGCCTATGGCCAGGGAGGGAAAAGGCAGGAAAGAGGAACGGCCTTGGCTCCTAGCCAACCAAGTGGAGGGGTGCTGCGGAGACCTTTATTTACCTCCAAAACAATTGTATATAAAGGGGAACAAGCATCTCTCTTGTCTTAGCTCCAGGCCATTGTTCTATGCAGGGCTTCTGCCTCAACACCCCCCACCTCTACTTCTCATTCAAGCCAAGGATGCGGAAGACAGGCAGCTTGTCTGCAGGGAGAGGGAATGGGCTGCCAGCTGTCCCACCTGGAGAGGTGGGCTTTTAATACCTGAATGCACTCTCCCTCACCCTGTTTCTGGTCTTGGCTTTCTCTCCCCAACCTTGCAGAGGAAGCTAAGATGCCCCAGATGATTCCAACAGCCTCTTAACTAGCCCCCTGCCCCAACTCCCTACAGTGTATTCTCAATACTCATCAACAATTGGATGTGTTCCTCATCTGCTCACATTCTCCAGTGGCTCCCATCTTTCTCAAAGGAGAAGCCTGAGTCTCAGTCTGGCCCCTGTATCTGTCCCCTTCAGCTATGCTGGCCACACTTAACAGGCATACTCCCACCTTCTGGCCTTGGCACTTTCTACTCTCTCTGTCTGGAATGTTCTTCTCCCAGACAGCCATGTGGTTGGCAATTGGTTCTTGGCTTAAACGGCCCCTCTCTCAGTGAGGCCTTCTTGGCCACCTTTGATCTTATATTAAATAGTCCTCTGTATGAGCATGCGAGCGTACACACACACACACACACACACACACACACACGGCTTCCTTCAATTCTGCTCTGTCCCTGATCAGCACACTACGGTTCCTAACTGTGCCCCCCTTCCTGCAAGGGTTATCGTATCCACAGAATACCCTCAGCTTGTCCTCCTAGCAACCTCCAAGGTCATAGTGGTTATCCCTGTTTTACATTTAAGGAAAGTTTACACAGGCTCGGGACTTGCTGGAAAATTTCATATGAGAATGGCAGGCTCTTAGCCAGAGCTATCCACATTTCCACAGAAGCTCTCCCTGGACTGTGAGTGGAAGAATGTCCAAGCCCTCCCCAAGCCTGATGATACCCACAGCCAAGGGCTGTCTGGGTCTAGCCCATGTCACTGCTCATCCGTGTCCCCTCCCACATCCCTCCTCTCCCCACTTGACATGTTCACAGAAGGCGCCTCTTTCTGCCTTCGTCCACCTAGCTGGAGAGAACCTCCTGGTAGTGCCAGAGCATTCTCATTGCCTCAGTGGCCTGTCTTTACCCCAGGGAGAGTCAGATCAGCTCTGAGCCCTCACAACACTTAGTTATAGATGGGGAGGTGGAAGCTGGGAGGGCCCAGGGGACCCTCTTACTATGTTCTGGGTGGCCCTCTGTCTCCAGAAGCCCTTCTATCACAGTTTTGGGCTCTCTGCATCTTGAGAAACACTGGGGTAGTTACAGGAAAGATTCAGAGGGAGAAGGAAGACAGCCCTGCCCTCAGGTGCATGTGCCAGAATGTAATGGTTACCAGGGAATACCAGCTGTGTGGCCTTAGGTATGCCACCAGGGTGCTCCTTTTGCCCCATATTTATGTCCCTGGATGCTAAAGCAAGGTCCCTGAGCCAAGAGCTAGTGAGCCTCACTGGAGCAGTCTTCCTGGAGGATCAGTGACTGGTTCTGGAAGAGTGACGTAGTGGAGTGGACAGTCTGGAAGGGCCAAGAACGCATTTCATTGACCTAGCAGTGAGGACCTGTGCATTTACATGACTGATCATTTTGAGACCTCAATTGGAGTGTTGAAAAGGCAAGTTACTTTAACAGTAATCCAGGGTGATGAGAATCAAATGTAGGAGTCAGACAGGAGGCAGGTTGGCTACCATGGTCTAAGTATGCTTTGGGGAAAAAACATCAGCCTTGGAGTAAGGAGTCCTGCCTCAGCCATTTCCTGGGCAACTACCTTAGGCCCCCTGGCCTCAATGTCTCCATCTGTAAGGCAAAAGGGTGGATTAGTTGTTCTTATGCCTTCTCTTCTGGCCCATCCTTGGGTCTGATACTCTGGCCCCGGGTGCATGCTGTCTTTCCTGCTCTCTGTGCTTTGCATATAGAATTTCATGTGTAGTGGATGCGTACAGGACCAATGACTGTGCTCACCACTTGGTCAAGTCCATGGCACTCAGGGACCAAGAAAGGCACAAGAGAATGAGTGCTGTGACTTCCCAGGGACTAGCTGGTCTCTGAGCTCTGGAGATGTCTCAGTGCCCTTGCTATAAGACATTTCTTTGTCCCTTTGTCACCCTGCATGAGGCCCTTCCTAACTACCTTTGGGCCTCTAGAATGTGGGATGTGGAATGGAGTCAGGAGGCAGAACTTGTGGTTGGAATTAACCCCCTCTCTCCCTCCCCAGGAGCATTTGTCAAGTCTGCCTGTGTCCCAGACCCTTTCATTAGGTCCAGGAGAGCTTTGAAGCACCTTGGCCTCCCAGTCATGCTGGGCATCAGTGAAGTCTTAGTGATGGATCACCTGTGTGCAGGCCCTGGCAGGGTGCTGGGACCCTGCTTGAACAGGCAGGTGCCATCTGTGTTCTCATGGGGTTTATGGTCTAGTGGGGAACAGACATTGAACAAGTTATTATAGGGTATGACAATATCCAAAGGAGATGGCCCAGTGGGAACACATAGCAAGGGGGTTTAACCCAGTCTAGGGGGACCTAAAGGATGAGGGAGCACTGGAGAGAGGAAAAGAGAAGGGTAGGCCCTGCATCAACAGAAGGCACAGTGTCCTTAGAGATCGGGAAGGAATGGTGGCCAGCAGCACCACAAGCTAACATTTACTAAGCACTTCTACTGCTCCAAGTCCTGCTGTAATGCTTTGTTTATAGAAATATTTAGTCTTCCCAACAACTTACAAGGAAGTTACTATTATTGTTCCATTTTTATAGGTATAGAAAGTCTGAAGTCATTCAACTAGCCAGTGGCAGAGCTAGCCCCAGGAGCCTGGAGCCAGAGCCTCTCTACTGTACAACTAGAGAGAATGTGGGTCTCCAGCAAATGCCTTTGTTGAGGTCGGACCAGGTGAGGGGCAAGTGGTTGGACCAGGCCTGGCCCTGCTGAAATCAAAAGGGAAGAGACACTCTTCCAGCACCCGAGCTAGCCTGACAGTGCACAGACAGCCTCTTTCCCCAGACCCTGGACTGGCCCAGATGGCATTTGTTGATGGCTGACCCTCTCCTGGGCTCTGTGTCAAAAGGCATGGGGAAATGCACTTACACTTCAGCAAAAGGGATCAAGATTAAACAGCGGGAAGAATTTCTCAGCTGTCATGACCATACGCTATTAAAATAGGCAGCCAAGGGAGGTGGAGGCCCTGCTGGAGAAGGTCAATGCCTTTGTTGCTCAGAGCTGCAGAAGGGGTGAATGGAGCCAGAGGAAGTTATAGGATGACCCCTTTTGCTGGGTCCTAACTTGGCACTGAAGGTGAGATAATGTCAGACAGATCAAATGCATTGTCCCACAGAAGGAGGAAACTATCAGCCATTCCCAAGCTTGTGCCACCCTCTTCCTGGGACCCTGCCCCAAACCTGCCATCAGACTTCATTAAATGTGTTTTCCCAGAGCAGGGCAGGCTGGTGACAGAATGACTCAATGCCAGCTTGCTACAACTATCGCCCCTGGAGCCAACAGGCATAGAGGGAGATAATTGGGAGTGGTTTGACAACTTAATGTCTGGGGTTGGCTTCCTAGAGCAGTGGCAGGGTGGGGTGGGCGCGGGTAGCCAGCAACGAGGAGGCACATTGATTTGGGCTGTGCCTATCTTCAGACTGACCCACCGTCACCACCTTTCCCCTCCATTTCCCTAGCAGCAGCAGCTTGATGGGCAGGAAAATAAAGCACAGGGAAGGAAATTAGATCCAGAGAATAAATTAGGCTCTCCTTATTAATTTGTCAGAACTAATTAACATCTCCCCCAGATTCATCTCCTCTCCAGGTACCCCCCCTGAGCAAGGAGAAGGGAGGATTCTGGAAGAAAACAGACTTTTGGCTTTGGGGCCCCCATTCTAGGGACTGAAAACTGAGAGGGACCCCAAAAAGCCACCTTGTTCACTTACTGGGGTGCCAAATCCCATCATGGATGACACACCTTGAAAGTGGAGCCCCAGAAAACTTCTAGCACCAAGTCTCGACTACTTCACCTCTCTGAGCTGCCACCACTTTATCAGTGAAACCAAGGTAGTGCCTGCCTCATCCAGGGGTGTTGGAAGAATGTGAAGAACAACTACCTGCCTGGGACAGGACTTTATTTTGAGGATGAAACTTAAGTAAAGCACTGGAAAGTTCTTAGAGTTCCTTTGGTTCGACCCTAACAATCATCTCAGGAGGTATTAAAAAGCAGTCAGTGGTATTGCCATTTTACAGATGACAGAAAGGAAACAAAGTGGTTAGTACCTTACTGAGACTACACAGCGAATCCTTGCAGAGGCAGGATTGGAACTCAGCTGGACAAGTGCTGTGCTCCTTGGCCTTGCCTGTCCTACCCCCCATCCCTGAACTCTGCAGAGACCTGACTCACTGCCGGAGTCTCTCTTACTAACAGATGCCTCACTTCCTGGGTGTGAGTTCAAGGTCTCCAGCCAAGGAGCCTCCCCTAGCTACCAAAGCTTGAGCGCTTCTGCAGGCTGCCCCTTGACTTGGGCAAGAGCCTGGATTCGTTTGGTAAAGTTCTATACCCCACTCCCTCAGAACAGGGCCCAGCCCTGCCATTTCACAGAATTGCCAGCTCTGAGAAAAACGCCTCTCCACGCCAGGCACATGAGAAGCTCTTGAGAATCAGCCACACCTTATTCGTAAGCCTTGGAGTATTGCAAAATCTAGTGTGTACTCTGTCCTGCCATGCTGTGATAGCAACTCAGAGGGTTCGTTTCTGGCAACACGGACCCCTGAGAACACATGCAGGTGAACACCCCCCAACACTAGCAGCATCCCCCTGAGGTCCAAGAGCTTGTTGCCTTCTGCACCTAGAGCCTGTTGGGGTCTGGCTAGAGAGCAGCGAATTCCCAAACTGGCCAAGCTAAGAGAACCTGAAGGAAGCATTAACTGACCAGTTCCTGTATTTTAAATGAGGAAACAAGCCTAGAAAGAGAAAGTCACACACTTCACTGGCTTATGACAGTATTGGAATTAGAACCAGGGTCTCCTAACTCCAAGCCCAGACCCCTTTCATGAAGTAGATGTTAGTACTTAGTAAATAACATTATAACAAAATGAATTTGTCACATCAGGGACCTCAGAACCAAGAACAGACTGAGAGGCTGGTGGCAACCAGACAGTGCAATGTCCTGCAGGGGTGGGACATATGCCCATTGGAGTGAGACCACAGGCCGTAGTCCAGGGGCAAGATCACTACCCTTACCCCCTCCAGGCCTCCTGGCAAAGCTCTCAGGAGGGGCCTCGCCTCCATGGGGGCATATAGTCCTATTCCATGCCTTCAGATCATGAAACAGTAACAGCTAGGTACCTCTTCTCCAGTAACAGTTCTCTTCTCTGAGCTTGTCTCAGTCGATGCCCCCACAAACCTGACTGTGCAAATGTGGTGGTGGTTATACTTCCCACTGTACAGATGGGAAATAGAGACCCAGACAGGCTCTTGGTTTTCCTATCTTTGTGTGCCTGAAAAGCAATCTCGTTGGAGAAGGGGAGTGAGCCAGTGGGCAGACCTGGGTTTTCATCTGGCTCCACTGCTAACTTGACTTTGTTAGTCCCCAGTGCCACAGAGCCTCAGTTTTCTCAGCTGTCTCCTAATGCTTGCTCTGGAAGGTCATACTAAGAGGCCTTATGAGCCAGGTGAGCCAATGCCCAATGAGTCTACCCAGTGTCTTTCAAAAGGCCCTACCCCAGGCTTCTGCCACTCTCCCTTGCACATTTGTAAATGAAGAGAGAGCAGGGACAGATGTTGGAATGGGGCCCTCCCAGCCATCTGTGACTCCAGCCAGGCCCAGAGGCCCAGCCAGGCCTGCTCGCCTGAGGTGCCAGAGTGCAGGGGTGTGGCAGGCAGCTGAGACAGAGGCCTCCGCTCTCCAGGACTCGGGGCTGGGCACTGGCAGAGCTGGGTGTGGCTGGGCTGGGATGGCAGAGAGAGGATACAGGGAGAGGAAAGAGCTTTCATAGCTGGCTGATAGACTTGGGAAAGAGTCCCACCGTTCCTGTGAGGACACCCAGAACTTTCTTATACTCCCAGAACTGGGGAAGGAGGTTGGGGGAACCCCTCAGCCCATATCAAACCTCTGGTACTTCTGGTCCTTCTTTTCTCTGCATCTTCAGGGTCCATGATATGAATACAGGTCTGTGCTGGCATCCATCCAGGAAATCGGCTGGTAGAAACACATGGCACTGCCCCTTACTCTCTGTAGGGAGCATACCGCAGCTTTTTGTGGAGCTCTGCTGGGTCCCCAGTCCACTTGTCATAGGACTCCTGGACCAGGCCAGGCAGTGAGGGTACTGATTTGGGGGGCAGGGGGAACAATCAAGCTATCTGAAAACTATTGTGGAGCTTTGAGGCTGTCCATCCTCCTGCAGGAGGGCACAGGGCAGCTTCTAGAATCCAGATGAAGAGGAGTAGCCTTGGCTTTTGGAGAGGGCCTGGAGCCCATTTTGGGGTGCTAGAAAGGGCCTGTTCCATCCTTAAGGGATTGTCGCAGCTTGTTGGTTCTGTCCACAAACTCCAAGTACCTATATACCAACACCCACTTTCTGAACAATTACTCTATGTCATACTTACCACAGACATACGTTATTTTATTGAATTCTTATAGCCATTTTGTGATACAATGCCATTTTATAGATAAAGAAACTGAGGCTCTCTGGGGCTCACTGCCAGTGGGTGCAATTGACCATCCCAGGTCTGTCTGCCACCCAAGTCTCCTCCCTACCCCTCCTGTTCTCTCCTTAAAAGGAGGACCTGCCATGCCTGATCTCCAGCTCTGGTACTTAACTTGATCCAACAGGCCCAAGCACACACCACAGGACAGAGTGTGCTTCCATTGCAGCAAGAATTGAGGACAGGAGGCATCAGGAAGGATTCTGTCAGTGAAGGATATAGAACACTTTAGCAGTTTCCCAGGGAAAATGATAGGATCTCCTACTACGAAGACCTTGAAAGAAGGGGAAGAGATTGTTAAAATATTACCTGGGTGGAGTTGTTTGAGTTAAACCTTGCAAGAGGCAGAGGGTAGTATATGACAGCTCCTCTCTCTAACCTCTGGTTGACAGTTTAGAGGCTTAGGCCCCCAACTCTGGCTGAGCATAACATCCCTCTGCTGCTACCACCTGGCCCAGACGGTCAAATGTAGATGTCACCTTTCCAAGGACATGCTTTCTTGCCCAAGTCCACCTGGGAGTCCTTGCCAACTGATGCCTGGGGCAGCATGTCAGGAAGGGAAGGGCCTGGGCAGGTATGGTTCCCAGCTACCTGTTGGGCACCAGCTGACTACATGCCCAGAGCTCAGCTACTCCAAAACCCTAGTCTTTGCTCCCTTTCCCTTCTCTGCTCCCAGAATGGGGCTGGGAGGAGATCAGACTGAGCAGGTCACCAAGGACTTCAACCTCTAATACCCACCCTGTCCACTGGGGAAATTCTTTGTACTCACTTCAGCAAATCTGCAGAGAACCTATGAATGTCAGCCAGTGAGTTAGGCATTGCCTGCCTTGGAAAGCTGGAGTCTGGTCTTAGGAGAACTAATTGAGCAGACAGAAAAACAGAAGGTGGTCTCATTCAGAAAGTGAGTAGAGTGCACAGAAGCCATAAGACTGCAGCTGAAGTTCTAGACCCACCATGTTTTAGCTAGGTAACCTGGAAAATTTCTCAACCACTGGGCCTCAGTTTCCTCCTCTCTAAAATAGGAATATCAATACTTGCTCCAAAGGATGGAAGTGGAAATGATATAGGCCCTAAATGAGAGATACATCCCAGTGCCTGTTACACAGGAGGTGTTCAATCAATATTGGCGGAAATAAAAACTTGCTGCTAGAATTCTAGGAGGCAGAAAGCACAAATGCTGTATACCAGTATTTATTTTTAGGGATGAGGGAGCCTAAAAGGAGGCTGAGCCTTGTAAGAATTTAGGGACACACTCAATCTGTTTAATCACTTTGAAGATGAAAAAGTTGCTGTGAAATACCAACCATTCTGATGGAACCAGGGCTGGAGCAAAGATGAAGGGGCACAGCAGGGTAGATTTTTAAAAATAAAATGCGTATTTTAATTGCTCGAGTTCACATCTCATAAAAGAAAAAAACACACACACAAGCACTAGCCATCCCCCTTTCCTCTGCCATGAGTCAAGAACCAGTTTCCACCAGTCATTTTTGGATTCAAAGCATCTCCCTGCCCTAATTCTCACCCCAACCTTTCCTCCCCTCCCTTCCCCTCCCCTCCAAGGACATGCTTCCTTGCCAGAGTCCACTTAGAAACTACTGTGGCTGAAAGGGCCTTCACCTGAGCACTGCCCCTCCCCAGGCTGGCCTCTTACTGTGGTGGGCAGCACCCAGAGTTGTTAGGCCTGATGGGAACCAGGGAGGGGCTGGGAGATGGGAGATAAAGACTGCCTCCCCACCCACCTCTGCCTGCCAGACCTCCTGTTGATTGTAGTTTATTGTCAGGGTGAAGTGGTGTTGTTATCTTACTATCATCAGGCCTCACCAAGGTTCTGCCTCAGACAGTAGAAGCTAGATACTGCTTCCCACCTTGCCTCCTCTATCTGCAGCCAGCAGCCCTGCTTCCGGGACCTGTGTGAGCCTGTAACCAGGGAGGCAGGGGTCTTGGGCCAAAGACCTGCTGAGCCAACACCACTTCATTCCCACCCTGGGAGCCCACCCTCCTTCCGTGGTTCTTGCCAGCCCCAGTCTCCATGACCTCTGAGGTGGAACGGACCTCTCAGCCCCCTGCCTGTCCCTTCCTGACCTTCCCTTTGCTCCCCTGCCCCCCAGCCCTGACTCACTCTTACTTCCCACTCAAGCTGTTCTCTGGGACATGCCGGGACTGGGTGCCTGAGTTCTGGTCCTGCAGGCTCCGGCTCTGCCTGCTCTCAGTGGGGGTGGGGCACGTGGGAGGATTTGCTCTGACCTGCTTCTTTAGGCTTCCCTCCCTCCTCCACCTCAACCCCACGGGGCAGGTTGGGGGTGAACTCTAGCACCTCCTGATTACACGTACAAGGGGCCTAGCCTGGGCTGCTGAGGTTGAGTAGGGGGCAGTGTGTGTATGTGTGTGGGTGGGGGGGTGCTCATCTTCCCCTTGATCTAGGCCAGTCTGAGTCTCCAAGCACTGGGCATGGGACACCAACCTGCAGTCCACAGACTCCTACCCAGAAGCCTTCACTCAGCCAGAGGCTGTTTCTGCCCCCAACTTCTTCCTCATCCCTTTGAGACCAGCAAAGAAAAAGAAAGTAAGGAGACCCAGATTCTTTTTAGTTAATTTATTGTGTAACCTCAAGTAAATCACCTCAACCTTCTAGGTCTCAATTTCAACATCTACAAAAGGAGTAGTACCTTCCTCTAGATCATTCCAGAAGCTAGGATTATCAGGGTAAATGGGGCTAGAAAAGCAGAGTGATAGGATTAGCTTCAGCAGGCTGGACTGGATAGCAAAGGAAGGTACTACCCACCTCCCACTAGGGACTAGAATTGGATGCATGTCCTACATATCTCAGCCTTTCTCTTATAAAGAATCCTCCCTTTTTATAAATAATCATGGCATTCTCCCTAGAGTCTGGTCCTCCTTTGATTGTGAGCTTCCTAAGAATTCTTGATTAAAAGATCTCGATAACCCAGAGAAGAAGACAGACTAGACTCGCATATCCCTAAGTCTGTTCTCTGATACTTGACTCTCTAGCCTGGCTTCTGATTTCTTGAGCAAACATGAATTGAGGTCCTACCATGTGCCAGGTACTGGGGCTTCAGAGATAATGTGTCTCCTGGCAGAGCTCAGCGCTGTGCACTCAGGGAGAGCTAATGCTATGGGAATTCGAGCACAGAGCTGGTGGCAGTGTGGGACCTAAATGTTGAATGTGGGTAGTTTTCCATGGGGGCTGGTGTGGAGAGTAGGGACATGGGAGAGACATAAGAGGCTGGGAATACAGAAAGGGACAGATCTTAAGGCTGATAAATAGCCTAGATTTACTCCAAGGCGCTAGAGAGCTGGGCCTTGTATGACAAGATCTGATTTGTATTCTAATCCACTTATTAGCAGTGTGACTTGGACAGGCCACCTCACCTCTCCGAGCCTCAGTTTCCCAGCATTACCTGTGGGACCTCTCTTGAAGAATTTTTGTGAGGATGAAATGAGATCCCTCATAACAACTCTTAGACAGTGAGTGTTAATTACAGGTTTGCTATTTTTACTGTTATTGATCCCAGGGTTCCAGATAAGAAGTGGTGGGGCCCTAAACTCCTAGCTGAGCTTCAGTAAGGATTAGGAGATCGAAGGGCTATATTCTAGAAATTCGGAGGAAGGAGAATCAAATGGATATGATGGTGTGATTGGGCCCTGGGAAGGATGGGGGTGAGAGAACAGCTGGAAAGTGAAGGGTTCAGTGTGGACACATGCAGGGTGAGATGCCCATTTGGCAGCTAGACACATGGATTTGTGGCCCTCAGCATGGAGGAATCATCAAGGCCATGGGGGCATGTGGAACCACCCAGGAATGGACCAAACATTCATCCCCAGGCAGCCAGTCCTCTCTCACCCCCTTCTCATTTCGTATTTCTTCCCCCAGTCTCCTCCCTCAGAAGAGTACAAACCTATAGGTCATGAAATTTAAGGGGCAGATGTCATATCCGCCTTTACCCTCCCCGACCTCCATCACTTCAGGAGGGTGGTAGGTGTGAGCCAAGCAGGAAAGATACAGGAGATACCTTAAGACTCCCTTTATATGGACTGGAGGAGAGAGATCTGCAGTTAGAGGAGGTGGTGGACTTCCACTATCCGCCCACCACACTTTCTACACCTGTCTGCCTCCTAGCTTGTTGAGCTACTTGCTTATCTACTGACCCAGAGGCTGGTCTTTTGTCACCACAAGAGAAACCAGCACAGTACATTTCTATGGGCTGGCATTTGACTGCAAACCTTCCACAGGTGTTCTTGTGTTCATTATCACATTATTGAGCCATCAATAAGCTAAAGTCACACATTCCCACCCCTGTTCTCCCAGTGCCCATCTCTACCAGCTCCTCCTTCCCTATTCCCACAAACTTCTTGGCAGCTTTGGATGAATTGCTTTTGTCTGCACCGCCTTTTCCTCATCTGTAAACAGGAGCTTAGCCCAGCTGAAGGATTCTCAGCCTGTTCCCACCCCTGGCTCTCCCTGGGTCTCTGATTCTCTGTCCCTTTGACTTTCTTATCTATTTACACACAAAATTCACCCACAACATTTCAGCTTTCCAGTAGTATCATTAATTATCCCAGTAATTAAACCCAATTAGCAGTTGTAGGGGCCCTTTCTGAACGAAGAGCCCTTAGCCAGGGCGAAATTGCACTGAAGCGAGAGAAAGAAAACTCACCCTTTCCCCGCATAAGAATGAAAGCTGGAGACAGTGCTACAAACCAGAGGGCCCCAATTAAAGCTCACTCATTAAGCTAATTTGACATGCTATCCCAGCATCCTCTGGTGAGAAGCCCGCTGGTGGAGCTGGCTAGAGGTGTGTTGAAGCTCCCTGCTCACCTTGGGGCTGAGCCGGGCCCCAAAGTACCCCCTCCAGGTCTCTATCCCCTGTTCAGGGTGGAGGCATGAAGAATCTCTGCTGATTTTTTTTATTAGCACCTGCTGCCTACTTCCTGAACTTCAGAGCAGCTAATAACCTAGAGTAGGTGGGGCTGGATTGGGCTGTGGGGAGGTAAGCAGTGCATGCCAGGTGGGAAGAGCAGGATGAAAAATCAGAAGGAAAAGAATAACAGAACCTCACATTTCTGTGGCCTTGGGAAAGGACAGTTTGGCAGTCACTCTTCTCTGGGCCTAAGGCTGAGGGGACTCCCCTTATGATGTGATTGTGAAGATTAAGTGAGATTATATATTTAAATGTCTGAAACATTATAGATGCTTAATCAGTGGTAGCCCTCATCAGCACTTTGCAGATTCCAGAAGTGCTTCAGTATACCTGGTCCTTCCAGTCCCACAGCCCCAGAGGCGATGGGGGAAGATGTGACCACCAGCATTTCATAGCTGGAAAGTCTTAGGGACAGAAGGCAGAAGATCCATAGCTGGATTGGCAGAGTTTGCACTGGAAGTTGTTTATTAACTCCTGGACTGGGAGGGAAAGAAAGAAAGAAAAGAATGGAGCTTTCATGTGTTTGGAGTGTCCTGTACTATCCCCTTGGCCAGGGCTGCCCTGGGCCCAGCTGGGCAAGAGTGGGGTATAGGGCTCAGCCTCATCTAGAGCCAGGATGAGAGGCATAGGGATATGGTGTCTACACTCCCCACAAAGGACCCTTCACAGCCTCATTGCCATGGCTGCCAACAGGCAAGGGTCCATGTATGATGTGCACCCTCACCACGATTCTGGGGCTTGGTAGGTGTGTGCCTGCCACTCATCTCCCCAGGAAAGGGAGAAGGGAGGCCATGGGCAGCTGTTTGGTAGTGAAGAGCACTAGCCTCTTGAGCCGAATTGCCCCATATTGAATCAGCTTCGCAGACTGTGTGACCTCAGGCAGGTTACTTGACCTTTCTGTTTTCCTTATCTCCAAGGTGGAAACAATAATTGTACTGGAGCTCTCAGAGTTGTGAGGATTAACTGAGTTAATATATGTAAACATTCAAACCTGGGCTTAGCACAGATAAGTAATACACATATGTTAACTATTCATGCTATCCATTAGCAAGGGCCAGAAAAGAATGTCATCCTTTCTTACTTCTCTTCTAGGAAGAGAGGGGAGCATGTGAGACCCCTGGCTTATGTGCTAAGAGCATGGGCCCAATCCTGAGGTGGTTGAAAGAAGCAGGCAACACCCTTCTCAGATTTGGCAAAACATGGGGTCTGCTCTTTCTCACACTCACACACACATACATCCCTGCCACCGGCCACTCCTGGGCTTTCAGAGGCCACTCTGGGCAGGGTGGTGGGCAAGGAGGGCATGGGAATGGGACTGAGAGGATCAGAAGGGAAGGAAAGGAGGTAGGTGGCCCCAGAGGCTGGGCTGCATCCATGCAGCTGGGCTCTGTGCCCTATCGCCTACGTGCTTGCTGTCTCTGCAGGGCAGGACAAGAAGCAGGTCCTGGCATGCCGGGCCCCTACCCAGTGACTCCTGAAACCCCAACAAGTCTGAGCTGGAAGAAGGGCTGGGCGAGGCTCCTGACAGACTCGTGTTGGACAAAGGGATGGCGGGGAGGAGGAGATGGGGAGGATGGGAAAGACTCACACTGGAAACTTTGACACTGCCAGTGACAGGGGAAACTGGGAGAGAGCGGGTAAGGCTGGGAAAGTGACCGGGACTCAGGGTTTTCACCTCCTGCTTCTTGGATCCCTTCAACCCACATGTCCCTGCCCAATAGGGTGGGAAGAAGACAGGCTGTGACAATGGCAGAGACTGCTCTTCTCAGCATTTTGCCAAGTAGAGAGTAATAATTTCAGTGCTGCTGAGAAAAGGAGAGGAGGAGAAGGTAGGGAGAGGAAGGAAGGATGGCAGCTGGGTACTGGGAGCACAGTGGGGCCAGGCAGGTAACCCAGGAAACACCATGGAGATCACTGTGTGCAGATGCCCTCTCTCCATCCTCACCCCAGCAAATGAGGTGACTGATCTCAGCCCATTTTACAGGTGAAAAGGCTCGGTTTCAGGAAGGTTTGGGACTTGTTTGTGGGTCCTACCACTAGTAAGCACTAAAGCAGAACTAGAAAAACTAGGAAGTGCTATGGCCTCCCACTACCCCTTTCAGCCTCCTGGGTGCTAGGAAAAGGGCCAGGCCAGAGTGGGCTTTCCAGGGACTGGATGTGTCCACAAGGCCCTGCCACGGTGTGGTATGGGGAGGAAGCAGGAGAACATGGAAAGCAGAGTCAGGCAGTACCTCCCCACACACGCCCAGGTGCAGCCTTCAAGCTCAGCCATCCTCTCCCTGCAACACGATGTGAGTACCCTCTGAAGACCCCACCTTCTCTGGCCATCCCAAAGGTAAAAAGAAAACTGAGCCATGACTACCTTCCTTCTAGGTTGCCACCAACCTGAGGGTGAGTTCAGACCTGAAGTGAGTTAAGATTAAAACTAAAATGATGGTCACACATAGAGTTTTCACCTGGTGGTTAAAACCAGGAAGTGGTCAACACTAGGATTAGGGTCACATAACCCAGGTCTTTTGGTCTAGGTTGGCATTGACATTGAGACTGGGCTGGGGCTGGTATTGGGGTTTATACTGGTAGTTGTGGAGGATGCTTTTCAGGGTTAATATTGGGGGCGTAGAGTGAACTGGGGATATTACAGCTAAGGTTGGTATTATCAGAGAGGTTGGAGAGTTTGTGGGATCCAGCACCAATTGCTTGTATTTGGAGGAGAAATGATCATTTTCCACTTGAGTTTTGGACTACATGGAGAATCAAAGTTGGGGGTAGTAGCCAAGCCAAAGCAGGTTGAGTATGGGAATATGAAAAAAAGGTGAATTCTGAATGTGATAGAAGGACCATTAATAGACTTTCCCTCCCCTTTTCCCTATCTTGTCATATCCTGTCATCCAGTCCATCCCAGGCCCCACTCAAATGCTACCTAGACATTACTCAAAATTTCAGAGGCATCAGGAGGTATTTCTGTGAAGTTTGGGTTCTCTCATCAGCCAAGGGACAATGAGGACTAAGGGTTTGTGTCTTCCTCTCCACTTCAGCAGGCCTAAGACCCAAATCTACTGGCATCTGAGAGACCTGCTCTCCTAGCCCACCTCCAGCCTCCCTGCTGGAGATCCTTTGTAAAGGGGGCTGATGAGGTGGTACCAGCTGAGGAAGGCCACTCAAAGAGGAAATGTGACCCCAAGCCTTTGCCAGTTCCTCTTCCTGCCTCCTTCTCTTATCTGTTCACTCGACTCTGCCCATTAAAGAGGTTTAATGCTGCTCAGAGTGCAGAGACCACTACCCTCCCACCTGTCCAGGAGCAGAGCTCATAGGGTGGCAAGAAAGACTTTTGGGGGATGGAGACAGTCCTGATCCAGGTGGTGTGGAAAGAGAGACTTAACTGCTAGAGTTTGGGACTAGGTTGTGGCAACTAAGACATTCCAGGAGGGGCTTCACCGAGGAAGAGCTGTGCATCACTGCTCCCTTTCCCAGCACCTCATGAGTCCAGGGCCAGAGGGGGTCCTCTCTGCAGGCCCCAGAGCACCCTATTGCACTGCCCTCTGCAGAGTCTATAGAAAGGGTCTGAGGGGCTAATCCCCAAGGCCTGGTTCAGTTCTTGTACCATGTGTACAGTGAGTGACTCACGAAAGAGCTGGGCCTTCCAGCCCTGCCTGGAAGTCTTATGTGTAACGCAGCCTTGGGCTGCATTTTGACCATAGTGTCAAACATTGGATCCAAACCAATGGGCAAAACAGCAGTTCGGGTGTCCACAGCAGGCACCTTCTCCCTCTCAGGCAGCTTCTTAAGCTGCTTCAGAAACAGATGGAGGGGAGGAGATTGCCTTGGGCCCTAATCACTGACCTAATCTCCCTGTCCAAGAGTCCAGGGTCACCACTGTGCTGTGACTACAAAGCATTTTAGCACTTGCAACTGGCGAGACCAAAGGCCTTCCTAGAGGGTAGGATCAAGAGGCAGTCTCTACCACCCCATCCCAGTACCCTTCCAGGGACCCTCAACACTACCCCAGCAAATGCAAGTTGAGTGCTTAGTCCTACTGCTTTGTTGGACTATGTGGACATGACGTCCTGAGTTGTGGAGTTGACTTGTCTTCATCATTTCATTGGTAGCAGTGCCCCAGCCCAAACCCTGAAACCTACATGGTCCCTCCCACTCCAGCCCTAGAGTCCCTCCTAGCAGGAAGAATTCTGACCAGCGAGCCTTGCCTAGGAGGAGCCCCTAGGGGCAGGAGGTGGTAGGACAGGAGGCAGTGCTGCTAGCCCAGGTGGAGGAGGCTGGCATGGACAGAGGTGCTAGGAGCCACAAATGCCAGCCCAGGGTGGGACAGGCTCAAGGGCTGGTGCTATAGGGTTCAAATGGCCCAGGGAGTGGGTGGTGGTATGTGTGTGAGGCTGGAACCTGCTGTATGCTGCCTGCATTAAAAGGAAAGACAGAAGAGGAGAGCCAGGCCTGGGGTGAGAAGAGCAAACAGCAAAACTTAATGACTTTAATATGAAAGAATTTGCCACTAATTAAGCACAAACACTCCACTAATGCAAAGAACACATGTTGTGGATTTCACTTAAGTAGGAACCAAATGAGGTGAAAATCCTTCCAAAATGATAACAGTTTACCAGGCAAAGGAAGACAACCAGACCTCGTTTCTGCTCTTAGTAACACAGCCTCCTCATCATTGCACCCTCCTGTTTCCCTGACCAAGTGTTCCAGCCACACTTCCACTGAGTGTCTGTGTCTTTTCTCCCAGCTTCCCCTTCCCCATGCTCTGAGTCCTCTAAGGACATACATGCCACAACATAACCCACAAAAACAGTAGTCAGTCCAAACTCCCGAGAACCTCCAGTCCTCTCCACCTGTCTCCACCAAACGCACACCTTGCCACCCATTATCCTACAAAGCCTAGAGCAGGCGCTCCAGACAGGAAGTCCTGCAGCCCTGCCTTGACCCACCTCTGTGCCCTTTTCCCCTCCCACCCTGTTCCCCAATCCCCTCCTGCACTCACCTTGCTCAGGTCTTCCCCGCAATCCATTATGCACTCCAGCACCCCTGCCTGAGCTTCATGCCCCTTTCTCAGGTCAGGGGTCCTAAAGGGAGGCACTTTTGCTCCACAGGGAACATTTGGCAATGTCTAGAGATGTTTTTGGTTGTCACAACTGAGAGAGGGTGCTTGCTATTGGCAGGGAGTGGGTAGAGGCCAGCGATGCTGCTGCACATCCCACAATGCACAGGACAGCCCCACAAGGATTATCCAGCCCCAGATGTCAACAGTGCTGAGGTTGAAGACCTCTGCTCTGGGAAATAGTTTCCCAAGATCACCTGTTGCATTGGTAGAGCCTGGATGAAGACCAGCTTACCTGATTCCTAGGCAGCTTCTTTCCCAGAGACTATAATAACAGTAATACAGCCACTTGTGTAACATATCTATGTGCCAAGCACTCACTATGCTAAGAGCTTATATGAATTCTCATTTAATCCTCATATCAGTCCTTGGAGGTAGTACTATAATTGTCCCCATTTTATACATGGGAAAACTGAGGTGCAGAGATGTTGATGCAACTTGCTCAGTCACCCAACTAATAAGTAGCAGGTACAACCCCAGGTCTGTCTTAGTCAAAGTCAGTGCTCATGGATGAATTATCTTATTCACCCCCACCATATTCCTCTGAACCCCTTTCCTGAAGCAGGTACCATATACCCACCTGTCTGCCTTCCCCTCCTGCACAGGCCCAGCCCCCAGCCATCATGCAGGCGGCTTCCTGGAGCTGGACAGGGCATTGGCAGAGCTGGGCACTGGGTTGGTTGGACAGGCCCTTCCTGGTAAGAGGCAGATCAGACTGCCACTTCCAAACAGGTGGTGAACATCAGCACAGAACCCACAGGGCTGAAACAATGCATATGTCAATACTGAGCTTTTAAAAGGTTTTTCTGGGGAGGCCTAGGGAATTCTCTCTCTGCTTTCTCCAAAGCCCCCAGCCTCTCCCACCCCCACACAGGCCTTCTAAAGAGGTTGCTGCCTACACTTCCCAAAATGTGTC
Organism: Rousettus aegyptiacus; assembly: GCF_014176215.1. Classification (NCBI taxonomy): domain Eukaryota; kingdom Metazoa; phylum Chordata; class Mammalia; order Chiroptera; family Pteropodidae; genus Rousettus; species Rousettus aegyptiacus. Next base: position 35,407,521 of record NW_023416308.1, on the reverse strand, counting down.
ATTAAAAACACACCCTCGGCGGGGAATCCAGACTTCCGTGTGAGACAGTGTCATCTGCTGCAGCTGGGGTAGAGAGTATTGGCATCAGCTAGAGATGGGACCTACCTAAATCCTGGCCTTAGAGCCAGGCAGTTTCAGGCCTTCAAGGCCTCAAAAGGCCAGGACACAAGAAACCCAGGATGTGTGGGAGGGGTGTGGAGGTGGGGAGTATGCAGGCTTTACAGTGCTAAAACCTTGGGAGCAGGTCCTCGGGGCTATAGCTTGCTTGGGTGAGAAGAATATTTTTCACCTTGTGATGTGTTGTGAGGAAGTGGGCAGGGCTGGGTGCTAGGAATTGGGGCAGCAGAAAGAGAAATAGAATCAAGAAGTGGAGAGTAGGAAGTGAGCAGAGAATGTGGGGTTGGGGTGCAGGCAAGAGGTCCGGCAGACCTACACCCTTTGGGGGTATAGCTTCTGGTTTCAGTCAAGAAGATTCGGGTTCTGACGTTCTTCCCTTCCATGCAGATGTGAGGCCTCTCACTCTGTCTCTGTCTTCCAACCTTACCTGCCCACACTGTGCTATGTTCTCCTGTATAGGCCCTGCCCTTTGGCTAATGTGCAATTTCCAGGAAGCTGCAGTCAGATCTGAGGAACAGCTAACCCTGACCCAGGATCTGAACTGGCTCACAGCCTTCTCCACCAATCATTTGGGGCCTCCTTATGCTTACTATATTCCAGGCACTGGGCTGAAGTCCCGGCCTTTTCCCCTCAGTAGTGGAAATGCTATGACAAATGCATGGGGCCCTCAGGGTACAAGAACACCTCACTAGGGGGAAGGAAGAGGCTCCAGGAAGCTCAAAATCAAGGATAAGTTCATTCAAGACTGAGAAGAGGACCTCAGCAGGTAATGGGGTATGAATTTTAGTGGAGGGAGTAATATGTCAGGGAATTGATGACATTATTCCATGTGGCAGGAGAGAGAGAGCAGGGAGACGAGGTAGCTGGAGCCTGGGATACCCCAGATGAGGTCTAGAGCCCAAAAGGACTTGGGACTTAATCCTGAAAGCTGCAGGAAGCCATGAGAGAATTTTGAATAGAGAATGATTTCTATTTTAGAGAGTGGAGAATGGATTAGAGGAGGGAACAAGTATGTGCACTTGGAATTATGCTCCAGTATGCTGGTTAAGAGATGACTGTAGCCTGCACCAGGGGTGAAGTGTGGAAAGAAGGAGGGGACAAGGTGGGAAGGATGAGCTGGTAAGTGCTACGGTTCAAAGGAGAGGGGTTAGAATTGACTCATCTGAGGTAGAGTCCCAGCCCAGGAGTGTTGAGAAAATACAGAAGTGAGACTCTGCTAGGAGGAAGAGGGACTCAGCTGCTGAGAGGAGGCTTAGAAGGAGTCTGGATTAGGGCCAGTGGAGATGGAGAACAAAGATGAATTCAAACGGATTTAGTAGCTAGCATCAGCTACACTTAGTGATTGTGTGGCTTTGGAAGAGTCATGTGTACCCCAGTTCTGCCATGTGGAGCCTGGATTTTCCTAGCATTCCACTTAATCTGAGAGGTCTTCCTGGAGTTGCCGGGCACCATACAGAGGTAGAGAAGCCACTTGATAAAGAAGTTCCAGAGCCTAATCTAGGGAAGGGGCAGAGCTGGGGCAGAGAAAGAGCTAGACAAATGACATCCATAGTATAGCCCTCCAGGGTCATGGGGTCCAACACTCTCATTTACAGAAAAGGAAACAGGCCAAAGAGGGAAAAACTTCCCTACCTAAGGCCATACAGAAGAAAGTGACCAAGTATCAGGGACGAGATCCCAGTTCTCCCTTCTTCCCCACCACCTGACCAGAGAAAAGGTGACTTGTTCAGGATGAGCAGCATTGAGAGGACCAAGAGGTAGAGCCTGAAGCCCAGAGATAGGAAGGGGCAGAGCCAAGGGGCTGTGTCTTCTGGGGTGAGAGGTAGAGTGGGCTGCCCAGGACCTGTCCTGCCCTGGGCCTTGGAAATGGCATAGCCAGTGTGAACAGTCCAGGTGTCCCTGGTCACTCGCTCCTCAATGAAAAAAGGCAAAACCCAGTCCCCTGATTCATCCCTGTCTCCCAACCTGTCCTGCCAGGTTTCAGAGAGAGATGGGACTTGCCAGAGCAGTCCCCACTGTCACCGCCACCCTGGAACCTCTATACTGCTGGAGAGCAGGGCTGGCGCAGCCTGTCTGGAAGATGCTGGGCTCCCACTCCCGTTCCTTCTTGGGTTAGGGCTTTTCCCAGGCTGCCACACCCCCTCCTCTCCCACGTACTTCACTCATCCTCCCAAGGCGCCGGGCGCCAGTCCCACAGCCCATCATTAACCAGCTCTATGTGGGGATTTGGGGGGAAGGGTGTAATCAGCTAAGAGGAATACATCCTCAGTTTCTGTGACCCCCCATGAGGGACGGAGGCACCTGGGTTTGAACTGTGACAATTTGCCCCTGACTCTGGGATTATGGAATGTACCACTTCTGCTGGTGAGGTGGATGTGGAAGAGATTCAAGACCCAAGGATAGCTGGAGCAATCCAGTGGGCACTGCTCCCAGAGAGAATCCCCCAGGCCCCACTTCCACCAAGCAAAGCACCTGCATTGCAGGAGGCAGGGGAAACAGTACCACTGGGCTAACAGTGGCACAGGGCAGGGCACTCAATCCAGACTCAGCCCTCATGCCCTGTTGCTGTATCCAGCCCCAGTGAGGGGTGGTGGCTGGGAGTGAAGGGCAAGAATTGGGTCAACTGCTCTGCTGCCTCTCTATTTCCTTACTGAGCCCTCTGACCTGGGTTGCCTCAGACCCTCTGCTGAATACAGAGGTGGGGCTCACAATGCAGCCTCGGCACTTGAGGAGCTCCTGGTTAATGGGGAGACATATCCCCGGGGCGTAGAGATGAGACAGGACAAGTTCAAAGGACTTCAGTGAGAGCTCGACTCATGTAGGTTCTTGCTGACAGAACAGTTGGGTTTAGGCAACACCAACAAAACGTTTCCAAAGGAGGGGACCCTAGAAAGGGGATTCCCTCTTGATCTCACTCTTTCTTTGCTAGCCAGCCTCTTCCCTAGGTGGATTGGCCTTGATCTCTGAAAGTGGAAGGGGTAGCCAGCCCTGGGAGTTGACATTTGCAAAGAAGCTACACTGAGAGAGGGACCTATAATCTTTAGGTCATTGTGCTGACTCAGCAGGGTTTCAACTGGAACCCTGCCCCCCACCCCCCATGAGTCATTCCTACTTACCACTTAGCTGATTTCTCACCGGATGTCCTTTTTCTTTCTGCCAGTTTGCAAGGCGGTGGGGATGAAGGGGGGAGTGTAGTATCCCAAAGGATTTTGGTTTCATAGAGGCCCGTGTTGGGGAGCCTGCACAAGCGGGGAGGGAGGGGTTAGGCCAGCTTAAGCCTAGTGTGCTCCCTCTTTCTCCAGACTATACCTGCCACTTCTGCCCACCCAGCTGAGGGCACCCAAGCAGAGTCAAGAAAGGCATGGGGGACAGAAAAAAAGCGGTCCTTGTCAGAAATCCCTGAGTACCCCTTCCCCTGGGCCCTCCTTTTTCCCACCCACAGAGGCCCAGTCCCAGTGTGCTTGTCCAGGGATAGGGGTTTGAAAGAATGGGAAGAGAAACTGCTCAAGTGCATATGGCTGCACTCCGCTGCCGCTGCGTGGGAACCCTGTGGCCCCAGCCTAGGATTAGCTCCACAGCGGGCAGGGCAGGAGGGCAGGGCCCTGGGGAGCAGGTTTGACGGCCACAACTGAGACGCCTTTGTGTTTGGTTGCTGAGCTCAGGCTTTTGCAGGTCTCTGATGGCTGGGGGTGGGGGGGCAGCTCAACTCCTGCCTTGTCAGCTCAGCGGTTCTGGGAAGCCATGAAGGCAGCCAAAACTGCCTAACCCAGCTCTAATGGGGAAACTGAGGCACTACACACCGGCCCCAGGGGCCTGAGTCCCAGACCCTGGAGCTCATAGAATGGTCAGCAAGAATAAAGGCAGTGCTTAAGATCAGGAAACAAAGAGACTAATTCTTCGATATCCCTGGGATGCAAGAACCCTTCTGCTGAGGATACAGGTTCCCACGGATCTCTTCACCCTTTATTCCTCACCTCTCTAGCTCCTTCCTGCTCTGCACATAGCAGCTTCATGTAGGTACTCCCCACCTGGGTTCCCGAAAGTCACTGTTTCTGACCCACTACCTGACACCCAGTTACTAGACTCCAGATGTGGCTCCATCCCTAGCCTGCAGGCACTATGGCTACAGTATTGTAACTAATATTTATGCCATTTTTTGAAAAGGGTGATAAAGGTACTGAGATTACATTCCAGGAGGGATGCTGCCCAGAATGAGGCTGTGGAAAGTTAGATTGAGAAACTGAGTCTATTTTTATGGTAGAGTAGGAAGAGCACTGGGCTAGATTCTGCTCTTCTGTGTCCCTGACCAAGTGACCCAACCCCTCTGGACCTTGGTCTCCTCTGTAAAATGATGGATTACATTGTCTATTGAGCTCCAATATGCTTCCATTTGAGTGGTCCCATTCCCACATCTGAGATAGCCTCTGCTCCTCATGTAAGAAGGAGCCTGCAGGCAAGGAGAGACTGACCAGTGCTGACTGATCAGGGAACCAGAGAAAGTCCACATGGTACTCTTCAATCTCTGGATCCTGCCAATGTTAGCTGTGACATGATCAACTCAAGTGAAGGCCAAGCCTACTCTTTTCCCTCTCCCACAGGAGCTTGCAGTCTGTTGGGAAATAGCAGGGAGATGCACAACAGGAAACACTAAACACACATGCCAGGAAACAAAAAATAACAAGGTACATGTTATATGTACCTTGTATAAATATAGATATCAGCTAAGTAGGAAGGGATAAGAACTATGGAGGGTTTCCTTGAAGAGGGAGCCTAGAAGCATCTAGTGCGGCACCTACTACTAGCTAGATGCTCAATAAGTATTTGTCGAATGAAGTTCCAGGAAGGGAAGGCTACTGCTTCATAGATGAGAGATCATTATGACAATGATGGTGATGATGATGACAGTGATGATGATGGTGGTGGTGATGACTGTGATGGTGTTGATGATGCGATGATGGTTGTAGTGATGGTGGTGGTGGCAATAATGGTAATGATGATGTTGACGATGACAGCAACTAACTTTTGTTGAGTAATTTGTATTAAATGCTGCTTCTCTAAGTTTCACATGTACTCATTCATTTAATCCTTATAACAATTTTATGAGATATGTATTATTATAATCCCACATGCTACCTTAGTGCAAACTGAGACATTGAGAGGTTAAGTCATTTGCCCAAGGTTTCACAGCTCAGAGGCAGCAGAGGGAGGGAGACTACAGACTCATACTGTTTGGCTCCTCACAACCCCACCATACTGCCTGAAGGGGATAGTGACCAAACAGCCCTTCAGAGGTAGGGGAAGCTTGAGTAATGTAGACAAGACACAGCATCTGTTTTGCATTGTCAGAGCCAGAGTGGTTGGTGGAGAGGCTTCAACTACCATGAAGAGGGGCTAACGGGGCCTCCATGGGGACTCCCTCAATCCCCACCCCTTCTCCCAGGCTTCCAGATGAGGCTGATGGCCCACTGCCTTTTGCACAGAGACGGGCCTTGTTCCTGAGTTCCTGCCCCCATCGACCCTTTCTCTCCCTTTTCACTGGTGAGCCCTGTTCCTTGATTGACTAGCATTCTGACCCTGCCTGTCTAGAGTAATCACAGGTCTGCCCCACTCTCTGAAAGCCTCCCAATTTTACCAATGTAAAGAACGAGGGACAGTCTCTCTGACCCTGCATCCTTAGAGCAAGACGGACACCCCAAGCCAGAAGCTTGGGTTCTGGGTTCCTAAGTCTGGAGTGAGGTGAGGGGAGAAAGGGTGGGTCTTCAGACTTTTCCAGAGTTCCCAGCCTATCCCATCTCTGGAACTCTGGATCCCCATCCTTAATAACACCAAACCCCATACTCCAAGAGCTTCCTTATGCCACCCCCAGGGCTATCTCCCCTGACTCTTCTAAACAGTGGGCTCTGGACACAGAGGCCGACATCCAAATGAGTCTGCTTGCTCCTTAGAGGTCTTCCTGCCTGCTCCTTCCCTGCCCTCTCCATTAGTGTGGCAAAGGGGGAAAGAGCCAGGAGAACTCACTTTGTATGCAGTGAGCAGGCACACCAAGTACTTTCATCACTGCCTCATGCTATGGGGTTGCTTCAAAGAGAACCACACCAAAGAGAAGGAAGCAGTCTCATGTTAAAACAGACATGGGGGTGGGGAGGGCTACTTCTGCCTGGTGAGCATTAATGGATGAGAGGTGCTCTCTAGGGTACCTGAGCCCCTTGAAGTGCCCTCCCCACCCCATGCCCAGGCTGCTATCATTGATCTCCTCTCCTGGTACTCACAGCTCTGAGAGTGAGGTCACTACTGAAGATGCCACAAATGGATGTCAGTCTGTATACCAGGCACTGAACCCTGTCTGTCCCTGTACCTATGAGGTATAAAAGAGATGAGGTTACATCAGACTGGATGGCCTTGTCCCACTGCAGGCTCCACCATGCTCTGACACCAATCCCAAGATGGCTCCTGGTGCCCACACCTCTCCTCTACTCCCCAACCCGTACCCATGACCCAAAGCCCTCCTCCCAAATGACTTTACCTGGCTTTGTGTGTTGAAAGTTCTCTAAATATACCCACATTATTTCAGCTGCTGGGAAAGCTTGATAAATGTAGACTGAGGGCAGAGAGCACCCACTTACTCTGCTGAGAGGGCCTAAGGCTTACCTTCTTGTCACCTGGCCAGTCAGCTAAAGTACTGGGTTATTTGGCCCACTGCCATCACCGTAGGACTGTATCTGGGTTGGAGCCACAGCTGGGCTGGGCTGCAGTTCAGGAAATCAGAGCCATTGAAATTGGGGAATCCAGCCTATTCCCTCATGGAGTAAGAAAATAAGGTTCAGAGGGGGAAGTTCCTAGCTAAGGTCCCCAGGCAAGCTCAAGACAGAGTATGGCTAGAATCCAAGCCTCCTCACTTCCTGGTAGGTGTTCCATCACCAGTGCATCTGCCCAGGGACATGTCAAAACCCATAGACTGGCCAAAGGGACAGCTGGAGAAGTGGGGGTGTGGATATCCCAGGTGAGCCTTGAAGGGCTGTGTGGATATGAGTAGGTGTAGAGAAGGGGAACATAAGGAAGTTTTTAAAGCATGGCAAGGGCTTGGCTAGAAAGGAACAAAGAGATATTTATTCAGCAAGCATTTCTTGAGTACCTACTATGCATCAAGCACAGGGGATACCACAGTGAACTAGAGAGACCTGGCCTGCACCCTCTTGAGGGGAGGAGTAGAGGGCAGCCTGCTTCACTGATCATGGGCTTTGGAGTCCTCAGAGGAATGTGTCCTGATCCCGTGTCTCCACCATGCAGAGGCAAGTGCAAGCCCCAAGTTTCCACTCTTGAACCCCAGACTCACTTGGGGAGCCATTTGATCCATCCTCCTACCTCTGGGTTAGTACAGGACCTGGCATTGGTATTATTGATGGCACTCAGTAGATTGACTGAGTCAAGTAAGGATGCAAGGACATGACATGTGCAAATGCATGGCCAGTGACGGAGCTCAGGAATGAATTCAAGCCATAGAGAGCTGAAGATACTGCTGGAGGAGATGGCTGCCCCAATTTAAGGGGGCTGAGACAAGTTCAGAATCAAGGAAGCTGAAACAAAACCATTCTAGATGGGATAAGACAACTGGTAGGGAGACTTGAGTGAATTTATTCATTTGATTCTATTGATTGCTCCCTCCATCTTGCTTTCATTGCAATTTATAAATGTTTTTGAAACAAATATTTACTGAATACTTACTGTGTGTTAGATGCTGGGCTAAGCACTAGGGATACAATAATGTTAAAGACACAGACCCTGCCCTGGACAAGATCAGTCTCTAGAGGAGTCATAGGTGTGAACAACCTCATTCAAAGGCAGAAAACAGCTGTAATCTAGGTGGCTGCCTTAACACAGCTGTGAGAATCAGGAAAACTCCTAGAGGAAGTGGCCAGAGTAGACTGTCCACAGGTGGAGAAAGAGAAAAGCCTTCTAGGGAACTGCATCGTCCAGAATCTGGAAGTGTTCCGTCAGTTGACTCTGTGCTCCTTGGGTGCTGGGACTGAATCACTCAGTCCCAGCTGAGAAATAGACTCATCAAACAGTAGTTGAATAAATGGGAGGAATAAAGGGGGGAAGGGTGGGGGAGAAGGGAAACACAGAAACATGGCATATTCTGAGGGGTTGCTCAGTCAGCCATGATTGGGAGGCATGGTGTGTGGAGAGATGTGGGCAAAAAGACAGGGCCCAGATGATGAGGACATCAAATCCCAAGTGAAGGCATTTAGACTTGATTATGAAGGCCACTGGGAGCCAGAGGAGGCTGAGCTTTATGCAGTACCTACTTCTTTCTGCTTGACTAGGTTAAAGGGGGCAAGCCACTGCACCCCAGGGCACAGGACTCAGCTGTGAAGGAGAAAACAGCAGGGGTGGCCACAATGATGGCCAGTGTGAGCCATTGTGCTCCCCTGGTGCTTCTTGCCTGCTGACACACTTTTGTATCCATCATACCATTTGGTTCTCCTAGCAACCCTGGGAGGTAGAGACCACTGGATTACCCACCCCATTTGTCAGAAGAGGGAACGAGTCCCTGGAAGGCGAGGCAGCTGAGTGGTTCCTCAGCTGGGGCTGTACTCGAAAAGCAGTACATTCAACCTTCCTCATCAAAAATGAGGATGTGGATGCATATTTTCTGCAACAGAGCAATATTGATGATATATCACTAGATGAAAGGCAGCGTATGGAACATATATACAGTATGATTCTGATTTTGTACAAAAAAAATAATAATTAAACAGATGGTTACATAGATGTAGACATAAAGGTAAAAGAATATTTCTAACGACTGCTAGGAAAGACAGACCATGCAGAAGGAATTTGGGTGGGAGCTAGTGCCTGTTGCTGACTGCCCCCTGCCATCTCCCTTGACCAGGCACCCGCACACAGGTGGTCCAGGTGAACGACTCCATGTATGGTTTCATTGGCACGGATGTGGTGCTGCACTGCAGTTTTGCCAACCCACTGCCCGGTGTGAAGATCACCCAGGTCACGTGGCAGAAGGCCACCAATGGCTCCAAGCAGAACGTGGCCATCTACAACCCAGCTATGGGTGTCTCTGTGCTGGCTCCCTACCGTGAGCGTGTGGAATTCCTGCGGCCCTCCTTCACGGATGGCACCATCCGCCTCTCCCGCCTGGAGCTGGAAGATGAGGGTGTCTACATTTGCGAGTTTGCCACCTTTCCTGCTGGCAATCGAGAGAGCCAGCTCAATCTCACTGTGATGGGTAAGCTGGACCAACCCCTCCCTCCCTGCCTGTGCAGAGGCTTGTGGTCTAGGGGCTGGCCATCCTTAGTTAGCATGTGCCTCAGTGACCCAGACGTTCTTGGGTCGGCATGCTCCCAAAGCTCCAGGCATGACACTTTCAGTCCCTTCTAGCCAAGGTGACCCATAGTTCACTAAGTACTAGGGTCAGGACCTCAGCTATGGACAGAGCTGAGGAGCACTGTTCAAGTTGGGGCACTTTATGGGTGGCCAGGAGGCAGACAGAAGCATCAGACATTATGGTAAAGAAAAGGGCTGCTTGAACCATTTGCCTTGATCATGACAAGACTCCAAGAAGCCCTGCCAATGACAAAAGGGGATACAAATAGTAGAGCAGGAAGGGCAGAGGTTAGACATGAAGACATCCCTGTGAAAAGTGCTGGGAGGGGCTTTGGCAAAGCACAACTGAGAGGTAAGGATGGGCATGGTGACCTGAAGCAAAGCCTGGCAGGTGCATACCCTTCTGGGCCTGTGCATCTTTGACCAAGCACTAGAGCCGATTCCATGGCTCTCTCCCCACAGCCAAACCCACCAACTGGATAGAGGGCACTCAGGCAGTGCTTCGAGCCAAGAAGGGGCACGATGATAAGATCCTGGTGGCCACGTGTACTTCTGCCAATGGGAAGCCACCTAGTGTAGTGTCCTGGGAAACACGGCTGAAGGGCGAGGCCGAGTATCAGGAGATCCGGAACCCCAATGGCACAGTGACTGTCATCAGCCGCTACCGCCTGGTGCCCAGCAGGGAAGCCCACCAGCAGTCTCTGGCCTGCATAGTCAACTACCACATGGACCGCTTCCGGGAGAGCATCACCATCAATGTGCAGTGTGAGTGGGGGCAGAGTGCAGGGGGGTGGGCCTCCTGGTGTGGGCACCACTGTTTTTGCCTACTGCACCTCCCTTGCCAATCCTTTCTTCTCCTTCACTTCTCCTCTCCTGTCACTCTCCCACCCCCTTTCTTCCCTCAGCCTCTCTATCCTTCCTACTCTCCTCTTTTTTCTTCTTCCTCTCTCTTGCCGGAAATGCTTTGTCCTCCCCTCCTCTCTTCTCTATCACTTCTCTTTACTCATCTTTTCTCTCTTTGTTTTTCCCCTCACTGTTTCTGTACTGAGAGTTCATGATCTTTACCTTCCCTCTCATTCTTCTCCCTCTTCTGGCTGTTTCCATGTCACTGCCACGTTGATCCCTTCACTCCCCGAGGTTCCCTTGCCCCAAGTTCTGCACTACTGACCTCCCCCTTTTCAAACATCAGATGAGCCTGAGGTGACCATAGAGGGGTTTGATGGGAACTGGTACCTGCAGCGGATGGATGTGAAGCTCACATGCAAAGCTGATGCTAACCCCCCAGCCACCGAGTACCACTGGACCACGTAAGTGCTATGGGGCTGGCTGGTCACCTTACAAGGCTACCCACCCCACCTCCAGGAGCCTTAGGTAGGGAGGAAATTAGAATTGAGGCTCAGGTTTCTCAGTGAACCATTAGAGACACACTCTCAGCATGCACATGCATCGCGCGTGTGCGCACGCGCACACACACACGCATACACCCTTGTTTGACAGCATCAGGGTCACTGGGACAAACCATTCCACCAAAGGGGGCGTCCCTTGTGATCTACCTCCCTTCTTCTCCCTAATAATTTTGTCATTTTCCTTTGTTGATTCAGTCTGAGTCACTGCCACCACAGCCCCCAGTGTTTATTTTTATCAAGGTGTCCCCAGGAAAGCTGGCTTTCTGGAGAATTCCAGATCTTTCTTTGTTCCTATTCCTTCTCTTCAGTACCCCCAGATTCTCAGGGAGGAAGCAGCCATCAGCCTAGAATGCCTGTGTTCATGGAGTGCTTATCTCATATGCGATCATCACATTCTTGGCTTCCTGGTCTCCAAGCCTGGCTCTTGAAGGGTCCTGTTCCCCTTCAGCCAGCACTGATGGCTTGAACCGGAGTTCTTTGCAAAGAAGGGTGGATTGAACAGAGAGAGAGAGAGAGAGGGGTATAGGGGAAGCCAAGAAGAAGGTTGACACAAGTAGCTGGAAGACAGCTGTGCAGATTGTATCTACACTCCTTTATCCAGGAAGTAGAAAGCACTGGATACCCTAACTATTACCTTCTACCTCTTAGAACAAAAAGTGCTTCTGAAGATGTGACTAGGCAAGGCCTGCATGCCAATTTCAGCTCTGGACCAAAGATTTACTAGGTCCCACAGCATAATAGCTTTGTGACATTGGGGATCAGGAGGAAGAAAGAAGGTCCCCTATGTTCTGGAAACTTCCAAGATGCTCCCAACATGAAAAAGGCCTGTGACATGTCCAGTAAGAACATAAGATGGTGAAATGGACATAATTCCTAAGCATGGGTCACATTTCATTACTTGGGTAGCTTTTTAAAATACAGACTCCCAGGCTATGGCCTTAGTGGTCCAGCTTCAGTAGATCTGGGATTAAAACCCAGACATCCATATTGTTAATCAACTACCCAGGAAACCAAGGACCAACAACCAGGAGCCATGAGTATTAGAACGAGCACTGTGCCAGGAGTCCAAAAATCTGGCTAAACCTCTAGCTCTGCCGCTTACTAGCTGTGTTTCCTTGGACTTGAAACTCAGGTTTCTTATCTGTTAAATGGGACCTGTAGCTGTCTACACTTTGGTGCTATGATGATTAAATGTGAACTGCTGAATACTATAAAACTGTCAAGTACAAGAGATTATTGTTGTTGTTGTTTTTATTCTTTCCAAGACAGACCCTACCTATGAACTCAGCTGAAGGGCTGGTAGGCTTAAAGCCAAGTGGGTGACATTGGGCAACCTCCTGGGGCTAGAGAGTCATAATCCTGTGCCATGTCTCCCAATCCCTGCAGGCTGAATGGCTCTCTCCCCAAGGGTGTAGAAGCCCAGAACAGAACCCTCTTCTTCAGGGGACCTATCAACTATAGCCTGGCAGGGACCTACATCTGCGAGGCTACCAACCCCATTGGTACCCGCTCGGGCCAGGTGGAAGTCAATATCACAGGTAGGAAGCTGCACCCCTTCCCTTCCTCTTCGCACCCACTGCTTCCTCCATTTCCTACATCCCCCACCTTTGGGTTGTTTCACTGCACGAAGCTCGTGTCTCCTCTTCCTACTTCTCATTCTCCCTTGAACTCTGGCCATTGGTCCAGCTTTGCCTTTCTCTTTCCTCTGTTTAAGGCTATGTGTGAGACAGTCAGGGTGACCGCCAATCAGGAGAAGGAAGTAAGTACTGTTTAAAGCAATGCTGTTGGTGGTGGGGGTATTGTTAGAGCCTGCACATGGGTCTGCCAGCAGAAGTCACCATGTGTTGCTGGCTTGGTGGGGATGGGTTTGCAGGTGGAGCTCATCTCCTCCAAGCTCTGCTCCTGCAGTTCAGGAAACCCACTTCGGTGCGGTTGCCTCAGCAGGGATGCTGGAAGGAAAGCAAAGATATAGTACAAAGCCATGGCGATTGGTGTGCCCTTCCTCTGAATTGCTGTTTTCCCTGCATTTTTCTCTCCATCAATGCAGATGAGGAGATTCAGTCACCTGAGCTTCCAGGGCATAGGGGAGACATAGGCTAGAATGTTCTGGGGGAGACTTCACATGGGACATGAAAAGAGCATGGGCTTCAGTGTCAGGCAGGTGAGGCTCTAGACAAGCCCTCATCTTAAAATGAGGATAATATAAGGTGCCGTGAAGGGTTAATTATCAGACTTATACATAATGTAGGCCAAGTACTTAGCATAGACCTGTCTGCCAATAAATAGCCTATGTGCTATGATTATCTTGACCTCTGTTGTGATCACTATTAATGGAAAGGTCAAAACGAGCCAACATTGGGGTAAATTGCCACCATAGGCTTGCAACTAGAAAAGGGACTGTCTTTAACATTGTACTTAAGCTAGGCTCAGGGTGAGATAGTGACAGAAAGAGCCTCCTAGAATGGAAAATAGCATCATGCTGCTGCTGAGATGGGCAGAGACTGACATCAGAGGGTACATTTCCTACTCAGGAAGTAACCTCAGAAAGTTGGGCCAGGTTTAGGGATAGGAAGTTGGGCAGGGGTTACTGTGCTCCAGGTGCAGGACTTGGGCAAACCCTGAGGCTTCATGAGCTCTGAGCAGGATGACTTATCAGGAAGTCACACGAGGTCTAGGAGCAGGGAGGAAGACAAGGGGATACTTCCCAGGCCCTGGCTACAGAGAAGAGAGGAAAGGAAGGGAGACTGGCTGTGGAGGTGACTATCTCCTTGGGGATGATTACAGCAGTGGTGCCCTCCAAGCGGTCAGTAGTCAGGACTAGGCAGCTTTGCACATAGGTAGCCCGGGGCCAACCAAGGCACACAGCATGCCTTCCTGTGCTCCCTGGAATTACAGAGTGGGACATGAGTGGTAACCAAAGACACACACACATGGGCCTTAAATAAGGGTCCTCTGTTGTTGGCAGGCAGGAGCCATGGAAACATGGACACTCACTGAATCATTGATGGCCCCAGGAGCTGTTTAGCTGGCCATCCCAAGGGAAGGTCTTTCAGCCCCCTCAGGATTCAGCCAGGAGGCCTGAGCCTTTTCATAACTGTTTGTTCTTGTGCTCATGGGCAATTTCCAAGCAGCAGCCAACCCCACCAGGCTTCACCCCGTATTGGCTAGTTCTTGTCACATTCTCTAGGGGCTTACTCTGAGGGGCACAGCCATGCCCTGTGCTCCAAACTTCACTGGTATGGAGGGAATAATGAGTGAGACAGTTAAGTGGAAATTTAATTTTTCATTCTGGCTATCCATTCAGGTAATAGCACTGCCCCGGGCTCATGTAGAGGGAAATGAAGGGCAATTGGGGCAGGGGCAGAAGGAGTGCAGCAGGGAGTGTGCCAGAGACACATGTGTCCTGGACCACTGCACCACTGACACAGGCACACTTTGGCACAGACTTCTCCAGATCCCAGATCCTGGAGGAGGTGGTATTTAAGTTGTTTCTGCGAGGATGGGTAAGTGGGCAATGATGGAGAGTGGGAGGAAAATGGAAGTAGCAGAATGTTCTCTCTGGTGGCCAAGGGGAGACTCTGAAAGGTTCTCAGCAGAGAAGCAGTGTAGCAAGGTGGGTTAATTTAGACCAAGTATTCGGGAGGCTTTGTGAATGGCACTGGGGAACCAGTTAGGGGCTGTATAGTAAGGGGTTCCCTAGTGGAAAACGAGAGGCTTGGGCTGTGGCCAGGGGGATGAGAGAGCAGTAGAGACAAACGCACCAAGTTTCCACAGGGTCCTGGGGCCCTCCTGATGAGGAGCAATTTCATGGGATTTGCCAAGTAGTCGTAAAACAAACCAGTAGAGGTAATGCCAGGGGTGAGTAGGAGTACCCAGGTTGCAGCTTTGACCAAACTAAAGAGGCTAAGTTAGATAGCAGCTGTCCCTGGGTGGGGGTGTCAGGAGGGGTGTGTCCAGGCCATTTCCAAAGCTGGACAGGAAGGCTTTCCTGTCCAGGAAAAGGGTATAGGATGTCTATCCCAATTTCTATTTCCAGTGACATCCCTGGCTCACCTATTGGGGGTGATCACTTGGGAGTGAAGATAACAGTGTTTGCACTTTAGGCTGGGAGTTCTTCAGACCAAGGGTTGGTGGGGCTTCAAGGTCCATCTAGAGGGAGTGGAGGGCTTGTGAATGTGTATGCCTGGGCATGAGCGTGGGTGTGTTTCTCTGAGTGTGTAAATGTATACCAGCAGGATAGCGGGCAACTGTCTGCATGCTGAATGTGCAAATGGGAGACCATGGCTTTCCTGTGGGCAGATGTGCCTTTCACAAATGGCAGTGTGCTGGAGAGTCAATGAAAAGGCAGCTGCGCCCTCACCCTGGGAGGATTCAGTTCTCCTCAGCTCTATGAGGCCCTGTCCAATAGTCTGACAGATGCACAGCTACTGCAACTGCTGGAGGAGGAGAAGGGCTTCCCAGAGTTTGACCTCAGGCCTTCCCATTCTCCCTGCAGCTTACTGCAGTGCACGCTGGGAGGTGTAGTTCTCACAGCTTCCTAGTTTAATCTGATGCGCCTGCCTGTGTTGGTTTTAGAAGCTAGCCCAAATATTCTTTTTGACCCCAAGTCTCCTCCAGATTCTAGATTCAGATTATAAACCCTAACTCTTCACTCTACCTCAAATCTATCCAAAGCCCCTGCACCAGCCAACCTACGTGTCAGGAAACCAGGACCCCAAAGGAATGCAGAGTCCCCACTGCCCCAGATGGGAGGCTGAAACCCTTCAGGAATGGGGGCCCGAGCTGCTCCCTTTGTAAGAGGATGTAAGGGATGCAGGCTGGACCCCTGCCAGGACACCACCACTCAGCTCCTCCCAGCTGCAGCTCTTAAGGCTCTGCTTCTGACACAAAGACAAGAGCTACTGGCTGAATGTGACAGCTGGAGGGATGGAGGGGGAGGGGCATGTGTGCTCCAATCTACCCTAAACAGCCCTCTGCTTACGAATTAATTAGGTCCCTGTATCTACTCCTTTATTCTGCACCCTCACTTGGCATCTTCACTCTGAAGTCTGCAATGCCGGAGGGTCATCTTAGCCATTCTTCTACTTCTACACAAGCCTGGCCCTAAAGTGGCCAACAATCTCTGATCCTAAAAATTCCCCACGGTAGAATAAACTTCCTAGGACTAGAAAAAAAAGGTTAAACAGAAAGGCCTAGAAGGGAAAGAGACCCAATATCATCCATTCCCAAGCGACCATTCCACTCCTCCTGTCCCTTGCTCCAATGAAATGAGATCCCCAATGCATGCATTTATTTGAATGTCTCCTGAATATTTGCTCTGCTTAGAGCAAGGCTCACCTCTAAAACATAACCTTGGCTTAGTAGAATTCATTCAACTAATTTTTGAACTCTGGCCATGTGCCAGGCAGTCTAGGTACTTGGGGATACATCAGTGAGCCAAAGGCTCTGGAGCTTATGTTTTAGCACAGGAGGCCAAACAATAAGAAATACATAAAATATGTTTTTAAAATTACATGGTCATTTTGAAGGTGACGTGGAGAAAAGAAGCGGAGGAGGGTAGAGTCTCAAGTGCTGTGGGTGGGGGTTTGTGAGCTGCTATTTTAAATAGGGTAGTCAGGGGAGGCCTCAGTGAGAAGGGAACATTTGTGCCAAGCCTTGGAGGACGTGAAGGAGTGACCATAGGGCACCCAGAGGAAGAGCCTTTTTTCCAGGGTTGCAGAGCAGCACTGCAAAGGTCCTGAGAGTGACTGGAATGGAAAAGTATAAGAGAGGAGCATTTAAGCTCCCCAGATTTACCACAATCTCAGGCTATTGTGTTGAAATAGTCAATAGAGGAAAAGAATGGAATCAGGGAAGCCAGTTAGGTGGCTATTGCAATAATCCAGGTGAGAGATAGTGACTTGGATCAGGGTGGTGGAGATGGAGATGGTGAGAAGTGGTCAGGTTCTAGATCTACTTGGAAGTTGAATGTACAGACTAGTTTGGAAAACCAGCCTGTCTCATGAAACAGGTAATACTTAAACTCCACCATACTGTCATTAGTGACGTCCAAGAAATTCAATCTAGTTGAATGAAATGTAAGAAAGCTTTATTTTTCATTGGGTTTCTGCTACCACACAAAGCATAAAAGTACATGCAATAGAACTTACACTATATATTATTATAACACACTAAATTGAGTCAATCCAAATCATCACAAGGCTGCCATTCCTTCAACCCATGTCATCATTTCTGCAGAAAAGAACTTTAGCCACATGAACACTGGCAGAAGGACCAGATCCAATCATGGCTAATTTGCATTTTTTTACAGGATATTTTATCATAGGCTCTACTGTAATATGTCAGTATATGATTAATGGAATAGAATTAACTATTATTTATACCAGAATGAAAGATACAGACCATCAGTATGTAAAAATTCTACAGAAATTTGTGAGCTGGAGAAGAGAAGGCTGCACAAAGAAGGGACTGAAGAACTGAAATAGGCAGAAGTTCATCCGGTTAGGATGAACATGAGCAAAGGACTGCAATAAAGAATCAACTTGGACAGCAAGGACAATACGTTAGCCAAACCTAAGATCAATTTGCATGATGGAAGCTTTGAAGGCCAGACTGGTATGTCTAACAGGCAGTGGGGAAGCTATTGCTAGTGTTGAGAAATGGAGTGTGTAGTGTACGCAGTGAATTAAACCTGGTGACTGTGGATAGAGTGGCTAATAGGGGACAGAAACCAAATGAAGGTGGGAGATTCAGAAATCTACAAGGCATTGAATAGGAAGAGCCAACAAGATTTGATGGCAGATTTTGACCCAAGAGATGAAAAAGGAAGAGTCAAAAAAGAAAATGAGGTTCTAAGCTGGAAAAGTAGACAAAGCGTGATGGAAGTTGTGGTACTGAATGGAGAGGGTTTGGAGGGAAGATACTGAACCAGGTTAGAACAGATGGATTTGGGTTAGTGGAGAGAATTCCAGATGAAGATGTGTACTCAAATGCTAGTCCTGTGAATGGCCCTTGAGTCAGGAAGGGTAGGGTTCATGCTTCAATAGACTGGGAACACTGCATCCTGCACGTTCCTCTTAGAGGTCACAATGTTTGGGAAAAGGTGAAGGGCTCTGATGCTTTGTCTAAACCAACGTTTCCTGAAGTGTTTGACCCCAGTATTTTTGTTGACCCTCTGAGCCAATGGCTTGAGGTTCCGTGGGCCACAGTTTGGGAAATATTGTCCAAGATGCCTTTGGAGATAAACTCCCAGAGTTGGTGAGAGCTAGTTACCTGACATGGTTTGGAGAGCCAGCACAATAAAGGAAATTAATGATACTGAAACCAGGTCTGTCACTAGAAAAGAAAGCAAAGAGTAAGGGCTGAAGGTCTAAGAATGGAGCCTTCAGCCAAGTGGCTAGAGCAGAGAGAGATGGCCTAGCAGTACAGCCAGACAGAACACTCAGAGAAGAAAGCCAAGGATCAAGGAATTGTTGTACTGGAAGTAAGAGAAGCCTTTTCTAACTCCATGCCACAGTGCTCTCCTTCCCCTGTACTCCTGAGGCACTTCTCTGCTAATGCCCTTGATTTCTGCATGGTGCTCTGTCGCTAAGAATGTTACTTGGTTCCCCAGCTATGCTGTGAGTTTCTTGTATCCTGTTACTAGCAAAGTAGATGCTCGTACATGTTTGCTGAGTGGGTGGGTGAATGGATGGAGCAGGTGAAGAGAGGAGAGACCATTCTAATATGGGTGAGAACTGAAGAGGTAGCACACAAATCACAAGTACAGAAGAGTATGGCTGCCTCGGGTAATTCTTATAGAGGCAGCTCCCACCTCATGAGAAGTAGGCAGTAAACAGATAGAACCTGGTAAATCAGGAAAATCTGGAGATGCCAAAGAAACTGTTCTGAAAGTAGGCAGTGAGGACAAATATTCCATAAATATTTATTGAGCAGCCACTCGGGGACCTGCGCTAAGGACACAGTGGTAACAAGTGAGGAGCTGAGTCTTCAGTGGTTGAGCTTCTCTCTGCCAACTCCTGCATGTGGAGAGGCCAGGAACAGGAGCATCTGGGTGGTCCCAGCTCAGCCATGTGACTGGAAAAATTGCCTCCCTTTCTTTGGCCCCAGTGTTTTCATTAGCCCTTCCATCCTTATGTGCTGGAAGGTCTTTCCTCTTCTCTAAAATCACTGCCATGCTTCTGCATTCTGCAGACAGCACCACACACACACATAGACAGGCCCCACCTCTGGGAGAAGAGAATGTCTCAGGAGGAGCAAGATTCCCATGGAGTGAATGAGGCTGAATCAGGGAGTGAGCTGACAGAAACCAAGTCACAGAGGCTGGAACATATACTCAAATTGACCCTTTACCTTGGCCTGAAGAGAGGAGAGGTAAGAGGAGGGAGGTCAGCCTCTAGGCTTGCCCTGTACCTGCCCACCAGCTGCTCCTGACCAAGGCCATCTGTGGTCTCCAGTGCCACCCTGTGGTGGTGCTGGGAACCACCTCCTTCAGCCTCACCTTGGCCCTGCCTTGGCCTCTGGCAGGCCCCTCCCCCTCCCCCACCCCATAAGGAAAGAAGAGGGGCAGCATTGCCCAGAGCAATGCTTCCTTTCTCTTCTTTTCACCTTTCCTGCCTTCTTGTTTCCACTTTGTCCTCAATGGGAACGTATTTGTACAGACACACTCATCACAGGAGCACAGGCGTATAGCACAGGCATATAGGCTCACACGACAAGGCATATGTGCCTGCACATGTGCCCTCTGTGTGTACTCACCATCTTTACTCCATACTCCCATACTCTTGTGCCCCTTTTCTGCATGGCAATGCTGAGCATCTTATGTTCGTGTCTTAGGCTGGCAGCACCCTTGGCCCCCACCTTGCCCTGCAGGGTCAGACTACATCCAAGAACCACAGCCCTGGTTTCTGGCCTCACTGGGTCAGCACCTGGGAACCCATCCTCTTCCCTGTACCCTACGAGCAGAAGAAATCAAACGGGCACCCAGTGACCAGCAAGTGTCAGGCAGAGAGGCAACTTTTGCACAGGCTTGACATGCAGGAGAGCCAGCATTACATCATTGGCTGGTGGTCTTGGGCAAGTTATTTAACCTCTCTGAGCCACAACTCCCTGTGTGTTAAATGGAAATTAATAGCACACATACTTTACAGGATGTAATAACAGTGACTGCATCTAGTGGACACTAAGTCAAGGACACTAAGGGTGGCTAGCACCTGTGCTTCTTAGCACTTCTATTCGGAGGGAGTGGGGCTGCCACCACATCTAAGGAGAAAGTCAGTGTGGAGATTCTGGGCTGCATGATTGTCTCTGCCTCTGCGCTCTCACTCCACCTACCAACACTGCCGCAAGTTCGATTCCTGGAGGGGTGGGGTACTGAAGGTCCCTGGAATTAGAGCTGTCCTTGGGCCTTGGTGCCACTTACTAGCCTTTCCCTCCCCTGCCTCCCTCACTTCCTGTCACTGACCAGACACTGACACTGTCCCCTCCATCTCTTTTCTTCACCCAGAGTTTCCCTACACCCCATCTCCTCCTGACCACGGGCGGCGCACCGGGCCAGTACCCACGGCCATCATTGGGGGCGTGGCAGGGAGTGTCTTGCTGGTGCTGATCGTGGTTGGCGGGATTGTGGTGGCCCTGCGCCGGCGACGTCACACCTTTAAGGGCGACTACAGCACCAAGAAGCACGTGTACGGCAACGGCTACAGCAAGGCGGGAATCCCCCAACACCACCCACCCATGACCCAGAACCTGCAGTACCCTGATGACTCAGACGATGAGAAGAAGGCTGGCCCACTAGGAGGAAGCAGCTATGAGGAGGAAGAAGAGGAGGAGGGTCGTGGAGGGGCTGAGCGCAAGGTGGGCGGCCCCCACCCCAAATATGATGAGGATGCCAAGCGGCCCTATTTCACAGTGGATGAAGCAGAAGCCTGTCAGGACAGCTACGGGGACCGGACTCTGGGCTACCAGTATGACCCTGAGCAGCTGGACTTGGCTGAGAACATGGTTTCTCAGAACGACGGGTCTTTCATTTCCAAGAAGGAATGGTATGTGTAGTTCCCTCTCCAGAGCCTCTGTCTGCTTCCTTTCTCCCCAGCCCCCACCTGCACGCCCCCTGCCCATCCCGGACTGCGCCAACCTCCAGGAGCTCACAGAGACTCACCCAGCTGCCCAAAGCCAGCCTCATGCTCCCAGGGAGCCTGGGAGGCCAGGGCAGATGCGACTTGACTTTGTTTTGATTTCCTCCCTGTCCCCAGTCCTACCCATGGTGTCGTGTTCACTGTGGCTTTGGTGTTGCTGTACCTCTCCTCCCCAGCCACAGCTCCCTGCTCTCTGTGCAGGGAGCCCTGTCCTTGTCTTGTGTACCTGGGCATCCCTCCAGGGTTTGGGGAGCCAGCCCTCCCCTACCCCCCAACACTGGAATTTGTTTGTATTCTCTCCATTGGGGATGGGATGCTGAAGGGCCTCCATGAGAGAAAGCCCCACCCCACCCCCAGATGCTGCTCCTCTTCCCAGGAAGAGGGAACCTAACACCCCCTACATGAGCTGACACAGCCGGGAGTTTGGACCCTGGCCTAGACAGCAGTCGTACCCAAGAAGTAGGGGGTGGGTTGTGGCTTCTCCAAAGCACCCAGGGTTATCTAGTTTGTTAACTGAATCAAGTTGAGGTCCCACCTGGGGCCTTAGGCAATGTGTTTTCCTGGTTGAGTTGTTTTTACATTTTCTCTCATCATTGGCCTGCAGAGTGAAGCTGGCCCAGCTCTGGCATGGCCCTCCTCTTTACCCCTGTCTGCTCTCCACAGAGTGGGACTCCAGGTGGACTCTGGCCCACACTTCTCACACACCTCGACCAACACAGACACATACCCACATGCACACAGACATACTGATCATATGTGCCCCTGCATGCTCCCTGGGGTCACATGTCTTACCCAGGCTGGACAGTCCCGAGGCCTGCCCCATCATGCTCCACTCTTCCCTTTCCATCTGACAGTGGGGCAGCCTTCAGAAGCTTCCAGGAGAGCTGAGACCAGGCTCCCAAGGATCTCAGGCTGACCCTAAACTACTTCTTACAACATAGAAGTATCTCATATTTCTCCTTTTCCATCAAGTACTGAATTCTTTTGGGGAGTCAGAGCTGAGATCCCAGAACAGATATGCCTCCAGGAGTTAGAGGTGTAGTAGTAAAAGCTCTGCAAATACAGTCACAGACTCTGAAGGGTGCAGGTGGCACCTCGCCCACAAAGGCCAGAAGTGCAAGGGGCGTGGGGGAGCCAGGGCTCCTGAGTCAGCCTATCCTGCTTGCCACTCTCCATTCCCTGCTCAGCTCTCCCTGGTCTCCATTCTGGATGAGGGGGACCTTGAGAAGCTTTCCCTATGAGGTACGGATCCCCCCTTGAATAGGGCTTTTGTTTCCTCTGAGTCACCCACGGCTCAGTCTTCCCATCTTTACAATGGAGGAAGGCCCCTCCCAGCCCTCTCAGTTACCCCAGCTCGAAGTGCCTCAGTTCCTCCATCTGCCTACCAGCCCCCTCCCAGCACTATAGATGGGAAAGACCCTGGGATGGGAGAGGCAGCTTCCTGCCCATTAGGCTTTCTAGTTAACTCAGCCCAAGGTGTCAGGGGCTCTACAGGATGGCAAGCGTGGAGGGGGATGGGCAGACCACTCTGTGCCCTATGGGCACTACCCTATCCCACCAGAGTCTTCTCAAGGGAGTTCTCTGCCTTCTGCCCTATTCCTGCCCTCCCTGGTGCTGCTATGGGACCCCCAGCCAGCTCCATCTCTGCCCTGGCAACCCTGAACCCACCAGCTGGGCTGCCCTCGCCTAGCCACCCCACCCTAGCCCCAGCCCAGGCCACCCAGTAGCCACGTAGCAGAAGTCCGAAGCCATGCCAGCCCTGGGGCAGCTTTCCCCTCCTGGCATTGGGGGTACTGGATAGAGGAGAGTCAGGAGAGAAAATTCTGGGGTCTTTCTAGCCGTAGGACAGAGGAGCATGGAGGAGCTGGGCTCCTTTTCCCAGCAGTATTAGTATCCCCCCAGGGCATAGAAACTTTTCCATGTTACATCACTGCCCCATCCCACCTCATGCCACTCTGACCTGTCTGCCTGGTCCTCTTGCACCCAGGCAGGAAGAAATCCGAGGGGTCTGCCTAATAGAGGCATTCTCTGTCCTCTTGAAACCACAAGACTGAAAGGACTCCTCCGTGTTTCCCTTACCCTGTATTGCCGCCTCCTAGTCCTCAGTTTATGATGTACTTAGGAGGTCTCCAGGTCCAACCAAAGCACTAAGTCCCCCTTAAGACACCTCCACACCCTCCCCCCAAGCAAAGCACAAATTGTGGTGCTCGTGCCACATGCATGGGCCCCATAGGAGCTCCTGCCTTGCCAGGAGCCCAGCAACAACATGCCCAACAGGGTAGCTGCTACTCAAGACCTAGAATGGGCATGAGGCAAGGGGAGGCACTTGGGCCTGATGAGACGGGGTTTTCTGTGCAAGTTTGTGGGGAGGTAGGCATTGCTGCTGGGCCCACAGACACAGCCAGCTGTCAAAGGGGAGATCTGGCCCAGCAGAAGGATGAAGATGTTTTGCTTCTCTTCCATGACACCAGCCTGAGCTAAGTTTCTGCCCTTGCTGGAAATGAAATAAACTTGGTATTCATTGTGCCAAGACTTCTCCTGGTGTCATCCTGCCTCTTGTTGCCCTCCTCATCCTTGCCTGCCCCCTACTCCACCTACCCTTATTTCCTTAAGCTTTTAATAGTGTTCTAATGTGTAACAGAACTGTCTGAGTCCCTTTTATCAGAAGTATCTGAAAACAACACAGAATCAGTGAACACAAGCATGCAGTGCAGCCACCTCATGCCCAGCACATGCACACACGGGGTTGGAGGGTACTCACACCTCCCACAGACCGAAGCACAGGACCCTCAGCACAAGCACAGGCATACACTCACAGACACACAGACACAGCAGAGGAATGGGCTGGTCCTGCTGAAAGCCCTTGAGGAGAAACGATTTCCCAGAGCTCAGGCCATAAGAGAGACGCACAGGAGCCCTGTCTCCTGGGCATGTGCTCCCTCTGTCAGTCCCCTCCCATGTGCCCAAGTTACTGGTGCAATAATTTTTCTGCCATCCTCTAAGCAGAGGAACCAGGGATTAGGTAGGTGTAGGCAGCTCACCTGGGACAGAGAGCTCCCAAGCCTCCAGGGAGCCAGACAGGAAGTCTGACTGCCACAGTCGCACTCTTCTAGGGAGCAGCAGGTGGGTCTCCCATACTGCACACACCCACAGGGAGGTGTGCTCAGGGCCCAGGGGGCCCAGGCTGCAAGGGTTGCTGTGGCCTGGCTGCTGCGCTGCCCACAGTAGCCCGTGCACCACTGGTGCTGCTCCTGCAACTCGTGCTAAGGAATGGAACTTTCAACTGAAAAAAATTTTTCTTGTTTTTTTGTTTTTGTTTTTGTTTTTTGTATAAATGGAAACAAAATCCAGCAGAAGCTGCCACCCTTCCCCTCTGAGTATGAGGCACAAACTTTACTTCAGTTTCTTTGTCACTGGTTTCTTTGTTGGTCCCAGGGATGGCCCAGCAGACTCTCCTGGTTCTGATCCAGGGGGTGTTTGCATCACCCTCTTTTACTTGTTAAAAAAACTGATGGGTTGACATATGTACTGAGGGAAAAAAATGTACTTTTTTATAAATAAAGTGTTTAAAACAACGCCGGTTGCGTCGTTCCACTCGTCTCATCTCCCTGGAGTGCTATGCCCTTCCTTCTCCACAGCCATGGGGTGGGAACAGGGCAAAGCTGGAGATGTGGCCAGCACTGTAGCGGAGGGAAGGGAGCCTCCACCCCATGCCCAGATTCCACGGTTCTGGGACAGTGATGCAGACCCCTGCAGGAGCCCCAACTCACCATCTTGCAAGAGCCCCAAGGGAGAATGTGAGGGTCCAGCCTGAGTCCTCACCCATGACTTACAGTTTGCCACACAAGAGGGAAGAGTGGACAGCAGCATTGAGAGGACTTAACCTCTGCAGGCACAGACAGGGAAGCCTCTGAGGATGCACATCCTGAGAGGCTGGGGGCTGACAGTGGAGACGGAGGGCCCTGTGCTGGGTGGAGTCCTCCCTCCTGAGTTGAGGCCCCTCCTGCCCCCAGAGCTGCAGAGCTTCCACTCAGAGCTTCTCCAGTTTCCCTTTCTCACCCCACTCCCCCTGTCCTCACTGTCCTGCTCCTTCCTACCAAGTCCCCTCCTGTGGTGTTTGGAGAAGAAAACCAGCATTATCACACCTGTTGTTTTAGACAGATCCCTGGCAACAGGTAAGAGATGGTGAGCTTTATCCTTTCATCTTCTATTTGGAGGATGTTGTCAGACCCCATCCCCTGCAAGCTCTCTCTGAGACCCGGCACCCCGTCTCTCCAGGGGGCTGGTTGGAGTTTTCCTGGTTATTTAGTTGACTCTCCTCTCTTCACTCCTGTACCATCTGTTTCCCATCTCCTAGGCTGGAATGCA
Source organism: Rousettus aegyptiacus (assembly GCF_014176215.1). Lineage (NCBI taxonomy): Eukaryota > Metazoa > Chordata > Mammalia > Chiroptera > Pteropodidae > Rousettus > Rousettus aegyptiacus. The sequence goes on along the minus strand of NW_023416308.1, from coordinate 35,382,152 downwards.
GGACAAATCCATCCTGGGATGGGAGTGGCAGGGGTTCCAGTGACTGCTCCCTCCCAACCACTCCTAGTAACATCTCCTTTCTCTGAAATTTACACCACACACCCTTGAGAAAAGGGGGTAGAGATGCTGGAAGCCAAGGTGGCTGCCTAGCAGAAAGCCCTCCTGCCCATCCGGGACAAGGCCACATCCTCTACACCTGTGAATGGAGCAGGATGGAGAACCTGGGGCAGATGGAACCAGGAATGGAGGTGAAGCCAGCAGCTGTTGGCAGCTGTCTGGGCCCCTCACTGGAAGGCCAAACCCAGCGCCCTAGACTGTGTTTAGATGTTGATGCAAATTGGTTAAGCGGTTACTTCCTCAGTTTTCCAGCCTGTCCATTTAAGTTAATTTTTAATTTGCACAGGCAATAAATGCTAACTACATTATTAATATATTGGAAGAGAGTAGTGGACATAACATCCTAATTGGCATTTAACTAGAGCGTTCCAGCAAATTAGCTAAGACTTTCTCCAGCAGTGGAAGGAGGACAAAACAATTAGTCCCGGGCACAGCCTCTCTGGGCTGGAGAAGCTAGACCTGGCCCTGCACCCCAAGATACCAGGAGTTCAGGGCACACTTAGCTTCTAGTTGAGCTAGGCTGAGGAAGAAGTTTCTGCATGTTAGGCTCCTTCCACTCAAACCTCAACCCTTGCTCCTTGGCCCCCATCCAATCCTCAGCAGAGCAGAGGACCAAACACTGGATGGCCTGGAGATAGGACTCTCCTGAATGGCTAAGGTCTCCCTGGAGTGTGCCCACCATTGCCTTACTTTGGCTGTGGGTCCAGGACAGTTAGGCAGTCAGAGCTCCTCTGGATACCATGGAAGCCTCTCTCCCATCCTCCTTACCTTACCCACTCTGCTTGCAGATTGTTAAGGGAATGAACTTGATGGATTTAGGGGTTCATTTATTCACTTATGCATTTATTTGTTCATTTGGTCACCTTGGGCCAGGCACCGTACCATACTATGATAGTCTCACTCAGAGTCCCTGCTCTCAAAGAATTCAGATCTTCCAAGAGTCTCAAATTCCAGAACAGCCAGTGTCATGCCGGCCACCAGCTAAAGCAAAGCTATATGTAAAACGCTAAGGTAGCATGGAATGGGAATGGCTAGTCTTGTTTGGGTAGGTCTGAGAGACTTGATGGATGAGGTAACACTTCCCATGTGCCCTGAGGTATATTGAGTATTCCATGCCAACTTGAGAATTTAGCATCTTATATTTGTTGTTCTGAAAAAGATCACACTCATTCAGCACGTGGAGAACTGAAGCCTAGAGAAGAAACTAAAGTTTGGCAATCAGACCATCAGAAAGTATATGCTAAACATGCTCAAGGCAGGTCCCTGTCCTGAGAGCAGTAGGAGAGGAAGGAGTCCAGGGGATGGGGATGGCACCAGCCCAACTCCTAGGGAATACTAGATCTGACACAAGTTGCAGTTCATCCACAGAGCAGTGCAAACCCCATGGGCTAAACTGACCTTGTGGGAGCCATATTTGATGTTAAGTGGAGCTATCAGTCAGACAGGGTTGGCAGTGAAGGGAAGACTTCCCATAAAATGAGGTATGATTCTTATACCAATTCCAATGTGTGTTTTTTTGCCCGCGCAACCAAGCATTTAGCTCAATTTTGACACTACCTACCCAGAGGTAACATCAGATCCCACAGGCTAAGGGCTTAGTCCCATAAGACTGCCCCACTTCAGATGTCAGCCACAAGTACTTCTGATTGTCTGACTATAAATCAGAGATTCCCACAACCCCTTTCTTAGGTTCAATTAATTTGGTAGAGTGCTTCATAGAATTTAGGAAACTAGTTTACTCACTAGATTACCTGTTTATTATAAAAGGATATAACTCAAGAACAGTCAGATGGAAGAGATACATAGGGCAAGGTTTGTGGGAAGGGGCTTAGAGTCCATGTTCTCTCTGAGCAGGCACTCTCTCAGCACCTCCATATGTTCAACCCAGAAGCTCTATGAACTCTGCCCTTTGGGGCTTTTATAGAGGTTTCATTACATAGGCATGATAGATTAAATAATTGGCCATTGGTAAATTAACTCAATCTCCAGTCCTTCTCACATCCCTGGAGCTCAGAGGGGGGCCTGAAAGTTCCAACCTTCCAATCACATGGTTGGCTCCTCTGGCAGCCAGCCCCATCCTTAGGTGCTTTCCAAAAGTCAAGTCATAAACTCATATGCAGTTAAAAGGGATTTCTTATGACTATTATAACACCTTTATCATTCATTGCTGAGGAAATTTCCAGAGTTTTAGGAGCTCTGTGCCAGGAACCAGGACAAAAACCAGATATATACTTCCTATTGTAAATCACAATATCACGGGTGGTATCTGCAATGATTTTGAAGGATGGAAGGCAGGTAGGTTGGGGGTAAATTGGAGAAGGAAAGGCCTCTATAAAATCTGGAAGAGAGATCCTGATCCTGGAACCACCACTGTCCTGCCCCCACAGCTAGATATTTCTGGGAAGTAGTCCTAGGGTCCCACCTTGGTACTGGATTCTGTGGTCCCCAAATGCTATTTTTTCTCCAGGTTTACAGGCTTGCTTGCTGAGCCAGGCCAATTCCCACTTCTTATTACCACCAACTCCCAGAGGGGAATCTGTGAGCATTGCCCTCTTCGCTCTTTCCTCTCTGCCAACCACTCCTTCCCCAAGACACACAAACGCACGCACACACACACAGTCCATTGCCTGGGGCCACATCCACTGGTCCCACTGGTCCTGTTGTGTTCAAGCTCCTCTCGAGTTCCTCCGTAGGCAGGGCACAAGAATAGTCTCACTTGGCTCAAGAACCAGCCCCAGGGCATCATTAACATAGAGTGCAGACTCCGATGAACCAGAAAACTAAACCATGGGCACATACCAGAATCACCTGGTGGTTAAAAAATCAAACGTCTCAACCAATAGGATCAGAGCCTACAGAGTTGGGGCCCAGACAGGTGTATTTTGAACAAGGTCTCCAGAAGATTCTAATAGACAGACAGAATCAGAGACCCTGGTGTGGAGGTAGAGGTCGTCCCAGGTGTTAATCATGAGGAAGAGGCAGATCCTGAGATAGGAAACTGGGACTGTGGGGTAGTTGGGTGATTCAGTGAATTAATGCATATAAGAGCTCAGGTGCCAAATCTGCTATTTATTGTCATTATCATCAAACATCATCATCACCATCATTGTCAACTCTGAGACTTGGGACCCTGTAAGATAGTGATTGCAATGGAGACCAATACCTAGAGGCGAGTAGGGAGCCAGGATGAGCCATACTTGGAGTCCTAAAGAAGCTGGCCTTCTGGTTTTAGACCATTCCTAGGAGCTTGGTCTCTGGCACATGTTGGAAGGGAAAGTGGGATTCTGAGTTAAAAGCCCAGACAGGCGGTCCTGCGGGCCCTCCCTGAATGAAGATTCTTGCTCCACAGTGTTACCACCAAGGAAAAAGTGAATGTGCTCTATGGACAGTGACCATCCCCTTAGAGCCCTGTTAAGCAAATGAGGGAGGATCATCTGAGAAAGGCAGAGAGCAGGGTGGCAGTCGTGGTAAGGTGGTAAGTTCTTTACTTTTTGCCCAAAGACTGGCCAGAGGGCCCCTAGAGAGCCTTCTCTGAAGGTGTCTATTCCACGGGGAGCAAAGACCTTTTGGGGGATGACTGGCTCAGAGGCCAGCAGGCTGGGATCCCTTCTTCATACCCACTCCTCCCAGTAGCCAGCTCCTTTCCATTTTACAGTGCTCCTAGGACCCTCAGCCCTGAAAGAGCCTCCATGGGTAAGAAGAGTCAACAAGTAATAGAACCACACCAGCTGTCTTTCACACTAGGCTGTGAGCCCTCGTATCTTATTCCCAGCATTTAGCCCTGGTTGGGCACAGAGTGGGTGCTCAATAAAGGTTAAACCAAATTGAATTTATCAAAGTGAGAGTCAAGAGACCTTGCAGGTGGTGTGGCCCAACCTCCCCAAAACGAGGCTTTTTTTTCCAAGCACCCCAGCTGCCCCTGGTGATGGGCTACTCACTATCTCTCCAGTTAAGTTCTATCATCAATAAAGAAGTTACTTATTCAGACAAAATTTCCCTCCACTAAGTTTCACCCATTGGTCTAGGTAGTTCCCTGAGAAGCTACACAGTCCTTCAGATATCTGGAGATGGTTACTCCTGGCCAAACCTCTTTTTCATATGCTTATCTCTCCATTCTAGTTCTCAGGTACTTAACAACACACCTGTTAGGAGCCTGGACTTAGGAGTCAGGCAAACATGGGTTCAAGTCTTGGCTCAGTTGACTGGTAGCTGTGGAAAAACATTAGCACAATTACCAGTACAGAGCAAGCTCTCAAACCCACATAAAAAATCCTGGTTATCTGTGGACTTTGGGCAGTCATAATGTATCAATAGAGGTTCATTGATTGTAACAAATGTACCACTCTGGTGTGGAATTTTGGTAGGAGGGGAGACTGTGTATACATGAGGCAATGAGTATATGGGAAATATCTGTATGTTGCACCCAATTTTGCTGTGAACCTAAAAATGCTTTAAAAAATAGTCTTTTTTTACACTTCTTTATTAATGTATCTGGGATCTCAGAAGAACCCTGACACAGAGAATGAGTTCCTTAGCCCCAGGAAGGACACCAATGGTCATGAAAGAAAAAACCTTTAACATTTGTTCTTGAGAAGGATTTGAAGTAGAGAAAACTTGCTTTCTTTATTTAAGCATTAATACTAGTCTTTTCTTTAGCCTTCTAAGTGTAGGGCAAAAAAAAAAAATCAATTTCAAGAATAACTCTGATTTCCACTGATAAAAAGGATATCTTAACATAATAATAATATAAAAAATCCCATTTAGGAAAACAGCCTTCCTTTGTAAATAAATTGCCCATCCTAGATTATGAAACATCATTGGTGGCCAAAGGGAAGTTATACTAGACTTGTAGACCCACAAAAGACTTCAGAGTTCACTTACTTTCACATTCTGCCCCACACCAGAACCCTGACTACTTCATCCCTGACATTTGTCATCTACTGTCTCCTTGAATAGCTTTACCAGTGGAGAACTCCTCATTCATACGCCAGTCTTTTTCATTGTTGACACCTCTGGTTACTAAGAAGGTCATTGTTCTATTAAAATTCAATTACCAGTTTAAAAATATATATATAGTCTTTGTTTAAATCCCATTTATTCCAGCTATTCTGAAAAACAAAAACAAAAACATTACCATCTCCCTTTCATTCTAAGGGCCGGGGATAAAACACTGTTCCCTGGAACTGATCTGACTATCAGAGGATGGGAAAGTGAAAGGGTAGGGGATTATCTGCATGTCCTCCCTGAATCTGGCCTACTTCTTCTTACACTGTGGGCACAGCAAACCCAGCTTACCTCATGGTAGAGACATGGAACATAGAGGGGTTCAATCCTGGTAGTTAAATTTCTGGGTGGTGGATGGATGAATGAGTCTTTTTCATGAGTGCTACCTCTAAGCAAATTTCTCTTGCCGTATCTCTTTTTCCCCTAAATATGATGGTTTTCATGTATCTCTGCTATATTTTCTTTTAATCATTGGGGTCCTTTTAGATGCTGATTCTATCATTAGTTTAATTCACAACACACGTTTATTGAAGACCTGATAAAAGGAAAGGGCCAGGGCTTCAGGGTCGAACCGACCTTGCTTCAATCTCTGGTTCTACTACTTACAAGCTGTGTAGACCTCAATCAAGTTGCTTGCTATTCTTGGGCTTTATTTCTCAATGTTAGACTACTGGGATGAATAAAGATAGTTGTGCATAGAGAAAGTTATTTGTAAAGCAGATAATAGTGGTACCTACCACAGAGGGCTGCTGTAAGGATTAAAGGAAAATTATCCTTTTGTAAAGTACTTAACAATACCTGGAACACAGTGAGCACTCAGTCATGTTAAGCTAGGATAGTATTACTATAATTTTCATCACTGTCTCTCTGCCCTAAGCAGAAAACTGCAGCAGCCAAATGGTACCTGTCATGGAAATAACATCAGGTATTGGGGCTGAGGTAGCAGGTCTTCAGATCTCCTTGGCAGACCTGACAGTGATGAAACACTATGCCCCATCTATCTACGGCAATTGATACTGAGACCAGGTGCCTGTAGTGATAGTGGCCAAGGGCAACTTCCAAAAGAGTCTGGCTTGCTTCAGAAATGGGAGGGCTGGGGGTTTGGGGGCAACAGCCAGACAGGCTGTTTTCCCCTCATCACTGATGAAAACCCCTCATGCTGCCCATCTCTGCAGAGAAGTGAAGGATCTGCCCTGCTAACAAAGATCCAAGCCCCATATGAGCTGAGCAGAGAAAAAGTCTCCACTGGGGAAACCATAGTGGGAGTGAACTCCCCATGTCTCTTCTGACAGCCCACTTAAGGAGTGGTGGGGCCAAAGAGGAGGCCAGACCCCCAGAAAAGGCTGTGTCTGCTATCTATCTCCAGGACTTTCCTTCGGAGAGGTTCACGCTAAGATTTTGAGGTTCGATCAATGAAAAGTGTAAGTCTCTTACATATAGCTGTTTCAGGACACCCCAAGCCCACATGGGAACTGGGCCCCCAGCTGGTTTGGTCCTCTGGGAAAAGAGCACACAGGCCTCCCTGACTGGGAAGTCTTGCCCTCTAACAGCTGCTGCTTCCTCTTGGGTGTTTTCTGCCATCACCTCCCAGCGATCAGGTTTTCCTTTCCAAAGCCTGGGCCCTTCTGTGTCACACTCAACACCCTATTCTTTTGCCCCTACAGCACAACACATGTAGATCCCAAGCAAGATGTTTACCTACTAATTTTAGAATTACAGATCATTAGAACCTCAAAGATCATTTGCTCCAACCCTCAAATGGGGAAACAGTCCCAAGAAGGCTAACAACAGCAAAAATTTCTTATATATTTCTTATATTTATATGATTTTGGAAATTACAAGTGGCCCAAGATCTTTTAATAATAGCAAAGACTTACAATATCATTTACTAAGTGTCAGGCACTGTTCAAAGTACTTTATGATATTCAGTCTTCATCCCAAGACCCAGGAAAAGGAAGTAATGAAGAGAGTTACCCAAAGTCACAGCATTAACTGGTAGGGATTCAAACCCAGGTAGTCTGGCCTCAAAGGCCATGCCGCCAACCACTGTACTACCCTGCCCACCACCTGCAACCCCAGAGATCCTAAAGTGCAGAGCCATGTCCTGGCAATAGGGTGGGAGGAGAGCCATGAAAAGAGGCTGCACCAGCCAAGCTCATGAGGGAATCCTGAGCCTGGTACATGTTTCAATACCTACAAAGCAGCAAGTGTCTCTGCAAGTTCCATATCAGAGCTTGTGGGAACTACGTTCAGTACCAGGTGGAGTCACCAAAGGCAGGCAGTGCTCGTGGGAAAAGACTTTTCTAGAAAAGATGATATCAGAGATGACTTTGTAAAACAGAAGTGATCTGGAAAAGTCATAGAATACCCAGCACTGGTGAGGACCTCCAAGCAAATGTCTGTGGCAGATATCAACTAGACTAAGCCAGGGCCTGGGGCTTCAGGAAGGGAACCTTGGTGCCCAGAATCCTCACAGCCAGGTGGGGAGGTAAGCAGGAGTCAGGTCTTTCAAGTCCCATTTAGCTGATGATTAAACAGAGGTTCAGGGATATTAAATGTCATACCCGAAGTCACACAGGTGGTGAGAAATAAACTCATAACTTGGACCCAAGCCTTCTGCCTTCAAGCCAAATACTCTTTACACTGTACCAAACCTCCTATGAAAAAGAAACAAAATGCCACCATGGCTCGCAGTTTTGTAATGGCTTGTAACTTATAACTTCGAATCTTAAAGCACAGACTAGACATGTGCAAACCTTGGTGGGTGGGCCCAGTTTTGGAATCATACAGGTCTCGGTCAGTCACCGAATCTCTCTCTTATTAGTGTCCTGATTTGCGGGAAGGACTGTAAAATGGAGATGATAATGCCTACTTCAAGGGCTGCATGCAGTCAGGGGTAAGTGAGATGTGATGTGCAAGGCTTGTGCACAGGAAATTCCATCTCTACACTGGCCGCCCCAGACCAATTCCCCCTAAATGCCCACCCTAAATTCAAACCAGACCTCTTCCAGCATTTCTCCCAAGAAGGACCTAGAGTTCAGGTATTCCCATTTCTCTTCTTGAGAATGTTTTCCCCTCAACTTGAGAGGGGCAAACTAATCAAATCATCTGAGGTTTCCCATGGTGCTACTCCTAGAACTTACCAGAACTAAACTGCCCGCTCCTCCTCACCTTCCTAAATGTGTCCAAAGCCTGAAGTCCTCTATATTTCTTGAGATTTCTGCACCCCCCACCCCAGAGCTTTGGCACTTGTTCCTGACCTGCCCCAATGCACCCTATCTTAAAACCAGAGCTCCTCCAGAGGAAGCTGGATTTGCTCTTTCTACCTTGTCAAGGCCCAAAGAAATGCCATTGAATTCAATTGCATTCTAACATAAACATTTTATATTCTAAATCCTTCTCATTTCAATTACTCCAGGTTACTATAAATATATACTTGATTTGTCAGGCTTTCTACAAGGAGAGGCCATGGCCCCTGCCCAGGATGGACAGATATCAACACTCATCACTCCCAAAGAGATAGCCCCTCAGCTTCAGGCCCTTGCTTTAGGAAGTCTAGCTTTTTAGGTCTCTTTCCCTGCCCAGCCCCTCCTGGAAGCCTCAATAGTCTGTCCTGCTAATGTGTCCATGTAGGAGGGTAATACTTCCACTCAATCTGCTGAGGCCCCATTAACTCCAGAATCACCTCTGACTACCTCCTAATTACCCTGCAAATGTGAGCCAACCTGGAAGAGATAAGATGGTGGGGATGGTCTCCCACCCTAGATTGAGTAAGAAAAGGACCAACGTACTGAAATAGGAGCAGCTCTGCCCAGGGGGCTCAGACGTAAATCCCAGCAAGCGTAGTTACTACCTCTCGATGACTTTGGAAAAGCTACTTCTCTCTTGTGCCTCAGTTTTCTCATCTGTAAAAAAGTGATATTAATACGTGCTCTGCCTACTTGGTAGGATTTTACCAAAGACTGAGAAAGCAAGCAAAAGCCCTTTGTTAACCCTAACGTTCTGTGTCAGTGTAAAGGATCATCATTATATAATGACCTTTCAAGGTCATTCCCTACCAAGAATACTTCAAGGCTCTGCTAGGATATCTCTAATAACAGGAACCTCACTTCTTTCCAGGGCAGCCCAAGTTTTCTGCTGACAGTGCCAACCTTTAAAGATTTATAGCAAGTTTGTGGCTGAATGGTAATTACATTAGAAGAACTAAGTTCTCCATGAACTCAGCCTCTCCTGTGTTTTTACATTTCCTGGTCTTATTTGCCTATTAATGTTCCTTTTGAAAAATATGCATCTTGTTCCAGATGAAATAAAACAGAAGAATGACTTGTCTCTATGGGTAGTGACTGTCACAGCAAGAAGTTCAGGCTGGCAAGGGTAGGGTGGAGCTGGAGAATTGAGAACCCCTCAGAATCAGAGCTTGTTGAGAGGGAGGCCAGTAGCAAAAAAGCCTGATAGAACTATAAGTACAGCCCCTCCCCCCAGGTTACCCCTCAAACCATGCAGGAGAAGTCCCGGGGCTTGTGGGGTGGATGAGGGTTTCCTTGGCCACTGCCATGACTAGAAGAGAGTGATGGGCCCCTATAATAGGGAGCAGACCTCAGGAGACAGGCTGTTTTTGAGATTTGGGGCAGTGTGTATGTTGGGGTATGGAGAGGGATAGGTAGACTACTACTTCCTCCTCCCACCCACCACTTACACCCAAACAGCTCCAGATCATCCTGGGTGGGTGCAGCCTGCTCTCAAATCCACTGGCTATTGCAGCCTTCTGTCCAACTCCCTAGGGTTTGTCTCAATTGGACTTGACCCCACTTCTTTCTGCTCCACATGTAGTGCTGATACCCCCATGTGAAGCAGGGTCAGATTTGACTGCTTTAATGCCATTGTAGTTCATACTGCCTTCATATCCCCAACCTTGCACCCCAGCCCCAGAAAGGTAGGCTATGGGTATAAGAGCCCCAACCAGGTTAGAAGAGAGAGGAGGCTCCTTCAGGGCCACAAGACCCATTGGCATTCCCTCCTGCAGGGGACAACAGGCTCCATCATTGTGGGGAGTCCTTGCACAGTGCCTGGCAATTGAGAGTGGGAAGGTTACTGGAGAAACCTGGCTGAGATGTCAGGAGACACTGACCCCAGCCTGTGAGGTTTGGTTTCTGCAGGGACAGAGTCTGGGGCCTCTTGCTCTGCCCAGCTTTCCCGCTGGGTCCTGGACAGTGGCTCCAGGGGCAGCCGTGAGGGTGATGAAGGAGGACCCTACTGTGCTGGAAAAATCTGGAGCTGTACACATGCTGCTGGCCCCACCACCACTATCCAGGCAAAGAGAAATCGCCCCGCCCCCACCAATGCTGTACTTTACTGTTAGAATACTAATAATACCAGTACTAATAATAGTACTAATGTTAAAGTGCTGCTGCTGCTGCTGCTGCTGCTTCTGCTGCTGCTGCTGCCTGCTCAGATTTGGTCCTTCTTTCCTACTTCAAAGCAGTACTTTGTGAGAAGGAGATGGGGAAGAATAATTTAGGAGCTGGCAGGGTGAGGAAAGAGGGCACCCGGAAGGGTTGAGTGGGAGTGCCCGGCCCACAGTGGGTATGACAGATAAATGGCTTCCCTGTGCCCCTCAGCCCTCTCCACCTGGCTAGACAATATCCTCGCTCATCTCCTTCCCTCAGAGAAGCCTGGGGGTCAAATCCCTGCCTGGCAGGGTCCCCAACAGGGAGATAGTCCCTCTCCCCTCAGGAATGTGTGAAATCCCAGTAACTCCCTCCAGCTGGGCCTGATCTTGGATGGGGCTGGAGAACAAACTGTAGCAAGGGGTGGACTTCTGGGAAAGCCAGGCTCCATCCTGTTCCTTTTTCCTCCTAATGACAACTCAAAGTGTGAAGGTCTGGGTGAGAGGGGCTTGGAAGCCTGGGGACATTGGGGAGAGTCCTAGATGATGGAATGCTTTGTGCAAAGTGGGAAGTGACTGCCATCAACCCTCCCAGAGTGTCTCTCTCTCTCTCTCTTTCTCTCTCTCTGTCTCTCTGTGTGTCTCTGTCTCTGTCTCTCTGTCTCTCTCTCTCTCTGTCTCTGTGTGTGTGTGTGTGTGTGTGTCTCTCTCTCTCTCTCTCTCTCTCTCTCTCTCTCACACACACACACACACACGTATACACACGGATGTCTGACCCCTGACCCTGATACTGAGGCCTGTGCAGACCTAGACAAGTTGAGGTTTGTGGACTGTGAACAGCAAAGGTCTAAGGAGAGCTGAGGGCAGGGATCAGATAGGCTAACAGGCAGGATTAAAGCAGAGGTCCCAGCCCCAGATGCCTGACATTTGCCTAAGGAGCAGACATTTCCCCCCTATACTAGAACCAACACTTACTAAGCACTGACTAGGCGCTGGTGCTATGTTAAGCACTCTAACGTTTGTTACCTCATTTACACCTAATGCAAACCTTGTTGTTATTCCAATTTTATATATGAGGAAGGACTCTGAGGCCTAGAGGGGTTGAATGACTTTCCCAAGATTATAGAGCTAAATAAGTGGCAAATTCTAGAGTGAGCTTGCCTGTCTTTCTCTGCAGATGAACTGAGAGATGGAGGCAGCAGGGAGCATGAAAAGGGATCCAGGTGGGATCCTCATGGAGGCCACTCAGTGCTCTACACTAAGGATCTTGATGCCTTCTATCTTCTGTGAGCTGTGACCCTGAGCATTTTACTAACCTTCTCTGAGTCCCCAGTCACCCATCTGTTAACAGAACAAAGGGGTGGTAGCATCAAATGAGGTAACTTAAGTAAAAACACATGTAAGATATAATTGATATCACATTAATATGGCCACAGGTGTAATTTGGCCCAGAGTGCTAGCTTAGGTGAACGAGCTTAGCTTCCAGGGAGGGGAGAAGCACCAACATAATCATCATCGTCAATATCATCACCGCCATCAATAAGCATTTACTGAGTAACTAATATAAAAAATAGTAACCATTTATTACATATTGAGTATGTGCCAGGTACCATGCTAAGCACTTTTCATAATTTACATCTGCTCCAGAAAATTAAATGAAAGTCAGGGCAAGGAAGAAAAGAGGGTAGGCTGTAGAGCCCAGAACCTCCATCCTCCATCCAGGAGGCCTGAAAACAATGATTGCAAAGTGACCTCCACCTGAGTTTAGAACCAGAGCAAATTCTGTGACCAAAGAGAAAAGGCTTTTTGCACTAATATTAATACAGCAGGGCAGATATAAGGCTGAAGTGTAACCCAGGTCAGGGCAGAGTTGTTGACCAGGAACCCACCCCAGAGAAGAAGCAGGTGAAGGCTCCCAGCAGCTTCAGTCCCTAGGGTCAGTCTTCCTAGCCCTGTAGCAAGGGAAGGAGAAAGCAATGGCCTGCCCAAGTGTGAGTCATGTTGGCTGGGTAGTCCCTGGCTGGCTGCATCCAGCTGAGTAAAGGGCTCTGTGTCTCCTTAAGTTCCAGGCTCTGGATATGTTCCCTTGCCACCCAGGGTCGGAGGAAAGTGCCTGAAAGAGTTCCCTCTTGTTGGACTGAGCTGGGGAGGAGAGGGGTGTGTCCAACTCCTAGACAAGGAGAGAAGAGATTGCCACACCCCCAAGTATGATGGTGCATCATCTACCCTGCTGGGAGTCCTGGGAAGAGAGAATTGAAATGAGAGAGAGACAGACAGACAGACAGAGAGCGAGCACGCGAGCTGGAGCAAGCCCTGACACACAATCAAATGCTTGCAAGAAAATGCGTGGGCCGAACCAGGGGCACATGCTGGGCCTTGGAGGGCAGGCTGGGAGTTTAATCTTTATGCTGTGGCCAGAGGGCTAGGGGGACACCACTGGTGGTCCACAAGCACAGAGGGTCATGATAAAAGCCACTGCCCTTCACTGTCCCCAGCTCCAACTCCAGCGTTGCTCTGGCCTATGCACTCAGGAGCTCCCTATCACTTGTAGATCAGGTCCTGGGTACTCACAACTGTGCTTAGATATAACAATGAGATTAAAACAGGTCTTGAGAGCCCTACCTCCATCTGGCTCTTAGAGATATAGGGAACCCAGTGAAACTGCTGGACTCTACCTTCCAGAAGGAGGAGAATTTGCCCAGAGCACCCCTACTCAAATCCTTTCTGTCTGCTTCTGGCCAACAAGAAGAGGTCAGTCCTGCATACCTGGGCTGGAAAAATAGCCAGGTGGACTCTGACTCACTGGATGGGCTCTGGCCAGTGAAATCATCCCCTCTCCCAGCCAGTCCTCCCTCCAAGCATCAATGCCAAGTCCAGACACCCAGCCTCCTCTGAGCTCCTGGTCCCCCAGAAACACCTGTTCTGCCTGCACCACGTGAGACAAGCAAGGGGTAGACCAATCCAGGATGGTTTCATGGGCAGAAGAGTCAAGTGCTGCCCCTAGAAACTGTGGAAGAGACAGCCACAGGAGAGCTCTAGTCAGTCCAGCTCCTGAGAAAGCAGTGTCTCTGTCCCCAGGCAAGGGCCACAGGAGAGAGGGTGTTCAATTACTTATGAATAAAATCTAAACCTCTATCTCCCCTGCACCCCCACTCCCCAGCCATATCCAATACCTGGAATTTCCCTCATGCACCCTGCAACACTCCTCATTCTACCTGCAATGCTCTTCTCCCTTTATTCTCTTGATGAACTACTATTATGTTTTCAAATAGGCCCTTTTCTGTGAAGCCATGAATCCCCAGAGCTAATCTCTATACTCTCTTCTCTCTACTCATCCTGGGCCTTGGACAGACTTCTGTCTAGGCATGAGTCACAAAATGGGTACTTACTTTTGTACATATCTCACTCCCCCATTAACAAGGGGGCAAGACCTGGCATAGTGCCTGGCACACAGTAGGTGCTCAGAATATGTTTATTGAACTGAGTGGGGGACAACAGCTAGAGCAAGAACATGTTGTAAAGCAGGATGTCTGGGTTCACTTTCTGCCACAGACCTAAGGCTGGGTTTCAGGACAAAAGAGGTCCAGCGGAGAGTGGGGGTCGGTGACAGGGAACGGCAGACTGAGATTGTTGGCTATCTGAATGGGATCCAGGTTCTCGCACTCCCCACCATGTGGTCTCGGTGCAGCTGGCAGGTGTGTTTCAAGGACAAGCCAAGAAGTCCCTGACTGTGTCCCTGGCCTGCAACACCCCCACCCCACTGCCAAGACTGGAACCCAAATCTGTTTACCTCCTAACTGGAGATTTTACTTCCTCAGTCTGAGGAACAGGAAAACAGACTTGTTGTTCCCATGTGACAGATAAGAGCCCTGAGGCTTAGGAGATGTCACTGCTATGACCCTAGAGACAGATAGGAGGGAGCTAGTCAGAGGCCATCCTTGAGGCCTGAGCCAGAACAGATGGGAGTTCCTGGGACCCAGAGAGGCCAAACCCTGCTGACACAGTAAGGAAAAGAGAGACTTCAGAAACTGACCTGGATCCAATTCCAGCTGTGCTGTTCCTGGCTGTGGGACTCTAAACAGCTGGTTTTACCTCTCTGAGCCTTCTCAGCAGAATAAGACCAACATGACCAAGCTCAACCCAGCAGCCAGCCTGGCTCATAGGAGGTGCTCTCTGGAGGCCCCTTGCCCCTTCACACACTGATGTCCAGCTCTCCCAGCCCTGGCTAGGTCTGGCTGCCTGCAGGTGACCAGTCCTATCCTAAAGCCTGTGGAGCTGGGGCCAAGGGAACAGATTCGTCCCGGTGTAACCAGAGAGTGTCTGGGGGCTCAATGCCAGAGCTCCAGCTGGGGCCAGCACTTGGCCCCTTCCTTACAGCTGTCAAGGGGAGGCTGAGACAAAGCAACCAGTGATGGGGTGGGGCGTAGGTAGGGATGTGCCTGAGAAGGGTGAAAGGAGATGGTGGCTCTATGTCATATGAGGGACTGAGACTAAGAAGAAGACCCCACAGCCTGACTGGGGAACATCACAAAGATGCACATTCCATTGCCCACTGTGCCACTCACCGTTACAAACTGTAAGTACTTGAGGCTGCTGCACATGACAGGCAGTGGAAAGCACTGATCACTTACTCCACAATGAGCAGGCCCCAGGTCCTGAAGGGCCTCAAACCTTCTGAGCTTAGATACTTTACTGAGGACCACAAGAATCTCTTGGAAGATTTTAAGCAGGGATATGGTCTGATCAGATTTGTTTTCAAAAAGATCACTCAGGCTTAAGGGTGGAGAACAGCTTGGAGGAGATAAGACTTGGGGAAGAGAGTATAGTTAGGCTGTTCCAGCAGTTCAGGTGGTGCTAGTGGGTTGGACTAGAGTGGTGGCAATGGAGACAGAGAGGAGCAGCCATACCTGAGAACTGTCCAGGAGGCAGAAGTTAGGCGAATAAGAAAAAGTGAAGTTCAGAGGCAGAGCTTCTATTGCCCAGTGCCAGAACAGTGCCTGAAATGCACTAGATGCTCAGTAAATGCTTGCTAAACCAAAGGAGAAGCAGAGTTGGAAGACTGCAGGCTTTAGAATAAAGAAAACAGGAAGAAGGTTATAGTGGGGCTAGCATGCTGTGGCTTAGAGAGGACAGGGTTTGTTTAACTAATTGAAGTATCTCAGCCCAAGAGGTCTGTGGAAGGAGAGAAGAGAAGGAGCTGGCAGAGCATCAACGGTCCAAGGAGTAGCCTGCGGTTTGTGGGTCCCTATGATACACACAGCTCAACCCCGGAGCTCATGACTCTCATACCAGGCCACCCCTCCCAGCAAACACTGTTCTCTCAATGGGGCCACAGCTCATCAGTTGTGTTTGGGTGGATGCTGAG
Source organism: Rousettus aegyptiacus (assembly GCF_014176215.1). Lineage (NCBI taxonomy): Eukaryota > Metazoa > Chordata > Mammalia > Chiroptera > Pteropodidae > Rousettus > Rousettus aegyptiacus. The sequence continues at coordinate 35,366,280 of NW_023416308.1, read as the reverse complement.
ATCAGAGTCTTTGCAGAGTCTTCCTTCTGATTACCTTTAAGAGGCACTCAGAGAAGGCTGAAGACTCACTAGGAGCCAGACATTCCCTCCTTCAGGTCATAGTGATGGAGCAGAGAGACAGGCAGGTGCTTGTCAATCCTGCTTTAGGAAAATTGGCTACATGATGTTTATTGCAAACATCAATTTAGCATCTCTATTCAGGTGCTTTCCGTGTTTAATTACATATAATATGGTGTGGGGAGAAAGGAGGAAAGGAAGTATGTATGATTTTCTCTCTAGTCCCTTCCTCCCTGGGTATTAGAAAGGTCAGGAGTGAGAAATGGAGCCCAGCACAGGGAGGGAATTAAAGACCTGTCACTGTCCCATGACCTTGCATGCCAAGCCTGGGCTAGCAGCGTCAGCCAGAAAGCAGTACGTGCTACTGGCCACAGGCTCAGTTCCAGCAGCCTCGTGGTATCCTTATCTTTAGGGATACCTGGTGGCTCCAGCTCAGACTGAGAAATCATTCAAAAAATCTTCAAAAACTTCTCAGGCTCTTGTATTTCTGAGGCACAGAGAGATGGAGTGACTTGCCCCACCCATCACAGAGCAAGTTGAGAGGGGCTACCCTAACCCCACTTCCCACCCATGGGACTAACACTCCTGGGCAATGGTAGGCAGGTCCAGAAAAATGTGGGCTGAGACCATGGCCCTCTGGGTTTTTCAGCTTCTCAATACTGGACTGACTCAGTTTCTCCCAGGATCCCCATCCAATCTCACAGTTCCCATCTTCCCCTCTCTGATCTTTACTCTCTCTCCAGAGCTAGAAGGGCAAAGCAACAATTAGTTCATTTGCTTGTTTAATTGGGTAGGGAGGGGAAGGAAATTAAGCTCCTTAACAGGAATCTTCCCAGCAGTGCCAGAGGTGGAATGAAAGGGTGGGGACCTCCATCTCTGAGCACCCCATTGCCTGCCACATGTTCCCATCCCCCACTCCCACCTCCATTCCCCAGATCCCAAGATGAGAGCAGAGTCTGGGATTTATAGGGCCCTGGGGACCCAGTGTATGAGGTCTGTCCCACCCTAACTGGGACAGCCTCTTCTAAACTGGAGACTGATAGGGAGGAGAGCTGCAGTGGAGGTGGAAGGACTTACACTGCCTCAGAGTCTGATCCCCTTACATTTTGCCCACCTCTCTGACTCCCTGAGTTCTTTCTCTCCCTCTTTCTCCCTCTCCTTTCCCTCTCATTCTCTGCCTTGATCTCTTGGATCTAGAAAAGCCCCTCCCCCAGGGGGGCCCAGGAAGGTTGGCCAGGTTCCTGGGGGGCACTATGACCGTGGTCTTCATCCATGTTGTGGCTCTTGCTGTCTTTCTGTATCGCCTGCAACAGAAGAGCTAGCTGGATATGCATGGTGGCGGGTGAGTGTCAGCAATTCCATCCATCTGCCTGCCCACCCACGCTCCCCCTCCCTGCTCCCACCTCCCAACCCAAGGGCTCTCTGCTGACTCAGGGCTTTTCCAACCCCAAGATTTTATTCCCTCCTCCCTGCCCCCCCCCCCCCGTGAGGCATTAATCCTTTTATAGGAAGAGCTAACCCTTAACAGAGCTTACTGAGTGTCAGGCACCCCCAAATGTTTACACTGAGTTACTAAAGATACATTTTATCCTCTCAGCAACTCAGAGAAGTAAGTGTATGATTATAAGTCACAGGTTACAGATGAGGAAACTAAGGCACAGAGAGATTAAATATCTTATGTAATTTGGCCTTCTCCCAGCCACTGGCAGGACCCAGGCCTGGATATGAGGTATGTGGGGCACGCGCCTCTGGCACAAAGTTTAATGGGATGCCAGAAACCTCGGTCATCACGATAAATATTTTAATAAAGGCAAGATTGACGTTACTGATTTTTACTTTTGCCTCAGGTTCCAGTATGGCTTACATGACACTATTACTGATTCTGTCTTTACTTGAAGTGTTAGTATTTTGTTCATCATGGATTTTTGCATTAATTTTAATTTTTAAAGTATTGCATTAAAATATTATTTATCATGATGACTGAGACTTCTAGTGTCCTCATAAGCTTTGCATCTGAGACCTCGCTCCCCTCACCCTGGTCCTGGCCCCAGGCAAGGGTCCCTGTGCATTCACTGTCCTCCAGCCCAGGACACCTGAGACTCACGTGGTTCCTGTACCCACGCTGGAGGGCGGGACAGGCTTTCCGGAGAGGGGAGGGGAGAAGGCAGAGTATCAGAGTGGGGAGGGGGAGGGGTGTCAAAGACAACTGGTTGAGTAACCCCACCACAAGAGCTCTGGCCACTTTGGAGGCCACCTGGGAACAGAGCCCTGGATCAGATCTTTGAATGGGGCTCAGGGACCAGTAACTGTCAGGTGGCCTGACTGGGGCAAGAGAACACCCCTCATATGAGCCTCATCTATTCCCCCAAGACTGCCCTGCCCCCTCCCAGAAGCTGGAGCCTCCTCCCAACAGACAGAGCCACCTTATACCTGAAGACCTCCAGGTGGGCCTGAGTTCCTGGAATGAGGGGGTGGGGAGAAAAAATGGGAGATGGTCCCAGGGAGAAGCCCAACCTGAAGGCAGAGCCCTTCTGCCTGCATGGACCCCTGAACAGTCTTCAGTACACTGTTAGCCCTGGCTGGCTCCCACAAGGCCATGGCCCAGGCTCTCCCCGTCTCCACCCAGAGCCCCAGAGGAAACTTCTTCCACCTCTCAGTGCATTCTTGATAAAAGAAAATCACTGAGGCCCTAGCGGTTGCCTGGCCCTGCGTCCCAGCAGAAGAGCCCCAGAGCTGGAGGCTTGACTGCACTTGCCCTTATCAGACAGCAATGTGACGAGTGCCAGGATGGGGTGCTTGGGAACCCAGAGGGGAACCCCAATTGAACTGGGGGCATCAGAGAAGGCAGCCTAGAGCAGGAACGTGGAAGACTCTGTGCAGCTGCTCACCCACTTCTCTTCCAGATTCTCCACTTGGAGCTGAGGAAGCAGCCGCTACAGCAGGAAGAGGAAGAACTGCAGAAGTTGCCCTTTCAGACTCCCAACTGTAATCTGGGGGCCTCCCACCTCTTGGTAAGGACCACTGAACCTCAAGGATGGTGCTCCTAATCCAGCTTCACCTAGCTGCCTTAGAGGGAAAGAGGAGAGAGGAGGCTGAGGAGGCAAGGTAGGGAGGGCACAGGGCAGGGGAGGCCCCCCGGAGTTGCTCCACTGCATGTACCCTGGGAAAATCAGGTATGGGACACTGACAGACCAGGGCAGGAGGGTGGGGTTTCTGATGAGGCAGAGCCCAAATCTGACGTCCAGCTCTCTCCCTGAGACCCTGTCTCCCATCTCTGTACTCAGCTCCCCCCACCCCCAGTTCTCAGTCCTCCCAATGACGACCAGAAAGCCAGCCATAGCTCCTCCTCCTGGTGCCATTCCCAGCTGTTCAGAGGGCCAGCATCCACTTGAATGGCTGCCACCTCTGCCCATAGCCCTTGCCTTTCAGCAGACTTGGGGGTGGGGACCCATGCAGCTCCAGCCCAGAGACCCAAGCCAGACCACTTGGGCCCAAAGATTACACAGTCTCTCCTGGCAATGGTGCGAGGGTCAGGCCCTTGTCTCCACAGCACAGCCACTCTCCCTCTCACCTGGAAGTACCAAAGTGAGTTCATATTGAGATGCCAAATCTTGACCTGAGAGGCAGCATTCCTAATTCAGGGTGATAAGGCCAGAGGGCCAACCCAGCTCCCAATTCTATATAAGGGGTAAGAAGACCACCAGATGTTTATTATTCCTAAACCAACTTAGTGATTTGGAAGTGAGTTGAAACTCACGATGGACACAAGATCCACATCTCATATAGCAGCTTAACAGACCCTTACCATCTGAGGGTACACCCCACCTCAACCCCCTCCCCCAGACTACACCTCGCAGCCCTGTCAGTTCCCACAAAGGGATCACAGTGGCAGTGCTGAGAATTTGCTCTGTGCCAGCCACCTTGCTGAGACTTCAAACACTATTCTGTTAATCCTCACAACAATCCATGTGGTGATGAGTCCTGTCATTGCCCCAGTTTTACAGATGAGAAACTGAGGCTCAGTGGCGTTAAGAGGCTTGCCCATTACCACCCAGCTAGTAATTGGGGAAACATCATTCAAAGCCCTGATCCTCTAGCTTCCAAGTTCAGACCCCAACCACACAGCAGCCACTGATGACCAGACTCTTGGGGAGTTTATTCAAAGATAGAGACACCCAAGGAGGCTGTAAGAGCTTCAACATGGGCACTGACAGGTACACAGGCCTCTTTAGCCTCAGACTTCCTGTGCGCAGCAGAAGGCCCAGCTCCAAGGGCCTGGAAAGCAGGAAAAGCAGCCCTGAGAGCTTGAATTTGGTGTCATGAGTTGGGAGGTGTGTGTCACTTTGGGCCACACAACAAGCACTAGACGGGGTAGACTATCTGGCAAGCCTCACCTCACCCTCTCCTGCCTCAGGACAGTGAGAAAGAACATTATTCCCAGGCCTGCAAGTGGGTAAGGTAGGAGAGAGGGAAGATGGAGCCCCTGATACTTTTAGAAAGGAGAAAGCCACGCCCATTCAGGATTCTCAAAATCAGGCTTCTCCCTCAGCTCAGCATCAATATCCATGTCAGATCCCTGTGTAGAAGGAGAGGGGGGAGGAGAGGGTAAATAAACAGGAATGGGGCAGGGTGGGGGCCTGAGGCATAGGGCGAGAGGTAAGATGATGGAAGTTAACAGTTTGGAAAGTCACGGAAGACTCCAATGTGATCCCCTGAAGAGTGGGCCCAGGCTCGGCATAAAAATCACTGTGATGTAACAGGACAGCTGCGGCTGGCCCTAATCCCCACTAACGGACTTTTCAGTCAGCTCTCTGACTGCTGCCCCCTCGTCCTGGCATGCACAGCCCTCCCAGGGGCCACAGGAAAAACCAGGCCAAGCTTGACAGCTCCAGCTCCAGTACAGCCCCCACCAACTCACCAACCCCTTCAATGCACACTCCTCCCCTACTCCTCTCATAAAAGCTCCAGACCCTAGAACAGTCCCACCACCTCACACCCCTACTTCAATACACACACTTCCACACCTCCCCTCACAGAAACTCTAGACCTCAGTACATAGCTCTGACCCTGCCCCCTCCCTAACAGCTCTCTCTCCCTGGCCTCTGCTCTTATTGTATTAATGGAAACCCTGACTGAGTTTATGCATTCAAGAGAAACAAGACTGCTTGGGACAAAGTGGAGAGTAAGTCAACCTCTACCCACCATGAGCAAGAGGGGCTAGGTGAAGGGGACACCCTATGTCCTGAACCCAGGGACCTTGTGATTAGGACATTTGGGTAGGTGAGATGAGGTAGATGAGAATGGCCTGCAGAGTGGTATAACAGAGATCACCTCAAGTCCTGGGGAGGTGCTGGTGTTGTCACCAAGAGAAATGTAATTCCTTTTGGCCTGCAGACCCATTACTGGGCCAGGAGGGATTTTATCCCCAGCACTCGGGTTTGTTGGCAGTGTAGCTTGTATACGAGTCACATTATTGATGTTATCATCAATTCTCCTTCTCAAGAAGTAGTGAGAGGGAGCCAGGCAGACGGCATGTGCTGGTCACCAAGGCAGGGCTCAGGAAGAGAGTGTGAAGGCTGCAGGGGGCCTGGGTGGCCAGCAACTAGGTGGGCCTAGGCCCCATGCTGCACACATACCCAAAGGCACTAAGGCTATGACACAGCCCTCAATTTCTGTTGTGGTTTTGGGAAGAATACTATTCAAGTAGGTACAGAATAGAAGAGCTGGGTGGCTCTAAGCTAGATCTCAGGGAAGACTTCCAGATGATCCAAAGCAGATGTCAGAAGAGGTTGGAGGAGGAGATGATGTCTTATCTGGAAGGAGAGGGGTTTCCATCTCTTCAGTCTTGAAGCAAGAGACTAGAAGCCCAGACTAGAAGCAGGAGACTAAACACAGTGATGTGTGGAGGGATGGAGTTCTGAAGCTATTGTGTCAGTTCAGGTCTCCCAAAGAGACACCAAGATAGGCTTAGACATGCAGAATAATTGGAAGAACACCCATGAAGGATTAAGGAGGAAGCAGGAGCAGGCAGGGAGAGACTTTGGCCCATGATGCAGGTCTGACACCTGGGAAAGAAGAGATGGAGGGAAGGAGGATTGGGTGGGAAGAGTCTCAGACTACAGCACATTCTACAAAAGTTCTGGAGCATCTTCAAACTCCAGTCACCATTAGAAGAGCCATGCAACCCACAAGAGGGGGGCTGCGCTAGGTCTTCATCACAGTCAGTCATCAGTGGTAGCAGCCTGGGGAAAGTGGTCCTAGCACAAATGCCACAAGGTGTCCAGAGGGCAGCAGCTCAGGCCACAGGCAACCATGCTTCCCAGAGCAGGTCTGAGCTGCTCATGTCCATGGTTGCCACAGTCCACCCTGGCATCATGGAGACCTGTGCCCCCTTTTGGTGGTCCCTTCTTGCCAATGGGCATTGCTCCAGTAGATCTTAGGGCGACCACTTGTATTCATCCTCTCCTTTCCACACAGGGGGGTCTGAGCCCATGATCATCATACCTTTCTCAGGTGTTCATTCACCATTAAAGCAGAAGAGGCCCAAGTAGTTGCTTATGCCCTGTACATATCTCTCCCTATGACAGCAGCCTGACCTCCTCCTGTTGATCAGTTACCCCTGCCAAAAGTCAACTCCTGCTGATCAGTTACCCCTGTCAAAAGTCAACTCCTTGCCAGCTGACCCCTGAACACAAGGAGCCCAAATACCCTGGCAGCAGCTCAAGCTTAGAGTTCAATGGGGCACTCCACCCTGCAGATCCCAGAGTTGTGGGATAAGAGGCACACAATTCCCCCACTGGGTCATTGGGAGTGATGGTGAGTGGGGCTATTCTTGTTTTCCTCTCTTGGTTCCTGGACCCATGCATTCTTCATGTTGGGGACACAGCACCATATAGAGGTCTTTCAGAGTGTTATCACTGATATGGTATTTCCACTGGCATTTAGAAGACTGTTTCAGCTACTGCAATCAGGACTGCCATTTCATTAAGCCTATAATACTCAACAGCCATTTTCCAGGATCTATCTGGTTTTTATAGGGGCCAGATTGATGGGCTAAATGGAGATAAGATAGGGACCACCACCCCTGCATCTTTCAAGGCTTTAATGATGGCACTAATCTCTTACCAACCTTGAGTATGATACCACTTTTAATATACTCTTTTGGCTGGTGGGGCCACTTTCAGAGGTTTCCTCTTGTCTCTTGTCCCACAGACCAAGGGCCCAATGTGGTGTTAGTATGTAAATCTCAAGGCTGCACTGTGACTGGGGAAACGCCATGCCCATAGCAGTGAATTTTCCCTATTTTCTGGGATCCCGGCCAATCCTATATCCTAAGAAAGTACCCCCAGATCAATGCATTCTTACTCACCAAGTCTTTGTTTTGGCCCCCTTGATCAAGAACCCCCAAAATCTAACCCAGGAGAGCTTGCTTGCTTCTGCTGGGACCCAATAGATAATTCTTACTACTTCTTTCTCCTTAGGTACAATCCCTCCTCCCTCGCCAGATCCAGCTGTCCCAAGCCAGATCATGCTGGACTTTCTCCTTAGTTATTAGCCTGGCAGCCAGACCCAAGGTGGGGCAGCTCCTGCGGGGGATGCCTGATGCCTGCGGGGAAGAGGCTTCTGTGGTGTCTTCCAGCATTGTGTTGTATTAGCTCTCATTGGGGAAGAGCAGGCCACCTCTGCTTGCTCTAAGGGACACATCTTCAGGGACCTCTATCCATTTATCCTCACCTCACTTTCAGAGTTCCAGATTTTCCAGCTAGAGTCCTTACCTTAACACTACATGCCTAGCTTGGCTCAGCATCTCTGGAGCTCTGTGATTCTTACTCTCAAACCCTGCATTTGCTTCTCCACTGTGTTCACTCCTCCACTGCAGGAGGAGATAGGGTCTTTTTGTAAGCTATCTAAGCTGTCACATTGAGCCTTTAACCGTTGGTGGCCCTTGGTTTATTTTTATTCCTCTGTAAGTGCCAATATAAATAATAACTAGCCAAATCTGCTACCCCTCTGGCATTGTCTCCTACACATCTCAAAAGCCTGAATGGATCTGAAAGAGTGGTCCCATTCAGTAGGATATTCTCCCAGGTCACCACTGGCAAAAGCTTCACCATTGAGGCACCACGTTGTGCCCTATTTTCCACTCAAGGTGGGGTCCTCCTTGCTGCCAGGGAGTGAGTAAGCTGGGCCCAAACTCCACCTGTTTTCTCAGACCACTCCTGGTATCACTTGTGTCACTTTAAGGCCTGCCTCCATGATGAGACAGTAAGACAGATGTAATATACAAGAGCTTCACTGGGGGAAACTTCCGTGAAGGGTAAAGGGGAGGGAACAGGAGAGGGCAGAGACAGGCTTCAGACACAAGTCTGCCCTGAGAATGAAGAGGAGGAAGGAAGGAGCAGCCTGTGGGAAGAATCTCAGACAGCAGCAGCACAGCTCTGAGAAAACTTTGGCTAGGCCAATAAGGAGTCCTCAAGCCAGAGCTGCCCATTCAAGGAGTCCTACCCACAGGAATCAGTCTATACTCGTACTCCAGCTGTGCTCAGTCCTTGGCAGGAGCAGCCAGGGGAAGTACAGTCTCTGCAAATGTCATGGTGATTCCAGCTAGGCAGCAGCTGGGTTGAAAGTCAGCAGTGCTCCCTATGGCCGATCTGAGCAGTGCAGTTCCATGGCTGCTACAACTACAGACAAAATAGGAAGTATGGTGCTAAGGGGCCAACTCAGGGTGCAACTTCTAACACTTCCCTGAACTTGTCCTGGGATATGTGCCTTCCACAATGAAATGTGACCAGAGATAAGGTTGATACCTAGGGCCAGGACATGCCTGGCCTACAAGGTGCTGGCTCCCTTGTGACCAATGTGTCCCTAGCTCCAAGCAGAAGTCAGGTCACTGCTCACTTTCCATCTTTGAGACAGATTCTACCAAGCTGAAAGCAAAGCACCCAGAGCTCCCTGGGAAGCCCCACACCCTTGGAACCTATAGAATGAACTGGAGAACTCCCCTCCACCCACCAGGATGAGATGGTCCCTAATTTTTGCCATCACCCCCCAATCTCCCATGCCTCCATGGAGTCAGATAAGGTTGCTCCAAACAGATAAGTGCTCGGTTGAGCAGGGCCCACAAAGAGAAGTTATTTGAACACTGATGGTCTCTCAGGAGATCACCTCAGTAAAAACCCATAGAGTCTTGGCAGACCAGAGCACCCCTGGCCTCCCCAGGCATCCTTATGGTGATGGACAGGACACTTCATCCTGCCACACTGTGGGTATAAGCAATGAGGATATAGTTAATGTATTTGACTCCTGCTTCTGCAGGGTTGTCTTTGTGCCATCCCACACTTCCTGCTTGTAGAGTCCAAGCTCCTGCTTCCAGGGGCCCTCAGGGACAAGGTGAGTCTTTGCTGTGTACAAGAGGCCTTTTCCTTTCAGCAGCTCCTACTCACACACTGCTTGCTTTGAGTCCACCTTTGCATCGCTCTGCCACCCTCATAGGCCCTCTAGCGTGTGGCTTGGGAAGCAGACCTCCTGTCTGTGTACCGCTTTTCCCCCTCCTTTTGCCTCTGGACTCCTGTGCCCTCAGCCTCCTCCCCCAGGCTCCTTCCTCTGGAAAAGGGGTGTTTCCTTTGCAGGTTCTGGAGATATAAGAGCTGAGGAAGGAAAGGTGTCAGGGCATGAGTTTCACTTCTGAGAAATCAGAAGCTAATTGCTCTAATCTTAGCCCTGTCATGTGTCCCTGACCAAGGTTACTGATGGGTACGAGATGGGCATTGCCGAAGGACAGCTGAAATCAGCACACTCAGCCTTCCTGCTGCACAGGCTGCTCAGCCAAGGGGAAGAGGGAGCACTAGCCTAGGTCACAGGGATCTTCCACCCATCACATGGAACCCTTCTCTCTGCACTGGGCATCCTATGCTCCTAGCTCAGGAGAGTCATCTCTCCCTCTACCCCTGCTCTATGGACAGGTCCATGTGTCTGTCTGCCTAAACATTGGCATCGGGCTGAGGAGGAGACGTTTGTGAGGAAAGCTCCAGAAATAAGAGCTGGGAGGGCCTCAGAGCTCATCCAGCCACCCTCTTGTTTTGCTGAAGGGGAAACCAGCTCCTGATGAAGCACAACCACAGTAAGTTATCAGTAGAGCCAACTCCCCTGCATGGCAGCACCTGCACTTGGAGCACTCTTATTCTAGTAATGTTCAAATAAAACCAGAGTTAGAAGTAATGCAGTGCCAGTGAAGAGCTCAAGTAGAAGTTAGAGCCCTGGGTTCTAACGATAGTGATAATTCATGTAAATTTTATTCCTCTGGTTTACAAATGAAAAAGTCGGCTCAGACGGGTTGCATAATCTGACCAGCCACCATGAATGGCTCAACTAAAATTCAAAGCCAGGTCTTCTGGGTCCAAGTCCCATTTTATGCCACTGCTGCTCTGCCAGCAACTTCCCTGTGACCCTGGACACATCAACTTGCCTCTCTGGGCCTGTCTCTTCGCTCTGCAAAATGAGAGGGTTGGCCCAAATAGTCACTCAGAGCCAAATAAGTGGGGCCAAGAGCAGGCCCCACCCTGTCTCTGCCCACTGAATGGCCAGAGCCCCTCAAGGTCTGTCCACACATAGCTCAGCAGAGCATGTAAATGCTTTGCAGCCAGTTTTGTACACACCTTTGCCAAATCCTCATTTTCTCTGTTGTCACTGATTGATTGCTTTTCTACTTCTCTCTGTCTCCCTCCCTCCATACCCTACAATCTTCCTGGTTCCCTCTCTCCCTCATGAACCTACCTCACTCCCACACTTCACCATCTCATCCTGACGCCTAGGACACTTTGTTCCAGTCCTTACCACCACCACCCCATCATCGCCCGTCCCCTTCTGCCATCTCTTCCTTCTGCCTCATTCCTAGGACTCTGGTTTAAAGGACATCAACATCCACTACATAGAGTTGAACACCTTAGCCTTGCAACTTGTGCCAGGGTCACAGACCATCATGCCAGGGCCCAGAGAGGTTGTGGAGTATGCCACCATCCAGCTGAGCCCTCCCTTGATCATGACCCCTAACCACCCCACCCCACCTCTGGACTATAGATATATTCTGCCTGCTGCCTTGCCTAACAGTATAAATGCCAAAGTGCATGGAGGGCTAAAGGGAAGCAGAGCTGGGGGCCAGAGAATTACAAGAAAAGAAACCTGGCCATGAGCCCAGATGTCTGGAATATAGTCTCGCTTCTGCCACTAATTTACTGTGTAACTTTGTGTGTATCATATTCCCTCTCAGAGCCTCAGTTTCCCCACTTGTGAAACAAGGAGGTTGGACGCAATAACCTCTAGGGCTCTGAGTACAGGGTGAGTTCTGCTGCTTCCCTCATCAGCTTCCACTGGATTTTTTCTCTCTCTACCTTCCCCAACATTTCCACCACCTGCAGAGGCCCTCCGTTTAGTCTGAAAGGTGCCGGGCCAGGGTACCCAGGACAGGGTTGAAGGTACAAGGAATTGGCAGCTTCTGGGCAACCTAGGCACTGTTGGAGTGGGAGTACAGAGCAAGACATGGGAGGACTCTAAGCTGGGAGGAGGTTTGGAAGAGAGGAAAGAGGCTGCTGAGCTGCTGGTGGGGGGAATAAGCAGCTCTCAGCTGCTGGCTCCTGCCCACCGTGGGTTCTCACTTCCCTACTTATGGCAGCCTCACTGAAGGATCTCAGATGTTAGACAGGAACAGGTGTGCTGCCACTCAGGGTGAACCTCCCCCTCATTTCATGCCTGGGCCACAGACCCCAAGAAAAGTGCCAGATGTGAGCTCCTCGCCTCCCCCTCAACCTTGGGCTCTTCATGCCTTTAGTGAGGCCCCGGCCAGAAATTTGCTGGAACCTCCAGGCCATTAGACATCAACAGTCAGTTCTCAGCAAAATCAGCCAGAAAGAGGTGCCTCCCCTGGGAGGGGAGGGGGCATGGAAGTGAGGGACAGGTGGGCTCATCCTCACAGCCCAGATTCTTGGGCAGGAGAAGCTGGAAACTGGGGCCCCATGGCCTACCCCCAGACACACACGCTCAGCCCTGCTCCCCATTCTCTGCCCTTGGGCCAGGGTAGCCCCTTTGTCTGCCCACAGGATTTCCTCTCTCCACCCTCCCTCTTCCCCAACAGCCTCTCACTCTCCCTTTCACCAGCTGCCTCATTCACACATCTGTTTTTCTCTCTTGTCTCTTCACAACCCCCTTCTTACACCCTCCTCCCACCCTGGCTTCTCCTGCCCTTTCATCTCCCCCTTCCCTGAGTTCTCCTCCACTGAAGTTGCCAGTTCAAGAGGCCAGGAACTTCAAAAGGATATCAAAGCTGGGCTCCCCCATCAAAGACCAGGCTCTGCCAGGAGCACCCCCTTAGACTGTTTCCCTGACAGACCAGAGTTCCACATCTCAGCACCCCAGGGAGCACATTTTCAGCCAGCCCCCCAGCCTTTCCACTGTGCGTGATGGAAAGCTCCAAGCACTTGGTATTCAAAGAACTAGCTGGAAACCTAATCTGGCCAGCCCCTTACTGCCTGTGTGATCTTAGGTAAGTCACTGAGCCTCTCTGACTCACAGCTACATTATGCTTAAATGGGACTGTTGCCTACTGTATAGGATTATTAAGTATATTAAAAGAGATAATACAGGTAAAATATCTAGTACTGTGCCAGTCTTATAGTAGGTACCCAATAAATTGTTGCTCCTAATATTACCCCTATTACAAAGTTCTCCAGGGATAACAGTGTGCAGAGATGAGAGCAGAGGTGCCAGGGAGAGAGGCCCACTGCTGCCCCAAAAAGGGCAGGATTCCTAACATCCCAATTCTGGGCCCTGAAGGAGCCACTCCACACAGAGGTTCCACCTGAACCCCATTCTCAGGTCCTGACCCTTGCCAGAATGTAGTGGCCACTTGAAGCCTTCATCACCTTGCCAGACACTCAGCTCTGTCCCCAGACTAGGCTCTTCGGCCCAGGCATCAGCCTGTTTCTGAGCTTCTGTTCCAAGTCCTCACACTAGCCTCAGCCCAACCCACATCCCTCAAGAAGATTATGGCATATGAATGGGGTGGGAGGTGAGGCTGAGGGACCTAAGCTTCATTTATGAAACTTTTTTTGGCTTCAAACATCAGGGAACTTCAGGGACAGCGTGACTTGAATTAAGTCCCCAAACCTCCTGAAGCTTGTTTTCTCATTTGTAAAATAAAAGGTTAGCTACCTCAAATTCTCCTCTGGCAGCAGATTCTGCATGTGTTATAATTTTAAATATATTTTAAAGAACCAAAGAGGTAGAGCTCAAGGCTCTCTGAGAAAAGGAGCTGATCTTGAGTTTGCACTGCTTCCCACAACCAGCAGTTGTGGACACTCACCATCTCTCCGTCTCTCTGGAGCCTCTGTGGTCCTATATTACCAGGAAGTGAATAAGGCTCTGGTGGGTGAAGAGACCTGCCCCCAGCCAGTAGTGGCAGAGCAACGAAGCTAGCCCAGGCCACTCTCAGGCCCTCTTCCCTATACCATTTGATGGTATACGACTTCTTTCAAAGTCATAAATGGGCATATGGTATCTCAGAACCAAGTCCTGTGACCCACCCACCTCCTCCCCACTGCCCAGCAGTGGTCCCTCCTTTAGATGTCTGCCACCATTCCTCTGAAGCCCCTCCCTGACTCCCTAGTCCCCAAGCTCCAGATGGCAGTACCCCACACTTCACGTCACCTGCATCAACACACTGTGAAAAGCAACGAGCTCCTAACCAGCTTCTTGGCTCAGCAAGCTCCCCACACCCGGGTTCTCCAGGCATCGAGAGGCCAGTCCAGGGCTGTTCAGTAGGACTGTCTGCAATGACAGAAGCAGTCTACATTTGTGCTCTCCAGTATATAGCTACTAGCCACGTATTATGTCAATGTAATGCTATTTAATTTTCATTTTAATTTAAACAGACACACATGACTAGGGGCTGATAGAGGCACCACAAAAATGCCTCTGCCACTCCTCAGTAGGCACATTCAGCAGTGGATACTTTTGAAGCCAGCCTGTGAAATATTTTGGGTCGTGAGGTGGAAGAAAAGTTCCTGTCCCCTAAATTCCCTACCTCAGGGAAGCCTCCTTGGTTAAGTCCCAAGTGGCCATTACCCAGCTGTGGCACAGGGCAAGGTGGGCCAGTGGAAGGTGGAGGGCTGCCCTAAGAAGCAAGTTACTACCTTATCTGGCAAATCTCTGAGTGGTGGTGTGCAGACTGAGGGCCTTCAAGCCTGAACGCCCCTCCCAGGCCTCCGATTAGTCTTTCTTTCCCTTCTGAGAACAGCCTTTGACTCTGGGACTCCTCCTCACTAACTCAGCTGTTCTTGCTTCTCTCTAAACCTGCAGGTAGTAGGAGGCACAGGCTCACCCTGGAAGGAGCCCGAGTCTCATGTCCAACTTCATGGGAGGCCAGTTGTCATGCTGGCCAGACAGACCAGGGACAGAGAGGGCAGGGATGACTTCCCCAGAGCTGGCCAAGGCTCCCCACTCATTAGACAGAGGAACTCTGGCCTCAACTGTCTTTGGAGCGAGGAGTCGGGGAACTCCCTTGGCCTTCTAGGAAACGTGGGTTGGTGGGACAGGGCTCCCCCTGCTGGTTATCTCAGAGAATATGCCCCAGCAGCCCCCAACGTGAACTTGCCTGGGGAAGCCACTGTAGGACTGTGGGGAGGTGGGAAACAGGATGGAGTGACTGGGGACCCTAAGACTTCCCAGCCCGGGCTCAGAGACCAATACAAAGTCAGTTCGAGATCCCAGGAGTGAACTCCTCACCATTACCACTCCCCAGAGAGAATGCCCCTCTTCCTCTGGACACTCTCCTCAGCTGCAGTGGGGAGATCAGTCATGAACAGAACTCTGCTCTGCCACTTATTTGTATATGACCTTGGGGGAGCGGGTTGACCTCCCTGAGCCTGGCTCTCTTCTGACTGGGAAAGAGACAACCCAGAAAACTACTGAGAGAGGCTCCCACCTTCCGGCAACCCCAAATCCTCAAGCCTACCACAGGGGTACATCTTCAGAGCAAGCTTGTGTACCATTGATTAACAGGTCCCTGGGAACATCTAGGCTGGGCCATACAAAGCTGCCCTTTACCTTCATTACTAATATCTACTCACAGGCTAGCATGCATTGTGAGAGCTGGGAGGGAAAGGCAGGGCCTGGTGGTCACCGCCCCAGAGCACTGGACCAGAAGGCAATCATCTCAGAATCAGACTTCTCCTTGTTCCTGGGCCAAAGAATGCAAGAGAGGAACAGACTGGCTCATGTGGGCAATGATGGGTAGAGAGCAGGAGTGAGTTACCCCTGGGTTTTTCAGGAAAGTTCCCCATTTCCAAGATAGGACAAATTGCCTCTCTCTAGGCCCCCTTAGGCTGAAGAGGCCTCAGGAGACCTCCCTCTCCCCACCAATGCTGCCTTTCTCAATAGCCCCCTCAAGATCTATTTTGAGGATCAATATGATTGAGCCCTGTCCTGACAGAGGGTCAGGAAACTCTGGAAGAGAAAGGCTCAGTGGAAGGATGTGGCAGCGGAAGTGAGTGTGTAGCTCATTTGACAGGGCTGAGATAACCTTCCTGGCCTTTAAGAAGAAATAAACTAGATTTCCAGCTTCTAGCCCTGCCCCTTACTAACCAGAGCTCAGTCCCCATCCCCAAACCAGAACTATGGACCCAGCTTCGAGAGACATGGAGAAGGGCCACAAACAGACCATCCTTCCACTCACACAAACTTACACAGAGAAAGTCATAACCTTGGAAACACATATAACCAGCATTTGTCTGCTAATTTTCATTTCATTTGTATAAGGCTGGTTAGCCCAGTATATCATAGTCACTATATCCTGATTTCAGCAAGTCTTTTATCCAAATGAGGACAAAAGAGAAATATGGGCTGCATAGTACAGCTATGTGGGCTCAAAATATTTACACACTGGTGCCCTGAGGTTTCTAGTACTGTTTTACAGAACTCTCTCTTCAACTTGGTTTCAGTTCTACCATCATTTTTTTTGAATGAACAAATGATGCTTATTGAAACTTTATGAGGTGGGGGAGGGGAGAAAGAGAGAGAGAAGAGGAATTAAGAATACTCTGTATAGTTGAATTGGTAATCCAAAAGGCCTGTAAAAGATAGGAGGTTAGATCAAAAGTAAAAAATAAAGATTGACAGAGATGAATATAAATTCCTTTATTTTGGTTCAAAATTCAGTCACATACATTTAGAATTAGAGATTCCTGGTTTAGTTGCAGTTCATGTAAACTATTTTATTGACGATATATTTTAAATGATTTAGCAGGTTTCGGGGTGTGCTTAAGTTGACAGATGCAGCCCATGGCTGGTTAACTGTTCAATGACTACATCAATATCCCAGTTTGGTTTTCTTGCTTGTATGTTTATCTTTGTTTTGTTCATATTTGTTTTGTTTTGTTTTGTTTTTATACGTTTCTACTCTATTAGCCTCAGCCTGTTCACCTTACCATCAAGTTGACTCCCCTCATGGTCACAAGATAGCTGTCATAGTTTCAGTCATCACATCTAGGCTCAACTTTATAATAGAAGAAGAGGCCAGCTCTTCTTGTGTCTTTTTAAAAGGGAAAAAACCTTTTCCAGAAGCCCGCAGCAGGCTTCTTCTCTACCTCTTTAGCTAGAAGTGTGTCATATGCATGTGCCCTGTCTAAATCATTCATTAGAAAGAGAAATGGGCTCACCACAACTCCTTAGACTGGTTATAATTCTTCCCCTGGCATATGGAGGAGGGTGAATACTTGATTAAAATGGAATTCTGAGTTAAGAAGGAAGAAACAGGGTGATAGTTATGGTTAGGGAACCAGAAGTTCCTGCTCTGACGTTAGAAAACTTTTCATCATTAGAGGCTTTCAGGTAAATACTGAATAAAACCTTCCCGAGATATAAAAGGAGATTTTAGCAGTGGGTTAAAGTTAGATATGGTGACCATGAGGTCCTTTGCAGTCTAGATGATGCCTATCTTCCATAATTCAGTAATTCCATGTGGCTCACAAGTAGACATATTTTCTCAACAAAGGACTATATCTCTGTTTGAGCTCTCACGAAGTACAATAATTAAATGCAATCTTCACACTACTCTTCTCTCTCAAAGACCCTCTTCTTATCTCCTTTTCTCCTTTTCTCTGGGCAGCTGAGACTGTTTTAGAGACTGAAGTAAAGACAGGCAAGGACAGAGCAGGAGTTTATGGGCCAATCTCAGTCTCCTGCTCAGGTGTGGGCTTTCCAGCCTGCTAGGGATAAAATTAACACCCATGGCAGCAACAGACATCTATGGAGCCAATGTTGTGTATAAGACAAAAGGAGCCAAAGGGGGAACTGTCCATTTGATTTCTGACTCAAAGAGTTTACAGTTTAATTGGAGGAAGGAGGCAGAATATATGACGGAACCAAAAAAAAAAAAAAAAAGTAATTCTGTTTTCATAAAGCACATGTAAAAACGCAGCCAGGTTTCCTATATACTAAGTGGGAAAATAGTAACCCAAGATTAGCACTCAGCTTCAGAGGAATGGAGACAGACAATAAATAATCTGGGAACACAGAGGAAGAAGAACAGGGTTATCAAAAATAATAATAGTTGACAATAACAATAAAAATGGACCTTTCCAGATGTGGTAAGACCATCCCTTGCTTGGAGAATGTCACCAGGAGACTTGGTGTCAAGGGAAGATACAGGGGGACGTGCTGCATTTTCTCCTGCAGTTGTGTTTCCACCTTACTTCTGATGACATGTTTGTAACCTTGCTATATATAAAATAGGACATTATAATGTTTTTTTTAAATAGTATCTCCTAAATTCCTAAGAGTATTTTATGTGTTGGGTCCAGTGCTAGGATCTTATTTATCTAATTTAATTTTCAATAATTTAATTTTCAATAATCCAAATTCTCTCTCAAAGTTTCTTAAGATTTTTGGAGTCACTCTTTTCTTTTAATATTCAGATAAAAATGGTTCCACTCCTAATGCTCTCAAGTATTTTTCAGAGTTGCTAGAACCTGACATTTTCAAGATTTCCTCTCGTTCTGATTTCTTCTTATTTCTTAATCCTGTTCTGAGTCAGTTCTTGACTTCATGCCTTTTTTGTCTTTTTGTTGACCTACAGATATGGGGACACCTAAAGCAGACTTGGGGCAGGGGTGGGAGAGTCCAGGAAAGCTTCCTGGAAGAAATGACAGGTGAGGTGGCTCAGCCTCTTCCTTAATTTTCCCCCCAAAATATTACTAACATAAGGCGGAACTTGTAAGAGAATTTTACTAAAAGTTGAGAGTAGCTGGGAAAGGGGTGGGACTTTTATAAGCCTAGCAAACAGCTCAAGTTTTTAAAACCAGACCTTCTGTTCTTGCAAACTTCTCCTCTACCAGTCACATTTCCTGAGTTCTCCCTTTAGCCTCTGTCCTCCAGTCTTGTGGTTGGACACTCCTTCACATCTGCCCCACTTTGGCCCTCTCTTCTCACAATTTCACTTTAGGGGTGAGGACTGACCAGAGAGTTTTATCTGTCACAATCCAAAGGGTCATCACCAAAACAAAAATTTCTGTCTCTCTGCCAGCAATTAGCACTTTTCTCTAAAATGCAAAAGCATCTAGAGACACACATTTGATACACAACAATCTGTGACACAGTAACCACCATTTACAAAAGGGGAAACTGAGGTTTAACATGGTTAAGAAATTTGCCCAAAGTCACAGAGCTAGTACATGATAATATCTGGATTTGAACCAGGTCCGTCGGGCCTAGGACAACCCTTTTAAACCATCACCATACTCTGCAAAGAAGTGAGACTTAAAGGAACCTTAAAAAAGGGGGACATGCCAGACATAAAATAAAGGCAGGAGCCCAAGAGCCCAAGATCAGCTGAGCTGATGAGCATAGAAGTGAGCAGAGGCAATCCCAAAGGCAAGGGGCTTGGGGAGAGGTTGGAACAGGAGAAGGCCTCCAAGCTAGAGTAGGGGCCATTGGAAAGGAGATGAGGGGGTGGATTGGGAAGCTAATTAGGAGGGAAAACCTAATGGACATGTGAGTGGGGAAAAAAAGCTAAACTAAAGGAGTGAACTTAGAAAGTGACAGAAGGAAGAGCCAAAAATCATGTCCAGATTTCTGATAGGCAACTGGGTGGATGCTGGCTGAGGTAGTAAACACAGCAGGAAGGCAGAAGGGGGCATTCACAATGTGTTCACTTGTGCATAGGTAAGATGGAGGTGTCTATGAGCTATCTATGCAGAGATGCAGAGCTGTTCATAGCTGCTCCATGGATGAGTTTTTGTTGCTCCCAAGATAAGCCTGCACTAGAGAGGCAGTGATTGACCTGTATGCAGTAAGTAAAGCCACAAGGAGGATGAGTTAACTAACACAGGGAAAACTTGTGGAGCAAGAGAAGGTAAGGACCTCAGATACTGAGGAGCACCCCCAGGAAAGGTAATGGCCCTGGCAGAGGAAACCAAGAGAGGCTATGCAAATCAGAGGGAAGGGATGAGGGCTCCACATCAGGGAATCCAACAGGGCTTCTTTCCAGGAGGCAGTGGTCCACGTTGTCAAATGGCTGCTCAAGTCAGAAATGTCCTAAGGATTTCCAGTGGATAGATTTAGAAATGGAATGTGGGGGTATATTGGTTACTTCTAAGACTACTGGAGATTTCCCTCAGAGGAATAACATCTGGAAACCAATTTTATTGATTTGAAATCTAAACAAGAAGTGAGAACATAAGACAGCAAGATATGGGGGCAAAAAGATAAGATGCTATCTGAAGAGACAGCTGGAGTGAAGAAGAGAGGGTTTGTTTGTTTTGCTTTAAAAGAGGAGAGAGTTAAGCAAATGTAATGAGCATGGGAACGAGCGAGGTAGTGGGTGGAGGGGGCTAGAAAAGGCAGAGTGAAGATTCAGATGGAAGACTAGTCAAGATAGTGTAGAAAGTAGATGTTGTGCATGCCTCCTCTTGGATCACACCAAAATTATAACAAAACTACAGGGCAACTATCACTGGAAGTTGCCTGAGGTCTGGTTGAAGAGAAGTCCTACAACTAGGGATATACATAAGAGGTCACCTCAAGACTGATAGGAGGGAGAGAGACACAAAATGGCCTGATCCTACAACTATGTGTGGCAGTCAAGAATCGGGGGTTTATCTTCGCTGCAGAGTTCCCTTCCCCCAGCCTGAGGAGTGAGGGGTTCCAGCCCCACATTGAGCCTCCCAGCTCAGGTTTTCAGGTTTTCAGGAGATATTGTAAAACCAGGGGATATTGTGGCTGAGTGAGACGGAGGGCAACTGAAGTCACAGGCATTCCTCTTAAAGAGCCTGCACCTGAACTTACTCGCTGATGGACTCACTTACTCTGAACTCCAGCGCTGGAACAGCTGCTCAAGGAGTGCTAAGGACTGAGTTGTCGAGCTTCAGGGCAAGCACTGGAGGGATGACTTTCTCCTGGACAGAAGTACTGACAATATCCATTTTTACTTTGTTGAGCTCTCCCCCCCCCCTTTACATGCAGGCACAGGCACCCACCATATATCCATGAACCTGGATAACACAGGTTGCTCTGCCCAGGGGTCTTCCTAAGACTTTACCTCTTCCAAATTGTGGTCCGCCCAAGCTTTCTCCCATGGTCTATTCCATACAAATGGAGTGTCTTGGCTCCTGCTACAAATTTTCATGAAATCTCTCAAAGTTAAAAAAAAAAATCCAAAGAAGCAACATCTGGCCTCAGCATGCCCCGTACCTCTTGCTGAACAGTTCCAAGCCCTATAGCACTAATGGCAGCCAGCCTCAATTTCTGACTTGATCCCTCAAAGCCTCTATAAGCCCAGCACGGGTGGCAGCTGTCTGCAGATTGCTTGATGACTCTTGCCAGGTGACCTAAACATGCATAGACTGTAGCCGAACTTGACCTACAACTGGACCCCTCCAGGAGGCCTTTGGGCTGGCACACCCAGTGGCCTGCTTCAACCAGTGACAGAGCTAGAGCACCATCCAGGTCTGCATCTGAGGAGGATACACCCAAAGGGCAGACTGGGCAGGCACCAGAGCCCTGCTAAAGTGAATCCTAATCCATAGAGTTAGCTCCTCACTGGCCATTCCTCAATGAATCAGCCCAAGGGTCAATCCCTCCCATCAACATGCAAACAGCAACCAAGACTCAGCTACAATAGGAGGGCACACAAAACCTACACAAGGGACACACCTGAGCACCTCACTCAGGTGACCAGGGAAGATTGTGCCACTGGGCCCAACAGGACACTTACTACATTACTCTACTAAGATCAGGAGGCTTAGGAGCCCTACCTTATACATAGAAACAGACACAGAGAAGCAGTCAAAATGGGGAGACAAAGAAACATGACCTGCATGAAAGAACAGAACAAGCTCCAGAAAAAGAGCTCAACAAAATGGAGACAACCAATGTACCAGATGCAGAGTTCAAAATGCTGGTTATAATGTTGCTCAATGAAATTAGAAGAGTAGATGAACTCAATGAGAACTTTGACAGAGAGAGAGAAAACATAAAAATGAAGATGGAGAACATAAAGGGGAACCAGTCAGAAATGCAGAACACAATATTTGAAATGAAAGGTACATTAGAGGGAATCAACAGATTAGATGAAGTGGAGGGTCAAATCAGTGATTTAGAGAATGGGGTAGCAAAGAGCACCCAATCAGAACAGCAATGAGGAAAAACAAAAACAAAAAAATGAAGACAGTTTAAGGAACCTCTGGGACAACATCAAGTGTAGTGACATTCGCATCACAAGGACACCAGAAAGAGAAGAGAGAGCACAAGAAACTGAAAACATATTTGAAGAAATAATAACAGAAAACTTCCCTTACCTGGTGAAGGAAATAGACATATAAGCCCAGGAAGCTCAGAAAGTTCCAAACAACATGAACCCAGAGAGACCCACACCAAGACGCATCATAATTAAAATGCCAAAGGTTAAAGAGAAGAAAGAATCTTAAAAGCAGCAAAAGAAAAGCAGTCAGTTACCTACAAGAGAGCTCCCATAAGACTGTCAGCTTATTTCTCAACAGAAATTTTGCAGACCAAGGACTTGACATAAAATATTCAAAGTGATGAAAAGCCAGGACCTACAACCAAGATTACTCGACTCACCAAAGCTATTATTTAGAATCGAAGGACAGATAAAGAGCTTCCCAGTCAAGAAAAAGCTAAAGGAGTTCATCACCACTAAGCCAGTATTACAGGAAATGTTGGAAGGACTTCTTTAAGAAGAAGAAAAACAGGCATCAAAAATATGAATAAAGAATGACAATAATTACATATCTATCAACAAATACTTCAAACGAAAAAGAACTAAATGCTCCAATCGAAAATAGGGGGGCTGAGTAGGTAAGAAAACAAGACCCTTACATATGCTGCCTACAAGAGACTCATTTCAGATTAAAAGACACACACAGACTGAAAATAAAGGAATGGAAAAAAAGATATTTCATGATGGACCTAGAGGGTATTGTGCTGAGTGGAGTGAGTCAGAAAAAGGAAGACAAATGTCATATGATTTCACATACATGTGGAATCTGAAGAACAAAATAAACAAACAAAAACAGAAACAATCTCATAGATGCAGAAGACATTTTGAGGGTTACCAGATGAGAAGAGACCTGGTGGGGCCAGTGAAAAAGGAAGGAATTGAGAAGTACAGATTGGTAGTTATAAAATAGTAATAGAGATATAAAGTATAGCATAAAGAATATAGTCAATAATATTGTAGTAACTATGTACAGTGTCAGAAGGGTGCTAGTTTATTGGGGTGATCACTTTGTGAGTTATATAGATGTCTAATCACTATGTTAAACCCCTGAAACTAATATAATAGTGTATGCCAATTATAATTAAAAAATAAAAAATATTATTTAAAAAAAGATTCAGATGAAGACAGACAGAGATTTCTGGTCCCACTAGCTTCGCCTAGAGACATGCTTCATCAAAAATATATGAATAGATAGAAATCCATTAAAGATCTGGGCCTGGGCAGGGACAATTGTCCCAGGAGGGTCATAGAAGAAGTGGAAATGGCTCCTGATGAAAAATCCTGGCCCCTTGTGAGGCCAGGGTGAAGGAGAGGGAGCAGTGCTCAGAAAATATGATAGCAGCCTGGGTCCTTCTAGACTTTCTGTGACCTCCACACACACACACCCAAGTACCCAAGCCATAGCAAAGCTCTCTCTGCTTGCCCTCCTGGGGGCTGTTTGCATGGCCCTTGGACTACCCACTCAAGCTGGTCCTGCCCCTTCTGTCTTCGTCCTCCCTCTGGGATTTACTTGTGTGCCTACAACTTCTGTCTGGATGTATAATATCCTGGTTCCTTGATTCAGAGCAGATGTCCTAGAGCCCTGGCGCTCAAATAACCCAAGCTCTTCCTTGAGCCTGCATCAACCTAGAAGACATCTACATCAACCTAGAGACATCTACAGACACAGCTCTTCCAGCCACCCCTCCACATCCCAGCTTTGGTTAGTTCCACCAGCAATCCTGTTTCTAAACCACAGTTACAATGGTGGCCATTTATTGAGCACACGCTGCTCACTTATTCATTCATTTAATGAATTCTTATGGAGTACCCACATGTGCCCAACACTTTTTTGATGCTAGATATACAATGGTGAACAAGACAGGTCTGCCCCTGCCCTCATGCAGCTTGCAGCCTTCTACTCTAGTATTGTGTCTGACATTTAGCTTATTTTATCCTATTTATTCTTGTAGCGACCTTATGAAATAAGCATTACCATCTCCACTTTACAAAAGAAGAAACATGGTTAAAAATCACATAACTTATACATCACAGAACCTTCATTTGCCACCCTCCGAGGCTCTGCCATCTCCAAGCAGAGCTAACCCTGAGCTTCTCTGGGCTTAGGGCCTCCAAGCTCCCTTCCCTGGAGTGACTGCTTCCCCTCCCTGTAGTTCCTTTGTCCTCCTTTCTCTCTCTTCTCTCACTCCTTGGAGGAAAGGGTGTGCTGTTCAAGTCCAGAGACCCAGGTCTGAGGCCTGGTGCCCAGGTCACTAGCTGGGTTACCTTGAGCGAGGTGTTTATTTCACTGCTCAGAGCCCAGGTCTCCTCCTCCCTAAAATGAGGATGATCCTCTGGGCGCTGTCCTCTCTAGAAGACACTGGCAGGATTAAATGAGGTAGGAGATGTGAAAGTGCTTTTGAAGGCACTCACAGCAAGGGATTACTCAAAACCTTCTCTGAGCGGAAGACCTGGCATCAGCAAATTACACATTAGTATGTGTGGCAGTCACTGTGTTTCCTGTCCCAGGCTGTTTATACTGCAAGCCTTTCTCTAGTTGTGTCATGAAAGGGTTTTCCTTTTCTAAAAGAATTTTAGGTATCATCTAGCAGGGAGAAAAAGGAACCGGGGGCTTGCACTTCTGAAATCACAGCAGAGATGAGAAGACTAATGTTTACTGAATATTTATTACATGCCAGGCACTAAGCTAAGCACTTGTATACAGCACCTCATTTATTTCTCACAAAACCTTAAGATGGAAATACTACTGTCTTTACTTTCCAGATAAGAAAATTAATTTATCTAAAGTTACATAACTTTCAAGTAGTGGATTTAGGACTTGGACCTAGACCTATCTGATTCCAAAACTCATGCTTTTCCCACTTAAAAAAGTAAAAATTCTCTCTGAAATCTCTGCCGAAAGCCACCCCTCCCCCAATTGCAGCCTCAGCAATGTCATTCTATAAGAATCACCGATTTCCCTCCCTGTCTGCCTTGGCGCTAGACAACCAGATCTTTGAAGACATGGACTATATTAAATTTATCTTCGTTTTCCCAACCATCAGCACAGTGCCTGGGTCATGGAAGGTATCAACAAACATTAGCCGAATGATTGGATGGTCAAAGAAGAATTTTTGTCTTAAGGATAAAATCATGATTCTCATATACCAATATAAAATCAATCTGTTTCCATATCTTATTCAACTCATTATTAATGGGAGAACCAGTAAGATGTTGCAACTTATTCAAAGGAAAATTCAAAGAACATCAAATACAGCTGTCATAACTGCCACAGGCTAGGGAGCCTAAACAACAGAAATGTATTTCTCACAATTTTGGAGGCTGAAATCTAAGATCACGGTCAGTTTCCGCTGACAGCTCTTTCTGGCTTGTAGATGGCTGCTTTCTCATTATGTTCTCACATAGCCTTTCCTTGGTGTGCAGGGATAAAGACACTAATTCCATCAAACCAGAGCCCCATTCTATGACCTTATTTAACCTTAATTTTTGCCTTAGAATCCCTATTTCCTAGTATAGACACACTGGGGGTTAGACGTTCAACATATGAATTTGTGGGGAGGAGGACACATTTACTCCAAAACAACAGGCAAATTAGGAATGCTGAAATGAATTTACAAATAGATGTAAAATGGGTCTATCCACAGGGCAATAACCGACTGCATTCTACTGAACATAAATTAAATTACATTTTTAAAGACAACAAGCATTTGCATTATTACCAGTGTCTACAACTTCCAGAGCTGTAAAATAGACAATAAAGGTTGAAAAATAAACAAGAATGTGCCAGTCAAGACACTGATAATCTTTTTGGTCTATTTCAGTGTTTTACAACATTTCCCTAAAGAACGAATCAGTGAATCAATGAAAGCAGTTATCTGAGCTACCACAAGATGTGTCTACTTCCACAACCATCCCCTAATTCCATCATCTTGGATTGTACTTTTGCACACTTCTTTCATTACATGCCAGGCACCAGACAGGGGGAGTTCCACAGCCTGGCCCAAAGGCCTTTCAACTCCTACCTGCAGTAATATTAACATCTCAAACTCACATTTACAGCTGCCCGTGAAATATCTCTTTTGTCTACTCTGGGAAAAGAAGGGTACATTACGAAGTCCTAAAAGGAGGAGACTTTAATGCTTAACAGCCAACAGCAAGGGCACAGGTGGGTTAGGTAAAGAAGGACCCTGCTGTGCTTGGACCCCCTAACCACTCACATTGGCACTGGCCCAGGAAAAATCTCTTTAGCCCAGGAAACAAGGTGCATTGTACAGGAAAGGAGCATCCTACATGGAAGGGGTATCCTCGGGCTGCTCAGGCACCAAGGGCTCCTTTACCAATTGGGTACTGTTGAAAAGGCATTGGTCTTGCTAGAAACTGCACCTGACAGGGGATGGGCATGTAGAGAAAATTCCCATGGGAAAATTAATGGAAAGTACTCCCTAGAATGTCTAAATGCCAATTGGAGCTAGCTGATTGGGAAATTCAGCCTTGACTTTAGATCTCCTGAGAATCTAAACTTTGCTCTTAGAAAACAATTGCTGATGTCTTTCTCTGCCTTCTTTTTATGAGGGTCAAGTTCTACTTTCAAAACAGAGTTTGTGGTGCAGGTCCATGGTGCTTATCTCTGGAAGAATCCCCATGCAAACTGGCTAAGATCCACATCAGTTGTTGATAGCCTCATATCTCTAGCCTGGATTACAACCTGTAGTCAGTTCACCAGTGTCTTACCATAAACTTGGTGGCTTATAAGCAACAGAAATTTATTTCTCACAGTTCTGGAGGCTGGAAGTCTGAGAGCAGGGTGCCATCATGGTCATATTCTTGTGAGACCCTTTTCCAAGTTGCAGACTTCTTATTGTATCCTCACATGGTGGAAAAAAATGAGAGAGCTCTCTGGGGTCCTTTTATATGGGCACTGACCTCATTCATGATGGCTCCATCCTTATGACCTAATGCCCTCCCAAAAGTGATTCTAATACTATCACATCAAACGTTAGAATTTCAATATAGGAATTTTAGGGGGAGCAAACATTCAATCCCTTGCAGCTGGCCCTCTGTCTTTCCCCTCCAACAAATCCCACACAGGTGCCAAAGTCATCTTTCTGAATATATTGGGCCTTAATATTTTCCTGCCTAAAACTTTTTGATGGCTTCCAATAACATACAGGATAAGTTACATGGTGTATAAGGCACTCCACAACCAGGCCTGCTCTCCTGCCCAGCCTTGTCTCTCATCACTTCCTGCCTACCCATCACTTGATGCTCCAGCATCACCAACTCCTGGTAGTTCTCTACACAACCGGGCCATTTCTCTATGCCTTTACTCATGCCGTTTCTTCTACCAGGAATTCCCATCTCACATCCTTCCCTTACCGACTCCTATCCCTCAGGAGGTTTAGTGCAGATGTCCTCCATCCTTCTCCTACTCTCCCATTCCTGGCATGAGTTTGCTGGTCTATCATGCTCCGCTCTCGACCACTGCATCAGTTCTGTTATTATGTCTGCTCCCCTTCCACCAGACTATTGGCTCCTTAAGAGCAGGGATTTTTCTTGGATTGTAGTGCATAGTGTTACCCCAAAATTCATGTCTACTCAGACCTATGGATGTGATCTTATTTGGAAATATGATCTTTTCAGATATAATTAGTTAAGATGAGATCTATTGGAGTAGAATGGGCTCTAAACCCAATACGATTAGTGTCCTTTTAAGAAAAGGGAAATTTGGAAACAAAGACATCCAAAAGAGAACAAAAGAGGACAGAAACAGATTGGAGTGATGACTCTGCAACCCACGGAACACCTAGGATTGCCAGACATCACCAGAAGTTAGAAAAGACATGCTCTGTCCACAGAGTAGAAAACAGATTGGAGTCAGAGAAATTCTGACAGTTTTGATGCTGTGACAAGAGCCCTGGTAAGAGATAATGGTGACCCAAACGAAGGAAGTGGCTGCAGAGATAGAGAAAAAAGTTCAGATCCAAGAAGTATTTAAGATGGATATAACAGGTTGAAATATATACTGTCATAACTGAAAAGTGCAGAAACATGACTTTCTTTATCTCTCTATATTGAACCCAATTTTCTTCTTGTGGTGGTTTTCTTAAAATGTCCTCAAAATGTAAACCAAACTTAGTGACTTACTTCTAATGAATAGACTGTGACAGAAGTAATGCTACTTAACTTCCAAGGCTAGATTATACGAGGATCTCATTTTCTCTCTCTCTCCCTTTCTCTGTCTCTCTCTGTCTCTCTGTCTCTCTCTCTCTCTCTCTCTCTCTCTCTCTCTCTCTCTCTCTCTCTCTCCACACACACACACACACACTTCCTCTTCCTTTTCCTCCCTTCTTCCTTCCCTCTCAATTGCTTGCTCTGGGGAAGGCCCCCTGCCATGCCGTGAGGACACTCAGGCATCCTTGAGAAGAGCCACACATGGAGAGAAATGAGCCATCTCATCAACAGCCAGCACCAACTTGCCAGCCATGTGAGTATACCACCTTGGAAACAGATCCTCAGACCCCCCCGCCAGATAACTCCAGCCCTAAGCCTTTGGGTTTTTCAGCTGTGGCCACAGTCATCACAGAGCAGAGACAAGCAGTCCCCGCTGTGTCTTCTTTGAATTTCTGACCCACAGAAACTGTGATAGATAATAAAAGTTACTGCTGTTCTAAACCATTACCTTTTGAGGTCATTTGTTAGGCAGCAAAAGATAACTAATACAGTCCTGAAGCCCTATTTCTCCTGATAACAGAGGACGTGTCATCTTGTCAAATAAAGGTAACTGAATTGAGGGACAAAGAAAACGTCCAACAGCCCCTTCTAAACTCTGGTTTCATGCCTCTCTGAGCTTCCCCAACTTCCCAGGAAGAGAGTACCTTCCTGCATTATACAGCAACTATCCTCAAGTCTTTGCCCTGTGGTTCTTTTTCTCATTCACATATTCATTCAGTCATTTAAAGTCCATACTTGATCTCCACTATGTGCCAAGCATTTGCTAGCTTTTAAAGATACAGAGAAAAGTCCCAGTGAAAAATAGGAGGCACCGGCATACACAAATAATTATAGTAAAGTCTTTCATATAAAGAACAAAAATCAGAGTATACACAGGCTTAGTAGTAGTGTGGAAGAGAGATTATTCTCTCTCTCTGGAAGTCCTAGAACAGGACTTGATCTCCCCTGGCCAAAAAAGTAAATAGATATTCTCCAGGAGAAGAACACATACAAGAACCTGGACTGGAGTAACAGAAATGGAAATAGAAGTAACAGGATTTATTTAAAGAGAGAAAGGCATTGTTAAAAGGTATAGTATTGGGCAATTTACATGAGCTAATCTGTACCCTGGGGACAATTATGATACCCTTTTATGGAGTTGTTGAGTGTGTTATATGAGATACATCAAACAGTGCTCAGCACATAGTAAACTACTAAGTAAGCACAATGTTAACTACTATTACTCATTAAATCTTCAAACTAATATTAGAAGAATTGCATGAAAATAAAAGTTTAGTCACATAGATAGGTTTTGCACATGGAGAAAGGTAAATTCATTCAACACTTCAGCATCTACTACATCTCTAGACATTCTCTGATTAACTTTTTAAAATTTACTTTTCAATTACAGTTGATACACAATGTTATATTAGTTTCAGGTTTACAATATCGTGACTATACATTTATATACCTTACAAAGTGATCACCCCAAGTCTAGTACCCGTCTGACTTATGGTTAACTTTTAACTATTCAATGATTAGTCCTGCTTTAAGCTAAGCCTTTTTGGAATTTAAAGCTAAACTCTTTCTCTCTTAAGCTATAGATCATGCCAACTACTTTACTCATAGACTATTATATCTGCATCTGCTTTGAGTTGAAAAACCCATTCAGCAACCCAGTTGACTTCTTTGTTCTAGGCTGTACCCGCCCTGCTCAGAGGCTTCAATGCCATTGACTCAGTGGGCGCAGACTACTTTGCAACAAAACACATCAGTTTAATGTTTCAAAAACATTATTCAGTCTCTTAGGAAACTGGAAGGACTCAGAAATGAAGCTTGAGGGGTGAGGAATGAGAGAGGACGTAGACCCAAGGGGCTTGATTTATAGAAAGGTTTTGTCACCAAACTGAACAGGGATGTGCCCACTCCATGCACAACAAAGCCAAACACCAAACATGGAAGCTTGCATGGAGAACTAAGTTGCCTTATTTGCAGGATTCCAAGCAAGGAAAACAGGAAGCTATCGCTTAAAACCTGAACTTACTTTTGGCTTTTCTTTTTTATTTTTTTTAACCAATGGCTTTTAATCAAGGTTTTTTTTAAAGCAAAGATTGAGAGTTAGGGGTTAGGGTTAACAGGCTGATATTCAGCAGCACTGGCGGTGTGGGTTTTGATTGGAGAGCTTGGAACTTGTCCATTTATGGTGAGATATGGTAAGGGGCTTTTGCACCAGATCCTCCTACACAACAAACCGTTTGCTTCCGAAGAGGTTCTGTTGTTCAAGTTCTGATCATGTCCCAGTCCTTTGGTTTCTGGAAGCGAGGGGCTGCTGAGGGGAGAAGACTTTGGTTCCAGGTGCAGCTGGAGGTCAAAGTTCTCTCCTCTGCATGTGCTTCAACCGAATGACTTGCGATTTGGGTCTCTGAAAGGCAACTCAGTATCCTTGGTATCTTGTTAAAAATAGATAGGACAATTTTGAGCAGATTCTGTGGTTACAGTCTTTTAGGAAACTTTTTTGTTCCTCCTAGGAAAAAATAAGACATCCTGCTAAACTATTCCACTTGGTGGGAAATAGGATGGCATATATTTACTAAGCACCTTACTCTGTTCCAGGCTCTGTTTGAAGGAGTTTCCCTAACTATTGGGACATTTCTGCTACTGTGACTTTAACCTGAAGCAATTCATGGGGACCTTACCTGAGGCTAAAAGCTCTCAAGAAGTTAAAGTGAGGTTATTGTGGGATATATAAGTTAGAAAAGTACGCCTCTACTTCTACCAGGATTCCTAGCTTTCAAAACCTACCTTTTGGATAGTTGATTCTGCTATTCCTATTTTCTACCTTTTTAAAAATACAGTTGAATTTGAAAATAACAGTCTGTGGCCATGTCCAGAGAACCAGAGAAAGGACTTAAGTTCAGCCTGAGCTCAAGTTAAAAGAGAAAAGCTATCCCTCACCCTCTGGGTCACTGATTCTCAAGGGGATGGGAGACAACAGGGAGGAGTCTTGGCTGCTGAGGAGGCCTTGGGAGATAAGAAAATGGGTTCCTGATTCCCCTGGTTTATTGAGTGGTTCCGCTGTTATTCCCTTCCTGCCCTGGGGGATCCATGAGAGCCCCCTCCTTGCCCTTTCAATTTCTCTCTTGTCACTTGAACTAGGCTGAGTTTTTCTTTCTGTTACTTTCAGGTCACTACCTCTGACTAGGAGAACATCTTAGCTCAATGACATGATTCCAAGAGCGAGGATTCTCCTGGGCAGAGAAGAGAAAAACAAATAAAAAAAAACACCCCAGAAGCTCATGATCTTTTCGGTCTTCCTCACAGCAGGCCACTTACTCCTTTCTTCATTCCACAAATATCTATTAAGTGCTTACTATGTGCCAGACAAAGAATAAAAATGAATAAATAAAGACACAGCCCCTACTCTGAAGAGCTCCCTTCTGATGGGGAGACAGATAAGTAGGCTGTGTGAGCCTTACAGGGGATATCAGCAAGAGCCCCAATTCTGGAATTCCCCCTTCCAAGGCACTAGCTAGGCCAGTTAAAATTAACTACCAATTAAAAGCTTCTTAGGAGACAAAGCTGCATGTCTTCCTCTTTATTTTTAATTATAGGGCCTAGGCTAAAGTTGTCAAACCATTTATAATTAGAGAAATCTGAGCAAGAGGCCTAGAGAGAAAAAGAGAAGGGGTGGAAAAACTGGGGGCCCCCTGCCCAGGCCCTCCCCAGTCCTCTGGATCTGGCCCCAGGCTCATCTGCCCCACCCCTTCCCCTGGTGCTGTGACAGGCTGCTGCCCCACTAATGGACTGGGTGGCTGAGAAAGCACTCTCGACTCACGGTACCCTCAGTGCGCACTCTGATTATAGTCATTAGAAAGTCACCCTGAGCGACAGGAAGGCTGGAGAATGATGCATCGGTAGCCTGGAAGGTGGGAGGTGGCTGCAGGGTGAGGCAGGACCAGCTCAGGCAGGAGATCAGAGCCTGGAGAAAAAGCAGGGGGTCAGGCTTCTCCCTGTCCTCTCCCTGCAGGGGAGCATTCATCTCTCCAATAAAACAGCCCACAGTTGACACAGCTAGAACTGTGTGAGTTGGCAGTGAGAGGCAGCTGGCCCAGTGCAAGGGGCTCTAGACAAAGGGTGAGTGTGCCCGTTAATCTTCCCTCCAGGCACCAGCTTGGCTTCACTATGCCCTGCAACCACAGAGGTGCAGCGAGGCCCACTCATGGCTCTTCCTGTAGGCCAGCAACCAAGGAAGGGCTTGGGGGTGGGGATGGGGGGACACTAAAGCAAACCTGTTTCTCAGTTGTAAAGTGATCTGTCAACTTGATTTGATGCAGGACAGGGCTAATTTCCTCGAGTTGGTGGGGAGACCAAGCCCTGTCCTGAGAGAAGAGGGAGGGTCCTTTGGTGGAGAGTGTAGAAAGAATTCAACACACAAACCAAAGTTAGAGTCGAAACAAAAGTTTATTAGAAAAGAGGTCACACTCCACAGAGTGTGGTCTCCTCCCGGAGGTAGGGTGTGAGAGGGACTAAGAGAGACAAGGACAGTGAGAGAGACAGAGTAAAGAGTACTGAGAGAAAGACAGAAGGACAGTGAGAGGGACCTTGATTGTTCTGGAGGAATTCAGTTTACGTCATTCTTTAGTAACCATTTCCTTTGATATGGGCATTCAATGAGGAAGGGGAAGAGGAAGAACATGTAGTGTGAAAAGGTAACAATATGTAGAGTGAAAGACCTGCTGGCAGTTCCCAGCCCTTTAGCCATAGGGAGTGAATGATTTTATTTTGTGTAGGGCAACCACTTAGACATACAGTGAGGAAGAAGAGTATGTAGTGTGAAAAGGTAACGAAAAGTATGTAGAGTGAAAGGTCTGCTGGGGGTTCCCAGCTTTTAATCCATAGGTTCCCCATGGTTTTAGCCATAGGGAATGAATGATTTTACTTTGTGTAGGGCAGCTACTCAAAGACTCCTGTTTTTCCTGTTTCCCCTTCACAGATGTGGGGAATGGGTTGTTAGCAATCCCAGTAGAAATCTTCCTTTGTTCTGCAGGTGTCCTCCTGGCCTGGCTGCAGGGCTGATCAGCATATTGCAGTCTCTGAATGCAGCTTGATTTAACATTTTTAATTCTCTTGCCTCCTCCCTACATTAACTTAGTGGGACTTGGGCTCCCACCTCCATCTTCTGTTCAGACCCAGAGCCAAGGCTCTACCTCTTCCTGTTGTTCAGGGAAGCTCATGTAACAAAGAGGGTGGTCCAGGTGGTAGCCCAGACCCCTAAGGTCTCCACCTCATTGTCTACCTAGGCCAAAGGTAGGTGTGGTGGAGAGGTCAAGCAGGCTGTGAGCCTCCTAACACCATGGCCTCCATCTCACCAGGCAAGACCAGGGCTTCACCTCCTGATCTCCAGTTCTACCCCTTCCTAGGTGGGCACCAGGGGAATCAGAAAACAACCAACCTCTTCTCTCCACTTCTCACCGCAGCCTGCAGTAGCCAATGACAGTGTTAACACTTGACTTTGCCCTGTGTTTCTGGAGAACAGAGAGCTTCATAAATCCCCCACCCTTTTAATGTAGGGAGAAGGCAAGAGAACTAAAATGTTAAATTAAGCTACATTCAGAGACTGCAATATGCTGATCAGCCTGCAGCCAGGCCAGGAGGACACCTGCAGAACAAAGGAAGATTTCTACTGGGATTGCTAACAACCCATTCCCCACACCTGTGAAGGGGAAACAGGAAAAACAGGAGTCTTTGAGTAGCTGCCCTACACAAAGTAAAATCATTCATTCCCTATGGCTAAAACCATGGGGAACCTATGGATTAAAAGCTGGGCACTACCAGCAGACCTTTCACTCTGCATACTTTTCGTTACCTTTTCACACTACATACTCTTCTTCCTCACTGTATGTCTATAACAAAATAATGAGTTAACAAAATCTTTATAACTCACAGGAACTAAAGAATGATACATAAACTGCATTGCCCAAACACCCAGGGTCCCTCTTACTATCTTTTTCTCAGTATTCTTGACTCTGTCTCTCTCACTATCCTTAGTCCCTCTCACTCCCTGCCTCTAAGAGGAGACCACACTCTGTCTGTGGAGTGTTGACCCGTTTTCTAATAAACTTTCGTTTTGACTCTAACTTTGGTTTGTGTGTTGAATTCTTTCTACACTCTCTGCCAAAGGACCCTATTCTCTCAGGGCAGGGTTTGGTCTCCCCTCACTCAGGGGGAATTTGCCCTGTCCCGCATCACTTTCCTGTCAGGGAAAGGCTTACTGCAGACCCACACTTCTCCATATGATTTCACATGGGACTCCAAGATGACCCATGACCTCCTTGTTTACCTGTGACAACTCTAGGCACGGAATCTGCAAATTTCTACTTTTCTCATAAATAATGAGCCAAACCATTTCTCCCCTCTAGCCATTCTGAACAAAATGCCTGCAAACTTAACCCGACCAAACTTTAGTGAGGCTGCTCTCCCCTGAAGTCTGACACACCCCACTACAGCCTAAGCCAGCCTGGGAACACAGAGACCCTTGTTAACAGCTCTTCCTTGGAATCTGCCGGCCTCAGGGAAAAACGCTCCCTTTCAGACTACCTGCTTATCTCATTCCCCACACCTCATTTCTTCTATCCTTGCTCACTTTTCTCTCTAAAAAAAAAAAAAAAAAAAAAGTCTTTTTCGTTATCTGACCTTTAAGACACTCAAGACCTCTCTACTGCAGTAGTCCCATTCTCCTACTGCAATTATCTTTTTGAATAAAGTCTCTACCCACTTAAGCCTTATTTGTTTTTTATTTGACACCAGCCCAGGAACAAAGACCCTTCCCCCTTGAAATTGCCTCTCATAGGCGATCCACCCCCAGTGACCTCCAGGTGATTTACATGCCTTAGCAGCTCTGCAGGTTATCTGGTTAACAGTAAGGGATGGAAAATCCCCTCTCTTTGCTCCCAGCAAGCTTCCAGACTCTCCCTGTCAGAGGCTTACCAGTTAGTAACAAAAGCAACCATACCTTGAATGCTAGCTGATTATGAGCCAAGCTCTATGCTAAATATTTCATTTGCATTTGCTCAACCCTTGTGAGCTGGGCGCTATTTTTGTCCCCATTTCTCAGATAAGAAAATTCACATTCAGAGTGATGAGTATCAAATAGGGCACAGGAATGAGAACATAATTGTTGCCCTCAGCCACAGGATGGCAGCTTCATGAGTATCATTTTCTCCTTACCGCATAGATTCGTTCTGAGGATTAAATATATGTGTATAGTGCTAAGAATGATGTGCGGCACATCTTGAGTGCTATGTAAATACTAGCTGTTATTATTACTGTTACTACTCTGATAATAATAACCCGTGCCGCCATGTCAAAAATGGGCAGTGCTGGGTTAAGTACCCAAAGTCATACAACTAAAATGTATCTACTTCTAATATGCTATATATTTTACTTCCATATAATTCTGCTGTTTACTTATTTTGTTCACTGTTTTTTGGCTCCCCAGCTGGAAGGTGAGCTTCACAGAGGCAGGGATCTCTCTTTATTCACTGCTGTTAGTTCACCTAGAATGCACAAGGTGTTCAAAAAAAGTATCATCAAATGAATGAATGAATAAAAGAATTCCAAGGCTTGTGCTCCTAACCATTATGCTCTAAGGCAGCCTTCTGGTCCTAGACCTACAGCCTCCTTTGAAAGTCAGCCTATACTATTCCCGGCCCAGGAGGTAAAAAACTACCCAGTCTCCCTAGCCCCATTAAGAATAATCACTTTCCTTACATATGGACTTTGTAGGTTTCCTGAAAACTTTCACATGCATCGCCTGGTTTGAACCGCTATGGGTGTTTTATTATTTCCATTTTATATAAAGAGAAATGAGACCAGAGAGGAAAACTTACCTGTTGGCCTGTCCCTTTCCCAGCCCCCAACCCCATCACCACTCCACAGTCTCTATCTAGTCTTCACTCCCACAAGCTAGCGGGCAAGCCATGAGAGTCCCTACTCTGTTAGGCTAATTATCCTTTTAAATTGAGCTGGCATATTTTTGCCGCGTGTGATCTGCCAGTTTATTTTTATCCACCTCTCCTTAATGGTATCAGCCTATTACTCTGGAAGCTCCCAGCTCTGAGCTGCTCCCCAATTTACAATTGCAATTATGATCTCCGACAGAAACACATGCAGCTGGCATCAATTTTAAGCAATATTTTGATCATAATAATTAAAAAAGTAACTTATGGCATGCAAACATTAGGTAAATTAATGTTATTCCAAGGTTCTGCTAAAAGACATGCAAGGGAGACAGGAGTGGAACAGGAAATGATGCTCACAATCTCTTAAGGGCCTGGAAGTCTGTCTCCAGCACAGGCTTGCTCATTGGGCTCACAAATTAATTTACACATTGAGTTTAATATCTGTGTGTTCTTCAAGTTGAATACTGCCTGTCCCTGCCCCTCCCCCTTGACAACCACGTGAAATTGATGGTTATTAAAGTATGTGGATATAAACAGCACATTTTCCTGTCACTGCTCCACAGGCAGGCGACAGGCAGCTAAAAGGCTGTTGGCATCTCTCTCTAACTTGTTCTAGACCCGAATGAGAGCAGAACTTGAGGGCTTGGGGCTGGGGTGGGAAATGACAAGGACTTCTGACATCCTTCCTTCTCAGCACACACAGAGCATACACAGGCAGACGCATGTATGTATACAGACCTGCACCCATGCACACATTCATACCCAGGCACTATACACACACACACACATACATACACACACCCCTACCCCAACGCAAGATTCATAACACCACACACATCCTCACACATCCATCCACAGACAAATTCATACAATTTACACACATTTATATACTTCTACTCTCTCACATACGACTCATAATCACAAAGCATGTTATTCGTACAAACTCACATACATGAACTCACATCCATACACAGGTACCTCCACACACAAACAGACCTGCCCCCAGACACACAATTCATGACCACAGACATCCTCGTAACTCTATCCACCTAGAACTCACATGCATGCACACATAAACGTATGCACACATCTGCATGCATACCTTGATGTACAGGAACCACATACACAACTATCTGATCATAGACACAAAATTCATAATCACAAACAAGGCCTTCACACAGTCACACAACTATGAAACTCAGAAACATACACACACACTGATACACACATTCTCTCTCACACACACTGCCTTCTTGCTGCACAAGCAGAGAAAAATATACACATACACAAACTTGCACACCAATCCAGCGACTTATCTCCTTTCTGAAACACACCAGGGTCTCCAGCTTGTCAAGGGCCGTCCTATTCATACCCTCACTCAGGTGAGTGCACAAATGGCTGAGGGTAAAGGAAAGGAAATGGGCAAGTTCCATTGTCTTTCAGAAAGTTTACCTTTTTTTTGATGATCATTGGTACATTTGGAACTGGTAAAAAAAAATAATCTATCTTTTTAATACTAAAAAGATGTCTTAATAAAAAAGTAAATGCATTGCTCTACCCTCTAGGCTAGAAGGCACAGGGCCTTTGACATGGTAGAATTGAGCTTCCAGGTGTCTGTCAGATGCTTGGATTCAAATCCCAGCTCCACTACTTGTTAATGAAATGACCTTGGAAAGTCTTTAATTTCAGTTTCTTCATTGTACCTCTCCTACTTCGTAGAACTGTCATAGGACCAAATGAGAAAAGGAGCTGAGCATAGCACCTGGCG
This sequence comes from Rousettus aegyptiacus, assembly GCF_014176215.1. Classification (NCBI taxonomy): domain Eukaryota; kingdom Metazoa; phylum Chordata; class Mammalia; order Chiroptera; family Pteropodidae; genus Rousettus; species Rousettus aegyptiacus. The sequence continues at coordinate 35,328,500 of NW_023416308.1, read as the reverse complement.
GAGGGTATGAGCTCAGCATATCTCATTTGCTGTTGTTTTTGTTGATAACATCATCTTGAAGCCCAAGGTTTCTCCCCAATCTGAACAGGCCCCTTCCTTCTCTTGTCACCTTGCCTGACTTCTCTTTCTCTGACTCTTCTGTCCTCTACTCCAGAGTGTTCAGTCCGCTGGGCTCTCTGCTCTTGTCCATCCACACCTCTCTTTCAGAGGCAGCATCCACTCCTATCACCTAACAGAGTGAATTATGGAAAGCTACGTAACTTGGAGGCAAAAGACCAGAGTTTTGATCATGCACACATGAGTTGTTTAACCTCTTGAGAACCTTAGTTTCCCCATCAATAAAATGGAGATAATAATGCCTGTTATCTCCATCTCACAAGGCTGAATGAAGTTGGGTCTAAGCAAGTACTCTGAATCTGCAAAGCCCAAAAAACACGTCAGTTGTCACAGTGGGCTTTGTCCCATCATCTCAGAGTTCTCTAAAATTGAAATTCCTCCTCTCCCAACCGCCAATAAGTCTTTTCTATTTACAGACCCCTCCCTCTGCCCACTTACACTTCCAAAACCCATCCCGCCTCCCCCCACCACACCTCTGCTTGAATTCCTATTTCTCCCTATGACTCCATCCTCTCACATTCAAAGTCTCCATCACCATGGACTTCATCCTCCATCCCTTTCTTCTAGCCATTACCATGCTCTTTTCTTTCAACTTTCAAACCTTCTTTTTTTTCTTTCCCTCCTTCCATCTCCACCACTACCACTCAAGCTTATCACTGGTTTTCTGCAAAGTCACTAGCTGGTTTCCTGCCTCCAGCATCTTCTATGGTCCTGCCCTGCCAGGACACTTCACCTTTTTTAGGCACACAGGAAACAACATTCATTCACTCCAGCTTTCCAGGTAAAGTCCAGATCCTTCTGCTTGGCTTTTAGTCTCCCCCATAATACACCTTATTTTTCACTTGTGAGATCTTATTTTTCACTTGTGAGCAATGTACAGGTGGGCATTTCACCCGATCAGAGCAAAGAACATACTAGACACAACTATATTAGAACCTCCCTGAACCTTTCCTATGGCCATTCCCTCCTCCTGCCCTACCCCCCACCCACCCACAGCCTACAGAATCCCTGGCCTAGGGTTGTTCCTTTAAAATATTTTTATTATGAAAGATCACAGGCATACAAAAACATATAATAATGTAACAAATTTCATGCACTCACGTTCTTTTTAGTTTTACATCTTGAATTTATCAGTGTTATGCATAAACATAGTTTAAAGAATTATATAATTCAAGTGGCTTTGAATTCAGCAAAACACAACAGCAGTCCCCTGCTTTCCACTCCCTAGAGGCAGCTACCTGCAATGCTTTTAGCTGATTCTTTTGCTATTCACCTCCACATCTTTTTAAAATGTGCTTATATTGCTATTTCTTTGTTTTTCCATTTTTGGTATTATCTATTGACTTTCCACTACACAGAGTGAGGATTTGGCTCTTTTTCCCTTCCAGTCACATCACTTTTCCATGCGTGTGCACATACGCGCGTGCACACACACACGCGCACACACACACTTCTTAATGCCCCCATTCCTGACCATTTATATTGTAATTTTTGTTAGATCAGTAGTTAAATGATTCTGACCATAAAGATGCCATTCTGATGTCTGATCCTTTGTAGGAAGCTTATAGAATTTTCTCTGTTCTCAGTATTCTGAAATTTCACAATGTTGTGCCTTGGTGTAGCCTATTTTACACTACTAGCATTTGTTGGGACTTTTCACCCTAGAAACTCAGTATTCTTCAAGCCTGGACCATCTCTTGAGTCAGGTTCCTTCTTCCTCCCTTCTATTTCCTCTTTCTGGAAACACCGATTCACATAGAGGACCTCCTGGACGGTTCTTCAGATTTTCTTATCTTTCCTGTTTTCTATCTCTTTGTCTTCATGTTCTACTTTCTGGGAGATTTCCTGGAGTTTATCTTCTACTGCTTCTTTCATTTCTGCTATCACATTTTTTATTTCCAATGAAGAGGAATTTTCCATTTAAATGGCTAAGCTTGTAATCAGCTCTTTGTTCTGCCTCTGTAGACATGCATGCTGCATAGACCCAACGGGCATGGTGACCTCAAGATCAACTGAAGACTCGCCTTCCCCTTTGCTTGTTCTGTCTAGAAAACAGATGTATTGCCAAAGTGCCTATCTGAAAACCTCATGTTCTGTAACTGCCTGAAGCCCATAGCATTTCCCATGCTCTGTAATCACCTGAGGACAAATTAACCAATCAGCCCATGCCAACTGTAACTGTGCGAATAAGCTCTATAAAAGTAAGGTTACCCCTGAGCTTGGAGCCCAGATCTTCAGAGCGCTATCTCCTCTGGGACTGCCAGTGTAATAAACCTGAGTTCTCCAACTCTCTGAGTGATGCTTTGTTTCTTGCCACTCTGATTTTTCTGCAACACCAAAAACTCTTTTGTTGTTGTTGATCTTTTTTTTTTATAGCATCCATTTCTTATTTCCTGCAATTATCTTCACATCTCTCTAAGGATAATAATGATAATTTTTCTGAAGTTTTCTTCTTCTTGCATAGTACTTATTTCTGCTGAGTCACTTCTTTTTATTTATTTTGGTCCCTATCTTTCATGTTAGTGACTTTCCTCATATAAATGGTCATCTTTGGTTACCAGTTCTTATATAAGAGTAGAGGACCAAATGCTGATTGGAAGCTCTCAGTAGGTGGATGGGACTTGTTGACTGTGAGATACCTGTAAGATGATTGGCTGTTAACTTGGGGAACTTCTGATATCTCAAAGACTTTCCTCTTGAGCTGGCCAGATTCTCCAGAGAAAACCTATCCAGTCTCCTGCCAGAAAGTCAAGGCCTGGCTGTCAGCATTCTAGGAAGAGGAATATGGAGGTTTCAGCATCCTTTATGCATGAATTCATTTCACCTCCCCTCCTTTTTCAGCATGATGTCCATCCTAAACTTTGTATTCCCAATCCAGACATGCTCTACTTGACCATTTCCAAAAAGAAACCTCAGTTTTCTGCTGGCATGAGGGGAGGGGCAATTATCTACCTGCATAGATTTGGGAAAGAGACCCAGGAATCAAAGTTCTCAACTTTCAAACAAGTGTCCTGATTTAGCCTGCTTCCCTACCCTACTGCCACCAATACCTAGTGTCACAAATGCCTGAGACTGGAGGAGTTTGGAGTGGAAAGTGGATTTTTAGCTTTTCCCTCTTTTGGTTTAGGCTTCAGCTTTTCCCAGTCGGCTAAGTCCAATCATTCATTGCTTTCCAGTTTTTCCTGTCATCTCTTATCTCATTCACTTCATCTTTGTGGGTTTCTGACTTTTAAAAAATTCCCTCGTAGTTACTTTAGTAGTGTTTTAAAGAAGAGCAAAATAATTGTGGGTGTTCAGTTTGCCATCTTTACCTAGATTCTCCATCTGCATTTTACCTTTGAACTGTTGGGCTTATGCTTTTTAATAAAATCCCTTTACTATCATTTTCTTGAGGTTTGAGGAGAGTGTAAACTAATGGGTGGTTTTAACATGCCATCTTTAGTTAGAACTAGTTTGTTCTTTATTGAACTACTTTCTAGACATAAAATGTTTGTCTTCCCACTGAGTTTCTTAAGAGATTCCTTTTCTTATCCTCTTCTTTCTTTCTTTCTTTCTTTCTTTCTTTCTTTCTTTCTTTCTTTCTTTCTTTCTTTCACCTTAAAAAAATAAACAGCAAATGGCACAATAGTTGGATATGGTAAAAGCTTCTTAATATTTATGACTGGACCTACACCTCCGTGCTCTTTAATCTAATTTCTCTTCTCTAGCTTTGACAAATGGGCATTCAACAAATAAATACCTACCAAATATTTACTCTTTGCCAGGTAATATCAGACATGCTGCAGAGATCAAACCTGACTGAGTTCAAATATCTCCAGTGCTATGAGCTCACTACTTCCCAAAGCAGCTCACCTGTTGCCAAGAAGCTCCTGCAACCTGGTTCACCTTTACTCCTGCTGGGTGATCCAAATTCCTCTTGGCAGAGCCTCCCTCTTCTAGACTCTAGAAGACCTCCATTTAAATAAAGGTGACTTGTGACCCTGTCTTTCTCATACTTTTTTTCTTCAACCACCCATATTCATTTCTTTCAGCTGCTCCTCCTGTGATGCGCTCATCGACCCTTAGCACTCTCATGGGTTCTCTCCCCATTACAGCCATGACTGAGCCCTCTCTGTGAGTAGAAAGGTGAGTTCAAATAAAAAATATATATATACATACTTGGTCTTTGTCCTAGGTTCCTGGCAAAGAGCTTCAAAAACCGTTGAAATTTTCTGAACGATAGGAGTATCTTTTGTTATTCATAACATGCCTCTTTCAACCGCTCTCGAGTTTATGCTAGTGAGGTGACTCAAAGAAGGTCCCTAGATATTTTCTGAATGAGAGCTTTAATTACCATGTAATTAAAGGATTGGAACTTTCAGCCCCCTACCATGACCTCCAGGGAAGAGAGAGGGGATAGAGATTGAGCCCAATGGAGTGGCTAATGATTTAATCAGTCATGCCCATGGTGTAATGAAACTGCTTTAAAAACTCTGAACAATGAGGCTCAGAGAGCTTCCTGGTCAGTGAGCATATCAATGTAGAGGTACCAGGAGGGTGGTACACCCTAACTCCAAGGCACAGATGCTCTTATGCTCCAGGACCCTTCCAGACTTTGCCCTAGATTCCCAGTCATCTGGCTATTCATTCATATGCTTTATAACAAAACATAACTGAGTTCTGTGAGTCATTCTAGAAAATTGTTGAACCTGAAGATAGGAGTAGCTGTGGAAACTCCTGAATTTATAGCTGGCCAGGAAGAAGTGTGAGTGGCTTGGGGAAACTTGGGATTTAAGCTGGTATTTGAAGTAGAGGCAGACTTATGGGACTGAGCCCCTTAACCTGTGGCATCTGTGCTAACTCCAGGTACTTAGTTTCAGAATTAAATTGAATTGTGGGGCATCCACCTGGTGTTAGATAACTGGTGTTGAAAAGTAGAAGATGAGCTGCCATGATGCCCAGCATCCTCTTGTCCCTCCCTCCCAGCCTCACATGTTCCCTGCCCAAGTGAAAAGGTCTCCATTTCCCCAAGGAGGTCCATGGTTTGTTGGGAGGGCATAGGGGTGAACAGCTTTCTTCCTTCTACACTTGTGCGTATGACAGTCTATGTTGTCTATTATTTCTCTGTTTGAAGAGCTACCTTATTATCTTGATTATACTGTGAAATCCTTCAAGGTTCTCTTAAGTCCTATACATGTCCAGCTCAGGATGGGCACCCAAGTGATGCTCAATAGTGTTAGTTGGCATGGCTTGGCTTGGTTGATGTTAACTTGCCTTTGAAGAGACCATCCTTGCTCCAGCATTCTTCCTTCTGCAGGCTTCCATGAAAGCTTTCATGAGTGCTCAGAGGGTCCTCGCCTGGCTTAGGTCCTACAGTTTCTCCTTCAAGTCTAAGTTTCCTGATGAATGGGAAGAGACCCCTGTAGATAAGCATCACATCCCAAGTTTTTATTGGTTGGTGTCGTTTTGCCCTTTGCCATGGATAATGTACCTGTATGGGTGGGTTTTGGCTTGATAAACCATGTACACTATGAGATACAGTGCCCTGGCCAGGCTCTCCCTTCTTGCTACATAGAAGTGGGAAGACCAATAATAACTCACATCTGTACATCACCCTGCTGACTACCAAGTCATCTTCCATTCCAAAGCTCACTTAACCCTTAAATCCAGTGTTTGTCTCACCATTATATGTATTTTATAGATAAAAAAATTAAGGCTAAATAAAATTCGGGGACAGTTACCAAATGAAAAGGACTCAGGTTTTCTGACTGCACATCTCTTGAGAATCTATCCCATCATGCTGTGATCCATCTGAGGACAGAGGGGTCTGCAGTAGATAGGCAGAGATAAGAGTGCGGCATCCTTCAATCCCTCTTTCCTCTAATCGCCCTTTTGCCTCTCAAGCTGCAATCCCTCCCTCACACACTCCAAACCACAGGCCTACTTATGTACCTCTGCCAAGCACAGTTGAGGGAGTAAGGGAAGGTAGGGAGAGCCAGAAGCTAGACAGCATGTGCATCCATTAACCGACAACCTCCCTAGAAGGATGTCATTGGGGATTAGTAGGGGGAAGCTGCTGACATTGGGCTTCAACAACACCTTCCCTCCTTCCTTCCAGCCCTTCCCCAGGCTCTGCCTCTGTAATTTGCTCTCCCAAATTGTCCCAAAAGAGGCCATTCTTAGGCTGATTCAGAATAGAATGAGGAAGGGACTTCCTCTATCCCTTCTGGGTAAGGAGGAACAGAATATGCTGACCTCAGGAATCTCTGGGCTCAGCCTCAGCTTAGCCCTAGTGTGCAGCCCACCAACCTGGAGCAGGGGGTGGGAAGTGGAAAGGCCACTTGGGTTACTTGCTTCACCTCCAGAGTCTCAACAGAGTCACCTCATCTAATGGCAGAGTAAGTGCTTCCTGAGACCAAGGAAGAAAGGCCAAAGATAAATTTTAAAAGTCTTAGATTACTTAAAAACAAAATCTTCATAATAGATGACCCAGGAATTTCCACATGATGTCACCCAGTAATTTATTTTATAATACAAGTGTAAATGACCCTTAGAGATACTTTGCTAAAAACATAATGAGGTAGCACAGAACATGATTACATTAAGCCCTCTGTGGATCAGGAAAGGGTGTGACAGAGGAAGGAGAGCTACAAATATTGAAGAAAATTTCTCCTGACATGTCTTTCTGAAGGTTGCCTCAACATCTATGTCCCAACCTCTTCCTTGTGATATGTCAGAATGAGCTGGTAACATCCTTTGCCACCCTAACTTCCTTATGATCATGATATTTTTTTCTACTTACATCATGGTTTAAGCCAATGGATATTTTTAAGTGGTCCTTCTCTTTCAGCTTTCTCATCTTAAGGCCACTTTTATGGCCCTGTTCCTTGAGTGGCATGGGAAACATTCATCCACCACTGCATGGGAAGAAGCTGTGCAGGAAAATTTGGTAAAGAAATGGTAAAAAGTCAACTGGGCTGGGAGCTAGAAAGTAGATGACTTGGGAAGAAATCTGAGTAAGACCAGATGGAAAAGGCAATCATATCCTGAACTGTACAGGTAAATTATCCATACTATGTTTTCGCTGGATGCAAATTACCCATATTCATGTTGAGAATATACTCCCTCCGTCCTATGGCTTCTAAGAACTCAGGAGGAGTCATACATGCAATCTCAAAAAAAAAAAAACTCATGGACTAAGAGGGGCAGGCAATTCTGGGGAACCTGGTATTCCCATTGGGCTATCCTGGACATGCACAGGAAGACCCCTGAGGGCTGACAGGAAGGAAGGTGGGGAATTTTCAGATGCACCTCTGGCTGTCTCTTAGTTCCAGCCTCTCGGGCATGGAGGCATCCCAGATCATCCAGGCCTGGGGAAAGTGGTCTACATGCCTTTTCATCCAAAAGAGCTTGGATTAGCCACCTCAACACTCCACTGACTCGGTTTCAATTTCCCACTGAGGCCATGCAGGGAGGACAGGGTCACTACGCAGCCTAGAAAGTGTGATTTCATGCACCTTACCACCCCAGTTTCTCCTAAGGAATCCCCAGAACTACAGAAAAATATAGCTGGATAAAATCGACACCCCAACCCCACCCAGCCCTTGTGTGCTGCAGTTGAAGAAACCAAGGCCAAGAGACTTGCCCAGGTATACATGGTCAGCAGAAATGCTAATATCTGGCCCTAGTCCCACCCCTCACTCCCACCCCTAAAACTACTGCCTGAGCAGTGGGCTTCTGAGGTTCTGGTCCCTGAAGTCAAGCTCTGGCTTGGCTCAGGGGTGCCCTTGCAACCCCCGTAATCCGTGTATTAGGGGCCCTTGACATGAGCTCTAGGTGGATGTGGAAAGCTGCTAGAGCCCAGTCCCTCCCAGTCCCAGGCTGAGCCAGGCTCTGGCCCCTGCTGCACCTTGACAGCTATCTGCTCCTGCCAGAGAAGGTGATTGCCATGTTGCAGCTTCTTTCCTTGTTTGGAAAGATCAGGTGCAGTTGAGGCTGGAGGAAAAGCCAGACTGACAGGTTGTGATCAGACTCTGTTCTGGAGCAGTCTCAGGAAGTCTGCCTGGCTGCTGGGAGCTGCTCTATGCCTCTGAACCCCAGCTCTGTATCCACCCTGAAGGACCCCGTGCAGGCCTTTTCCTCCTGGTGCTACAGGCCTCCACCACCTTCCAGACTCCAGCAAAGGTCACCTGGCCATTCCTTTGCCTCAGACAGACCCTAAACAAACCCACACGGGCAGCTCTTGGCCCTTCCCCATGGGCAGTCCTTCCTGACATCTAACTCAAATCTCTGGCTCTGACATAAGGCCTCATCTCTGTAAGAAGGAATATTATGCAGTCGTGCCGGTCCCCTTTGCCACACAAGGAGGGACCTGCCTAGACATTAGTTACATTGAGATTTTTCTCTGTGTCTGACAAGGCAATTTGTGAGTAGCAGGGCTTTCTCTCCTGCTGGAGGCTGAGCAGGAACTGAGGAGAGGAGTATGGGGGTATTCTAAAGAAACACCCAAATTAAACATCAATCTGCCATGTCCTGTGTCATTTAAAGATTTACCTTCACCAAGCTCCCTACTAGGATGGCTAGAAGCCTGCATGGAGACTTGGTCTTTAGCAGCACTGTTTATCAGCCTCCTCCGCCAAGGAGAACAAATGGACACCCTGCAGTAACACTGCCCACCCTTATCCCTTATCCCTCCAACCCCTCTCACCCCCTGCTCCTCCTTAACTCCCAAGTGTCCCTCATAGAGCCTGCAAGCCTGAGCTCCTCCACTCTTTAGCTCTTGAAACTGCCTTCCAGGCTCCAGGCTAGAAAGGGATTCGATGGAGACTTGGGGAGAAGACAGGTGCAGGAGGAGGGGCTTGGGTGTTTCTAGAGACTCCTTATGTCCCAGTGGGGCTCAGGAAGACCCCTCTCAACTCCCATTGTCTGCCTCAATGATTGCAGGGGCTCACTGAAGAATGTCTCAACCAGACCAGGAGGAGGCACCCTGCCCAGGTTTGGCTGGATAAAGACATTTCCTAATGGAAAATCGAGGGTGATCACTTCGGAAGATCAGCAGGAAAGGAGACCCTAAGAGGCCTGGCTTCCAGTTCCCAAGGGCTCACTGGGAATTGGTTGATGGCTTCTCCAACCACAATAACTTACAGCTCACCACCCAGATCTCACATTTCCCAAAGTTTAAGGATTAGCCACCCAAGCTCTCTAAAGCTTGATCTGTCCACCCCTCTGCACCCACACTGACCCTCCCCTAAACAAGCCACTGATATGAGCAACAGACAATGGATGCAGAAGAAGGAAAGAGCAACAGACAATGGAAAGAGAAGAGAAAAGCAGCATGGGATTGTGGATCCTCTGAAATCTTGGTTTGTGCCAAGGTAAATGAAGAAGCAGATGCTGTGTTGGATTCTGGGCTCCCTCACCAGGAATGGTAGCAAAATCTTTTCACCTTTAGCTCTGTACTTCTCCTGGCTCTGCCACTAATTTTCCCTGTGAATTCAAAGGGCTACACATCCTCTCTCCTTCTCAGTTCCCTGTTTCTAAACGGGGAAGTTGGATACCTATGTCTGAGGATCCTTCAAGATTCCTTTCTTCCTCATTTCCTCTGGGCCCTTGCCTCTGGTCTGGGGCAACAGGAACATGGTGAAAGGGAGTCCTGGAAGTCATTAAAACCCCTGTATCCTCAGGCACAATGTCCTTCCCCTTATCCTTAGGAGTGGAAAGACCTGACTTTTGCTTTGGAAATTTAGTCCCAGAAGATCAGCACAGTCACTGTAAGCCTCTCCTGGATTATAGGGCAAGGAGTTAGAGAGCATCTTGCCCGGGGCATATTTTGGTTCCTAGAGGGATGGTGACTTGTTTAAGACTGGAGGTGGCCTAGCATGCCCAGAGACAAGGCACCCTCTCTCCCAGGCTGGAGCTTTCCCCAAAAAATGTTACAGAGATCCCTCTAGGAATGAATGCCTCATACCCCAAAGCTGACCTTCTCCACTTGTTCTTTCGGTACTGCCAGCAGGTCCTTCCAGTGGCAGCGGTGACCAGTCACTAGGCAGGCCCAGCTAAGTCAATGTTTGCTAGCTGGTTGTGAGAGGAATGATGAACAGGTCTGCGTGGGTGGAGAGGTCCAACACAAAACTATGCTAATTCTTCATAAGCTCTGCCTGCTGCCTTTTGTATATCAACCTGAAATGTAATTATCTTTATGGCTGGTGGAGTAAATCACCAGTATATGTCAAAGAGATATGCTCCTGTATTTTATTATGTAATGTATTAGCTATATAATTTTAAGATGTCATTACTTGGCTAATCAAATGAAACATTTTCGTGAGCAAACAGTGGACCTGGCAGGAGCTGGGGCCAGAAACCTATGGCTAAATCCTTCTTGGAAATGGTGAGAGAGGCCTCAGGAGGTTGTCTGGTTCAACCCTTGGCCTAGAGAGCTCTAGGTAGGCAGAGGTCCTGCACAATCTGAAGGACTGTGAGAGGTAGGAGATGAGGAGCAGCCAATGCTGGGTGGGAAATAGCTAGATAACCCAAAGGTTCTGCTCCTGAGTATATATCCAACAGAAATAAGAGCTTTGAGCTTATGTCTGCCTCAGGACATGCATAAAAATATTCATAGTGATTTTATTCCTAATAGTCAAAAAAAAAAAAAAGAAAGAAACTAAATATAGTTTTCCTCCACCCTTTCATATTCTGTAACTGAGGTCCATAAACTAAACTAACAGAGACAGATTAACAAAAGAAAAGGCACACAAATTTTATTGATGTTAGTACTTTTATGTGCGTGGGGCTTCACAAAAAAAAGAAGTGAAATCCCAAAGAGGTGGTTAAATTCATTCCATTTTTAACAAAGGAAAATAAATTGGGAGAAGTGACTAGGCAAAGGAAATGATGGTCTGGGAGGTGTCAGGTGGGGTCAAATCATAGGAGCTGTTGAGGATCAGGCAGAAACCAGTAGCAGGTTCCTATAGGCTTTTGACAGAGGCAGTTACTACATGTGTTTCTGATAGAAACAGAGTTACTACATTGGGAGGGAGTGCCTAGGAACAAAGGTAACACACACAGCTGAGAGATGAAGTGGGCAAAGATTCCTAATAGCCTCATTTAAACATCCAGATCTAGTGACACCACAACTGAGTTAGGTTTCTGATGCTTGCAGATAAAATAATCCTGATTAATATACTGTTCTGAAAATGACTAACATTCAATAACTTTTACTATACACCAAGTGTTGGGCCAAATGATTTGTAGACACCATCTTATTTAATCCTCACAATAATCTTATGAGGTCGATATAGTGGGTTGAAAAATTGGGTTGAATAAGTGTCCCCCCACACAAAAATTTAGGTCAACCTAGAACCTCAAGATGTGATTTTATTTGGAAGTAGGATTTTGCAGATATAATTAGTTAAGATGAAGTCATACTGGATTAGGGCAAGCCCTAAATCCAGTAATTGATTTCTTTATAAAAAGAGGAGTGAGAAGTGTGAAGAGAAGAACATCAGGTAAAGACAGAGGCAGAGATTGTGATTATGCAGCTACAAGCCAAGGAACACCAAGAATTGCTGGGATCCACCAGAACTAGGAAGTGGCGAGAGAGGAATTTTTCCCTAGAGCCTTCAGAGAGAGGTGGCCTTGCCAGCAACCTTGATTTCAGACTTCTAGCCTCCAGAGCTGTGGGAGAACAGATGTCTGTTGCCTTCAGTCATTCAGTTTGTGGTAATTTTACAGCAGCCCTAGAAAGCTAACACAGTAGATAATGATCATTGTTATTGTTGAAGATTAGAAAAATCAGGCTAATAAAGTTAAGTAACTTGCCTGAGTTCTTGCAGCTAATTTAACCAGAGGTAGGAGTCAACCCCAAGCCAACTCCAGAGCTGTCTCTCTTAAACATTAGATGCTGCATAGTAGGCACATTGAAATGCTAAAATCTTTTTTCCAGGATCATGTTTTATTGTTCTTTGCATACTTTTTGCTTGGCACTTAATAGGTGTTTAATAATCATTCACAAGTCAAAATCACTGGTGCTGAGAGGTCAAAGAGAGAGAAGACATAGCCCTTGACCTCGAAGGGTTACTGTCTAGATGGGCCATAGAAGGAACATATACTCAAGTCTGAAGGACAGCTTAAAAATAAGCCCTGGAGGAGCTCTGAGAAGGCAGAGTGCTAAGGGCTGAGCCAAAATGAGGTTCCATTAAAGAGATTGACCTTGATTTGCTCCCTGAAGAACTTAGGGATGGAGTGGTAAAAGATTGATAAACAAGGAGAGTGGCTTGAGCAAAGGCTTTACGGAAAGACTTTGCATGATATATCTGGAGCAGAGTTCACCTAAGGAAAGGTCAATGATGGTCTGGGAGGTGTCAGGTGGGGTCAAATCATAGGAGCTGTTGAGAATCAGGCAGAAACCAGTAGCAGGTTCCTATAGGCTTTTGGCAGAGGCAGTTTATTACATGTGTTTCTGATAGAAACAGAGACTTAACTGCAGATAGGTACTTCCCACATTTCCCAGTCACCTGCAGTTAGGCAGAGCCATGCACCTTATTCTAGCCAATGGGTTACAGGTCTAAGTGTCTCTTGAAGCTGAAGTATAGAACAGGTGTGAATTTCCTGAATCTCTCTTCACTCTTTGTGGCAAGTGTGGCATGTGTGGCATGTGCTTTCACTAGATCTAAGCGGCTTGAATCACTGGGGACAATTGTCCTAGAGAGTCATGCAGATTCTTGCAAATAAGAAACAAATGTATTTACAGGCACACCTCAGAGATATTGTGGGTTCTGTTCTAGACCACCATCATAATAAAGTGAGTCACAGGAATTTTTGGTTTCCCCAGTGCACATAAAAGTTATGTTTACACTATACTGTGGTCTATTAAATGAAATAGCATTAGCATTATATCTTTAAAAAATGTACATACCTTAATTCAAAAATACTTTATTTTTTAAAAATGCTAATCACAACCGGAAACTTCAGCAAGTCAGAATGTTTTGCTGGTGGAGAGTCTTGCCTTGATGTTGATGGAAACACAAGGCATGCCTGTATACTAAGCCACTAAGATGATGATCTTTTGTTACCAAGACATAAGTTTAGCCTTTTCTGACTAATACAAGATATTGAGTGACTAATAACAGGAGGTTGAGGTGACTCAGGCCAGAAAGAGGGTGGGGAGAGGAGAAGAGAAAAAGAAAGGGTCAGGAGGGAGATATCTTTATAGATGTTAAAGGGGATAGGATAAAGTAAATGAAGGTATTAAAAAAAGGATGATGGATTTAGCAACAGGCTATTGCCTGAGAGAGGCCAGATCAGGACTGGAGTTAGGGTGGGAATCTGGAGAGATGCTGCATCTGATAGCAGGTGAGTGACTTTGGTTTTGTGGAGCTGGTGAAAAAATCCTGAAAGAGAGTAAGGAAGCAATTGGAAGTGTGGGGGCAGATGAGCATGTAAACAGGACACCCTTCTCTGCCAGGCCTTTCTCTGAGGACATCTGGCCACCCCTGCTCTGGCCCATCTCATGGTAGCAGGGACTCTCCTGTAGTCTTCTCTTGTTGTCCCAAGATCAACAGCTGCAACCCCAAAGGACTTCCTAGACATGACTTCATTCTGCTCTCACAGCAGCCCTGGGAAGTTGTTTTTACCGAAGTATACAGAGAGAAAAATAGAATTAGAGGACTTGAAGCCACAGCCCACCTCAAACTGCCCAGCAAATATACTTAGTAAAACATTACATTTCTTGCCCCTTTGAATCAAGTCATGGCCCTTCGACTAAGTTCTAGACAATGAGATATAAGCAGAAGTTTTCGAGTGAGATTTCCAAGAAAGTTCCTTAAAAGGGTGACGAGCAATTGGTGCAGGCCCTTTTACCCACCTCTTCCTCCTTCTTCCTGACTAGAACTCAGATTTGGCTAGAGTTCTGACAGGCATCTTAGACCATGAAGTCTAAGAAAGCCACATGTTAAGAAGGACACCAGAAACCTGAGTATCTGACACTCCAGCAGCCCCATGATGCCCCATTCTGGAGTTCTGTTTGAGAGGATAAGTTCCTAATTGGAGCCATATGTACTGTAGCATCGATGATGGTGACTGCAGTAGCTGCTGCCCCAAGCTCTGCTTCTGTCAGTGAGGAATGACAGCACTCAGAGAATGGCACCTGATGGCATTTCAGAATAAGAGAGAAAAAATGAATTTTCAACAAATCATGGGAAAATTTTTTTTAATAATAATTTTTTTTATATATACCTAGAAGCCATGAAATAAAGAATTGATCATTTCAACCTTATTGAAGTTAAAAAAAAATTCCTTTGAGGCAAGAATCACCTATATCTGTCACAACCAGCTAGTTATATTGCAAAAAAATATATGTAAAGTCTTAGTGGCATAAAACAACAAAGTATTATTTTCTGCCCATACTACATGTTGTTTTGCAGATTGGTTAGGGCCTTTACTTTCATGTCATCACTATTTTATCACCTTTACTTTGGGTTTCCCAGCTAAAGGCATAGCCATTACCTGTTGATGCCAACTGCCATGGCAGAAGAGAAAAAAGCGTACAAAGCACTGGCAATTCAAGCTTCAGCCCAGAGGTGACAAACATGCTTCTGCTCACATTTAATTGACCAAAGCAAGCCACACAGCTATACTTGGTCCACCAGGGTAAGGGATATAATACCTTCCCAGAATGAGAAACTGGATATTCATGGACAGTAATATACAAAAACGACAGGCTTAACCCACTGGGAATAACTTTAGCCACTCATATTATAAAGGAAGGGCTAATTTTTCTGATAAATAAAAAGTACCCATGAGTCATCAAGAAAATGACCACATCCAACAGAAAAACAGGCAAAAGATATGAACAGACATTTTACAGAAGAGGAAATTAAAGATGCTTTAATTTACTCGCAATAAGAAAACTACAAATTAAAATTACTCTGAGATGCTGTTTTTCACCCATCAAATTGGTGAGGTTGTGGGCAAACAGTCATGCTCATTCATTGATAACAGGCAGTGAATTGATATAACTTCCAAAAATGGCATTGTGTGTCAGGGTTTAAAGTTCACATACCTTTTGAGTAGTTTCTTCTGCTTTTAGAAATGCATCCTGTGGGGGGCTCCAAACAAGATGTTGCAGTAGGTAAACTCTGTGCTTGTCCTTCTCTCACAATCTCATCAAAATTACAACTAAAGTACAAACAACCGTCACTGGGAATCTCCTGACGTAGAGCTGAACAGCAGTCCTATAACTAAGAATATACAGAAGAAGCCATGTCGAGACTGAAAAAAAATAATAAAGGAACAAAGTTACAATAAAAAAAAAATTAGTATCCTGCAGATGAGCTTACATGTGAGGGAAATGATATTTGTTCAAGGCTTTTCATTGCATTATTGTTTGTAATAACGAAAGATTGAGGGGAAATATAATGCCTTTTAATAGGGAACGGGTTAAATAAATTATTTCCCTCCATCCAAGGGAATAATACACATAAATAAAATGAATGACAACTTCTTTTGTAATGATATGAAACAGTCTCTAAGATTAGTGTTAAATAAACAAAGGAAGGTGCTGAACAGTATGTATTGTATATCCTTATTTGTATAAAAAAAAAGGTAGAACACATATTCACAAAATCTGGCATATCCATATAATGGATTATTATTCAGCCATAAAAAGAAATGGATTACTGATAGATGCTGCAACATGGATGAACCTTGAAAATAGTATCCTAAGTGAAAAAAGCCAGACTCAAAAAGCCACATATTGTGTGATTCCATTAAAATGAAATGTCTAAAATACATAAATCTATAGAGACAAAAAGGAGATTAGTGATACCTGGGGGGCGGAGGGGCAGGTTGGAGGGAGAAATGAGTAGTGATTGCTAAGGGTGCCAAATTTCTTTTTAGAGTGATGAAAGTATTCCAAAATTGTGGAGATGTCTGTACAACTCTGTGAATACATTAAAAATTATTGAATTGCACTTTAAATGGTTGACCTGTATGTTGTGTGAGCTATATCTCAATAAAGCTGTTTTTTAAAAAAGACAAAGCAAAAGAAATGGCCCATGAGACAATATCTGAGGGCACTTCTCACTATTTCTCCTATGACTCACTTGTCAGGCTTTGTTTGAAATAGTTCATTCATAAGCCTCACAAGAAATTCTGCAGGGCAGTTATCAGCCTGGGCTCCCCCAAAGGCAGAACCTTTCATGCACATAGCTTCTTCAGGGAAGAGATGCCTGAGAAAAGCAATGGTGGGAAGGGACTGGGAAGAGAGAAACAGGGAGGGATAAAGGCCAATTAAAGACTTTTTAATTGAGCTGGTTACTGCTGGAGAAAACTGAGGCCCAGTCCTGCCAAGGACCCCTGTGAACCATGAGAAATGCACCAGGAAGAGGAAGAGATAGGATGGTTCTGAGGGCAAAGAAACCCCGGCTGATAGCAAGTGAGTTCATCTGTGTCCTGTCTCGCCACTCTTCTGTGATCACCAGAAGATGCAATAGTAGCAGGACAGTGGCCTGAGAGCTGATGATGAGTTGGTAGATTTCCAGCCCTTTGGTGCCCCCTTAGTTTTCACTAGAAAGAGCTCTCCCACTACATGCCTCTCTAGCCTCAGCTCAAAGTACCTCAACATCATTTCAAAAGCCAAACTCATCCTCAAGTAATAAACACCTCCATCTTTGTGGAGTTTCACTGAATGTATCAGATGTGATTTACTTAAATAGGAGGCATTCTGAGCCACATCTGACACACAGGGAATCACCTGGCTGTGGGTTGCCTTTAGGTCGACAATGAGGAGTGATTGTAAAGCAAAGCATCTGGTTGATGTAAACTAACTTTGATGGCAGGGCCCAAAGGGGACCTGACCTACGAGATGTCCTAAGTCATGGTGGCACTGCAATAAGTGCTCTGCCTCAGAAGTGAGGGTTTTTCATGGAGCAAGAGTCATTCTAATGTAGAGGATGATAATGCAGAAGAATGGCCCCTCCCCAGTGTGAGAGGCAAGTACTCGGGTCTCTTCTCAGAGAGCAAATATTCAAGCCTCTCCCCATCCAGACCCTCCTCAGTGCCTTCAGGATTCCATGGTACTTTCCAGTGTCTTCCATCCACCCCACTGGGATGACTAGAGAGACGAGAGCTAGAGAATGGGGCTGATTCCCTTCTTCATGCAGCCACAGGTGCCCGCAGTGTGTGCCCTGAAGCAGATACTACCCAGGGTGGCTTCCCCACACCAATGTCACACTCATGGAAGGAAAGAGTACCTGTGAACCAAGGAACACATTCTTTATGAAACAAGCTGCCTCTGAAGCTCAGATCAAAGTCCTAAGACAAAAAGGCACTGACCTAGGCCAATGCCACCATTGGCTCCTCAGAGTGGTGCTCGGATCAGCAAAATCTTGTGGAACCAATAGGTCTGAACCCAAGGAACTGATGCTGTCATCATCAGATCACTCTGTTCACCTAGCATCCACCCCCCCAGATGCAACCTGGCCCCAGGAGTACTAAGCCCCCTTTACCTCCAAAACCTAGGACCACTTTCTTCCCACCTAGCTAATGTTCAACAACTCCAAGAGGTTGGCACTGCTTTCTCTAAACCCTTGATAACAGAGAGTCTGGTGTGTTCTTCTTCTAGACTAATGAGAAAGTGATGTAAAGACAGAGGCAGAGACTGGCATGACCTGCCACAATCCAAGGAGCACCTAGAACCACCAAAAGCTGAAAGAGGCAAGGAAGAATCCCCTACAAAAGTTTCCAGAGGGAGCACAGCTCTGCTAACACTTTGATTTTAGACCTCTGGCCTCCTCCATTTCCATGCGGTTATTTGTCACAGCAGTTTTAGGAAACCATTACAGTCCCTTAATAAGGAACCCCTCAGGTACAAAGTGCTCATACCTGTAAACATGGCAAGATGGTGAGACAGACACTCAGACAATTCAGAGCCTTGCTTCCCAAGCTAGAGTTCACAAGTCCTTTAAAGTTCTGGTGAACAAACACACCCCAGCTTCCTGGAATGTGAATTGGTGCAAAGATTCTTAGGAGAAAGTTATTTAACTGATAAGTAATTTAAAACAAGGAGGCATATATTGTGGAGCAAAATGTCAAAGATTCCTGAATTTTTTCAGATAAGAACAAGGAAAAGCTGCAGTTATATGGAAGCTATGCCCCAGAATTCGCCTTCGGATGTCCGCATTTACTCCTGTGGGAAGAGGGGTTCACCAGAAGGAGAATCGGACATGATGAGATGTGATCCCTCAGACATGTCACAAGGAGGCTCAGCTTCTGGAACCTCAGTCCCCGAAGGCTCTCAGAATGTGCCCTGAAGTGAGGTGGGGACAGGCAGTGAACTTGTTTGCTTTCCTTGATCTTCAGCTCCCAAGCAGGACCCTTAATTTTTTAGTGTCAAGTCATTTGGTCTGTGTCAAAGGGGCCTCAGCCCCTAGCCCTGGTTGGGTTAAAAATGGCTGAGGCACCAGCAAAGACACTTTCATCAGACATCACCAGGAGGACTCCCTTCCACGTGGAGCAGTAATGATGGGGCAGGGTGGAAGACTGGGCTAGAAGAGAAATTGTTCTTTCCTATGATTGGCAGAGGGGACAAGTTCCTCTGGATTAGGAGAAGCAAGAGGAGCCCCCTCCCCAACTCGGTGTCCCTGTGTTTCTAACAAGGGGATACTCCTGAGACTCTCAGCACTGACCCCAGGGCTCAAGAAAGAATGAAGGGCAGAATGGAGGGCCACAGGACAGGGCTCCTCCAGCCGCTCCTCCCACCAGGCCTGCCCATGGAAGGAAACTGCTTGGAAATTGGTGCTGGGCTCTGGAGTTAATAAATGTTGACATTTGAAGAGTGGGAGCCATTGAGTTATTGGCATTAATGTGACACAGGATTAGTGACTCCCCAAATTATTCTATAAAATAGAGCAAGTGAAGGCAGAATGGGTCTCCCCTCTCCCTCCCACCACTCAAATTGGGATTTGATTTAAAGCATCTTCCCAGTGATGAAGGCAGAATTGGGTTAGCAGTCTGTTGTCCCTGTGCCTACAGTGGGGGGAAGGGAAGGCAAAGGGAGGGTACACTCACTCTCTCTGCCCTGCCTCCTTGCCTTTCTTCTTGGGAGTTTGGGGTGTCCCAGCTTTCCAAATTTCTCTCTGTATACCTGCCCTTCCCCCACAGACCTGAGCTCCAGAACCCCTTCCTGTCACTACCCTATTTCTCTCCCTCACATCTTGTCCTACAGACACAGGCCTTCCACGTCTCGTCTCCCTGTCTCTCTGGCATAGGATCCTTAGATTATTTTTGGCTGTGAGACTTGATACCTGGATAGGTAGGGACTAACCCTCCTGCATACATCATGAGACCTGTCTCTCACAATCCAAATGTTTCTTCCTTTGGCTTTCATATCAAAATCAAGGACAGAGAGAAAGGGTCTCAGGAGGCCTGAATTTCTCCTGCCCCATCAAACAGAGAGAACCTAGTCCACAGTCTCACAAGAGACAGGCTGTAGTTGGGGTCAGCCAGGAGCCTATGAAGTCATCCAGCCCTTGGTGGCCTGAGGTTAGCAGATCTAGGACTATAAACAGTCCCCAGGGAAGTAACTGTTTTCATGTTGCTTGTAGGTTTGTTAAAGCTTCCTTGTTGTTCTCCCTGGTATTTAAAGACTATCCAGCCAGGTTCTTCCTCTTGCCTCTCCTGTGGAGTCCCTAGGCCCAAGCCTATTCCGCCTTCTTACTAGAATGTCTCCTCAGCCCTTTGCTTACCCCATGGTACCACTTTCACTTCCAGTGTCCTCCCACTAGGGCCACCAAGTGCCCAGCTTTTCCATGGGCTGCACAGCCCAGTCTCCTCTGAGCACCAACTCCTTTCATTTCCACTCTGTGTCCCCTAGGGAGGACCGTCCCTAACCTTTTCTGGAGGTCACACTCCAGGCCTGCTCAGTCTGTGCCATGATGAGGCCTCTGTGGAGAGGTGTCTATGTGTGTGCAAGTGGGTGAATGAAAGCCAGAGGTGTGTGAGCATGCATGATGGCTCATGTACTTCAACACATGTATTTGGCCTCAGCTTTCTAGATACTGAAGACTAATCCCCAAGAGAAGCTTCCAGAACCCAGTCTTACTGTTCCTCAGCCCAGTCTGTGGTATATCTACAATGGCTACCAGGAATTGAATAGTAACCAGTGCCTGGCACTGAGCTTGGAGTTTCACAAATTATTTTACTTAATATTTGTAACAACCCATAGGAAAAGTACTATAATGATTCCCATTTTACAGATAAGAAACCGAGCAGTTCTACCCAAGGTAACAGAAAGCAGGTAGCCAACTTGGGAATTGACCCCAGGCCTGTCTGAGTCAATAGCTCATGGTCAAACCTCTCTGTTGGGAAAAACTGGGGACCATCCCTGGGGCCATGAGCAGAACGTCCACAGATGGTTCTTACCAATTCCTCCCCATCATCGCACAAAGTGCTCCCTGACATTCCATCTACGGGCCCCTGCTCTTTGGCCCTCAGATACAGCCTCACCCACTGGGAACTATGCCAAGGTGCTGCATACAGTGGGCACCACACATCACACCACACCAAGACAGGGAACTCACAAAATATATAATTTTTACTTTTTATTATGGAAAATCTAAGGAGCTGGTGTAATGAACCCATGTACTGTCACCCAGCCTCCAAACATCAATATCTAGCTAATCTCATTTAATCTCTTCTCCCAGACACAAATTTCTTTTTCTGAGGTATTTAAAAGCAAATCTTTTCCTTTAATCTAATTATAATACTATTAACACACTTCACAAAATTAACAATAGTTTCTTAATATCATCTAATAGTCTATATTTAAATTTCCCCAATTGCCTCAAAAACAACTTTTTACAGTTAGTTTGTTCAAATCAGGATGCAAACAAGTCCTGCCCATTGCATGTCTCCTAAGCCTCTTTAGGCTTTAACAGTCCCTACCACCTTCTTCAAGTCATCATCTTTATGACAGGATGTCTCACATTCTGGAAGACCGATTCTGTCTTCATTGTGTATTTAACATCCCCTTCAGTCCCTAAGAGTCTCAAAAATATAAGATAGATCACATCATTCTCCTACTTAAAACCCCTCTGTAATTTCCTGTTACCCTGAAAAGAAATCCACAGCCCCTTCTTGGCCCACAAGGACCTGCCATACAGTTTGGCTCCTGATTTCCTCTCAGACTTTATCTCCCTCCTCTCTGCCCCACTCTTGCTCCAGTCCCTTCAAACTTTACTCCAATCATAAAGGTTGGCTTTCCTTACTTTGAAACCTCAGGGACCATTGCAGACATGGCTCCTTCTCCCTGGAACACTCCCCTAAGCTCCACTGTTGTGCCCGCCAGCCAGATCTTCTTCATCCCTCTACCTGACTTTCTGTCCCCTGCCCAGAAAAAGGCCTTGCCCTATCCACTCTACCTAAAGTAGATCCCTTCTCCAGTGGCTCCCTGTTTCAGTCTTTTTTTCGTGTCCATTTGACTTCTCAGATTCTTTAGTTATATTTGTTATGTGTTTGTTTCCTTGATTTTTAACTGTCTCCCCCCTCCTCTACCACCCAGAATGCAAGCTTCAGAGGGCAGGACTAAGTCTGGTATCTCCAAGGCCTAGAACTGGGCTTGGAGCATAGTTGTTGCTCAAGTATTTGATGTTTGATAGGATAAATGGAAGGGAAGGAGGACAAAAGAAAAGGTTTGTCTTTCAAAGGGTTCACAGTCTTTGAGAGAGTCAGGGAAACAATGAGAACACAAGATCTTTCAATCAATCAGTTAATCAATTAATATCTATTAAGCAACAACTAATAACCTCCTCACTTTTCCAGGCATGGAGGAGATACCTTCAGCATAACAGCACCCTCTTAAAGAATAATGGGGTGCACTCTCTAAGTCTAGGTGGAAGCATTCATGCAGGTCTTCTTGGGGAGGGAGTCCTGAGCAGAGCTTCCATTGGTAAAAGTCCCTCAGCTTTCTTTGGTGCCCTATGGTTCCAAAGGATGCCCGGGAGGCAGGTGCAGCCAATATTATGATTCTTCCCTTTTGAGATATGAGGAAGTCGACAATCAAATATACACCTAGGTCCCAGGGCTAGTAGGGGACAAAGTTGGGACTGAAGCCCACAGGTTATAACTCCTCCCCTGACTGCCAGGGAGGCAGGCACAGTGAGGAAGAAGGTAGAAAGAAGGGAGAGGCAGGAACCACCTGGAAGGCCAGGGAAAGTGCCTTGGGATGCCAGAACTGTGGACCCCAGGTGGTAGAGATACTCCATCAGTTCTACCCCATCAGGTGGTGCCTGGCTCCCTGTGCCTGGCTCGTGCTACAGCATCCAGAAGCTCATTTACTTCTTTTTTCTCTTTTGCTTTCAAATGCAAGCAGAGAGGCAACAGTATCACCAACATGAGACCAAGAGGGAGACTAATGAGACCTGGGACCCCAGAGCATGAGCCTTGGCCCCCAATGTGGTCCCCCAGGAAAGACCAATGTTCCCATTTTAAAATGACATGTTTCAGCAGATCCGGATTCACAGGGCAAATGAACCTCACAGAAAGTAATATTAGCCCCTCTACAATCCAGAGTACTTACTGGAACAGAGCCTTTTAACTTATTTCTGGAAGGTGAAGTGACATCTCGATTAATCTGTTTTGACACAAAAACACTTGATGTGGCCTCTAAAGCAGCCATTAAACTCTTAGCTTACTCTTATTACCAAGTTATGAGCAAAGCAGTCTGTTTGCCCCAACCCCAAACTCCACCCTGGAGCCAGGTAGGAAGAAGAAAGAGTCTCTACAGCATACATTTCTGAGTAATAAGTAACAGACCCACTACATTTTGGCACAGCTGCATCAAAATATCTCTGCATCAAACTGAGGCAGTAAAATGTCCTTCTATTCTAATGTTTGGAGTTTTATTTAGACATATGGGCACCTTTTTAAAACATGTTGTTGTCTGTGCCTTGAAATTTACGTGCATGGTTTCACTCTGTCCATTCCACTCTATCTCTTACATTTCTTCCTCTGAGTGTATTGCGAGGCCTCCCACGTGCTGAACGTAGACATAGTTAATTTTGTCTGATGGCCACATAGTATTCTATCATACACACATGCCACATTTTATTTACGCACCTCCCAGGGAAAGACACTGGCTGGCTCTGATCTGGACCATCCCAACTGATATACATGTCTCCCATGGGCCCACGAGAGACTCTCTGAAGTCATACACCCAACAGTGAGTGTCAGAATGAGGCGAGGGCACAGAACCTCAGTTCGGGGTAGGCCACAGCATGGCACACTTCCCTGCAGCATGGCATACTTCCCACCAACAGGGACTGAGGGCTTTCTCTTCCCCGCCTACCTGCTAGTGCTTGATAGGATTTTAATTTTCTAATTTTCGACAGAGTGAAGGGGTAAAATAGTACCTTCTTACTTTAATTTGTGTTAAAGAGATTAAGCAACTCTTCATACAGTTATTAGCTATTCAAATAGCCACTTCTATGAATGGCCTATTTATAGCTTCTTCTCTTTCATCTATTAGATGTTTGTGTTTTTCATACGGATTTGCAGTCTTTTGTATATGCTGGATATTAAACATTTGTCAGTTTTAGATGTCTAAAATTACCTACTCCCAGTCTGTTACCTCTCTGTTAACTTTATTTATACTGCTTTTTTTTTTTTAATTAGAAAGCTCTAACATCCATGTATTCAAATCCATTTATTTTGTGTCTTTTAATTTGTGTATGGTGTTTTT
This sequence comes from Rousettus aegyptiacus, assembly GCF_014176215.1. Taxonomy (NCBI): domain Eukaryota; kingdom Metazoa; phylum Chordata; class Mammalia; order Chiroptera; family Pteropodidae; genus Rousettus; species Rousettus aegyptiacus. Next base: position 35,304,670 of record NW_023416308.1, on the reverse strand, counting down.
AATGTTTTCAAAGAAATGCTCACTTTGAAGTTCTTAGTTATTTTTAATACATTTTCTTTTATTTGTGTTTATAATTTTCACATTTAGTTCTTTCTTCATTTGGAATTTGATTTAATGTAGTGTTGAGGAGGAATCTAACTTTATTTCCGAAACTGAATCATTTTTCTTCTGATACTCTTTACTTAATAATTCATCATTCTCTCACTGATTTGTAATGCTACCTCTCTCAAGTGCTGAGTTCCCCTGTAGTTTTGTTTACTTAGATTTTTTTTGTTTATTTAGTTTGTTTGTCTAAGTCTGTCCTGGTTCGTTACTCTATTCCTTTGGCCTAGTTGTTCGTTCCTATGCCAATAACACACTGCTTTTATTATTTTATTTTTATCTCAATCAGTTTGGTTATCAGCAGAACAAATGTTTCCTCTTTATTGCTTCTTTTTTAATTGGATTAGCTATTTGTGGATCGCGATTCTTCTATATAAATTTTATAATCAATTGGTTTAATTCTCCAAAATTCCTAATGGAATTTAATTGAATGTAGGAATTAATTTGGGGTTAACAGATATCCTCCCAAGATTAAATCATTCCAAATACAGATATAATATTTCTTTTTATTTAGGGCTTTCATTCAATGGCCTTAGTAAAGTTTAATGTTTTTTTCCTTTGTGGTCTTGGGCCTTTGTGGTTAATTCCAATTGCCTCTGTGATTTTCATCGTTATAATCACAGACAGGACAACTGTCCTGTCCAAGCTCCTGGGAGGGGCCTAGAAATGTATCCATGTCATCATAAAACTGCAAGAGTGGAGTATTTAAACCATAATTTGTAAAGACTGCTGTCTCTTTCCATCCCAGCATCCCCTCCACCCCATCTCCCCTACTGTTGGGTAGCATTTAAATGATCACAGGTATTTTGGAGGTCCAGCTAAGGGGAATTTGAGCTGGGGATACAGTTAATTGGGGAATAACGGGATGTATTCATGTAGTCACAATAGCTTCCATATATTAGGCATCTTGAGTTAAGTCATTGTTAGGCATCTTGGTACCATAATGGCTTTCAGGAATTCACGAAATCACTCTGTCCACTGTCTTGGTTCACCAGACATCTGGCATAAAGGTACAGAGCTAGAGGTAAGTCAGGCAGTTAATTAATTTTTAAAAATAACATGTTGCTTTTCTGTTTGTGATGTTCATTGTACTGTTCAGTTTTTAAATTGTAATTAGTTGTGATTTCTCATTCTAAAGAAACATTTATTTTTTTTAATCTCATTTTGAATCTGTAGTTTTATTTTATTTTGCTTAAAGAGGGCTCCCCAAATTGCATAAACTTCTGCCTCTCAAAACCTGGATTTGTTCCCTAGATATTGTCAATGGTATTAATGCTTTCTGTGTTGATCTAGAATCCAGTTCTAAATGTTTTGGAACTCCTTTGAGTTTTCTCATTAAATTATCATATTCCCTGCAAATAACAATTATTTTCTCTTTCTTTCCAGTACTTCTATTTTTTATTTCTTTTTCCTCTCATATTGCTTTGGTCAAGACCTTCAGAATTCTGCTCAACAGTATGATAGTAATAGTGGACATTAATAAGAATACATCAAAAATTTTTTCTTTAGGTCTGATGTTTGCCAGAGGATTTGGTTGGCTAGTCTTTGCCAAATTAGAAATTTTTCTACTTTCCTAAGAGTTTTTATAAAATCATTCAGTGATATTGAACTTTATCAGATGGCTTTTGTATCCATTTAAATAACTCATTTTTCTTTTTTATTCCTTTAAACTGGGGTTCAGCAAAATAGAGACCATACAACAAATTGAATTGTTAATTGTATTTTTACAAATAAAGCTTAATTGGAACACAGCCAGATATATTTATTTATATAATGTCTATGGCTGCTTTCACACTGCAGTGGCAGAGCTGAGTATTGAGACAGATACTGTATGGCCCATAACGTCTAAAATATGTATTAATGTATTATCTCACCCTTTACATTGATAGACTTTCTTGTTTGTTGTTGTTTTTGTTTGTTGGTTCGTTGGTTGGTTTTTTGTTTTTGTTTTTGTTTTCATTTTTCACAACAGAAAAGAAAAGCTTTATTAAAAGGAAAAGTACACTTCCAGACTTGGAAGCAGGACTGAGTAAGAGAAGCATGGCTCAAAAGCTTGACAGACTTTCTAATGGGAACTATTCTCACATTGCAAGGATAAAGGCTTCCTATTCAGAGTGCTTTTTTTTTTTATTGTAAAGTGCAATAATCTCATATGTACAGCTTGATTAACTTTTACTTATGTACACCTATTTAAATACCAATCAGACCAAGATAATGAATATTTCCAGCCCAGCAGTTGGTTCTCTCATTCCCCCAACCAGTCTATGTTGCCAACTACCCACCCCAAGATAATGACTCTTCTTAGCTCTCTCTGTATAGATTCATTTTGTCTGCCTTAAAATTCTTAGAAATGGAATCATATAGTTTGTAATTTTATGTGTCTGGTTTTTCACTCAAAAATTCAGATTGTTATGGATAATAGTACTTAACTTTTTCATATTTGTTAGATTTCCATTATTTGAATAAGTATGCATTATTTTTAAAACAGTTGATTCTTTATTAAATTAGATTCAGTTGATACTTTATTGAAGTTTGTAATACCTATATTCTTAAATGAGTGGCTTAAAATTTTCTTTTCTTATAATTTTCTTTCTTTCTTTCTTTCTTTCTTTCTTTCTTTCTTTCTTCCTTTCTTTCTTTCTTTCTTTTTGTATCAAGTTATACCAAGTTCATGTAATGATCTGGACAGCTTTCTCTCTTTTCTATTTTTGGAACAACTTGTGTTGGATATCAATTAATTATTCTTTAAAATTTTGGTAGAGTTTACCTATAAATACTTATAAAATAATCTGAGACTTTTAAGGTAGCAGGGAGACTTTTATAATTACTGTTTTAATTTGTTATTTTGCTATTAGTCTATTCAAGTTTTCTATTTATCTTGTGCCAACTTCAGTGTTATATATTTTCCAGAAATTTGTGCATTTCATCAAGGTTTTCAAATGTGTATAGCTGTAGGAATGTATATAATTGTTCTAATACCATTTTTATATTTTCAAATATTAGTTCTATACTTAATTAATTCTGTAGTTTGGTTATTTGAAAGCTTCTCTCTTGTTTCCTTGATGTTTACTTTATTAGTCTTTTAAAAGATGTTTATTTTGTGATCATTTCTATTGCTTTTGCTGTTCTTGACATTGTTCTTTATTTCATCCATTTCTGCTTTAATCTTTAATATTTAGTTTTTGTTTGGGAGAAGGGTTTTCTCTACTTTTTTTCCTCCTCTAGACTTGAAAACATCGCTCATCTGTTTTTAGTCTTTCTCATTTTCTGATAGATGTATTTAAAGCTATAAAATTTCCTCTTGGTACCACTTGGTACCACTTTAGTTGTAGTACATAAAGTTGTAGTACATAAAGTTCTGACATGCAGAACTTTCCTTGATGTTGAATTTTAAGTAATTCATAATTTTCCTTCACTTTTTTTCTTTAGTCTAAGGGCTATTTGGTAGTATATTTTTATTTTTCAGACCTGTGGGATATTTTGGCTATTCTTTTGGTCTCTTCCCACTCCTTGTCTCTCCTGTTATCATGTTGACATTATCTAGATTTTAGTTCCAGATTGTGAATGTATTCATCATTTATTCAAGCAATGATAAAATGTAATAAACTCTTTTCACTCTTATTTTTCTTATCTTATATCTTCCTCTTGGATTTACTTTTCTATTACTGGAATAAATTCTGCATACACCTTTATGTCTGAGGATATCTTTATTTTGTCCTCACATTTAAGTAAATATTTAGCAATATATAAAATTCTAGGTTCAAAGGGTTTTTTTCCAACAATTTCTAACTATCACTTGATTGTCATCCCATTGTCACTCTGATTCTCCTTATTTATAGATGACCTGCTTTTTCTCCATGAATGCTTGCTCTGTCTGTGATGCTCTTAGATTTTTCCCTAATGTATCTATGCATGAGTTTTTTCTTCTCTACCTTGTTCAGCACTCTCTTAATCCTTTCTATCTGAAAGTTTATATGTTCCCTTAATTCTGGGAAAAGTTAAGTTATTCTTTCTTTCAAAATTTTCTTCTTTCTATTTATTCTTTTTTCTCCAGAGACTCGTAGCAGACACCTATTAGTGCTTGTTTTCCTATCCTTTGTGTCTCTTAATTTTCTAATAGTCTTTCTTCCTACTTAAATTGGAAAAATTCCATTTCCCTCAAGTGTTTCTCCTTTATTCTCACACAACTACCTCACTTACAATGCTTCTCACACCAGATATATGGGTTTTCCTCCACCAAACAATTCTCTGTGATACCAGCTGAGTGTCTTACAATTTAGTGCAATTCTGAGCTACTTGGAGATAGTGTCAGATCCTATAGGCTAAGGGCTCAGTCCCATGAAACAGCCCCCACTTCAGATGCCAATCACAAGCAATGGGTCCCCAGGTTACCCACAGCTTTTGTAGGACTTGCCTACATATTGAGGTTCTAGCATTGCCCTCCCTGGTTTTGATTAACTTGCTAGAGTGGCTCATGAAACTCAGGGAAACACGTACTTACATTTACCAGTTTATTAAATGATATGATAAAGGACACAGATTAACAGATGAAGAGATACATAGGGTGAAGTCTGGGAGGATCCTGAGCACAGAAGATTCTGTCCCCATGGAGTACGTAGATGTGTTCATCAACCTGAACTTCTCTGCACACCATATTATTAGGATTTTTATAGAAGCTCATTCATGATCAATTAACTCCATTTGCAGTCCCTCTCCCTTCACTAGAAAATGGTGAAGGGCAGTGTAGCTGAAAGTTCCAAGCTTCTAATCATGGCTTGGTTTTTCTAGTGACCAGCCCCATCCAGGAGCCATCCGGAAGACCACTGAGCTGCTTCCTTGGGACAAAGAACCCTCCTATCACCCCAGGACATTACAAGGGATTTAGGAGCCTGATGTCAGTAACAGAGTAAAAGACAAATATTAACACAAAAGATGTTCCTGACATATTTCTCACACTATCCCTAGAAGAGATCCTTGACCTTAGCTTCTTATACTACACCAAGTTGGATTTAGTTGAAGTGAATGTTCCTTTTCTGCTCTGTGCCAGGCTCTGTCCTGGATCTTGAAGATACTAGGTCCCTGAATACTCTTCTAACATACTCAACACTCTCCTCCTCACTTATTATGCTCCAACCATTCAGACTTCTCCAAGCATCTTGAAGATGCCATGTGTGCACCCCACTTGCTTTTCCACTTGCTGTTCCCTGCACTTGAAATGCCCTTCTCCTCTACCTTCCCAGTCCCTACTAATGTTTGCATTGCTGACATTTTCTCATCATTCAAGTCTCAGTTCAAATGTGACCTCCTCAAAGAGACCTTCCCTGACCACTCTATGCAAAGTAATCAGCCCTCTGGTCACTCTCTTTTATCCTGTTTAATTTCTTTATATATAGCATTTACCACTAATGGAAATTAGTCAGGATAAACCAAGCCAAGCTGCAGTAACAAACAGGGGAGAGAACTACAGATACTGGGAGAGTCACAGTTAATGTTTATTTGGGGGTTATCATGTGCCAGGCATTTTGTTTAGCCTCATATGTATTATTTAATGTGTAATACAAATATATAATGTAGGTATTACTGTTATCCTTGTTTACAGGTAAGGAAGCAGAGGTTTAGGGAGCTTAAGTGGCATAGCTTGACTGTGATGGAGTCAGGATTTGAAGCTAAATCTTCATGACTCCAGAGTCACTGTGTTCTCTCTTTTGTGCTAAAGCTCAACTTTCTCAGAGTGTATGTGGACATTAGCCCAGAAGGATAAGGGGATCTGGATTTTGAAGGGGTGCATAATGCCCCTCAGGTGCTAGTAAACATTATTCCCCTTGAAAAAGAAAATATGCTAGGGTTTTCCTCTCTGCCTTTCCCATTTCCCTCTCTACTACAGCACAGCATAGGGGAAAGGACTCTGAAAGGTCTCTTTCCGTTGGGAACCTAGGAAAAAATTTCAAGCCCATCTCAATCTACCAGCTTCTTTTGGCCATAATCTTGTACAGGGTTAGTCTGACTCCTCTCCCCAATTCCGCAAGCTCAGTACACACAGGGCATATCAGCCTGAGTCCACTGGTCTCATGGTCCTCTAGTGCTCCTAGAGGGGGACCCAGTTCCTGGGCACTGCTAAGTGAGAAGTGATGACCAAAGCTTAACCTAACTTTTCTAGTTTGTTTCTATCTAAAGCAGGGGTCCTCAGCTTTTTTCTAGCTCATGTCACCCGCACCTCTGTAGACAGAGATAGCCAACACCCTACCCTTGGGTTGGACTGTGGGTTAGGGGGTGATGGGCTGGAGGAAATCAGAGCTGCACTGAGTTCTTTCCCCACCCCATTCGGCTCTGACAAAGGGAGGGAGGAGAAAGGAGAGAACTAGTTCTCACTCATCTTCCTCCCTACAGTGCTGGAGCTCCCTGGTCAGGAGAGGCTTGGGTAGGACAACACAACAATAATGACCCTCACTGGGCCCCACCACTGGAGCAGATTTTCAGTCCACAGTGAGCTTTCCCACCCTTTCTTCTGTCTCATGACTATGACAGTTCTTTGAAGTAAACAGAAAAGAGACTATTCATTCCCATTGTATAGATGAGGAAACTGAAGCTCAGCGAGGTAGTTATATAGCAAAGGCTACGCTGAGACCTTGTATTGGGGTCTAGACAGGACTATCCTCAGCTACCTCATGTTAGTGCATGTATGATTTCATGGGGGTGCATTCACATGTGGGCATGCATTAGTGTTTAAATATCCATTGTGCGAGCCTTTTTGACAAGAAGTCAGTGTAAGTGCCATATGCAAGGGGAGCTATCTCCTTAAGCTGAGCACCCATGGCTCTAGGCTGTATCCTTAAAGTTCTGTCCTCCCTATTATCTGTTGTCCCTGTTCTTGTCCAGTACTCTACCCACCTCCTGCCCAGACAACCACATCATCAGAGGTTCTCCAACAATCTTTGTTTGTGCACCCAGAAGAGCTCTCTGGGCACTATGTGGCTGCCCAGCACCACAGAGGCTGGCCCACTGCAGTGCGTTGGGCCACTGCAAGTTGCCCCACCCTCTCTTCCTTTCCTCAATGCAAATAGTAAGAAGCTCACCTTGGATCTGACCTGCATCTTTACTGAGAAGACTCCTCTTCTTCTCTATCTAAATGTAACTGGTTGCCTCCACCAAGCTCTCATCTCCTGCTAGCGTAGGCCAGCTTTCCCTCTTCAGAGAGAACAAGGCTTATTCCTGTCTATCAGCAGATCATGTTTTCAGGAAACCTCGCTGGCCTCTCACCTCCCTCCATTATACCAGAACCATAATCCGCAGGCCAGAGCCGCAAGCAGGGAGCCAGGACCTCCTAGCTTGCTGTCAATGTTCCAGCTTATCTGTGCTTTCACATGGTGTTCTCTTGTCAGAGGAGCTGAAGGCTGTGTGACAGCCAAGTAAAATAAATGCTGCCTCCTTTTTGTACCCCCAATTCCCTGTCCTCTTGCTGAGGAGCTTCCACAGAAAATGTTGATGTATTGTTACCTGTCCTTATTTTATTAGTGTCTTACTCAAAATGCCTGGGGTCATCTCTCCACAGTGTGTGTGTGTGTGTGTGTGTGTGTGAGAGAGAGAGAGAGAGAGAGAGAGAGAGAGAGAGAGAGAGAGAGAGAGGATGAGAGAGAGAAAGAAAGAGAGAGAGAGAGAAAGAGAGGGCAAGCCTTCCCTTTTCCCCTTTGCTGCCTGAGCTGCTGACTGGGAAGGTAACTGGAATGGGACAGACAAGACTGCATGAAGCAATGTAGGGAGATTCTACAGAGTGAGGTCAGGGACATAGGAAAATAAGAACCAGAGAGGCCGGAGTTTCAAGGACTATAATTCTAGGGTTGAGAGTCCCAGATGATTGATTATAAACCTTTTCTGGACATTTTGTGTCCAATCTCCAATTTGCTACCATGACCTATGGTGACCTCTCCAAGCTTCCATGGTAGGAGTTGATGAGACACTTTGTATTTCCCTCATGCAAGAGAAAAACGTGTGTCCTTGAGGCCCCAGTGGTGAGTGCTTAGTGTTACTGGACCTGTGGGCCTGGATCCAGGTCCCACAGGGACTTCTGTGGCCCCCATTAGCATGAATGGAACACACTAGACTCAAGAGCCATCAGACAACCTGGCACCTTGGTTCCAAAAACGCCTGGAAGGGACTAGCCCTTCTCCATGGCTGGAAGAACACTTCAAAATTTGCTACTTTCTCACATTGGTCATTGGCATCATCCTATTGTCTTATTCAATTTTCTCATCAGTCCTATGAGAGTTGGTATTGTTTTCATTCTCCAGATAAGGAAGCTGAGGCTCAGGAGGCCAGACAACTTTCTCAAGCCAACAATCAGCAAATGGTAGAGCCGAGACTCAAAAGTGGATCTTTTGACAAGGGCTCCAATGACTCAAGCTAGTCTTGACTGCAGCCAAAAGGGTGGCCACTGTCGAGGTGTAAGCAGCTTCACTTGCAAGGTAAGTCAAGAACGAAACACGCAGGACTGAGAAGATATATTCAGCCTCTCAAACAGATGTTTTTTGGTGCATTTGCTTTCTTTTGCAAGTAGTCAGGAACTGAGCTGGCTAATGTCAGACATAGGTCCCTATTGAACAATAGCTATAACATACATGTTCTCATGCACACTCACAACTGACACATGAACCCACGTGCTCAAGCACACAGGCATTATCTTTCTTATCCATCCCCCACATCCCCCTGGGACTCTATGCAAATCTACTCAACAGAGCAAGGAGAAGAAGATAAACCTGTATCATTACAGTACTTCTTTTTGTCTCTCTCCTTTTGAAAACAAAAGAAAAACAGAGCAAAACCTCATCCAATATCCACTGAGAATTATTCTGACATGATCCCAGGAAAATAAGTCCTTTTCAAACCCACCGATCCAGGGCATCCTCGGGCAGAGCAGGCTACGTGCTGGGCTCTGTAGCTGGCAGAGGCACTTGGTGGTAAAGCTTAATTATGATTCATGGAGCTGTGTTGTGAAGATGGTTTAAAGCCACTTAATTAGTGTAAGAATATACCATCATAATTTTCTTGAAATATGGCCTAATTAACCTGTGGAAAAGCCAGGCCCACTGCTGGAGGATGCCGAAGACATTAATAGTCTATTAGTATGCCTCATCTGCTCTCTGGCACAGTTTTGGGGGTACACAGAAATGGCAGAGTGCAGACAAAGGAGAAGAGGGTTTGCCCTGGAGGGTGATGATGTTTAAAGAGCGTGAATTGGGCCAGGAAAGAGAACGGTATTTACTGAGCACCTATTATGTACCTAGCAGTGTTTTAGTCCATTTCTTATTTAATGCTCAAAATAATCCTTTAAAATGGATATTAAGGTTCAGAGAGGTTCATTAATTAACCCAAGATCACAGCCAGGAAACAGCCTAACTGGAATTCATTCTCTAATCAGGCTGCTCCAAAGGCCATGCTCTTCCCATTATTGCTTACTGCTTTTGTCAGGCGCAAAGGACTCATGGAAACGAACAAAATAAAGAAAAGAGTCTCTTTCAATTCCAAGAAGCCACCTTTTTCTCTGACATTTGGAGTCATTTAAACTTCCTAGAGGCAAATTCAAACTCCCAAGTGTGTTGTGCAGGTTGGACTCTGCACAACCCTAAGAGTCTCCATTCACATCCGGTACAGAGGGAATGGTGCCCTCTAGAGAGCACTGTGTACCACCGGCACACCACCATTCACGACATTCTTGGGAGATTGCCCTATGTGACTCTTTAATTTCCTTTCCCACCCAAGTCACCAGCCCCAACCCTGGCTTTGAGCTCAGATATTGGCCAAGAGCCAGCCATATCCAGCATTACCCTTAATGAAGCCGATTTGAACCTAATCCTCCCTTGGAAAGTCCCCAGTGCCCAGGGACACTCAGATGCCAGGATAAAAGTCCAGTGCCCTCCAGGGGGAGCCCAAGAGCCAGACTTCCACCCCAGAGCATGTCTGGCCTCAGGTCGAGGAATATTCCAACAACGTCCTCATTCTTCCCTGATCAAAGGAGCTGGAATTGAACCTGCTGTAATCATCCGTCGGGGAGTTTGCTTAAAATTCCCCTAATTACAGAAGAGCAGAAAATTGCTACGCCTCAGACTGAATAGAGAAATCGAAGACACCCTGCTCCCAGCTGCCTGAGGGAGACAGGCCAGGATGGGAACAGAAAGGCTGGAAGAAACTGAAGGGCTGTGGGGCAGGGAGTGGCTGCGGGGGTGGGGGAGGGGAGCGACAATGAATGGCAACAATAGGAGGAAGAGCGACACTCAGATGCATACCAGGCAGTGGGACAGGAAGGGAAAGAGCCAGCTGCAAGTGGGGTCATGGTGGCTGACTTTAGTGGGGCATGCCACCTTCCCTGCAGAGAGAAAGGCAAAAAATTGATAAGGGAGGACATGTGGGGAAGAAATAGCCAGAAATGCCCTTTCCCCTGGCTGAAGACAGCTTTCTAGGGAGGCTGGGGGAACCCCTACATCTGACTTAGTTAAGAAAATCGGTTCTGAACCAGCTCCCACAGAGGAGAGAGAAAGGGAAAGGCAGATGAACAGGTCAGAGAGCAAGCTGGCAGGGCAGGTTTCCTCCAGGCACCCTCTCAGGCTCTGGGCTCTGCCCTGTTCCAGGCAGGTTGAGAGGTCTGGAGGGAGCAGGGGGGACAAAATCCCTGCCCTCGGGGAGTCTTAGTCTGACAGAGGAAACTGAGTTAGCATGCCAACTACAAGTGAGATTCAAAGAAACCCTATGTGCCAATGCCCAACACAATAGGGCCTTGAACTATATATAGGAAGGGGGTCAGAATATGCTGAACTGGGTGAAGTAGGAAAGTGAAGGCTTGCTGGGGTGGCAAGTGCTAAGAAGGAGGAAAGATGGGAAGAGGGGAAAGTTTGAAGCAACTTTGCAAAGTATGAAGGGGTTAAGGTTATCATTTTTTGGTGGGTGGAAGCAAGGCCCAGGGAGGTACAATCACTCATCTAAGGTCACACAGCTCATTAGTGGCTGAGCTGGAGCTTGAGTTTAGGTTTCAGACTCCAAGTCCATGCATTACGCCCCCGTGGAACATAAAGGTGGGGCAAAGGCTGGCCAAAAGATGGAATGCTAGAAGGAAAGTGGAGGTCCACTCACTGACCCATCAATGTTGACTATAAGGGTAAGCAATATTCTAAAGTGCTCCTGCCCCGTTTATGAGTTCCCTAGGCTTCTTGCCGCCAATAGCTTAAAAAAGATTGGTGCTCCTTGACTCCCTCACCCTTTCCCAAGGGCTTCTCTGTTCCTCACACTGGTCCCTGTGTGGGCCCAGCTGCACTATTGGGTTTGTCCCAGTTACAATGTAATGGTATCAGCTGAGACTAAGGGGTTGCAGGATACAGGAATTCACTCAAACTCACATTTAAATAAAAGGGAAAGTTTACTTCCTGCCTGCCATTTCACCCTCAGAACTCAAGACGGCTACCCATGGCTCCCAAACCTCCATGGAGTAAACCAAGAACACCCCTAATTCCAGTAACCCAAAAACAGAATTCTAATTGGCTCAGCTTGACTCAGGTGCCTGTTCTAGTCCCACCAACATCAGTCCAGGGGGTTGGGTCACACCAAACAAATGGCTGCCAATTGCCCTCTATTGTGTGTGAGCAAGAAGGCTCAGGGGCCATGGTGAGTTGGACAGTCACTCCACAACTGTTCATCTTATCAGTGAAAATATGCTGGGATAGAGGGTGTGCAGTGGATGGGCCTGGGAGTGGAGAGAGGAACTTACCTGTCTTCAGCAAGTGATCTCAGAGGTAGTCAAGGCTGCTACCTGAAGCTGAGTGGTGAGTCATTCAGCATATCAGACACTACAGCTCTGGTGGCCAGCCGTGGCCAAGGGAAATCCTCAAGTGCAGCACTAGAACTGAATGCAGGGGGACTCAGCCTGGCTCTGGCCCACAGGAGCCATGATCTGCAGTGGAGGCCAGTCTGCGAGGGCTGGAGCCTGGCACAGGGCCTGCCAGGAAGGTAGACCAGGCCCCTGGGCTCCAGGGTAGTAATCTGAGGCTGGGAAACCTGTACTTTAGAGATTGACTATTATCATGCTGTTTGTATTTTCTGTAATTACTTCCTTTTTGTTCTCCTTTAGTATTTATGGAAGTCTTCTGTGAAAGTGCCAGCAGATCCCAGCAATGCTGAGAGGAACTAGCAAAGGGGTTTGGGACATATCCTTTGGAGCCTAGGAGTGGTGGTGGCAGGATCCTGGCAAGGAGGACTTGCGTAGAGGGAAAAGAATTGCCACTGGGAGGCCTCTCCTCCTCTGCTTGAGCTGTTTCTCAAGGGGAAAGGCCTTCCTTTGAACAAAGTCAGAACTGCTCACTTACTCTCTGCCCCATCCTGGGGCAGCCAAAGCTACCCACAGGCCAGTCTTGATTGTGAAGTCCTGAGGAAGCTGCGCCCGGGTCCCCTGGGTGCTCCTTAGGTACTGAGGTGGGGAGGAGGATCACCACAGATGCCCAAAGGAAGGGGTCCTGCCTTGGGACCCAGGGAATGGGAACTCAGGCACCTGGGATAAGTTCTTCCTTAATTCCAGTCTCTACCGGGTTCCAAGTCTTTCTCCAAGATTACCCTACTCAGCCTTGACAGTTTGCTGGGCCTTACTTTAAAAACTCCATACAGTTATCAGAGCCAAGTCAGGGAGAGGTAGGGGAAACCTCAGTTTCTCCCTAGGTTCAGGGGCCTGATGTGCAGTTAAGAGAGGGGTAAAGATCTGTTTTGGAGATCAATGGTACCTCTATGGTTTCTAGGGGGCATAGGAAAGTAGGAAGGGCCAGTGATAGGGTCATGGAGGCCTTCAACCTCTGATATTAAATTATTTGTAAACAAATTATCACTAGTACATCACTGGAAGGTCGTGGTCCTGCCCCCTGCTATGTTTGTTCTTTACCAGATGGAGTTGCCCTGGGTAGCTGAGCAGCCCCCAGGAGTGAGGTGTTCATAGACAGAGAACCAGCAATGACATGGAATATTAGGTGCTGATGGCTTTGCCAAGCAAGGGAATTGCAATTAAAGATGCAATGGGTCCCTCTGGGGCCTATCAGACAATGATCCAGAATAAGGGTCAGGAAGCTGGAGACTTAGCAAAAGCAGGTGGGAGGACGTGTGAGGCAGGTGGGAGGACAGGACCGTGGGTATGCAGCTGCCTTCCTCTCAGCAAGTGCATCATCATCAACAACAACAGGATAATAACAACACCTGTTATTTACTCAGCACTCAACATGCCCCCACTAGAAGGTGGGGAATGCAACTATCTCCATTTTTCAGACGAGATAAGGAAATTGAGGACTGGAGGTCAAGTAACTTGTCTGGGGCGTGTAGATCACGGAGATGAAACTCAGGACCAGCTCCATCCAATACCAAAGTCAAGACTCACCATCACCCCACTATAGTGCCCACTTCTGAGAACTCCCCAAACCGGGGTCGCCTGACATTCAGGGTCACGGGCTTCACTGTCCCAGCTTAGGGCGTGAAGTTTCAGGTGTGGGGGAGCCCTGCGAAATTGAGAGCTCACTCAGATTCCCTGGCAGCCACCTGCAGACACCACCTGTCTCCATCCCGGTATGGGGGAGGAAGAGGAAGAACATCTGGTCTGGGCGACATGTAGAGGCCATTCCATGGGAGGTGGCAGACTGGAAAGTGGGAGGCAAAGAGGGACACACATCATATCATCTTGCAACCTTTGTGTGACTCTCACTCACCTTGCTCAAACTTCCCATTTTGGGGAAGCCCCACTCCTCATCCCCCCGCCATGGGCTTTGTGCAGTGGCATCATTGTCACTAACAATCTCTTCCTTATCTATACTAAGCATGCCTGAAGGAGGGGCACCTACACCAGCCTCCCAGCCCTGCTCATTTGCACACACCCACCATGCCCCAAAATGACTCCGAAGGTCAAGTGATAATGTGGTAAGCAGCCCATGAAAAACTGCCATTTTTCAGAACTAATCATATTGCACCCAAAATGGAGGAAGGAGGTATGGGTAATATGAGATGAGAGAAAGATGATAAATGAGATATTCAGATACCCCCAAACCTAGCAGGGCACCTCATGGCAGCAGTGCTAACCTGGGGATTGGGGAGCAGCTGAAAGGAGGCTGAGGGCCTGGGAGACTGAGTCATCCAGTCTTCTCTCAAACCTGCTCCCCTGGACTGGGCTTTGAATCTGTCCTGGAAACCACCTTATCACAAACTGGACATTTTGGGTCCTGTTCTATCTCATTGGAACCCAGGGAGATGAAAGGTAATTGAGTTGTGAGGCTGCCCAAACTGGTGCTACTAATTTGCTGGGAAGAACCTGGGTACCTGAAGCCTGCAGGACTTACTCCTGACAGCAGAGCCCTGTCCAAGAGTTGACTAGAACCCTGAGAGAAGGGTAGAGCTCGTGGATTCAGAAAAGGAAAACAAGAAATGAGGAAACCACGATGATACATAACTTTGCCTAAAATGCCTGTTCTTATATTCCTACCAGTCCAAACCTTATTCATCCTTCAAAACCCAGCAGAAATGCCACCTCTTCCTTGACCTCCAAATAAAGTTTTTTCTCTCTCTCAGCACTTTATCCACACTGATCTCATGAACCTTGTCACTTTTCCCTTGCATTGTGCCAACATGCCTGGACTTGGAGCGCTACCGGACAGAGCCAGGTCTCACGCATTGTCCCATGACAAGAGTTCCACAACTCCTTTTGGATAAATGGAGACTGATGTGGAAAGAAGAGTTCACTACCGGACTGGACAGGATCACAGGACACAGGAGAGGTTCTTGGATCACCGAATGAAATTCAGAAAAGCCATTGCTTGCCACGTGAAATCCAGATTGCATTTGGGAGCCAAATAGAAAGGAAGCCTGTTTCTCTAGAGTCCTGGAGAACTGAGAAGTGGATGTAGTGCTCTCACAGAAGGGCAAGTGCTGGCTACTGGGAGAATAAGCTTTAAGGAATAAAAGGCCCCCATCCTCCATGTGGTTTGATAGTAGCAGAGGCAGAAATAAAATCACTTTTTGTTCCACAATATTTTTCGTTACAGATATTCTATTTCCATTTTTATAAATCCCATTTGTTTTTTTATCTTCTCTTTCTCTCCTCATTATGTTCATATTTTCCTCTACATTTTTCGAGCATATGGAGCATATTTATAATCACTGCTTTAGCATCCTTGTCTGCTAATTCCATCATCTTTCTCATTATGGGGTCTGTTTCTATTGACTGATTTTTATTCTGGTTATGGGTCATATTTTCCTATTTCTTTGAATGATTGTCAATTTTTTTATTAGATGACAGATGTGAATTTTACATTGAATTCTGGATTTTGTTGTATTCCTTTTAAGAGTGCTGAACTTTGTTCTGGCTCTCAGTTATTTGGTATCACTTTAATCCTTTTAAGGCTTGCTTGTAAGCTCTGTTAGCATGGGTCCAGGGCACCCTTTGGTCTTGGGCTAAGGTAACACCCTTCTGAGGACTCTATCCAGTGCACCATGTACTACAAGCTCTCACTACACTCACTGCAGGAAATCTGAACTATTCCCAGGTCTCCATGAGCGCCGGGAATTGTTCAGTCTTCTGCTTTCTGGCAGTTTTTTCCCTAACCTTGTGGTGTTTCACCTCAATTATGTGCAGATCAATGTTCAGCTGAAGTTTCAAGGAACCTTGTACAGAGTCCAGAACCTCTTTGTGAGCAGCCCTCTCCTCCCCAGTACTCTTCCTCATAAGTTCTATCCTCCTCAACCTCAATCTCAACCCCCAGGCTCTGTTTGGGATTCTGCCTCCTTCGCCTTGGCCTGGAAACTTTTTCCAGGCAGTGAACTGATGCCACAGTAGGGCTTTTTCTCTTCTCACAGGGACCAGCATCCTGTGCTACCTGCTACCCACTGTCTGAAAGTAATTGTTGTATATATGTTGTCCAGTTTTCAGTTGTTTTTGTCAGGTGAGCAAATTAACATAGCAATTCATCCTTCATGGATAGAAGGGGAGACTTCCTGTTCAATAAGTATTTATTGGGGAAATCTATGGTATTTCCAAGTATGCCAGGCTCTGCTCTAGGTGTTGGGGATAAAGCACTGAACTAAATTGACAGACACTCTGCTCTGATGGAGCTAATATTCCAGTAGGTAAAGGGTATACAATAAATAATAATAACAAACATAATAAATAATTATGTATCATGTCAGAAAGTAAAAGTGCTATGGGAAAAAATGGGCAGGGAGAGAGGCAGAGGGAAAGAGACAGACAGACAGAGATACAGACAGAGAGACAGAGAAAATGGGAGCTGAGGAAGGGAGCAGTATTTTAAATAGGATGCTCAGGAAACACACCACTGAGAAGATAAACTGAGAAAAGTCCTGAAGGAAATGAAGGAGTGGGCCATAGATGAAAGGCCCTGAGGTAGGAGCAGACCTGCCTTGCTCAGGGAACAGCAAGGAAACCAGCGTAGTCATGGGGTACATGTGAGAAAGGGACAGGGAGACAAAAGTGCATGGCCAGCTGAGGTAAGAAAAGATGGGAGCTTGGACCTGGGTGGTGGCCACAGAAGTGGTGAGATATGACTTCAAAATATTCTGACTATTACATTGAAGGACTAAAAGAGAGAGGAGTCAAGGGTGACTCCTACTTTTTTTGGCTCAAACAGCTGAAGGATGTGGTTGCCCTTGACTGTTAGAGGAAAGGTTGCAAGCTAACAGGTTTGTGGGCTAGGAGGGGATCGATTTAATTCTGAGCATGTTAGTTTGAAGATAGCTACTAGACATCCAAATGGAGATATCCACTAAGTAGCTGGATACAAGTTAGGAATTCAGTGGAGAGATTCAGGACAGTATAAAGAAAATAAAACTAGGGAAGGAACCCACTGATGACGTCTTGCCTAGTGATGCCCAAAGATCAAGAGAGCACCTTGAAGATCCTCTCCACAGAAGCCCTCTGCTTCCCCAGAAGGTGGCATAAGTTAGCCAACCAGGAAAGTCCCTTCAGACATCAGTTCATCCCTCCTCTTATTCCAAGAAAGTTGCCCCAAACCACTAGGGACTGTCAGGTCACATCGCTTCCTAGGAACCATATTGCAGGACCACCAACAAGCTGCCTCAGTGACTATGCTCCCAGAGCCTGTCGTCTGCTACTTCACATGCTCCATGGTTCTCATTCATGAACCTAGACAATAATATTTGCTCCCCTCACTCTGGGATGGCTCACCGTGATACCCCAAAGTTGACGTCGAGTCTCCTCTAACACTGCCTTGCCTTCTGACCAGGACACTTGTTGACTATGCTGCCCAGCAACCCCTGGTTCAGCTCTGGTTTCAGACTCCCCTCACACTGCCTCAGAGTGGTATATGACTCCATTCCATAAAAAAGACAGTACAATAGCCCTAGGATTTGAAAGTCCTTCCAGATATCTAGCCTCCATTCTTGCTGCTTTTACCTATGTCCCTTTATTCTAATGCTCTTCATCTGGGATAAATGGGCCCTTGATCACCCTTTCATTTCCTCTTCTCTGCCCTGTTTCATCCCCCCTCTTGGGGCTTTCCTCCTCTTTATCCTTCTAGTCTCCCTCATACTTTCCTTCATGCCCTCTCACCCCACTCACTCATTTGCCTCACAGTTATTTTAGGGGAGTGTACATAGAACTTTTGCTAACTCTGGTGAAGTTCCTTTTCTGTCTTCACCCTGGGAAGGCCAGAAATTAACTTGAGTCCTCTCGGCTCCAAAGAGCTTCCCCCAATCGGACAACTCCAGGCCCTCCCTACATTGCCATGCTTCTGTGTCCTGCTGTCCTCATGCCATTATGACCTGGCCAAAGGGTCCAGTCCCTCAGGAGGCAACCACCTTCATCTCCACAATGACTGCCCTCTTGTTCCCTTGCCTCTCACACATCTCACACATATATGCACACACACACATATACACACATGCGTACATACACACACATGCACACTACCCCTTAAGTGATGGGGAGGGCAGTGGCCAAGTGATCTACAGCTCCATTTTCTTCTGTGGCTGTGGTAAAATATGGACAGCAGGAACCACAAGAGAAATGAGGCGTGAAAATTAATCTGCTTTACAATCCTCATGAATATTTAAAAGCTGATGAATATGTAACTACATTTCTTTTCTCCTCCATTAGTGTCTGCTTTTGAGTTACTCTATAGCTCCCTTAGGTTCCTTTGGGGGCTGGTTGGCTAGACTGATTTTTAAATTGCTTTTACAGGTACCTATAGCTCTTGGGTGCACTCCCTACTGCCAATTATGAAAAGAGGATTTGTCCCTTTAAAATTGCCCAGGAAGTTCTGGCAGAGAGAAATAGAAAGAGAAGAAACCCCTCCTATCCTCACACTGTGAGATCCCAGAGAACAGGGCTGAAAGTTACACTGCAGCGGGACTCACAGAGTAGACCCTTTTAAGAATAAACCACCCTCTTCTGTGAGCCTCACTTTGCCCTTGAAGAACTTAGCCCAAGGTGGCCTTGAGAAACCAAGAAATTAGGCAGCAAGATGTCACTTTCTTCCTACTGAGAAGAATCCAGTATGGAGCTAATTGTACAGTCCTTTACAACCATCTCCTGGCCCCTGGAAACTCCATTTAGAGCCACCCTCTGGAGCATCTAGGTCACCTCCATGGCCTATCTTCCCTACCACTCTTCTTTGGCTACTCTAGGAGCCTATTTCCTAGGCTCTCCAACTATCTAAACTGGGCTGGGGGAGGGAAGGCTGCTCATCCACCTCCTGCAGCCATCAATCACCCTGGAGAAGAGCAGAAGGCGCAGCAGGGCATCATGCCAGAGCAACAACATTTTTCCTGGACCCTGAGGCAGAACTCAGCACTGAACTGGCATCCCGTAGAGGGAAGCCTGGGTTCTGGCTGGGAAGGAAGGCACTGTGGGATGGTGCAATGGGCTATGGGAGCCATCCGTGCTGCCAAGTTCCAGAGCACAGCCCAACCTAGCAGCAGGGCTGGGGTCAGAATGTGCGGAAGATCCCAAAGCCCTGCAGCCAGCCAGAGAATTCCAAGTTTCACAGCCAGCACTTGGAATCCCAAGTCAGATGGGACACTGCTAAATCCCAGGATGTTCAGCCCCCCAGGCTTGTCCTCAGTTTCTTCATCCAATCCTCATTCACACACAGCCTTATAACACATTTCACACTGTTTTTGGTATTTCTTCCCTTCTAACAATTCTCAGAAGCTCTTTTATTTATATCTTTTCAAATTCACATCTGACCTTCTTACCTCAACCATCAGCTATCCTGGCTGCTCCTCACCCTAAGTGCCCCCATCCCTAGGCCCATTCAAGCTAACATGCTCACTGCCTAATCCTTTTACACCTTGCCTCAGGCCCTCAGTTTTGCCTCTGATGTCACCTGTCCTTTTGTTCCAAGACTCTGCCTAGAGTGGCCTCCTTCAGGAAGCCTTTCATAGTTTATCCCAGCCCTAATAAATGATCCTGTCATCATTTCTGGACTCTCATTTTTTCAGTGCAGGATTTATGGGGTGTTCATTGACATCGTCTTCATGTGCGTGACACATGGAAAGAGCTGCTTGTCATGCAGTATCTTTTAAGCCAGACAGGTGTATGCAGATGGCAATCAGAGCTGCAGCCTCCTAGACCAACAGAGCAGCAGTATCATGTCTGTGTGAAAACACTCATCACTTGCTCACCTGTGCCTTCAGATCAACCTCAGTCTGCCTCTGGTGAATGGCTTCTCTTGTTGCAAGAGCATCCCAATTCGGGAACCGAGGACTTTTCTCTCTCCCAACCTGTCTTCTCAACTCCCACCCCAGGACCTCATATACAGGGCCTCCAGAGTGTCACAGAGCTAAGGACTCGGCTGTAACTGAGGGAAGCCCAACTCAAAGACAGAGGAGGCCTAAACAGCATGTCAGGAAACCAGGCTCTGGACCTGGCTCTGCCCTGCCATCTTGGTGAAACTACTTAATATTCTTGGGCCCCTCCTTCTTCAGCATCTAAATGGGGATAAAGATCTGTCCCTACATCAAAGGATCATGGAGAAAAGTACCAAACACTATGTAAATCTTAAGTATCTCTGCTACTATAATAATTAATAGTGAATTGTTATAATAATTATGGTCTTAAGTGTGTGACATCTTTCAAATCCCTCTATTTTGAGAGGTTCTCTTGCCTAACCCCTTCTTGCTGTCCTCCCCTGGTCAGGGGAGGGACAGGGTTGCCCAGCTGGATGAGTGCCCCTTGGGATCAGCAGCTCATTATCCATGCTGGGTTCCCTAAGCAGCAACGCCACCTTCAGCCCCTGGCTTCTCTGCTCAGCTCCCCAGCTGCCTCAGCTTCAGGAACAAGAGAGCGCCTTGTCAGACAAGCCCTGCAACTCCACTGAACATGCTCTAAGCATAATTACCTGTTAACAACGTGCACAGACCCCGCCCTTATCGTAGAGCTGCTACCCACTCTGGATTGTCACTGCTGCACCAGCTGAAGGTTGTGCTGTCCCTGGACCAAGCAGAAGTAGTTCTTTAGCTAAGCAGGTTGCAGAGGGCCAGGCTTTGGAGGCAAGCCCTCAGGCTCTGGCTGTGAGAAGGCCTCTAGAGGAAGCTTAGACAGAAAGGATTCCACAGACACAAACAAATGCTGAGTCTGGCTTCTCTCCTCCCTTTCATCACTTTATGAGTTAGCCCCCAGGTGCCCATCTTGAGGCCCCATCTGTGTGGGGGATGTACCCACCCTAGGATCCCCATCCTCTGCCTGCGGCTCCTCTGCCCTAGCACTTGGGTGGGCCTCTATTGGCCTTGTTCCTCTCCCTTACCACACTGCCCCCAGGGGCTGAGGTACCACCTACATCTCAGGTGTGCCACCAACAACACTCGAGGCAGGTGGATTGCATTCTCCAGTGCCAGGTGCAGGGCAGAGTAAAAGAGCTGCCACCTCTCACCTCCCCCCCCCTCTGCCCACGAGCCTTCCCTAGGGAAACCAACCCACATAACCTTTTGGGAAGATGTGTTCTTGCCCCCCAACACACACATCTCCCCAAGCTGCTATGTGATTGATTTCATATCATGAACATACATAATTTCTCTTACCTTCTGAGTACTCCATCCACAAAGAAAATTATCCAAGGTCCTGTGTCCCGCAGAGGTCTGCATTCTCCACACACATGTCTCTAGACAGTGACTATTACTAGAAAGAGGGGGAGAAACTGAGCCTTGGGCTGGGCGCTGTACTCCCCCACTCAGTCTTCTGAGGTGATTATAAATCAGAGGGTGGGAGAGAATCAGAGAGGATGCTGTCAGAGGCAGCAGGAGCATCTGAGATGCTCACCGTTTGTCCTAGGAGTTTTTCCCTGTGGGAGCAGAGGCTCAAAAAGAGGGCGATCCTGCTTTTTTTCTTGCTGTGTGAAATTACCTTCATGGGAAAACCAAGTAAACCTCTTTCCCCACCCTACCCCCACACTCCCATGTACTTCTTAAATTCCCACCTTCTGCCAGGTTGAGCTCAGGGGAGAGCTTGCAGGACTGTGCTGTCCTTTGCTGACCTAGGTGTACTGGAACCCCAGTTGTCTGTCTCCAGTGATACTCTGCCTGGGACTATCTTAGAGCTTCAAGAGGATTATGCTCCAAATTCAACCCCAGACTGACGCCCAAGCCAGATCATTCCATCCAGGATTCTAGGATGTCTGCACCAAGGGCCCTTCCCCTGAACCTTGAATCCTGACTCTTATTCTAGCCCTTTCCCACTATAGCTCAGCTCTTGCAGGAGTGACAGCTCTATGGGTAGAATGCATTGAGACAAACACGACTGTGATTAGCCAGCCATCAATATCTCTTAAAGGCCCATTCTCTCAAAAGCTGGCAGGTTCCTCCAGTTCCCCCGCCCTCCCTGAGCCAAGTAGAGGTCCCTAGGGCAGCTCTAGCCTCTCTCTTTCTCTCTCCTTCCCTCCCTGCTCAAACTATATCAGCCAGATGGATTTTGTTTTATTTCTCTTGGATTTGGCTGCAGTAACCAAACAGCATTTAAGGCCACTGATTGTTCAAAAGACCAAGTGTATAATATACCAAAAAATTAGTTTGGAGTGCTAAGCAGGAATGCAGCTCAGCTCTGGCCTCAAATTTACTCTGCTCTAGAGGGCCAGGAGAGGGGCTAAGGGTGGGGGCCAGTGCCCCTTTCAGTCTCTCCAAAAAATTCTGAGATGCCATTCTTTCCTCATGACCAAGCCAAGGCCTTCTTACCAGCTAGTTTACCCAGATGAATTGCGTTACAGTGATACTCCTCCTTCATTTCAGCCCCATCTGCTCACTCTTACATTCACACACAGTATCTTTTAAATGCTTAATATATGCATGCACATGAGACTTCCCCATGCTCACTGACAGGGGCATGTCACACGCACTCTCACCTATGTATGCATGAGACCAGTTGGGAGTCTAGATAAAAAGCTTTTCCTTTGCCTGAACAATCTGGTGCTGAGAAGAGTGCCTGACACAAAATAGGTTTATTAGATCAGTCAAAATGGCTTTTGTCGTGAATGGATCGCAGAACCATGGACAGCTCCCGTCTCTCCCCTCTCTTCTCCCTCTGAACAGTTAGTTAATTCACCTGATCAAAAACGGCCCCTGCTTACAGCCAATTAGAGTCACTAATAAGTTGGTAATCATCATTATTAAATGGCTTTCATTTTTGAATGCCTTTTCTGCACCAGTCTCAAGCCAATTCTTTGTATGAAGCATCTCTTTTGTCCTCACAACCTCCTAGTATGCAGTTATTATTATTCCCACTCTACAGATGACAAAACTGAAGCTCATAAAGTTCAAAGTTTTCATTGAGCTTGTCTAAAATAACAGAGGCAAGGGCACCTAACCCAAGGGGCTCCTATTGAATCGTACATACTTTGTATAATAATACTTCACCAGAGAGGTTCTCCCTGGAAAAAAAAAAAAAAAACAGAAGGAAATATTGACATGTATCAGCCTACAGCAGCAGTTCCTCAATGTCAGCTTATTACACATTTCCCATCTCCACCGCAGCCAGCCCCAGCTGGCCTGATGGAGACAGAAATGTGTGCTGGGTTGGTTCCTCAAAAAGTGAGCGAGTATACCTGTAGCCTGAAAATCAAGGTCTAACAGAGCTAAAGTCATGAAAATTTTGCAAAGGAAACAGTCAAGAAGCTCGAAGAAGAGTGTGGAAGTGAGGTAATGTCAAAGAAGATGGAATGTTTCATAGACTCATCAAGTCTAAAGAAAGGAAGATAATCAGAACATAGCCAGGAGCAATGGTCCAGCATCCTCCTCTTCCTGCCCTGGAGCCACTGAAAATATCGAAAAAGGTAAAAGATTCAGTTCATTGAAAGAGATGATTAACAGTGGGAATGATGGCTGGAGATCTCAGCTAAGGCAAAGAAACAGACTCCCATTAAAAAAAAAGAAATTGTTTCATAAAAGGAGGAAAGATTGGGCAGAAGAGAGCATTTCCATTTATCTTGTCTCCCAGATAAAGTCAGAATAGGCAACATCATTGGCAGGAATGTGGTAATTAACAAACCATCAATGCTCGGGCTGACCTGAGATAAGAGAACCAACACATCTTCCCTGGGAACTCCAACTCCTCACACTTAAAAAGTGGCTCAAAATCATGAAGGAAGATCATGGGTCATGGGGTTTTGAGCATCAGTGTTCACCTTTCCCATCTTCTCTACGCCATCAAATAGCCAAACAAGCTTTATTTCACATGTCAAGATTCTGAAACATTTCAGAAATCTTCTGTACAATGCAAAAGGTGGGACCTGTGGAACAGTGAGTGTCTATACTACACTTAACTGAGAAATGTATTAAAAGACTTTGACCCAAAGAAAAATCACCAATTTTGGTGCCTCACCTTATTCTTCTGACTTAAATCCAAATGACTTCAGAGTATTTTCAAAGATACAGTTCACCCTAAAAATAAAAACATTCACTAGTATTCAAGACCATATGCCATAGACTTCCAAAGGGGAGTTTAAAAGGTGCTTTAAAAATGTGACATGGTTGGACTACCTATCAAACTTTCCAAGTGGACTATGTGGGAGGGAACAATGTGCACTTGTGTATAAAAGTTCTTACATGTAAGGGAGAAAAAACTTTTTTCTTGTCATTTCAGCAGATAGCTACTAGTTGTGGATCCAAGTCCTTTCTTATGTCAGTTGATCATTATCTTTAGCCTTGAAGGAGTGAGAAGACAAGGATAGTTTAGTGAAGTGGGCAGTGCCTCCAACTGGAGTCAGGAGACCTGAGTTTGATTTTGTCTTTACCTTTGACTGCCTGTGTGACCAAGCACCTGAACCCCCTTGAGGCTTAGTTGTTTTCATTTACAAAATTGTACCAGGAATACCCACTTGTTGGGATTGCGATTCTGTCTAAATGAGAGAGGACTTGGCACATAGTGTGCATTTAATACATGTTAATTGATTCTTTTGGGAGAAAGGCTTAGGAGGCCACAGGTCCTTGATAAAGGCCTTGGAAGCTGTCCTGAGGCCTGGAGAGAACAAGGGTGAAGATGGGCATTCAGGAGATGGAGAAGAAGAGCACAAATCAGGGAGACAGACACGAACCTAACAGTCAAACTTAAGCTCTATAAATATTTTGTCTGGGTCTTACCATGAGGATCAGGAAAAGGCAAGTTTTCATCACCTATCAAAATTAATCTACTACTTGAACTCAGCTGGAGAAAGAAAGCAAAGTGTTCTCGGAAAGATACACTTCATTATCCTAGTGAAGTGTTCAAAATGGCTTACTTTGCAGCAAAAGAAGGCAGTTAGACAAGAGGAAGAACAGCCAACTAGATCCACTAAATCCTTAAACAGGCTGCTGAGAGTCTTTAGAAGTCTAGCAGGCAATTATCCAGAAATAGAGAACTGAATGAGATGACCAGTAACGTACCAGTTCTTCCATCTCTGAAACTCAGCAAGTCCAGGTCTGTTTTAACAGTTCTCCAGCATTGGGAGGGAGCTCTGCAAAGCTCTGGGTAAACCAGGGTTGCAATTCAGTGGTGAGCAGCCGTGCTAATGAATGTAAAAAACAACAGTAGCTTCTAAATGGAGTCTTTAATGAAGACTCATTTTGGATGTTATTAACATGGAGAAAAGTATACACTCTCTCCCCAACCCTTAGAGAGCAGGCAGAATAAAGAGCATCCCCAAACATGAGGCTGATCCCATTTCCTGTGTCCTGCTTGGGATATCATAATAGGTTCTGTAAAGTGGGATAGGAAGGGCCAGCTCAGATCCCTGAAACCTTTCTTTATGCTTTGGACAATCCATTTGGACCTCTAGATCTCACATGGCCTTAGAGGGGAGATTTTTCAGCTGGGATCAGCCCTGTAATTTACCAACAAGCTGCAAATAAAAACTCAAAGGAGGCCCATCCCCAAGGTGGTGGCAGTTATTTTAACAGGCAGACACATTCCATTAAATATTTAATTAGAATACAGTCTCACCAAAGCTCTCCCACCATAAGAGACTGAAAAACACAGCCCTCTAGGACTTACCCAATATTGCTCACTTACTACCAAGTATATAGATGCTGGTTGGCTTCAAATGTAGCAAGAGGGATTCAGGTTAGATCTAGAAATTCAGAACTTTAAAACTTATGGAAGATCTTGGGAGTCATCTAATTGAATCTCCTGCTTTATAAGGAAGCTGAGGTCCAGAGAAATTAGAAACTCATGAAAAAAATCGAACAGCAGTTGTATCTGACCCAAAACCCAGGACATCCATAGCACAAGCCTTTGTCCTGCTGGCCTCACTCACCCAGGGCTACATAACCTGGCTAATTGGCTATCCCTGGGCCTGGGCTGGTACGAACAAAATGATATCTGGTGGAGGAATGTCTGGGCTGAAATCTTGAGTTGTCTCTAATGCCCAAATATTAGCCCAGGATACAGCTCTGGGATTGCTTTTTAGCTCAATCATTTAGATGTTCAAACACTCTTTGTTGATGAAATAGGAGATCCCTATTGTGTAGGTCATGATGCTCTAAACTATAAAGAGGAAACTCAACAGAGAGATGAAAATCATCCCCAAATAGTTCCACTGTTATTCCAATCAAAGGCTGCAATCCCTTCACCAATAGCTAATGCACAATTACCAAGTTCATAAAATGAATGGTCTGAGAGTCTATAAAGTAAGGGGAGGAGGGACTTTTTACTCATTAGCCTAATCCCTCTTGGATGGGGACTATCTCTGCTTGGTGCTCTCAGAGACCCAGAACAGAGTAGGCAGTCCTTGCCTGGAAGGACCTACTGAAGGGCAGCAGCCTGCTGCAGCCCACCGCACACACACAAGGACAGCAGCGCAGTTGCTGAGTGACTGCTGTGTGCCCACATCATATGAGGTACTGAACCCATTATTTCTTATTCAATTTTCACAACATCATTGTAAATTAGGTATTATTTCACCTCTTTTATAAGAAGAGGAGAATGAGATACAAATGGAGTAAGACACGAATTGCTTAAAGTACTTTCCCAAGGTCACACAGCAAGAAATTGGTGGAGCCAATAGATGAAGCCCAGCTCTACCGCCAGTCACACACAAGAACCACCTGCAAACTGGACACCTCAGTGTCCAATAACATAGGGACACTAAGCATTGAATCATTCAGGGAGAAAATTGTGGAAGGTCTCCCAGACAAGGTTCCCTGGGACTTTTGAGAAAGGTGAGGGGTAGCTGGGAGGGCCTCATTAATAGGTGACAGACCTATCAGAAAAGAAGCTGACATTTATTGAGCAACTGCTATATGTGTTGAGATCTATGCCATGTGCTTCCCTATACAATCTCATCTATTTCTCACAACAACTTTCTGAGATCAGCTTTATGATCCTAAAAAGACTTAGATTCAGAAAGGGCAAGTGACTTTCCCAAGGTCACACAGCTAGTAAATGATAGATTTGGGATCTGAGCTTAGACCTGTCTGGTTCCAATAGAAGAGAACAAAACCACTGACTTGACCAGAGGGGATAGCAGGTGGTGGAGAGAGTCTAAGAAATAGAGGCCACCTGTAGGTACATCTCTCCTAGACTAGATAAGCTAATTTTAAGTCTTGGCTCTGAATTTTTCTTGGCCGAGTCCATCTCTCCTCCCCCAGGAGGGCTCATGAAGACGGCAAAGGAATACATTGATAAGATTGCATTAATATGCAAGGGGACTGCACAACTTTTAAGCACAACCATGCTACTTTAATCAGTTTTCCCAGAAATGTTTACACCTCACCTATTCATGCAAATCCCGTCAACTGCTATCAGCAACCTTGTGAGTCACACAATCTGGCCTGCAGCCAACAACAGGGGCTTTAAGGCAGACAGAACGAAGTTAAAACTTGGTTTCCCCAAATTGGAGCCTCTGTTTCCTCATCTCTTAGGCAGAGTTAACCACTCATGCTGTCTAGGGTTGTCATAGCACTAAGGAGTTTATCGCCAGTCTCCCTCCAAGGCCACCCTTCACCGTTCCCTTCTCCAAGCCAAATCATCCCTACTCCACACCCACCATTTTGCCTTCAGTTGGGGAGGAGGGTGAGTCACCTGGGGCTCTAATCTGTGTCCATACCAACCACTCCCTGACTGAGAAGAGAGAAGCTGGAGAGGGTTTCATCTCTGGGAAGAACCAGAGGAAGGTGATCCAGGTAGGGTGGGGAATAGGGAGGCAGCCCAGCAGGTGCTGGAGGCAGAGGAACTCCAGAGCCCCTGAGGTTAAATGGGTCAATGCTAGGTATTGGATCCCCTCTACATCAGGGAAAGCTGGGGCAATGGGAGAGCTCCCCTACCTCAGAGGCCTAATGGGAGTCAGTGACCAAGGATTGAAATGCCAATGCTCCATCCACACATGCAAGCTCTTAGTGTGCTATGAAGGAAAACGACGCCATAGCAATGCCACCAAGGCCAAGTGGCATCTTTGCCTCCCGAAACTGCCTCAGCAACTCCCAAGGGATAAAGCCCATCCTCCTCCCCGAAGTCACTCTGGCCTTCGCAGGCCCCAGACCCTGAGACTTTTCTCACAGCAGTCCTTTCTCAGTCATACCTTCTTTTGTCCTCAGCACCTATCTAACTCTCCCCAGTCTGCAAGAGTCATCTCAAGAGTCACCTCCTCTGTTAACCCAGGTACCCAGCAGGGCAGTTCTCTCATTCCTCCCACCTCCTGGGGATCTTTGTCACTCCCCTACTTCTGCTCCGAGCACACACAGCCTGTGTGAAAGGAGCTTTTCTCCCTCATTCCCAGGAGCCTTGAAGGGCACAGTTGGGGCTGGTTCTTTCTGTGTTTCTAGCACTCAGCCTGGAGCCTGGCCAATCACAGGTGCTTGTGCCAAGGAAGCCATTATTTCTTTCCCTCCCCTTCTTCCTGGATGTCAGAGATTGGGTCTACAGAAGCTGTAAACATGGTATAGCTCACCCAGGTCAAACTTGGGAGATGTCCTTGGCTGGGAGGCAGTGGATTGGCCTCAAAGACTGTGCTCCTGTAATAAGAGGAAGATTTCTTTGCTTTTTACCTCTCAGTTGTAAATTTCTTAAAGGGATATTGCCTCTTATCAGTTCCCTCCTTCTTCCTGCCAATTCTGAGAGGAAAGTCGGCCTCCTCTGGAGCTCCCTCTCTAGGCATGCCCACCACTCCCCATCCCTCTCCTCCTCCCACTCCAGCCTTGTAGCAGAGGATGTAATTAGGCCCTTCCCCAGGATGGTACCACCTCCATGCAGTTGGACTGCCCATCCAACGGGGGATAATTTATGGAAATGGGTAAAGGTATTTTAAATTATTCAATTTAAATGTAAATAGGGGAGATGGTTTCTTTGAATAAATTGTCTTATTTATGTTCCGTTCGACACTCCTCTCAGGGACATGTGGAGCAGTTTAGAGCTGTCTGGAGCACAGAACCCAGGATTGTGGGACCTTCTCCTGCCCCTGGGGTGGTGATTTGGTGACAAATACCCCTCACAGCTGCTGTCCCAGCTGTGGTCAAGAATATGCCAAGTTTCACTCCACCCCACTCTGGGAAGGCGTGCATGTGAGCGGAAAGCAACTCCTCCATCTGTTTGCTGGTAGGTGGCAACGAGGCAGGGGGCTCTTCGCCCCCCTTCCCTTCTGCCCAAGGTCTCTTTCCATCTGAGTCTCCGGCAGTGTGGGGCTTTGCCTGGATAAATTCCTTCATGCTTTGAGATGCTGTCTGTGGGCCTTCTATTCTAAGAGACTTTCTATCCTAAACGAAGTCTTCTAGGAACAGGATTCCCATGAGAGGAAAGACCTTCCTTGATACACCTCAGGCATTGTCATATGTGCCATGGGGAAAGCATTTGAGAGTAAGAAGAGAGACTATTCTTTAGCCCCCTATGTACCACCCAGATGCCAGCCCTGCCATCTCATGGGATTGGGCCACCATTACACATGAGCAACCAGTGATTGATGTATCTGTTAGGGGTTTCTCAAGGGCAAAGGACAGAACATTCAACAGCTCAAAGTGGCTCAAATCATGCAGAATTTTCCAGCTCTGGAAACCTGTAGGTAGGACAGAATTCAGAATTTGGGTATAAATCTGGAAGTATGGTCCTGTTTCCCTGTGATTCTTTCTTGTGCATCATCATTTTCAGACTAGACCGTAAGATAGCTGGGGCAGCTAAGAGCCTTAGATCCACCCATAACATTCAGACAAAACCAGAAGAGAGCAATTCTCAGTGACTCTTCCAGAAATGTAAAGAAGGCTTTCCCCCACCCCTCAGGAAAACTCTTCTTACATCTCATTGGCCCCATCCTGACCAACTGCTAGCAAGGGATTTCCTCAGACCAATCAGGTCTCCCAAGAGCTGGGAGTGAGCCCGTCTCTTCCTGAGGCACACACAAATTCAGAGTCCTGTGAGGGAGGAGGAAGTAGGGTCTGAGCGCTGGAGAGACAATATCCACTAGAGCAGCAATTGAGTAAGTGTGTCAAGTGTGTGATTCTTGTTGAAATCAATACATGGTTTAATCACTAACCATATATGTTTCAGCCGTCCCTGTTTGAATTGTGTCAATTCCTTTCTGCCTGATTCTAAGAACCAGATTATTGCTCAACCCCCAAAGAATAGAGAATCAGACTAATGCTCCAGATCAAAAATTGATTGACAAGATGGTCCAAGTAATTGACACAAATTGCTGTCCAGATGCCTTAACTCTTTCCTGAGATAGCCATAAATGAAAGGACGGCTTGCCCAAGCCCCACAATAAAGCTAACCCCCTTGATGCCATTTATTCATTCATTCTACCAGTATATAAAGACTGTATACCATGTACCAGGCACAAGCTAGAGGCAGGAGATTCACTGACATAAAAAGGGCACATTTTCTGTTCTTATGGACTTACCATCCTTGCAGTGAATTTTATGTTTGTTTCAGTTGGTTTGGCTGCCCACAAACAACTTCGTTAAGTTTGGGAATTTCCAGAGTCATGAGTCACATCTCCCTGAGGTAGGAACCGAATTCTTGGCTACCCAGCCTCCTTTTCAGGTAGGGCACAGACATGTGACTCAGACCCAGCAATCAGATTCATTTATAAGAGGCTTTGCTCTAGCAGGGAGGAATTTGAGTAAGGAGGCAATGCCCAGAATCCATGCTGCTGGTAAGGGTGGAAATGGAGATATCCGGCTTCAGGGCAGAAATAAAAGCAGGATTAAGGTCCTGTCTCAAAAGTTCAGTCAGTGGGGAGAGGCAGTAGCAGGAGCTGGTATCTGGTGGGACAGCAGCAGCAGCTAGTTTCCTCATCAATCCAGTTCTATGGTGCAGTGGGGCACTGTGACTGGGAGCTTAGCCTTGAGTCTGGTTCTCCAGAACAAACATAGGATTAAATGACTGATTCTGCTTAATCAGTCGGTCACTTTTATTGCATATGGCCACAAACCCCAATTGATGCAGAAGCATTCCCCATGGTTGGTAAGGGTTACTCATTCTGAAGACCCAGTCTGGGTGGCACCTTCCCTAAATTCCCTTAAGCCTAGGCACTTGGCTCATGCTTCTTACAGCAGTCTTAATAGAAGCATGATCCCCTGTATGAGTCTCCACTATGCCCCAACACACAGACACACAGACACAGACACACACACACACACCCCTAAGCAACTTGAGACTTGGGATCACATATTTTTCATCATTATGTCCTCAGATCTAGCTTAGAACCTGGATCAGAATAGGTGCTTGTTGCAGCATGATCATTTCCACTGACTTCATTATTGACCTCAAAAAGCCTACCAGTGCCTAACTCCGGACTGAGAAGCATATATAGACAATGGCCCACATTTTGTCCCTACTTTCTCCAGAATCAGAGACTAGGTTCACATCCTTGGCCCCAGGCACTGTAGTCCCCACCAGAATGTCCCCTAAAATACTACACAACTGTCCTCTGACCCCTGCCCAATACTCTAACCACTCCTGAAAGACTTGCAGTTACTCCTTTCAAACAGCTGGTGCCTCTCAGTCTTGGCTCCATATCCTCAAACCACACTCCCATACTCCTGGGAAAATGTTCATCTTTGGACATGGAGATAATGTTCTGAAGGCCCCTGGAGAGATATGTCCATATTGGTTATGTTGCCCACCCAAAGATGTCCTTCATCCTGGCCAGTCCCATACACAGAGGCACACATTACCCATCTTCAGGAAGAGTCAGAGGAAATGAACAAGCTTTATAGGATTAATTTCACACCCTTGGGCATGATAAACAACCAAGCAGAGAAATGTACCCATGGAGGGAGCTTATGGCCCTGCATATCGGAGTAATGCATCACACCCTGAAAAAGAAAGCCTGTCTTTAGACACTTTCTCCACACCCACCTTTTCTCCATACACTGCTCCACTTGGAACAGACTCACACAAGCTCCTGCTGTACCTTCCTGGGCACGGTCATGACCTACACACTCTCCTTCTCCAGGCAGCACATAGCCCCTCATTGGCTGGAGGACTGAGGAAGCCCAAGGCAGAGAACACATGGCCTATTACCTCAGTCAGGAGTGCCACCCCTCAGATGAGTCAGACCACTGGGATGCAAACCTCAGCCCACTTTTTACTCTCTGTGTGACCTTGGGCAAGTGACCTAAATAGTACAAACTTCACAGAGTTCTTCGAAGGATTAAATGAAATACTGTTTGCAAAAGCTTAGCAAGGTGCCTAGCACATAGTAAGTCCTCAATAATCTTAGCTATTTTTATTATTATTATGACTCTCTATAGCCAAGAAGCTCTTGCTTCATCTAACCTGAATCCTACCCACTATCCTTTAAGGCCATTCCTGTGTGTTCTGTTCGCAGTAGGCATGGAACTCAGCAGTCTCCAGCATGATATGATAAGGAAAGTAATGGTGCTGAAAGCAGAAGAACTATGTCCAAATACCATTTCAAGTCTGCTAGCCATGATTCTTTTTATATCCAATCAGCATAAGACAGATTCTAAATACATGATTTCTAGTTGTGTGGACAGACAGATATCACTATGGTTATCTGAGCCAAAGGACACAGGGTCCTTGTTTGTACAGTAAGAAAAGTAATGTCCCCAAGAGTCATAGTGAGGATGAAATCAAATGCAATAACATGTAAGAGAGTGCCTGAGAGCACAGGTGGTCAGGGATGCTAGGTGAATCTGGATCTACTCAAATGCTTGGAGAGTGTTCCCTAAGCCTCCTCCACCTGAAGATAAATAATCACTTCATTTCTACAACCTCCCCTTCTTTATGTATTACTCAGAATATTCCATCATGTTTCTTCAGCTTAAGGAGCACTTATTTAATGGTGAGAAACCAACATCAGATTTTCTCAGAAGTAAATAAAATTCTTGCAGTTCTCCACAGTAAAGCCGATGACTCTAGCAGTGGACATGTGCACCACACTTCTACAGTTAAAAATGTGTTCTCAGTATCTTACCAAACACTTTCACAGTCCAGCTTTGCCAAAAGGGAAACTAGCTCAGAATGGGGATCCAACTTTCCCAAAGTGGTAGATGTGAACTCACCTTGTAACCAGTCTCTTTCTACTCCATTGGTCATGCTGCCCTCTGCCAGCATATCCTCCCATGCCAGCCTAGAAGGCCCTTATAGATCTTCTAGCTCAATACTTGGCATCATGCCTGGCACAGAGTAGATTTCCGATAATTAATCATCTAATCTAATCATCAATCCAACTACTTCATTTCACCATGGGAGAAATTGAGGCAGAAGGAGAAGTAGCCCAAGGTCACACAGCATAAAAGTGTTGTGATGCACCCATGTCAGAATTAGAAGAATATACATGAGCATATGGTCAAGGCCCTGCCCATTCCTTCTCTGGTAATTAAAGGCAAGTTCTTCCACTCAGATCTTGGAAGAGGGGAGAAAAGTGGCTTCAGAGGCTGGATATAGTAGATTCATTGCAAAATGACCCCAAATCCTCTCCTACTTATATCCATGCCCCTTTACAATGTGACTTTGCTGTTTCTCCAAATAAGAAGTAACGTCTATTTCCCCTCCTGTTGAATCTGGGCTACTTTATGACTTGCTTTGACCAGTAGAATTCTACAGAAGTGACAGCATGCCAGTTCCAAGGCTAGGCCTCAAGAAACCTTGTGGCCTTTCATGCTCTTATAACACTGCCAGTACCATGTGCACAAGCCTGGCCTTGCTTGCAGGATGGAATATATGTCTAGAAGAGCCCAGTTGTCCCAACTGAGGCCTCCTAAACCTGCCTATGGTTTAGGCAGCTGCTCCCAAAATGAGAACACATCCTAGATCAACAGAAGTGCTCCTCAACCTACAGCCGACAACAAGTATGTAAGTGATCCTGGCCAAGATAAAAAATAAAATAAAATAAAAACCACTTAAATAACCAATAGACTCATAAGAAATCATAAATCTAATTATTTTATGTCACTGAGTTTGGGGGCAGTTTGTTAGAAAGCACTAGCTAACATATACACTGGGCCTTAACAAAAGACCCCAAGTCATAACCATGGAGAAGTTGAGACCTGTGCTCTTGCAGGCCCTTGAAAGGGCAGGACTCTTTTCTACAAAGAGCAACCATCTGCTCTATCCAGCTGCTAGACCCTGGCCTAGCCCAGGACCAGTGAAGTCAGTTCTAGTTTCAGCTCTGCCTTTCCTACCCACCTTGATATCTGCAACACCCACACCATGGCCATATCGGGGAGGGGCAAAGGCCCCAGTGCTCTGTATAGGGAGGGGTGCAGTAAGAGTTGAAGTGGTCCACAGCCCAGAAAGAGCTAATCTAGAGGCAAACTCTGTCAAAGCCCCGGGGTGGCACCTCCACAGTAGAGAAGCATCCAGGACTAGACTTCTCCCCACCCACCCACCCAGGGGGAGCAATCAGCCCTGGAGTAGGCCAGGTCACTTGACATTTGAGGGGAGTCATTATTAGACACTTAATTCCCAATCAGAGCTCAAGAATCTCTGAGGACCCGTCAGCTGCCTTCTCATTCCAGGGAGCATTAATGGAAGGAAAGGAAGTGCAAAACCCATCCAGGTCTGGGCAAAGGCTCTCATGAATCACCCCTCTGACCCCAGACCCCTCCTTTCCTCCTGAGGCAAGCTACCATAAGCCAGAGTGTGGAGAGTAGGAGACTCCAGAAGCAGGGACCTTGACTCCTGGGTCCTCAGAAAGACCAGGGCACAGGGAGGCTCAAAGTGATGCCTAAAGGAAGGCTGGGTCAGATCTCAGATTTCTGCTGGGCCCAAGGTCTTTTTCTCTAAGGCTCACAGCTCTAAGGGTGCTGAGTCCCTGTTCTAGGCAGCTACCTCCTGCCTCAGACAGTCATCTGGGACCAAGACCAGGCTTCTCCCCTGACACACATGGTAGAATTCCCTCTCTGCAGCCAGACAGCCCTACTGCTATCTTGGAGTGAGCCATGGCCCAGAAGTATGAAGGCCTGGGCTCTCTCCACTCAACAGAGGGATCTTGGGCAAGCCAGCTAACCTCTCCTGCTCTGAAAAGAGGGCAGTGATCCCTGTCCTGTGTCTCTCTGCAGGAAGCTATTGTAAGAATCCTATCTTTTAATGTATGGGAAAGCAGATGATAAATTGTAAAATAAAGGGTGGGTACAATTGTCCTGAACTGGATCATCATCACAATATAGGCAAGCTCAGATGAACCAGGTGCAGGTGTGATGGTGTGATGATGTGATGGTGTGATGGTGTGACGGTATGTGTGTGTGTGTGTGTGTGTGTGTGTGTGTGTGTGTGATTGCATGCTTCAGCACTCTGATACTAATAATTCATGGTCTGGGATTATCTGTGGGCTTTCACTATCTATATCTTTATTCAAACAGTGAATCAACTGTATTGATGTGTTACAGCCTAAATGCAGAGGCAGAGTTTTGAGGTTACAAAAGAAAAGGAATGAAAAGCCTTGTAGTGGGGTTTAACAATCTATAGAGAGTATGCATGTGTGTGAGCATGCATGCGCGCACACACACACACACACACACACACACACACACACACACCTGTGTTCTCAAGGAACTTAATAACTGTATGCCAAAAGTAAAGAAATAAGAGCATGGGGAGTCATAGAATAAAGGGCCCTGAGAGTGGTCAATACAGAAAGCTTCCTGGAGGAAGAGATAAATTCTGAGCTGGATTTTAATAGAAAGCCTGGGCATGTAAGCAATAGGAAAAATGCATTGGGAAAAGGACAGAAATGGATCAGTTTTAAGTATTCTGTTATCAATAATGACAATTATACTTTACCTTTGTAGAGGAACTGAGGATTTGCAAAGCTTTCCACATGTATTTTCTCATTTAAGTGTCAATACAGTCCCCTGAACTAGACAAGTCAGTTTTTATTATCCCAGTTTTATAAATGAGGCCCGAAGAAGATAAGTGATTTTCCCAGTGTCTCCCAGCTCATAGGCAGTGGAGCTGTTAGAAGTGCCCAGGGTTCCTGACTTCTACCTAGCCAGTGCCCTTTCCACAAGTCTCTCCACAATCCCACCTCACCATCATGTCTAGTTAAGTCTGTAAGCTCCTTGGGGGCAGGCACCATGTCTGGGTAATGGACTCTGGGCAGCCCTTGGAAAATTAGTCAGTAAAGGGGAGCGGTGGCTTTAGAGTAAGACAGAATTGAGGTCAAACCTAAGTTCTGCCATTTACTTTGACTTTGGTTTGTTAGTTCCTCTCTGAATCTCAGTTTATATAGAATAGATTATTATGAGGATTAGAAGACCGAATGTCTTTGAAGAACTTAGCATTGTGCCTGGCGTGTAGTATTTGCTCAATTAATTAGGTAGCTAATATCATTAACTTCTTGGTTATTAGTTCATTAATGCTAATCAAGAAGACTTTTTTTAGCCACATTGTTTAATTTTAAAATATCCTGCTTCATATTATCTATTTTTTTTATTGAGGTAACATTAGTTTATAACATTATAAGTTTCATTAGTGCAACATTATAAATCGACATCACAACCAAAAGTGAGCATGTCATCATACAATTGACCCACCCTCTCTCCATAGTCCTTCCCCTCTGCTAACCACCAATTTGTTATCTTTAGCTGTGAGTTTGTTTTGTATTTGTTTTTACACTTCACATATGAGTGAAATTATACAACCTCTGTTTTTTGCCATCTGACTTATTTAACTGAGCATAATACCCTCAAGGTCCATCTATGTTGTCACAAATGGCAAGATTTCACCTTTTTATGGCTGAGTAGTACTCCATTATATATCTATACCATATCTTGTTTATCCATTCATCCATCATGGAAAGAACATAGGTTCTTTCCACATCATGGCTATTGTAAATAATGCTTCAAGGAACATAGGAGTGCATATATCTTTTCAAATTGGCATTGTTGTATTCTTCAGATAAATGCTCAGAAGTGAAATTGCTGGATCATATGGCAGTTCTATTCTTAACTTTTTGAGAAATCTCCATATTAATTTCCATAGTGTCTGTACTAGTTTACATTCCCACCAAGAGTGCACAAGGGCTCCCTTTTCTCCACATCCTCAGCAACACTTATTATTCTTATCTTATTGGTAATAACCATTCTAACAGATGTGAGGTGATATCTCTTTGTGGTTTTGACTTGCATTTCTCTAATAATTACTATTGTTCAATACCTTTTCATGTCCCTGTTGGCTATCTGTATGTAAGACTTTCTTAGCCATTTCCCACCAGTTTCTACCTTCTAAGATAAATAGGTCATTCAACGCCTTCACTGTGACCATTCACTACTGTTACAAGAGATGGTTCCTAGTGAGCACAAGCAATACACTTCTCCCTTCATCCACCTGGGCCCATATGTCCAGTCTAGACCCCACACCCCGGAGGAGCTGTAGGAATGTTCCTGCACCAACTGGTGTCAGGCTTGAGCCCTCAGCCACCTGTTAAAATCCATTTCAGTCGCCAGAGCTCTCATTTCTATTAAAACCCTTTGCCAAGAAAGCAGAAAGGTAATTATGAATCCTAGTCTTAAATCACTCTACAGCTGAATTATTAAAGGGAAGAATTAAAAATAATCAGGCTTTTTCATTACACTTCATAGTAGGGAAATTAAAGGTGTAAGAATGTATTTTTTCCCTCAGATTTAAGTATTCATTTTGGAGATTTATAGAGGAGTTGAAATAATTCTATGCATGCCCAGCTCCCCTCTTTATGAAAGGGGGAGAAAGAAAACCTTGTAAAATTCAAAGGGAGATAGAGCAAAGAAGAGATTTAACATAAAGAAGTACAACTGAGTGTTTTGCATTTTAATACATTTTTTTTCTGCACAATTACACCACTGAGTGATATGGCAGAGAGAGATTAGGCTACTGCTAATTTCAGCTACTGGATGGTGAAATGGCAAGGGGTTTCACCAGCTGTCAGGTCAGAAAAAGCATGCTGGGGCGTGAGCTGGCTCCTCTGATCTCCAAGCACTCTGAAGCAGGGACTCTTTCAGCACCAAGCTCCCCACACCCTTCTTCAGAGAAGACAAGGCGAGAGATCCGGGTCACTTTATGGAACAGGAAATCCAAGGCACCAGGAGGAGTAAAAGCAGTGGCCTGGGGCCTGGGGACCAAAAGAGGAGGGTCACAGAGAGAAACTTCCACAGATGTGGAAGAAGGTGGAAGAGAGACAGGTGGGGCGACCTTCCCTCCCTCAGCCCTCTTCTTCACTTGAACCCCCACATCCCCAAAGCTGAGTGTGAGAAACAAAGCTGTACAGGATTAGGAGAGAGACAGGAGGATATGAGAAGGCCTGGGTC
Source organism: Rousettus aegyptiacus (assembly GCF_014176215.1). NCBI lineage: Eukaryota > Metazoa > Chordata > Mammalia > Chiroptera > Pteropodidae > Rousettus > Rousettus aegyptiacus. Next base: position 35,266,393 of record NW_023416308.1, on the reverse strand, counting down.
CTCAGATCAAATCCCACGAGCTCCTGATGAATGAAACCAAGGAATCTCTCCCTTCCCCAGTCCCAGCCAGTTAGAGGATGTGGACCAGACTTCCCTGAGACAGATGAGAACAGATGTGAATTCCTTTTCTGAAACCAAGTACAGAAGGGGAAGAAACGACAAGAGAGCAAATCTGGAGAGGAAGCATCCAAGGAGGCTTCTGGGAGGAAGGAAGCAGGGAAGAGAGGATAGTTTGCAGGTGAACAGAGAGGCAGCAGAGCAGGGGCATTCAGTTCTTCCTGCTCTGGCTCTGCAGCATCTGGAGACCACTGTTTCTTCTACCTACATGGAGCAGCGCAAGGACAGAAGAATCAGAACACCATCAACACGTGAGCATCATTGGCAGCAGCTGGGTAGTCCCAATATGACCCAAGAGAGGGTATTCAGAGGAAGCTAGACCCATCCAGATGTTCTCCAATAGCTGGCCTGTCTTTCTGTAAGGACGCCAAGCTGGAACACCTCTGACTTGTGTCCCTTCAGCCCACACAGACAACAGCTGGATCGGGGGGGGGGTGGGGGGAGAAGGGTGGGGCTCCCCTGATAGAGCTGCTCAGCTGCAGCCTCCCTCCCCTGAGGTGGTAACGAATTGCAGAGAAGCGCCACTGAGAGGAGTCAGAACAATTTCTATTAAACATAATTTCCTAATGCAAAGGTTACAAGGGGACCTGGTGGAGATAATCAGGATTGAATACTCACTCCAACCTGCTCTGAGGGTGGGGGCTCGGGGCCTGGTCCAAGGTTCCACATAGTCCAGCCTGAAAAGAAGGGCCCTAGGGTTGGGTAAGGCCCTAAACAGCTTTCAGTGTATGTCTCTCAGACTCTTGCATGTGATCATTACTGAGAGTTCGCAGGATGCCAGGGACTGTGCAAAGTGTTTTCCATGTATCATATCCTCACAAAATCCCCGAAAAATTGAAATTATGTCACCATTTTCAAGATGAGCAAATTGAGACTGAAAGTTCCTGTGACTTGCCCAACCAAGATCACATCTCCAGAAATTAAAAAGCGAATGCAGGATTTAAACCCAGGTCTCTGATTGAATGTTACACAGCATTTCCATCCTCCCTTTCCACCTCCCAGGGCTCTGTCCTTCACCACTGTCCTTTGGAAGGGAAAATGGAGCCTTAGAAATGGGGAGGAGTTGGGGCAAACCTGAAGTGCAGCAGAGTCTGCTTGACTCCTATCTGGGAATTCACCCTCCACTCAGTCTCTGATGATTTGGATATCTATAAGGAAACCACAGATTTTAAATGGTTCTGTGTCTCCTCAGAGACTAACATGGTGCCCTGCTGAGCTGGAGGGGGTATATTTGTCCCTGCAGCCAACTCAGGGGTGCTGAGAGCTCTTAGACTCTGTATCTTGAGAACAATTGGCATTGACTCCATACACACCTCTCCCTGTGGCCCGCAAAATTGTCTTCAAACCAACCTTATCTCTAAGCAGTGACCCTACCCTCTTTCTTCTCCCATCACCATGGATCTCAGATGGTGGTGCCAGTATAGCCAAAACCAAGAGAAAGGAGGGGACTTCTTAGAAGGTTCGGAGATTCCTCCCAACCCCTGTTATAAGCTTGTAGAAATGGCCTTGGACTTGGTGGTAGGTTGGGGATGGGTATGAAGCAGGAAGGGGCAAATAGTTCTGAGACTGTAATAGTAAGTAACAAACCCTATTCTCCTACAACTCAGAGGCTCCTGATACCACCAGAGCTCAAGTGAGGGTAGTTTCAGGAACACTGGAACTTTGTTCTGCCAAAAGCTTCTGCAGCTGTGGAAACGCTAATTTGGAAAGGGAGAAATGTTCCAGATGTGCCCTTGGGGACAAAGGCAGACCCTTAGAAGCTGCAGCTGAAATCCTCAAGGAATCTCACCACCACTCCCACATCCTGGGAGAGAAGGAACTTGAGCTACTGGGGGCATGTGATCACAAATTCCCCTCCCCTCCTCCTCTCCTTCCCTTCTGCACCTCCCCTGCTCCTCCCTGCTCTGGTCCCTCCACCCCAGCAATGAGCTCTGCACCCCACCCTCAGCAGGGTGCATCTCCCCATCCCTCATTAGTAGATGAGGTTCTTGCAGACTGCCATGGACCTGCCTTCCTGGGACCTTCGAAGCAGGGGAACAGCATGAAATATGCAGCTGCCTTTGGCAGATCCCATTCCCCGAGTAGCTCACTCCATACACATTAAACTTGGATGTGGAAGCTCTGGCTGAAGACATCCAACACTTATGTTCTTCAAAAACAGTGGAGGCTACTTCTGTCTCTAGGCAAAGGAGCTCACTTCCTGGGTGTCTGAGATTCTACCCCTCCAAACTGCCTCCCCCTACACACACTTTTGTTGAAAATCGCGGTGGTTCTCAAAGCGTGGTCCCTGGACCAGCAGCATCAGCATCACCTAAGAACTTGTTAAAATGCAAATTCTCAGACTCTAGATTTATTGAATCAGAAACTGGAGGTGGGATACAGCAATTTGGGGTTTAGAAAGCCTACCAGGCAATTCTGATTCATGGTTAAGTTTGAGAACAGTTGAACTAAAGACCCCAAACAACTTGATGGAGATCCCCTGTGTACCCAGGGCTGTGCTAAGGCTGGCAGAGAAGAAAGATATCTCCTTCCCTGCATGGGGTTGGCAGTCTGTGACTGGCCTGAGGGATGATAATCAAGCAGCCTCTGTAAGACCAGCCCGAGAATCCTGGATGGCACAGAGGAGAGAACTGAGTGCTATAGGGAATGAAGGCTCCTTGGAGGAGGGGAATTAAACTAAATTGGGGTTAAATGTAAATCAAACCCACAGTGAGATGTTACCTCATACCCTTTAGGATGGCTACTATTTAAAAAAAAAAAAGAAAAAAAACAGAAAATAAAAAATATTGGGAAGAATGTGAAGAAGTTGAAACCTTTGTACACTGTTGGTGGGAATGGAAAATAGTGCAGCCACTAATAGAAAATGGTTTTTCTAAAAATTAAAAATAGAATTATTGTATGATCCAGCAATTCCACTGCTGGGTGTATATCCAAAAGAATTGAAAGCAGGGTGTCCAGGTGATATTTGCACACCCACAGTCATAGCTGTACTATTCACAATAGCCAAAAAATGGAAACAACTCAAGTGTCTATTGACAGATAAATGGATAAACAAAATATGGTATATCCATACAATGGAATATTATTTAGCCTTTAAAAAGAAGGAAATTCTGACATACCCTACAACATGGATGAACCTTGAGGATGTTATGCTAAATAACAAAAATAACAAAAAGACAATATTGTCTGATATCTTTTATATGAGGTTCCTAGAGGAGTCAAGGTTCATAGAGACAGAATGTAGAATGGTGGTTGCCAGGAGCTTGGGGAAGGGGAAATGGGGAGTTGTTGTTTAATGGGTATAGAGTTTCAGATTTGCAAGATAGAAAGTCTGGAGATCTGTTGCACAACAATGTGATTAAAACACTACTAAACCATACGCTTAAAAATGGTTAAGATGACAATTTTATGTTATGTGTATCTTACCATAATTAAACTTTTTTTAAATAATTGGGGCCAAAATTTGAGCAGGAAAGGGGATAATGACTCCAGCAAGTTTCATGTGTGCAGTTTGCCAAGGCTGTCACATTCCCATCTGGTTGAGAGAGGAACAGAGCAGAAATGAATATGGGATATTCATTTAAAGAGAGATGAAACAGACGGGTTTCCCTGCCCACAGTCTCCATACAGTAAGTGAAGAGCTGGCTCTGGGGCTCAGATTCTTATCCCTATGCCAAGCCCCTTTCCTTGCAGTGAAGAGTCCCCCACGTCTGGAAGCTGCAGGAAGGCCAGATCTCAAGTAGCTTCTGAAGGTGGTGTTGGGGAGCTCTGTGGTCAGGCAAGAGAGGAGGGGCGAGGCGAGGGTGTACATCCCAGTGTCACAGCTGCTGCCTTGCACAGTCATTAACAGCACTCTTTAGTTTCAAGAGTGCCCCAGTTTGGAAGACACATTATATACTCATTCCAACTGTAAATGACTGGAAGGCCAAGGCAAGAAAGAGGAAGCAGCCCGGCTTCTTAAGGAGGTGAGTTCTCACGAGGATCTCAGGAAGTCCCTCTGGCTGTAAGCAAAAGACTCAAAGGATAGAGAAGAGAGGTGATAAAGGCTGCAACCTGGGGCTAGAAATGTCCTGGACCAGGGAAGTTGTTGTTGGAAGAAAAGAAGAAGACATGGGAGGAATGCAGGGTCAGCAGACTGAGACACATGGGCCTTACCATGGACCCCCAGGAATGTCACATGCCTTCTCCTGGCTGCCATTCTCCATCATCCCCTTCTCCATCTCACGCCCTGGGTTCTCTATGTAGAATCCAAAAAAATAAGGTTAATTGGTAAAAGACACAGAACCCCTCAGAAGGAATCAGCTATGGGGTTCTCCTCAACTTCTGAGCTTTTCCCATAGCCCAGCCTAGGGTCAAGGCAAAGCCCAGACCAGCCTACAGGGACCATCCCACCCCATCCACCCATCTCAGTCCTGACCAACTTCTCTTCTTCAACTCTGGCCTCAATCTCCAACTCATCCCTCCCAACCCTGTGCCCCTGCAGCTGTGCCCCTGTGCCCCATGCCCTTGCCCCTGCAGTCTTCCCCAAACCCTCCTCCTCTAGGAGCCTCTCTTCTCTCACCCTCCCCAGGTCTGAGGACCCATACCCAGAAGACTTGTATTTGACTCCAAGCTCCTCCATCTAGTTTGTTTGCAATCTAAAGCAACTAATTTCACCTCTCTGAACCTCGACATTGTCAGCTTCAAAATGATACTACATGCCCTATTCAGAGAGTTATGGGGCTTCAACAGGATGAACACGTGAAGGACCTCTTGAAGGTAGTATCTACTGTGCCTGATACTTCCTGTTCTGTCCAATACTACTCAGCATTAATGTACAAACCAGTCTCTTGCTTCACTTCTATGGAAGTTTCCTCTATGAGGAATAGCTTTCTCTCCCCTCCCTCACCCACACCAGCATGCACCATGGATCGAAGGCTCAGGGAGACACAAGTCAGAGACGATGGCAGATGGAAAATAGTGGGTGGAATCCGAAGTACCCCCTGGCCCCTCTATCCTTTACCTTTGGAAAATGATAATGGGATCTTTTCCAAAGACACTCCCCTCAGGGAATATTGTCAATACTGACATGGATATGAGTTGTCAATCCCTGGACTCCTCCATCTCACAGTGAGGGTTGTGGGGGCACATGGCCAAGTTCCTTGAGAGCAGGGGCAGTAAGAAACACATCTCTTCCCCCCAGTGCCTGACACAGGTGTGTGGTCATGTTTATAAGGACAGAGGGAAAAGCAGGGAAGGAGGAGCCAGTCTTTACTCAGCCCAAGTCTTGAGGGCTCAGGTTCAGTATGAGATTAGGGTGAGAGGTGAAGGGCAGACCAATACTAAGATTAAGGTTAGAAATAAGGATAATGTCTAAGATTCATATTAAGGAGAAGACAAAGGTTAGTACCGGACTTTGAGTTTGTATTGGTTAAAGTGTCAGTTCTGATTAGAGTTCTGGCTAATGTGAGCTTTAGGATATAGGCTGTGATTAGGAACAAGTTTTTGCTAGCACTAAGACTTGAGCTAAACTTAACTTAGAGTTAAGTATGTCTGCAAGTTCTGGGATTTGCATCAGGGGTTAATGCTATGAGATTGGAAGGGGCTCTGTAGGTGACAGGTCTGGCAGACAACTGCCTGGAGGGGAGCAGATGTGGCCAGCCAGGTAGTCCCTGATGGAATCTGAGGCCAGCACCGTGGACAGCTCCAAGGAAAGCACCTTGGTAAGTAGAGAAGCCTCTGAGATGTGCCTTCCCCCACCACCCTCTGAACATTACATAGCCCTGAGCTATTCCTCAAAACTGAGCCCTGAGAAGACCAAGATAGCACTATATCTTCCTAGGAGTTTGCATCTCTCATCTTAGGGTCTTTGCCTTACCTTCAAAATCATTTTCATCTTAGACCCTATATCCCCTGGGACTTGAATCAAGATTATAATTGAGAAATCTCTGGTTTGGGCCTTTACAAGATGATCATTCTCCTAAATATCAAAGATTTTCAAATTCCACTTTGACTACTTTGTCTGATATAACTCATTCCTCTGATCCCTCTTCCCCATGGGGAAATCAGGGAGATCCCCAACCCTGTTTCACTCATCCCTCTCATCTTCCCCTCATCTCTTGAGCCTTGAGGCATAGGACAGGACAAAGGTAAGAGTCTCAAGTTGGTACTCAGATGAGAGTACACAGTAGAGGGTCACACAGAGGCAAGGAGGGCATGAAGGTCTGGATTTCCATCCATCCCTGGCCAGATCGAGAGCACCTCTTCCCCTCTGTATCCCCAGACACCTCCACTACAAGAAGAGTAGATGTGGAACACACTGAGACCTGTTGAAGAACACTAGATGCTGCCCAAAGACCTGGGAGGTCAGAGGGGAGAGTTTTGAGGTTTTCACCTCAGATTGCCAATCTGACACCACAAAATAGGGGACAAGATCACCAACACACATTGAGTACCTAGTTATGTGCCAGACTTTGCCTACATTGTCTCACTGCATCATCAGACCAACCCAATGTGGGTTAGTAGGTGTGACCATTCCATTTACGTAGGTGAAGAGGCTGATGCTCACTAACAAATAGCAAATTTGGAATTTCAACCCAGGTCTGTCTGACCCTAAGTCTGTTGGGCTAAAGCCCATAGTTTTTCCACTACACCATGAATTATGGTTATTAAGAGGTCTTAAAATCAACTTGGCAGGAACTCTGCCTTTGTATCAGATGACATCATCAGGTCACTCAGTCTTGATCCCCACAGGCATACTCATGTGTACTGGGAGTCCTGAAGGCTGGGAAGAAGAGCCTTATTCTCTGCATGTGGTGATCCCATTCTAAGGCCCAGAAGTTCCTATGAGCTGCCTCCTAGTGGACAGTGGAGTCACGCAATGGTCAAGCAGTTAAACATGTGGCTTCTTCTGACCCCTTTCCTCCACCACCCCCACAGAGCATCTCCAGGTATAGAGCTCCACGTGCTACGGGTACAACCTGAAATTACTCCTTAAAAAGGGGAGGTGAAAACATCCCTGAGCCCCTAACTATAGCATGTAGCTTTGGGGCTCTATCCAACCCACTCCTCTGAGGTCACCAGGGCTGGGGTTGGGGTGGAGAAAAGGGGCAGGTGATCCTGAGGAACAGGAAGGTACATCTGGGGAAGTTCTGGGGAGCCGTGAGCAGAGCCTGGCTCTCCTTCTGTCCCTCCGTAGTAATTAACAACCCTTTGTTCCTGTCCCTGATCTCATCTGGCAGAGCCTTAATTATCCTCTTCCCTGCAATGAGCAGCCTTCTCATTAGGGCCTTAAGAACCTCTATTATAAACATGTAAATGGAACTCAACGAGGAGGGAAATATTTGACTGCTCCAATTTCCTTTGTGCTGCTGCCAGCTTTAGGCTGTGCACGCCTGTGATTTCACTGCTCAGCAGCCCAGCACCAACACCCTGCCCCCACCACCCTGTCACACCACTCCGTCTTCTCCTATAGGAATTTAATTACCTTTGCCAGCGAATGTTTGGAGAACCTCTCTCCATCAATTGATTCTGAAGTCAGATTTTTATTCTAAGATATTTAATGGCACTTGGGAGCCTGGGAACAGGTGGACCTGGAGCACAGGAAAACCTTTAACAACAGGGTCATCATGGTTATTCCCCTGACTCTGAGAAGCTCAATATTTCATCAGCTCAGATGAGTGGAAGTCTCTCTTGAAGGTTACAGAGAAGCAGATTCTTGCAACTCTAGCTGGTCTGGATTGCAAAGTTTGCCTGATGTCTGCTTGAGATTGGTAAGCCTTTTTCCCCCCTTTTTAGTTCTCAATAAAAAGGGAAAAGCCCTATTAGAAGAAAGCCTGTCAACTGCCTGGGAAAGAAGCTGATGATATGATCAGGATCTCTTCCCAAGGCCACGATGGCTCTTCCTGTCACAGGCAAGATGGATGCTCGCTCCCTGTTGGCCCAGTGTGTGAAGTCCTCCCCAGCATACTGAGTCTTGTGTGCAGAAGTCTTCATGTGCCTGAGTCCTCCTGAGATGCTTGCCCCCACCTGAAGCCCTTTCCAAATTTAAATCTCCATTCCTCTCATTCTTCAAAACCAGACCCCTTCCCCTCCTCCACAAAGCTATCCCAGACCATTAGGCCACAGTGAGCTTTCTTACCACCAACTTCAGGGCACACTATCTGCTTGTCCATTTAACTGGTGTCACCTGTGTGACAGGTCTCTACTGACCCTTAGCTGGCCATATGCATAAGTTGCATATGTCTCCCTAATCTATATAAATTACTCCAAAGAGTCTCTCATTCAGGATAGAGACTGTGTCCTCACAACTCTGAGCACAGCACCTGGAATAGGGTAACATCAAAAAAGCTAGGTTTCTGAGTTGGCTGGTAGGTAGTGGATGGATTGGTATGTTGGTTAGAGGTTTTGCATTTGGTGGAGTGATAGGGTGAGTAGGTGGCAGAGCAGGCTTGTTAGCTGATTGGCTGACTGGTGGATGGACTGATATATCTGTTAGGGTGTTTCTGGGTTTGCAGGGTGGTGAGAGGATGGGTGTGCCAGTTATGACCTTATTGCCATCAGCTTTAAGTCAACCCTTCATTGCCTAGTCTGTGACCATGGCTAGACTCTGTAAACATTTCTTCTTTACCAGCTGGCTCCCTGTTAAGCTTTGCTAGTAGAAGGGGCTGAAAGACTTCAGGATGAAGGGGCTTCCCTTCCAGGCCCCTGCACTGAGGCACCCACAGCATATAGCTTCCTATAGAACGACAGCAGGCAGCTCCTTTGGGAGTTCAATGAGCATAGCACCCTAGAGAATTCTTCTGCCATCCAGTGGGCTTCACTGTACCTGCCCCTAAAAAGGTCGTGTTGTCAGCCCTGGGGTGTGTGTGCAAGGAAGGCTCTTCCAGATTTATTCTTTCCTTTGGTGCTCTGCCTCCATCCCAGAGGTACAGGCCATGCCCCATACCTGGTAGCCCTGTGTTTCTTTAAAGTAGGTAGGCAATCCCTGTTATAGTTATTAGGTAACCCTTAGTAAGTCATCTCCTGTTTTGTTAATATCTTCATACTTAACTTTTCCTGTTAATATTACTGTGTAGTTTCTATCTCCTGATTGGACAGTGAGGAAATGGGTTGATTGGTGAGTTGGTAGGGTGACAGGATGGTGAAAGGATAGGTTAGTGGACTGGTTGGTTGGCAGATTGGCTGGTTGGTGGGTTGGTTGGTAGTTGGTGGAATGGTTAATGGGGTGCTGGTTTGATTGATAGGTTGGTGGACTCAGGTGGTTGATGGGTTAGTTGAAGGGTTGGTTGACAAGCTAGTGCTTTAGAACATGGGGTTAACACGTCACAGTGAAGGGAGGCTCCTACAGTAATTTTTAGTCTCCATTTCTGCTCTACCTAAAGGGACCCAACCTGTCTCCTAAGTTGCAATCCTCACAGCTATGCCATGGCTGCTGAAATACCTCTGCAAATAGAAGTAGCAGTTTGAGGAGGAGGTTACTGGGGAACATAGAGAATGGCCCTAGAGGACAACAAGCACAGGAACCCTGAGGCATTAAGGTTGGCCTAGATTCTCTTACCACCCCCGCCAGGGTCCAGCTGCTCCTGTAGGCGCCGACCAAGCCCCCATGGTACCATCTGATTACTGAGCACCCAGAGGGCTTCCAGAAAAGAGATCAGAATTCATTGTTCTTCAGGATGGATTTGGTGCCTCTGCCCTGTGAAATCTCCTGAGATGCTTGCTGACCCCAAAGCAGGGATCCCTTTAGGTGCTGGGCCCCCTGCCCACCCCAACCAGACTTGGAATTGTTCCCCAGCACATTCATCCACCCTTCTGCCTATCAGGATCCCAACCCTCTTCCTGTCTCATCAATCTCTGCCATCCTCACTTCTCAGTGCATCCTCTCCCAAACCATCCCTTTATATCTCCCCCTCTGTCCTGTCCTTGAGGCTGGGCTGAAACCCAGCAAAACAGTTGTCCCTTTCCCCATTGCCCCCACTGCTCCCCATTAGCCCCCACACTGATGCCTTTTAGGTGGCCTGGCCCACACCCCAGTCAGAGCCACCAAGGTATTTCCAAATTGCATCTTTTAAGAATCAGAAAAAGAGATTTCAGAAGGAAATTGCTTTTCCCCTTCCCAGTCCAAATATGCTATTTTTACTTGCCTTTTTCCTCTTCACAATCTCAGTAAAAAATGAGATCACACCTAAGTTTTTCCCTGGATTGGAGCCAGTCTCTATCCCTTCTTAGGCCTGGAGGCATCAAAGAGTTCCCCACCTTGGGGTGAGGCCAGGCATCTAGTTTTCTGCCCTGCAGGCAGCTTTATTCCAGGGCTCCCCAAGCCCAGAGGCTAGGCCCTGGAGGCTGTACGGGCAGGGGAAATAAGGGGCTCACAGTCTCAGAGGGCAGAACTAGCTTGTGGCAAAGCTGTGAAGTGAGAGGTTCACTTGTCTCCTGATGCCCCCACCCCCACATCTAGGAACTCTCACTCACTCACACACTACCACCCCCACCAGCCCCTTTCCAGGTCTTCACCCTTTCCCTGTCCTGTGGGCCCACTCCCTCCAGGCCCCAGGTCTGGGCAAAGTACCTTATTACCCCATCACACCAAACAAGCCAATTTGATCGATGGCCACCTGTGCCAGGCCTCCGAGGGCTACTCCCTGGAGAGAGCACTAGCCTGAGCCAGGAAGCTGAAGTTCCAGCCTTGTTCAGAAGGTCACTTACCCTCTCTCAGCCTCGATCTCCTTACCTGGAAAGGGTATGATGAGCCCTGCACCACTGCCCCATCAGAGGTGAAGCCAGCCTCCAGTGAGATGATACATGGCAGGCACCTTGACCACTCATGCCATGCCACATGCTATGCTGAGTATCTTAAACACTTGGTCTCATTTTGTCTTCACAAGAGCCCTACAGATGGATCTGCTGTTATCTCATCTAAGGAGAAGGAATCAAGGCTCAGAGGAGCCGAAGAACTGCCCAAGGTCACACAACAGACAGCTCTCGGGCTGTGTTGTCAGAAACTAGTCTGTGTTTCTTAAGCAGAGCCTTTGGAAGAACTCTCATCCAAAGAAATAAGTGCAGGAGGAATTTCAAGCTATGTGTGTATGGAGGAGATATAGGAGTGGGAAGAAACTTCTAGAATGCCTCAAATGATAGTAAGAGTGGTTAACACTTATTGAGTACTGACTATATGCAGGTACTCTCTTGAATTCTTTATTGTATAACTCACTTAATCTTTACAACCCTATGAGATAGGCACTATTATCTCAAATGTGCAGATGGAAAAACCGAGCACAGAGAAGTTGCTTAATTTGTTCAAGGCACATGACCAGTTAGCCATTACACATTACAGCTTCAGCAATGGGCCCAGGAAGTTGCTTTCCCTACTGCAGGCTCCTCTTCCTAAACCAGAGGAGATGTGGGGCAAGGAGCAGGGAGTAAAGGGGGACTACGGGTCAGAGTAAAACCCCAGGCCCAGAACACACATAAAAGATAGGGTACTTCTGCCTCTGGCTTTCAGGCCAAAGTCCTTTTTCCTCTTGGCCATATCCCACCCCTTACCCCAACAGAATGGTTATTTGCTCAAGGATGCGGTACTGACAGAAGGACAATGCAGTTTAAAGTAGAGAGACATGGACATATCTGTGACATGTGGCTGTGTGGCTAGCATCTCCACCTGGTTCCTTCCACCCCACCCCCACCCCAAACCTCTCAATCTCCCCCTTGAGCATCTTCTGACCCTGGCCCTCTGTGCCAATTGCTCCCATCCCCCCACACCAATCTATCTCTTTTCCTGGCACCAAACTTCAGATGCAGGGGTCACATGTGATAGTAACAAGGGCCAAAGGCAAAAGGGTCTTTGACTTCACCTGGAAATAAGGCTGTGAAGTCCAAGGCTGTCTAGATGGGCCGAAGAGAGGGAAACTTATCAGGAGTTGGTGGAGTGGTGACAAAAGTATATCTAGGCCAAATAGTTGCTAGGCTGTGGCTAAGCAAATCACATTGACTTAAAGAGGGGCCTGTCAGGGCCAGTGGCAGCAAGAGACTGTTCTCCAAGCAAAAAGCCTATCACCTTCAGCTTCTTCTCTCTCAGGAATCCTCCATTTCTGCTTGACTCCCTCTCTTCAGTCAAAGTGCACTCCACCTACCCCACCCCCATATGAATGCATTCATCTACAGGTGGTAATGTATGCACATAGATTACCATCTGTGCTGTCAAAAGATGGTGAAATCATGTAAGTGCTCATATAATACTCTAAGGTTAAACATATAAATGGATTATTGCATCAAAGCAAGAGTGGTATGGCCTCATATTCAGTGTGTGAGTGGGAAAGCAGGTCCGCAAGCCACAAAAGAAGGAAGCAGATGGCAGAGACCCAGAGAGAGGTTAGGCTGCAGAGACAGTGACCAAGAGAGATTCCAGAGAGAGACCAAGAGAGGCCTCAGTCCCTAGCACTTACCAGAGCCCGGCCAGTCCACTAGATAATTCACATTCTTGTCATAAACTTCCTTTTTCTGTAAAAAAAACACTCAAGACACAAAGAGAAGAAAAAAATAACAGTGAGATTAGAGGGGTAGTTTTAGAACTCAGAAATTTTGGCAAAATTAGCTCTGGGAACGGAGACAGCCAAAGCAGAAAAGAAAACAGTGACAAGACCCTCAGGATCCATGAGATAAATACTCAGCCCTAGACAGCAAGTGGTATTTGCCTATTTTGTTCATGATGGTCTCCACAGCACCTGGGTTTGTGCCTGGCACTTAGTAGGTGCTCACTAAATATATGGAATAAATAAATATTTGAACATCAGTTTCTCAACACAGGATAAGGTTTTTCTGGCACTTAGGCCTGAGGGAAGAAAATATCAATGGGCTGTCCTAAATGCACCATGGAGCATAAGGTGGAGAATTCATTCACTCATTCATTCATTCATTCATTCATTCATTCATTTATTCAACTCACAATATTTATTGAGCCCCTCCTAGTGGGCACTGCTCTGGATGAATCAGTGAACAAAATATAAAATTCCTGCTATGAGAGAAGTTTCATTGTGTAGGCAGGCGACAAACGGTATACAGTAAACATGGGCAACTGAATGACTGGTACTCAGAAGGTGATATCTGCTAAGGAGGACAATTAAAAATACAGGGTCGAAGGGTGGGAGTGGGTGACATTTCAGCAAAGACTTGAAAGATGTGAGAGACTGAGACAGGAGGACACCTGGGGAAAGAAAAGGCGCAGAGGCCCCAGGTGGAGCCTGCCTAAGAGGCTGGCACGAGTGAGCCTGAAGAGTGGCTGAGACTCATGTGGTTGCTGCGCTGAACTGAATTCAGGGGACACCAGAGACAGCCGGAGACCAGGCAGAGGGTACGGAAGGAGCATAGACAGGGTGACCGCAAGCAGTGGAAGTGGTCAGGTTCTGGGTGTATTTGGGGATTTAGCAGGCAGAAAGTCCTGACAGATCAGGTATAGGGTGTGAGGAAAAAAGGGGAGTGGAACCTTTCACAGGCCCTCATGGAGCCCCCCACCGTACACAACGGCAGTTCAGTGTGCTGCCTCTCATCCCTCCCTCAGCACCATCCAGGAACAGAGCAGTTCCCCCAGACTGGAGCTCAGCTCAGCAGGCACCTTGACCACAGGCCTACACAGAGATGAATGGTGGCCACCAGCCTGGGCAAGGGCGCATAGCCTTTCCAAAGGCTACCGACAGTTACTGCTGCCATCCTGGCTACACTCTGCCAGCCAGACAGCGAGTTCCTCCAGGGCAGGTACAACATATTCCTTTATTACCCAGCACTCACCCAGTGCTGCCACACTTACTCACACACACACACACTCACATGCACACATGCACACATGTCATTTGCACACCTATCATGCTCATAGTCCCACACTCATACCTTAGAGGTGACTCCTTGGACAAGTAACTACATTCTCTTCCTTCCATATTATAAAGAGGAGATCTGACCTGTTTTGTGGTTTATAACCTTTTATGGCTCATAAACCCCACTGAGAATCCTTCCCCAGAAAATACACCCATACACACACACATCACAACCACCACCAATACCATCACCCTTGATTTTGTGTTTCAGAGGTTCATTCCCCCTCCAGGAGGCCCTCCACAAACTCAGGTTGAAAGCTCTGGGCTAGATCCCAGTTAGGGTCCCTCCAGATCCAAAGTTTAGCCCCTGGAGTTCTTAGCACTTATGTGGAAGCCTGGAGAGCCTGGAAGCTAAGGTGAGTAGGACCAGGAGCAGGGTGAAAGGTACACCTATGCTTCTGAAGGCTGGTGTCGCTTGATTCCTATAACCCATCATTCACTCAACTGCTTAAGCACAAGGAATGGAAAAAAAAAATGCATAAGCTATCCTGGTCTAGAAGGGAAAGAAAAATGAGCACTTACTGTGTGACCAGATTCATGCCAGGCGCTGTACAACCTTCATCTCTCATCCTGAGAAAAATCCAGGAAGTATGGTGACAGGACAGGCTGTGCCAGCTCCAGCATCCCCACCACCCTAAGGTATATATCCTTCACCCCTCAGAATCCTAGCCCAGATGCTCCCTGCAGGCTTGGCCCTCTGCTTCCTCTGCCTCTTCCCAGCTCACTTAGTCAAAAAGGCTTCTGATTCAGGCCTGGCTCTGCCAACAATGGCACAGGCATACAGGCCACAGGCAGAGGAGCTGAAGAAGGCAGCATGGGCATCTGCGATGACATCCTGGACTAGGCCAGCCTGCCCAGGCTTCCAGGTCCTAGAGCTGGAGGGAAACAGAAAGGAGGGAGCAGAGAGCTGGCAGGCAACAGGCAAAGCAAGTATGAAATATTGATGCCCATGTCCTGGTAAAGCAGAGAATGCCGCTTGTCCATGAATAAAAGATGGGCCGGAAGAGCAGGCTGAGCAGCAGATTAATTAATCTAAGTGAGTGTTCTGCCTTGTGCCATGGAGGAGGGGTGATGGAGTAAACAGACTCACCTCCCAGGCCCTGCCCCAGCCTGAAAACCCAGAGGGGCCAGCAGAGGTCCTCGGTGCCAGTCGGGCAGCTAAGCAAAGCAAGGACACAGGAAGAGCAGCAGCCCCAAGCCCAGACCTGCAGGGAGAGAGCAGAGGTAGCTGACCCTCAGGATCTGCCTGGGCGTCTGTGCCCCATGCCTGCCAGGGCCACACGAGATGGCAGCTTCCCTGCAGATGGGAATACAGAGACCAGATACTCAGGGAGTGAGCTTTGCTAAATGTGGGGTCTCTGAGGTCAGTGAGGGAGTGTGTCAGGGCTCCTGGGTCCTTTCCTGTGGCCTCAATTTTTTTCCTCAGGGAAACTGCAAGAACCTGGACAAGGGAGGCAGAAGGTGAGGAGGTCAAGGTCAAGGTCTAAGATTAGACATAGAAAGTTGGACACAATCTGGCACTGCTCTGAGGGATGTTGGCAGGAACGGAAGACGGCAAGTTCTGAGACTCTGGGAAGGGTCAAATGGTTCTATAACTATTGCAGCCCTCACAAATGTTGGCCCCAGGCTCCTGACGGCTTCTTGTTGGGTGCAACATGAAAAACGTGTTGGGAGTAGGGTGAGGCCCACAGGTTTCTTGGACATGGTGGTAGGGATCTCACCAGGAGATGGCGCCCATGATCTCTGCTTTTATTCACGATCTACTGGCTGTAGCACCTTCACAGGTTCTTGATCGTTTTACGTTTCTTGAAAGTCACACTGGGACTTTTCAGGAAGAGCTACAACATCCCTCATTGTGCTCCCACACTTGAGGTCCTGTAGGATGGCATTAGCTCCAAAATCCTAAGTGTCCTAACACAGTCCCTGGGAGGTTCCCTATCCCGATAGTGGCTCCATCCCCCACCTCCAACCTGCTTCAGTGGGGCCAGGGTACCCTCAGTCCAGGACATCACCCTGGTCTTCTCTGTGTCTGCAGACAGCAGTACCATCCTTGGAACCGTCTCTTGGGTGAGGGCCAGGTCCAACTCCAGGTGGCCCCAGCCAATGCTGGCCACAGCCCCAGGCAAGCAGCAGGACATTTCCAGCCTGATACAGTCAGGAGCAGCTCTGGAAACTGACTGAAGACCTGGCCTTGGCTTCCACCTACCTCTTCCCCCAAGCCCACCATGGCCTCCCCAGAACACACCGCCCACTGCTCCTCACACCAGACTCGGGGAGCATTTTCTGTCTGTCCCGCTCACTGGGTAATCCATCATTAGCAGCCTGCTGACATCTCTTGTATTCCATCTCATATCTGTTATTTAACTTTTTAATGCAGGTTTAGTCCTATCTCTTCCATTAATTCTTAGTTCCCTGAATACTAGCACAAAGTCTTTTGTGGTCCCTACAGCGCCCTTAAGCCCTACACAGCCTGGGCACACAGGAGATGCATTGCACAGACATTAGAATAAGTAAATGAACAATGAATGGTCCAGTCACCAGCCGTCTCTCCTGGTCTGATGTTGGTGCCCAGCCAGTCCTCACACTACCTGCTTCCAGGATGAGAACTAGCACTTACCAAGGGCACCTGCCTACTCCAGTCCAGAACCAGACAGGTGTTTTACAAGCAAATAACCTTCCCCACGAGGTGGGCATGTCTCTCCCACTGAACAGATGACAAAACTGAGGATCAGAATTTGCCAAGATCACCCATCTGGGAAGTAGCAAAGCCAGTAATGGGCCCTGGTCTGAGCCCAGGGTCCGTGCTCACGCCTCCACATGCACACGGTGAGAAGTAGCGGGAACATAGAGCCAAGGGGCCTTCGCTTTACTCACCTCCTGAGAAGGGAAAGAAGAGTTCTTTTGATTACTAAGAATGGTCAGAGCCAGACACAGGCCAAGTGCTTGAGGCTGCCCCAGGCCTGCGGGATAGGTCCCAAGGCTGAGAGCAGAGAAGAGGTGAGCAGGGAAGCCCCACTGCTCTCTCAGGGCTCCCTAAAAGATTCCCCAGGGTCTAGCCAAATCTATTCACCTGCCAGCCTCTGGCTGCCTGATTCCAGACACCTCACCATCACCTTGACCTGGAGCTGGGAGGGCAGGAAGGCTCAGTGACCCTCATCAGCCCAGAAATAATCATGGGTTCTCTGGAATCCTGCCAGGAGATGAGAAACAGACAAAAGACTGTCCTTATAGGCACATACATTGTCACACACGTTTCAGTATTTTACCTCTGAAGCAGGGACTTCTATGGGAGTGGATTTCTGAGAAAAGTGGCTGGTAAACCAGGAGTCTGCCATTACTGTGTCACAGTGCCACCTTCTGGCTATATATGATATAGCAGGTAGAGGCTGTTCAACATCAGAATGAACTTCCAGACTTCTAGTGTCAGCAAACAGTTACTCAGCTCCTGCTGTGTGACAGGCATTATTTCAGGCACTAAGTACAGAGTGGTGAACAAAACAGACTAAAAGCCCTGCCTTTATGGTGCTTACATTCTAGTGGGGGAAACAAATATAAACAAGTCCAACACATAGAACAGACAGGATGCTAGAGGGGTAAGCATTAGGAAATGCAGAAAGCAAGTAGACAGTGCCCAGAAGGTTGTGACTTTAGATAGAGTACTCAGACATAATCTCGCAGAGGTGGTGACATTTGAGTAAAGTCTGGAAAGAGATGAGGAAGAGAGCCGTGTAGATTTTACAGCAGGAGCGTTCCAGAGGGAACAGCAAGCTCACAGGCTGAGCCATGACTGCATGTCTGAGGAACCGAAAAGGGCCAATGAGATTAAATGGAGGGCTGCCAGAATAGTAGCGGGTGGGACCAGATCCTATACGAGCTTGAAGGCCATTGCAAAGGCTTCGACCCTGCAAAATGGGGCTTTATTGCAGGGTGCTGAGCAGATGAATGGTCTAACCCAGCTTGCATTTTAAAAGGATCTCTTTGGGCAGTGTTGAAAATAGACTGTAGGGGTCAATGGAAACAGAGACACTGGTTTGGAAGTGGTGGCTTGGCCTGGGAGTAACTGAAGTGGTGGATGAGGAAAAGAGGCAGGATTTGCTGGGTTGTGAGAGGAAGAAGAGTCAAGGCTGACTCCAAGATTTTGGTCTAAACTACAGAAAAAAATGGTGGTGCCCTTGCTGAGATATGGGATTGGCAGGCTTGATAAGAGGACTCAGGTGCTTCATTTGGGACTTGTCAGGTCAGAGCTGCCTATTGGATGTCCAAGGGAAGTTGGATAAATGAGTCTGAAGCTCAGGGGAGAGGTCCTGCCTAAAGCTACTAGAATCTGGGTGTTTAAAAGCTCTTGGATGACATTTAAAGTCATGAGACTGCATGAGTTTCAATAGAGTAAAAAGAAAAGTGAAGGGACCAAGGACTGAGCCCCCAAAGCCCTCGATCAAGGTCAGAAAGATGCTGTGGGAAAGCACAGGAGAGTGAGAAGGAGGAGGAGGCAGCAAAGGACGGAATCAGGAGGCTGGTGTCCAAAAAGGAGGGAGTGAACAACCAGTTCGAAA
The DNA here is from genome assembly GCF_014176215.1 of Rousettus aegyptiacus. Lineage (NCBI taxonomy): Eukaryota > Metazoa > Chordata > Mammalia > Chiroptera > Pteropodidae > Rousettus > Rousettus aegyptiacus. The sequence continues at coordinate 35,247,879 of NW_023416308.1, read as the reverse complement.
GCTGCCAATCCTCCAGTCAGGGCTGAGAAAAGGCCACTGGGTTCAGCAATACAGAGAGTACTGGTGACCTTGAGAGTAACAGTTTTGGTGACAGGGTGGTGACAAAAGCCTGATAGAAGAGGAAGCGAGAATGAAAAAAGAATTTGGAGATAAGTTGAGACAATCCTTTTGTGGAATTTTGTTGTAAAGGGGAAGGGAGAGATGGGATGGTAGCTGAAGGGAGAGTGGGTTCAAGAGAGATTTGTGGGGTTTTAAGATGGAAAAAAAATATTGATAGAGAAAGAAAAGCCTGTTGAAAGAGAGAGCATGTCCTCAAGCAGGGGAGAAGGGTGAGACCTGGTTGTTGGTCTTGATGAGATAGCTCTGCACACCCACTCGGATGGTCAGGACCAAAAAGACAGTAATAAGCGTTGGCAGAGATGTGGAAAAATCAGAACCCTCATACACTGCTCATGGAAATGTAAAATGGTACAGTCACTTTGAAAAAGAGTCTGGCAGTTCCTCAAAAAGTTCAACAAAGAATTACCATATGCCCAGCAATTCTACTTGTAGGTATACAACAAAAAGGGGGTATACAAATGTTCATGACAATGTCATTCATAATAGCTGGAAAGTCAAAACTCAAATGTCCATCAGATAATAAGTGGATAGTCGAACTGTGGTCTCTCCATACAATGGAATATTATTCAGCCATAAGAAGGGATGAAGTACAGTTACATGCTATAACATGGATAAATCTTGACAACAGTGAAAGAAACCAGACACCAAAAGCCACGTATTATATGATTCCATTTACATAAAATGTCCAAAATAAGTGAATTCATAGAGACTCGATTTTCCCATAGAGAAGGTAGATTAGTGGTAGATGGAGTCTTGAGCGGAGAGAGACTGGGGAGTGGCTGCTAATAGGTATGGGGTTTCAATTTGGAGGGATGGAAATATTCTGGAATCATCTACTGGTGATGGTTGCACAACTCTGTGGATATGTTTGCTTTTTGTTTTTTGTTTTTTCAAAAAAACCCCACTGAATTGTACAGTTTAAAAGGGTAAATTTTATGTTTTGTGAATTATATCTTAATGATAATTCTTTTAAAGATCAGGTTGCAGAATAGTGGGGCTGCCTTGGCCTCAGGAAAGAGGAAGACAACAGGCAACGATGCAGGTGAGCAGTGGGATGTGGTGGTTGGTGACTACAGACATTCTCACCTGGTGGCTTCTATTTTCTGGGTGAGACGGGATGTGAGGTCATCAGCAGGGAGTGAACAGGGAGGCTGCAGGAAGAGCGAAGGCACAAAATGGCTATCTAGAAGAGAGAGAGGAAATGAATGGACTAGGACATTTAGTAGGATTGATGAGTGGCGCTGAGGCCCATGTGAGGGAGGCAGAGGAGCAGTAAGTGTGCTCAGGGATCCTACACTATGTGGCCCCAGAAGCCTTGAGAGTATGGGGACCTGAGTCATGGGAACTGTGCTCCCTACACACATGGCTCTCCTGATCCCTGAATGCACAGGCACACACATGGGGGTTTGCATCAGCAAACCCTAAAGATCCCCACAATTGTTTAAGCGCACATTCCCTTGCTTTCTGCTCTGCCTCTTGGGGAATTTAGCCTCAGAAACACTGCATGTGGTCACAGGACGCATGTACCAGGCTGTTTGCAGCAGCATTATTAGTAATAGCAAAAGATTGAGACACACCAAATGACAATTGCTAGGGAGATGACATTATAATTCTGGGATGTCCATACTGTGGAATGCAGTAAAAATAGCGGAGGACTCCACTTGTGAAGTGGAAGGATTTTGGAGACACATAATTAGGTAGAAGTAGTCAGGTTGCAGGACAATGAGTATAATATTATGCAATATTCTTTCCTTTTTAAAAAAACAAAAATGGTACTTATGTGTGTATATTTAGGTTATTAAAGTATATAAAACATATAGGGAGAATTCGAGATCTTGTTCACCAGCACGTCGTCAGTTTGGCTAAAATAAAATCTTTAAAAAATTCAAAAATTAAAAATAAATAAAAATAAAATAAATGCATGAAAGGTCTAAAAAAATGCAATTTAGATTGTTAATTCTGTTTAATCTTAAGGAGTAGGTTTTTCAAAATGAACTGAGGGGGGTTAGAGGGATCAAATGGGTTTTAGAGGGGGGCTCTCATTGTCTATTTGATGTTTCTGTTTTTTGAACTTGTAACACAGCAGGCCAGGTCCTGGCCAGATTTTTCCTTGCCTGACCTTCCCCACCTCTGGGCAGGGGAGAGCAGGGACACCTCCAGCACCCAACTGTTCCTTCTCCTCCCCCACACAGCTGTTCCTCCCCAACCCTTCCCTGGAGGAAGGTGTCTGATCCACGCCCAGGAACCAAAGGCTCCAAAGGCAGGTGACAGCTGCATTACAGACAGAGCGAGCACTTACACAGCACTTACTGTGTACCAGACACTCTTCTGGACACCTCATATATGCACTCACGACGAACTATGGCCTCCATACTATTACTATCTTCACTTCAAAGCAGATTTTAAAAACACAATCAAACAAGAAGGCACAGAAGGCTAAATCTGGGTGCGGCGCACTGACATAGAAGAGCGGCCATTGGCCAGACTCCTCCTGCTTCACTCTCCCCACAGCTCTGGATCCCGTGACATTCCGATAGGGTCATATGCCCTCCAAGACAAGACTACAGCTTCCTCAACACGGAATCCCAGCACCTGCACAATCCTGGCACACACCTGGTGCATAGGGAGTGTTCAACATGCATTTGTTGAATTAATTGCTCTGTCCCGCCACTTCTCCACACCACAGTCTCCCCTTGGGCTGTGCCTTGCCCTCTGGGCCTTGGTTTCCTCATCTATAAAGTGAGGGGTGCACCAGATAGCATGTGACAACCACTTCAGGACCAGTATTGAGGGGTCATTAGGAAAAGCCAACTCCTATCTCAACAGGGTAACTCTCAAGCAGTGGGACATGAGGGCCAGGGCAAGAAAGTGAGAGAACTTACCTGACACCTTCCTTCAAGGCATTCAGGTCACCTGTGAATTCAGGCTTCACCCACCCATAGGCACAGACAGGTTCTTCACCTGACACTTAATCAGCAAAGCTCAAAGCTCCTCCGGGGGACAATTTCCTTGCATAGACCCACACACTGTTCCATGGGCTTGACAGAGGATACCCCTTCCCAACTGGATGTCAGGAGACCAAGGAAACTGCTCCTATCCCCCGAACTGAAAGTCTTGTCACCCAGACACCTGCCACAGGTAGAGGAGAGGGCACAACCATATGTGTGGCACAAAGTGGCACTGTTACACATAGGTATTGGCATTCCTATTCTTCACAGATGAAGAAACTAAGGCCCAGAGAGGCCAGTAAGAGGCCCTAGGTTGCCAGCTTGTACCTTAGCTCACCTCCCAAGTCCTAGGCACATACCACTCCTCAACGTTCCATCACCTTCGAGTGAGCCTAGGATCTTGAGCTGGGGCTCAGAGGGACCCTGGGCCCCATCCTGCTCACCCCTGGGCTCCTAGCCTCAGCTTCAGAGCCATCTTTCAGGTTTGTGATCCAAGGGGCCCTGGGCTAGACTCCACCAGCAGGTTCACGGTCAGTCCTAGCTTTCCTCCTCTGTACACCACCCCTAGCCCCCACACTCTTCCATTCACTCCTCAATAGAGCCTCCTAATGAGGTGAGGGTATAGTCCCATAACTCAGGGTCACACAGCCAGACAATGGAAGGCCTTAGTCTTCAAAAGAAGGTCGAGGTGACCCACCAGAATAAATAGGGCATGTGTCCCTTGCCCTCCCATGCATCCAAGGTCACCCTCTGAGTATTTTCCTTTCCTTTCCTTGGGATATATTTGGGAGCTCTCTGTGTGAGTGCCAGGACCCTGAACTCATAGCAAAATTCTTGGGAAATCCATGGTCTCTGGGACAACTCTCGCTGCCAGCAGACCCACGACCAACACGAAAACTTCAGGAAGGCTGCCCTCCTGCCACTGCACACCACACGCCCATGCTGAGACGTGCCCACTCCCCCACAGAAAGTTCAGGCAAAAGCATCCCCCATCCTCCCCTTATTCCACATAACCTCCCAGTCCCTGGCTGTCCACAGGTAACCCCATCCCCTGACTGCCAACTCAGAGAACCCCATGGACAGATGACGAGCAGGAAGCCCTTTGCTCCCCATCCCCCACCACTTCCAGGCCTGTTCCTGGGCCAAAGGCCAGAGAGAGTTTCCAGGAACTTCTGGGGCCTCTGGCACAAAGATGCTGAGAAACCAGGGGGAGGGAAAAGCAGGTCAGGGATAAGCAAAGCAAATGGGGATGGGGAGAGGGTATTACCTGTCCCATGTCGGCAACCCGTGTTCCTCCCATCTCCCACTGTCCCTGGCAGGTTGCTCCTTCCCTGTTTATGCACACAAAATCTCTCGCCTCCCTTCCCCTCCCCTGAATGCTATCTGAATTCCAAGGCCAGGTTCAGTTCTGCTTCCCTGGAGCTCTGTGACCACTGTAGGTTGGCAAGGCCCCCTCTAATTCCCACAGCATCCTTGGGGCCTCAGACTACTAGCTTTCTCTTCACTCTGGTATAGGTCTGATATCTCCTGGAGGCCTGTTCCAAGCTTAGCATACAAAATCACAGATTATCCAGGGAGCATTGGGAGCCATTAAAGGGATTATGTGTGTGTGTGTGTGTGTGTGTGTGTGTGTGTATGTGTGTGTGTGTGTGTGTGTATGTTTCTGCATATGTATGTCTGTAGATGTGCATATGAATATATGTTTGTGAGAATGAGTGTGTGTATGTGTTTGTGTGAATGTGAGTGTATGCATGCAGATGTGTATTGGGGGGCCCTGACCACCTGATTGCCCTCCTTCTAGCCCTTTCTCCTCAGAGCAGCTGCAGCAAGGCAGGGTTGTTGCCTGGAGCATTTTGGGGTAGTAAGTGGAGAGGACCCCACAGGGACAGAACAGAGACCTTCACTGAGCTCCTGTTCCTACAGGGAGAGACCTCTGTTGTGACTCCAACTGTCCAAGCCCAGGTACTGGTGAGAGATAGGGGTGGAATGGGGTCTTCCCAGGCCAGCTTCAACTCCTTTCTGCCCAGTGCCGGGCAGGACTCTAGCCTTGCAGCTGCCCTGTCCCTCTCCCAAGACCCTCGCCCTTCTCTCAGAGCTCAGATCTGCAAAGATGTGGGCCCGGCAGCCATCCTTGAGGCCTGGATGTGACCACCCCTTCTGCAGTTGGTTCGCTGCAGCCATCTTGGCTACTTTTACCCTACAGCACAACTAGTGCTCTCCCAAAACATAAGGCTCCAAGTCTGCCCACCAGTCCATCACCTTACCTGAAGGAACCCCCAAATCTTGCAGCCCTGAGTCTTTCTCCTGAAGGCCACCAACAAGTTCAAGTTTTCAGTCTCAGGGTCACCAGGTTTTCTTACAGAACTTGAAGCAGAACATCATCTCCACAGACCAGCAAGAGAGTTCCCCTGGCCAGCTCAGAAACTCCCGTGGGGCAAGCTGCCACCATCCTTCCATCCACCCACCAAACCTATGTTACCTGAGAGGCACCCATCATGGTTCTATCCTCCCCAAAGATGGAAAAGAATCTGAGGAAAAGTGCAGTTTCCAAAGATTGTTCTAAGACAGCACTGACCAACTGAACTTTCCGTGACAATGCTAACGTCCTATATCTGTTCTGCACCAGCCAGTAAGGCCAGAAGCCACCAGCTACCCATGGACACAGTGTTTTGAAAAGTGATTAGTGTGACTAAGGAACAGAACTTTTAATTTTACTTAATTTTACTTAGTTTAAATGTAAATAGTCACATGTGACTAATGACTTCTACATTGGACAGAACCATCCTAAAACCTATGGAAGCAGAAAGAGAAGAGAGGCTTCGAAGAGGAAGCAACAAGTTGGGGGGGCTAGGGGGAACTCTAGAATGTTCTTTCTACAAGTATTTACTGAGACCAGAAAGGGCCAGACACTGATGATCCAGCAATAGACAGACAAGTGGGGGACATAAAACTGCAATCAGGTAACATTAACAGTGGAGAAGGTGTTGCCTTGACACAGAAAAAGAAAGGCCCATCTCAGATACTGTAAATCAAAAGAGGCTTCCTAGAGGAAGTGATTTCTAAGATGAGGACTCAAGAGCAAGACTATTCCAGGAAAGAGAAGCAGTTTGTGCAAAGGCCCTGAGGCAAAAGAAAGCCTGGTGAGGATAGAGGAGAATAGGAAAATCCTGCACACAAGCGGCAGCTTGAACAGCCCTGCAACACTGGTCCATGCTGGCAGCCAGCCAGCCCACTCAGTCTTCCCCCTAAACATTCGTGGAATGCACCCGCCCCAGCTGGCCCCATGAGCATATTTTGGAAAATCTTTTGTCACAGTCCTCAGCACTCCCTAGGCTCCTCTGACCTCCTGCATCCTCTGAGGTCACTGCTGGGTAGGGCCTGAGAGCTCATCCCTCCAGGAGTTCCTGACTCATAGTGGAAAAAGCTGAAAATCTCAGTCTTTCCCAAGAAACAGTCTAATATTAGAGGGAGGGCAGACATGACCCCAGCTCCAGGACACAGGGACAATGGAAAGTGGCAGGGAACAAGTGAAAGACAGAAGAAAGTACAGAAACAAAGACCAAAACATGGAGTGAGGTTGAGACTGATAGAAAGAGAGACAAGAGGTGCTGATCACGGAGACAGGGACAGACAGCCCAAGTCAGCTGAACAGACAGAAGTATATCAGGCAGCAACAGCTAATATACTCCAGAAACAAAGGAGCATTCTTAGTTAACACAGCTGGAAATGGACTCTGGCTGCCAGGCAGCCAAGGACTAGAAAGCTGGCTGATAGAGAGGCAGCCTGTGAGACCTCACCAGAGGCAGGGTGCCCAAGCACAGTGGTAAGATCTAGAGAACATCCACTGACTGGATTTGCAGACCAGGCCATGCGGGGGCGATGTTGCTCCACTCATCGCCCACCAGCCAGGAGTCCAGCTTCCCACAGATGGTCAAAGTCAGACTCCCTCCATCAGAGGCAGCAGACATTGCCCCAGTATCACTGAAAGGAGATTTGGATGGGGGACCCAGAGGACCCTAACCTGGACAATCTTCATCCCTTCATCGTCCCAGCAGCTCCTCAAACCTATTCTTCCTTTCACTTTTCCCCTCCCCTACCTCCTCTCCTTTTCCCAATACCTGCCTGGGAAGCACAGAGCACTGAACAACAGGGCCTGGGGATAGCCGGTACTTTCCAGGGTGCTGCTGTAAAGGGCACGGAACAGATGCTAGGTCTGAGGACTGCCTTCAGCTCCTGCCAGGGGCCTGGTTGCCTCCTTTACATCTTAACTTGTAGGCTCTCGGGTTCAGTGCCTCCCTCACATAGACCCAGAGGTCATGGCTGAGCTCATGCTTAGCAGCAGCCTGCAAGACCAAAAACACAAGTGCAACCTTGGGATGCATTTACAGAACCTGATATCTGGTGTGGGACTGCAGTCAGCAGCGATGAAGCCCAAGTTTCTGGTAACATCTTTTGAAGGGCTGTTAATAAACCAATGTGACCAAGAGGAAGGTCACTATGCAAACATGTCATACCTACAAGATCCATTGATGAGCACCAACTCTGTTTCAAACACTTTATATACTTCATCTTACCTAATCCTTTCAGCAACTCACATTGTTATACTCATTTTACAGATGAGAAAACTCAGAGAGGCCCCTCCTCTAATGACTGTCCTGTAGGTGTGGGTATTTCTCAGAGCTCCATTTTAGGTCGCTTCTCTTCTTCCTTTATACATGTTTCCTGAGTGACCACATCTGTTCCCAAGACCTAACCTTTATTCAAATTAAGCCTATGCCTAGATCTTTCTCTTGGGTTCTAGAACAGTTTATCCACCTGCCTTCTCCTTATCTCCCTTTGGATGTCTCAGGCACCTGACATTCCACATGCCCAATGTCGACTCCTGAGCTCCATGTGGTGAGTGATGACGGTTTCCCTCAGCCAGCCTCAACCACTGTCAACCCAGTCAAACTCCAATCAACTCTGCCCCTACTCTCCAGTCCAAGCGCTGCCCTACAGCATGACCCACCTCCCTAGGCCATGCCCCACCCCCATCTTCCTTCACCTACACCTGCCAAACCCCAACCTGTGCCTCTGCCTTCCTCTGTGTCTGCCTAGGTGCCTGTATGGGAGTGCCCACTGACTGATTCCTGGCCGAGATGGTGAATGGCAAGCAAGGTGGGTGAAGCGCTCCAGGCAAGGGTGTGAGTTCGGAGACTGCAAGAAGCTAGAAGGGCTGGATGCAGAGCATCCAGGGAAAGGAGGGTCCTGGATGCCATATAGGGGTTTGCATTTTTTCCTGACACCAATGGGAAGCCATCAATGTTTGTTTGTTTGTTTGTTTGTTTGTTTGTTTGTTTGTTTGTTTTAGCAAGGAGAGGTACAATCAGGAAAGTAGACTGAGAAAAGTCAGGGTAGGGCAGAGCAGCACTAGGGAAGAGACCACCTGCTACGTACAGGAGCTCCTGGGAGAGGTGTCCAGATGAGAACTGAGGGAAGTGTGGACAAGGAGGGGACAGTGGGGAGAAGAGGAGTGGCTGGATATGTGAGACCCTGAGGAGGAAGAAAGGATAAGGCTTGATAATAGATGGAATGTGGGGAGAAGAAAAGAGGAGGAGGTACCAGAGGTGATTCCTGGGCATATGGTTGCTGAGATGAGGGAAAGCTGGTACAGGAACCAGTTGGGAAAGAAAATCAGGAATTGGAGCAGATACCGTGAGTAGGAGATCCCTGTGAGATATTCAAGGGAAAATGACTTCATGGGATATCTGAAATGCCCAAGTCTTGACTGGAGTCCTGGGAGCAAAGACACTACAAGGTGGTGTGTGAGTGGGGTCAAGGGCTGGGAGCAAGTCCAGAGGAAGCATAGAGTTCATGACTCAGCAGACAAGACCAGACTGACAAAGGAGACTAAAAAGGAGCCCAGAGAGGTCTATGTCCTGCACCCTGAGGGAAGAGGATGTTTCAAGAGGAAGACAATATTCAGTCATTACCAAACTGCTAAGAGCTGTAGAGTTTGCTTGGTTTGGTGACATGGAGGTCATCAGTCATCTTGGCAGGACCAGTTTTGTGGAGCAGAGGAGGAATGGCACAAAGTCAGAGTGCAGAGAAATGAAGAAATGGAGGCAGTCAGTAAAGACCATTTTTCAAGAAGCTTGTTTGTGAAGTAGGAGTTGGGGAGAGAAAGACTGGAAAAATATTTTTAAGATGGAGGAAGTCTGTGGATATTTACATGCTGTTGGGAAGAAACCAGAAGGAAGGGGATAGAGTAAAGATACAGGCAGTAAAAGCGGCCATCAATAATTCAAAATATTGATGGTAGAAGGTGGAGCAGAAGCGGGCAGAGACGTCTCTCAGGGAGGCATAGGCACAGAGAAAGGGGGGTAGAGTTGGTAGTAGCCCCACTAAATGGAGTTCAACTGGGGAGGGGGAAGAGTTGGAGGTTTGAAACAATCACCAGAGCCACACACAGCAGGACTTCTAAGCAGGGAGGCACACCCAGGTGGCAGCCATGACATAATGGTGAATAAGAGTGGTCCAGCTGCCCACAGGCACGACTTTGTCCAGTAGCGCACAGGAGCCAGTGCAGGATAGAGGGCAGCTGGCTCTGCAGGGCCACCCACCCCTGCCCCATGTGGGGGGAATCCTTCTGCCAGTTCTGTTGTCTACTTTCCTCAGGGGAGAAAGATCAAGGGACGGAGTTCTGCTCTCCTTTTACCAGGGCCACATGGGACCCTCCGCCTCAGCGGGCCAGTCCAGTGTGTTCAAAGGGGAGTCAGGTCCAGGGGGTGGGGGTCTATGATGGAGTACTGCTGAGTACTGCTGAGTACCACTCACTTCAGAGTCTCTTCCCTGCTCCTGCTCCCCAACCTGCCTGTGGCCCTGTTCAGAGTCCATTCTCTCTCACTTCCCTTGGTAGAAAGCAGCCCTGCAAAAGAAGGTGGGGAGGGACTTGGGAGCATAAGCAGGAAAGAAGTGGGGGGAAATGCACGCATGGAGAACAGCACACACAGAGAACAACCAGGCTGGTTGTTGAAACAGATTCCCACCCAAGGCCTCCTAGGGCTTGGGTTCAGCTCAAGTGATAAAGGAGTAGCAAAGTGATAAGGGAGTATAGAGTTTAACAACAGATTGATAGAAATGATGTCATCTAAGCAGACTAGAAAGGAGAGTGGACATAGGAGAGGACTGAAGAGGAAACAGAAGTCCTAATGACATTCTTTGAAACTTTTGTCGTGTAAATAGTTGAATGAGCAAACTGGATGGGATGACCGAACAATCACATACATTGTAGTACAGAGAGGGAGGGGATCAGGAGGAAGGCAGGGGTGGGTGAGCCCCCGGCAGGAATGGGGGCCATTCCTACTGGGGATCCTGGATGCTCTGGATTTCCCTAGGCAGCTCACAGAAGTGGAAGAGGGACAGGAGTAGAACAAAGCTGGATGGTGGGAAGGGCACAGGGACAGTGGTGGCAGCCCCGTGAGTTCAGGGTCTAGCAGTCTGAGTCAGGAAGTAGGGCAGGATAGACTATGTGCTGGAAGCAGGCTGTTCTGGGCCCATCTGTGAGTAGGAAAGAAAGGCTGATCCTCGTCCAGTTTTCCCAGGTGGAGATGGGTGACCTGACCCAGCAGGAATCAGAGTCAATAGGCAGATGGGCCAGAGGGGATTCTGGGCTCCATATGAGTCAATAGGCAGATGGGCCAGAGGGGATTCTGGGCTCCAGGTGGGCCTTGGAGGCGAGTGTCTCCAGGACACTCCACGTGGAATCCTGTGGACGTTGTATGTGCATTTTCTGCAGGAAATGCTTTCCTAAGCAATTCAAAAGCATGCGTGACCTCAGAAAGGTTAGGAGGCACTGGCTGAACGATATTTAGATACCATGTTCAAATTCAGGCAAGGGCAGCATCCTATGGTTTGTGGGAGGGGTGTGAGCCTGTTTTCCCAGAACATCTGCCAAGACACAAGGGAAGGTCCTGCCAGGAAGGAGTGTAACAGAATTTCCTGGTTCAGTCCCTCTTTCTTGTCACTGAGCACCTCCCTTTAAAGTTTCCCAGTCCAGAAATATTTGTGAGCCCTATTATGTGCCTGATACCAGGCTGGGTACTGGGATTACAGAGGTGAGTCAGAATAGCCTTGTCCTTGAGATGCTTATGGTCCTAGAGAGTAAGGGTTTCCATTTTCTCACCTGGCACCAACCAGGTAGGACATGAAATAGGTGTTCTGGGCCTTTGCACATGCTGCTCCCCCTTGCCTGGAATACCCTTCTCCTCCCTACACCCATCTTCATACAATCCCCTCTTCTAGGACTAATAGCAGCTTAGATGTCACTCCATCTGGGAAGACGTTCTTGAACCCCCAAGGTCATGAGCAGCACTGTCTCCTCTTACCAGCTCAAGTTCTGAAGGTGTGGCTTCCAGAGTCAGAGTCAATAAATGGCCTTCAAATCCTGGCCCTTTCACTGACTAGTTGAGGGACCCTGAATAAATCAATTAATTTCTCTAAGTCTCAGTTTTCCCAACTGTAAATGAAAGGAGAGTTTCATTTCTTTCCAGCTTTATTGAGATATAGTCGACATAGGATATCCTATAAGTTTAAGGTACTGATTTGATGCATATCTACTACAAAATGATTTCCACCATAGCATTAGCTAATACACCTCTTTCCTGGTACATAATTATCATTTCTTTTTTGTGGTGAGAACATTTAAGATTGACTCTCTTAGCAACATTCAAGTATATAATACAGTATTATATAATTACTATGCTGTACATTAGAACCCCAAAACTTGTTAATTTTTTATTATTGAGATATAATGGACATACAACATTATATTAGTTTTAGGTGTACAACACAATAATTCAATTATTTGTATTTATTATGAAATGGTCACTACAATAACTCTAGTTAACATGCTAGAAACATACATAGTCCCAAAATATTTTTTCTTGTGATGAGAACTTTTAAGATCTACTCTTAGCAACTGTCAGATATATAGCATGGTGTTGTTGACCATCATCACCCAGCTATCCAGCACATCCCCAGGGAAATGGAGGCTATAATAGCACCTACCTGCATTAAGCAGCAGCCCATGAGGGCTGCCCTGTCTATCTGGTTTACCATTACATATCTTCGCAGAGACCCCGCCATACAGTAGGTCCTCAGTACAAAGCTGTTGAATGAATGACATTAACCCCTTACCTGATACCACTTAAAGCACTATAGTTCTTCACCATTTCTGGCTCAGATTCCTGGTGCTACAAAATAAGGGTAGCACTGTCTGGTAGGAGAGGGTCATGATGAGAACAATGGGAGGGAGGCCTGGCCAGAACTTGGGGAAAAGCACCCAAAGTGCCAGGGACAGCCCATCCTATTAGGAACCTGGGACCCAAGGTAGAGCAGCTGCCCAGCCAGAAGAATGTTGCTTCAAGGAAGCTCCTTCTCCTTCCAGCACCACCACCCTCCCCATTCCTGAGTGCACCTGGGTGTCCCCCAGGCCTGAGGGAGAGCCCTAGGTCTTCCTTCTCTACCCAGCTGGTTGGGAAGCAGAATGTCAAGGAGTAGCCCTTCCAGGAGCAAGAGAAGGAATAGGATGTGGAAAGCCTCAGGGAACCAAACATAATGATGGAAGAAGTAAGAGGAGATATCCCAAGTTATAATTTGGGCCCGAGGACTCCCAATGTCCACTGGAAGAGGCTGTGGAATCCAGTGGCTCTGAGTTCTAATTGCAGCTCTTTCCCAAAATTGCTGTGTGACTTTAAGCAAGTTGCTTATCTTCTCTCAACCTTAGCGTCCACTTCTATAAAATGGAAATAATGATGTTGCACTAGTGATGGCTAGTCCTGCTCACACACACACACCCCATTCCCTGGGTGGGGTCTCCCTCTTCCTAGGAAGTTTGAACTAACAGGCACAGCAGGAAATGGCAGTTGCTCAGGAACTAAGAATGAAAGGCCACATGATATCAGGGCTGAGGCTGCCACTATGGGCTTCATTTCAGTAGGACTTACAGGGAAGCAGAAATCTCAGTGGGCTGAGCAGTCTGAACAGTGAAGAGAAGAATGGATGGCAGAGAGAAGCAGAGACAGCAGAAAGATCATTGCTAGAACTGCCTTGATGCTTCTGGGTACCCCAATTCCTGGGTATCTAAGCAACAACCACTATTAGTCTTGAGGTCAGAAAAGCCATAACTGGAACCTGTTTCCAGCTCACAGGATTGTCTTGAAATGAAACCCCTAGCCCCAGAATATGTGTAAAAAACCTCAGGAAGGCCCCTGCATGGTGCCCCACAGCACACAAGCCCATGAGAACCCCCGGGGTGCCTACACCATGCAGGGCACAGGAAGGATGAGCAGCTAGCTGTACTTGCTGAGCACCCCCTCCTGCTCTTCTCGGCACCACTTCAGCCAGTGCTGTGCACTTGCGGAGGCCCCAGCAGTGGCCAATTAAGTTCAGGTTGATGGAGACACACCCAGAAGGCTCACACAGTCAAGGCTGGAAAAAGAAACAGGAGCCAGAGAAGTGGTGCCCCAGTGAGGTGCAGTTTAACTCAGCCTGGTTAAGAACACAGCCCTGGAGCCAGAATCCCTGGGTCTGACACTCGGAGTGACCTTGGGCAAGTCACCTAACATGCCTCAGTCTCCGTGCAGTAATATGAGGAGAACACTAGAACCAACTTTCTAGGGTTGAGAGAGGGGTATAAAGAGGTCATGATGGGCCAAAGTCAGGAGGACACAGAAGCCATGGAGTAGAAAGCTGATGAACGACACAGTTGGTACCTGAAAGAGAAGCCGCCAGATGCAGACACTGGGTGTCACTAGATGGAAGGAAACAGAGCTAAGCCTGGTGCTGAGGCAGGGTCCCTCCAGCCACTGTCTTGCTGTCCCAGGAGCCGCAGCCTCAGATCCACTCTGGGATTCCCGTGAGCATCATCTTCCTTTCTCTGCTGACAGCCTTAGAGCCTACCCACCCTTCATTTCAACCTTGGGCTCCTTCTCATCCATCCTTCAGGCTCTTGTTCAAACATATCCTCCTCTCTTCAACTAGGCTCCTCTTTTACTCTCTGTCTCAGACTCTAATAACATTCATCATAAAATTTGAATTCCAGGAAAACCCCCAAATATCACTCATTCATACATAATACAGCTGGGGGTTTCCTTCTGTCCTCCAACCACCACCGCCACCCCCTACACCTGCCACTGTTGTTGAACAGGAAATGTTCAAACTCGTGTTTTGGGGGGCAGGAACAGGATATCCAGGAAGGGACAACCTTTTGACCATTGTGGCTTTCTCATTTCAGTGTAAGTACAATTGTGCATAATGTAAATTGTGCTACAGTTACTTTTTATGACAGAAAAATAATTCATTTTTTAAATTCAATGTTTTCTTTATTTCAACTTGCAAATTTTTTTTAATTCTGCAAACTAAAATATATTAATCTCAGTTTCTTACGCTATGTAGGTTTATGACCCTTTACTTTTAAAATCATTTCATATGACTTTTTAAATTATTTCATAAAGTTCTGGATTGGGCTGCCTAGCTGGGAGCAGTGCCACTACTCAGAATTCTTATAGGCATAGCGAAGGTACTTAAGATATTTTTAAAATTATTTTAGACATAGCTTCTTTTAGGAGAGTAAACATGGATATTTAATACCTCCTTTTCCTGCTGATGCTAAGAAACCATGTTCCTAGACCAGATTTTTTTCCAGAGAGTTTATTTTTTAGAGCAGCTTTATGTTCATAGCAATACTGAGAAGAAAGTGCAGAGATTTCCCATACATCCCTTGTCCCCCAAAGTGCATAGTCTCCCTCATTATCAGTATCCCCCACCAGGTAAATCACTTGTCATTACCTCACAGGAACATGATCTCCTATATTATAATTGGATTATTTGGAACTCAGCACAGACGATGGGGATTGAATCTTAACATACTTACTTGATACTAGGATTTGTCTGCCTCCCCCAGTAGGATTAAGTTTTACAAGGGAAGAGTCCAGTCTGGACTGCTCAGTGCTGAATCCCCAATAGTCTGCTTCCCAGGAGAGGGAGCTTAACTTGAGGAATTGAATAAGACCCTCACAAAAACAGGCACAAAGCCACAAATCAGTAAGCCTAACCAGGTGGCCAGCTACCCCTGACATAGCACTGATAAGACTGCACAAAATAAGACCCAGGGGCCAGAAGATAACCACCAGCTGGACTCAGCAGCCCTCACTCCAGCCCTCTTCTGTGATCACTAGCTTCCAAGAAGCCTAAAGGGAAAGACCATGCCCCTGTTCTACAATAGGCACCTCTCAGTCCTTCCTCAGGCCCTGGGGAAGCCGGCTCCACAACTCAGCTGCAAGGAGCTCTGTCCTCCCCTCACCCGGGAGGGCTGGGAATGGGCCAGGCTTCCTCTGCCCCACCTCCTTACCATGATTTACGGGGAGGGCAACCGCAGGAAGGAAGCCTCAGTCAAGGACAGACCAAGAAACTTTTGTTTTTAATATTGTTATTGAAAAGCATAATAAATTAATGAGTTAAGCTCCATCTGGATTGTTTGGAGTTTTTTTTCTCTGTCGCATTTGTGTCTTGATTTCAGTGTGTATCTCTGGTGGGGTCCCCAATAAATACTTATTGGAAGGAGCCTCCAATAAATAAATTGTCTGGTTTCTGAACAATTTGAGAAATAAATGAAGAGAGTAAGAAAAAGAAAGGAAGAACATACCAAATGCAATAATGGGGACCTTGTCCTTATGGAGGGCCTCACGACATTATGCTGCTACCAGAGAGAATGCCCCAATGTCCAGGAAAACAGCCGAAGGAGGGTTATGGCTCCAGCTTCCTGCTACTGTGCGTGTTTCTCTCCTACATGGGCTTGTTTGATGTTGTCTGAGGCAGCTGTCCTTTTAGGCTACATTGTAAAGCTATGTCCCAAGATAGGAGAAGTAGAGAAAGGCGACCCCTGTCACATATGGAGGACCAGGAGCCAGGTACAGAGCACTGGGTGGCAGGAAGGGGGAGCAGGGGAGACCCTCTAGCTGAAGAAGCAGCTGTTCTTGTACCTGGTGTGTGGGCTGGTTTCACGTTACTTTTTGTGTTTATTTCCCTTCGGTCATCCCTGAACCTTGAGCAATATTTTGTTAAATATCCCAATCTTGACTCAGCTGTGCTTAGGGAAATTGAGCAATGATCTCAGTTCCAACTCAGGCTGGACCAGCCACCTAAAGTCAGTGGGGAGTGGCCTCAGTGCTCTTTAGTGCCAGAGCCAGGAAGACAGAAGCCTGGGAACAATTGCGACTTCAGAATCCAATCTTGGTTCTTAAGTGGGAGTTTTCCTCTGTACTGCTAACCCTAGAGAATTGGGATTTGATTTTATCCTGAGTCAGCCACGACCCCTATATAGGAAGTCTCCCACCAGTTCAGATGTGCTCCCTGGCTTTTTCCTCCATGAGCTCTCCCAAGGGTCATTCAGAGCCTTCTTCTATTCCATACTCACAGAGGTGGAGGCAGTCATGCTGTCCCCTGCCAAACACTCCATCGTTGGGAAAATCTTCCCCTCTTTCCTTCCTGCCCAGTTCCACTCTGCCTAAAGAGCAAGCCTGCAGTCATCCAAACACAGTCGTAAATGAATCAGTGCACCTCCTGGCAGCTCTCCCACAACAGAACAGGTATGTGCCAGCAAAGTTACATGGAATGGGAACTGGATTTTCCACTTCCACTAGGCAAGCAGACATGTGCTTCTCTCCAAGAAAGGAAGGCAGAGGAGCAAGGCCCAGGATTGGGAAAAGAAGGAAGTGAGGCTACATGGAGCACTCATTACCCCCGGATGTGGTTTAAATTCCATCCTTCCAGTTTATTAAGATCTCCAAATTAAATATACGAGATGTAACTGCAACATAGAGACCCTGGCTCAGTCATCAGAGACAGTCAGAGGGAAACACACAACACAAATTGAAGAGAGGAAACACAGACTATCAATGCCCATTTGAACAGAGGGGCAACTACCCCTAGTCTGCACAGCAGAGGCTCTGGCCACCTCTTGACCAACTCCCATGGCGGCCACTCCCTCAAGTGTTCTGGGAGGGCTCTCCAGACACAATGCAAGCCCCTCCAGGGCCCAAGCTTCTGGGAGTGATGGGATCTGGTCTTCCACATGCTCTACACCATTGCTCAAATTCAAGTGTTTCCTGTGCTTTCCTGCCAGCTCTCTGCTCCCTCCTATCCAGAGATTTTCCTCCTTCTGCTGTCCACACTCGCGCCCTCCTTTGTTCCCGCTTTCCCGCCTCATCCTAACCCAGAATGCCCTTTACCCCACATGTTTGATTCTTTCCCTTCTTCCAAGGTTTAGCTCAAGTCTCTTCTCCCTCAGAGACAATCAGGACCTTCAGGGTGGCCCCCGTTGTCTCCCTGCCAACCTCACCCATGCAGTCTTCTGCATCTTCCCTCCTCCCCTCCCCTTCCCCACATCTCAGCCCCTCTTAGGCCAATGGCTTTTTCTCAGCACAGAACCTGACGTGACTCTGTTCAAGAAAAGAGCACTCTCTCATGACCCTGAATCTTCTCAACAACCTGCCTAGATGCATTTCTCCAAGGGACAGTCACTTTGTGTGGATTCCTCAGCTTACTCCAGGCCCTGTTCTGCCTATTCTCAGGAAAAGCACCATGACCTTCTGGTGCCTAATCCAGTGGCCACGCAGTCTCTATCCCACTGCCCACTCTGCAGGATGCAATGCTCACAACTGCCACACCTTTCCTGACGTTCATGACAGGCCTCTCCTCGTTTCTCTTCTGCTTTTCTCAACATTCCTTTTCTGATTTCTTCTCAAACTCTTCTCCTCAGTCAGCCCCTCAAATATGTTGTTCTCCAAAATTATGTCCTACATCCTTCCTCTTCTCATGTCGCCTTTCTCCCTGGGGCACCACAAATCTACCCCCTGCTCCCACCATCCTGCATGCTGAGGATGCCCCTGGCCTGCCATCCATGCACCTCCGGATGCAGTAGCACCCGCATCCACTTTTCCACCCCCTTTTTTCAGACCCGGTAAGATAGCTTCCCACCAGCTCGTGCCCAGAGATCTTCCCCCACCCAACCTCCACCTGCTGCCACAGCCGTATAGCTAGGGAATGCAAGGGACATTACTTTATTGAGAGCTTAAGTGCCAGGCACTATGCCAAGAGGTTTCTCATATTCCAGCCCATTTAATCTCCCCATGACCCTGTATGTTAGATATTGTTACACTCATTTTTACTTATGAGAAAACTGAGGCTCAGAGAGGGTAAGCAACCTGCCCAAGGAACAGAGTTGCATTTGGAGCCTGGGTTGGCCTGACTCCAGTGCCTCAGCCCCATTTATTTTCTACCTGCTCCCCTAAATGCAAATCTGATCACATCAGTTCATTACCCCCTCATTGTGCTCCAAGAAAAATCCAAACTCTTCAGCATGGCATAGTCCTCCCCAACTGCCCCAGCCCACCTTCTACTTCAGCTAAATGGGATGGTCTGACTTGCCAGCCCAAGCTGAGATGCTTCTACAGATTCTACCTTGAATATCCTCACCTCTCTGTCCAGTGAACTCCTCATTCCTTAAGACCAGCCAAGAACTGCCTTCCCTGGGAGGCCTCCCAACTTCCCAGGTGGAGGGGCTATCTCTTTAGAGCTTGCAGGACACTCTATGCTTTCTAGGTGCTGGCATTCACCATGCTGCTTTATAATCACTTGTTTAATCTTTCAAATGTCATTTTTAACTTTGTAGCCGAGGGCCTGTGTACATCAAGAAGGGCTTAGGAAAAGCAGAAAGATCCAATGAGCACCTAGGCCAGATCTGCTCAATATGGCATCCCCAAACCAGCAGTGGCAGAAAAGAACTCCACCCAACCACCCAACTCAGACTCTTAAAATCAGACTCTCTGGGGGTAGGTACTAGGACTCAGCACTTTGAAGAAGCTCCCCAAGAGAGTCTCACACACAACGAAACTTGAGAATCTCTGATCTAGATGAGTACTTGGCCCTGATCCTCACCAGCCCAGCCTCACAGGATGATACGTGGCTACTGTCTGCTTATACACAACTATAACAGTATTTCCCAAGCATTTTCATATAAGGACACACATATAAAATAACATTTCAGGGCACTCTGGGGTAAACGGACAAAGTTGTTTAGAGCTGGAGGTGAAAGACCTGAGAGTTGAGCTACCCTAGCTGGGCTCCACAAGCTGAGATGATCCATACTCCAGCAGAGCTGGAGTCCACTCCTGACACCCTGCTAGGGAAGCTCTTTATCACTAAGAGCTAGCAGCAGGCACAAGTAGCCAGGCAGAGATGTCCAGCCCTCACATGGATGCCGGTGCTGATGAGCTCTAAAGAAGCCTTCGGTGAGCGATGGCCTTGTGGTCAGCCATAGCTGAAAGAGCAATGTGGACCTTCATAGCTTAGGGCAATTCCCACCATAAGAAAACTGACTTAGGGTCTTCTGGCCCTGGGAACCACACCTGCAGGAAAGAAAAGGTAAGGGCTCTAAGTATCCCCTACTGGGTTTCAGACTGTACTATCCAAAGCAACCCCTGGGGTCCCTCCCTCCAGCCCCACCCTACAATGCCCTCCCTGGAGGTAAGACAGGTAGCCAGAGATGATCTGTGAGCAGGGACGGTAAGCTTTTCCCTGCCAGAGACCGGCTGCTGCAGTGACTTGATGTACTTCCAGAACCTCCTTATTCAGTTAATTGCTTAATGGAATAAATGGAAAGAGGGATTGGCAAATCAACTAGGTACTTTCAGCTGCTGTGAACTCTAAAATCATCCTTCAAAGCACCCAATTTGCTAGGTAGAGCATATTCTCTATGGGCTCCACAGCCACCTACTGACCTTTTTGGAAGGCCTAAGAAGTGTAGAAAATTTGTCTTTACAATATATTAAGGAGGAATTGCAAACTGGAAAGATCCTTAAATCACTGAGTCTTTAGGTAAAAAAGCTGATGCCCTGAATATTCCTACAAGCATTTAGCTCCTGACTGAGAGATGTTTCCGGGGCAGTAAAAAAAGAGCTCTTATTATGTACCATAGAAAAAAATTATCTTTCCCCTGGGTTTATTCTATGAAGCAGCTTAGAAGCACTGAGTAAAGGGGCCATTAACTGAGGAAAGGACCTAGCACAGCAAATTGACATTCGACAATTTGTAAGCCAATGGTTGCAGGGAGAGATGGATGGATGGATGGAGGTGAAGCAGCTTCCCTTTTTGGGAGTTTCTTCCTTCAGCACTATCCCTGGAAGGGTCAAATCACTATGTATACCTTTTTGACTACCACTCCACATCATTTTGACATAGACATAGGTTGGTTCAGCTAAATGAAGACAATGAGCATGTTAGGGGACATGAAAGGGAGGAAGAGTACAGAGACAGCCTCCAGAGTATATGAAAAGGAGGAGAGCCCATTGCCAGCTTATCTCAGTTCTGCCTTTATCTATTAATCTAGCATTTTGTTTTATTTTGTTTTGTTTTTCAGCCTCAGCTAGAAGTGCCACCACCTGTCCCCCACCACCTATCTCCCTTCAATAGGGGCCACCAGAGACTAATTAAGCCAGAAGGACCTTACAGACCTTGTTGGATGAAGCAAACTGGCCCTCAAACATGTTTTGTTTGGCCTCTACAGCCACTTAAAATTTTAGATTGGATATTAACATGTACAAATCAAATTTTATATAAAAATATTAATTTTTTGTTTTTCTTTAAAAAAAAAAAAGCAGAAGATATTCCCCTAGCACTTTCTCCCAGTGACAATTGATTGGCACTCCAAATAGGCTGCCCATGCCAGGCATACACTCTCCAGTTTGCCACAGCTCCCACCTTGCCCTACTGTGTACTCTGCCAACTTTACTCATTTAACAGTTTGATCCCCAAAGTATGTGAGCTCTTTGCACAAATTCAATGCCTTCACTCTACAGATGTGAAAACTGAAGCCCAAAGGGTTGTGACTGGATTAAGTTCACACAACAATCTGTTGGCAGAGTCAGGACAGGAACCTTAAAAACTACTGATTTGTTTGTCAGTATTTAGCATATGATGGGTCTTTCCAATACTACTGAATAAATGAATGTGTGAATTAATTGTCCATTTTTTTCTTACGAACCTGTGCTATTCCAGCTCTACCTTCCAGGTCCACTTGAAGCACCCATCCCAGGAGCTATCCTGGGTTTGCTTTCCTGGGACCAGAACTCTCTGCCAATTTCTTTGGAGCTCATGGCCATTCATCCCAAAGGAATAGAAAGAGGGGAGAGGCTGATGTACTTTTTTAACTGCAACAGTGTATATCATTGTAAAATATAGAATTTATACAGCAACTCAGTACAAACACAAACACACACACACACACAATTTTCACAAAGCAACACCTACCTTTCTACATATAATATACTTTTATATTTTCAATTCTATTCTCTTCTGTACTATTATAGACTATTTTATTTTTAAATTATTGTACCTTGCAAAAACATGAGGAAATAACAAAGGGTGTGTGGGGGGGGGAGGTGTGAGCGCGCGTGCGCATGCCCCTACCTCGCTAAAAATCCTGAAGAGGTGGGTATCTTTCTATATGGGTTATAGTACAGTTTCACCCAGAGGCGAAGGATAAGCAGGTGAAGTCTCCTGACTCTTCTTCTCTGAGGCAATGCCTGCCTTCCTCCTTCTCTTCCT
The DNA here is from genome assembly GCF_014176215.1 of Rousettus aegyptiacus. Taxonomy (NCBI): domain Eukaryota; kingdom Metazoa; phylum Chordata; class Mammalia; order Chiroptera; family Pteropodidae; genus Rousettus; species Rousettus aegyptiacus. Next base: position 35,226,166 of record NW_023416308.1, on the reverse strand, counting down.
TTCTTCAAAAAATATGTATTGAGCACCTACTATTTGCCAGGCACAGTGCTAGGTCCTGGGAATACAAAGATAAGTGAGACTGTGGAATTCCCCAGAAGGAGCAGACAGCCCTTTGGCTGATCAAACGGTTAAGCCCAATGGGTTAATAAAGGAAACCCAGGAAATGTGAGGAGCCATGCCTCTTCTCCATCCTGACGCTCCTTCTTCGTGAAAGGTCCCATGACACCAAACACTCCACCCCAGTAGAGATGGAAGAATATGTCTGACAGGTAATCGTGAAAGAAAATTTGGCACGTGTGACCTTGACATTACATTTTCCCTTTCTCCTCAAATCAAACTGCTTTTGCTGTGTGCATCTCTCACTCTGTCCTCTATGCTGAAAGTTTTGCAAAGAATCTGCCCCAGCACTGCCTGCGACTGGGTGGGTAAATGATCTCATTCTGGAGTTTAGTGTTATGAAGCCTGCATAAAAAGTTGCAATCTCTTGGGAGTGGGAGGATAAGATTGATGTTGTTTAAGGGTACAAACTTGCAATGAGTAGTAAATAAGCCATAGAGATCTAATGCACCATATAATGAATATAGACAACAATATTGTAGTATAATTATGTAATGTCATAAATATCACTGGCAGCAATCATATTACAGTATATAAGTGTATCAAAGTAGTGCACTGTACACCTTAAATTTATACATTTTATGTCAAATTTATTCAATTAAGAAATGTCACAATCTCCAACAAAAGCTCTTTCATACCGTAATAGTGCAGATAGTACTGCCCCCATTCTGCCCTATCTGCGCTATCACACACACACACACACACACACACACACACACACACACACACGCACAGAGAGAGAGAGAACTTTATATATTTAGTATATTTAACTAAAGTTTTAAAGGAGAGAATTACATTACAGAATCATTTAAAATTAAATATCGGGCATCTTAGTCTAAGAAATCTATCAATTTATTTTCCATCTATTATTTGGCCCTCTACTTTGCATTCTGCGATATCCAATTCCTATACATTTCTTACACAGATTCATTTAGATATCACTCTCCATTCTCAGAATCTGCCAGTCCTTCCTCCCAGGCCTTTACCTTCCACCCCCACATGGCTCACCAAGAAACTTTTCTAAATGAACATAGTTTCTTCCAAAAGGCAATTCCTATGTAGGTTGTAACTGTAATACTTTCCACTCCATCATATATTGACATGTTGTATTACAATTGCTAATTTTTAAAAATTGTTCTCTAGAAATGGTGAGTGACTAGGGGAAACTTGAGGGCAGGACCTGCACAGGTCTTACTAGTCATCTAAGTAAGAATATATTCTTTTTAGTATTCTGCATGACAGATAATTTTTGATGATATTAATTTATAATATCTTCTTTGCCATTTTCCCTCTTCTCCATTCAAAATCAATAACTCCCATTCCTCCATGCTCTAGGAGGGCAAGGAGTATTGATTGTCCCCCAGTGGTCATTAACTTCTTATTCTTGTAGCATCTGAACCCCCAAATCTTAGTTTGGCACATAGACTACTTCTACTAGCTTCCTTTGTGATTAGATATGGCCATGTGACCAAATTCAATCTGTTAATGTATGAACAGGAATGATGTCCACACCTTCCAGTTCTTGTCCTTAAAAGGAAAGGGCAGTCCCTTCCCTTCTTTTTATTCCCCTTCCTGCTGGCCAGATGTGGACTCAGGAACATGATGGGAAGCTCTCTGGAATCATAAAGGTAAGAACAACATCCCCAGGGGTAACTGACCACAAAGTCAGAAGTATGGCTCCCCAACCCTATGTCAGCCCTGATGCCCACATTCAGACTGGTTCATAGAGATAAAAATTAACTCACATCTTCTTTAAGCCATTGTATTTTGATTTCCTTTGTTATAGCAGCTAAACATTAATCTTAACTATATTCTTTTGCTGGGGCTGCAGTAGCAAAATGCTATAGATTAAGTGGCTTAAACAATAGAAATTTATTTTTTTCATAGTTCTGGAGGCCAGAGTCTAAGATCAGGTGTCAGCTGAGTCGGTTTCTTCTAAGGCCTCTCTCTTTGACTTGCAGATGGCTGTCATCTTCTGGTGTTTCACATGGTCTTCCTTTTGTGCATGTCTATGTCCAAATCCCTTCTTATGAGGACATCGGTCATATTGGATTAGGACCCACCTTGAAAACTTCATTTTAAATACCTCTTTAAGGCCCTTATCTCCAAATATTGTTACATTCTGAGACACTATGGGTTAGGACTTCAACATAAGTTTTGAGAGGACACAATTCAGCCCTTATTACTAACTAATACGCTTTTCTTCCTGGCTTCTGTTTTCCTAAGCAAATATGCTAGGTGTCCTTGAGGGAAAAGAGAAACGTTTGGAAGCATAGAAAGAGTCTCTGGACTAAAAAGAGATTTATAAAGAGATTATTCGGAGCCAGAGTGACAAAAGAAATGCATTGCCGGCAGTGAAGACCATGTGCTGCTCCCTGTTACCTCCCATGGAGATGAGCAAGTACAGGATTCCTGTGCCCTGAGCCCCAAGGGGCCGGGCAGAGCAGGCCTGAGGCAGCCTCAGCAGCACAGAGCGCAAACAGGTGGGGCTGCCAATGGGCACAGTCTCTCTGGTGCCTCAGCTCCACATGCGACCCTTGCACTACATTCTGTAAAGAGGCTCCAAAAAGACAAAGATGCATTTTTCCCATCAACCCAGCAGAAATAAAACTTGATGTCTAAATTATCTTAGAGAAAATAAAGACATTATTTCTTGCATATCTGAGTTAATAAACTAAAATCAGTGCATTTGTATCCCTTGGTGCCTAACAGAGAATCCAATGCAGAATAGCATGCCTGAGAGATCAATGGAGAAAAACAAAACGGAAATAAAAGAAATACACAAGGAAAAGTCTGTGCCAGCGCCTCCCTCATTTTTAGCTTTTCTCAGTCTTCCCAACTAGATGTGATGTTTCACTCTTTTGAGCTCCATCTGGCATTTATCTTATCACACAAACATCACTTTTCCTTGGTATGGTTGTTCTCTTGCCTTAAATCCCCCAAAGAGAAGAGCAACTTGAAGTAAAGAACCAAACCTACTCACTCCCTATCTTGCATCCCCACTACACCCCAGGCAGGGACTCAATTGTTTTCTTTTTAATGGAATAAAATAGGCACTAGATCAAAACAAACACACACACACAAAAAAAAAAAAAAAAAACAAGAAGAAATGTGAGTCCTTCAGGATGGAGGCAGGTGGAGTCACTTGGGGACAGAGGGAAGCTTGGCTGGCTACAGGGAGAGGAAGAAGATGTGGTCTGGGGCACTGTGGGCAAGAAGAATGGGGAAGGCACGGGAGCCAGACAGCATCCCCAGCCCTCTCAAGAGCTGGCTCCAGGCCTTCAGGGGAGCCTGCCACAGTGCTGTCCTCTTCCTGGTCATGATTTATTCAAATGCAGCTGTGTCTGAAAATATCCAGGCAGCTGGTTTGTTCTCTAAGAACCCGGTGTGTTGGAGGACCTGAAGTGCAGCCTCCACATATAGACTGGAGCTATACTGGATGCTCATATTGAGGCAGGCAGATCAGACACTAGCCCATTTCACAAGGATGACATTGAGAGATAACAGAACTTATCCTTGGTCACACAGGGCCAAGAGTTGCTGGAGGACAAAAGAGGGAAATACAACCACCCTAGAAGAAGGAAAGCATTTTGCCCACTGTCTGAGCGAAACATATGGGTTCCAGTGGCCTAACTGCCCCCCCACACACACTTACCTCTATCCTATGACCCAGTTTCCTGAGGACATGCCCAGTGGTAGATACAGCTGGAAGGAAGCAGCTGGATGAAATAGAGTTAAGTCACGTAGAAGCCAAAACTCTGGGGTTCTCTCCCCACCTCTGCCATGCTCCAGAGCGAGGAAGCAACCCTATATCATCTGTGCCTTGATGCCCCCATCTCTTAAAGCAGAGAAATATCTCAGCTGTGTTTCTGCTTCTCATTGTACCTTCATATGGCAAAGAGAGGAAGAAAGCTCTCATCTCTTCTTACAAGTGCAGGATAAGAAGAGAGCTCCACCCTCAGGACCTAATTATCAACCAAAGGCCCCACCTCTTAATACTATAACATTAGAGATAGATTTCAACCTATAAATTGGGGAAAGGGGAGACATAAACATACAGACCATGGTATTCCACCACTGGCCTCCCAAAATTCATGTCTTTCTCCCATGCAAATGCATTCATTTCATCCCAATAACCCCAAAAGTCTTAAACCATTCCAGCATCAACTCTAAAGTCCAAAGTCTCGCCTAAATGTCATCTAAACCAGGTATGGGTGAGACTCAAGGTTGAATCATCCTGAGGCAAATTGCTCTCTACAAATTGGTTCACAGTTCTGAATCTGTCAACCAGAACAACTTATATTCTTCCAAAATACAATGGTGGGACAGACACAGGACAGATTTCACAGATTTCCCACTCCAAAGGGGAGAAACAGAAAAGAAGGAAGAGGTGACAAATATCGAGCAAGTCCAAATCCCAACCAGGCAAACTCCTTGAGATTCTAAAGCATGGGAACAGTCTTTTTTGGCCGGATGCTCTGCCTTCCAGACCCGCTAGGGATGGCAAGGTCATCCACACGGCTTGGTGGGTTGCTGCCTCTGCTAAGTGGGAGTCATACTCGCAATGCTCCAGTTTGCTGTTTGTCCTGTTGAAACCTTAGCAGTAGCCCTGATGATCTCCTTCAGGATCTTTCTTCCCTTTTCTTGAATGATAGCACATATAGTCCAGGCTGATAGTGTTTCTGCTGATATAATTCTATCCCTATTCCTGGCTTCTGTTGAGATGGCAGATTGAATCCATGGTTCACACTTGCACTAATCTCCTTATCAAATGATCAGTACACCACACCCTCAGTGTTCTCTTTCAAACATACTTTTTCTTTTTTTGTAATATGGACAAGCTGAGACTTTTCCAAATCTTTAAGTTTTGGTTCCTTTTGTTCAATAATTTCAGACCCATCTTCAGTTCATTTCTCTCTTCTTGTATTTTACTGTAAGAAGTAAAGAACCAAGCCACCTCCTTTAACACTTTGCTTAGAAATTTCAATATCCAATTTCATTGCTTACAAGTTCTACCTTCCACAAAACACTAGAACACAAACACAATCCAGCCAAGTTCTTTGCCAAAATAGAATGTACCAAGGAAGGCTTCACTGTGAATGAGACATGTGAGCTGAGCCTAAGAATGCATAGGATTTTACCAGGCAGAAGAGGAGGAGAAAGACAAGCTTTGTAAGAGAAAGAGTGGTAAAGGCATCATGCAAGGGCAAACATGGGTGTCCTACTGAAAGAAGGGAGCAGAGTGGGGGACGAGGCCAGAAAGGTACATTAAGCAGAACTATGGAAGGCCCAGCACATGAAGGAATCTGGATTTTTATCCAGAAGGTTAGGGGCTCTCAAATTTTTTTAAGTAGAAGAATCTTTTTTATTTTATTTTAATTGATTTTATTTTTTAGAGCAGTTTTAGGTTCACAGCAAAATTGAGCAGAAGGAACAGATATCTCCCATATACCCCCAGCCCACAAACACACATATAACAACCTCACCTATTATCAACATCCTGCACCAGAGTGGTACATTTTTTACAATTATGAATGGACTTCGATCTAACATGGAACTGGAGGATATGAAATGGGGAGTCTCATGCATGCTCCTTCAGAAGAATAGCACTTAAGAACTGAGAGATTGATTCCCTAGAAGCCCCTGATTTATAAAGATCAAGAATGATCTCCTAACCAATGAATGTCCAGCAAGAATCTCTCAGCCACCAAAGAACTTACTGCTTAGACTCTGGCCAGACTTATCCCTTTTTGCACTCCTTGCCCATGAATACAGCCCTCCCCAAATCCTCAAGGGACTTGCCTGTAGCTTGCTACAATATGCATTTCCCAAATTGCAATTTCTCTACTATTCCTCAATAAACTCAAAATTTGAGCTTGCCTCAGTTATCTCCTTATTTAGGTTGACACAATCAATGAACCTACACTGACACATCTATATCATCCAAAGTCCATAGTTTACATTAGGGTTCACTTTTGGTGTACATTTTATGAGTTTTTGACAATAATGATATCTATTGACCACCATAGTATCATACAGGATAGTTTCACTGTCCAAAAATTCTCTATACTCCACCTATTCATCCTTACTTCCCCTCAATCCCTGGAAACCAGTGATCTTTTTACTGTCTCCACAGTTTTGTCTTTTCCAGAATGTCTAATAGTTGGAATCATACAGTATATAGCCTTTTCACTTAGTAATATGCATTGTCTCTCCATGTCTCTTCATGGCTTGATACTCAACTTTTCTTATTACTGAATAATATTCTGTTTTTCTTTTTTAATGTCAAAATATTCTGAATATTCCCTGACATAAGTCACATTTTTAAAATCCACAGATTGAAATGTGTAACACAAAAATTTTGATGAATCCAGCAATGCTTTGTGTATATCATTAACTATAATTACTTCTATACAAATTTTTCACATTTCATATTTTTCATGCTAAAAAAGACCAAAATGACAGGGTTTGAAGCATGCATGGGTTCATAGGTCTCAGGGGCTGGTGGTGTAAACTGGGGATGTTCGGTATTGGGCAGCTATCTAAGGATCTCTGGTATTGCACAGGACTAGCTAGCTGTATCCTAGGTTAAACACCAATACTCTGTTCCAAAATGCCCTCGGACATCTCTCAAACAAGACTGTAGTTATACATGTTATGCACAGTCACATCAAATTCACAGAGGATCCATTAAAAATTCTCATCAACAGAGTCAACAAAAAACCTTACCTGGGTTATGCTTCCAAACAGAAACTTGCATGGAAAAAAACACTGAAGAGTCTAGAATCCAAATCTGGTTTCAGAATCAAAGAGATAAACACGCACTCCAGAGAAGACTAGAACCTGTAGAGGCCTCAGAATCAAACCAAGGCCATGGACAAGATCGCCCTAAAGAGATGATTCAAGGTGGAGAAGCAAGCTTGTGTCATACCAGTTACACCTTCTCCCAATTACATACCTTCACCAGAGTATTTAAGAACAACTCTTAACTCTAGTATTCATTTTGGAGGATGGCTTGCTTTAAAAATTAGGGTTCTAGAGCAGTCTAAATTTGTTTACAAAATTAAAGATCTAGACTCCTTGCCCAGATTTTTTTTAAAAAACAACAACAAACAAACAAACAAACAAAAAAAACCCTGATGAGGCCTTAGAACAAAGATAATACCAGGAACATGATCTTTGAAATGAGAAGTTTCAAGGTACAGAAACCATACAAAATGTCACCAACCTTAACAATGGCCATCTAATTTATCGGGAGCCAGGAGTAGGGGCATAGAGGCAAGTTCAGTGTATCTGATATTGTCATTCTGAGCCCCAAATCCCTTTCTATCTTCCTTGGTGTTCATACTCTACCTAGGACTACAAGCTGAGCCTTCTGGAGCCAGAGACATTCTGCAGGCAGAAGCACTGCAAGAAGCACCTCATGGCACTATGGACCTAGCCAGACTCTAGTGTGGTAAAACTCAAGGGCAGTGCAAACAAAATTCATACACACCATTTTACAATCATCATAGCAATCACCAATTCACACAAAAATCACCAGTGGATGTTAAAACTTTTAAGTGAATATTTGATGAGTAACAAGATATACATTGCCTTAAAGATTCTCCCCCAAAGCTAACAAAAGAAAAAAAATGATAATTTTGTAGTGGAGAAACCTTACAGACTCTACTTTAACCAAGGGATCAAAATTCACTTCACCAGTAAGAATACAAACTAACATGAGGTGCTTCCTGATATAATGGACAGAGTGAACACATTACTTCTGTGGTATCACTGCCTAAAGTGCATACACTGGATCTAATTATGAGGAAACACCAGAGAAACCCAAATTGAGTGACAGTTTACAAAGTCATAGTCCTGTACCCTTAAAAAAATGGATTGAATAATGGCAATAGGAATGGAAAGTATGCTAACTCAGGAAATAATTAGAAACTAAGTTTAATAAAGTCTTCTTCTGTATATATCATGTACTACCATCTCTGTCTAGGGGAAAGGTATATAACCAGAGGTCTGTTTATATCTAAAAATTCTCCCCACAAATGCTCAATAAACTGGTGACATTGATTAGTTCAAGGGAAGGGAGATGGAGAATTGGACTGGAAGAAAGCACTGCTTTTTACTTTAATCTTTCATCCTATCTGAATTTTTTAAATCATTTAAATGTGTTGCTTATTTAAAGTTTGTTTTTAACTTAATCTAAAAAGGTGGGTCTCAAATATAACATTAAATGGAAGAAAATGGACACAAAACAGTACATACTGTATGATTTCATTTACATAAATTATAAAACTAGACAAAATTAATCCATGTAATAAGGGAGTTAAGAGACTCACATTTCCTGACTTCAATCTTATTGAAAGCTACAGTAATCAAAACAGTGTGGTAATGGCATAAGGACAGACATCTAGACTAATAAAATAGAATTAAGAGTCCAGAAATAAACCCAAACATCTATGGCCAATTGGTTTTCAACAAATGTGCCAAGACTACTCGATGAGAAAAAAAAAAAAATTCTCTTTAACACATGGTATTGGGACAGTTAGATATCCATCCACAAGCAAAAGAAGGAAGTTATGTCAGATCATACTCAAAAATTAACTCAGCATGTATCAACATAAATGTAAGGGCTAAAGCTATAAAATTTTTAGAAGAAAACATAAGAATAAAACTTTGTGAACCTTAGTTTGGTAACAGATTCTTACATATGATATCAAAAGCACATGCAACCAAAGAAAAATTAGGTAAATTGGAATTTATCAAAATGAAAAACATTTGTACATCACAAAGAAAGTGAAAAGACAACATATAGAATGGGAGAATATATTTGCAAGTCATATATCTTAAAATGTCTAGTATCCAGAATATAGAAAGAACTCTTACAACTTAAAAAAAAAAAAAACAATTTTAAAATGACCTGAATAGACAGTTCTCCAAATAAGATTTTTAAATGGCCAATAAGCACATAAAAAACCCTCAACGTCATTAGTCTTTAGTGAAATGAAAATTAAAACCACAACAATATACCACATCATACCCACTTGGATGACTACAACTAGAAATAAAAAACAAAAAACACAGAAAATAAGCATTAGCAAGAACATGGAGAAACTGGAGCCCTTGTACATTGCAGGTAGTAATATAAAAAGGTAAGTCTCTGTAGAAAACAGTTTTGCAGTTCCTCAAAAAGTTAAACATAAAATTATCATATGACCCAGCAATTCTATTCCTAGTATATATTTAAAAAATTGAAAACAAGTATTCAAACAAATATTTATACATAAATTTTCACGGCAGCACTATTCGTAATAGCCAAAAAGTAGAAACAACTCAAATATCTATCAGTTGATGAATAAATAAATGAAATGTAGTATATACATACAATGGAATATTATTTACCCATAAAAAGGAATAAAGTGTTTACATATGCCACAACATGGATAAACTTTGACAACATGCTAAGTGAAAGAAGATGGAAACAAAGATCATGTATTATATTATTGCATTTATATGAAATATACACAATAGGTAAATCTCTAGAGATAGAAAGCAAATTGGTGGTTGCCAGAGGTTCAGGGAGGAAGAACGAAGTGACTACTTAATAGGCATCGTTTCCCTTTGGGAAAATAAAAACGTTTTGTAACTTGATAGAAGTGGTGGTTGCACAGCATTGTGAGTATATAACACCACTAAATTGTACACTTTAAATGATTAATGTTATGTTGTATGAATAAAAAAAGGAAAAAACGAGGATGTAAAAAAGGTCGGGCCAGGGATTAGCTTCACATTGATGTGGGGGTAGTACATGGAAGAGCACCAGGATAGCTCCTGGGGGGCTGGGTTCTGGTTGCACTTGTGTGTGAATTTGTGAAAGCTCAATAAGCTATATACAGTAAGTCCTCACTTAACATCTTTGATGGGTTCTCAGAAACTGTGACTTTAAGCAAAATGACCTAAACCAATTTAACCATAGGCTAATTGATATAATCAAGAGTTAAGTTCCTATGGCATATTTCTGATCACAAAAACATCACCAGACTTGTAAATAAAGATCCAAAACATTTCTAATATTAAACATTGAAATAAATGTGAGCTATAAATACATTTAATAAAGATGAATAAAAACAAATCAGATAATTGTTTTCCAACCCACTATTCCGGTTCAGGGTCGCAAGTGGCTAGAGCTTGCCCCAGCAGTTCAGGGGGGCAAAACAGGAACCTACCATGGACAGGACAACCTTATATCACAACTTTCTACTCATACCCACACTCACTTAAGCTGGACAATTTAGTCATGCCAATTCACCTAATGTGCACATCTTTTGGATGTGAGAGGAAACCAGAGTCCCAGAGGAAATACATTCAGACATGGGGAGAATGTGCAAACTCCACACAGTGTCCCAAGCTGGAAATCATTTTTTTTTGCTTTATCAATGTCTTAACAAAATGATGTTGATCGAAGCAACATTATTCAATGACCTGCTGTATTGGCGATGCATGCTGTCTCCTCTATGTATTTTATACTCCAATAAAAAGTTTTGTTTTGTACTTTTTAAAAAAAGAATATCTTCTTGCTGCTTTTAAGATGGTGACAACAGGTTTTTACATGGTGATAAAGCCAAGATTAGGGTGATGCAAGTGAGGTGAATCATGCAAGAGTACAGTCAAATCCTGTCATTGTTTCAAAGATTTATATCTTACTCATCATAGTTTTGTATTCATTTTGTTTTTTGAAATATTGCCAGTAAAATATTATTTATCTTAGTTACTGAGATTTTTTAAAACTTATTTATTTTAATTAGTTTCAAGCATACAGTACATTGGTTAGATATCTATATAGTTTGTAAAACATTCCCCCCAATTGCTCCCTCCCTCCCCTAACCCTCCACCTTGCCCACGTATTAATGCTAAATGCATTCCCTATGCCATGCTCCCTATCCCCATGACCATCAGCTACTAATTTGTACTTCTTTAACCCTTCACCCCATTTTCTCAGCCCCCCAAATCCCCGTCCCCTGTCCATTATATTTGTGAGTTCAAATTGTCCACTATATTTGTGAGTCTGGTTTTTGATTAGTTTGTTCTTTTGATTCCATAGATTCCACATATAAGTGAAATCATATAGTGTTTATCTTGCTGTCTGACTTAAATACCTTCTAGGTCCATTAAAGCAGTATCTTTTTCCATCCCCTTCCTTTTCATACATAGGGGTCTTGTTTTCTTATCCTTTCAGCCACTGTATCTTTTGGTTAGAGCACTTCTTTTCCATTTAAGGTACTTATTGATAGGAATATAGTTGTTACCATTCTTTATTTCTGTTTTTGATACAAGTTTTTTCTTCTTAAAGAAGTCCCTCCATTTCCTGTAATACTGGCTTGGTGGTGATAAATTCCTTTAGCTTATTTTTTCTTGGAAGTTCTTTATCTGACATTCAACTCTAAATGATAGGTTTGCTGGTTAAATTATTCTTGGTTGTAGATCCTGGGTCTTCATCCTATCGAATATTTTTTGCCAAGCCCTTTTGTGTTGCATAATTTCTTTTAAGAAATCACCTGCCAGTCTTATGGTAGAAATTAATATCCGTTATAAATAACCATCTGTTTTTCTCTTGCTGCTTTTAATATTCTTTCTTTGTATTTAACCTTCAGCATTTTAATTATGATGTGTCTTAGTGTCAACTGCTTTGGATCCCTGATTTTTGGTATTCTCTGAGCTTCCTGTGAAGAGGAATTTTTACTCAAAAGGCTCTTTGTTCTGCTTCTGTAGATATGCTTGTCGCATAGGCCGTAAGGCAGGTTGATCTCAAAATTAACTAAAGACATCCTCCCTTTTGCTTGTTCTGTCTAGATAACAGATGTATTGCCTGAGTTCCTGTCTGAAAATCTCCCTCTTTGTAACTCTTTGTAACTGCCTGAGGAAAATTAACCAATCAACCCATGCTACCTGACCAAATGTAACTACACAGATAAACCCTATAAAAGCAAAGTTGCATCTGAGTTTGGGGCCCAGATATTCAGAGCGCTAGCTCCTCTGGGACTGCTGGCATAATAAACCTGAGTTCTCCAACTCTCCGAGTAGTGCTTGGTTTCTCACCACTCTGATTTTTGCAACATTTCTGTAACACGTGGGGTTTTAAGTCCATTTCCTTCACCAGATTAGGGAAGTTTTCCATCATTATTTCTTCAAACAGCTATTCGACATCTTGATTTTCTTCAGTTATGCTGATCAGACCCTTAATAGTGTCCCATATTCTCCTTAAACTGTTTTTATAGTCTTCGCATCTCATCTCTTGCTTCTCTGATTGCATATCCTTGGCTTTCCTGTCCTCTGCTAGAGGCCTTTGATCCTTTTCTTTATTCACTTTTATCCCTTTGTTTATTCCATTTAATATACTTCTCATCTCAGATAATGTGTTCTCCCTTTCAGACTGGTTCTCTTTTATAATTTCCATTTCCATTTTTATGTTTTTTATCTCTTTGTTGAAATTCTCTACACTTCTCAAAAGTTCATTGGGCATCTTTATAACCAGTGTTTTGAACTCTGCATCTGTTATATTACTTGACTCCATTATATCTCGATCTCTGTTCTCTTCTCTCATATGGTTTCTGCTTCTTTTGGCTGCCTTTTCATGTATGTTTCTATGTACTAAGTTCCTAAGTCTCCCAGTCTTATTAGTGTAGATTAGTGTAGATTTGTGAAGTAGGTGTCCAGTGGCACAGTCCTGAGAGGAGTTCAGCTGCAAGCCAGATTTAGCCCATGCCTCTACCCCTCCAGAGCCACCTGTTAAGATTCAGCAAGCAATCCACAGATGCTGTGCTTATAGTTGCCTCAAAATGCCACACCAGAAACTGAGGCCAGCTGTCTCCAATGTGAGTCTAGGCACTGCTCAACAAGAAGCATCTGACTCATTGAGGATATACCTGAATATGGCTTGGGTGAGGCGGTGAATTGGGGGAGGCGGGGTTTCAGGGAATCCTCTGGGCTGAGAGACAGTTACCCAATTTTATGACTTCAGAGCTATGGCAGCACTGTGTCCGGCACTGAGAGGGGGTAGGGCTCAACAGGGAACAATAGATACTGCCGGCACTTCTGTACAGGGCAAGTCTTGCCTTGGCCCTCAAACGAACAATGTCTCCTTGTAAGTCCATGGTGCCCCCTGTGCACAGCTGAATAAGCAGTGGTGCTCAGAGCAAGCAGGTCTATTACTGTGAAAATCCACTTGTGGATGCAGCCCCTTTAAGAGGTATCTGCCGCTGCTGCTGCCACTGCCACCACCTCTCACTCAGCCACTCGAGATCGGGCAGCCCCCATGTCCTCGCCCCACCCCACATTCTGCTGTTGCAGGATGATTTTTTGAATTTCTCCCTAGTTGTATGGCTTGTTCATCCCAGGCAATTTTTCCTTGCTGCTGCTCCTTGTTTCCATCATAACTTTGATTTGGTCACCACAGAGATGAACAAAGCCTCTATCATCTATGCCATTTTTTCTCTCCCCATTACTGAGTTTTTTGGGATTCTCCCTAATGAGTGCCTCACTCACCTCACCCTCATTCTGGCCCTAAATTTCAACACAGCACTATTAGGAAACCCAAGTAGGTACAGTCTGAATGGCAAAAGGGAGCCTGCCCTTATCTTCCACTCAATGGCTCAAATCCCAGAAAACTCAAACACAAATATGTGGGACACTTCCTGTGAGAGTAAGGAGCTTCCTGTAGTGCCTACCTCAGCCTCAGATGGCACAAACAAGACTCCTGACCTTCTCCCTGATAGTCCATCAAGCCTCCTATCCCTTGTAACATCCTGGCCCTGGAATGAGACAAAATTGCTTAGTAGACCGAGACCCGTGTCCCCAAACCACCCAATAAGGAGCTGGATAAAAGGTGGTAGGCAGAGTTTGTAATGGGGATATCTCAGAAGGATAACCCTTAGCAACATTCATTTCTGAAAGAGTTTTTTTTTTCTCCTTTATATTATGAGTGGGCAAAGATTGGTAAGTGTGGGTATCTTGAGTGTAGATTTAAGGAGATATGATGGAGGGTGCAGCATTATTTCTCCAGTACTCTTTTGAACTACTGGGAGATCAGATCCTTAAATCATGAAAAAAATTTTAAGACTGTGTTATTGTCCATTGATAAAATAGGAACTTTGTAAATAAATAAATTTTTATGAAGCAGTATATATTTGTTAAAAGATATATTTGGCAAAGTAGAAATTTCTCCAAAGAGTGTAGTAATTTCTAATATTTAATAATTTGGTACAGCCTATCTAGTTAATAAATGTGCATTCTATAAAGAGAAAAATATTTTTTAATCCAAAATATTATAACTGACACACAACCTATAAAATTTATGTATCTGTATTTACATGAGCATATATGTGAATATACTTTATTTTAAAATGAGGTAGACTTCTGGGCAAGATAGCAGAGTAGGTCGATGCTGTGCTCACTTCCTCCCACAACCACATCAAAATGGCAACTAAATTATGGAGTAACTGGCATTGAGAACCACCCGAAGACTAGCTGAACAGAATTCCTATAACTAAGGATATAAAGAAGAAGCCACCTCGAGATGGATAGGAGAAGCGAAGACACAGAGCAGTGTGGCGGTTAAGAATCGGGAGAAATATCTTAGCTGTGGAGATCTCCTGAGGAGCTGAGGGGTCAGAGCCCCATGCCAGGCTCCCTAGCTAGTGGCACGACTGTCAGGAAGAGAAGTCACCACAACATCTGATGTGAAAACCAGCAAGGTTTACGTCTGAGGAGGACAATGGTCTGCTAGAAACGTAGGCACTGCAGGTATCAAAAAGCTCACACAGAAACACACTTTCTCTCTGAGATCCAGTATTGGGGCAGCAGCTCAAAAATCACCAGGGACACATGACTAGCTTTGGGGCAAGGGTGAAAGGGGCAGAGCTCAGGGCAACTATCTCCACAATGGAAGTGCTGGCAGGTGTTCTTTCGTGGAGGCCTCCTGCCACCTAGATGTCAGGTGAAGATGAACACCAAATCTGAACATTCCATTAACCTGGCTAACACCATTAGCCCCTGCCACAAGTTATACCAAGACCCCACCCCTCCTAACTCACAAGCTCAGCCCGAACCTCTTCAAGCAGCTTTTGCATTCAAGTGGCCTGCCTTGGCTCATGCTGCAAAATTCCCTAAGAATCTTTCAAAAGTCTACAAACCCCAAACAAACAGCAGGTGGCCGTTGCATACCCTGTGCGACTTGATAAGTGGCCCAAAGCTCAACACTAGTGGCAGCCATCCCCAGTTTGCAGCATAGCCTCTCCCAGGTGCCTCCAAGCCCAGCACAGTAAGCTACCAACCACAAGTCACTTTGAAACTTCTACCAGGTGACCTCAGGCCAGGCACAGGTAGTATCTGACCTAGACCTGCACCAGATCTCATCTCAAGAGGCCCCAGAACCGACACATCCAGTGGCCAGCTTCGGACCACACCAGTGTACCACTCAAGCACCCAATGACAGATGACATACCCAAAGGGTGGACTTGGCAGGCACCAGAGACCTGCTCAAGCAAAACCTGCTCCATAGGGTTAGCCACCCCACAGCAGCTCCTCCACTGTAATCATGACCAGTCCTGACAGTCAGTCAGACTGAGGGTCAACCTCACCAATTGACGTGCCGACAGCACTCAAAGCATACCTACAAGAGGAAGGCACACGCAATTCACACAAGAGACACCCCTGGAGCACCTAGCTCAAGTAACCAGGGAGACTGTGCCACAGGGCCCCACAGGACACCTACTACATAAGGCCACTCTGCCAAGACTGAGATATGTAGCAGATCTACCTAATACATAGAAACCAACATGGAGAGGAAACCAAAATGAGGAGACAAAGAAAGATATCCCAAATGAAATAACAGAACAAAACTCCAGAAAAAGAACTAAACAAAGTTGAAGCAATTAATCTACCAAATAACAGAAGTCAAAATACTCATTATAAGAATGTTCTATGAAATTAAGGGAAGAATAAACTTATGGAAGAGATAGAAACCATAAAAAAAGAACCAGTCAGAAATGGAGAATACAACTGAAAAGAAGAATATATTACATGAAATAAACAGCAGATTAGATGAGGCAGAGGATTGAATCAGCAATCTGGAAGACATAGTGAAGGAAAACACACAATCTAAAGAGCAAAAAAAAAGGTGTTTTTTTTTTTTTTAATGAAGATAGTTTAAAGGACCTCTGGGACAACATCAAGCATAAAAACATTCATAAGGATATTGGAAGGAGAAGAGGGAGAGCAAGGGATTAATAACCTATTTGAAGAAATAATGACTGAAAGCTTCCCTAACCTAGTGAAAAAATATATATATAGACATAGAAATCCAGGAAGCACAGAAAGTCCCAAGCAAAAGGAACCCAAAGAGAACCATGAAAATATACATCATAATTAAAATACCAAAGGTTAAAGAAAGAGAGAGAATCTTTTAAGTAGCAAAAGAAAAGCAGTCCCATACAAGGGAGCTTCCATAAGACTTTCAGCTGATTTCTCGACTTTGCAGGCAAGAAGGGAATGGCATAAAATACTCAAAATGATGAAAAGCAAAGACATACAACCAACATTACTCAACCCAGCAAGGCTATTTTGTAGAATCAAAGGAGAGATGAAGAGATTTTCAGGACTAGAAAAAGCTAAAGGAGCTCCTAATCACTAAAATAGTATTATATGAATCGGTAAAGAGACTTCTTAAAGAAGAAAAAAATCGAAATGCTCAATATGAAAGTTCATAATCGAAAGCTTCAGTACTAGGATCTGAGAGGGACTTAACCCACTATGTCCAGCGGCAGTGAAAAAGCAGTGAGTTTAAGGGGCTCCACAGAGACAAAACCTGACTCACCTGCCTACATCCTACAGGGGACTGGTTTCTGCTTTTACTCAAAAGTAAGTGTCACATTACTCTTTTTTTTCTGAGTGACTGCTATTTTCTGACTCACTGAGAAACTTTACTGTTTGAAATGAGATTGGTTATATTTCCTGGGAGTGACATCAGAAGCATAGCAGAGTGAGAGATGTCCCCAGATCACTCCTCTTGAAACAGTAAGCTGAACATCTAAAACTCAACAAAAAACATCCAACCCATACACAAGCACGTCTAAGCGAAGCACATAAGAGCTACCACAGGTCAGAAGCATAGGAGTCCAGGGATAGACGGGAAGAAACAGGAAGCTACCTCTTGAAGCCAGAGCTCCCTGCAGGGGGTTGGGGAGGGCAGAAGATGCAGCAAGTTCCCTGAACAGCCCTGCCTGAGAAAGCTTTGATTTCCACACAGTTGCATTGCCCAGGGATCAGGGAAGAAAGAAAATAAGTGGGGATGACAGAGAAGCAACAGCTGATTTTTACTAGCCATAGTTGCAAAATGTGAGCCTTGCGAAATCTTCAGCCCCCATTCTCCAATCCATAGCACCTCCTCCATATCCTCCGAGACTGAACACCATGGAGCCCCCCAGGGGAATCTGAGCAAACACTACTGAAACTGTTGCTAATGCTGACAGGGACCAACACCGAGGGTAGCAAGCATGGTTGAATATTTAAAAGAGAAAAAAAAAAGTATTATTAAGGCTTTATATAAAACAGGGATCCAAGAAGCTTAGACACCACCCACTGGAAACCAAACAAAAATTCTTTCTTAGAAACATGCTAAAAGGAGAACTTTATATGATAAATCTTCTTTGTGGAAGGGGAGGAAAAACACACAGAATACACTTCCATTAATGCCCCAACAGAGATATGGTCCATTAAACAGCATGAACAACCAAGGTAACAAGGCAAAGGAGAAATATCTCTAGAAAATGAGCTTAAAGACATAGAAATATGCAACTTAAATGACAGAGAATTCAGGATGGTACTTCTGAAAAAATTCAGTGAGATCCAAAACAATTCATATCAACAATTCCAGGAATTGAAAAAAACTAGATCAGCAGCATGAGATTTCTAGCAAGCAGATAGAAGCAGAGTTTGAACCCCTTCAAAAGAATCAAACAGAACTTCTGGAGATGAAGACCACACTAAAAGAGATGAAGAATGAAATAGTAAGCATGGGAAATAGAGTTGACAAAATGGAGGAAAGGATCAGTGATATCGAAGATGGAAATCTATAAGTAAATCAGAAGGATTAAGAGAGAAACCGAAGAATGAAAAATAATGAAAGAGAAATACAAGAATAGCTGATACCATCAGGAAAGGGAACATAAGAATAATGGGCTTTATCGAAAGGGAGGAGGAAAAGGAGCAAGGATTAGAAAGCATTTTCAGACAAAGAGTTGACAAAAATTTTCCAAATCTAAGGAATGAACTACAGCTTGGAATTGAAGAAGTCAATGGAACACCCAAATTATCTCAACCCGAAAGGCCTTCTCCAAGACACATTATATTAAAATTATCAAAAATCAAAGGCAAAGAGAATTCTCAGGGCAGCCAGGGAAAAAAAGACAGTAATCTAGAAAGAAAACTCTGTTAGATTATTGTCAGATTTCTCATCACAAACCTCACAAGCCAGAAAAGAATGGAAACAAATATTCAAACTATTAAATGAAAGGAACTACCAGTCAAGAAGAATGGTCCCAGCAAAGCTCTCCTTTAGATAAAAGAGAAATAAAAACCTTTCCAGACATAAAAACTGAGGGAATTTTCCACTACAAGCCCTACATTACAGGAAATACTCAAAGGGGTCATCTCACCTAAAAGAAAATGACCAAAATATACATTACTATGAATAAGACAACGAGCAGGCAGATAGAAGCAGAGGAATGCAAATCTTATTAAGAACAAGGCATTATAAGCTTAAGCAATAAGAAGAGATTTGCTATTGCAAGAGTGTAATGAACATTCAGCATACATAGGGACAAATCAAGGTAACAATAACAGAAAAGGGATGGATTCAAAGATCCAAAACCATAAAGAAAAATGGAGATAAGGCACACAAAGAAAAAAATGGACTAATATTGGGTGTATAACTATCCTTTACATATTTATAATGGTAACCACATGCCAAAGATTGAGAACAGAAGCATAAAACATAAAACAAGAAGGACCAGAAGGAAAATCCACAAACCACCTCCCCCCACCAAAAAAAGAAAGACAGACACAAGGATAAGGAAGCAATAGAAACACCAAGTTACCAGAAAGCAAAAGATAAAATAACTATAGGAAAACAGCATATTTCAATAATCACCCTAATGTAAATGGACTGAACTCACCAATAAAAAGGCACAGAGTTTCAGATTGGATCAAAAAACAAAACAAAACCATATGCTGCCTCCAGGAGACACATCTCAGTTCCAAAGACAAATATAGACTCAAAGCGAAAGGGTGGAAGATGATGTTTCAAGCAAATGGTATTAAGAGAAAAGCGGGAGTGGCAGTACTAATATTGGATGAAATAGACTTCAAAATAAAAAAGGTACAAAAAGATACTGAGGGACACTTCAAATTATAAAGGGAATCATGCATTAAGAAGATATAACACTTACTAATATCTATGTTCCCAATCAGGGAGCCCCAAGAGACATAAAGCAATTACTAAGAGAACTTAGGGGAGAAACAGAACAAAATACTATCAGAGTAGGGGACCTAAATACCCCACTGTCAGATATGGACAGATCATCCAAAAAAAAAATCAATAAGAAATAACATCCTTAAATTACACATTAGACCAACTGAACATAATTGGCATTTATAGAACCTTCCATCTCAAAACAGCTGCTTATACATTCTTCTCTAGTGCACATGGAACATTCTCAAGGTACGACCACATACTGGGACATACGGATAGCTTCAACAAATATAAGAGGATTGAAATCATACCAATCGTATTCTTTGATCATAAATTGGAAGCTGGAAATCAACTATAAAAAGAAAGCAGGAAGAACAACAAATATATGGGAGTTAAACAACTAGCTACTGAAGAACGACTGGGTCAGAGAAGAAATAAAAAGAGAGATCGATAGATATATAGAAATGAATGATAATGATATTACAATGTATCAAAAGTTGGGGACATGGCAAAAGCGGTCAAAAGAGGAAAGTTCATATCATTACAGGTCTATCTCAAAACAAAAGAACCAGCTCAAATAAACAATCTGATGCTTCATCTTAAAAAACTTGTAAAGAAAGAACAAATGAAGCCTAAAATCAGCAGAAGGAAAGAAATAATCAAAATTAGAGGAGAATTAACTGAAATTGAAAACAAAGAAATAAAAAAATAGGAAAAATAAAGGCAACAAAGAGCTGGTTCTTTGAGAAGTTTAATACAATTGACAAACCCCTAGCTAGACTCACCAAAAAAAAAAAGAGAGAGAGAGAGAGAGAGAAAGGACACAAATAAACAAAATGAGGGCTGAAAGAGGAAAAATTATGACAGACACTGAAGAAATACAAAGGACCATACAAGAATACCATGAAAAAGTATGGGACACCAAATTTAATAACCCTTCAGAAGAAATGGACCAGTACTTAGAAAGATACAACCTGCCTAGACCGAATCAAGAAGAACTGGAAAATCTAAATAGACCAACCAGCAGTGTGGAAATTGAAACAATCATCAAAAACCTACCAAAAACTAAAAGTGCAGGTCCAGATGGCTTCACCAGTGAATTCTACCAAACATTCAAAGAAGATTTAATACCTATCCTCCTCCAACTCTTGCAAAAAATCGAAGAGGAGGCAATACTTCCCAACTCATTTTATGAGGCCAACATTACCCTGATGCCAAAACCTGGTAAAGATAACACACAAAAAAGAAAACTACAGACCAATTTCTCTCATGAACACAGATACAGAAATCCTAAATAAGACTCTAGCGAACCGAATACAGCAACACATTAAAAAGATCATACACCTTGATCAAGTGGGCTTCATCCCAAGGACACAGGGATGGTTCAACATATGCAAATTGACTAATGTGATACACCACATAAACAAGTTAAAAAATAAGAATCATATGATCATATCGATAGCTGCAGAAAGAGCCTTTGACAAGACACAGCATCCATTTATGACCAAAACATTTAACAAAATTGGTACAGAAGGACAGTACCTTAACATAATAAAGGCCATGTACGACAAACCCTCAGCCAACATTATACTTCATGGTGAAAAACTAAAAACGTGTCCTCTGAGATCAGGAACAAGGCAAGGCTGTCCACTATCGCCACTGTTATTCAGTATAACACCGGAAGTCCTAGTGAATGCGATCAGGCAAGAGAAAGATATAAAAAGTACCCAAATAGGAAATGAAGAAGACAAACGGTCACTATTTGCAGATGACATGACTCTATTTAGAAAACCCTAGAGACTCCACAAGAACACTACTAGAAACAATAAGCAAATACAGTAAATTTCCTGGATACAAAATCAATGTTCAAAAACCCATAGCATTCCTATACTCTAATTACATCCCGAGAGAAAAGAATGAGGCTGGAGGCATCACTCTGCCCAACTTCAAATTATACTACAAAGCGGCAATAATCAAAATGGCATGGTATTGGCAGAAAAAAAGACACACGAACCAGTGGAACAGAATCGAGAGCCCAGAAGTAAACCCATGTTTATATAGGCAAATAATTTCCAACACAGGAGCCAAAAACATACAGTGGAGGAAAGCCTCTTCAATAAGTGGTGCTGGGAAAACTGGAAAGCCACCTGCAAGAGAATGAAACTAGACTGTTGTCTACCACCGCACACCAAAATTAACTCAAAATGGATTAACAACCAGAAACAATAAAGTGCATAGAAGAAAACATAGGAACAAACCTCATGGACCTTGGACTTAAAGAGGATTTCGTGAATTTGACCTCAAAGCACGGGAAGTAAAAGCAAAAGTAAATGAATGGGACTACATCAAACCAAAAAGCTGCTTCTCGGCAAAAGAAACCGTCATAAGCTAAAGAGACGACCATCCGAATGGGAAAATATATTTGCAAGCAATGCCGCCAATAAGGGCCTTATATCCAAAATATACAAAGAACTCATACACTTCTCCCTAGAAGACATACAAATGGCCAACATACATATGAGAAGATGCTCAACATGGCTAGCTATTAGGGAAATGCAAATCAAAACCACAATGAGATACCATCTCACACCTATTAGAATACCTGTTATCAACAGGACAAGTAATATCAAGTGTTGGAGAGGATGCGGAGGAAAAGGAACCCTCATACACTGCTGGTGGGACTGAAAATTGGTACAGCCACTCAGAAAAACAGTATGCAGCTTCCTCAAAACCCTAAGAATTGATCTACCATATCATCCAGCAATCCCTCTACTGGGTATTTATCCCAAAGACTTGGAAACCCATATCCAAAAAGATATTTGCATACCGATGTTCATAGCAGCGTTATTCATGGTGTCCAGGATATGGAAGCAACCGTAGTATCCTACAACAGATGATTGGATAAAGAAGCTGTGGTACATATATACAGTGGAATATTACTCAGCCATAAGAAGCGATGAAATACTGGCATTTGTGCCACTCTGGATGGACTTTGAGATAATCATGCTAAGAGAAATAAGCCAGACACAAAAGTTGAAAACCACATGATATCACTTATAGGTGGGATATAACCCTAAAAGCAACAAATGAACAGGACAGATAAGCAGAGAGTCATGGACATGGAGAGTAGACTAGTGGTTACCAGAGGGTAAGGGGCGGGGGAGAGGAGAAGGGGAGGTAGTTGTGGTAGAAGGGGTCAAATATGTGGTGAAAGATAGAAATCTTAACTATGGGCAGGGAACATACTGTGCAAAATATATACAACTTCTTGTTGAATCATATCCTTGAAACGATCATTAACCAATTTCACCATAATAAATTAAATAAATAAATACTAGTACGAATGAATAGTTACAAATTAGACATGGAGATATAAAATGTAGTATAAGATAAATAGTTAATAAAGTCATAAATATGTAAGGGGAAAAGGGGGTACTAGATTTAGTAAGGTGATCACTTTGTGAGTTATATAGATCTCTAATCACTATGCTATACAACTGAAACTAATATATTTTTATGCCAATTATAATTGAAAAAACTCATTGAATTGTACAATATAAATGTGAGCAACTAATTGTCTATTATATTTCAATAAAGCTGGGGGGGGGGAGAAAGACAAATTAAGAAAACAATCCTCTTTACAACTGCATCCAAAAATGCCTAGGAATAAACTTAACTAAGGCAATAAAAGACCTCTACCCAGAAAATTGTAATACTTCGAAGAAATAAACTGAAGAAAGTAAAAATAAATGGAAGCATATACCATGCTCATGGATATGAAGAATTAACATCGTTAAAATGTCCATACTACCCAAAGCAATCTATAGATTCGGTATAATCTCTATCAAAATACAGATGACATTTTTTGTAGAATTGGAACAAATAATCTTAAAAATTAAATGGAACCACGGAAGATCCTATATAGCCAAAGCAATCTTGAGAAAGAAGAGCAAAGTTGGAAGTATCATGTTACCTGATAGCAAACTATACTGCAAAGCTGTAGTAATCAAAACAGCATGGTACTGGCATAGAAACGGACACATAGATCAATGGAACAGAATAGAAAGCCCAGAAATAAGCCCACACCTATGTGGTTAGTTAATCCATGACAAAAGAGACAAGAATATACAATAGGGTAAAGATAGTCTCTTCAATAAATGGTGCTAGAAAAACTGGACAGATACATGCAAAAAAAAAAAGAAAGAAAGAAACTACACCACTTTCTTACACTATATAGAAAACTAAATTTAAAATGAAATAATGACTTAAATGTAAGCTCTGAAACCTTAAAATTCCTAGGGGAAAACATAGGTGGTAAACTATCTGACATTGTTCTTAGTAATACATTTTCAGAGATATCTCCTCAGGCAAAGGAAACAAATGGGACTACATTAAACTAAAAAGTTTTTGCACAGCAAAGGAAACTATCAACGAAATGGTAAGACAACCTACTGAATAGAAGAAGATATTTGCCAGTGATACACTCAATAAAGGGTTAATATCCAAAATTTATAATAAATTCATATAACTTCTCACACACACACACACACACACACACACACACACACACACACACATCTGATTTAAAAATGGGCAGAGGACCTGAATAGACGTTTCTTCAAAGAGGACATACAGATGGCTAATATACACATGAAAAAATACTCAAAATAACTAATCATCAGGGAAGTGTAAATTAAAACCACAATGAGATATCACTTCACACCTGTCAGAATGCCTATTATCAATAAATCAACAAACAAGTGTCAGTGAGGATGTGGCAAAAAGGGAACCATCAGACACTATTGGTGGGATTGTAAATTGGTGCAGCCACTCTGAAAAACAGTATGAAGTTCCTTCAGAAAATTAAAAATAGAACTACCTTATTTCCCAGCAGTTCCACTTCTGAGTATGTATCCAAAGAAATACAAAACACTAATTTGAAAAGACATATACACCTCTATGTTCAATGCAGTACTATTTACAAAACCCAAGATATGGAAGCAACCTAAGTGTCCATCAATAGACAATGAATAAAGGAGATATGGTACATACCTACAATGGAATGTTACTCAGCTATTAAAAAAAAAGAACAAAATCTTGCCATTTGCAACAACACAGCTGAGCCTAAAGGATATTATGCTAAGTGAAATAAGTCAGACAAAGACAAATACCATATGATTTTACTTATATTTGGAATCTAAAAAAAAACAACAAAAAATAAAATAAATGAACAAACATAACAGAAACAAACTCATAGATACAGAGAATATTTTGATGGTTGTTCAGAGGGGAGCGGGTTTGAGGGAATGGATGAATAGGAGAAAGGGATTAAGATGTACAAATTGCCAGTTATAACAATAGTCATGGAGTTGTAAAATACAGCATAGGGAATATAGCCAATAATACTATAATAACTATGTATGGTACTTGATTTATTGGGGTGATCACTTTGTAAGTTATATAAATGTCTAATCACTAGGTTGTACATCCAAAACTAATATAAATTATATGCCAAATGTAATTGATATTTTTAAATTATGAAAATAAAGAAAAATTAAATAATAATAATAATGTGACCAAATTCTAGAACAATGCAGTCCAATAGAAAGTTCTGCAATGATGGAAATGTTTTTGTATCTTCACTGTCCAACATGGTAGCCATTAGCCACACTGAATAGTGAGCTTTGAAATGTAGCTAGTGTGAATGAAGAAATGAATTTCACATGTGTGGGGCTAGCTCTTTAAATAAGAGAGTCAGGGAGAGATTTCTGGGGAGGCCATATTTTCAACAAACATCTAAAGTATGAAAACGAATGAATCATGTGAAGATACAGAGCAGTGATCTTGAAAGCAGGGTTTATCAACAATCGACATTTTGAGCCAGATAATTCCTTGCTGTAGGCATTATCCTGTGCATTGTAGGATGTGTAGCAGCAACGTTGGCCTCTTCCCACTAGATGCCAGTAGCCCCTTTCCCCGCCTCAGTTGTGACAACCAAAAATGTCTTCAGACATAGCCAAACATCCCTGGAGAGAGAGGAGGAGAGAAGAAGGAAGGAGAATAGCCTCAGTTCAGAACCACTTATCTAAATAAACTACAAGTTAGTTCAAGGGCTCTGATAGGGGACTGATATGAAATACCCAGGGACCAAAAGAGAGACTGTTGAGTGTAATGCTGGTGAGGAAAGTGATGTTAGTAAGGCAGAGAGAAACTTGGGGCCTACACATGCAGTCCTGTGTAGAAATCTGAGTTGTGTTCTAAGAGAAATATGAAAATGTTGAGCCATTTGAAGAGTTTTAAAGAGGGATGGGACATGATCTGCTCTATATCTAAAAAGGGATTCAATTTGGAGAATTGGCATATAAGGGGCACAAGCAGAAGCAGGGGAATTGTTTAGGAGATTCAAGGAACAGAAGAGAAGAGTGTTGAAGAGTTCAGCCTTTACCAGTTGATGAACTTCTCTCTGACTCACTTTCCTCATTTGTAAAACAGGACTAATAATAGGACACATAACTTGAGGGTAATTTTGAGGATAAAAGGAACTAGCATTTGTAATACACATAGAATGGAGTCTGGCACAAAGCAGGTGCTTCATAAGCCATTCGCTCTTTGTCCAGATGAAAGATCACATAGGCTTTGAGTGGTGGCAGTGAAATTATTTCCATGGAAGGCTGCCGCTGTAAGGGCTATAGAGTTAAAAAGTTTACTGAAAATTCAAAAGCTTGGAGAGAAGTAGGCAAAAAAGAGCTATATGGAAGATGGATGGGAGAAGCAAGTGGGCAATGAGGGAAATGAAGTAATCATGGACAACGACAGGGTTTTTGGCTTAAGCAACTGTGTGGACGGAGATCCCATCTACACAGTGGAAAAGACTGGAGGTCGATTTAGGACAAGAGATTTGAGATATCCTTGTGGATATACTAAGTAACAGGTGATAAGTGGGAAAGAGTCTGGACTAAGGATATAAACTTGTTCATGTTTTGCAAAGAGAATACATTTAATAATTTAATTTAAATTAAACATTTGATAATAATATTTAAAGACACTCAAATCCTAAGGAATTTGATAGATCAAACACTTGTAAAATTACATTTGTATAAATCATTCACTGAAACATTATAATCATATAGTCTGTAAATCACCTAAATAGCCACTGAGAGGGGACTGTTTAATATACTGTAATATGACCATAAATGGGATTATACAACTGATAGAAGAATAAATCAACCTTTGATACAGAATGATCCACAACAGACACTGTTCAATGTAAAAAGGCAAGATGTACAACAAAATGTATAATAGACTACATTTATGTGCACTCCTTATCCCCTCTAGAAAGAACAATTTGCTAATACTGTTATACTCATGGAATATTTCTAGAAGGATACACGAATATTAACAATTCTACCAATAGCTAGAGGACAGGACTTTTTACTCCATGTTCCTTCATTTTATCAAGAACTACATACATGTATTACAACTTTTTTAGGTATACAAAAAAGAAATTTTAACATGGTTTGGGGGAAAAATCACTCTGGTAGGAATGCGAAGTAAGAGACTGGAAGCAGGAGCCCAGCTAGCAGGCTACTGCAGTAGTCCGATCAAGAGAAATGAGGTTCCTCTTACTGTCTCAGTACTCTTTACTCTGTCTCTCTCACTGTCCTTGTCTCTCTAAGTCCCTCTCACTCACTGCCTCTGAGGGGAGACCACACTCTGTGGAATGTAACCCCTTTTCTAATAAACTTTCCTTTTGACTCTTACTTTGGTGTGTGTTGAATTATTTCTACACTCTCCGCCAAAGGACCCTCTTCTCTCGGTACAGGGTTTGGTCTCCCCCCACTCAGGGAAATTTTCTCTGTCCTGAAGGAGTCGGGCAATGGATAGAAATACCCCCCAGAGAGAAGCAGGCAAATATCAGGTCTTGGGTCCTTCTGCTCCTTGCCCTAAGGACACCTACTCTCCTGGGACCCCATGAAGTAATGCCTAGTCATAGCTAGGAATAGTGTTTCTCCCCACCTACTCATGAAATTTGCCCTGTCCTATATCATCTTTTCTGGTTGACCACAATGGTACCAAAGGACATAAACTCGTCCCACCCAGGAGCACACAGCTCCTCTCATCTGAGAGTAACTGAGATTTATTTCCCTATGCTGGGCTGTGATAGTGGAGGCCGAGCTGTTTCCTATAACGGTTAAAGGTTGTTCACTTCCCTTCCCATAATAGGTAAGGGACTTTTCAGTGTCACAACTGACATGGCACAGACCACTGGCCCTGGTCAGTCACGCCCCTTACAGCCCACTAACCAATAAATATACACTTTACTATGAGGACGTACAAGACATGTATATAAGGGAAAGCCTGCTGTGATCAAGGCTCAGTCTTTGGATGTGAATCCGCTGAGCCGGTGCCAGGACCAATAAACTCTAGTTCCTGCTTATTGCCTCGGTGTCCTGTCTCTCTGTCCAAGTCTCCTGCAACATTTCAGATCAATTGGCCTTGGGCAAAAGGTTGACACCATTTCTAGGGGGCTCATGAGATTTGTTCTCTGACTGAACAGGAGTCTACCAGTCCTATCTACTTTTCCTATTTTCTTCTAACTACACTGACTCAGCATCACCATCAGAATTACAGAAAAGACCTGCTGAGGGACCCTGTCTGTACTCCAAATTAAAAGACTGTGCAGCACCTTTCGGCTACAACAGGATGGTCTACAAGGCTTTCTACCACTTCTACATGTTGGAACAACTTCACAATTCTTTGCCTCTGGGGCCCTTAGGATAGACTTCCAGAGATTTTTATTCCTGGTAGGCAGGGACTACAGCCCTATCTTAGCTTTGAAGAAGTTACAGAAGACTGACCTTCGTCCCCTTAAGAAAAAGGGAATAAACTCTGAGGGGGGAATAATGTAGGGAAAGGCAAGAGAATTAAAAATGTTAAATCAAGCTACATTCAGAGACCGCAATATGCCGATCAGCCTGCAGCCAGGCTTGGAGGACACCTGCGGAATAAAGGAAGATCTCTACTGAGATTGAGAACAACCCATTTCCCACACCTGTGAAGGGGAAACAAGAAAAACAAGAGTCTTTAAGTGACTGCCCTATACAAAATAAAATCATTCATTCTCTATGGCTAAAACCACAGAGAACCTAGGTATTAAAGTCTGGGAACTGCCAGCAGGCCTTTCACTCTACATATTCTTACCTTTTCACATCATATACTATTCCCCTTCCTCACTATATGTCCATATCAAAAGAATGGGTTAACAAAGTCTTTTAAACTATAACTCACAGGAACAAAAGAATGATAATAAATAAACTGAATTCCTCAAACACTCAGGATCCATCTCACCTTCTTTCTCTCAGTACTCTCTACCCTGTCTCTCTCACTATCCTCGTCTCTTAGTCCTTCTCACTCTCTGCCTCTGAGAGGAGACCATACTCTGTCTGTGGAGTGTTACCTTTTTTCTAATAAATTTTCCTTTTGACTCTAAAAAAAAGAGAGAGAAAATGAGTACTAGGGGTAGGACTGTAGATGAGGATGGAGAGGAAGAGCTGGCTCCCAAGAAGCATTTTATAGGTAGAATTCAAACTTGGATGAATGACTTGGGATGTCGGTGAAGTCAAGAGAGGATGATTTCCAGGATTTGGCATAAGAAAGATTTCATGCTTGGAATCACTCCCCCCAGGTCTCCCATTCCTCCAATAGCTCTTAGCTATACAAAGATCTGCCTAGACAAACTAAAAGAGAGGGTGCCCAGAGGTGGACCTGGGTAAGCAGATAACTCAAGCCACCTCCCCTATCCCCACACACACACACACACACACACACACACACACACGGACTCACCATCACATGGACTCCTGGACTACACCCCATGCTCTAACCCAGAGAAGCTGAAACACACGCATTCCTACACAATGCACTTTTTGAACATTCTCCATCAACATTCTCCTCCTTTCCTTCTTGCATAAATCAGCATAAATACCTCTACCATAAACAAAATATTTCAGGGTTTTTCCTTTTCTCCTTTTTAAAAATGGATTTTCTCTCACTTTGGGGTAGCCTGACCCAGAGCAACAGCAGAATAGTTAATTTACATGCTACAGTTCTATTGGCTGATGCCAGCTGGCAAGGGGTATTGGGTAATTGTCAGCGTCTTCAGAAGACATTAGGGATATAAGGAGGCAACAACTTGGTTACAAAGTAGCTTTGCTTGAGATGGGTCCTGACTCTGGAAAATTGAGGTGGATGTGGTCTCAGACAGTTACCCAATCTCTGCCTCTATTTTTTTCCCCCAAAGGCCAATAAAAAAAAAATGCTAACTCTGCTCGCATTCCACAGGGATGAGTCTTCTTTACCCGTGGGCACAGCTATATCTGCCAAAAAATTGTTAATTTGTTTCCCCTTTACTGGAGAGACTTAGGACTCAAGGAGCTACTCTCCCCTCTCAGACAGCCCTTTCTGGCCCTCCCTGGACTTTATACAAACTGAGAGAGCAGAGCTCAGCCAAACTAAAACCCTGAGACTGAGGCTAGAAACCTGAAAGCCCATACCATTGAGCATCTTTGCCAGATGCGGCTGCCCAGCAGACAGGCAGCAGCAAGATCTTACCAGAAGACAGGTCCTGACCTTAATGGGTGATGCTAGCCCTCTCTCAACTACCCTGAGAAAAGCCAGCAACCGACCTCTCCACTTCTAACCATGCTTGAAAGAAGAGGAATCTCATAAGCAGCCCCTTGCTTATAAAGATCCTCTGCTTTACATCTTCAGTCTTCTCTTTCTATTCCCCAACCATGTCTATATTAACCAGCTTTTAATTTCTGTATTCTGTGCTTTAATGTCTGGGGTGGCTGACTCTCCCAGGGTGAGCCAATTCCTAGAGATAGGAAACCACTCACCCACAAATGCACCTTTCAAATGCAAATCAACCAATCTAATTCAACCAATCTAATTTAATTAACCAATCAGATTTTAGGGTGCCCAACCATCAAACACCTTCAACCATCTCCCTTATTAGGCATTCACACTCCAGGCCACTAGCCACCTACCCTAATCATCCCAGGGCAACTGGAGACAACCAGAGCCTGCCAAAATTATTCAAACTAGCCAATCCAAAATCTGTTGACTGTGCCTCATCCATTTCTTCCCACGGAAACCACAATAAAAGCTCTTGACTACAACTTCCTTTTATTTCTCTGCCTTCTCACCAACCCTGGTGCTTCCCAGTCTGGATCCCCATGAGTGGTGTGTCCCTTCTTCTTGGGACCTATGAATATAAAATGGCAATCATCTCCCAATTTGTTGGCCTTGCCATACCTAAATAATAATAAAACCTAGATTTTTAAACAATGAGCTCAGGCTTCAGCTCCCACCCACTTCTGAACTTACCTTATCGGTGACCTCCTTGTTGCTAAATCTAATGGGATACATTTTAGTCTTTGCTTGATACCACTTACCACTCCCTCACTGAAACTTGCCCATTTCTGGTGTGTGGCTCTGTCCTGGTTCGACAATCCTTCTGGTTCTCCTCACAGTCCTTTGCTGCTGCTATTCTATTAAATATCAGTGCTCCTTCAGGTCCTATCCTGAGTTCCAAGGCTACGATGCTCCCCGTGTGCTCATTACCAACCCATTTGCCAACACCAACCAGACATCGCTCTCCACTCAGATCTTGCTTCTCAGCCCCAGCCTGGACCTCTTCATGTGCGTGTCCCACAGGTATCTCAAGCTTAACATGGCCAACATTGAACTCATGATTTACCCAAAGCCACCTCATCTCTTCTCATCCTTCAAAGCAGCCACTCTGGAAACCTGGGCGTTCTGGTGACACTTCACCAAACACATCCAGGAAGGGCCTATGTACTGTGAATTCTCTGATGCAGGTCTCCCTTATCTGTCCCAACTCTTCCATCTCCACAGCTCCTGGAGCAGGAGCAGAATTTCAGGACTTCATTCCCTCAGCTGAACAGCCTATGCTCCCAGTTGCTCTGCATCCACTCCTCTGCATCCTTCCAATCCCACACTATTCCCTTAGTTTCCACTCATCTCTCCAAAATGTAAGTCTCATCATACGCCTCCCTGCTTTAGAGCCTTCCATGGCTCCCCACTGCCTACAGAATAGTCTAAAATCTTTAGCCTTATAAATCCAGTCTTTTGTGATCTGGCCTCTTCTCCCTCTACAACTACATCTCAGGCACCACCCTCCTTCCCACTCCATGTTCAAACCACTCCATGGGCAGAATGGAACTTCAGAATGTGCAGTTTCCCAAACACACTTCTCACTCCACACCCCTGCTTCTGAGATTGCCTCTGTTGGGAATGCCTTTCTTCTTCTTTCCAGAAAAACCACTACTGCTTTCTCTCAAACCGTCCTTGGACTTCTCTCCTTTTTTGCCTCATGGGCAGTACCTATAATACTTGCTCTTATTTCTTATGTTGACTCAAAAATATTTACTTAGAATCTTGTGCCAGGACCAGGAAACCCTGGAGATACAGCAGTAAACAAGATAAATATGGACCCTGACTTCAAGGAAGAGTTTACCATACCACCTGTTTCCCCAGAAGCTGCATTCTACACCTCCTCACAACTGCTCTGAATACTACAAGAGTAAAGAACAACCTGAGCAAGACAGAGTTCATGTGGCCTCATGTTCATCCCCCACACTCCTTCCACAGTTATCAATTCTAAGGAATGCATCTGTCTGAGCATTTCACACCCTTCCTGTAAACTTTTACTGACTTCCCACTACCTAAATCCAAACAGACAAGGGCTTCCTCATTTCTCCAGTGTCCCCTCTCAATACTCACTGCCTTGAGCAACCCCAAATTGCCTGTATTTTCCAGCATCTGCTTTGCTTTTTTTTCACTATTCCTTTTTTCATGCTGTCTCCTCTATATTAAATGCCCTTCCTTCTCTTCACCTGGTCCATTTATTTATTGTTGTAAAACAAACTGCTCAGGCTAGCAACTGAAGGCAACAACAATTCTGTGAGTCAGCACTTTGGTCATGGATCAGCTGGGATGGCTCATCTGTACTCCAAAAGGAGTTGGCTGGGCTTAGTCATGCTTTTGTGGTCAGTTGACAGGTGGACTAGGAACTGAATGATTCTAAAGGGGCTCACTCAGTGTCTGGCAATTGGGTAGGCTGTCAGCTAAAGCATTTCGGTTCAGCTCTCTCCACATGGCTAGCTTGGGTTTCTGTACATGGCAGCTAAGTTCCAAGAAGCAAGCCTTAGTGGGTAAGCACTCATGAAGTCTCTGCCTGTAACAAATTTGCTAAAGTACCATTGGCCAAAGGATATCATATATATAGCTGAGCCCAAAGTCAATGTGGGAGAGGTGTGACTCACTGGGGGACCATTAAAAGCAATCTGCCACAGTCTACCCACAGTCTATCCTTAGTGATGCACTGCCTTCCCACATGTGAAATATCCCCACCCTTCTCAAAACACCCAAGTAGTATTTAATCACAACACCAAGCTCAAAGTCCATGATCTCATAATCTGCAGCAGGTCTGGGTATGGCTGAGTCCCCTGGGTGTGGCTCTTCTTGATCTAAAGACCTGTGAACTAACAAGACAAGATATCTATCTGCCACATGCCCAGCATATAATGGTTAAACAGGAACAGCATAACCTCAAAGATGCTCCCATTAAAAAGGAAAGAAATAGGAGGCCCGATGCAATCACTGATGCAAAGGAATTCTGAAATCCAGCCCGGCATTATTATCAAAAATGCTACTCTAGAGGTAGGAAATATTACTTGAATAAGCCCAGTTGTCCTTGGCTTCTAGTTATACCCTCTGGGCTCTTGGTTCTGCCCTCTGAGAGGATTTTCTTTTCCATAAGAAAAGGCCTATGTGAATATAGGCCAGCTTACTGCCCATAGAAAGATGGGGGCCCAGAGACCTCTTCTCTTTTAACTGATAGTTTTTGCCAATACAGTACTTTTTTAAACTATGGGTTTTCTGTATTATTGTGTTTGCTTCATGCACCAAAAGCCACATACATAATTAATTTCAAAAAGACACTACTTCAGCTATAGGACAACATCCTTAATATTCTTAGAAACTCTTATTTAACTGAGAAGGTCTACTAGGCACCATCTTAAATCTTCCTGGGGTCTTAACAAAGATTCTACAGTCATACCCTTGATTAGTCACTACCCCTAGATTGGTACTTATTTTGAAAATCTGTTGCCTGCTGGAAACGATGTAGGACAGGGTACATTTCCCCGAGTTTGTGGGGAGACCAAGCCCTGCACCGAGAGAAGAAGAGGGTCCTTTGGTGGAGAGTGTAGAAAGAATTCACATGCCAAAGTGAGAGTCAAAAGGACAGTTAATTAGAAAAGGGGTAATACTCCACAGGGTGTGGTCTCCTCTCAGAGGCAGAGAGTAAGAAGGACAGCAGGAGAGGCAGAGAGAGAGACAGAGTAAAGGCACTGAGAGGGACAGTAACAATAGTGACCGGGACAGTGAGAGAGACAAGAGTAAAAGCATTGAGAGAGACCCTCAGTGTTCAGGCAATTCACTTTATACTTCATTCTCTAGTTTCCATTTCCTTTGATATACACATACAGTGAGGAAGGGGAAGAATATGCAGCAATGAAAAGGTAAAAATATGTAGAGTGAAAGGCCTGCTGTCCATTCCTAGCCTTTAATCCATAGGTTCCCCATGGTTTTAGCCACAGGGAATGACTCTGTTGTTCCTGTTTCCCTAGTATAGGAGTGGGGAATGGGCTTTTAACAATCCCAGTAGAAATCTTCCTTTGTTCTGAAGGAGTCTTCCTGGCCTGGATGCAGAGCTGATCAGTTTCTTGCAGTGTCTGATTATGGCTTCACTAACATTTTAATTCTCTTGCTTCCTCCCTATATTAGAAAGACTGGAAATAAGAACAAGTTTTCTTTTCTTTATTTAACTCATCCCTCTCTGACAATAGCCATACCAGCTAGAAGCACCCAAATGGCATTTTCGACATTCTATCTCTAGATCTCTTCAGCTAAATCCACAAATTAAGCACATTTTCTATCTCCTAAATTCCCACAAGCAACATTTTCACCAATTGTTTCACCATTGTATAACAGAATCACACTTAATACAGCTTTCGTTTTCCTTACTACTTTTCCAGCCTCTCCTAACAGTTTGTTCACTGTTGCTCCAGCCTGCACAAAAGTCTCCTAGCTGCTTTTCATTCAAGCCTTCACCCACCATCCAGTTTCAAAGCCAATGCCACATGTTTAGGTTTTTACAACAGCACCGCACACTTAGGTACAAATTTATGTATCTGGTATCTACTGTTATATAACAAATCACCTAAAACAACAGTTTAAAACAACTACCATATTATTAAGCTCATGGAGTCTATGGGTCAGGAATTCAGACTTGTCTCTGTCCCACAATATCTGGGGCCAGCTTGAAAATTCGAAAGGCTAGAGGGACAACACAAACAGCTTGGGACTTAGATTATCTGAACTCTTCTTTATTTACATATCTGAAGACTGGGCTGAAACGACTCTGAAAACTAAGTTCACCTGGGACTGCACAAAGTGCCTACACAATGCCTCTCCCTATGACTAAGGGCTTTCTTATAGCATAGAGACTTCAGGGTAGTCAGATATCTTAAGTGATGGCTCTAAGAGTGAGTGTTCCAGCAAATAAAGTCAAAGCTATATGGCTTTTAAGGCCAAGTCTTTTTAGCATCGGTTCTGCAGTACTCTATTGGATAAAGCAGTCATAAGCCCATTGAGATTCAAGAAGGGACACGGACTTCACTTTTTGATGAAATATCAAAGAATTTGCATCCAGGTTTTAGAATCATCATAGTAAGCTTATCTGGAATGGCTCATTTCTGCTCTGTTACATTAGTTGGGACTACACATGCTTTTGTGACCATCTGGCAGGTGAACTTGGGACTAGTTAATCTCAAATAGTGGTTGATCTAAACTGAGGCTCCTCAGTTTTCCATGTGGCTAGCTCAAACTTCCTCACAATGGCAACTGAATTCCAAGAAGGCAAGTCCTGAAGTACAAACACTTACCAAGCTTCTGCTTCCATCACATTTGCTGATTGATAGCCCACTGGCAAAAGCAAGGCACATGGCCAAGCCCAGAATCAGTATGGAAGGGCAGTCACACAAAGGGCACAGATATCAGGATTCGTTGGAGGCCATTAATGTAACAATCTACCATACCTGGCCAACTCCTATTCATCTTTAAAGACTCAGTTCATGCTTCACTTCCTCCAAGTCCTGACAGACTGGGCCATCAATTGTGCCTCCTTTGGACTCCCACAATGCTCTATTCACATCTTTACCTCTGCTCTTATCCTGTCATTTTTTTTTTTTTTTGGTGGGGAGGCAGTTTACTCCTACAACATCTGGTCTTTCTAGGTGGTCTCCCATCCAAGTACTAACCAGGCCCAACCTTGCTTAGTTTCTGAGATCAGACGAGATCGAGATCTGACATGTTCAGGGTGGCATGGCTGTAGACAACCCTGTTGTTTTCTAATTATCTATATACCATTTCTGTCTCACCCATTGGACAAGCCTCTGAAGGCAAAGATTGTGTTCTATTGATCTTCACATTCCCCAAGGTCTAGACCTATGCTAAGAACATTGTGCCTAGAACAACGATGTCTTTTAATTATTTGATTAATTAAACATCCATGAATAAAGTCCTTAAATGCTGAAAATTATATCTCCATTGGTGATTTGTCCTCTCACCCTCAACCCTGTATTCTAAGAGATAACATTTATATTTTTGTCATACTCTACAACCACACACGAGGTTCTTCAGGGAGTGACCTCCCTCAGGGGTGACATTAGCTAGAGATTAGGGGAGGCACAGAGCATATAGCAGTGGTTCCAAGATTTTTTAATTCCATAGACTAGTCACATTTCCAAAAAAGTATGAGGATCCACAGAAGGTTATCAATTTCTTTTGCCTAGTAAGGACATTAAAAACACACATACCATCTACTACCACCACTTCCAAACAGCAGAAAGGTAGGTATAACCTTAGAATGAAAGTATAGGCCTTCCCAAGGAAAGAGAGGTATGTGGCATAAGTCCTCAATTAGCCCCAAATTAAAACTCAATAGTGTGGGCTGTCTTAACACCTGAAAAACTGGGAGGGCTTCAAGTGGCCTAACCAAAAGTTCTTCTCATCAACTCTTCTTATAATGGGGACTAGGCATAGTTCCTGTTTATCCCTTAGTAGCAAGCTTCAGTTCCCTGCCAGCCCACAGAATTATTCAAACAAGCCCATCATATCCTCCCATGGGAAATAGACTTGCCCTTTTGATACTACAAAGCCTGCCTCCCACAACTCATAGTTGTCCATTCTGTTCTCAAGGACAACTCCTATGTAGTCTTGCATGGCATGTGGTATCTTCCTCTGGGCTGTGAGTGTATGTAACTAATAAACCACTGTTGATTTCATCTGTCTTGTGTCAAATGTCATCTGTTCAGCCATCTTGAAAACCCTAGAATGGGAATCCCCCCTCATCAACAAAGTGAAGAGGAAGCAATCAGGACAAGGTAGGAATTTGATTTCTATGTTCAGAGTATCCCACATTGTCCTTGTTTTTCTTATTTTACCATGGACCAGTGAAGATCCACCCTGGGAGCAGCAGAAATCATGGTACAAGAAGTCAGGAGATCTGCAAGCTGGCTAGGCTAGTCCTAGCTGTGCTCCAAAGTATTTGTCTAGCCT
Organism: Rousettus aegyptiacus; assembly: GCF_014176215.1. Lineage (NCBI taxonomy): Eukaryota > Metazoa > Chordata > Mammalia > Chiroptera > Pteropodidae > Rousettus > Rousettus aegyptiacus. The sequence goes on along the minus strand of NW_023416308.1, from coordinate 35,188,818 downwards.
TTAACAAATCATTAGCTTTCTTGGGCCTCAGTTTCCAGCTCTAAAATGATAAGATGGTTTCTGCCACTTCTATGATTCTATAAAGACAATCTGATAAAATCAGTGAATAAGAAGAGTAAAGTGTTTCTTTAGTCATCCTAAAGGAACATGCATTTTTAGAGGAGTTTTTATCCCATGTGTCTCAACTGGAGATGGTGGGAGAAGAAAGATCTATGGGACCAATAGGGCAGCCAAAGTCTGTTAGGAAATCTTGCCTTGGGTAGATGCTTCTAAAGCCTTCCTGCTTGCAGCATTTTGATTCTATCCCATTAGTAAATGGGAGTTTTTAAATTTCCTCCCCTTCACCACCCTTGTTCTTATAACATCTCTTTTGAGGTGAACAGCAGGCAAGCGAACAAAGCTTCATATATATTAGCAGCCACTCCCCAGCACTAACATCACCATTTCAGCTTCACTTCAGATCATCAGGCATTAGATTCTCGTAGAAGCACTGGTCTCTGGTGCCAAAAAGGTTGGGACCGCTGCTCTAAAGTCCACACTCCCCTCCCTTCCTGAAGTGCTTGGGGACCCATAAAGTAGGCCAGGTTCTCGTAATCTTGTCAAAATAGCACAGCTAGGCCTTCTGCCTAGCAACACTCTGAGTCTGGGCTAGAGAGTAGGAAACAGAGCACAGGGTGTCAGCCAGCCAGTGTCCAGATATCTGCTGTAATTAAAGGGTCTTTGGGTATCCCCATGTCCTGTCAAAAATAAAAAAAAAGGGAACTCTCTAGTTCCTGTGTGTGTATGAGAGAGAGAGAGACAGAGAGAGAGAAAGATACAGAGACAGAGACAGAGACGGAGATGGAGAAAGGAGGAGGATTAGGCTCCAAGCTAAAGCAACTGTGTTCCAATAAGATCAATCCCTGGACTTAGAATCAGAAAGCTGTTAACCAGGAAAAAAATAAAAATAAATAAAAATAAAAACACTGCATGGAGTGACAGGGAGGAGGCCAGAGTGTCTGGAATGCGGGAAGATGAATGAGAAAGATGAAGTGGTGGTGGATGATGGCAGCCAGGATCCAGGACATCCAGGGCCTCGAACATTACCCTACAGAAAATGGGAAGCCCAGTTACCTGATCTGTGAAGAGGACAATCTTACCAGACCAGTGTCCTGCAGTCCCCAGACTCTGGAGAGCTGTGAGAAGTGCAGACTCAGGCAGCTCTACTGCTAGACTAGGAAGATCCCAGGTGGGCAGGAGGGCAACTGCATTTTTCATAAAGTGCCCCAGAGCTTCTGTTGTTTACCAGAACGAATGGCCTCTGGACTTGACCACCCATGAGGCTCCTTCTTAAGTTAGCAAGTTCCATCACTCTTAAGTGCTGGAAGCCATCTAATCTCCAAGGGTGGGAGCGAGAAGTCAATCTCGCACTTGCTAGCCCACGTTTGGCTTCCAATGGTAACATTATAGTAATGGAAACTGCAGCAAAGTTGCCAGGGCTGACTTCTATGAAGAAATATGAGAATGGACAGGCAGACTGCAAGAAGGCAGCATCAGCCCACAGAATATCCTGACCAGAATTCACACAGTGGCCATGAGAATGCACATCAATCAAAAAATCCATTGTTCGAAAAAGTTCACCTTACCTGTGGGTAGGAGAGACAAGTCATCAGTATTAGCTATAAAAAAAAACAAAAAAAAAAAAAAAACAAGAACTGTTGACATCAAGTTGATGGAGCTAGGACATGTGCCCCAGGGAATTAAAAGCTTGGTCTCCTTTCTAGTTGGTCCCATCTATTCCCCAGTCCCACAGTTCCATAATTTCCCCTCGCACTGGGCTGGGATACAGCAGTGGAGTGGCTCAGCACCGAAGACTTGGGATTTCGACAGCCCAAGTAGACTGACCAGCTCTCCCATTTACTAGCCATGAAATGGGATGGGAGTGAGATGGGATGAACCCAGCAGATAGTCTGGGAAAGAGGTTAACGTGGGTGTGAGCAGCATGCCTAGCACAGTGCTTGGTAAAAAGCAGCACTCCTTCCCTTGTCTGAAGATGGAGCACACATAGTGTAGGGACTTGGGGGATGGGAGCAGCAGGAGGAGTACAAGAAATCGTGAAGTAGAACCTTCTAGCTGTCTGCACTGAGAGGTGCCAGCCCAGGAACTGAGACCAAGTGCTCCAGAGCAGAAAACCCTTGAAGGGCTGAGGAGTCTATAGAGAAGGTGGGTGGGGCAGGGCTGGGGACCTGGAAAAACTGGGAGCAGTGCCTGCCTTGTTTCAAAGGGCTGCTCCAATGTAAAAGAAGCGGGGGGGGGGGGGGGGGGGGGGGGCGGGGAGGCGGCAGGAACCTACCGCCTTCCTTTGGAGAAAGCCTGGAAAATTCCAATTCCCAAACCTCTCACTGTGAGAGGCCTCCAGAGGAGATGAGCTCTAGCTGAAACGAGAATGAAGAAGCAAGCGCACTGTTCAAAGGGACTGTTGCTGGCCTCCATCCTCCACTCCTCATTCCTTGGTTTTCCCACAGGATTCGAAAGCCTTGGTCAGAAGAAAGGGTTAAATCTTTAAAAGGGAGGTAATCATTGCAGGGCTCTGGGAGGTTGCCCCTGAGCTGCCCCACCCTAATCCCCGGGTTCCCTGGCCAGGCCCATCAGCCAGAGTAAGGTCCCCCTTCTCCGGCATACTGCCACTCTTCCACACCAATACTGGCCACTGCCTCCTCCTTCTGCTATCCCTTCTCTCTCTCCCTCAGCCTCTGATTGGCCGAGTCCCCACCCTCACCCCACCCCCAGGCCCTCCCGCTCCTCTATCCCTCCCCCACCCCTGGTGAAAACTGCGGGCGCTGGGCAGGGTGCAGCAACTGGAGGCAGCGGCGCGCCTTGAGGCTACAGCAGCAGAGGACAGGAGCCCAGGTGGGAGCGGGAGCCACGGAGGTACCCAAGGAGAGGTTCCAGGTGCGCATGCAAGCCCTCGCAATCCGAGTCTTGGAGAAACGGTCTGAGGGCGCCCTGGGAAGGAGCCATGAAGTGCTTGGGGAGGGGTCTGCCCAGGCAGAGGCCGGAGCGGGTCTCAATTGTCACAGGCCAGGGGCCGCGCTGCACCTCACCTCTTGAGGAAGGCGTCCAGGGCTTTCGTCTGCTATGGGGATGGTTGCCTGGAGCTGGGGCACTGGAGGAGAACCGGGAGAAGGGGAGCCAAGGACAGCCTTGGGTTCCGCTCTCCACGCAGACGTCCCCCCAGACCCAGCTTGCAAAGGTGGGGGGAGGGGCGTTGAAGTTGGGGCAGGGGGAGAACCGAGAATGGCAAGCTGGTGAGCTGGGTGCGGGGCATTGAAGAATGGGAAACCGCAGTGCTGCGGGTGGAGACTGGGAGGAAGGCGGACAGACCGGGGAGGGGAGAACTGGAAAATGATGAGGGAGGGGGAAGGAGGACCTCAACAGGGAAAGGAGAGGATTGCAGTACGGAAAAGGAATAAGGGTGGGGCTAGTAGAACAGGGGCTGAAGAGGGAGGGAGTGCAGAGCTTCTCTGGGTTCTGGTCTGCGAAGGCACAACACATAGGAAATGAAAACAGGCTGTGCCTCTCTTACCGCTATCTAACCTTCCCTTTGGCTCTACATCCCCCTTCAGCCCCAGTCCCTTTTCCCTTTCTAGTCGTAGCAGCCACTTCCGTTTTTAGATCCCAAACTCGCACCACTCCTCTGTAATTGAGTGTCTGAGAAGCAAAGCCAGAAACACATTTCACTGACCCCTCTTTCTTCTCCAATAGCAAGCCCAGATCCCTCTAAGCATGGGTCAGAGACGGTATTAACTGTAGCCACAGTCCCCGTGGAACTCCAGACCGCTCTGCCGCAGGACTGCGTTGGGGACCCTGGACAGAGCCAGCGGCCCACCATGCGCACGGGGGCTCACACTCACAGCTGCAAGCCTGCAAGCACCACTGTAGGCTGTAGACAGGGTAGGGTACCTGCTCCTAGTAACCTCGCCAGGAGGTTGGTCCAGTCTAGGCTGCAAAATAAAGACAGGGCTGAGAGCCCAGGCAGCAAGGCTACTGAAGCCAGACTGGAAAACTGCAGGCCCAGGAATCCTGTCCACAGAGCTGGACATTTGGAAACATCTTGGTTTCCATGCAATCAGACAACATATTCAGTAAGAATATGTTCACTTTCCCTCACACTCCCGTAGCCTGTCCTATCTCAGAGCACCTTAGCCACACACACCCAACATCATCACTAACCACAGTCACTAAGAGGATGGAAATTAGTTTGTGGACCATTTACTATGGAGCAGAGTGCCAGATGTTCGTCATGTTTTCTTAATGACATCACAGCTCTGTTGGTTTCTAAAGCTCAGATTCATTCATTCATTCAATATCTTTTGAGCATTTGTTATGTGCCAGGAACTGTTTGGACATTGGGGATTTTCCTCTGAACAAGAAATCCCCAAATGGGCAGTTTTTGTTTAATGAGTAGAGAGTTCCGTTATTACAAGATAAAAGAGTTCTAGAGATTGGTTATGCAACAATATAGATGAACTTAACACCATTGAACTGTACACTTAAAAATGGTTAAGATGATAAATTTTGTGTTACGTGTACTTTACAATTACAAATAGGAAGTCCCTACCTTCCTGAAGGGAAAAGAAATTAGATAAAGTTAAAGTCACTTACTTGAAGCGAGGGTATGTTCTCCCTCCCCCTCTTGCTTTCCCTGAGGAGAAAAGAACAAGTAGCAGCAGTGTCACTTTCATAGAGAATGGCTTGAATGTCTGCCACAGCCATATGCAGGTAAGTGTGGACACATCTGCCTCATCTCAAGGCTGATTCTCATCCTGTTCCTACCCTCAGAACCAGAACTGAGCTCTTGACACCATGAACCCTGCCATCGGCATCACTCTCCTACTAACAGGTACTGGGCAAGGGGCAGGGCTGGGATTACAAACACTCTGGCTTCCTTTCCTTCAGAGAAGCTAGCTTCCTCCTCATGACCTCAGAAGGTGGAGGTGACTAAGGGAAAGAGGGCTCTTTTTCATCCCTAAGTCAGCTGAGCAACCAAGTTGATTGACTGCCCGATGTGGTTTTTGGAAACACATTTCACTGAGCCTACCCCATACTGAGTTGTAATCTCCAAATGGGAACCAGGAACCTTCATCAACTCCCCAAGGTCTCCTGCCCTGGGACACACTGGTGGGATCCAGAACTAGAGGGGATGAGGGAAGAAGGCTGGGGTCTGCAGCAGGGAGCTCTGGGGTGGGGACAGGCACTCAGAGAACAGACCCTTGAGCTCTCCCTGGCCAGGCTCTTCTCTACTGTTAATGTGGATGGAAGGCCCCCTGCTCTATAGGTTCCCCCAATTCAGAGGAGGCACTGCTCGTGCCAGTCTTGCAGGTAGCCAGTGGGCAGAAGGTGACCAGCCTAACGGCCTGCCTCGTGGACCAGAGCCTTCGTCTGGACTGTCGCCATGAGAATACTACCACCATACCTATCCAGTATGAGTTCAGCCTGACCCGTGATTCAAAGAAGCATGTGCTTTTTGGCACTATGGGAGTGCCTGAACACACATACCGCTCCCGGACCAACTTCACCAGCAAGTACAACATCAAGGTCCTCTACTTATCCAGCTTCACCACCAAGGACGAGGGAGTATACACCTGCGAACTTCGCCTCTCTAGCCAGCACCCTCCCTCCTACAACAAGACTGTTTCTGTGTTCAGAGGTGAGGCTAGCCTACAGCAAGTCCAAGTTAGCTGGGAGAGGCAGGCTGGGGAGAAACAGGCTGCCTAGGACAGCAAGCAGTCCCCTTGGTTGGGCCAGAGAAGAGAGGGGCCCTATAACCTCCCTCTCCTTCCCCCAACTGCTGCCTGTGCCCTGATTAATCACTGCCTTCAGTGTAAATGGGGGAAAAAGCTAAGGGGACAGTCAGACAGGCAGAGTGGTGTAGCAGAGGCTTCCACCATGACTGCAGGCAAATCACTTGATTTCCCCAGTGCTCCTTCTCCCCACCTGGAAAACAGGGTTGTTGCCAGCTACCTCACTCACAGTTTTCTTGTGAGGATGCTTACTAAAGATTTAATATGATGTTTGTTCAAGGGCTCAGGAACCCGCAAATGGGAAAAATGGTTCTATTAGACCAGGTTAGCCCTGGTTCCAGCCAAGATATCATGGCGTCAGCTTCCCCAAGGAAATGTGCCCTTGCTTAGTGCTCGTGGCTGAGTCTTGGTCTTCATTCCTACCCCTTTACCCCATTCTCTCTCCACAGATAAACTGGTCAAGTGTGAGGGTATAAGCCTGCTGACCCAGAACACGTCATGGCTGCTGCTGCCCCTGCTCTCCCTGCCCCTCTTGCAAGCTATGGATTTCATCTCCCTGTGACTGGTTGGACCCACAAAAGACACAGGAAGCCACAAGGCCCGGTCCAGAGATCCTACTTCTCTTGAGTCGGCTGGCCCCCTCCCCTAATCCCTTATACATCTTGGGGGAAAATGGGGACCCCACCCCTCATAAGGAATTCCAGTGCTGCATGCCATTATCTACCCACTCCCCCACTGCCACCTCACATTCTCTCCTCATGCTTCTGGCTTTTTGTCCTCTTTGTTCCAGAGCTGCTTCTGTCTAGTTTATTTAGGGTTTATCTGTCCTTTTCTTTGGGAGTTTGTGAAAAAGGGAAGCCAATACTGGGGACCTGATGGAGAGTGAGGGCATGGGAGGCATTGTGAGATGAAGGGGTACCAGTTGCTGAGGGAGTCATCCTTGCCCACTGGGACTAGAAGCCTGGGAGAGATCTTGATGAGAAGGGAAGTAGGGTATGTTTGGGTCTAGTGAGCATCCTAGCAGGCAAGGAGGCACCCAAAAACCCTCCATGTGAGGGCACCACTAAGCAATTGTGGTCCATCACATGAGAGGAGTACTGAGCATCCCCAGAAGCGTTCTCTGCCACAGCGAAAAAGCTGTCCTCTTACCACTGCAGAAGTCCCTTAGGGGCCTTGGGCCAGAGGCATGGTCCAGTGGAAATGTGGATTCTGCCTGGGGAACAGTGCTAATAGAGGGTTGGAGAAGGGGGTAGAGGAAGGCTCCTTCATACCTCCCTACCTAAGAAAGCTAAAAATTGGAGCCTACTGTCCCTCACTGCCTCAACCAGCAGTAGAAAGGGTGGTAGAGGAGGACAAGTCCCCTCCCTGGCTGTCCCAAGCTTCTAAGAGCTTCTGGAACTCTAACCTGGAGGCAGCAAGGGAGGTCAGAGGGAGCCCCAGAGCTGTGCAGTTTGGCTCAAGTGTTTCCCCAGGAGGATCTTCCTTCCCTCCCAGTCAGTACCGCCCTAGCTGACTGGTGCTTGATCCTCAGATGGCCCCCTGCCCTACAGGCCTGCCTTTTCAGGGACCTCTGAAGGACCTGAGGCAGGCCATGGAGTGAGACCCAAGAGAGGACACACCTTGAGAGATGGCTTTTCCCAACGCCCAGCTTCCCACCCAGCGGCTCTGCCCACATAGCTTATGGCATCTCATTGAGATTAAAAAAACAAAACTGCACAATAAAACCAAGTCTCTGGAAACTGTCCTGACTCTGCTTTGCCCCTCTGTCTGTCCCCAGGCATGCCCTCTTCCATGCATCCAGGAAGTCCAGCCTGCCACCTCTTCCTCTTTGCCTTTATCGGCCCTTCTCCCTGCTACCAGGGTGGACCACTGCATGCTGGGCTTCTCAGAATGACTTTAACATGACACATTTGCCAAATAAATGAATGTTCCATCTCTGCTGACTCACCTGGTAGAAATGACAGACTCATCTGCCAATGTGTGGGCCAAGCCACATAGCCCTGGCTCCAGAATATGTTAACAATCACTAAGGTGTAGGGTCCGCTTCTTCTCAGATTTGGTTGTTCTCAAAAATGTCTCCTTAAGTTGACGTCTGCTGTGGAGAGGGCAAGTGCTGGGGCAGGGAGGGGAAGCAAGGAAGGGGCACAGTGGGAGCGACCAGCATCATCAAAGTGTAAGGACAACATCTCTTCTTAAATCCAATATGGTCAAATAAAGGTCTAGGGGTGGGGAGATGCACTGAGGCCCATCTCTGTCTCCCTCCCCTAAAAGGCAATTAGTAGACTGATGAGCATCAGGGCTCATCGTGGCATTGGGGGCTGGAACAGGATCACAAGGTGGTTCCAGGTTCCAGCTGCCAGCAGAGTGAGGCAGCCCCCAGACATCCTTCTCTGCTTTACCAGGAAATTTTGCAGTGGGCAGGGGAATGGCAACTACCCAGAGGCTGACTCATTTGGTATTTAGCACTGGATAAGAAGATTTTTTCTGAGCATTTGCTTAAAGGCCCAGTATCTAAATTCATGCCACCAGCTTCCAACCCTCCTGACAGCTCCCAGCAATGCTCCTGTAGTGTGGCCCCTGTAGTGGCCCCTGTAGTGACCATGCCCAAAGAGGGCAAGAGAAGTCCACAGGAGGAGACAGCTGCCTGTGTCACCCACCATGATGCCCACCCATCCTCATATTGGTTGACAGTCATCCAACATGTTGCAGCTAGCATGGAGTCTCCAGAAGTAAGGATGTCCAATGGACACAGGCCCCTCTTGTTCTGCCTTGCTTTGAGCCTCCAGCACTGTGCCAAGAAAATGAGAAAAGACTGGGGGCAGGGAGTTCAAGTGTCACCCTTAGAGTAGTAAGAGATAAAGCTGGAAGTTTTTTCTGGAAGGAATTGGGAAGCTAAGTATGAGAATACCATGAGACCCTGGTACTTGTACAATGCCTCATATGTGGTCTTTGTCATACCCTGGCACTGTTTACCTGAAGAGTTGAGTGGCCATATTCTACTAGGATCCTGGGGAGACAGTATTGCTCTCTGCAGCCATGCTTAGGAGAGTCCCAGAGGTAATAACCCTACTTGCAGTGGGTAGGGTTAACTTAAGAAGCCACAGAGGCCATCAGAGGACCAGAAGACAGGAGAAGGGAACAGGCCTGGGACTGAGAAGGGGCCCTATGACTTAGTCAGATCCATCAGGCCTCACAACATAAGCCAAATCAGAAAGACCATGCTGTGGGTTTGGACTGCTGCGGGCTTTCAGAGGCAGGCACAACTGCTACCAGTTCCTCTCTGGGCACGTTGGGAGGTCTTATGAAGGCTGTGGGATGTCTGCAGTGACTGGACTAATTATAAAGAGGGCTAGGGCCAGCCCTCTGGTTCCCACGCACATGCCCCAGACCCCAACTTACCAATCTACTCCCCGCTTCTCCTCACCCCTCTCCCATGTCCTCTCAGCCATCTCAGTCCCCACATTAGGGCATGGAATTCTTATTCAATAGCAACAGAAGCCCCTCTCCATACCCCCATTTTTGATAGGATTGTCTACCAAGACAGGAATACCTGTAGGGGGCACAGTGTCTCACAGACTTCAAGGGACTCCCTCAGGAAGAATAGGGGATCACCATGAGGAGACCCCGGGGCTCTCACCAGCCAACCAGTAAACTTGCCATGTGTCTGGGGGACCTGCGACATGCATCCTCCAGCCTCTTCAACACGACATTTACTTCTCTGTGTTTGCAGTTTTCATGTTGTAAAGGGCATATTTGTCTTTACATGTGAAAGAAACAAATCCCAAATTAAGAATAAATCACTTTCTCATCTATTGTTGAGGAAATCTTAGGGCTGGAGTCCTTCAGAGTACTGGCAAAGTGTGAGAGTCGTCAGCTCTTTTCTGCTTAACCCAGTCGTAACTTCAGGACAAAGGTAGGATTGCCTTCCTGCCCAGAGCTCTCAGCCCCAAATGTCCACCCACCCCTAAGGGAGGATCATGTCCTGTGAAGACTGCCTGGAAGAGGGAAGACCTGGGGGCAGGTGACAGTATGGAAGTGGACACCTGGTGTAAAAGGCAGCTCCCTTGCAGCAAGATAAGCCTATGTAATAAGTTCTGTCCAATGAGACATAAGCCCAAAATGCCGTGTTTAATTTCTACAGTGCTCTTAAAGGGAGAATGCATGCCTTTTTCTCCCTTTCACCTTCATGCTGGCTAGAATGTGGAGTTGATGGCTGGAATTAGAGTAGCCATCTTGGACTATGAAATAAGAAGCATTATGTTATAAATGACAAAGCACAAGATAGCAGCCTGGATTCCTAGTGATGGTAGAGCTGTCAGAGCAGCTATGAAATACTGTGTTTGAGCTACTGTTATTTAGAGTTTTCTGCACTCAGAGCTAAACCTAAATGTACTTTAAGAAAAGAAGCTATTGTTTAACACTACTGTACACTTAAAAATGGTTAGGATGGTAAATTTTATGTTTTCTTTTACCACAATAATAATAATTTTTTAAAAACGACAAAAGTCAAATTCATAGAGACAAAGTATAATGGTGGTTGCCAGGGACTACAGGCATGAGGAAATAGGGAGTTATTATTTAATGGGTACAGAGTTTCAGTTTTGCAAGATGAAAAGAATTCTGGAGATTGGTGGTGGTGATGGTGGCACAATAATGCGAGTGTACTTTTAATGCCGCCAAACGGTACACTTAGAAGTGGTAAATTTTATGTTCCGTGTATTTTACCCCAGGTTTTTTTTTAAGGGAAGTAGCCGAGGCACAGGGTAACTTTTTGGAGTGCTTACATGAGTGTATACATTGCTCAAAATTCATCAACTATACACTTAAAATGGGTAAATTTCATCCAATGTAAATTTTACCTCAATAAAGTGTTATAGAAATATATATATATGTAGGGCTCTTTGCCAGGCTAAAAGGCTTCCCAGAGGAAGAGTTATGAGTACAAGTTAGCACTAAAAGTAGGCTCTACTTTTTTGTAAGCTAATTACAAATACACACACACACATTTTTTTTTCCTTCTATATCCTGAAAAGCCTGGGAAGAAGGAGTGGAAACCATTGTGTATTCACTCTAGGGACAGGTCTTAGCTCCTCTCTGTGCAACTCACAACCTGGTTGCTATGACAGCTCTCAGAGCACATGGGCCCATCATCAGGGTTCCCGATCTAGTAGATATTAATTCAAACATTTACTATGTGCACACTTGGCTTCCAGTCAAGATGGTGAAGGAGGTAAACACTGTGCTCTCTTCCTCCCACGACCACCTCAAAATCACAACTAAACTATAGAACACTGTCATTGAGAACTACCTGAAGTCTAGCTGAACAGAAGACCTATAACTAAGGATATAGAAGAAACCTCAGGGAGACTGGTAGCAGGGTGGAGAAACAGAACAAGCTGATTTCACATCCACGTGTGGTGGTTAAAAATCAGGAGGCATATATCAGCTGTGGAGGTCACCCCTGAGAAGTGAGGGATCTCAGCCCCACATCAGGCTCCTCAGCCTAAGGTTCCAGTGCCAGCAAGAGAAGTCCCCATAACTTCTGGCTGTGAAAGCCAGCAGAGATTGTGGCTGAGTGAGACAGAGGGCAGCTACAGTCCCAGGCACTCCCCTTAAAGGGCCCATACATGGACTTACTCACTGATGGACTCACCACTCTAAGTTCCAAAGCTAGGACAGCAACTCAAAAGGTGCCAAGAACATACAGGGAGAAACAAAATTGTCCAGCTTCAAGGCGAGAGCTGGAGAAGCAACTTTCTCTCAGACAGAAGTGCTGGTATAAACCACTGTTCCTTTGTTGAGCCTTCCCTGTACCCAGCATGCACACACTGGTGAAGGCGAGCACCATATCTGAGTCTCCATCAACCTGCCTAAAACTGTTCGCCTTGCCCTGGTGGTTCCCTGAGACCCTGCCCTACCAAACTTTTGGGCCCACTCAAGCCAATTTCCAGTGGCTCTTCCATAAAAACAGCCTGTCTTGGCTCATGCTTTAGACTTTCCTAAAATCTCTCAAAGGTTCACAAACCCCAAAAAAGCAGCAGCTGGCCTTGGCATGCCCCGTACCTCTTTCTAAGCAGCCCCAAGACCAACACTAGTGGCAGCCAGCCTTAGTTCATAGCTTATCCTCGCCAAGGCACCTGCAAGCCTAGGCACAAGCGGCAACTATCTGAAGATTACTTCATAGCTCATATCAAGTGTCCCCAGGCAAGGCACAGGGAGCAGCTCAACTTGGCCTACAAAAGAGCCCTTCCTAAGAGGCCCCAGAACCAACACAATTGATGGCCAGCTTCAGATCACACCAGAGCAACACCCAACCACAACCACACATGACATACCCAAAGGCTGGCCAGGTACCAGAGTCCCACTAACGTAAATCCTACTCTATGCAGTCAATGCCTGTACAGCTCCCCCACTATAGTCACAGCCAGTTCTTACAACCAATCAGCCTGAGAATCAATCCCTCCCACTGATGTGCCAGCAGCAATCAAGGCTCAAGTACAATAGGAGGGTACATGTAACCCATACAAGGGACACACCTGGGGCACCCAGCTCAGGTGACCAGGGAAACTGCACCACTGGGCCTCACAGGACACCTACTACATAAGACCACTCTACTAAGACCAGGAGACGTAGCAGCTCTACTTAATACAAAGAAACAAACACAGGAAAAAATAAGAAGACAAAGAAACATGTCCCAAATGAAAGAACAGAACAAAGCTCCAGAAAAAAAATAAAGAAAGAAAGAAAATGAAGACAAGCTACCTACCAGATGCAGAGTTCAAAACACTGGTTATAAGGATGCTCAAAGATCTCAGTGAGAACTTTAACAAAGAGATAGGAAACAAAAATGGAGATAGGAAACATGAAGAAAAACCAGTCAGAAATGAAGAATACAATAGCTGAAATGAAGAATACATTAGAGGGAATCAATAGTAGATTAGATAAAGCAGAAAATTGAATCAGCCATTAGAAGATAAGTTAGCAGAAAACACCCAATCGGAACCGCAATAAGAAAAAAATTTTTTTAAAAAATGAGATTAGTTTAAGAGGACCTGGAGACAACATCAAGCATAATAACATTTATATCACTTGGGTACCAGATGGCAGAGAGAGAGAGAGCAAGGAATCGAAAGCCTATTTTAAGAAATAATGATGGAAAACTTCCCTAACTTGGAGAAAAAAGAGACATACAAGCTCAGAAAGAGCAGAGGGTCCTAAATAAGATGACCCCAAAGAGGGCCACAACAAGGCACATCATAATTAAAATGCCAAAGGTTAAAGACAAAAGACTCAAAAGCAGCCAGAGAAAAGCAGTCAGTTACCTACAAGGGACCTCCCATAAGACTGTCACTTTGCAGGTAACTCCATAGTGTAGTGGTTAGCACATTAGTTTTACACACAGAAGGTCCTGTGTTCACGGCCCAGGTGGAACCACACACCATAACCCAGCTGTGCCAGGCTCCAGAGGTGCCAAGACCCAGACGAGTCAGGCCCCGGGGGCGCCAAGCTCTGAGTGCACACTGCGAGCATGTGGGAGGAGATGCCCCACCTTCAGAGATCCAGTTCTTAAGGGGAAAAGGCAGGGATGGAAGTGGGGGGCGGGAATTAAAGAGGGGAGGAAGAAACTTTGCAGGACACAAGGGATTGGCACAAAATATTCGTTGATGGACATTCAGATATGGCAGCCACCTGGGTCTGCACGCTGGGGAGTGGGGAGGTTCAGCAAAGAAACAGTGCACTCTGCCAGCATTTCTGTCTGGGAGAAAGTTATCCCTCCAGACTTCCCCCCGAAGCCAACTCAGTTCTCCCATATGTCCCCGGAGCCTTTCAGGCTACTGCCACAGTGCTGGAGCTCAGAGAGAGTTCATCAGTAAGTAAGTCTGCATGCGGACCCCTTAAAAGTAATGTCTGTGCCTCCAGAGGCCCTTTGCCTTACTCAGTCACAATCTCCACTGGTTTCCACAACCAGAAGTAGTGGAGACTTCTCTTTCTGGCACTGGAACCCTGGGCTGCAGAATCCTGTGTGAGGCTCGCTCTTCCTGGGGGACCTCCACAACCAAAATATTTCTCCTGATCCTCAACCGCCACATGCGGGTCTGGGACCCACCCATTTTATGTCTCTACCCTCACCACCACCACCACCACTAGTCTCAAGGCCGCCCCTTTGTGTGTCCCCAGTTGCAGGACTTCTGTTCAGCTGGACTTCAGGCAACTCCCAATGATGACTATTCTGTAGTTTGGCTATAATTTTATTTGGTTGTTCGAGGAGGCAAGCACTGCATTTACCTACTCCACCATCTTGACCAGGAGCCCTATCAACAATCGCTTTAAATATAAACGAATTAAGTGCTCCAGTCAAAAGACATAAGGTGGCTAAATTGATAAGAAAACAAGACTCTTACATATGCTGCCTACAAGAGACTCACTTCAGATCAAAAAAACACAGACTGAAAATAAAGGGATAGGAAAAGATAGTTCATGAAAATGGAAGCAAACAAACCAACAAAAAGCTGGAGTAGCAATGCTTATGACAGACAAAATAGACTTCAAACAAAGGTTATAACAGACGATGAAAGACCCAGTAATTCCACTTTTGGGTATTTATCCGAAAAAAAACAAAATCACTACTTTGAAAAGACATATGCATCCATATGTTCATTGCAGCATAATTTACAATAGCCAAGATATGAACACAACCTAAGTGTCAATCAATAGATGAAAGGATAAAGAAATAATGACGGAAAACTTCCCTAACCTAGAGAAAAAAAGGGACATACAATCCCAGTTCACACACACACACACACACACACACACACACAGAATGGAATATTAGTCAGAGATTAAAAGAATGAAATCTTGCTATCTGCAACATGGATAGATCTAAAGGATATTATGCTAAATGAAATATGTCAGACAAAAAAAGACAAATACCATATAATTTCACTTATATGTGGGATCTAAAAACAAAGTAAATGAACAAACAAAGCAGAAACAAACTCATAGATACAGAGAACATTTTGACGGTTGCCAGATGGAAGAGGGGTTGGAAGTAAGGGTGAAAAAGGGGAAAGGCTTAAGAAGTACAAACTGGTAGTTACAAAATAGTCATGGGGATGTAAAGTATAGCAGAGGGAATATAGTCAATAATATTGTAATAACTGTGTACAGTGTCAGATGGGTATTAGACATTGTAGTGATCACTTTGTGAGTCATACAAATGTCTAATCACTACGTTGCACATCTGAAACTAATATAATAGTGTATGTCAACTGTAAGTGAAATTTTTTTAACTATTAAAAAGAAAAAAAATGCACCCTCCATGCCAGAGAGTGTAATTACCTATGCAGGATAGTGATAATAATGAGTAGTACAGACAAGTTCCTACCCCCATAAAACTTATAGTACAATGTAGAAGATGAACATTACACAAGTAAATCAACAAATCAAACTATTATAGTTTGGGATCATTTATTTAGGAGGTAATACAAGAACAATAGGTGCTACCTTAGTCAGAATAGTCAGGGAGCATCTGAGGAGGGGGCTTTGAGCTGAAACCTGAAAGATGAGAAAAAGTCAGCTACCTGAAGAGCTGCAGGAAGTACAACCAGTCAGATGGGAGAGAGGGAAAAGTAAGAGCACACTCAAGGTGTCCAGGCAAGGCTTGGTACAAGATGTCACTGAAGAGCTAGGTGAGAGCCTTTAGGGCCTTGGAGGTTATGGTGAAGTGAATTTTATTCAAAGGGCAACAGATAAGTGATAAAAGAATTGATCTAATAATGTTAGAAGATCCTTTGTGCTTCTTTGTGGAAAAAGGACTGGAGAAGAATAACAATAGAGGCAAAAAATGAAGAGATGATGGCACCTTGGACAAAAATAAAAAATGTAATGGCAAAAGCAGAGATAAGTAGTGATTCTGAAATACTTACAGAATTAAAATGGAGAGGACTGGAGAAATGTGAATAAGATCTGTGGATTTTACCAATATCAATTTTCCAGTTTTGATATTATACTACAGGTATGTAAATGCTACCATTGGGGGAAATCAGGTGAAGGGTATAAAGGACCTCTTTGTGTTATTTTGCAACTTCCTATATATCTACAATTATTTTTAAATACTTTTTAATTCTCAACAATAAAAAAAAAAGGCAAGAATTAACTCCAGAGGAAGGAAAAAAGAATTCTAACCATAGCACATTACATGGCTTAGCTATGAATAATGTTTACATAGTCATACTAATATAAACACTAAACAGTGATTTTAACCAAAAATTGTGATGAAGCTATATTGGAGGTTGGAAGAATGATAAATGTATGTGTTTGGTGGGGGAGGAAATGGGCATACAAGAGAGCTAAACCTCTTATAGTTGAAAGTCAATAGATAATACTTATAACTGAAAAATCAAGAAATAGCCATCTATATGAGAAACTTTAAAATATACAAGTAAATAGAAAAAAAGCAGCTAACATAGTTGAGAGTGGTTGCTTTGGTGAATGAGAATTTAGGATGGGTTAACAGACTGCTTTTACGTTATGATCCTAGTAATAACTTGTCTCTATAAATACATCAATTTGCTAAACGATATAAATCAAATATATTTAAAGAAATATATTAATGCCTGCCACCACCATCCCCGCCAAAAAACAAGAAACAAAAAACAAAAAACAGAAAACTTGCTTACTAGTGATTTGGATGAGGGGCAAAAGGATTTGAAAGAAAAGGAAAAGGAATCTTGAATGATTCTTGGCCTTTTGCTCAAACAATGAAAGAACAATGATGCCATCTATTGAGATAGAAAAGGCTGAGAGTATTAGGGTGGGGAAGTAGATATGTTAAATCTGTGATGCCCATTAAACATCCAGATGGAAGTATCAAGATGACAGCACAGGGGAGAGGTCAGTGTTAGAGATAAAATTCGGTAGACATCAGCATTTGGGTGGTAGACATTAATCATGGGACAAGTAAGATCATGCAGGGAGACATTATAGACAAATAATTGAGTCCAGGCCTCAAATTTAAAGTGGTCCATTATTTAGACTTGGTGGGGGAAGAAAGGAGATTAAAGAGCAGCCAGCAAGGCAAGAAGAAAGCCAGGGGTCTGTGGAGCCAGAGAAGGGAAAGTTTTAAAAAGAGAGATCAACTAGGTCAACTGCTGTTAAGAAGTCTAGTAAGATAAGGAACAAGTTGTTGGTAACTATGATAGAGAGTATAAATAAACTATACTTCTGTGTAATCCCATCCCCTTGAAAAGGGCATGGCCCAGTGTCTTGCTTATGACCAATAACATATGGTAGAAGTCATACTGCATAAATTCCAAGGCCAGGTCATAAGAAGCCTTGCTGCTTCTGCCTGGTTCTCCAGGAATGCTCACTCCTAGGGCATACCCTCTTGGAACCCAGGTGCTGTTCTAACAGCCCAAGTCACATAGTGGCCATGTGTAGGCATTCTAGTTACCAGCCCCAGCTAAGCCAAAAACCACCATCAACTACCAGCTGTATCAGTGCACCATCTTCAACATCCAGCTCAGTTCAGTCTTCAGATGCTCCAAGCCCAGATGCTGCTGAATGCAACCTCATGAGAAAGCCCCAATGAGAACTTCCCAGTTGAACCTGTCAACCACAGCAGCATGAGATACATTAATTGTTTAAAGCCACTAAATTTTGGATTAGTCTGTGGTACAGCAATGTAATAGTAATTGTAATAAAAGCGGTTTGATGGAGTAGTGATAACAGAAGTCAGATTGGAGTGGGTGAGTGAGAGTGCATGGGAAAGTGCACACTTTTTTCAGGAAGTTTGATAGTGATTGGTATGGGGGTGGGTTTAAGAAGAGTGTGTTTATTTTTAAGATGGAGATGCTAGAGCATGGTTGTATGCTGGTGGTAATTATTCCTAGAGATAGAAAAAGATTGTTGAAGAAGCTGAGTCTTTGGCAAGGCAAGAAGGGAAGGATCTAGAGCTAGATATAAAGTAAAAAAAAAAAAGGTGTGTGTGAAGTGGGGAGGTTTGTGAACCTGAAAATGGGAAGTTCAGGAGTTTCCACACAAGCAGCATCATCAGCTAAATGAAGGTGAAAAGATAGAGGGAAAACAGGAGAGCTTTGAAAAAAGCAGATAATATGAAATAAGTCATTCAAAAGTGGGAGTGATAACCAAATTCTAAAAATAGCCTCCCAAGATTCCATACCCCCTAATTAATCCCTGGAATCTGTGAATGACAAGAGTTGTCACCCTCATGATTGGGTTCTGTCATCTGGCACAGCTGATCTTAAAAGAGATTGTCCTGGTAAGCCTAATTTAATCATGTGAGCCCTTAAAAGCAGAGAACTTTCTCTGGCTTATTACAGAAGAGAAAGACAGAAAAGACAAATAGACTTAAAGCACAACGCTAATTCCATGTGCCATTACTGACCATGTGACAGGGAATGTGAGCAGCCACTAGGAACAGAGAACAGACCCCAGCTGGCAGCCAGAAAGGAAACAGGGGTTTCACAGCCACAACCATTAGGAACTGGATTCTGCCAACAACCTAAATAAGCTTGGATGTGGATTCTTGCCCCAAACCTCCAGATAAGAGATAGCCTGAGCAACCTTGATTTTGGCCTTGTGAGACCCTGACCAGAGAGCCAACTGAGCCCACCACGACTTCCAAACTACAGACTGTGAGATAATAAATGAATGTTCTTTTAAGCCACTAAGTTTCTGGGCATGTGTTACACAGCAGTGGAAAACTAATATGCTGGGAAAATAAACATACCAGGAAACATAGTAAAAATGGTGGGCAGTGCTGAGTGTCCCATCAGAGGTCTGTGGTAATGAACATAAAGTGGACCTAATTGGGTAACCTCCAGTCTTATTCACCTACATGGGTGCAGGCATAGGGTAGATAAGGTAGATAAGATGGCCTCGGTGAGGATCCAAATTTTTCTAGGCAAGAGCAGCAGAGGGAATGAGGGGCAAAGAAACTGAGGAAGTTAGAAAAGGAATGATTAAAATGATGCATTTTAAATTCTAAACTGTGTAAGGAGGTGAAGATGTCAGAAGTAGGCAGAGTACACCTAATGAGAAAGTGGAGGTAGAGATTCAAAAGCTGAAAGGCGACAACTCAACGACAACAAAAAAAACACAAACAATCCAATTAAAAAATGAGCAGAAGACCTGAACAGATACTTATCCAAAGAGGAAATACAGATGGTTAACAGACAGACATAAGAAAAGATGCTCAAGGTCGCTAATCAACAGAGAACTACAAATTCAAACCACAATGAGATATCACCTCACACCTGTCAGAATGGCTATCATCAGTAAATCAAAAAACAGCAAGTGTTGGCGAGGATGTGGAGAAAAGAGAATCCTCATGCATTGTTGGTGGGATTGCAAATTGGGGCAGCCGCTGTGAAAAACAGTATGGAGGTTTCTCAAAAAATTAAAAATGGATATTCCTTTGAACCCAGCAATTGCACTTCTGGGTATTTATCCAAAGAAAACCAAAACAATAATTCATAAAGACCTATCCACTCCAATATTCATGGCAGTACAATTTACAATAGCCAAGATATGGAAGCAACCTAAGTGCCCATCAACAGATGATTGGATAAAGAAATTATGGTTTATATATATAATGGAATATTACACAGCCATAAAGAAAAAAATGAAATCCACCATTTGCAATGACATGGAGGACCTAGCAGTTCTTATGCTGAGTGAAATAAGTCAGACAGAGAAAGATAAATACCATATGATATCACTTATATGCAGTATCTAAGGAACAAAAAGAATAAACTAATCAAAAACAGACTCACAAATATAGTGGACAATTCGGTGATGGACAGAGGGGAGGGGATTGGGGGGCTGGGAGAATAGGGCGAAGGGTTAAAGAAGTACAAATTAGTAGTTGAGAGTTGGGCATGGGAATGGGGAGCATGGCAAAGGGAATGCAGTTAGCATTAATATGATGGCTAGGTGGAGGGCGAGGGAAGGGAGGAGCAATTGGGGGGATAGTTCTATGAACAATATAGATGTCTAACCAATGTATTGTATACTTGAAACTAATTTAAATATTTTTTTAAAGCTGACAGGACAAAGAGTTGGAAGGATCATCCACATGGCTATTGAAATCATCAAGAATGATAATTTCATTCTTGGAAAGGAAGACAATGAGTCAGGAATTGTTATAGGGTGAGACAAAGTGACCTGGAGCCAACAAATGACAGCAAAAAGGAAGGGGGACGATAATATAACCAGATGTCAGGAGTTTCACCAGGGGTGCTTGAAGGAGGGAGCAAGGGAACAACTTACCCCACCTGTTGTGAGTTGAATTATAGCCCCCCAAAACAATACATTCAAGTTCTAACCCCTGCTACCTGTGAATGTGACCAACCTGGAAATAAAGTCTTTGCTGATGAATCAAGTTAAGATGAAGTCATACTATGTTAAGGTAGTCTCTAATCCAAAGACTGGCATTCTCATAAGACAAGGGAAATTTGGACACAGAGAAACAGGAGGCATAAAGGAAAGATAGCCACCTGAAGATGTAGACAAATATTGGAGTGATGCTTCATAAGCCAAGGAACACCTGGGGCTACCAAAAGCTGGAAGAGGCGTGGAAAGATCCTCCCCTAGAAGCTTCAGAGGGGGCATGGCCCTAATGACACCTTGATTTTGAACTTCTGGCCTTTAGAAGTGTGAGAAAACAAATTTCTGTTGTTTTAATCCACTCGGTCATGGAAATTTGTTTTGGAAGTCCTAGGAAACCAAAACCCAACCTCTTGCTCTTGAGGCGTACGTGTGAAGGTGAGAATAAAGCTGACTCTGCTTAAGGGAGCTTCAGGGGAAACAGTCTCCTCAGGGGACAGAGTATTTGAGTTTCATTTGAGGCAGGAGCTCGATAGAACCTTAGGGGAAGAGGTTAAGGACAAAGCCGAGCTTGCCCATCCCAGAGCAGTGTTGGGGCAGAAGAGGGTTTGGGGCAGAGGGGAGCTGATTCAGGCAAAGAGACACAACAGAAGAGATGTGGCGATCATTGATAAGCTGGACTGCCTAGATTTCTGGGTAATGAGATAGACAGGGAGAACCAGCATAACACAGGCACTGAGGGGGCAGTGGATATCAGTTTACACTATGGGCCCGATGATCAATCCCATTGCGTGGGCTTCTGGTGTGGTCAGCTGTGGGAGGAGCTCATTCTCAGGCAGCCTGAGCCCTGGCATAGTCAGGACACTGCCCTCTCCTGCCGTATCTTGCTGCAGGACCTTCTGGAGTAGTTCCACCCCTAACACAGGTGACTCAGCCTCTTGGAGGCTCTGTGTTCTCTGATGACAACAGCCATCATCACAGCTCTGGCTTCAGGGCATTACAGCTTTATAGTTTCCTGCCATCTACACCTGAGCTATGTAATATGGTAGCACCAGCCACACGTGGCTATTTGGATTTAAACTTAAATGAATTACATTTAAATAAAATAAATTAATTAAAATTCAGTTCCTTGGTCACACAAGCCATATTTCAAGTGCTCATATGACAAGTAGCTGGCATACTGGACAGAGCAGAAATCATTTCCGATGCAGGACAGGGAAAATTCCCTCAAGTGGCGCTGCACTGAGAATTAGTTCTTGACTGAGCACAGGTAGGAATTCAAGCGCAAGCCAGAGTTAGGGTCAAAAAGAAAGTTAGAGCAGGGGTACTGCTACATAGATAGAACATGGTATCCTCTCAGAGACAAAGAGAAAGCCTGAGAGAAACTCAGAGGGGCACAGAGAGACAGACAGTGAGAAAGACTGAGAGAAGACCATGAGAATGCATGAGAAAGACAGTGAAGGACCCCAAGTATTTGAGGAATTCAGTTTATACATCCTTATTCGTTTCTAAGAATTACAGTTTAAAGACTGTATACCCATTTTCTTTTGATGGTATGGATATACAGTGTGAAAGGTGAGTATGTAGCATGAAAGTCCTGCTAGCAATGAATGATTGTGCTTATTTTGTGCAGGGCACAACTTAAAGACTCTTGTTTTCCTGTTTTCCCTTCACTACGTGGGTAAATTGTGTTAGTAATCCTAGTAGAAATCTTCCTTTGTTCTGCTGGTTGCCTTGTGATGTGGCCTGGCCGTAGGGCTGATCAGCATGTTGCAGTCTCTGAATATAGCTTGATTTAACTTTGAGTTCTCTTGCCTCCTCCCAACATTATTTCTATCCTCATAGAAAGTTCTATTGGACAGAGCTGGGCTAGACCATGAACAGGAACCATGGTTGTTTGAACTACTGCCCTAATAAACTGGAGATGTTAAGTAGCAGCTGAGCCCCCTAAAAGAACACCTCTCAGTCCTACTCCACAGCGAGGGTCAGCTCATCTGCAGCTCCAGCAATCCTCTGAATATACTAACATTTCAGAGCCCAGACTATAGTGTCATGAGGCTCAGAGAGGGACAAGTTTCTCCTTACCACTAGTCTAAGGCCCACCACCCCCATTCTTTATTTCCTGCCTCAACGCATCTGACAGTGGAAGTCTACTTCCTGCAGAGGAACACAAACACATCTCTATCCACAAGGGTGTGATGTGCTTCTAACCCTAACAAGCCACTCACATACTCATGACACACACCAACTCAGTACATTGAAAAATGTCCGTCTTAGCCAGCTATGTGGGACATCAGTAGGCCTGCAGGACATCTATAGTCCATCCAGTTCCCCCTTACTTTCTATTACCTCTTGTCCTCATTAGTCCCTTTGTCTTGAGCCTCAGCTCCTGTAAACACCTACCGTGCCAACAAGAGTGTTCTGCACAAGTAACTCTAAACTCAGAGCAAAGAAATGCCTTTCTCCCCACTGCTTTCTTAAAAGCAAGAAAGTGAGAAAATAATTTCCATTCCACCAGATTTAGCGTTTCTCTCAGCTCACTGGTGAATATTTGCTTCACATTTGGGAAACTAAAAGCCTTTTGTAGCAATTTTCCAAAAGCAAAGAATCAGTCAGCCCCAAGGAGAACTGAAGTCTTTCCCTTTCTAGAAACTGAAAACTGCTTGCAACTTTTAAGTGATTTTTCTTGCTTTTCTTTATCAAGTTGTCAAAAATCATAAGATCCAACTTAGGCTCCCCAAAGCTGGCTTGAAAACCATGGATGGGACCAGTGGGGGCCATAGCAACTAGATGTTCTGTAGAAGGCACTGGACTTTTAGAGAAGGAACCTGGTATGACGAGAAGCTCTATTTATCAGCTTCATCAAAACAAACTAGATTTACCACTCTCTCTTGTTGAAAATCCTAAAAAGATTAAATCAGCCAGGAGTGATAAGTGGAAATTATAATATACACATACTAAAAATTTAAGAGCTACAAATTACTATGGATGGTTCCTTTACTTACTGTGCTAAATTTTAGTGTTTGATGTTAGTGAAGATAAAAATTTATCAGGCATTTCATAGGTCACTCAGTCTTCCTAATCTTATTTTTTTATCAAGGGTCTTCAACTGCAAAACTTTCAACTACTTAAGCAACTTGATCTCAGAACTTGGGAAAGAAAACTGCCAAACCAGGAGAAATATAAAAGAATAGAACTCCCAAAAAGACAGACGCAATGAAGGTGGAGAGAGAGGAAACTCAGGGGAATAAAAGAAACAGAATTAGTAAGATACAGCCCCCCTAGATGTAGGGAATATGGTGAGATAATTTTTTTCTTCGTTTTCTTTTTTTTATTGTTATTATGGTGGCATTGGTTAACCAAAAAAAAAGTAAGTTTTAGTGTACAATTCAACAGTAAGGCATATATATATACATTGTATTGTGTGTTCACCACAAATAGTTAGATTGCTTTCTGTCACCACATATTTGACCCCTTCTACCACATCTACCTCCCCTTCTCCCCTCACCCCTCCTCCCTTACCCTCTGGTAACCACTAGTCTACTCTCCATGTCCATGACTCTCTGCTTATCTGTCCTGTTCATTTGTTGCTTTTAGGGTTATATCCCACCTATAAGTGATATCATGTGGTTTTCAACTTTTGTGTCTGGCTTATTTCTCTTAGCATGATTATCTCAAAGTCCATCCAGAGTGGCACAAATGCCAGTATTTCATCGCTTCTTATGGCTGAGTAATATTCCACTGTATATATGTACCACAGCTTCTTTATCCAATCATCTGTTGTAGGATACTACGGTTGCTTCCATATCCTGGACACCATGAATAACGCTGCTATGAACATCGGTATGCAAATATCTTTTTGGATATGGGTTTCCAAGTCTTTGGGATAAATACCCAGTAGAGGGATTGCTGGATGATATGGTAGATCAATTCTTAGGGTTTTGAGGAAGCTGCATACTGTTTTTCTGAGTGGCTGTACCAATTTTCAGTCCCACCAGCAGTGTATGAGGGTTCCTTTTCCTCCGCATCCTCTCCAACACTTGATATTACTTGTCCTGTTGATAACAGGTATTCTAATAGGTGTGAGATGGTATCTCATTGTGGTTTTGATTTGCATTTCCCTAATAGCTAGCCATGTTGAGCATCTTCTCATATGTATGTTGGCCATTTGTATGTCTTCTAGGGAGAAGTGTATGAGTTCTTTGTATATTTTGGATATAAGGCCCTTATTGGCGGCATTGCTTGCAAATATATTTTCCCATTCGGATGGTCGTCTCTTTAGCTTATGACGGTTTCTTTTGCCGAGAAGCAGCTTTTTGGTTTGATGTAGTCCCATTCATTTACTTTTGCTTTTACTTCCCGTGCTTTGAGGTCAAATTCACGAAATCCTCTTTAAGTCCAAGGTCCATGAGGTTTGTTCCTATGTTTTCTTCTATGCACTTTATTGTTTCTGGTTGTTAATCCATTTTGAGTTAATTTTGGTGTGCGGTGGTAGACAACAGTCTAGTTTCATTCTCTTGCAGGTGGCTTTCCAGTTTTCCCAGCACCACTTATTGAAGAGGCTTTCCTCCACTGTATGTTTTTGGCTCCTGTGTTGGAAATTATTTGCCTATATAAACATGGGTTTACTTCTGGGCTCTCGATTCTGTTCCACTGGTTCGTGTGTCTTTTTTTCTGCCAATACCATGCCATTTTGATTATTGCCGCTTTGTAGTATAATTTGAAGTTGGGCAGAGTGATGCCTCCAGCCTCATTCTTTTCTCTCGGGATGTAATTAGAGTATAGGAATGCTATGGGTTTTTGAACATTGATTTTGTATCCAGGAAATTTACTGTATTTGCTTATTGTTTCTAGTAGTGTTCTTGTGGAGTCTCTAGGGTTTTCTAAATAGAGTCATGTCATCTGCAAATAGTGACCGTTTGTCTTCTTCATTTCCTATTTGGGTACTTTTTATATCTTTCTCTTGCCTGATCGCATTCACTAGGACTTCCGGTGTTATACTGAATAACAGTGGCGATAGTGGACAGCCTTGCCTTGTTCCTGATCTCAGAGGACACGTTTTTAGTTTTTCACCATGAAGTATAATGTTGGCTGAGGGTTTGTCGTACATGGCCTTTATTATGTTAAGGTACTGTCCTTCTGTACCAATTTTGTTAAATGTTTTGGTCATAAATGGATGCTGTGTCTTGTCAAAGGCTCTTTCTGCAGCTATCGATATGATCATATGATTCTTATTTTTTAACTTGTTTATGTGGTGTATCACATTAGTCAATTTGCATATGTTGAACCATCCCTGTGTCCTTGGGATGAAGCCCACTTGATCAAGGTGTATGATCTTTTTAATGTGTTGCTGTATTCGGTTCGCTAGAGTCTTATTTAGGATTTCTGTATCTGTGTTCATGAGAGAAATTGGTCTGTAGTTTTCTTTTTTGTGTGTTATCTTTACCAGGTTTTGGCATCAGGGTAATGTTGGCCTCATAAAATGAGTTGGGAAGTATTGCCTCCTCTTCGATTTTTTGCAAGAGTTGGAGGAGGATAGGTATTAAATCTTCTTTGAATGTTTGGTAGAATTCACTGGTGAAGCCATCTGGACCTGCACTTTTAGTTTTTGGTAGGTTTTTGATGATTGTTTCAATTTCCACACTGCTGGTTGGTCTATTTAGATTTTCCAGTTCTTCTTGATTCGGTCTAGGCAGGTTGTATCTTTCTAAGTACTGGTCCATTTCTTCTGAAGGGTTATTAAATTTGGTGTCCCATACTTTTTCATGGTATTCTTGTATGGTCCTTTGTATTTCTTCAGTGTCTGTCATAATTTTTCCTCTTTCAGCCCTCATTTTGTTTATTTGTGTCCTTTCTCTCTCTCTCTCTCTCTCTTTTTTTTTTTGGTGAGTCTAGCTAGGGGTTTGTCAATTGTATTAAACTTCTCAAAGAACCAGCTCTTTGTTGCCTTTATTTTTCCTATTTTTTTATTTGTTTGTTTTCAATTTCAGTTAATTCTCCTCTAATTTTGATTATTTCTTTCCTTCTGCTGATTTTAGGCTTCATTTGTTCTTTCTTTACAAGTTTTTTAAGATGAAGCATCAGATTGTTTATTTGGGCTTGCTCCTATTTTTTGAGATAGGCCTCTTACAACCGCTTTTGCCATGTCCCCAATTTTTGATACATTGTACTATTATTATCATTCATTTCTATGTATCTTTTGATCTCTCTTTTTATTTCTTCTCTTACCCAGTCACTCTTCAGTAGCATGTTGATTAACCTCCATGCATTTGTGGTTCCTACCATTTTCTTTTTACAGTTGATCTCCAGCTTCAAAGCATTACGATCAGAGAATATGGTTGGTATGATTTCAACCTTCTTACATTTGTTGAGCCTATCTCTGTGTCCTAGTATATAGTTGATTCTTGAGAATGTTCCACGTGCACTAGAGAAGAATGTATAGGCAGCTTTTTTGGGATGAAAGGCTCTGTAAATGTCAATTATGTCCAGTTGGTCTAATGTGTCATTTAAGAATGTTATTTCCTTATTGATTTTCTTTTTGGATGATCTGTCCATATTCGACAGTAGGGTATTTAGGTCCCATACTATAATAGTGTTTCAGTCTGTTTCTCCCTTTAGTTCGGTTAGTAATTGCTTTATGTCTTTCGGAGCTCCCTGATTGGGAGCATAGATATTAACAAGTATCATGTCTTCCCCTTATCATTATGAAGTGTCCCTCAGTACTTTTCTTTACATTTTTTATTTCAAAATCTATTTCATCTGATATTAGTACCACTACTCCCACTTTTCTCTGAATGCCATTTGCTTGAAACATCATTTTCCACCCTTTCACTTTGAGTCTATATTTGTCTTTGGAACTGAGATGCGTCTCCTGGAGGCAGCATATGGTTGGGTTTTTTAATCCAATCTGCAACTTTGTGCCTTTTTATTGGTGAATTCAATCCATTTACATTTAGAGTGATTATTGAAATATAAGGTTTCCTATAGCCATTTTATCTTTTGCTTTCTGGTAGTTCGGTGTTTCCATTGCTTCCTTATCCTTGTGTTCCTGTTTTTTTGAGTTTTTTGTTTTTTTGGTTGGGTTTTGTGGATTTTCCCTCTAGTCCTTCTTGTTCTGT
This sequence comes from Rousettus aegyptiacus, assembly GCF_014176215.1. Taxonomy (NCBI): domain Eukaryota; kingdom Metazoa; phylum Chordata; class Mammalia; order Chiroptera; family Pteropodidae; genus Rousettus; species Rousettus aegyptiacus. The sequence goes on along the minus strand of NW_023416308.1, from coordinate 35,161,568 downwards.
TATATACTTTGGTTCTGCATCTTTGGCATATGGTAGCTATTAATAATATGTAGAGGATAATTATATAGATATATAGATATAGGTATAGATATAGGTATAGATATATAGATGATATAGATATAGATATCAATTTTCATCTTTGTGTGCCTTATCTCCATTCCACTTTGTGGTTTTGGATGTTTGAATCCCCCCCTTTTCAGTCATTGCTGTGTCAATTTGTCCCCATGTATGCTGAATGTTCATTACTATCTTGTAATAGCAAATCTTTTCTTATTGTGTAAGGTCATAATACCCTGTTCTTAATAAAGGTTGCACTCCTCGGCTTCTATCTGCCTGCTAGTCGCCTTACTCATAGTTATGTATTTTTTTAATCATTTCTTTTAAGTGAGCTGACCCCTTTCAGTATTTCCTGTAATGCAGGCCTTGTAGTGAGAATTCCCTCAATCTTTGTATGCCAGGAAAGGCCTTTATTTCTCCTTCATATCTAAAGGAGAGTTTTACTGTATACACTCTTCTTGCTGGTAGTTCTTTTCATTTAATAGTTTGACTATTTGATTCCACTCCTTTCTAGCTTGTAAGGTTTGTGCTGAGAAATAATAATCTAATGGGTGTTTCTTTCTAGGTTACCAACTTCTTTGCCCTGGCTGCCCTGAAAATGCTTTGTCTTTGATTTTTGATAATTTTAATATAATGTGTCTTGGAGAAGGCCTTTTGGGTTGAGATAAATGAGTGTTCCATTGGCTTCTTGAATTCCAAGCTATAGTTCATTCCTTAGATTTGGGAAATTCTCATCAACTGTTTGTCTGAAAATGCTTTTTTCTCTGCTCTTTTTTCTCCTCCCCTTCAAGAAAACCTATTATTCTTATGATCCCTTTCCTGATGGTATCAGCTAGTTCTTGTATTTCTCTTTCATTATTTTTGATTCTTCGGTTTCTCTCTTCTTCCTTCTGATTTACTTCTGGATTTGTCTTCAATATCACTGATTCTTTCCTCCATTTCATCGACCATATTTCCCAAGCTTACGATTTCATTCTTCATCTCTTTTAGTGTGGTCTTCATCTCCAAAAGTTCTATTTGGTTCTTTTTTAGGGTTTCAATCTCCTTGCTAAAAAACTCATTCTGCTGATCTAGTTGTTTTTTCAGTTCCTGGAATTGTTGATGTAAATTGTTTTGGATCTCTCTTAGTTCTTTCAGAAGTACCATCCTGAATTCTCTGTCACTTAAGTCACATATTTCTATGTCTTTAAGCTTATTTTCTGGAGCTTCTTCTTTTTTATTCTGATCTGCCTTGTCACCTTGGTTGTTCATGATGTTTAATGGACTATTTCTCCGTCTGGGCATTAATGGAAATGTATTCTGCTTTCCCCCACCCCCACTGTAAGAAGTTGTACTATATAAAGTTCTCCCTTAGAAAGTCCTGTTTCTAAAAAGGCGGGTTTTTTTTTTTGGTTTCCAGTTGGTGGCGTCTAAGCCTCTTGGATCCCTGCTTTATATAAAACCTTAATAATGCCTTTTTTATCATAAATATTCAGTCACGCTCACTACCCTCAGTCTCAGTCCCTGTCAGCGTTGACAGTTCCAGTAACATTTGCTCAGATTCCCCTGGGTCTCCGTGGTGTTTGGTCTTGGAGGATATTGGGGGAGGGGCCCTCTAGGTTGGAGGATGGGGGTTGCAGCTCAGCTTTTACAACCATGACTAGTAATAATCAGCTATTGCTTCTCTTCCATCCCTACTTCTCTGCTTTCTGCCCTGATTCCTAGGCACTGCTGCTGCTCTGCATGGAGCTCACAGCTCCCAGGTAGGGCTATTCAGGAAACTCGCCACACTTTCTCCCTTATCCCTCCTCCTACAGGGAGCTCCAGCAGCTTCAAGAGGCAGCTCATTTCTCCCTGTCTGCCACCTGACTCCCATGGTTCTGGCCTGTGGTAGCTCTTATTTGCAGATCCCTTGCTCAATTGTGCTGGTGTGCATTTGGGTATTTTTTTGTTGAGTTTTACATGTTCAGCTTATTGTTATTTCAAGGGGAGAGATCTGGGGACATCTCTCTGCCATGTTTCTGATGTCACTCGATATTTCAAAATATAATTTTTGTTTGCTTCCCTTTCCTCCCATAGCCCCACATTAACAGCCAAATTTCTTTGTTTATGCCTCAGTGAGAGCATGTGATAGCAAAAACCAGGGGAAAATGGGAAGCTTCTTCTGTCTTTTGAATTTCAATTGCCTAGGCCCTTAATAAAACACAAAGAACTAGCACCCTGGACAAAGAAGTGGAGAAAATATCGTGGGTAAAGCCAGGTTTGCAATTGGCATTACACCAGCACATAAGAGCCAGAGGGAAAGCAATAAGAGCACAGATGTTTGTGGGTTTTGTCTTCAAGGATCTGAGTATAGAGAGATAGCAAAACTTTCAAGTAGGTTTTCAATATTGATAGCAGTGGGGCCCCACTCCTATATATGGGTAGAGCCTCTGGAAAGAGACAAGGCCTCCAAAAGAGAAAATGACTACAAAGTGTACCCTATTTTGGAGGCAGCTAGAACTTTGGACAGTAGCACACTTTCTCATGCTATTCTCAGGCCCAAAAGCAGCAGAATGAGCTTACATGTCCAAGAGTGACCTAGAGATAGCAAAGAGATACCAAACCTAAAGAGATCATGCAACAATAAACCAGGTAATAGATATTTCAGTGGATACTTGGGTGGCCATTTAATAACAAGGGCCACTTCCTCCAGTGCTTTGGCAAATACATGTGACACCCTTGCAGAATTTAGGTAATCCCTGGGGAAAGGAGGGGCAATACCATCAAATGACTGAAACTAGGTGTCCAGGACTCAGTAGAATTGGGGCTGGCTGCAAACACAAATAGGGGTATATTACACAAAAACAAGGTTATGTTTCTTGTATACCTAAGCTTATAGACTAAGATAAAAATTTCCATTCCCATATAAGCAAAAGTTAATAAAGTTCAAATCAGTATTATTAGAAATGTTAAAGAAACTTCCTTTTTTTAGGGGTTATTTATTATTATTATTATTATTATTATATTTTACATTAGTTTCAAATATACAGTACATGGTTAGACATTTATATAATTTATTAAGTGATCCCCCCAATTCCTCTAGCACCCATCTGACACCATACATAGTTATCACAGTGTTATAGACTACATTCTCTATGCTGTACTCTACATCCCATGACTATTTTGTAACTGCTAATTTGTACTTTTTCATTCTTTCACCTTTTTCACCCAGCTCCCTAATCCCCCTGTCCTCTGGCAAACACCAGTTCGTTCTCTGTATCTGTGAGTCTCTTTCATTTAGCTTGTTCATTTCCCTTGTTCCTTGGGTACTGACATAAGTGAAATCATATGGTATTTATCTTTCTGTGTCTGACTTATCTCGTTCAGCATTATACCGACTAGGTCCACCCACGTCATTGCAAATGGTAAGATTTCATTTTTTTATGGCTGAGTAATATTCCATTGTATATATGTACCATAACTTCTTTATCCAATCGTCGTCCATCGATGGGCACTTAGGTTGCTTCCATCTCTTGGCTACTGTGAATAACGCTGCAGTGAATCCAGGGGTGCATACATCTTTACAAATTAGTTTTTTGGATTTCTTTGAATAAATACCCAGAAGTAGAACTGCTGAGTCATAAGGTATTTCTACTTTTAATTTTCTGAGGAACCTCCATATTGTTTTCCATAGTGGCTGTGCCAATTGGCAATCCCACCAAGAGTGTACGAGGGTTCACTTTTCTCCATGTTCTCGCCAACACTTGTTGTTTTTTTTTATTTATTTATGATAGCCAATCTGACAGGTTCGAGGTGATATCTCATTGTGGTTTTAATTTGCATTTCTTGGATGATGAGTGATGTTGAGCATGTTTTCATATGTCTATTGGCCATCTGCACTTCCTCTTTGGAGAAATACCTATTCAGGTCTTTTATCCATTTTTTAACTGGATTTCGTTGTTGTCGTCGTTGAGTTGTATGAGTTCACTGTAAATTTTACCCCTTGTCAGATGTATCATAGGCAAATATCTCCTCCTGTTCAGTAGGTTGTCTTTTCATCATTTTGTTGATGGTTTCCTTTGCTGCTGAGCAAAAAAAAAAAAATTAGTTTGATGTAGTCCCATTTGATTATTCTTTCCCTTGCTTGAGTGATATATCCAAAAGAATATTACTAAGAGCAATATCAGAGGGTTTACTGTCTATATTTTCTTCTAGAAGTTTTGTTTCGGGTCTTACATTTAAGTCTGTAAACCATTTTGAGTTTATTATTGTATGTAGTTGTTGCCATTTTATTACTCATATTTATAATTTTTTCTTCTTAAAGAAGTCTTTTTAAACTTTAACACACCATTAAAAAAAAACTAGAAAAAGAACAGCAAACAAAATCCAAGTGAATAGAAGGAAGGAAACGATAAAGATCAGAGTAGAAATAAATGAAATAGAGTCCAGAAAAACAATACGAAAGATCAATGAAACCAAGAGCTGGTTCTTTGAAAAGATAAATAAAATGGATAAACCTTTTACCAAACGCATCAAGAGAAAAAGAGAGGAGACCCAAAAACATAAAATCAGAAATGTAAGAGATGTGACAAAAGACAGTATCCATATATGAGTTTAAAAAAAAAAAACTCTCAGCAAAGTGGGGATAGAAGGAACATATCTCAACATAATAAAGGCCATATATGACAAAACCACAGCTAATGTCATATGCAATGGTGAAAAGCTCAAGGCTTAACTTTAAGATCAGGAACAAGACAAGAGTGTCCATTTTCACCACTTTTACTCAACTTAGTTTTGGAAGTTGGAGCCACAACAATCAGACAAGAAAAAGAAATAAAAGTCATCCTAATGGAAAGGAAGAAGTAAAACTGTCATGATGATGGCATGATATTATATATAGAGAACCCTGAAGATGCCACAAAACAACTGTTAGAATTGTGTGTTGTTGCAGATTCAGGGTTCTGAGGTAAGGGGTACAAGACTCGGGCAGTTGGAAGAAAATGCTGAGAGCTGTAGGCAACTGTAACATAGCTCTTTATTCCAGCAAGGGCACAGCCCACCTCTAAAGTTGGCAGTGTTATCCAGCAAAGGCATAGCTCTCCCTTGCGTGGTGGCAGCACCTTTTATATACCAATTAAACAATAGTGGCACACTGCCAAGTTAGAAGACCATGCATGCATACTGGGCACATGGTTATATAAAGAGAAAAGTGCTGAGTTTTCTTCTGATGGGAAGTTAGCTATGGGTATGCGAGGGAGCTGACTACAGTTATCTTTCTTTCTCCATACATTCCACCCCTTCAGGGTTCCTCCCATACACCTATTAGAGGCTTGGCACATGATCGCTGCAGGAGGGCAGAACTCTCTACACATATACCACAACAACAATACAGTGAACAACAACATGCCACTAGGAGGCAGGCTTCACATTCTAGGAGAGCTCAGACCCAGAACCAAGTAAAAGTCAGGCCTGCCCATGCAGCCGCACAGTGCCATGCAAACAACAACCTGGCAGTCATGTCTACTGCCGTAAGGGTATATGATGCCCCTCGAGCTTTTGGAAGTGGTCCTATATAATCTATCTGCCACATGGCCAATGGGCCCCTTCCCTTCGTTACTTGTGCATGCTCCTGCTTCATGCAGCAAGGATGCAGCATATCCCAGCTGCATACTGGACACTTGGCACAAGCATCTGTGATATCTCTCCACTCCAGGGGCAGTTTCCATTGTTGCTTCACTGTCCACATAGTTTTGGCACCAACGTGCCACAATCATCTGTGGAGCTAGTATACCACGTCAGTGGCAGGAGTCTTTTCTAGTCACTGCACACATGAGAGAGCATCTGCCTCGTCATTTCCTGGAGTTACCAAGGGGACATGACCCATAACATATAAACAGTTACATCCTTTTCCTGTCCTATTCCCCATAGATCTTGCCACATGGCTTGTCCCCACAAAGTTCTATGGCCCACTAGCCAGTTTCGCCATTTCCACGTAGGCAACCATAACATTAGGCCTTTAAAACACTGCCCAACTGTCAGCTCATTGGCTGCTTTGGCCCATACCTATATCATACCAAATATGGTCAGTAGCTGGTATGGTCAGTAGCTGGTCACATACCTATAGCTATCCACTTGGCTCCCTGACCCCTACTGAACTCATCTGCATTCCACATATCAGTGGGTATGGGTGGCTTCCCTTCTTGATCAGGCCATACAACAGCCATACTAGTTGTGTTAGGTGGGGCACAAACAACACTCTCCAGTACCCCAAAAGACCCACATAACTACAACTCTTTTACTGTAGTGGGTTGTGAATATGCTTGTATCTTATCAATTATAGCATCAGGGATAACTTTCATCTTACCCAACCAGACAACAACCAAGAATTTGACAGATAAGCCAGGTCCCTGAAACTTGGTTGCATTTACACCCAGCCACATGTTTTCAGATGCTCCAACAGCACTGGCACCGCTCGTTTTAAATCTGTAAGAGAAGCAGAGGTTAACACAATATCATCAATATAATAAAACATACCACCGTTGCCAGTCTGGTCCAGACCAACCCATGGCAAATTGGTGGGCTATGTAAGTAGCCTTGGGGTAATACCATAAAAATCCATTGTCTTCCCACGTGAAGGCAATTTGGTCTTGACTTTCGGGAGCCAAATCTTTCGGATATATCTCTTCGAGCAAGGGAAAGAATAATCAAATGGGACTACATCAAACTAATTTTTTTTTTTTTTTGCTCAGCAGCAAAGGAAACCATCAACAAAATGATGAAAAGACAACCTACTGAACAGGAGGAGATATTTGCCTATGATACATCTGACAAGGGGTAAAATTTACAGTGAACTCATACAACTCAACGACGACAACAACGAAATCCAGTTAAAAAATGGATAAAAGACCTGAATAGGTATTTCTCCAAAGAGGAAGTGCAGATGGCCAATAGACATATGAAAACATGCTCAACATCACTCATCATCCAAGAAATGCAAATTAAAACCACAATGAGATATCACCTCGAACCTGTCAGATTGGCTATCATAAATAAATAAAAAAAAACAACAAGTGTTGGCGAGAACATGGAGAAAAGTGAACCCTCGTACACTCTTGGTGGGATTGCCAATTGGCACAGCCACTATGGAAAACAATATGGAGGTTCCTCAGAAAATTAAAAGTAGAAATACCTTATGACTCAGCAGTTCTACTTCTGGGTATTTATTCAAAGAAATCCAAAAAACTAATTTGTAAAGATGTATGCACCCCTGGATTCACTGCAGCGTTATTCACAGTAGCCAAGAGATGGAAGCAACCTAAGTGCCCATCGATGGACGACGATTGGATAAAGAAGTTATGGTACATATATACAATGGAATATTACTCAGCCATAAAAAAATGAAATCTTACCATTTGCAATGACGTGGGTGGACCTAGTCGGTATAATGCTGAACGAGATAAGTCAGACACAGAAAGATAAATACCATATGATTTCACTTATGTCAGTACCCAAGGAACAAGGGAAATGAACAAGCTAAATGAAAGAGACTCACAGATACAGAGAACGAACTGGTGTTTGCCAGAGGACAGGGGGATTAGGGAGCTGGGTGAAAAAGGTGAAAGAATGAAAAAGTACAAATTAGCAGTTACAAAATAGTCATGGGATGTAGAGTACAGCATAGAGAATGTAGTCTATAACACTGTGATAACTATGTATGGTGTCAGATGGGTGCTAGAGGAATTGGGGGGATCACTTAATAAATTATATAAATGTCTAATCACTATGTTGTACACCTGAAACTAATATCAAATGTCAACCATAACTGAAAAGTAAAATAATACTTTAAATAAAATATGATACCTTCATAAGAATTAAGGGAGGGGAGAAATTGGAAACTAGCAAATTTTTTGGCTAGGAAATTAGATAGATGATGGTGCCATTCATAGGTGTGTGGAATAAGGGGGGCAAACTGAGTGGAAAATGTTGACTTTAAGGTTTGGAAATGCTGAGGTTGAGATGCTGATGGGACATCTAAGGGCATGTCAGGAGGCAGCTGAATAATTATGACTGACGCTCAAAAGTAAGTTCTACCTGAAAATACAGATTTTGGCATCATCAGCCTATATACATAGTAGCTGATAGATAAGTAGGTAATCAGTGTTGTTACATACTCAGTATATGCTGGACGCTGCCGTAAATATTTCATGCAGATTAAGCAATTTAATCTTCAAATAACTCTATGAGGCAGGTACTACTATTAACCCCATTTTTTTTAACATATAAAGAAACATTTAAATGTTTCGGTTTTCACAGTTAGTAACCAGAGGAACCAGAAGATATCTCAGAAATCTATAACTGCACATATAGTAGTCCCCTCCTTATCCACTGGAGATATATTCCAGGACCCCAAGTGGATGCCTGAAAATACAGATAGTACCAAACTCTTTATTTATTATGTTTTTTCCTATACATATATACTTATGATAGTATAATTTATAAATCGGACACAGTAAGAGACAAAAAACTAATAAAATAGAACACTTATAATGATATACTGTCACAAAAGTTATGTGAATGGTTTGGGGACATTATTAAGTAAAACGAAGGTTCTTGAACACAAGCACTTCGATACTACAAGTGTCAATCTGATAACTGAGATAGCTACTAAATGACTAACAGGCATGTAGCATATACAACGTAGATATACTGGACAAAGGAATGACTCATTTCCTGGGCTGAATAAAGTGGGATGATATGAGATTTCATCATGCTACTAAAAACAGTGAGCAATTTAAAACTTAAAAATTGTTTATTTCTGGTATTTTCCACTTAATATTTTCAGACCACAGTTCACCGCGGGTAACTCAAATCACAGAAAGTGAAATGCATACAAGAGGGACTACTACATAACAACCACCACGCTATAAGCAACACTTTAAAAAAAGAGAGAATAAAGGAACACTAGAGCAAAAAGAGAATGAGAAGGAGCTGTCAGAGGAAAACCAGAAAAGCATTGTATCATGAAATCTAAAGGAGGAGAGAACTTTAAAGAAGTGATTGTAGGTATTGAGCTTGCAGGAGGTTAAGTAACTGATTATAGCTATTAAAAAAAAAAAGGCCCACTGGAGTTAGCAAGTAGGAGATCATAGTGACTGAGAGATTTCCTGATGCCTGAGAGGTAGAGGCATGAGGATGCTGCACAATGGAGAAGTGGGGAAACATAGTGTACACAACTTTTCCAAGAGAACTGTGAAGAAGAGAGAGCTAGAACTGAAGCTAAAGATTTTCATTTTTTAAAGGGGAAGAATTTGGAGACTATTATATGTCAAAAGAAAAGTCAGTAGAAAACAAAAATTTTAAAGCCACAGGACTCTGAACCTGTGACATTGACTGTGAATGTGATGAGAATGAATCCTGAACAGAGACATTTTCAATCCATGATTTCTAACCTCAGATGGTCCTTGATGCTACCTAGCAACCCTACTATATTTCCACAGTCCATTCACTCTCCCATTCACTAGTGGTTCTCAAAGGGCTGACTCCAGACCAGAAGCTGCAACATCACCTGGAAACTGGTTAAAATGCAAGTTCTCAGGCCCACCCAAGACCTCCAGACTCAGAAACTCTGGATGGGCCTTCACAGATTTTCTAGGTGATTCTGATACATTTGAGAACCACTGCCCTAGATGATTAGTTTATAACTCCTCCTCTCTCTCTAAATTTCCAAACTTCCTCCTTCATCCTTGATTCAGTCCCAGCTGACCTTTCTGCCTAATCCAATGAGAGAAAAAAGGCCACCAGGAAAAATTCTCCGCCAGTTTCTACCACATTCATTCACCTCTCTGCACCTGTGCCCAAATATTGTACCTTCTCTCTTCTTCCTTTAGGTGAACTCTTTGTGCCCCTAACCAAGCCAGGCCCTCACTCTGTACTGGATCCCATCCCTTCTCACCTCATCAAGGACATTGCTTCAGCTACTCTTCTCTCTCTCTATCATCATCCTCACCCTCACTAGGTCTTTCTCAGCAGCATACAAACATATAGGTATTTTTGCCATTTAAAAAATATTTTTGGGGTGGCTTCATAGTGTAGTAGTTATCACGTCTGCTTTACACGCAGAAGGTCCTGTGTTCCCACCCCATGTGGAGCCATGGACCATACCCCAGTGTGCCAGGCCCTGGGTGCGCCAAGCCCCCCAAGTGCTCCAGGGGAGCCAGTCCCTGGGGGAACCAAGCCCAAGTGTGTGAGAGGAGATGCCCCACTTTCAGAGATCCAGTTCTTAAGGGGAAACAGCAACATCTGTAAGTCAGGGGTTGAAGGGGGGGGGATTAAAGAGGGGGAAAAATAATAATAAATAAAAATAAAAATAAAAAATATTCTTGACCTCACTTCTCCTTTTAGCTCCCACCCAATACCTCTCCTTCCTTTACCACAAAACTCCTTCAAAATTCTCTATACAGTACTGTATCCATCTCTCTCTTCTCATTCTTTCTTGAACCCACCCACAATCAAACTTTCACCCTACCACCACCAAAACCAATCTTGTCAAAGTCACCAACAACCTTCTAAATCAATTATCAGACTTGTCTTATTTAACACAATTGATCTTTATTTCCTCTTTGGTAAGTTTCCTTCTCTTAGTTTCCAGCATACGACCATCACCTGGATTTGTTTTTCCTCTACTTTGCTGGCCATTCCTCAGTCTCTTTGATAGTTTCTACTCATTTCTAAAATCAATTAATATTGGAAAGCTCGAGGATTCAGTCCTTATACATCTCTTCTATTTATATTTGCTCCCTTGATGATCTCTTCTGATCTCATGGCTTTAAATAACATCCATATGCTGATGACTCAATTTTATATCTTCAACCCAGACCTTGCCAAACTTGTATGGCTAATTGCCTTCTTGACATCTTGATGTGTCTGATAGACTTCTCAAACTTAATATGTATTAAACCAAGCTCCCGACCTCCCACCACCCCAAAACTTACTCTTTCCACAGCCTACACCTTCTCAATGTTCAGGCCAAAAACTCCCCGCTTTCTCTCACAGCAGACCCTGTAGGCTTTACATTCAAAATATACCCAGAATACAACCACTTCTCACCACACTAACCCAAGCCATCATCATCAATCAACAGATGATTGCAATGACCTCCTAAATGGTCTCCTGCTTCTAGTTTGGCTCTCTTCAGATCTGTTCTCCATTCAGCAGCTAAAAAATTCCATTAAAAAAAGACACAGTCAGATCCATGTCCATCCTTTGCTCAAAACCTTCCAGAATAAAAGCCAAAGTCATCATATTGGCCTTAGAACCAGCCCTACAAGGTGAAGCCCCTCCCTTATCTCTCCCTAACCTCATCTCCCTCTCTCTCTCTCTCTCTCTCTCTCTCTCTCTCTCTCTCTCTCTCTCTCTCTCTCTCTCTCTTTTTACTCCGGCCACCCTGACCTTCTGGTTCTTCCTCAAAAGTGGTAAATATGCTCCCACTTCAGAACTATTGCATTTACTGTTCCCTCCACCTAGAACATTCTTCCCTGAGATATTCAAATGGCTCACTCCTTCACCTCCTTCAGGTCATTCAAATGTCATTTTCTCATTGAGGCCACCTCTGACCATACCTTACACACTCCATATCCCACTCCCTGCTTTATTTGCCTCCATAGGTATCACTACCACCTAAAATACTATATATTTCACTTACTTGATTATTTTTCTTCTGCTTCTACGAGAATGTAAGCTACCTGAAGAATTTTGCCTGTTTTATTCAATGCTGTATCCCCAATACCTAGAAGAGCACCTGGCTCCTTCAACAGCCATCTGTAGAATGTGATCCAATGAGGGCCCTAAGGAAACAAAGGGTTGAGATCCAGAAGAGATTGCTCCTGAACAAGAAGAGATACACCTCTTCTAATCTTGAGCAAAGTTAAGAATGGATTCAGGTATGTTTGTAGGCAGAAATATAAGTATTTCTCTCCTGATTGCCCCTAGTTTCTCTAGGAAATAGAAGACAGTGAGGGACTTCGGGAGAGTGGTAACGGAAAGAAACACCAGCTGTGACGAATGGGAGAGGGAGCTAAGGAATCCAGAGCACTCCCACAGATAGAGTAGGCAGCTGGGCCTTAAGGGGACAGGGGCCTGGCATACTGGCTCTATTTTTCTAGGACTGATGGTCCAGGTGAAATTGAAAACCTAGATTTGCCTTGACACCAATCTACCTGGCTGTGTGGTTTTCTTAACCACCTGGGGAGAGGATAGAAAGGTTATAAATAAAGAATGAGAGCGGCAAAAATTCAAGTTCTGTCTCATTTTTTTCTTGAAAGACCAAAGAGAATCCCTTCTACTGACTCTATGCTTCTGTTCATTCCCAATCGCTGGTATCATGTTAGTAAAATGAGTAGTGTCTTTAAGAGTAGAGAAAAAGAAGAGGCTAAAGAACAGGCGCTCTCCCAGACCCTCCCTAAAAACTGAAAGTTGATATATATGCCCCGTCCCTCGAATTCTGGGTCTTCTCCCCATGATTCCCTCCTCTTTCCCAATACCTTCCGTCTGCCCCCTGGTGTCACATTCCTGTCTACTTCTCGTTGTGTTCCTCCCTTTCCAAACTCGCGTGGTTTTCGTCCACATGGTTCTGTATACGAGTCTCCAGGGAGACCCAAGGAGAGCCGGGCTCTAATGACGCCACAATGGTAACAAGCCAATAGCTGTGATGCGTCTCAGTGACGCGAGACGCGAGGTGTGGCTTTGCCTGCCCGGGAAGCCCACTAGGTGGCGCCGATTTCCCGGGGAGGTCCTTTCTGGGCCCCCGGCGGAGGTGGGGGAGAGGCGGGCAGGAGCCGAGGCCAGGGAGCCCTTTGCGTCAGCTGCCGCTCACTGCGCCGCGCCAGTACCAGCCGGGACTCACCCGCAGCTCCATGCTTGTGCCCGGCTCGACTCGTCCAACCTCCAAGAAGCAGGTACGTGCCACCTGTCGGATGCTAGGGAGGAGAGACGCGGAGGTCAGTGCCGTTTGAGGCTCAAAAAGTGAGGTATCAACGACAGCCTGGGCAGAATGGGCACTAGAAATGTAGGGCGAGTGCCAACTGTGCGGAGGAGCTCCAGCTGCGGATGCCAGTTGTGTATGGGGGCCTACCAGCTGACAGTCTAGGGTGCCAGGAAGAACCATCTGTGTGCTGATCAATGTGTTCTAAGGAAATGCTGCTTTGACAGGTCCAGGTCTCTGTGCCCTATGTGGGATGCGACGTGAGTGTGGCATGAGCCTGGACACTAACAACCCCTTCCTCACATGTGCGTGCAGCTCACTCCCTCCTCTTAACGCTCCCAGGGGCAGCTACCACTGGTCAGTTTGTCAAAGGGGTACAGCAGTCAGGTGGAAGGGGAGATTTTCCACCAATCCCAAATCAGAAAGAGGCATCTTTGAAAATCTCACCAATCCCAAACCAGAAGCAGGCGCGGTGCTCAAAGGCAAGTGATTGAGCCAAGGGAAGCCCTAGCTAAACAGTTCTAGCTGTTCTCTGAGGAAGGAACATCTTCTTCCTGATCTGGCTACTTCTAGAATGGGCTGAGTTGGAGATTGTGGTGATGCTCACTTCCCCAGGCATGGGCATGAAAAGGTCCCCCAAGTTAGACCCCCTAAAGTGGAAGGAAGGAGAGCTGGTTGTGCTGGGGTTGGGGCATCCCCCACTCCTTCGATGTTGTAGATACATGCCAGACTGGAGTCATCATAAGCCCTGGAATGAGGACCAGGGACAAGGGCGTCCTCTGAAGTGCATCATCAGGACACAAGCTTAGTCAGTAGCCTCTGCTGAGACAGGGTGGAGACACTATCTTGGGGACTCTCCGTCTCCAGGGAGGCCATAGAGAAAAAGACTGGGAGCCAACAAGTGCACCAAGACCTGAGAGGTTAAGAATCCTCCTCCTTCCTCCTGTGACCCTGTCCAGCCCAGTTCTGTGGCCCTGGAATCTTGAGCACTCCTACAGGTAGAGTGGAGCCACCCCAAAGCAGCCAGGCTTTCTTCTGGTAGGCTGGGAGAAACCACACTTGCTATATTATTCTAGGCAAATGGGAAAGAAGCCTAAATGGGCCTGGCCCTTCTCAGCCAAGTGGGCTAGACAGCTGGGAATGTAGCACATTTCATTTGCCCTTGCTGGTTATGGGATATGGACTAGCTCAGAAAAGCAGGGAGCTGTTGTCTGGAATAAGAACAGGACACTCTGAGGGGTAGACCAGAAGCCCTTTTCTCCCTAAGACTGTTTACCTGGGAGGTGCTACTACAAATATTACCACTAATTATAATAAGTGGAAGTATTCAATATAATGGTAATTCTTTCTACATGCCAGGAAATTTACAAACATTATTTAATTTAATCCTCACAACCGTGAGGTATAGAGTTTATGTCTATTACTGTTGTTCAGATTAAACAATTAAGGTTCAGACAGGCTAAGTAATTTGCTTACTGTTTCAGAGCCAATAAAAGGGAAAGAACTAGACTACAAGCCCAGGCCTAGAAGTCCATTATAAAAGAGTTTGGACTAGAAACCTGAGAGCTGGTCCCCCACTGCCTCTCATGATTTGTGTCCCCTTGAGCAAGCGGCTGTCCATCTCGATGTCTTCTCCATCTCAAAAGTAAAGGAATTGGATTAGCACTGCGCCTTCTTCTCTAATTCTGTAACTGATATCTCCTTCTCCATATTTTTTCTCAATTCCAGCCTTGCCCCTCCACCCTCTTCCCAGTTGTTTCCTCTTGGATCCCCCCTCTGTTCCACTTCAAAATGTCAAAGAGTTCTCAGGAGCAATCCCTTCTGGATCTCTAGGACCTCCTTACCTGGCACCGTCCCATCACGGCAGCCCCTCGAGGAAGGGCCTGTCACTGTCCCTTTAAGTCTCCTCGGGTTTGGAATGCAAGTGAGTTGAGCTAGCCATCTCTGTGAGGTCAGATAAGATACTATATATATCAGAGTCGGTAACCTGAGATCCGGATTACCCAGCCCAGAGTCAGACTCCAGCCTTCCAGCTCACCACTGCCTCTCCACTGCGCTTCTGGCCCTGCTGGGGAAGGAGAAGCCCCCAGATCCTGTCCATTGCTCCCGGACACAGGTCAGTAGCTGCTCCATTAGTATCTGAGCTTCACAGTGCCAGTGAACAGAGGGCCCTGGACTGTCTGTTTAGGGGAACATTTGAGAGGTCGCCCCACCAGGTCCATTCAGTGCTGTGGGCAAGACAGAAGGCTCAGGCCCAAGGACAGAGGAAAGATGAAGTCCTGGAGGAGAGGGAGAAAGCCGCTGTTCTCTGGAGAGGGGGCACTAGGAGAGTGCCTGGACAGAGGTGGCTGGAAAAAGGAATTTGAGGATTCCAACACTGCCTCAGGACCCATTTCATTGCCTTTTCTTGGCAGTGTAGAGATACCTACCCCCTCCCAACCCCAAATCAAGAAGCACCCAATAGACACACTACCCTGGGCCTACCCACTCACTTCTTTTCTACCAGTCAGGATTCTTGCTCTAACCTCCAATCTATTTTACCTCTTCTCCTGCACCTCTCCCAGCCCTTGGGCAACTACTAGGAACAAGACAGAGATGGATCCAAATTCCCTTGGATGAGCCCCCAGCCAAGGCATGCAAAACAGGCATAAGACTGATGGATCAGAAGGTGCCAGCCCAGGAGAAATAGAACTACTAGTGACAGGCTGGAGGGGAGGGGGCAGGCTGAGGCTCCTAGACAAACTCTTAGATTATGTGAGGACAAATATCCTGCTCCACCCACAATCCTCCACTCTACCTGCATCCTCCACATCTGCCAGGACGTCCCTCAACCCTGGAGTTGACACTTGTGCCCAGACAGTGCCTGTGCAGCTGAGAGTGAGGGTTGGAGAGTGTAGATAAAGGGAGACAGGGCCCCTCTCTCAGCCCACTTTGCTCTTTAGGTCAGCACATCAGCAGCGCCCTTTTCTCCTTTTCCGTCATTGTTAGCAAGTGGCTGTGGGAAGCTCTGACATCACCACTGTGAAGGTTCCCAGGCAGCTGACAGGACTGGCTAGTTCTCCCCCACTCACCTGTCCTACACTGGACACCTGGGCATGAGGGAAGGGACTGAATCCTATTGAGGAATGCCTCTGAAAACCACCTAGAGACTTTCTATCCAGGAAATGGCAAAACCACAGAAGCTGGCATGCCTTCACCCCAGAAAGCAGAGCCAACCTGGGCAGAGAGGAGCCAGGAAGGCTGCTGGGATGTGGGGCATTACCCATCCCCTACCCTGGGGGCCAGGAGTGCCTGGGATTCCTGGGGAGCAAGTCCCTCCCCTGGCTGGGCAGGTTAGGGAGCCTTTCACATGAGCAATAGGAAATGACAGTGGCTGATTGTAAGGGGGGTTGGCTTCCCTAAGGGGACAGGATTCATTTTAACCCCTGATTCACCCAGCCTGGGTACCTTGTGGAGCTAGCCACGCTGCAGCAAGGGTAGGAAGCTGGAAGCTATGTCCATAACCAGGCCTCAGGCCAAGGGCTCTGGCTGGAGCTAGACACTAGTGCCAGGGGGCACACAGGACCTTGGCACCACAGATAAAATGGAGGCCTCCTGGGCCATCTCTCAGCTGATCAGTATTGTTCTGGAGCTCAGGTTGCACTTGGCTTCGCTTTCATTCCCCTGCACTGGAAACTCGGAATGGCCCCTCCTGCAGAAGTCTGTACTTGCCATGCTGGTGCCTAGACAGTGATGCCTGGATGCCCCAACCCTACACCTCAAGGAGAGGTCAGTGGGAGGCTTGGCTTAAGTGTGGCTGTTAGAAGACAGAACACAGCTCTGCCACTCTTCCCGTCATGACCTTGGGAAATCCACATCACTTCCACAAACCCTAGTTTCCTTATCTGCAAATAGGCATAATAATAGCACCTACTGCTTAGAGCAGTTGTGAGGATTAAATGAGTTAATCACAGTGTCCCAGAAGTCTTAGTGCAATTTTAAGCTTTAATAACTTCAGAAATATGAATGGTAAATGCTTCATCTGGATGTTTCATTATTTAAATTTCTTGTCTAGTTTTTAAATTTGGAATAAAAATATTTTTAATTTCAATTTAATGTGAAAAATTAAAACTTCAAATGATGTTTGTAAGCTTAAGGCATTTATTCTTCCAAAAAGAATTAAAGTTTAAAACTACACTGAGACTTTGGGGACACTCTGAGACACACTGAACGCACTTAGAAGAGCACCAGGCATGTGGCGAGGGCTGTCTGAGTGCTGGACTTAGAGCTGCATGTGAAGCACTCAGCATGGTACCTAGTCCATAGGTGTTTAATACCTGCTGGCCAGGGTGATTGTGCTTCACTCACATGACCTACCAGGAAGCTGAATACTCTGTGCAGAGGAATGCTGCTGCCTAACCCAAGAGAGGGAAATTGAGCAAAGTGAGGGGGAACTCTGGCAGAGCAAAAAAAAATGGAGGCACCTCTGTGAAGGTGGCATGGAGGAGGAGCTTGGCAGGTGGATGGCCTCTGTTGTCTGAGGTGGCAGCATCTGGGGAGGTGCCTCCTGGAGTCACATGCCTGCACTTGCCAGCTTTGGGTAAACAATGAAAAGAAGCCAGGCATCAGGGGCCCGCACTGGGCAGGGAGGAGGTAGGGGGATCCCAGCCAATCGGCTTGCCTCCCATTGCCCCATGAAAGGGCCATTCAGTTCAGGCTGTTCCTGTGGCAACGGAGAGACTCGCAGCCATGTGAGTGTTCATCCTGTCCCTGCCTTGTGCAACAAGGAGAAGACCAGGGCCCTGGCCACTCTCCCACCCATGGTGCGTTCTGAAGCTTTCTGGGTCGCCACTGCCAGTTAATGCCAAGGGGCACCAACCCAAGGTATCTGTTCACCTGGAAGATACTAGCACTTTTCTCAAGAGTGAAACTGGGGGACTAGAGGATGGGAAAAGCATGCTCAAGACCTCAGCCCCAGTAGGGATTTTCTCCCCAGACATGGGAACTGTAAGCCAGAGGTCAGTGCTGAGAAGCAACTTCCAAGGCACAGTTAGTAATAGCATAACACACTTCCCCACCCACCCACCCAGGGCTGCTCTGGGGAGGGGGGCCCATCTGTCAGTTACCTGCCAGATTGGAACAGACAGGAAAGCAGGGATTTAGGAGCCCTCCTAGGACTCTGGGCCAAAAGATATGACTCCATCTCCAGTCCCTGACCCTTCCCAGGGCTACTTATCAGCTGTCCTAGGGCCGGCCTTCCCTATCCAGGCTGCACCTTGTATGGCCCCCGCACTTCTGCATCATTAGGGCCAGGAGAGATCACAAGCTTGAGGCACTGCCTGCAGAATACCAATTCCCTGGGAGCCTTAGTGTGGGAGAGAAGGAGAGAGAGTCTAGGGAGGAGTTCTGAGCTCATGCCCTGGTAGGGGTGGAGGGTCGTATCTGATTGGCTGCTCAGTGTCCCAGAGCCCAGCTCCTGAGACCTGGAGTCTCTTTGACTTTGAATTATTGATGGAGTTCTCATCAATAGTGAAAGAGAGCAGGACTGGTCCCAGCCCCAGCCCCCCGTGCCTCTGTGTCTCCCCTGGCCACGCTCAGCCTTCACTCTCTTCTCCACACCTTAGAAAGTTAAACAAATGGGAGGAAGGATTGTGGTTCCCCTCCACCCTGAATGAGGTCTTCCTACAGCTACCTTTTCCTAGAAAGGGGTGAAAGTTGTGCTGGAAATGGAAGCACAGTGGACAAGGGAGTACACACAAAGGTGGGGCGTCCCTGGGCCAGGTAGGAAAGAGTGAACTATAAATGTGGACTAGGTTTTTCTGATGCCAGCCTGTACTGAAAATTGCATGGACTAACTTTCTAGTGCTCTCTGCCAAGCCCTCAGCATTTGGGGCTTGGCACCAGCTCCTCCCTGCCCTAACGAGCTAGCCAACCAGCCTTGGGAAAGCTGTGGGTTGCCCAAGCCACTAACTGCTAAACTGCTAGACTGTGGCCACTGTGTCAGCTCATCCATTCATCTCACTGGGGGCTCACCTCACTGGGGGTTGCTGGGGGAAGCCTTGGTGCTAGGGGCTGAGGTCAGAGGCTGCCAAGGCCAGGAGATAGCCAGCCCTGACATTATTACATGCCTACAAAGGGAGGAGCTGGGCAGTAGGAGCTGAGGGAGGACATAATAACTGCTGTCAGTGTTGAGGGTTTTCACATGTTATTATCTCATTTATTCCTCACAACAGCTCTATGAAATAGGAATCATGATGATGATTATACTCACTTTACACGTGAAGAAATTGGGGCTCAAAATGGTTAAATGACTAGGTCAAAATCACCCAGCTAGTCAATCGCAGAGAGAGTCAAAACCATCCCCTGTACACACTACTCTGAGAGTTGTGGATGGCTCTGCCCTCCCACCCCCAGAATCTCCCAAGAGCCCCTGATGGCCCTCGGGAAAGGGGCGTGATCCTACTTACTACTCTTTCCGAAGCACCTTTGCTCTCCAGCTCCATTGTAAATAAAACCTCTGCATTTACAGTAATGGAGGGACTTTATAGGTCACCAAGTGAGCCTAAATTTGATGAGAAGGGGTGAATCAAGGTAAAATGGAAAGAGCATTGGGCTAGAAATCTGAAAGACCTGGATTTCAATCCTAGCTTTGCAAGTGTGTGACCTTGGGCAAATTAGCGTCACGTTTTCCATCTGTACTACAGAGAGGTTAAAATAGATGACCCTTTAGAGCCCTCAAAACTCCTTAAGTCTGAGATTCTGTGTTCCTTCACCAGATCCACCCCAGAGGTAAGGACTGAGAGTTAAGTACAGGGAGTGCTGCCTGCAGTTCAGGATCTTAGCCTCTAGGGGGCCCCCTTTGTACAAGTCATTATCCCTGTGAGCAGTTGGGGATGGATGTTGGTAGGGGAACCCCTGGAAGGGCGCAGCACCCTAACTCCACTTAGAACAAAAGACAGCTCGGTGAAGAGGGTGGGTTCTACCACACTACCACACAAAGATCCCTCCCCTACCTCCACAGCAGGTGACCATGTCCAGGGAAGGACTCTCCTTTGGGGTCTAGAAACCAAGGTCAAGCCCCCTCTCAGCCACATGCTCGCTCACCACTGCCTCCTCCCAGCCTGCATTATTTCCTCTAATGAGCCCCTTTTTCCTCACCAGGAATATGACCCACTCCAGCTCACACAGTCAGGAGGGAGGGAAACAGTCTTAACTCTTGAACTCTCTCTCCACTGTTCTCAGTCCAGAGGGTGAGGGCAGTAGCATCCCTCCAGCTCAGGAGTTTCTGCAGAAGCTGAGGAGAGGAAGCTGATGGGATCTGGGTTGGAATACTACGTGAGGCTTGGAGGGCTGCAGAGGGTGGGCAGTCCCTGCTTGCATGTTTGGGTCTTTGAGTAGAGCACTCGAAGAGGCCAGGATATGCTGAGATTGATTGCCCTGTGTCATTTACAAGAACCAGTAACCTCTGTACTCTCACAGAGGTGTGATGAATGTGTGAGAGCAGACCTGTGTACACGTGAGTGCATGCACATGCATAGGCTTGTTTCTCAGTGGCAGGCCAACCTCTTTTGGAAGTGGACTGTTGAGATCTAAGGTTCTGGCCAACTGGGGATGAAGAGCAGGTACAGTGGAAGCCTGACACCTGACAGAGCCCTCTGACAACTGCTTTCCTTGTCTTTCAGCCCATGAGGCTCCCAGGCCCCACTGAGTGCAGCCCTGAAGGATGTCCCAGCTCTCCTCCACCCTGAAGCGCTACACAGAATCAGCCCGCTACACAGATGTCCCTTATGCCAAATCAGGCTATGGCACCTACACTCCCTCTTCATACGGGGCCAACCTGGCTGCCTCCTTCCTGGAGAAGGAGAAGCTTGGTTTCAAGCCAGGCCCCCCAACCAGCTTCCTCACCTGTCCCCGTACCTATGGCCCCTCCTCCATCCTGGACTATGACAGGGGCCGTTCCCTGCTGAGACCAGACATCATCGGGGGTGGTAAGCGGGCAGAGAGCCAGACTCGGGGCACTGAGCGGCCTTCGGGCAGTGGACTCAGCGGGGGCAGTGGATTCCCTTATGGAGTAACCAACAATTCCCTCAGCTACCTGCCCATGAGTGCTCGTGATCAGGGGGTAACCCTGACCCAGAAGAGGTCGAACAGTCAATTAGACCTGGCCAGGGATTTCTCCAGCCTGCGGACCTCAGATAGCTACCGGATAGACCCTGGGAACCTGGGCCGTAGCCCCATGCTGGCCCGCACACGCAAGGAGCTGTGCGCCCTGCAGGGGCTCTACCAGGCAGCCAGCCGCTCTGAATACCTGGCCAACTATCTGGAGAACTATGGTCGCAAGGGGAGCACACCACAGGTGCCCTCCCAGACCCCTCCCTCACGAGTCCCTGAAGTCCTCAGCCCCACCTACCGACCCAGTGGCCGTTACACTCTATGGGAGAAGAGTAAGGGCCAGGCACCTGGGCCCAGCCGCTCCAGCTCCCCAGGGCGAGAAACTATGGTGAGTTTGCCTCTTGGGGACCCGGTGATGGGCTGGGGAGGCAACCACTGATATAGAAGAGCCAGGTTGAGGGAAGGACTCACAACTTGACTGATGAACAAAGGAGGAAGTTTTCTTCCCAAATCTCTTGGCAGCTGCTCCTGCAGCCCTGGTGCCTACAAGCCAAGGAAGTCATCTAGGCATGTATGGTGCCCTCATGGCTCTCTGTCCTGTTCAGAGGTTCTCCCACTCTCCCCAGGAAACCCACTTCAGGACCTGTACACTTGACGATGGTCCGGCAGCACTCCCGGAAATGTACAGCTACACCCACATATACTACGATTCCTACCCTCTACTTTTCCACCCAGCATGCCAGGGTCCCATGCAGGCCCTGCCTCATCCTGGACTGGATGCTGAGGCCCCCAGACCACCAGTGTTCCCTGTGGTAAGAGAGGCCTCCGTGCTCTGGTTGCATCTCTCCTCCTGCTCAGGCTTTCGCTTCCCAGCCTGGAGACTCAGCTTAGCATTTGGGCCTAGTCATTGGAGAAGAGGTACTCTCTTCTGACACTAACTGGATCAGGACCAGGATGCCAGGACAGCAGTGCTTATCATGTGTCTTTGGAGAAAGTGATGGAGAAACTTGTCTAGGGCTTTAGACAATCCAATACCTCTATATTCCAGTCCTGCCTGGGCTTAAAATGAGGGAAGAGGCTCTGCTGAAGACTGAGCAAAGGCTGGCTGGTCTCACTCACATCTAATCCCTGAACACACCTCTCCCAGGGCACAGACTACATTCTGCCTTTTCTATAGCTGTTAGTAACCCATTAGGTGGCTAGTGCTCAGAGGATGAGAAAGAAAGCAAATCTCTAGATCCTTTACCATGTGCCTAGAGCAGTGCAGAACTCAGCTGATCTGCTAATTGCATGTGTGGATGGTGAGTGGAGTAGGTGGATAGGTGGATGGATAGATGGACTGGCAAGCATATGGGCAGGAGAGTTAAGTGTTGTATCTCCATTACCTTATAAGCCCTTCTCCTACTCCTAGAACATGTGCCTTTTTGAAACAATAGCTACATCACAGCAAGAAATGCTGCTTAGGGGGCTTGTTCAGATAAATGGAGCAGGGGTACAGGACAGGGGTGGGGCTTTGGGTCATAGACCTTGAAGCTTGGCATAACTAAAGGTCTTGCGAGGACAACTTTGATAACATTACCTAGAGAGTCTTGTTCTGGTGGGCTGTCTGTGAAGTTCCATGAGAGATACAAAAAAAGAAAAAAAGCCAGTGCCTGCCAGGACATTCAGACCCTGACAGGGTAGGGTTGGCCACTACATTGGAGGGCTAGTGTAGAAGACAAGTGGGAAACAACACAGCTGGCCTGGGAGAGAGATCATGTTTTCTGAGGAACGTGTGCTTGGATTGGAGTGTGATCCACTTGGGTATGTCTGGTGTTGTTCATCTCAGGGAAAATTAGAAGGTGGCTCTCAATGGAGGGGCATGGATCCTAGAGGCTTCTGAGGGGCTCTCCCCTACTTTCCTCATAAGAGGAGGGTTCTTTATACGGTGTTCCTCAAAGTGGATCTGCAGACCTCCTGTATCAGAATCACCTGCATCAGAATCACTTGGGCCCCACCCAGATCCTGTGAATGAAGCACTCTAGAGATAGTGCCTGGGAATCTGCCCTTTTCACAGGCTCTTCAGGTGATAAGCATGCTAAGAGTTGAAAACCTC
Source organism: Rousettus aegyptiacus (assembly GCF_014176215.1). Lineage (NCBI taxonomy): Eukaryota > Metazoa > Chordata > Mammalia > Chiroptera > Pteropodidae > Rousettus > Rousettus aegyptiacus. Next base: position 35,138,385 of record NW_023416308.1, on the reverse strand, counting down.
TTCTCTACAAATCAAGTGCAGACCCACCCTCAGCCCCAACCATGAGAGAGCAGGGTCTCCTCCTTTCCTGGGTATCATATAGTGGGACTCTGCCACCTCCTAACAGGCATATCCTGAACCTCCCTGGAGTCCGTTGCCCTCCACTCCACTCAAAGTGGATGATACCCAGGCCCCGCCCCCAACCCCACTTCCAGAACTAAGGTGAGGGGAATTTTGAGAAAGGACCTCAGAGGAATGGCAGATCACCCTTGGGCACACTTAGCCACCCTAATATCCTTCCTTCCCTTCCAGAAACAGCTCACAATACACTTAATAACACCCTACAATTAATTTAGTGTTCCACTCTGAGCTCACATTCACATATTGCCAAATGGGAAAGGCCCCTAATAGGTCAATGGTGTAAGACCCTGATTTAACCTCACCCCCTCTCTCCTCACCACTCTCATCTAGAGCTGACTAGGTCCTGCTAAAGTGAGGATGATCCTGCTCATGGGGCATGGACCGCTTCTTTCTAAAACTAGGTAGTTTCTTTTCATAGCTGCATTTGGGGATCTAACCTTCTCATTCATTCATTTATAGAGCTCAGCTTACTAACAATATAACCTCAGAGGAGTTCTTTAACTTCTGAACCTGTTTCCTCTGTAAAACAAGAGTGATCAGAATTCCCACTTCATAGATTATCATGAGGAATTGAAGGCTGTGTGCGTAAGGGCCTGGCATGAAGTAGGTACTCGATGAATGTTTGTCCTCCTTGCACCCTCCCAGGTGCTTTGGGAAGAAAGAGATGTGTGCGCTTGATCCCTGCCCTCAGTGCCTCAGTGCATTCATAATTAACTTGGGGAAATAAGTTCTTAAAATAGCTGCAATAGAAGACGGCCCTCGATGTTTTTAAGTGTCATAGGTGATGGGAAAGGGAGAGGTCTTCTGCAGCTGAGATGGGCTGCTGTGACCACCAGAAGGAATGGTGTGCCTCTTTAACCTTGGACACTTCTCATCTGAGCTCTGTTTCCTCATCCATAAAAAGGAATGGTCATGCTTGCCCTGCCCATCTCATAGGGATGTCATGAGGCTCAAAGCAAATAATGGATGTGGAAGAATCTGAAGCCAGAACAATGCTATGGAAGAGTCTGTGTAAACTTAAGTTGGAAAAGATGACAGAAAAGGGGCATTTGGTAGCTGACTAGAGTCGGGAGGGGAGCAGCCTTGGGAGGAACAAAGTTGAGAAAGTGCTCCTTTAGAAGGATCAAGCCTGATCTGGCTCCTCTGAGGCCCCTGGAACAGATCACTTGAATTACAGTTGGCATTCATAAAGGGAGGTCAAAAGCAGGCCCCATCCAGGGCACGGAACAGTTCTAACCAGACTCATCCCCCTCATTAACAATAACAGGCAACATGAACTTGGAATATCACAGACTCAGCTAAACACAGAACTGGTGAAGGAGGAGACATGAATTCTGAATAACCCTCCATGCTTGCAGAAGTGCCAACAAAGTGCCGGTCCCCCAGGATGCACCTCAGCCTAGGATAAATGAGGGCTGCCCCAGGCTCTACTTTCTGTTTAAAATGCAGACAGATTGTAGAAGAGGGATGTGATGGTTCAGAACTGGTATATAACAAAAAAGCTTTCACTACTCCCAGTGGAGACTCCAAGCCAGGTGAGTTGGCCCTGCAGAGAACCAGGAGCCCATGTACCCAACCTGGTCATGTTCCCACTCTGCGCCACCTCTCCTGTTCCCCGGGCCTATGGAAGGACAAGCTGTTCCCACTGAGCCCTGCCAGGGTTATGCTTTAACCCCTACAATCCATCCTAATCCTCCTCCACTCCACCCCTTCCAGCCGCTCCCTCTCCAGCCCTGGCATTCTGCCTGCCAACCTCAGCCTTACCTTCTCCCTGCCCTGCCTAGGCCATCCTCTCCTCTGTCCCCAAGAGCTAGGGGTCAGTCCTACAGAGAACAGTCCCCAGGCCAGGTACCTGCTGCTCAGATGCAATGCCAGGAACTGAGGCTTAGAGCCTGGCCCAGCCCATTCTCCCCAGCAGTCTCTTCCACACCCTTGCCCTCTGCCCTGGGGCCTGGTTCTGGGAGCAAAAGGTCTGAGAACCTAGAGTACCTGGGTCCTATTTACCCCTGGGGCTGATGACTCATCTCTTGAAGCCTTGGTTTCCAGCTGGTCAGTGACAGGGAGATTATATAAACTGAGGTCATGTAACTTTTCTTTTAGGTGGGACTTTGGACTTGACTGCTGCCATGAGATGGGGGGTGGGGGGTGGACAAGTTAAGGATGACAGGGCTGCCCTAGAGCTCCTGGATGAGAAGTGTGACCTTCGTCTTTCATCCTTTGCCTTCTCACTGTTTACTCAGCCACTCTGAACAGCATCCCTGTTGTCCTGTTTGTCCAGCTTAGCTGCCCAGTCAGCCACACTAAGAAGGCTGTACTTCCTGAGGGCTTGAATTTGTGCTGACAGCATGGGGAGGTCACTCAGAGGACACCCTAAGCCAGAGGGGTCCCTTGGCCAGGACCACTATCAGCTGCTAAGAGAGGAAGGGCAGTTGGTTTATGGTTTGTAATTAGAGTCATCAAGACAACTGATGTCTCTGTCTCTTGAAGACTGGCTGTGGGCTGTGTCCTGGCTGTTGGCCTTGGTGCTGCCTTACCTAGGCTCAGTTTCTCAATCAGTGCCCGGCACCATCCTCCCTGCTTCCTCCTCCACCCCCACTCCAGGATGTCTTCATAAGTTAACATGGTGTTGGAGTGGTACTCAGCAATATGTAAGTTAATCCAAGTCTGGCAAAATGTTCCCTGCCCCTGGGAGAGACGTTCCACTGACCATTAGCTGTAGAAAAGAACATCATTTTCAGGGCCCAGAGCTACACAAGTGACCTTCACCTCAATGAATACATAAAACTGGTGCCCTGAACAGAGGTATAAGCGAGAGAAGGAAGTGTGTGGGCTTCTGGAATCCAACTGGTTCAGGCCAGACTGTCCTGAGGCTCGAAGAAGTACAGAGCTTTTGGCCTCATAGGATAAGATTGATAGAGGGAAGCAGAGCTTCCTACCAGCCCGCCCTCCCCAAGGGTACTTGTGGGCTGAAAGTCCAGCCCCCAGCAAGGACTCTGAACCCCTACCAGTTCAACCAGTCAGTCACGCCACCAGTCTTTCCGTTTGCAGTGGTAATAACAGCTGTGTACTGGGAGCAGGGCCACTGGCTTGAGGCATTTGCCTGGGCCTGCACAGTGTTTCCAAACCACGGACCAAGCTTTCCACTAAGATCTTAGAAAGCAGGATACTCTCAGTCTTACCCTCAAAGAGCTAATTCTGACTTTATTTATACTCCATCCATGCCAGGAAGGATTTGAGGTGAAGAAAAAGTACTTATCCTACAGGGGAGGCAGGGCAAGCACAGGCTCTGAGAAATGGCAGTCTCAGGCTACAAGAATGAATGGTGCTCAGATCAGGTCAATATATCGGAGTCAGAGAGTCATGAAGCCAGAGCCAGATTCAGATTGCAGGAGACTACAGTCCTCCCTCCATATCCCCTGGAGATTGGTTCCTGGAGCCCCTCAGATACCAAATTCCACCAATGTTCGAGTCCCTTATATAAAATGGTATAGTATTTGCACATAACCTGTATTTGCATATAGGCTGCAGCAGGGTATGCCTACACATTGCTTCATTTATGTGTTTGGCACTGGGCAAATTCAAGTTTTGCTTTTTTTGGAACTTCCTGGGATTTTTTTCAAATATAATTCATTTGAGTTTGGTCAAATCTGTAAATATGAAACCCACAGACACAGGAGGCCATCCCACTTCATGATATGGCACTGAAGAGAAAGGGTCTCATAGGGGCTTGGCTAGTTGAGAAATGAGCTAGAATTCTTTTTTGGTTGTTTACAACAGCAGTCAGACCTGCTTAACAAGATGATCCTGCGTGAATTCTTTCCCCTCCTCCCAGACTTCTCAAAGAGCTTTCCCCATCTGTGCCTCCCTCTTCCCAGCAATGCCCCTCACCTTCTGCATCCCAGGTAAAAGAGAGCATGCTGACAGAATGCCATAATGTCTTAGGGTGGGAGTACTCACAGCACTGACCTAAGTCATGGGGAGATAAGCCAAAAGCTCCCATGGCTGAGCTGCCTGTTGGACGACAAGTCCTATAGCACCCTAACTCATGCAAAACCAGACTCACCCCACCATTTGAGGCTCAGTGAGATTTCCAGGATGCCCAGCACAACCTGTTCTTGCCCCCTTTAGAGATGAGATCACCATTTATTAAGCCCCTAAGAGAACCTACAACTATGCCCTTGAGGAGGTTTCAGTGTGATGGCACAATCAACATACAATCTAAGACCATTTACAGAAGTCTTAGAGACACTTATAAAGATAAATATATTAAGATAAATTAATATAGTATAAACTGAATACTAGCAGACTAAGGGTATGCGGTAATGGGCTGTTTAGAGCTGGTGGAGTTCATTAGAGAAGGCTTTGTTGAAAACACAATTTTGAGCAAAATTTATAAGGAGGTAATTGGTAGAGAGCAGGAAGGGCATTCCAAAATCTCCTCGTAGTTGTTAAAATATAGGTTTTGCTATAGAACAGGTCTGGGTTGAAAGCCCCACACTGTCATTTATTAGCTTTTTAGTCCTGGCAAGTCATTTGAACTCTCAGGTCTTAAGGATCTTCATCTATAAAACAAAGGTAGCAGTTCCTACACCACTGTGTTATGGAAGTTAACTGGGATAATATATCTGAAGCACTCAGCCAGTGCCTGGCATTTAGTAAGTACTTAATCAGTGACAGTTTTGTTTTTTAAGTTAGAGAAGGCTAATGCTGAAGCAGAGAAATAAGAGCAGGTTGGTTGGCAGCAGGGATCAGAAAAGAGAGAGGGTGGTGACAATGGAAGGAGCCTATGGACAGACAACCTCACAGACAAACGGTACCTGATGCTTCTGGACTGAATGCAAGAGTCAGGTGGTTGTAGGTGTTTCAGGGAAGAGTGATGTGATCACATGGAAGCGTTGCAGCAGACAGTATAGGACTGTGGTTAGGAAGAAGAGTATGTACAGAAAAAGACCGTTGTGTTTTGTTCAGAGGCCAGGTTTGGACACAGCAGGAGGCGGACAAAGATAGTGACAGTGGAGATCACCCCTCCTAAAATGACCCTCGTTTATCACCAAGTAGAAGGCCCTGCAGCTCCTGCCTCCTGCCTATTCCTCCCACCAACACTTCTGGAAAACATGGGGGCAGCTATCTGTGCTCCCCTCTTATTAGCATTAAATTGCTGTTTTGTGGGTGAGCTAGGGTACATGTGTTTTGGACACATTCTCCATGTGGCTGTGGTCATATGTGCAGTGCAGTGTACATGTGGGGATGAGCATGCCAAGAGGAACAGAAGGAGGCCACAGATGAGTAACAGCTCACACTGCTGCCTCTCAGTGTATTTTTAAATGCTAAAAATACTGGCTAAAAATAGCAACCTCCAAACAAGATACTTTCTCCAGGCAGATTCTGTGTGGGTCCCTGATAGGTGAGGCAGAAGGAGCACCAAATAAAACACAAAGACCTCTGATCTTCAGGCACTGCTGCACTTAGGGTCAGAGTATACCCTCACCCCACCAGCTGAGTACCATTTCCCCACCATTGTGTTACTTTAGCCCCACCTCCCCAAAACAAATCAAAATTTGAGATTCTGTGAAAGATGAAGAGGCCAGCAAAGGTTCTTACCTGGGGCCAAAAGGGACAGTAACCTATTGGACCTTATAAACTATGAGTGTTGCCTCTCTTAATAACATGCCAAGCTAAGACTGGAGGGAGGAGGGACACTCAGTCCAGAAGTCTTGGAAATCTATATCCTTAACGTGGGCTCATCTACCCTCATGGACTGTGTGGACGCTGGGTTCCAAGAGGGCCTGAGTCCCCCCTGAATGTTGTACGAAAGTTTGTGTGTAAGTGCATTTCCCCCCAAAGAGACTACAGAGCTTTTGTCGAGTTCTCAAAATAATCTGCAGTCCCCCAAAAGTTAGGAATTGTATACTGCCTTAAGGAAAGTTCAGCCAGCTGACACTCGGTCTGAGGGCATTATAGACGATTTCTTATTTCGTTTAGTATTATACCATCTACGTCCATCCATGTCATTGCCCTCCCGTTCTGCCCACCCAGAGGGTTGCAGGCTTCTGCGACCAGCTCGCCTGGCCGGTTGGCAGCTGGGGCGGCGGGGCGGGTTCCCAGCCTCCAGCGACAGCGAGGCGGCGGCGCCTGGATCCCCCACAGGCTCACGGGGACTGGGCGGAGAAGGGGGCGTGGCCGTCTCCGCCCAGGCGCTGACGTCAGGGGCCCGAGGCGCCTGCGGGGCCGCCAGTCCGCCAGGGCAGCAGAGCCAGCACTCGGGCTGTTGGCTGCGCGCGCCGGGGAGGTTGAGGCGGAGGAGCGCGCGGTTGGTCCGCCGTAGCGGTTACCGTCGGGCGTGGCGGACGGTGTCCTGTGGCGACTTTGCTGGCCTTAGCGTCCGGGCTGTGGGACCGCGCGGTACACCCCCGTGCCCCCTTTGCCAACGTTAGGCGTGGGGCGGAGCCCGCCGCCCGCCCCCCAGCATGCGCACCTCTTACACCGTGACCCTGCCAGAGGAGCCCCCCGCCGGCCCCTTTCCCGCCCTCGCCAAGGAGCTGCGGCCGCGCTCCCCCCTCTCCCCTTCCCTGCTGCTTTCCACCTTCGTGGGGCTCCTGCTCAACAAAGCCAAGGTACGCGGGGCCCCTTTCCGGCACCCCCACGCGGAGGGCCTGGGGTTCTGCCTACTTCCCGGGAACGTCGCCCCCCCTCCCAGTCCGCCGCGCCCCCTTAGCCGGGGCACGGACTCTTCCCAGCCCCCACCCCTCCTTTCCCACGGTCTCCCGACAAGGAATGCCCCCACCCCAGGTGATCTCACGCTTACTCGAAGCCCCCTCCCCTGTTGAGGTCTTGGCTGTAGTCCCCGCCCCCGTAACCCTGGCACCAGGTGGCTCTTGGCTTTCAATTACTGAGACCTATCAGGTACAAGAAAGCGTAACCTTGACTAGTTCTCAGCATGTGAGGGAACCGGCAGCACGCTAGACTCTGCGGGTGTGACTCCTTTAATGCCAAAACCCAGCAAGAAAGTCTAATCAGAAAGGGTCTGCCTCCCCCTACCACTGATCCCAAAGGGTTGGTAACCAGGGTCCTTTGACCCTATCTATGAAGGGCAAAGGAGTTGCAGACAGGTGGAAAAGGGCAACTTCCCTTTTTTTCCCCAGCCCTCCCCAGTACTGCTAAAGTGGGCACTGGATCCCTCAAATGAAGTAGCCACGGACTAATGCTGAGGCTAAAGACTGGGCACTGCCCACTTGGGGAAGGAAGAAGGGGCCAGAGCTTGACAGATCTTACGTAACAGGCACCAGCTCCCGTGTTGGCAGTGCGTGCACTGTCCCGTGCCAGGCTCCTTGGCTGCAGCCAGGACTCATGGCTGACCCTCATGGCACAGGTGAAGTAAGCAGGAAAGCCCTCTACTGGGGTCTTGCATGTGAAGACACAAACCTCAATCATCCTTTCCTATACTGCCCCGTATACCCAGATGTTTCCTCAGCATTAACCCAGAATGGGCTCTTCCTGAGCCCCCTGCTGCTGCACTGGAAGGTGAATGTTGTCTGTTTACTGATTGGAGATGGCATCTACTTTCTAGGACAGTGGGTCCTATTTAGTCAAAATTGGGTTTGCTGGTGGCTAATTTTAAGGAAGTTTCTGATCCGTATTTTCTCACCTCTTTGCACATGAGTTCCAGCATACCAGCCGGAGTCATTTCCTTCTCTCCTAGTGAGAGGCCGGCTGTTCAGGGTCTCTTCCAACTTCTCCAGTTCTAGCCTCTCCCTATCAGCCCTGAGGTAGGATTGTTTTCGTGGTAAGAAAGGTCACTCCTGGGACATTTTGTTCCTCTCTGAAATGGAAAGTGCTGACTTTCCCCAGAGCTCCTGATTTCCTATTCATGGCAGAAGAATATCTGGCTGGGCATAGAACAGCCCTGCTCTCCCCTCTGCTCCCACTCCCTGACTCCTGTTATCCAACCGCCTTCTAGACAGAGTGCTTAGAAATTGGTATGTGGTTTTCAGTTCAGGAAATTTTAGACAAAGGCATGGCACCCCTTAAGAAAATAGGATCCTAGCACTGCCTTAAAGGAGCTTCCTCATCTCCCCACCCACCAGGCTGTTAGTAGGGTCAGATCCTCAAGAATAATAACTGTGGACAATGACAGGTTCTTTCTGACCCTCACTCCGCTGGCTTAGAGTTAGTATCAACACCACAGAATGCCTCAGTAGAAAGATGCCTCCAGTTTCCCATTGTCCCACCTTCACTGGTGCTAAGTGAGTACTTTCTCAGCATAGGGCCCACTTTGGTGGACACTGACACTGTCACCAGTGGTAGAATGCTTTGATTCTACAGCCTGTTTAGACAGATGTTGTCTGAGGCACAGGGGGTAAGAACTAATAAAGCATTGCCAAAAATAGGTGGAAGAGTGGATATTTTGTTGTGGGCAGATTTTAATGTTTAGCTCTGATATGCAAAGCAGAGACTTCTGCAGTGTTTTTGTTGGGGTTTAGACTGCCATAACGGTAAGATTCAAATTTCATGTCGGGCCATCCACATACTGCTGGCTCTGGCAGAGCTCTTCAAGGATGCTTACACCCCACCTGCTGCCAACAGGCTTTTCTCTCTAGCTGAAGGTGGAAACTAGGTCTCTCTTCTGGGTTTATGTCCTTCCCTGCCTGTTAGTGTTAGACTTGATAACTGGCAAGGAAGGATCCTCTTACTTGTGGTGTCGGCATGGCAATTCCTGAGAAAAGCCCTCCAGCCTGCCTCTTCCCTCCCCACCCCCTTGAGCTGACAGCCTCATGGGCTTTGAGCTGCTGACAGCCTTAGAGGCTGTCAGCACACGGCATGAGTAATTTTAGCTGAGTTATTTCAGGCTCCTGTTCTGATCAGGATTGAGCTGGCCCCACGCATGCCCTAGCCAGTGTGTCGCTCCAGAGTTGTCTGTTCCCAGACCCCCTCCCTAAGAGAAGAGAGGGGGTGGCAGGCTTAGCTGCAGAAGGCTTCTTTAACCCTTTGAACCTGAAGGTTTTCTGACTCCTCGGAGGTAGGGCCAGGGATTAGCCATTGACCTGGACAGACCATGCTCAGAGTCCTAAACCTAGCACCTGTTCTTTCTCCAGCCCCCTAATCAGCCTCCGCAAAGGGGACACAAGCGATAGTGGCACCTTCAACCAGGTGCTTACCTCTGTTGGCCACAATCTGCTATCACAAAGATTCCCACCCAGTGGCCAGTCGGGATGCTGAAACCTGAGCCAGGCAGGGAGGATTCTCCTCCGGCTTTAATCAGCCCTCTAGAGCTGAGCTCAGCTGGAAAGAATTCCACCTGTCCCTGGCAGTTCGTAATGACTGGCTGACTTGAGTTTTTCCCAGTTAAAGATCTAAACTATTAAAATGTTTTGTCATTGAACTTTTTAAGACCTCCCCGAAGTGCTTATTATGAGCACCACTTTACATATTGGACATCTAGGGGTACAAATATAGGTTATTTGAGATAGTTCCAGGATTTGGGACCTGAAATTTCCTATGGTCAGGAATCAAATATGTTCCCAAATATATGAATTCCTAGTCTCTAGTTCTAATCTCCATTCTCCAATATGGCAGAGAATGAAGAGTAATATAAAGATGGGGGAAAAAACATAGTCAATAAAAGAAAGAAAAGACCTGAAGAATATTTTTGTTGTGTATTGAAAATGACAGGCATTCCTCAGTCCTCTTTCCTACAAGATATGTAGACTAAAGTTGAAGAGCATAATATGTGTGGCCTGATGCTTATGGCTCCAGCTGGGTTAGGATTGTATGCAAGAGCCAGGCACAGACCTAGCTTCTTTGCCTACAGCCTCATATGCCCTATGTTCTTTGCTTGCAGAATTCCAAGAGTGCCCAGGGTCTGGCTGGTCTTCGAAACCTTGGGAACACGGTGAGTTCTTCCCAGCCTACTTCTTTCCTGGGGCCACTCCCTACTATCTAGACTGGGACAATCTAACCAGAGTCCCCTCCTGGCTCCATCTGACTTCCTACCTTCTAAGCCAGGTGGTATCTGCTCTTCCTGGCTGGTGTTTCACAGAATTGCTGGGGTCTGCCTCACCCCTGCCTCCAGCAGGAAGCACTGCTAGAGAGGAGTTGCCCTTTTAACTGTCAGCCTAGCTACTTTCCTGGATCTTTCTCCTCAAGGACATCCATCACTTCCCATGCACTTCTGTCCAGCTCACCAGTGCTTTTACATGACCTGTGCCATCAGAGGGAATTTGCCTCACTTCCACCTTTTTCACTTACAGGGAGAGAAACTTGAGGCTATGGGAGGATTCATTTCTGGGGTGGTTGAATGTGAGGGCTTTTGGTACTGAGTAAGTAGAGATGCCAGATAGGATCTCTCTTCCCCTGCTAATTGTCTGGATCATCTCTTGCAGTGCTTTATGAACTCCATCCTGCAGTGCCTGAGCAATACCCGAGAGCTGAGAGATTATTGCCTGCAGAGGCTTTATATGCGAGATCTCAGCCACAGTAGCAATGCACACACAGCCCTCATGGAAGGTAAGGAACCCATCCGTGGACACAGTCCTGCTTCCCCTGTGGACACTTTTCCACTCTGCTATTGCTGTACTAGTAGTTGTATTTTATATGTACCTGTCTTATTTTTCTTTCTTTGTCCAGTTTTCGTTGGGACTCTAGTTTCAGAGTTGCTTGTAGAAAATGTCCCACCTCTATACCCTCTCCTTTTAACAGAGTTTGCAAAACTAATTCAGACCATGTGGACTTCATCTCCCAATGATGTGGTGAGCCCATCTGAGTTCAAGACCCAGATCCAGAGATATGCACCGCGCTTTGTTGGCTATAAGTAAGAGCCTTACAGACATGTCCTCCCCAAGGTGGGTGTGGCAACAGCAGCTTCTTGGGATGAGAGGGATTGCTCACTCTTTTCTTTGGGTTCAGTCAGCAGGATGCTCAAGAGTTTCTTCGCTTTCTCCTGGATGGGCTCCACAACGAGGTGAACCGAGTAACAGTGAGGCCTAAGTCCAGCCCTGAGAACCTCGATCATCTTCCGTAAGTAAGAGGAGAAAGATGTGAGAAGTAAAACTTTATGAATTTGAGTTTTTTACTTCTTTGGGGATAAAAATTTGAGAATTTTTAATATTAAGTATTTATATTGATAGAACATTAAACTTATTATGGTTTGAGATTGATAGAACCTTAAACTTATCATGGTTTAAGCTCTGACCCAGTTGTCTTCTCTCTGGTTCCTAGTGATGATGAGAAAGGGCGACAGATGTGGAGGAAATATCTAGAACGGGAAGACAGTCGGATTGGAGGTGAGTGCTTGAATAAGAGGAAATGCCTGCTTTTTCTGTAAAGTGCTTTTTCCTGAGCATAGCATGAAAAGCTCTAAGAATCATCCTTCCAGGCAGCCCTCTTTCTACCCAGTGTCCAACAAGCAGGCAGGAGCAGTGAGAAAGGAGATGTGTAGAAAACCATGTGCTCAGTTCCCCATGTTTAAGCATTGCATGTCCATCTCTTCCCCCAGATCTCTTTGTGGGGCAGCTAAAGAGCTCCCTGACGTGTACTGATTGTGGTTACTGTTCTACAGTCTTTGATCCTTTCTGGGACCTCTCGCTGCCCATTGCTAAGGTATGCACCCCTGTTGACCCACTTTTGAAACTCCACGTTTATCCTTTTGTGCCATTGACCTCTTTACTTTTTTCTCTCCCAGCGAGGTTATCCTGAGGTGACTTTAATGGACTGCATGAGGCTCTTCACCAAAGAGGATGTGCTTGATGGCGATGAAAAGCCTGTAAGTCACTCTTGCATAATGGTTTCTAAGAGACCTCTCTAGGAAAACTCCGTCACCAGCAGATCCAGCCCAGTAGTTACTGGATTCATACAATCCTCTCTAGTTCTGTTCATCATATCTTTCAGACATGCTGTCGCTGCCGAGCCAGAAAACGATGTATAAAGAAGTTCTCCATCCAGAGGTTCCCAAAGATCTTGGTTCTTCGTATCCTTAAGGTCCATCAAGGCAGGGACTTGACTTTAGAGAGAGACTGATGACAAGAGGCTGAAGTGAAGGCTGAGGTGAAGAATAGGAGAAAAGGGGACTGGATAGCCTTTCTCTTCTTGTTTGCTCTTCTGCCTGAGGGATGCTCGCCCTCTTAGGAGGCAGTCCTCCTTTACTTTGACTCTTTCTCACCACCCTGTCTGTCCTTGACACACAACAATACCAGATCTGAAGCGGTTCTCCGAATCCAGGATACGAACCAGCAAGCTCACAACTTTTGTGAATTTCCCATTAAGAGACCTGGACTTAAGAGAATTTGCCTCAGAAAGTACCAGTGAGTATTTTTCAGCAGGAAAGAAACAAGGCATGGTATCTAAGATACAGGTGGGAGGCCAAGAGGTGGAGGGGAAGCTGCTAAAGAGTGAGTTTTGAAACTGGGAATAGAGGCAGGAGGGGAAAGAAGTGACTCAGGTGCTTGAAACTTTATCTTTCCTCCTCAGACCATGCTGTTTACAACCTGTATGCTGTGTCGAATCACTCTGGAACCACTATGGGCGGCCATTATACAGCCTACTGTCGGAGTCCAGTGACAGGCGAATGGCACACTTTCAATGACTCCAGGTGAGATGAGGTTTCAGACAGGCCTCCTGGCTGTCAGACACCTGTACCTCACCCATCTGTATGGCTTCTCCCTTGACTGGACACAAAAAGTGAGCCAAAAATCCATGTAACCCATATGAGTCTTATGCCCATTCGAAGGATCTCTAGAAGACAACAAAAGAGGTTGGCCTTGGGTGTATACTAGAGAGATTACAGGCAGGCCTTCGCAGGCCCTCACACTCCCTCACCCATGCAGCTCTATCCTAGTGGCCCCCCACACCAAGGCTCTGACTTTTCCCTGTTCTCTCCACAGTGTCACACCCATGTCCTCCAGCCAAACTCGCACCAGCGACGCCTATTTGCTCTTCTACGAATTGGCCAGTCCACCCTCCCGCATGTAGCAGTGAGGAGCTGTATCCCTTTTTCCCTTCCCAATGGTGGCCCCACACCCCAAGTTTTTTTTTTTTAAGACAAAAAAAAAAAAACAACAAACAAAAAAACAAAACAAAACAAAAAAAAACAACCTGACAAGAGAAAAATAAAGTAAACTAAAAGCTGCCGAGCAGGAGTTGCTGCAGCCTGGTCAGGGTCTGAAATGGGGAGCCAGGTGCTCCTGAGCTACACCTGGCATGCAAGATCAACAGGACATGGAGACCAGAGCCAGCACAGTGCCCCCTGAGCTTCTCTTGTTTGCATTTTTAAGCTTGTGGTTTTTTTCCTGAGTGTAATAAACAGCGGACTGTGGGGAGAGGATCTTCATCCACTTGCAGCGGGCTCCAGCCCTTGCTCCTCCTGAGAAGACAGCGCCCTCTGGAGCCTGCTTGGAGGATCTCTGCCTGGAAGCTCCTGCGTCTGAGCCTGGCGCCCCATCTTCACCTGGACCTTGCTCACTGGTGCAGAAGCAAGACAAACACTCATGAGCCAAGAGCCCTCTTAACGCTGCTAACTCCAGGGGGACAGACCAGGGGACATCTTTGAAAAAAGCTGTTTTTGGTTTTTAAAAGCCCAATTTTTTTTTTTTTAATTACCATAACTAAAGTTTTCAGACTGGAGATGCTCTCCTTCACACCTCTTCACTGCTGGGACATTGTGCTGGTCATTTTTTTTTTTTTTAATTCTTCAAATGCAACTTTTCTAATGCTGGCCCCCAGTGGTGCTGGGCCGGTGTCGTCCAAGCCTCCAGCACAGCCACAGTAGACCTGGGATCTAACGAGTTCTTGGTTTTCAGTTTTTAGGGTTTTTTTCAATGTTTCAGATGGAATCTAGTTGCCTCTAAGAATTGTGCCTTATAGTATTTGGGGACCAGGGGTTAACTGCCCCTCTCTGAAATATCCCTCAGCCTCTTCCCTTTTCCCCAGTGCCATGTTCAAACTGGCTGTGGGAGATCGGGGTTGTGCCCTTAGCCCCTGGCTTGTTTGCATTGCAGTGAGATGGGAAGGAGAGTAGGTAAAAGGAGATTTCTTAGGATAGTGTATCAAGTTCTTCCTGCCCACTTCCTCTAATCCACCCCTGGTCTACTCCCCAGCTGTTTGAAGGCTAGCACAAGCCCCTCATTCCTAGAGCTCTCACCTTTAATTTATTCCCTCAACATGCTTTTTCCCTCTGACCTTCCTTCCCCCACCCACACCTTCTCAGAGCCTCCTAGACACAGGCCCTTTGGACCCAGTTTCTCAGGGATGCCCGTGCTACCCCTCAGCTATCCTTGATACCAGTCTTCAGCCCTAGAAGCTGGAGCCTAAGTGTTTTTGAGACATCTTGGCTCATGGGCACAATTTGCCCTAAGTAGCTGAGCAAAATTATGTGCTGTCCCAGGGAGTAAAGCTGTTTAGCACCAAGGCAAAGAGCTCTGTACATGGAGCTCTTTGCACCCACACAGCTGGCCTGGCGTGTGCCCCTTGGAGCCTGGAGCTTTCCAGTGCTTCCAGGAGGAGGCATCAGAGAAAGATACCCCAAGTTTAACTCGCCTGACACCCTTCTCCAGGGAAGACTTATGAACCTGAGCCAAAGGGCTAGTGTACACTTGTTTACTGTGTAAGCAAGAGTGGAAGAACATCTAATGTACAGTGGAAACTTGTACAGAATAAATAATAGCTTTGAGAAATATGTTGGTAAGTGATGGAATCTTGATTTGGGAAGGCTTGAACCCAGGAAGAGCTCCTAGCATGTTAGTGGCCAGATATTTTATTGCTTCAACCAATTGTAAATTTCAAGTCCTGGAAAAAATTACCCACTTTTTAAATTTTTTTATAAAAACAAATAGTACACATTTTGAACAGTATATTCATCTGGATTCACTGATAAACATTTTCAATATTTTAAATGCCACATTTGTTTATTTTGAGCAAAGCATTTAGGGATGAGGTGTCATATCACCATTCCTCAGCATGCATCTCAGCACACTCAACCTCAACACAGTCTTCACAATGAAGAAAATTAGTATACCTATAAAAATCTCTTTAAATGAGCTGTCTGCTTTTTAACTGCTGGTATGGGCACTCTGGTAGTTCTCTGTTGACACACTTGGCTGCCTAAATAGACCTATGACAAGCTAAAACAGGCCTCCACCAGAGGCTGGACGGAGAGTGGATATACCTGGATGTGGAGTGATCAAAACTTGCTCCTTGGTAAATGAAAGATCTCAGCTTGCCCCACTAACACCTAGAAACAGCTGCTTTTGCATTAAAAGATTTTCTCTAAAGCAGCGGTCCCCAACATTTTGACACCAGGGATCAGTGCTCCTATGAAAATCTAATGCGGTGGAGCTGAGGCGGTGATGTTAGCACTGGGGAGCGACTCCAAGTACAGATGAAGCTTTGCTTGCTTGCCTGCTGCTCACCTCCTATGTGGCCCGGTTCCCAACAGGCCACAGACCAGTACCAGTCCATGGACCAGAGGCTGGGGACCCCTGCCCTGAAGTGCTTTTTTTCAATATGTCAGGTTTAATCCCTTAAAGAGATTGCCACTTTGAAACACTCAGGGACTTGTCTCCTTTGGTTTTATCTTTTAATTCTTAGTACCGTTCAGATTTTCCATTTCTGCCTCTGGTCTTAGAATGTGGGAAGCTGAAGTCTCCACCACTTGAGTCTACAGTGTTTTGTAAGGATTTTTCCTAACTGCCATCCCTGATGAACGCTGAAAAATCAAGTCCTCTATTCCATCTTTGCTGAGACAGCAGCATCTGCTATCAGGCTCACCTAACAGGCTGAGACAGTAGTAGGAGCATTTTTTTCTGAGCATTTCCCAAAGTGGAAAAGATGGATTAAAAACAAGTTACTCAAACTGGCATTTCTCCCTGGCTTGCCCTGGGAGTGACCCAGCCCAGGATAAGATTTTAAATGCTGATGATTTCCTCCAAATCACAGGTGAGTAGGATCACCTACAACATGGAAACATTAGGCTTTTAGCAAAGTGGACAGGTGAGACCTAAATCAATGTAAGTTGTACCTCTCCTTTGACTAGTTTTTAACTGGAGGTAGAAGCACCTGTACGTTTTTTCCATTGTCCACTGAAGAAAAGAGACTAGGTAATGTTGAGGTCAGGACTCAGCCCACTCCATTCTTGCTCTCCCTTCTGTACTTAACCTGTGCAGCTTTTTCATCCCCATGGCAACGGGTCCTAGTGCTCCACAGATCCCAAACAATCTGTTCCCATGTTTCTTTATCCATCAGCTTTGCTTCCTAGCAACTGGGATTTCTTCCCCCATTCTTTGCTTGCATTCCAGCAGGCCTCCCTAGGGGAATACTCCCGTGCAACTGCTCTTGTGTAACCTTAAACAAGACCTTCCCACTTTCTGGGCCTTAGTGCCTCTGTGAATTAAAGAGATTGGACTAATGGACGTAGAACATCTTAGTTCAAGTGTTACTCTAAGCAAATTTTTCTCTAAATACATTCCTCAAGTCCTAAGTTAAGGGACTTATCTCTAGTTCCCTGGTTCCAGTTTATGAAGTTACTATATAGAAAAATATATATATTTTTTAGGTGACCGGTACTCAAAAAAATCATATTACGTTTTTTCCATAAAACTGTAGTGTTCAGACCATAGAGGTCACCATGTGCTCATTCTTATGTTGTGAGTAAGGACATGAGCCCTAAAGAAGGCTTGCTCAAGTCCACCCGCTCATCGCTCAGCTCATCAGTGGTAGGGACAGAATAAAACCCAGGTATCTTGACTTTCCACCCAGTTCTATTTCCATCTGAATACTCTGCTTTTTGGGTGAATAATTGACAGCATTTTGTAGGAATTCTTTTAACAAAGTTTCCAGTCCTGTGTCTATTAGGAACTGAGCTGAACAGCAATGTAACGAGAACTCCCTGACCCTATATGTTCACACCCACCCAATAGCAAAACCAGCATGATCTATCACACAGCTGGACCCTAGCAGGTCTGGGCTGGCCTCTCTGAGGGTCCCTATCCTTCATCACTCCATGGGCAGAAACAAGCACCTGTACAGGAGGCAGGAAGTAGCAGAAAGAGATTGGCATTTACAGTCCAGGCAAGTTAATCTCTCTCAGCCTCAGTTTCCTCCTCTGTAATTGGAGCATAACAATATCTTCTCAGAGTTGTGTCTTCACATTGTAGGTACTTAACAAATGTCCATTTCCCCCCACCACACTGCCATTTCCAGGGCTACCATCAACACCCCATTAAAATTCTCTTAGTGGGTAATTCTTAGCAAATGTTTAGTTCTCCTAGCCTCTCAGGATACTTCTTTCTTCTTCTTTCCTTTTCCAAAGCAACATATTTGACAAAGGTTTAGGAATGCAGTGTAAGGTGGGAGAGTCATGTCCTAATGCACACCTTTAATGCCAGCTGTAGGAGCAAGGAAAAGAAAGCATTCTAGCTCAGAAGACAAGCCTGGACAAGGATAGGGAGGATAGCTACAGCAGGTTCCAGGGACAAGAGAAAGGCTGGTGGGGCTGCAATAGGTTTGAGCTGGAGAACTAACAGGAGGGAAAGGTAGAGAGTCCTAGAATGTTCTAGCTAACCTCAAGCAGGCCTAACCCTTCCTGGTGGCAGAAGGACCACAGAGAGTGAAGGAGAGAGAAATGTGTACAGAGTTAGCATGGGGGACCTATAGGGATCCATGCTTGCACTAAAAGCAAGAGCCCAGTGAATCTTCCAGAAGGCTAGAGATCACTTGAGCAAGAACAGAGGTAACACTGTAACTTCCCCTTGCTTCTCAATTTTTACTCTATGGAACAGCGAGGAAAGGGAGGGCTGGAAAGATCCTGTCCAAGCAGGCAGGGGGAAGCAGGGAAACCCCCATCAGAAGGAAGAGATAAGAAGGCCAAGGCCCAGGGGCCTGTGGGGAGAAAGAAAAGAAGCTCAAGAGACAGCCAAAGACAGAGGAAAGCAACCTAGGGCTGCATGGCTGCAGGCCTGGAAGCTCCTCACATCTGGGCTCCAAAAACACCTCCTGTTGGTGTCCTGCCCACAGGCCTCTGGCCTCCAACTATTCTACAAGGTTTATAGAAAGAACATGGGAAATGGAAAGGAAAGGAAGGGAAAAAAGAGAGGGAAAAAAGACATGAAAAGTGGAAATCAGGAATCCAACAGACCCAGTTCTGACATCCAGCCCTGCTCCTTGCCTGCTGTATGACTTTGAGCCTCAATTACATCTGGAAAACGGGAACAAAAACACCTCCTTGACCTGGCCCCTCAGGGTTGTTATGAAGATCAAACAAGACCGTGAGCTGAGAGAATTGCATTCTCTCTCTTATTGTCATTTTACCTATGCCTCTCTCCCACCCTGACCCAATCCCACACAGGATGACTTATCTTCTTTTCCCCAAAACACTTTCATAAAGCAGGCAACTGCAAGGTGCCTATGCCAGCAGAACCACAGTGTAGTTGAGCATGACCATAGACAACAGCAAAGTCAGAAAGAAGGTTCCTTCTCTCCTGGCCTCCCCTTGCCTCCTTTCTACTGTCTTTCCACAAACAGGGACTGTTTTAAGATCCAGTTCTGACCAAGCCAGTCCCTACTTAAAACAGCTTACTACCCAGCCTTCTTAGGCCTACAGTGTTAAACCTCTCCTCTTTTCTGGAATTCCCTACCCAATCCCCAAGTTCTGCCTATGAAAATATTTTTCAATCCTCAAACTTTAGACTAACTGCCTACCCCTTCCAGGAAGTCCCTTTGCCTGCCCCCATCAGAGGTAGTCATTGCTGCTTGAGCTCTGGATCAAATGCTTACCCTTTTGATCTCTCACCCAATAAACTGTCTTCATGTTTGTCCTTTAAACCAGCAATTCTCAGGGAGCCCTTCTACACTCTTAAAGTGATTGAGAACTCCAAAGAACTTTTGTTTATATGGGTTATATCTATCAATATTTACCATATTAAAATTAGAACTAAAAGAAATTTAAATACTTATTAATTTTAAATAACAAATTTCAAAATAACAGTAAACCCTTTATATACTAAGGTAAATAACATTTTTACTTTTTTAAAAACTATGTTTTCCAAACCAAACAAAAATTAGTAAGAAGGGTAGCATTGTTTTTGCATTTTTGCAAATCTCATTAATATCTGGTTTAATAGAAGACAGCTGCAGGACTCCAGAAAGCCATGCAGAGCCTTGAGCCATGAAGGACTGCTCAGATACTTCCTTATGCATGCAATGTGTTTTGCTAGCACACAACATGAAGCCTCTGGAAAACTGCACTGTATACTCAGGAATGAAAGTGAAAATAACATTGGTGTTATTATAGACATACTTTTGACTTCACAAAACCTCTAATACAGTCCATATCCAATGTCCAAGAAAAGACTTGCCCTCTAGACAAAAGCAGCTCAAGGCCCTGCATTGGGTGAATGGAGCAGAACTTGGGGTAGGAGGATCTCATGAGTGTGAATGGATGCTTTAGGATCGCAGAATCTGTCTCCTTTGTTTCTTTACCCACTGGGTTCCCCACTTTGTTCCTCCTTTGTGCCTCAGCTCCAGTACTTCCAAAGTAGGGTGAAAGAGGGGTATCATAGAAAATGTGCACTTTGGATTTGCCTGATCCTGCATTCAACTCTTGTCTCTGTGTGACCTTGGAGAAGTTACTTAACCTCTCGGAGCCTTAGTGCCATCATTTGAAAAATGGTTACACTATCTCATAGAGTGACTAAAGGAGAGAACTGCATGTAAGACCTCTCACTCAGGACCCAATACATAACAGACATTCTACAAATGGCAGCCAGAAATATGCTGCCTCTTCACCTCCTGCCTTGCTTGACTCTCAGCCTGAGCTTGGCTAACACAAAAGAAATTAACCATCTCTTTCCTTTCTCGCTGAGGACAGCTGGGCCAGGCTGAGAATTTCCAAGAAAACTTCACTGATGGATAAAGAGGCATGAAGTAATCTTGTTTGCAGAGTATAGGTTTCCTATCCTGCAACAGCAGATGGCACCAACTGCCAGATTCCACAGCCAATCTGAGGGGCCCGTCCTGACCGATACTGTTCAAGGCCTTGGGCACCTTCTCCTTCTCCTCTGTCCTTTCTCCTGCAGGCTGAAGAACCCTAGGAAGAGGCAGCTAACCCCTCAAGCTAGTACTGACATACACACCGCAGTCTTCCTATAATGGCTTATCTTCTTTTGCTGGTCACACGGATGCTTTACCAAGGGCCTTGCACAGACCCAGGCTTCGCTAATGCCCCAGTCACCCTTAGGGACTCATGAGCCTTGAAGTTGTCAAACCCTTCCTTACACTCAACTTCTAAGGCTCCCTCATGCCTGCAAAGCAGCCACATTGTCCTTCTTCCCTCCTAGCACCCCTCAGGTGTTCACTCAATTCTCCCCTGGTTGCCACCCCCCCCCACCATCACCCCCCCCTCCACACACACACACACACAGTGCCTAGTTTCCCCTGCGGGATGTTCTCAGCCACTGCCTGTGCCTTTAAGGACTGCCGCCCTGTGCCAGGGTCTTGACCTCAGCATCCTCAGCTGAGTTGGATTAAGGGACCATTTCATGTCTTTGCAAATTCCTTCTGGTTGCTGTCCCTTCCCCCACACAGAGGCAGAGTAGTAGCCTGAACCAGTCTGCCAAGGGTGGCCTGCAAGTTGGTCCAGCCCATTCCCTCCGGTGGAGGACAGAGGCTTGGGCTGTCACAAGGACTCCAGAAAGCCATGCAGAGCCTTGAGCCATGAAGAACTGCTCAGATGTCATCCTGTGTGTGGAGGCGACAGAGCTGAGCAAGGTAAGGGTCACACAGAGCCACTCTCCCAAGACTCAGCTGCCTGCCTAGGGCTGACAGTGCCCAGTGGACACACTGCCAGCTAATGCTGCCACTCGCCCTCAGCCCTTAAGTTTCTCCCTTTCAGACTGAATTCTGCAACCCTACTTTCGAGCCTGAATTGGGGCGACCTTGCTCTCCACTGGCCTTTCAGGAAGATGCCAGCTGCAGCATCCAGGCTCCCTGGCGTGGTAACCATCTCAGGGGCTGACTGGGGGTAGGACTGAGAAGCCCAGGAGCTGAGGGCACTGTAAGGGATGACTGAGGGAAGTTGGCTCTCAAAATCCCACCCCACCTGCCCTCAGGTCGGCGTACCCGAGGGCTGCAGCCAGACTGCCATTTCTCCTGGCTGTGTGTCCTCCTGCTGGCCAGCCTTCTGCTCCTGCTGCTGGGGCTGCTGGTGGCTATCATCCTGGCCCGTAAGTATACAGGATCTCCTTGGGAGAAGGACTGTGAACAAGAATCCATGAGCTATACCAGCTGTCCCTCCAGGCATCCAGCTCCTCTGAACCCTACTCCTTCATCTTCCTGCCTCCAGAGTCGCAGGCTGCACCCCCTTCTGGGGCCTCCTATGATCCACTGCCTGCCCGAGGCCTCACTGCTGCTGGCACCACCTCTACCACCACTGTCACCACCTCTGAGGCAAGCGAAACCCCTAAAGGGCAGCCGGAGGCAGGCATGAACCCCACAACCCAATCCAGTGAGTACTAAGGGCAGACCTTCTTGAAGAAGGGCTCAAGATGGCAGGAGGGAGGGGGCCAGGAAGATGCACACTGGAAAAAAAGTGTCTCCCTCCTTTTGACCTATGAATTCTATACCCCATCTCTACAGGCTGTGGGAGCCTCCTTTCTGGACCACGGGGCTTCTTTAGCAGCCCCAATTACCCAGAACCTTACCCACCCAATGCCCACTGTGTGTGGCACATCCAGGTGGCCACAGACCATGCAATACAGCTCAAGATCGAAGCTCTCAACTTGGAGAGTGTGGCCTCCTGTCTTTTTGATCGTTTGGAAATCTCCCCTGAGCCTGAAGGCCCCCTCCTCAGGTGGGTCCCATTGTCCCCAGGAGGTCCCACTCCTGTCCCAAACCACTATCTGGAGGGCAGAGCCAGGGAGCTGCAGTGGGAAAGGCCTGACTGGGAGGAAATCGAGAGATTTGACCTCTGGGCCCAGCTCTGCTACCACCTTGCTGTATGACTTTGGAAAAGTCACTTCTCTCTGACCGTGGTTTCCAAAACTGTAAAATGGAGCCCCAACCTCCTTTCCCATGAATAAATGCTGCAAGGATGGATGTGCAGGTGCTAAGAAGGTCAGAGCTCCCTGGGAAATGAAAGGAGGCTTTTTGTCCACATTGTCACAGGTTCAGGGTTTAAGGAAGGAAGACAGTAGGGCCCAGGCAGGCTCTATTCTGGCTGGCCCTGTGTTCTGATCCTCCATCACCCCCAATCTGGCTTCTTACAGAGTGTGTGGGAGAGTGCCTCCCCCAACACTCAACACCAATGCCAGCCACCTCCAAGTGGCCTTTGTCTCTGACAGTAGTGTGGAAGGATTTGGTTTCCATGCCTGGTACCAAGCGGTGGCTCCTGGGCATGGTAAGTGTTTTCCAACCATGTCCCCAGCTACCTGTCAATGGTCCACTTCTCTCCCCTCTGGCCACTCCCAGCACTGTCAAAAGAGGTAGAGACTCTGACTTGTTTCTTAATCCAGATGTCCCCTGCTCCCCCTCCCCCACCAGGGAGCTGTGCCCATGATGAGTTCTCCTGTGACCAGCTCATCTGCCTGCTACCTGACTCAGTGTGTGATGGTTTTGCCAACTGTGCTGATGGCAGTGACGAGACCAACTGCAGTGCCCAGTTCTCAGGTATGGGCCCCACCAGCCCCGGGGGGTGAGGAGGGCTGTCTCCAGGCATCTGGCCCAGTTCCAAAACTGCCTGGTGATTCTTCTGGCTCAGAACTTGTTTCCCTATGGGCATGGCCAAAACTCTCCTCTGCAGTCACTGCCAGCCCTGTTGGGCAAGGGTACAGATCCTAGCCAACTCATGAGCCCATTCTCCTCTCTACAGGTTGTGGAGGGAACCTGACTGGACGCCAAGGCACTTTCTCTGCTCCTGGCTACCTGCAGGAGTATTTTCACCAACAGGTAAACCAGTACTCCATGGGGATGGCGGTGTGGCATCCGTGTGTTAGCGTGATTGGAAACAGCATGGTAGACACTGCCTTGTACTTGAGAAGGTCAGAGATCAAGCAAGCAGGAAGGAAACATTATTAAGTGCCTACTACATACCAAGATGTTCCCGTGCTTGGTGAACTGATCTGAGACCAGACAAGTTAAAATGCCCTTCCTGTATGAAAAAGTGCCTATGATGAGAGCTAGGTGGGCAGTGCCCACCCACTCCCTGCCTAGCCCGCAAAAGGGAGGAAGCCCTTCTGGTGCTCAGCCTGGATGCCCAGAAGGAACTATGAATGACACCATCTGTGCCCTCCCACAGCTTTGCACCTGGCATATCTCAGTGCCTGCTGGACATGGCATAGAACTACAGTTCCACAACTTCAGTCTGGAAGCTCAAGATGAGTGCAAGTTTGACTACGTGGAGGTGTATGAGACCAGCAACTCAGGGGCCCTCAGCCTCCTGGGCAGGTATCAGCAGAACCTGCTGATCAACTCCATCCTCCACAATCTGATAGTAATGGCTTCCTACAAATTAGCCCAACTTATTCCTTCACCTCAGTTACTTCAAGCCAGAGGTCTCTTCACTTCACCCTAAAGACTTGTCCTTTCTTACCACAAAGCCTTTGCTTCTTGTATCACTTTTCTCCAGGGCACCCTTTCCCAGTCCCTCTCTCTCCCAGTTCTCCCACCTGCAGATCCATTTTCACTTCCCTCAGGAGCACTACCTGATTTTTCCCATCTTGAAGTGTCTCGAGTTCAAGCAGTTTGTTTAATACTCTATCTACTGAATACATGTGTCTTCCTCACCAGACCCTAAGTTCCATGACACAGCGCCTGTGCCTCCCATTCCCCTCTGGCATTGCTCAGAGTGCCCAGCTCTGAGTGAGACCTGTGGAAGTCCTCGGTGCACCACAGCCAGCCAAGGGGCCCTACACCCAGAACTGTTCTCTGCTTTGGGCAGGTTTTGCGGAGCAGAACCGCCCCCTCGCCTCATCTCCTCATACCACCAACTGACTGTGCTCTTTAGGACAGATCATGGCATCAGCAGCAGGGGTTTCTCAGCCACCTACCAAGCCCTCAATGCCACAGAGAGTAGGTGCCCTTGGGCGAGTGGGTGTAGGCAGTAGAGGTGTCTCCAGAAAAACGAGGAAGGGCTCCAGACCCTAATCAGGGCCCTGTGAAAGCAGTGGAGGGAGGGAGTGGGGGTGGGGAGGACAGGCATGTCCCAGGGCACTGCCATCCCCCCTGTGCCTACAGACTCCTGTGGGCCCAGAGAGTCCTCCTGCCAGGATGGAGGGTGTAAGAATCTGCAGTGGATGTGTGACACATGGAGAGACTGCACAGATAGCAGTGATAACAAGTGCAGCAGGCCCTTGTTCCCACCCCCAGGTGAGAAGCCTGCCTCAGGGACCTGTGGGCAGGGCCTGGCAGGCCTGAGCAGGCTGGGTGCCCATTCACAACATATTTCATAATAGCTATCCCTACCCTCCCTGATGAGGGGGGTTCACTACCCCAATTGGTCAGAGTCCTGGTGGTGGCAATGGTACTTAGTGTCACTCCCAAGGTAAATGGGAATCTGGGAATGGATTGTTGAGCCTTCAAAAACCAGTCCAGCTTTGTCATACAGAGAGAGAGCGCTCCTCTTCACAGCCCACCTCAAAGATGAAGGTGAGATCAGAGGAGTTCCTTCTAGATGCTGAGTGATCTCTGCCAATGCTGGTGGCTCATGCTCCCTGAGATCCAAGAGGTGCCTGTACGATACCCAGGGCTGGTCAACAATGCTTGATGCAGGCTCTCGAGGATGATAGAATCTTCAACATGTATAAAGCATTTCTCCATTTTATCTCCTTTGATTCTCACAACAATCCCCTTCTGACCCATATATAGAGTTTGGTTGACTTGCCCCCAGTTACACAATGAGTGGTCCCCACAGTGACCCTCCCCTCCCACCCCTGCAGAGCTGGCCTGTGAGCCCATCCAAGTAGAGATGTGCAGCGGGCTGAGCTACAATACTACGGCCTTTCCCAACATCTGGGTGGGCATGGCCACCCAGGAGGAGGTGGTGGAGATCCTCAGAAGTTACAAGGTGCTCTAAGCAGAGATAAGGAGGGACTGCCAGGAAGGGGAGGGCACCTGAAGAGCAGGTGCCTGAGGGCTGATCTCCTTCCACAGAGCCTGACAAGTCTGCCCTGCTACCAGAACTTCCGGAGGCTTCTCTGCGGGCTGCTGGTGCCTCACTGCACCCCACTAGGCAGTGTCCTTCCCCCTTGTCGCTCTGTCTGCCAGGACGCAGAGTATCAGTGCCAGTCGGGCCTGGCACTACTAGGCACCCCTTGGCCCTTCAATTGCAACAGGCTGCCTGAGGCACTAGGCCTGGAAGCTTGTGCCCAGCCCTGACTCTGAAGTGGGCCCCTGCCTTCTCCCTGTGCATCCTCCCTTGCTAATCAGGGCAGGCAGGGGGACAAAATAAGGGGGACCAGCATGGGATTCTGCCCATCCTCTCTAGCGCCTTCCAGGGAAGAGAGGAGAAGTCCTCAGTTGAGCTAATGAGACCCTCCCACTCTCCCAGCTCATTCCCTGTTCCTTTACTGGCCCCAGCAGCTGGCCTGTCTCCTCACCTGTGCCATGGACAATCTAGACTGCTTCCCACCCAAGCCTCTGACACCCATGTCCTATCTTCTGTCTTCCCCATCTCGATCTGCATTTCTACGTTCTTCATTACCCACTTTCTGACTTTTTCATTTATTCAATAAAGACTTTTGAGTACCTAGAAACGTGGCAGGCCCGGTTCTAAGTCCTGGGGGTCCATCTGCCTCCAACCTCAGTTCTCAACTTATATTTCTCCTGGACTGGAGTCTTGTCCTTGGTCTCTGTCGCTGCGCGTGCTCTCCTTGCAGCTCCCTGGAGCAGTTGGTGCCCCGAGTGTCGTCTCATGGTTCTGCCTCTTTGTGGGGCTCAAGTCTCTCTCCCCATCCTTCCTCTCCCAAAGTTTGGCTGGCCGCCGGGCGACTCCACGAGTTATTTCCCTATTTCCCGGCCCGGAGTTCTTGGCCCCTGAACAACTGGTTTCCTCTTGAAGTCTGGGAGGAGCAGAGCGGAGCCGGCAGAGAACGAACCAGGGCCAAGGGGACCGCGAGGGAAGGGGGTGCCAGGCTGGAGAGCAGCGCAGGGAAGGGAGGAGGGGTCAACTGGAGGGTCCACAACAGCAAGCGCCCCGAAGGAGGTCAAAGAAAGTGCAAGCGGCCGCGGGAGCCAGGAGGGGGTGAGTCTGGTGGAGGAGGAATGGGGATGGGGGAGGGGACTGTGGGAAAAACTGGGCGCGGGCCGGGCTGGAAGGGGAGGGGAGAGGCCGGCCTTCCCTTCGCTCTCCGTTTTGCTGTCAGGGTTCTCGGGTCTAGGGGAGCCCCAACTCCAGGGGCATGGCAGTGGGTTGGGGACCAACTCGGCTGCGCTGGGGTGGAGGACGAGACAGGTCCCGGGATTCTCGAACCCGACTCCTGCCCTGCCTGGCCCACAGACTACGAGAGGACCCCGGCGTTCCAGCTCCCCGTGCCAGCGCAATGAGGCCGCTCCTCGTCCTGTTGCTCCTGGGCCTGGCGGCCGGCTCGCCCCCCCTGGACGACAACAAGATCCCCAGCCTATGCCCGGGGCACCCCGGCCTTCCAGGCACTCCAGGCCATCATGGCAGCCAGGGCCTGCCTGGCCGCGACGGCCGTGACGGCCGCGATGGCGTGCCCGGGGCTCCCGGAGAAAAAGGCGAGGGCGGGAGGCCGGGTAAGAAGGCCACAGGGACGTCGGAACTGGCCCCTGTGCCAGCTCCGCGGGGCCCGAGGGCCGGTGGCTTGGGATTCCCGCCAGGGGGCGCCGCTCCCGTCTCGCCCATCCCCGCTCTGCCCCGGGAGGGGACAGGAGTGACTCAGCCGGCGGGGCCAGAACTCCTGGGGCCTTTTTTTACTAGCCCTGCAGGACGCCGGGGACGAGGGGCGGGGGCGGGGACGAGGGGCGGGGGCGTGGGGCGGGGGCGGGGGCGTGGGGCGGGGGCGGGGGCGGGGGCGGGGTGGGGGGAGGCCTGGTACACAGGGAAGCACTAGCCGGGGAGGTGACGACTAGGGGAGTTAGAGAGGATGGAGAGGCTTCTTAGTGTTGCTTTCCACGCACCCCGCTACGGGCGGACCAACTGCTACACTCACCTGAACCGCTCGCCTTACCTCCGCAGGACTACCGGGACCCCGTGGGGAGCCCGGGCCGCGAGGAGAAGCGGGCCCCGTAGGGGCGACCGGGCCTGCGGGGGAGTGCTCGGTGCCTCCACGCTCCGCCTTCAGTGCCAAGCGCTCGGAGAGCCGGGTGCCTCCACCATCGGACGCGCCCCTACCCTTCGACCGGGTTCTCGTGAACGAGCAGGGTCATTATGACGCCGCCACTGGCAAGTTTACCTGCCAGGTGCCCGGGGTCTACTACTTTGCGGTCCACGCCACTGTCTATCGGGCTAGCCTGCAGTTCGATCTGGTCAAGAATGGCGAGTCCATCGCCTCTTTCTTCCAGTTTTTTGGGGGGTGGCCCAAGCCAGCCTCGCTCTCCGGGGGCGCTATGGTGAGGCTAGAGCCCGAGGACCAGGTATGGGTGCAGGTGGGTGTGGGTGATTACATTGGCATCTATGCCAGCATTAAGACGGACAGCACCTTCTCTGGATTTCTGGTATATTCTGACTGGCACAGCTCTCCTGTCTTCGCTTGACGCCCACTGGAAAGTGAGCTCACTCCCTCTCCCTTGAAGGAGAGGAGGGTGTGACACTGATAGCCACATCATCCAGGAAGGCTGGCCCCCTGGAATGTTGTAAATGATTAGTGGCCTGTCCGTCCTGCTGCTGGCAGGGATAGGGACAGAGGCTGTCTGAGATCAGGGCTGGCAGCATGGGGCACTGGCTGGATTTCTGCCCAAGACCAAAGGAGCGTGCTGTGCTGGCAGCTGTGAGTCATCTGACCCAGGACCCCAAGTTGGGGTGCTCTTCCTGGTTGTTTCTCTAGGTCCTACCTTTTTCCTCCTGCTTCTGTCCTTTTTTTTTTTTTTTAATTTTTTTTTAAGATCATTCAATAAATCGTTAAAACCCTCTTATTGGCTCAGCCTTTCTTAAGTGGTGGGGATGCCCTGATTCTGAGGGTGGGGGGAAGATAGAGGAGAGTGAAGAGAGGACTCTTGAGCTGGAGGAGCTAAGGGACATCATACAGGAAGCAGGCTCAGGAGAATGAGAGGTTGCTCCACAGAGCTAACCCTCAGTCGTGTAGGTTGTGAATAGGAGTGCCTGAGGAGGGTGCCCTCCTGATGTGGGGCTCTGGCTACCTTTTTCTAACTCAAAGATGTCATACAAACTAGGTAGGGACTACCTTTACCACACATACCCCTTCCCTGATCAACAAAAAGGGGCCAGGAGTTTTCATTCATTACCACCTGGGTTCCCGGAGATAAGTCGTTCCTCAGGTGACCACAAGAGGGCGCCCCAGCCCCAGAATGCAGCAATGATGCTGCGTGGCTTCCGCTCTTGACTAGATGATTAGGGGGAAGAAAGAGTTATCAAGGTTTGCCAATAAAATTCCGGATGGGGGTGGAAAAAAAGAAGATTCTCTGCTTTCAGCTCTTCTCTCCTAAAATGTTTATCCTCACATTAAACAGAGATTTTTAGGAGCCAAGGCTCCCGTTGCTCAGCTCCCTCTCCAGAATTGGGGGAAGGGAAGAAAAAGCCCTCCCTCAGGCCTCCCAACTCCAAGGAGGATGTGGGAACTTGGGAACTCTCCCCCAGTATACTGAGCATAGCTTGGGTGGGCTGCGCCACCAAACCTGTGAATAGCCACAAAGCTACTTCAAGGATCCCCTCCTTCAAGAGTCCTGTCCCGCACCCCCAATCCACTAACAAACCATGGCTGATGCCAGGCCACGTTAGCTTGGCCTCTCCATCCAAGAAAAAGTACAGAGGCCTCTCAGTTCCCTCCTGGCCTACCCCTTTTCCTTCTCCCTTGCCCCTTACAGAAAGCTGTCCCTGGCATTATACTCCTAGATTTAACATACAATTATAGGGGAGTGTCCCCCCACAACCTTGCTGGCCATGAGGGTAGATATGACCAATGGGGACTGAATTGGAGTAAGTAAGCTAGAGACAGGCCTCAGGAATACTGAGCTCCACCAGGGAGTCCCAGAGCCATACTCTAACCCACCACAACACCACTCTATGCCAAGAGACAAGCACCAGCTCCTCCAGGGATCAGAGTTGACTGGGCTCCAGACAGCAGGAACCTCAAGTTCCCTCCTAGGAACAGTGACACTTGAGAAAAAGCTAAGAAGGCTGACTCGAGGGATGAGAAAGTTCACATTCCTCTCTACTAGGGCTTAATTTTGGCAAAAATAGAAAAGATAGGGAGGACTTTCCAAAAGTCATGTGTGTGAGGCCACAAATTGGAGGGGATGAAAGCTAATTTAGCCACACCTAGCATGGGCTCCCTGCCAAGGCACAGTAATCCCACCCTATCTTCTTTCTTGCCCCACAGACCACACTTGTGACTCCGGGACTGAAGGACCCTGCCATAATGTCAGTTACCCTGACCAACTGCTCACCCTTGCAAGGATGTACACAGAGTCTGTCAGAGCTGTCAACAGAACTTTATTCATTGGAAACTGGGCCAGACAGACCCCTCAGGGAACTGCATGCTCCTAGGCCCTGGCCCCTACTGTTTGGACCCTAGTGAAATGTGTACAGTCTACCCTCCCCAATGCCGGGGAGAAACAAACAGAATGGGAATGCCATTTTTCTCTATGATGTGGGGAATGAAAAGAATATGAGTAGAAATCTAGTTATCTCCCCTGAGGCTCCTAGTAGAGCTGGGGTGCCAGAGGGTACATGGTCCCAAAGCCAAGTGCAGACACCACCCACCCCTCAAAGGTAAACTCTTGATTCCAGCTGTTGGATCAGGTTGGAAAGGAGCCTGATAATATCACGACAGGTAGACGTGGTAGCTTTAAGGGCGCCTGAGAGATACTACCCCCAAAACCTACCAGGCACAGAAGCTCTGGCTGAAAGCAAAGGTTCAAAATCATTCCAAGGCCCAAGGTGCCAAAATACCCAAATGACACTGATGTGTTGTGGCTGCAGAAGCCGGAGAGCCAGTGGGGAGTGGGAAAGGAAAGGACTTGCAAATCCTTAACAGAAAAACCAGAAGCACAGATAAGGAGCCCCAAAGGTGGCGTCTGGATGGGCTCTAGCAAGCTGGAGGTGAGTCCACAGCAAACAGTCCCAGGGTCTTGCATAGTGACACACTCACCACCCTCAGCATTGCAGAGACCCACTGGGTAAAGAGAAGCTGTTATCCTGTCCCCACCCAGGTCACAGTCTTCCAGGATATCCCATTGCAATGTCCTGGATGTATGGCTTGGAGGCTTGGCGTGACAGCCATGGATGCAGGAGGGGATTCACACCAGGATTTCGGAGATCAGGTGTGTTAATGTTGTCCTAGCACAGGGGGCAGCGTAAAGCATGGAGCTAGAGAGGTGGGCAGGCAGGGAGTTTTCAGAGGTAGACATTGAGGGTCTGCAGAATGCCCCGACGGCAGAGTGGGCAGTTGCGGTGGTAGATGGGATGGCGCATTAGGATTTCAGTGCAGGCCTGGCACAGGCACAGGTGCCGACAGGGCAGAAGCAGCACCGTCTTACTCTGGTCCTGGCAAATGACGCACTTCTTCCGCTCCTCTTGCTCCTTCAGCAACTTCCACGGGTCTTGCCCAGCTATAGGCTCCTCCTCATTGAGCCTCTCCCGGCCCCGGGAAGCTGTCACTCTGGCCATCCTGATTTCTTCTTCCTCTGCCTCTGATCTGGGCCCTGCTTCAGGAAGAGTGTCCTGTTGCCAGGTCCTGGCTGAGGATACCCTTCTAGGGCCACCCTGAGAGGCCCCAGGGGCCCCTCCCCGGTTTGGCCAACTTGCCAGCTGCAGGCTGCGGCTCCAGACTCGGCGCCAGGCCTCCAAACCCAGTGCTAGGTGAGATAGCCGCACAACATCCTCTCGGAGCTGGTGGTAGGATGGCCGGGCATGGAGCTGACTGAGTGCCCGAGTGGCCAATCTCATGGTGAGGTCAGGGTGCAAAACAGTCACCGTCACTGCCAGCACGCAAGCCAGCAGCACCAGGCCAGTGAGATTGACGAGCACAAAGCTGGCCAGAAGGCGGGCAGCTGAGGCCAGGAGTTCCAGTGCTAGTTGGCAGGGGGTCCAGAGGAGGATGGCCATGGCCACAGCACTACTGGAAATGTGAGCTAGGAAGGCAGCCATAACATCTGTCATCCTCCACAGTGGCCCCATCACTGCATCCCAAAGGGCCAGCACCAGGGAGAAGAGATTCTGAGTGCCAATGAGGCAGATGTTGACCAGGCTGTTGATCACGTAGGCCACCAGGCTCATAGCAATGGCACAGATGTCACAGGCCTGGCGTAGCAAAGCATGGCCATTGGAGACCACATTCAGGACACCTCGGTGCAGTATATCCCGGCTCCTCAGTGCCCCATGAGAGGCTAGGTGCCCCAGGAGCTTCAGGCTCTCTAGGCCAGAGCAACAACTGTACAGCAGGGTACACAAGGCCTGCAGCCCGCCAAAGGTGAACCGGACCAAGGCTTCAACGAAGGCCAGAAGTGAAAGCAGGACTCCACGGCCCAAGTGCAGAAGACTAGTCAGTACCGTGTGTGGCAGGTTGTAGATGAAGGCCAGGAGCCAGGCCAGGGAAGCCAGGAGAGAGGACACCAGCAGGAAGTTGAGGTCCAACACCAAGGTCAGCACGTCCAGCACCAGGCCCACACCATTCACCACCAGGTACACAGCCTCCATGATAGGGCTATAGAGGAAGTCTGGCTCCTGGTTGAGAGGGGTGTCAAGATTGCCAATATTTGGGGGATAGATGGGGGTTATTTTGAGAGGGGCATGAGCAGCCTCCAATCCAGGGAAAGAATAAAAAACCTGAGAAAGAAGTAGGTTAGAGGCAAGTGGCGGCTCAGTGGAAGGAACGGGGGCCAGGTGCTGGTCCAGTAGTCCCGGTTTTGAAGGCGGGCTGTTTGGGAGAGAAGAAGCCAAACATCTCTAAAGTGGAGGTGAGCCCGAGCTGGAGGAGAGACTCCAGCTTTGGGGGCCTGGTGGTGGTGTACCACGCCAGGCAATGAGTCAGACGGGAACGGATGGGATTGGACAGGGCCGGGGCCGGGTGGGGGCGCCGTAGGCTGGGCGCGGCTCGCGGTCCAGCTACGCAGGTGCCCCTGTCCCCGCCCGGCCCCCGTCCTCTGGGCTCGCGGGGCTCGGCGCCCAAGGGGGAAGTGGAAAGGGAGTCAACCTCAGCAAGCCCCAGGTCCGGCCTCCACTCCGCTGGGCGCCGCCATCTTGTGTGTGAAAGGGTGGGGGCAGAGGAGTGACAAGGAGGGAGGGACGACGAACACCGGCCAATCGGCGAGGGCCAACTGCAAGAACCCTCGAACATTCATTGGTTTGTTTAAAAGGCGCCCAACCTTATTTACTTTCCAAAGAGGGGGCGGAGATAGCGAAATCTCCGCCCTTTTGAGGAGGTTATTGGTGAGCTGACAGACAGAGGCGGAATATGGCCTCCTAGACCCGCCCCCGGAAAGAGCAGGACTTTGGCCTAAAGATGGGTGATGTTCTTTCTCTTGGCTTCCAGGAGTGATCTTTTTAGATGCAGATTGGCGATCGCTGTCTTTGAGCTGGGATTGCTCCGTCTCTGCATGCTTCTCAAACTCTCCGCTTCGTCCTCCTCTATCCATTAATTTATTCTCTCATTTATTGAGTTCGTACAAATGTACTGGGGAGACAAAAAACAATGTTTAAGACGGGGTCCGCTATCAAGCATTTCACAAGGGGAAACATTGTTACAGGGGATTCCCAAGGTACTATTCCAAACTGTTTCCTCAAGCTCCATCAGGTTTTCTCGGTATCCTCAGATGTTGAGAAAAGGCCACAGACAGGAAATAGCTCGCTCTCCTACCGCAGTCCCTATTAATTTACCTGATCACTAGTTATGTATCTATGGCCTCGGTGCCTCAAGAAATTGTCCTCTTCTTTCATATTCAAATAATATTTAAAATGTATTTGAGACCCATTCCCAAATACATTGCGAAGCTTGGTAATCTCTACTACCGCGAAGGATACTTGGAGACTTAACCTTCCCCTGGTCACCAATGCTTTGATTTCCTGCTTGAATGAATTCATATCCACTCTGGCCTGGACTCCTAAAAGTATCTGTCCCCCTTCACCCCTCTCTGAACACTGCCTAAATCCTTCATTCCCTAAAGCGCCACTGATACAAAGCCGAGGTGACAAGTGAAACATTTTGATAAGTGAAAAATTCTGAGATGTTCTAAATTAAATGACAGCGTGGTGAGTGAGAGAGAGACAGGAATTATTAACCAGTTAATAGCTGTGGGCCAATCAACAAAAGAGTGATCACATTCCTGAATGTATGTTGGAGCTTTGAATCAACTTCCAGGCATTCATTAGCAACTAGACAACCACTAGATGCCACTTTGTCCTGCGTATGCGTAAACTTTCACAACTATTGCCTATTAACCAATCGAAAGTAGTAAATATTTCTTCCTATCATAGAACTGCCACTGCCTTCACCTTATCCTGCCCTCCTTATCTGTAGCCAATGTAAATTCTATCAAAACAACTTACATCTTTCTTCTCCAAAACATAATGTATAAAAGCACTCAGCAATTCCAGGACTGCTTAGTTTTTCCACCTAGCCATGCTGCTAGTGGTGTAGACTTCATACTCCAAGACCTGGTCCTTTTCTGGCTAGAAATACAGCCTAATAAACCCTTTCTTGGAGTTAAATATGTGGTGACAGAAATAAATCTAACTATGGATAGTAAATACACAATGTAACATATATATATATTTAATAAATATATAATTGTATATAATGTAATATATGTATATAATATATATGCCTTACTGTTAAATTGTATACCTGAAATTTATTGTTAACCAATGGCACCATAATAAAAACATTTTTTAAAATAAAGAATAAAAATATAAACTTCTTTTAAAAAGGTTTCCAGCCATGGAAGTTAAGCTGTTTGTTTGTTTATTTAACAGTATGCAGCAAACCTTTACTGAGACAAGGGGATCCCAATAGTATTTACACTATATTGCAAAGCAAGAACTTCAGTTTCTAAAACTCCACTGGCTTTTCCCCTGGTGTCCCCCCAGACTCCAACTTCCCATTTTGTTATAGTATTTGATTTCACAGAAGTCTATTTCTACTGCCAATCCAATCTAAACTCTAACCACAAAATGCTAATCTCTCTAAACAATGAAAAATAACACAAAGACTTGTTTTAGCCTCCCGCCTAGATCATTGTCTATTATGGTTATGATTATTGATGTTTTTATTGTCTCACTTGCATTTTTTTTTTCAATTTCAAATCTTGGAGAATATGCTCACCTTCTTTTCAAGATACTTGATCCCACCACCCCTAACATTTCCTCTTCAAAAATCTTAACTTGTCCAGTGACAAGTTCTTAATCTATCTTCCTGCAACACTCAACACCAGTGACCACTTCCTCCACCCTTGGCCCCTGGACATTACCCTCTCCTGTCAGTCATGGCCCCTTCTCTTTACATGATGATTTTTAAATTTGTGTCTCCAGTCTGAATATCTCTGACAAAGTTCAGGTTTCAACTGCATCCTGAATATAGATGGCTCCTAGATATCTCACTGGTGCTTCAAATTCAATGTGTCCAAAATCAAACTTAGCAAATTTGCTGTGCCTGCACTGTGTGCAATTAACCAGCCAACTTTGCATACCAAGAAAGACCTTCTTGAAGTTGGTAGGATCCTGTAAGATAGTATTTCCATTAGTAGGGTACCAAGGCCTCCCCTCTGAGTGATCCAAGTTGTTATTCAGCCAAGACCACCTTGAGTGAGCCACAACCTTTGACTCAATTGGCAACCCAGCTGTAGGCAGGCAGAGGTTACCGGTAGCCAAAATTCTTGTGACAAATGAATTACTACAAAATATTCTTAAGCTAATAACATAATGGCTGAGAACACCATGTGACTACAATGCAAAAGAAGTGCTGGGATGGCCTCCCTCGTAGAAGCCAGTGTGCTTCCCAGTACCTAAAGGTTGTAAACCACTCCTCTTGAGGTGATCATGGAAACAGTAGTTTAATTTTGATTTAAGCAGTATCTCTACTAATTAAATAATGCTTCTTTCTCCTCCAGGACTGGGTTTCAGATAAAAGCTGGTTCAACCTCATAGTTGCCAAAGCAGGGGTCATCATCTATCTGGAAGCTGGGGAAGAAAAACTGGAGAGGGTCGATAGAAAGAACTGACACCATCTGACCTTAAGGAGAAAGTTCAAATTGTTTAGTAGTGTGAGTCCCAGTGATTGAGAAGAAAATAAATCAGATCATGAGAAAACTGAATGCCTGGAGTTGCTATCCTTGTGGAATTCTATAATGGAAGATGTAGTGAGGTGAACTTAAGCCCTCAGGCCTCTGCCCCCAAGGGGCCTACTGCAGCAACAACTGGTTTCTGCAGTTGTGCTAACTGCAGGACATTTTTATTCTGCTACGGTGAGAGAAGCTAGCTGAAACTAGAAGGGGTTTTTAGAGGTTGTGCGAGCTTGAGGATTAAGAGATGGAATAAAACTATGAAAGAATGTCTAATTCAGGAGTTTTATTTTGTAATATTGTGTGTACTATAACCCTCCCCTTCATCTTCCCATCAAGCATTCAGTAAAAATCTATGTTACTGCCATGGTTTTAAAATTGGATTCCTCCCCCCCCTCCTTTTTTTATTTAATTTTGTTTTTTAATTATGCATTTACAGGGTCTCAAAGTCAAATTATATTAAAAGGTGCATTCATAGAAGATTTACTTTCATCCTGCCCCCTCTACCCTGTTCCTTCCCAGTAACACCCAAGAGCCTCACAAATCACAAACATCCCCCTAAAAAAATGTTTTCCTTGGTCAATTCAGCCCCAGGGCTTCACTGGTATAGCAGAACCCACAACTCTAAACATCAGGTAGTAATAACTGTTTAGGCCCAGAGAAGTACTTCACCACATCTCATAACCCATGTTCTGAAAACATGAGGCAACTGTGTCTGAAAACCATGAAGATCTGTGGTATATGTGGAGTGGATTTGAGCAGTTGAAGCCCTTAGTTAAGAAAATAAATATATTATTTAACTAATCAAATCCTCTTGCTTTTCTTCCTGTTCCAATTGTTATTCTGGAAGTACTTGAAAATTAATGCAGTGGTTGCAATAGTGGCTGAGGAACATTTGCAATATCAATTCATATTCTTAAAATTTTGTGTATATGTAAGTCCAGATAAAACAAGCATACATGTTTAATTGGTTTTAGCCCTTTTTTGACTTCAGGAAAGGACTGGGGAAAAAAAGCAACTTACACTTTTAGGCATTTATAAGATTATTGAAGACAAGTCCATGATAACAGGACTCATATGTTAGTAAAGATAAAGTTGAACAAGCCAGAATTTTCACCAAAAATTCAGAACCTTTTTTTGTGCCATGTATCCTATATGACACACAGTTGAACTTGTTACTAGACCTGACCTCAATTGTGCTAATCACAATGACATTCTTTGGAAAATGAAAAGATTATATACAATATTTTCTGAATCTGCTCAAACATAAAATATCTTGAAAAAACACATTTGGCCTCACGACCACTCTTGGCCATGTGATGGGAACACTGACTAAATGCTGTTAAAACGAGTAGACTTAATTTAGACAAGATACTAAAAGAACTTGAAGAGTTAAGCAAAACAATAGAAGATTCTCAAATAAAGAGCAACTCATGGTCTCAAGTACAAAATTAAATTTCTCTTGAATATGCACTACCCACAGATATTTGAGATATCTGTTGCTTATTATTAACAATATTGACAAACGCTTAACAAAAAAATCTAAATTTGACTGCTTTTGTTTGTTTGTTTTAAAGTTGATGAACCAATATTGATACAATATCATTAGTAACTGTAGTCCATAGTTTACATTAAGGTTCACTCTTTGTGTTGTACATCATATGAGTTTTGACAAATGTATAATGCCATGTATCTACCATTACTGTATCATACAAAATATTTTTATTGCCCTAAAAATCCCCTGTGCTCCACCTATTCATCATTTTCCTCCTCTCAACCCCATTCCTGCCCCAACCCCCAGCTCCTAGCTCCTGGACATCACTGTCATCTTTACTATCTCCATAGTTTTGCCTTTTCCATAATATCATATCATTGGAGTCACACAGTAGATAGCCTTTTCTTATCCAAATACCAACCAGGCCCCACCCTGTTTAGCTTTTGAGATCAGACAAGATCTGGCGCGTTTAGGGCAGTATGGCCATAGACAGACAGTACGTAGCCCTTTCAAATTAGCTTATTTCACTGAGTAGTATGAATTTAGGGTTCCTCCATGTCTTTTTGTGACTTGATAGCTCACTTCTTTTTATCCCTGAACAATATTCCATCATATGGATGTACCTACCAGTTTGTTTGTCCATTCACTTATTGAAGAACATCTTGGTTGCTTCCAAGTTTTGGGAATTATGAATAAAGCTAGTATAAACATCCATAAGAAGGTTTTTGTATGGACATAAGTCTTCAACTCATTTGGGTAAATACCGAGAACGATTATTTGATCATATGGTACAGGTATGTTTGTAAGAAACTGCTATACTAACTTCCAAAGTGGCTGTACCATTTTATATTTCCACTAGCAATGAATGAGAGCTCCTGTTGCTCCACATCCTCTCCAGCATTTGGTGTTGTCAGTGTTTTGAATTTTAACCATTCTAATAGGTGTATAGTAGTATCTCATTGTTGTTTTAATTTGCAATTCTTCAGTGACAAATGACGCTGATGTTTTTACATTTGGATATTTATTGCTATCTGTAGATCTTCTTTGATGGGGTGTTTGATCAAGGTCTTTGGTGCATTTTTTAACTGAATTGTTTATTTTCTTATCATTAGGTTTTAAGTGTTCTTTGAACATTGTAAATTTGGATACCAGTTCTTTAGCAGATACATGTTTTGCAATATTTTCTCCAGGCTATGGCTTGTCTTTTCAGTCTTTTAACAGCATCTTTCACAGAACAGAAGTTTTTAATTTTTATGAAGTGCAACTTATCAATTTTTTCTTTCATGGATCATGCTGAAAATCATTGCCAAACCCAAAATCACTTAAATTTTCTCCTATGCCATCTAGAAGTTTTATAGTTTTGCATTTTACACATACATCTATGAGACGGAGTTAATTTTTGTGAACCATGTAATGTCCATGTCTAGATTTTGTATGTGACTGTACACTAGTTGTTTTACTTTCAAAAGGATTAAATAATTCTTTTTAAA
This sequence comes from Rousettus aegyptiacus, assembly GCF_014176215.1. NCBI lineage: Eukaryota > Metazoa > Chordata > Mammalia > Chiroptera > Pteropodidae > Rousettus > Rousettus aegyptiacus. The sequence goes on along the minus strand of NW_023416308.1, from coordinate 35,099,892 downwards.
TTTTTAAATACTTTCTAAGTCTAAAAAAGCTTCATTTTAATATACTATAAGGAAACCAAGCTTGATAGTACACTCCGCTGGCAAAGCTCTGGGAAAACAGGCACTCCTATACATTTGCTAGTAGGAAAGCAAAAATGTTACCACCCAAACTGAGAGGAGTTTGGCAACATCTACAATATCTACATATGCATTATTACAAGACTGCAGTAATCAAGACACTGTGGTACTAGCATAAAAACAGATATTCATAAAGATCAGTGGATAGAATAGAGAGCCCAGAAATAAGCTTTCATATATATATGTTCAAATGATCTTTAACGAGGGTGCCAGGACCACTCAATGTCCCCATTCAGACAGTCTGTTTAACAAATAGCGTTAGAAAAACTGGATATACACATGCAAAGCATGAATTTAACACTTATCTTATACCATATACAAAAATTAACTGAAAATGGAATACAGATCTAAACATAAGAAACAAAATTATAAAATTCCTAGAAGAAAACAGGAAAAACTCCATGACATTGAATTTGACAATGATTTATTCAATGTGACACTAAAAGTACAAGTAACAAAGAAAAAGTAGACAAATAGGACTGCATCAAACTTGGAGACTTTTGTGCATCAGGCAACACAATCGACAGAGTAGTGGAGGCACCTACAGAGTGGGGAAAAGTATTTGCAGATGGTGTATCTAATGAGGGCTGGTGTCTGAAATGTGTGGAGAGCTCCTACAACTCAACCAGAGGATATCAAATGGCCCTACTGGGGGATGTATAGAGGACTTCAATGGACATTTCTCCAAAAATGATGTGCCTTTGGCCAGCAGGCATATGAGGGTGGTGCTCAGCATTCCAATCATCAGAGAGGTGATGGTAAGGCCAAGGTGGGATGGCTACTATCAAGGAAATAGCAGGTATTGGCAAGAAGTAGAGAGATGAGAGCTATTACACCCTGGTTGTGGGATTACAGAGTGGTGCAGCTGCTATAGAAAATCGTATGAAGTTTCCTCAAAAAATTAAAAATAGAACTATCACATAATTCGGCATTCTACTTCTGGGTATATATCCAATAGTATTGAAAGCAGGGTATCAAAGAGATATTTGCATAGCCATGTTCATAGCAGCACTATTCACAATAGCCAAGAAGTGGAAGCAACCCAAATGTCCACTGACAGATAAATGGATAAACAAAATGTGCTATATCCATACAATGGAATATTATTTGGCTATAAAAACAAATGAAATTCTGATACATGCTACAATATGGACAAAAGTTGAAAACATTATGTTTAGTGAAAGAAGCCAGTCACAATATGATAAATATTATATGATTCCACTCACATGAAGTATCTAAAGTAATCAAATACACAGAAACAGAAGGTAGAATGGTGGTTACTGCGAACTAGAAGGAGAAGGAAAGGAAGGGTTTTGTTTAATAGATATAGAACTTCCGTTTTTCAACAATGTGAATATGCTTAACACTACTGAACGGTACACTTAAAAATGGTTAAGATGGCAAATTTCATGTTGTGTTTTTTTACCACAATTTAAAAAATACAACAAAACGAAACAGTCTACATATGCTTTTACCCTTTGACCCAGCAATTTACTTTTAGGAATTTACTATTAACTTAAAACAAAATGAAAATTTATTGCAACACTATTTGTAATTGCAAAACATTTTAAACTTATCTGAAAGTCCAACAGGAGATTGATGGACAAAACTATGGTAGGTAAATCCAATGGAATACAATACAACTGTTAAAAGAAAAAAAGAATAAGGAAGATCTCCATAGTATAGGGTGATTTCCAGTTTACACTGTTATGTGAAAAAAACAAAGTGCAAAATATTAAATAGAGCATGGTACCTTTTGTGTAAGAAAGAAGATAATTAAGAAAACATTGAAAAAAAATAAAACACAGGAAGGTTAAACCAGAAAAATAATAAAATGAATTATCTACAGGGAGTAGGAGTGGAAAAAAGGGGTGGAAGGGATAGGAGAGGGAGTACCACTTCCTTGAGCATGCTTTTTTGTGTAAGTTTGACTTTTGGAAGCATGCTAATGCTCTACACATTTGAAAAATTAAATTAAACCAACAAAAATAACCCCAAAATAACCAAAACTGAATGCAAATAGAAATAAACAAACTCAACTATATTTCATATAAATAACGCAAGCACACAGAAAACAGGGAAGGAAGAACTATATGCCCTGGGGGGAAGGAAGGTCCTCTTGAGCTATTTTTATTAGCTTTGTTTTTCATAGTGGTATAAGCGTAGCAATACTGAAATATTGTTGGGAGCCAGAATATTTTCTTTGGAAAGAAGACAGAAATAAGGAATGCAGGAAAGCAAGGTAGAACTCCATGGAGCTAGATTACAATTGGAAGTTATCAGTATGAACGTGTGTTTTCTAATACACATTAGATATTAGATATATTAGATACCCAGTATATTAGATGTATATTATATATACGATATATACATTTTTCCCCTAGCTCTGTCCACTGAAAGGACCTAGATGCAATGATACCCCAGTAGCAATGAGCATACCTAGTGCCCAGATCTTAGTTTCTAACTATCATTCCCCACAAAAAGGAACCGCAGTTCCTTGGGGGAAATGGTTGGTTACAGAGCTAGAGCAAAGAAGCTGAAAGATGAACGTGGAACATCTTGTTGTGCCGGAAAGAAAGAAAGCAGTGCCAAAATTTATGAGAGTAGGCATTGCCAAAGGACACAGGAGCCAGCTCAAAGATAGCCAAATCTGGGTTAATTTCAGCATCAAAATAAATAAGGACAGTAATGGAATAAAATCCATCCAATAAAATAGAAATCCGTGAGTCCAAACTACTAATAAAAAGATACAGGTAAACAAGTAAGTGAGAAAGGCTCTTCCTTAGAGTTGAATGCTAAGTGACACACATGGAAGGAGTCTGGAAGTAGAAAATCATCATTTTGAAACCATTATAGTAAAAACTGGTTCCGGCCAGAACCATCAAGGGGTGCTAGGGTACATATTCCTTATGTAGTATTCCGGTCTAGGGTACATAATCATCATTTCGGCACAAGGATACAGCAGATAAATTCAAACTGACAAACAAGAAAGACAAGTCTGAGAAACTGTTGCAGTTTAAAGGAGAGCAATGAGACCTAAGGGCTAAATGCAACAGAGAATTCTGGAATGCATTCTGTAGTATAGGGGCAAACAAATGCCACGATAAATGTTAGTGGAACTCCTGTCAAACTGGAAGGTGAATTATAGATTAGAAATGCTTTGTATTAGTTTAAATCTTTTCAATTTGATAACTGTATTGTGGCTGTATAGGAGAATAATCTTTTAGGAAATTCTGAAGTATTAAGTTAATTTATCTTAGATATTTTGTTGACTTTAAATCATACAAAAATCATAGTTTTACATATTTTTTAATTTTGTCATTAGTATATTTGCGCACAAACTACTGTCCTGATTCATAAGGAAATAATTATACATATGTACACACACATATCAGATAAAATGTTCAAAAATTTTTAAATGTATTTAAAAAGTTAATTTAGAGAGAGAGAAATTTAAAAAACAAAAAATGCGACAAAATGTTAATAATCTGTGACTCTAGGTAAAGGATATACAAGGACCCTGTATTATCCTTGCACCTTTGCTGAATGTTTGAAATTATTTCAAAATAGAGTTAAATATATACATACGGAAACAAAAACAATAACATAAAAATGTTTGCATGGCCATAAAGGAAAAGATTCATACACAGATAATCCTCAAACTAATTTCTATAGTGAGTATCTTCTAGTCATAATTAAGTTACAGTCTCAATTGAAGAGAGAGTTGAAGAAATGTAACGACATACTGCTCTTTGGGGTTTTCTTTATAATACCTCAACATTAAAAAATTTGAAAAAGTAAACTTACGGAACACCAAATGGCTCTACATACTACTTTAAGAGATGGTGAAAATTACAATATAAATGATAAAGATTTGTATAATGAAAAAATATTTTCTGATATAATATTTATTATATGTAACTTCTTTACAATATTTGAACATGACATATAAAATTTATGATTCAATTCTGAATCTAAGTATTGCTTTTAAAAATATTAGTAACAATTTCAGTGTGGGGTAAAGTTTCTCCAAATTGAAACTAAGTTTTTAAACATCTAAGAAAAACAATAACTCAAGAAAGGTCAATTAATTTAGCATTACTGGCAATAGAATATACATTATCAGAAAATTTTTATTATAACAATATAATTAGAGACTGCTGAAATTCAAGCAAAAAAATTAATTTAATGAAATACTTATGTAACAGTTTATGAATTTTGTATAACATTATTATCTATCCAAACAGTGCTGACCCATCATGAGAACACCCAGCTATGTGCAATAATTAATTTATCTTCGATATTTTGTTGACTTAAAGTCATACAAAAATCATAGCTTAAAAAATTCTTTGATTTTGTCATTAGTATATTTGTCAAAGTAAGTGGATAGAGCGTATTTAACAGTTAGCTTTCAAATAATTCAAGTATTTCAACATATGAGGTGAGCCTTCATTTGTATTCTGACCTGGCCACACAAATATTAGGGGTGGCTTATTCCTGCCATCTCTCTTTAGGTAATTATTTTTATTTGATTTTGGTCCTTTCATTTTTTTTTTCTATTTGAAAGTACAAGTAGAGACATATAATATATAAAATGTTCATCCATTCTCATACAAGAGATAGTGTTCTATATATACAATGTTCTATACCTAGCTTTTTAATTTAAAGTTACTATATATTCTGGAGATCACTCCATATCAGCATATAAAAAGCATCTTTATTCTTTTAACAACTGCATTCTACTCCACTGTGTGGAGTTTTTTCAAAGATTGTTTTCAAGGCACTCAATAAAGTGTTGTGCCGCATCTCAAGTTCAATGTGGGAAAAAGCGGAGGATGCAAAGAGGATCTCAGTCACACGTGGGTGACATAAGAAAAGAAGTCCCCCTCACGCTTTATCTCTCATTCTAGTGTGAGGCTCTTAGGATCAGATGAATTGACTTGCTGAAAGTTAAAATAAGGCCATACACATTCTGCGTGTAGAGGCAGCATCCAGAGAGGGACTGGATGTTTCCATCTCAAGTCACGTGAGGGAGAGGACGAAACTGAGAAGAAAAATGGGACCCTGGAAAGTGGGGCCTTTTGTCTTTCCCCCTGGGGGCTGAACTATGATGGATCTAAACTGGTTTGTGGATGTCCCCCTGTTTAAAACTATTCATGCCATGTCCTGTTCTAGATAATTTACTATGGTTTACAAATCCTCTGTAATCTGGCCTCACGCCTCACTAAACTCATTCCTGCCTTCCAGGTTATGAACAAACTGCTACTAGTCACCTGCACATAACATGCTATGTAACACTTTAAACAGCACACATTACGTTCCATTTACCTGGTTACCTATCATTTCCTAAAATGAAATCTTCTTTGACCACCCAGGCTGGATTAAGTTACTGTTTTATGTGCATATTTGCACCCTAGTACTTGGCATATTGTATTATAATTGTTTATGTCTCTGTCCCCCTCACTGGAGAATAAGTTTTCTAAGACGAGGACCTTGTTCTAGTTATTATCCTATCCTATCTCACAATATCCTTGTTCAGAGTAATGGGATAGAGAAGGGAACCACCACAATGCCCTTTTCCTTCACCTCAAATATTCTCTATCCACAAGTCATCTTTATTTTTACTACAGTGCTGTCATCTTTCAGAAAAAAATTGAAATGAGGCCCAAGAGTCTGATTTCTCCAACTCATCAATCCTGCTTCTCAGTCCCCAGATATTCCTACCTACGTAAGATGAGGTAATAGTTCAAACTAGGAGCACCAGGGGGCGCTCTCAGGCAAAGAAGAAATGGTGAAACCATTGTAAACCTAAGTTCCAATTTCATCACATTTGGCCATTGCTCAAGAACCTGCAGTAGCTCCCCATTGCCGACTCTATGTTAAGATCCAAGTTCCTCCCTCATTAGTAAATCCAACATGTATGTACCCTCTACCCTGCTGAATTCTAGTTAGCCATGTAACACTCTTTATTGAGTAGCAGCTATTTGCATAAGGGTGGTTCCAACAGTGGCTAAAGCTCTCCTCAAGGTACTCCAAGTAAACATATAATGAAAATGAGAGTACTGGGCTTTCTCTCCAAATATAATTTCAAACCATGTTACCTAGCCTCCCATTCAGTCCCACCTTCTAGCCAAAAGACTACTTTGAAACTTCTTATAGAGAAATTCTGCAGTTGTCATTTCTTCAGTCTCATTCTTCTCTCTTTGCATGGGCCGTTTCCCTGCCTAGAATGATCTTTCCTCACTCCTGCCCTACCTAAACCTAACTTCTCATTGAAGCCTCCGTGATTCCAGAAAGTGTGGCTGGTCCTGGCTAGCGCAGGCAGAGGCTCACATTCTCTTTTCTGAATCCCTATTGCACTTCCTGTTTACACCACATCATTCAGTGGTATTCAATCCATGACTTTCATTTTCATTATATGTTTACTTAATACAGCTGTAAACTATTATAGGCGTGATGCACAGGTTTTAGAGTTAGATAAATTTTGGTTCAAATTTTAGTTCCTTGGGGTGATGAAAAAATTCTGGAACTAGACAGTAGTGATGATTGCATGACATTGTGAATGTACTTCATGACACTGAATTGTACATTTAAAATGGTTAAGAGGATAAAGTTTATGTTATATGTGTGTTATCACAATAAAATAATGTAGTTCCAGCACTCCCAGGCTATTTGCCTTTAGGTCATGTAATTCTTTGTACTTTTTTTTTTTTTTTTTGCAAAGATCAAATAAGTATCAGTGATAAAAATGACTCTTAAGTGAAACATCTAAGTTGTAGAGCACCGTACAAATGTTAGATATGATTAGCTTCTTCCTTCATTTTGAGCACTGCCATGTTCCCTCTGAACAGCTACTGTTCAGTCATTTGCCCAAGGTGAACAAAGTGACAGGACTGCCTCAGAGCCACTGACTGATTCCTTCATGGAGTTTACAGCAAGCTGTTTAAGACCCAAGTTGAACAAGCACTTTCCTGTATGACAGGAATGTGAAGGGAACTTGCCACGGGAGAGCACAGCCTGGTCTGATCTAGTCTTGAACTTTTCTCACTCCAAATCCTGTATTCTCTCCACCTTTCAAGTTCTCTTGAAGCCCCAGCCGCTGGGATGTGGGTCAGGGAGGCAGGGAGGGAGCAGACTCCAGCTTGCCTCCCCTCTTTTCTTTCCTCCCACCTTTCCCCACTCCACCAAGATCAGCTGTGGCAACTACAGCGGGGTCATAGGCCCTACCAGGGATGCAGTGGAACAAGGCTCCCTCCTCCAGTACTCCTCCTGGGTTGCTCCAAGCTCAATGCGAAAGGGAAAACTAATGTAGAAGTGGCCTTCAAGTAGGTGAGGTTCCCAGAGACCCAGAACTAGCATCCCTAGGTTTCCCATTTCTCTCCTGTAGACTAGCTGGCCATTCCTCAGGGATAATTCAAAATCAAATTTAAACAGCTTTCTGGGGACATTCCTCCCTCTACCCCAGGGTTGGTGGTATTTTGGAAAGCGGATATGTAATTCTCTGCGTGGGAGAGGTGTAACCTCCCAGTATCCTGTTCACATCCCTCTTCCCTGGCCCACAACATGCTTCATTCCCAAAATTTAAGGTGGGAGGAGCAGGTGGGAAAGAGTTTAGGCCCTCAGAGGCCAGAGAACTGACATCCAGGATTGGAGGTGGGAGGGTCCATTATTAGAGATGACAGGTGTGGGTCCCGCAGAGCTAGAGGGAGACTCAAAAAACCCCCACCACTGTCCCAATGCTGAAATCCTGGCTGGAGGGTCCTACTCTTTCCTTGACAGATGGGATAGCAAGCAGACTGAATCAAGCTGCCAGCCCTGTGCTGGGAAAGGCCTGGAGACAGGATTCTGAGCTTCCGGAGAGCCCCAGAGTCCCCCGCCTCCATACACACACACCATGCCCCACCCAGCATGAGCCTCTCTGGCCCGGCCTGAGGCTGGGTCTGAGCATTTATGGTAATGTTTGGGTTGCTGCAAGTTGCAGCCAGATACCCCGCCTCCCCGCAGCCTCCACTGGGCAAGACCTGGGGAGCAGGGGCTCCTGGGATGCCTTGGGATCCCCTGGGCTGTGGCCCTGGGTGCTGGAGGGCTGTCCACTTGGAGAGGCCCCTGGGGTCAGAGGAGACAAAAGTGACAAACAGTCCCCTGGCTAAGGATTCAGCATGATGGGGACCAGGATGGAACGGCTGTGGATACCCTCAACACCCCCCTACACTCTGTCCCCTCCCTCTGACCGAAGGGTCCCTCCTCCCCAGGAAGAGTTCCTGTACATACATCCACATCCTCTTTCTCCTCTCCCCCAACTCCTTGGCAGGAAAGGGGCTGAGAGGAGAGGCCAGCAGCTCCCAGGGGAGTCATTGGAATGCTGGGAGCCTGGGAACAGACCCTGCAGTTCCTGGGAAAGCCAGGGTATGGGAATCCTACCCATAGCCCCCTCCCCAGGATGGCCCACTGATGCCAGAGACCCTAGCTCCCTAACAGGGGGCTTTGTGTGAGTGGAAAACCCTCTTGTCCAAGCCCCAGCCTGGCTGGACCCCAGAGTTCAGTAGGCCAGCTGTGATGAAAACCCCCGCCCCCCACCCTTCTCAGGCCCTGCCTGCTCTGACATTTGTAAGGAGCCATTGTGCTGCTCACCCCCTCCCCCTCCCCTTTTCTGGACCCCTGTACAATGGGGCCTTTGCCGCCTCCAGCACTCAGGGTGGAGATGAACTCACTCACGTTTGTTCCAAGTTTAAAATAGCTCCTCCCATCCCCCAAAGTCACCTTCCTCCTCCACAGTGTTTCTGGAGCCCACCTCAATCCAGACAGGTACCCCCTCCCTCCTGTTCTATGTCAGGTGTGAAGGAAATGGGTGACAGTGTGTCTCACCAGGATAGGGGCTGCTTCCCCCCATTCAATCTCTTCCCCACGTCTTCCACCCAGCCCCCCAGTATCCGGTTTCCTGCCATAATGATGTCCTCAGCAACAACTGCCCTCACCTACCTCCCACCCTGTTTTTTGTTCCCTCCACACATTTTCCTCCCAATTAAGACCCCCATTCTGGAAAAATTCTCCTACCTCCCCTACAACCCAGATTGAACCCTATTTTCCAGCCAGTCAAGGGGGTTTCCCAGCCTCTATTATTGCCAAGATTGCTGGGCCACCCTCCTCCACCTCTAGCTCCTTCTCATTACAGCTGCAAACTTGTCTTCATCAGCTTCCTTCCTCTGTCCAGCCTGCCCCTTCTCACATCCTCCTGACAGAGGCTCCTGGACCAGAAGGGTGGGTGGGAAGCCACTGTGTCCACCGTGCCAGAGCCGAGGAAGGGCTCCTAGGTTCAGATTTCACCCCACTAAGCCTCTGAGGCAGATCCATCCTTGTCTTTTTACCTCCAACTCCACTGCAGCTGTGACTCCACTCTTCTCCACTTCTCCTTAAAATGAAATGAAAGCTCCACCCGCCCTTGAGACTTTAGCTGAGAGACCCAGAACATGGCCAACACCCTGTCCAGCCTCAGTGTCTCTGCCTGTGGTCAGACCTATGCCAGAGAGACACAACAAAGGGCCTTCCACAGAGCAAGTCCTCTCGTCTGAATAGCCCAGGTCTACCATGGGGGTTCAGGAAAGCAGCCTTCCTATCCCTTCCTTCTGCAGAGAAATCAAACAAAGAATTAGGACTCTGGCCTGGGGCCTCTTCTTCTGACCTTGGCCTACCTCTGGATAAAGGTGCTTCTAACCTAGTCCAGGAGTGAGAGTCTCTGCTGGTAGAAGACCCATCATTGCCTCCTTTGTCTCCCCTCCTGCTGGATCTCAATCCTCTTGCTGCGAATTCTTCCTCTGTACCTTCTCTTTCCTGTGACTGCTGAAGCTCTATCTTCTGGCATTTTAGAGGGGCTAGAGAGCTGCTCCCTCTACACTGTTCTGCCCATTTCCTTCCTGTTTCCAGTCCACTCTAAATCCCCTCTGAAGTTTTGACCTCTCTGGTGCGCCCCTCATTAAGTCATCCCAATATGTCTGCCCCCTGTTTGCTCAGATTGTCCCATGCTACTTGCTTCATTAAAGGACAATCTCTTGTGTTTATTTGGTGGGGCCAAGTAGGGAAAGGATGTCACTCTGGCCTCTAATCTCATTTCCCCTTCACTGCAGAGATAGCTTCTCTACCCCCACCTCGCTTCACTCTCCTCAGGCAGAATAATTCTGAACTGACTGTCCTTGGTGGTTAGCTGGCATTGTTTTCAGGCTGGAGAGAGGAGAATAATTAGTTAATGGTGTTAAGGGAAAGGGGAGAGGGGAGAGGAAGTGGAGTTCCACGCCCAGCTTTGAGCTTGTCAGGGCAAATAGCATCCTTCAGCCATTCCTGCTCCTGCCTCTGCAGACAAACGAGCTCATCCATTCCACTCTGGGCCCTAGGCCAGTCCATACATTCATTCTGGGAGACTGGGAGCCATGGTCCTTGTCTTTCTCTCTTCACCCTGGCTCCAGGCCCCTGGCTTGGCCAGCTTGGCACGGCCCCTGGCTGGAGACTAATGGAGAGGGAGGAAGGGATTAGCAAGGTTCTGAAAGAAAGAAAGGCTGATGTGGTTTGCGAGTCATCTCTGCATCATCAAAACACCATCTCAGAGCATTTTCTCAAGTCACCTGTCCATCTCTGGTGTTTGCTGCCTCACCCTGCTCCTCCCCCAACCAGCAGAAAGTCTGCCAGGCTAGGTGACAGGCCTCCACCCCAAATCTAAGCCCCTATTTGACCCTCCTTGCTGAAGGAGTTCCAAGGACCAGGGTGCTGGGTCTCTTTGAGGCAAGAGCCCATTCCACTTCCCAGAGCCTTAGTTCAAGAAGCCAGGAGAAGGGGAAGAAGGGGAGTTGTAGATTCCCCTCCTGCCAGGCTGTCTGAAACTAGATGTGACTCCTCCCCCTCCCCCACCCCCAGGTGCTGAGCTCTTGAGCTCCCATCTATGATCTATCTATGGATTTGGGGGAGCCTGGAGGTGGATGGGTTGAGAGGGGTGGAGCCTTGCTGCAGGGGGTCCTTTCAACTATCAGAAACAGCAACAGATTTTCAGGGTTCAAGCTGCAGTCCTTTCACATATTAATTCTTTCTTCCCCTCTTTTCTTCATTCAGGTGAGGGGAAACTAAGTCCAAAGCTAAGTTCAATGAGTGAAGAGGGCAAAAAACAATTCAAAAGGCCTGGACTTGGACGAGTATGAAAACCTTGGGCCAGTGAATTCAGCTACCTCCCTCCTTCCTTCAGTCAAGGACAGACTTACAGGAGTTTAAGTTTGAAAGGACAGCCCATAAGGCACCATCTCCACTCCCCAATACCTCTCAGTCTGTGGGATCTGGCCCAGGGTTCTTCCCTCAAAGCTACCAGGACTGCGAGGCGTGGGGGCAGTGCCAGGCCGGCAGCAGCCACAATGGTGCAATCGTTCTGGGAAGCGACCGTGGCCGGCCGATTTCTCTGTGGCAGGGGTCCGGCCGGGTAGAGGAGAAGGCGGGGAGAGGAGCCTGAATGGAAGGCCCCCACTGAGGACACCAAGGCCGGCTGGTAGATGCAGAGCGAGGGTGAAGAATCGTCGGTTCTGACCGGAACGACTCTGGGCATCCGAGCCAGCTTTTCCTTGCTACCGCCTCAGCCGCTCTGCTCGGCCTGAGACACCTGTCTCTGCCCCCTCACCCTTCCCTAGCTGGGGGCTGGGAGGCAGGCTGTGGCCTGCCTCTGCGCGGGGTTGCTCCACTCGACTCCCGGCTTCGCGGCGCGGGCCCCGCCACACACTCAGGGCGGGGGCGGGGGGCTGCGGGGCGGGGCCTCCCGGGGGCCAGGGCCCCCCCCGCCCCCCTGACGTAAGCCCGGGCGGCCGCGAGCTCGCTCACTTGGCGCTCTCCCTCAGGCCGGGAAGCATGGGTCTGTCCAGGCTTGTCTGCGCCTTCTTACTCGCCGCCTGCTGCTGCGGTCGCCACGCCGCGGGTGAGTTAGATCGCTTGGGGGCCTGCCCTGTGAAGGGCCCGGCCGGGGGTCTTCGGCGGAGCGTTCCGGGAGCGGATCTGGCTTCGCGGCGGGGGCCGGCGCTTTGCGCTCCAGCACGCGCCGCTCCTTCCCGGATCCCTGGCGCACAGCACTCTTCTTCGCATTCAGTTTGCAGCCTCTAATTCGAGTGTCCCCGGAGCAAGAGTAGGAGGCGGGAGGAGGCTGCCGCCCGGGGTGAGGAGGAGTAGAGCCGAGCCTCTTGGGGCGCTGGGGAGAGCTCTTCTTTAGGTACTTACTCTGGGCGCCTGCAGTTGGAGCGGTGACGGGAGGCGCAGCTAGAGAGTATCATCCCCAAATCGTAAATTCCGCTCCCGCCTGTTGCTGGAAAAGGCAGCTTTCTTAACTGGAGGGGGTGCTCCGACCCCTCCTTCTCCCGCCTGGGCTTCGAGCCAGGCTGGAGGTAAACGAGGCGGGGAGGGACGGCGGTTCCCACCCGAGTTGGGCGTTGGCAGGGGCTGGGGGACGGTGCGGGTCGCCTCGCGTGTACCGGGTGATGGGCTCACAGGTGGCAGAGACGAAGGATTGAGAGTTCCCAGAGTGGAAGCGCCCCTGACTTGTTACATCTCCAGGAATGGGACCGCATTTAGGTGGGAAGAGCGCCTGTGCACGAATTCCTGGGAGCCGGACCTCCCGGGTCCACGCTGCCCTTGTATGGCCCGCAGTGGGGTCGCGTGTTTCTCTTGGCTCCTTCCAGCAGACTGCAGCCGCTCTCCAGCTGGGAAAGGGGAGGGCTAGGCAATACCCAGGTCGCTGGCCTGATGCCCAGTGCCGACAGCGTCCCTGGGGTACCCCTGGCTGCTGACTTCCCAAGCTGACTGTATTTCTGGAGAAAGGGCTAAACGAGGCTCCACAACGGCAGGAAGTTCAGCCCCCACCCTGCCCTGCTCTTCTAGCTCTGGGGAAACAAAAATCAGGCATCTGAGGCTTCTGCTCAGGGTCGGAAACCACTTCGTCTGTCCTTGTCCAGAGCCAGCCCAGGGCAACAACCCAGGCATCCCAGAATCCAGCCAGATGAGATGGAGTGACATCACCTCCTCACAGGGCAGCCAGCACGCTGGCACCACTGACGTCATTCCTGCCCACTGCCTGGCCCTTGCCTTGACCCCTGGGGGTCACTCTAACCCCTCCCCACTCACAAGACTCCCAGGATGGGGTCCCAGGAATGTGTAGGATGTTGATGGAGGTGCTGCTTAGGGAGCTTCTGGCTAGGATTGGCCTACTGAGTCTTGTGAGGAATTCGAGGAGGGTATTTGGGGGGCAAAAGGTAGTGATGTCTTCTTCTGGATGTGAGAGCACAAAGGGGCTTGTGTGCCCCAGCCTGGCACATGCCTTACATTCCCAAAATCTGAGATCACTCAGAGAGGGGGGGCCCTGGAAGGAAAGGAGCCTTCCTCTTGGCCCAGAGCCTGGGTTGCCCCTCTGCCAGCCTCATCTGGGAGATGCCTGGTGCTCAGGGTCTCTGCTTCAATGACCAGAGATAACCATCCCAACTGCTTTGAACTGGGAGAAGGCTGGCCGGGTGCAGAGGGTAGAGAGTGGATTGAAGGTTAAGAGAGGACAGAGGCCTCTTCAGACTCTCAAAGTGGCAGGAAGAACAGCTGCAGAGAGGGGAGGGGATGGAGAGCAGCTGGAGCTGACACAACTGCTGAAGTGTTCCTCCTCCCTCACCTTCAGGTGTGCCTGGAGAGGTGGAGCAGCCTGAGCCTGAGCTGGTGGAGGTAGAAGTGGGCAGCACAGCCCTTCTCAAGTGTGGTCCTTCCCATTCCCAGGGCAACTTCAGCCATGTTGATTGGTTTTCTGTGAGTGCTAGGGCTCCAGAGAGGGCAGTGGGGTGGGGGAGGGGAGGTGGTGGCTGTACCCTTCATGTAGGCCCAGGACCCCCACCTCCTCTACCACCCTCCCCTTAGGTCCACAAAGAGAAGCCGACACTCATCTTCCGCGTGCGCCAGGGCCAGGGTCAGAGCGAACCTGGGGAGTACCAGCACCGACTCAGCCTCCAGGACAAGGGGACTACTCTTGCCCTGACATATGTCACCCCCCATGATGAGCGCATCTTCCTGTGCCAGGGCAAGCGCCCTCGGTCCCAGGAGCACCGCATCCAGCTCCGTGTCTACAGTGAGTGCCCCATCTGATAGGTGTACCTTGTGGGCAGTGGGTCATATGAAGTGCCGGTCTCATGCTCCTCTTCATTTCTCTCCCTTGCAGAGGCTCCAGAGGAGCCAAGCATCCAGGTCAATGCTTTGGGCATTCCTATAAACAGTAGGGAGCCTGAGGAGGTGAGATATGCCAGGGTGGGTAGGTGGTAAGTAGAAGCTAAGGCGGGTCTTGGTGGGGTCTCAGGGCAGGGAAACTCACCCTGTCCTTCTTAGGTTGCTACATGTGTGGGACGGAATGGGTACCCCATTCCTCAAGTCGTTTGGTACAAGAATGGCCAGCCCCTGAAGGAGGAGAAGAACCGTGAGTAGCCCTCTCAGCCCTTTAAAGTCATGCTTATGGCACCACACACAGACCACCTAACATTTGATTTTACTTTTTTTTTAAGTACACAAGTGTTGCTTGAAAATATTATTATACGAATTTAAACCGTACAGAAAATCTAGAAGGAAGATTTCCTTCCTGCCCCAGAAGTAAGCTCTATCAATGTGTGTTCTTTTAAGCCTATTTCTATGTACTTACACATGTTAATAAATCTAGGAATATACAAGCTTTTGTTTTTTGTTAGCTAAATGAGTGGTTCTCAACCAGGGATGATTTTACTCCCCCTCCAGGACATTTTTCAATGTTTGGAGATATTTTTGGTTGTCACGAATGGAGGGGTGCTATTGGCATCTAATGGGCAGAGGCCGGAGATGGTGCTAAACATTCTACAGTGCACAGCACAGCCCCACAACGATCATCTGGCCGAAAACATCAGTAGTGCTGAGGCTGAGAAACCCTAACCTAAATAGTATTGTGTGGTCTACATTGTTATACACTTTTGTTTTCCTTTTGACAATGAGTCTTGGAAATCTTTCCAGGTTAGTCTATTTAGATCTACCTGATTATTTAGCCTACTGCCCAGGATTCCATAGGATGTATATAATGTAATTTAGTTAACCATTCATTAAGTGGACATCTAGAATGTTTCCTCATTTCTTTTTTCCATTTGAAGCACTATTTCCACACATCCTGGTATATGTGCGCCTGTGTAAGTGTTTGTCCAGGGTAGAAAATGAGCAGTGAAACTTCTGGGTTGAAAGGTGTCAACTTGCCATTTGTACCTTGCCCTTAGCAGGTGGTAGGGTCCCTTTAGGTCCCCCTTGCCAACCCTTGAGGAGACTGTGAGTGGTTTGGAGGCAGGGCTGAGGCCTGGCTCTTCTCCCCTTCCTCCCTGCCTAGGGGTCCACATTCAGTCGTCCCAGATCGTAGAGTCAAGTGGTTTGTACACCTTACGGAGTGTTCTCAAGGCACAGCTTCTTAAGGAGGACAAGGATGCCCAATTTTACTGTGAGCTTAACTACCGGCTGCCTAGTGGGAACCACATGAAGGAATCAAGGGAAGTCACTGTCCCTGTTTTCTGTGAGTACTAACCATTACACGGGGGCTGAGCCTGGGGGAGACACCTGCTAGCCTCTTCTTGCCCAGCTTGGGCAGTGTGAGCTGAGAGCTAGCCCCTTTGCTGTGCAGACCCAGCGGAGAAAGTGTGGTTGGAAGTAGAGCCTGTAGGAATGCTGAAGGAAGGGGACCGTGTGGAAATCAGGTGTCTGGCTGATGGCAACCCTCCACCCCACTTCAGCATCAGTAAGCAGGTGTGGAGGGCCTGAGGCCTGGTGCAGACAGGGAGGTAAGAGGGGCTGGAGGTGCATTCTGCTTACCCTTTCATCCTCTCCCAGAATCTCAGCACCAAGGAGATGGAGGAGGAGACAACCGATGACAATGGGGTCCTGGTCTTGGCGCGCGCCCAGAAGGAGCACAGTGGACTTTACGAGTGTCAGGGCCTGGACTTGGAAACCATGGCATCACTACTGAGTGGCCAACAGGAGCTGCTGGTGAACTGTGAGGGGCTGGGGCTCAGTTCCAGGGACCAGGCTGGGGCAAGAGGGACTCTGCCCTGTCCTGCCCCAAGCAGGCTGACATTGTTGCTGTGTCCCCAGATGTGTCTGATATCCGGGTGAGCCCCCCAGCCCCTGAGAGTGAGGAGGGCAGCAGCCTTACGCTGACCTGTGAGGCAGAGAGTAACCAGGCCCTTGAGTTCCAGTGGCTGAGAGAAAAGGTACCCTGGTGGCCTTGGGACTATGGGGTAGGTGGAGCTGGGAATGACCTCTGACATGTCTCTCACTCCAGACAGGCCAGGTGCTGAAAAAGGGGCCTGTGCTCCAATTACACAACCTGAAACGGGAAGCAGGGGGAGGCTACCGCTGCGTGGCATCTGTGCCTAGTGTACCCGGCCTAAACCGCACACAGCTGGTCAACGTGGCCATTTTTGGTGAGGCCCTCTTGGCAGAAATCAGGTGGCCCCTTGAAGCCACCCCAAGCTGTGTGGTTTCAAGCTCTTTGAGGACAACAAGCCACCCACTGCCCTGGGGCGCTTTGTGGGGATAGGGGAGGTTGGTTAATGTAGTTTGCTGCCTCACCCTACCCTCTGCCTTTCCAGGGCCCCCATGGATGGCATTAAAGGAGAGGAAGATGTGGGTACAGGAGAACGTGGTGTTGAATCTCTCTTGTGAAGCATCAGGACATCCTCGGCCCACCATTTCCTGGAATGTTGAGGGCTTGGTGAGCTGGCACATCTCATCTTTTTGTGCTCTTATTAATCCCTGCCCAGGCTTTGCTGCCATAACTGGACATCCTCCCCAACCCCTGAGCTGTGCCTCCTTCGTTGTAGACAAGTGAACAAGACCAGGATCCGCAGAGCATCCTGAGCATCCTGAATGTCCTTGTGACTCCAGAGCTGTTGGAGACAGGTGCTGAATGTGTGGCCTCCAACTCCCTGGGCAAAAACACTACAATCATTTTGCTGGAGCTGGGTAAGGGCCTTGTCCTGCAGAGTATGGCAGGAGCACACCCAAGCATAGACATCAGCTTGTGCTCTTCTTAACCCCTGTCCCAATCCATTTAACTGCTCTCCCAACAGACTCCAATAGTACCACTGGCCTCAGCATCTCCACTGTCAGTCCTCATACCAGAGCCAACGGTACTTCCACAGGTAAGCCAGGTCTGGCCCAAGAATAGGGCCATACCAGGGCATCTTCATTCTGCCCTGATCGTCCTTGGGAATTCCTGCCAGGAAAGGTGAGCATGGCTCATCTTCTGTCAGCCCTAGGTTGGGTGGGCAGAGAGTGACTAAAAGTGTCTTTGTGGGACAGAGAAAAAGCTGCCAGAGCCTGAAAGTAAAGGTGTGGTCATCGTTGCTGTGACCGTGTGCGTCCTGGTCCTGGCTGTGCTGGGTGCTGTCCTCTATTTCTTCTACAAGAAGGGCAAGCTGCCATGTGGGCGGTCAGGAAAACAAGAGATGTAAGCACAGTTCCTAGCACCCCGCCCACACCCCATCTCATGCTACCCAGCTTGCTGCCTCCTGGGGATGTTCCCCTGCCTGCCCCAGTGCCCACTTGCCCCTTAGGAGTGGGAGTGGGATACCGGGTCTGAGCACTCTCTGCTTTACTGCCCCACTACCTAGCTTCCATCACCCACGCCTCCGTTTCATTCATAACCTGTTTCCCTCCCCTGCGTTGGCCCCAGAACACCGAAGAGCTCATCACCTGGTCCAAGTCCTTCCCAAAAGCCCGTCCTTCCCTTGACCCTGAGTTGCCAACCTCTTGCCTCCCTCCCTCCTCCCAGCACGCTGTCCCCGTCTCGTAAGAGTGAATTTGTAGTTGAAGTTAAGTCAGATAAGCTCCCAGAAGAGATGGGCCTCCTACAGGGCAGCAACGGTGACAAGAGGGCTCCAGGAGACCAGGTAGGAGGCAGTTCCTATGGCCAGTGCCTGACACAGCCTCAGGGATTGGGAGCAACAGGGACTAATAGTTCTAATTCCCCTGAACACTAACACCTTCTGTCTTTCATTCTCTGTTTGAGGTTGGGAGCAGACCCTATCTCATCCTCATAACACTACTCACAGATGGTAGGGCCAGGCAAGTAGCTGAGGGACCCTGGAAAGGGTAGCTACCAAGACTGAGAGCAAAGACCCTGTCCCATCCCATCACCCTTTCCTGAACAGTCTTTGTGGCTCAGGTCATGAGGCACAAAGTGTGGCCCAGTCTGACTTGGGGGCTAGATTCTCCTCCCCTGCCCTGTCATATCCACCTTTGCCTCTTCGCTCCAGGCTGCTGCACCTAGTTCATCAGCTTATGCTTCAGTTCCTCCTCACTTCTAGTGCTCACACCCTGAACTCTGGTCACTATCTTCACATTCCCCTCTTATTTATCCTCTTCCTCCATTTTTTAGGGAGAGAAATATATCGATCTGAGGCACTAACCACTGAATCACACTGAACTCTCCTCCCTGCCTGGACATGTCCCCTGCTCACCCTCGTCTCCAGCACTCAGGATGGTCACTATGGCCTCTAAAGTGGATGACAGAGAAACCCCTGCTCCGGCTCACCTGCAGATCCCATTTCAGAAGGCCAATGGGCTAGGACCAGAACCATCCTGAGAACCTGATGTGGCCCTGAAAGCCCCCTCCTCAGGGACCAATCCACTACTATCTCAATTTGTTGAGTGATGCTCATCCCAAGGAGGAGACCTCAATATTCCAGTAATGGGTAGGAGTTTCTTATAGACTGTTTCCCTTTACACGTTATGGATGTAAATACTCGTCTTCTACCAGCAGCTATTGAATTAGGTAGCCTATTTATCTTGAGCTGATTTCCTGCCCCAAAGGCTGGCTTTGTAATTCTGTTGTGTCACTGAAGTGAAGATGCACTGAGCCCAGGCCCCTTTCCACTGGTAAAGTATGTTATTCACAATGGTTCTGGAGAGTACCCCAGCAGTTATCTGGAAGCAATTGCCTGCCTGGTTCGAGTCCCTTTTGTGACACTCCTTTCTCTGGGCAGCAGCCAGAAACTGGTGTTATTCCTTAAAAGATTTGCTGGGTGTATCTCATTGTCCCTGCAGTGTGGAAGCTGTGCACTATTTTTCAGAGTTAAGGCCATTGAGCCTGAGCTATATTTGTTTGGCTCCCATAGCCCTCTCAAGGGATAATTTGAGACTGAAAACTGAGAGTAGGGGACAGAGATGAGTTCCAGATGGTCCTTTATGGGGATTAAGGTTATACTAGCACCAAACTCCCACAAACTGAGCAGATGGGCCTAGAACCCAAGAGGGGCCCTAATGGGAAGATGGTACTTTATGGACGAGAAATGGGGGCCTGGCTAGATTTTGAGGTGTGTGTGTGTGCACGCACATGTCTGTATGTATATATGTTTTGTTGTGTGTAAATTTGCAGATTGTTTCCTTTATATGTGTATATACGTGAAAAATAAAGCTTAATTGTCCCAGAAATCTTATACTGCTTTTTATTTATCACGGAGCCATGGGGCAACCTGAGGCCTGCAGAATTGTAACTGTACAAAAAGGAACACAAAACCTTTTGCAGGTGGCAGCAGAGACCAGGGGTTACCTCCGCTTCTGTGCAAATGGCTCGAGCTCTGCCACGCAGGGTGATCCTCCTCCTGCTCTACAGCAGAGCTGCCCTGCTCTAGGCAGCTTGCAGGGCCTGGTAGGTTCTTGGCAAGGAGCTTTTGCCCTTTTTCTATGCTTTCCTGTCACTTAAACTTGCCGTTAATGTAGCAGTACAGACTTGCTATATGGTAAGTGGGCCTACAGCTGCCCAACGTTTCACTCCATCCCGTGAATGAACAAGAACTCAAGACTGCTACAACAAAAGAAACTTTATTTAAAAATATTTTTTACAGACATGGGTGCTTAAAAAAGCTCTTTAGTTAACTGTGTATGGAAATGAAAAAATTAATAAATAACATTAGTATAACAGACCTCTAAACATTAACACATTGGCAAAACAAAATGGTCTTAAAATGAAAATGAATCTTAAAGCTCTGCTCTTCTCTGTAAGAATATTTACCTTCTGTTTTCTTATTCTTTACATGTGAGAATGATTAAATACTACTAATATAAAAATTTTTTATATTAATAACACATTTTAAAATAGTCCACAAAAATCTCATCTAAGTTTTCATGTTTTAACACTGATATACAAATTGGGACTCATTCTGGAGAAAGCATCAAGTTCTCTCCAGCCCCACCCACATCAAGAATGTCAAAATCCTAAATAAGGAGGACTTTAAAAAGAATTGTTTCTATCTCCAAATTCTTTATTAGTTAAAGGCAGGGAAGAACTGAGAAAAGGGAAAGAGAGAAGTAAAATGTCATTACACAGGAAACTTTTTTCCTGAAACCTAATGGCCACAACACCAAAGATAGGCTTCTTGTACATGGTATTTGCTGCCTTTCCGAGGGGAAAAGTGGACCCTGAAGAGGGCGCTAGCTGCTTAATGCTTTAGGTCTGAAGTCTTCAGATAAAAAAGGAGAGGAAGGAGGTCTAGGCCAGTTCAGGATCCAGCAAATGGAAAGGACAAAAGTAAACAACCTCCCCTTCTCAGGAGAGTCCATTCTACACTTTTCCATGCAGTGGGGTCTTTAATAGGACTAGGAGGCTGGGACACTTGAAATGGTCCACAGCATACCTGGAAATTACAGAACACTCTGTCTCTTCTTGCTGGAGACAGCATTCAACCTGGTTCTTGTTGGAACCAACCAAATGATCCCAGAATACAATGTTTATTTCTTCCAACTAAGCATCATGGCATCTATGTGTCATCTCTTCAGCCACACAGAACACTCTTCCCTTCCCCTAGACTGTAGAGACCAGTGACACTCAAGGTAGAGGAAAGCTAAGACTCTGGTATTTCCATATTAAGTCCTAAAATGCAGCCTGGAAACAGTGCTGCCTTAGAAAGGCACAAAATGTTTGGCTTTTATTCAGTGTGCTAAAAATTGTTTTGTTTTGAATAAAGGAAAAAGATATATAAGGTTAACAATCCCCAGTCACCACAGCCAAAAAGCAGATGTAGGAGGTACTTCATAGCTGCCATGCCTAAACATATGTTTCAGCAGGAGGTCAAGACCAAGACACTAAAATCATGCTGAGAGGGTAGGTCAGGAGGCATCTACTCTCACGGGCACTGGGCCTGCAAGCTTACTCACCCAGATAGCAAATGGAAGAAGTCAAGGAAGAGAAAATATGCAGTCTATAGACTTGTAAGTAGCTTTCTGCCCCTTCAGTTTCCAACAGCCACAAGCATGGCTACCCTCGCCCATCTTAACAGGGTCACAGGTGGGAAGGGAGAGAAGTGACACACACACAGGGTGCCTTAACACATATGTAAGTGCTGGGCTTGGGCACACAGTATACCCCACTGTGGGGCCTGAGTATGGAGGCAGTAACAAGGCCTGAGGTGTTACACATAGCAGATATTGAGAACTCCTCCTTTGGCATTCCAATCTGGTTCAGGGGTAGAAGGAGAACTTGTGAGAGGTAATGTCTTCAAGGCACCTCCCACATTCATTTTTGGGACTGAATCAAGAATATGGCACTGGTAAATCAGAACTCTGATTTGCTTGGCTATCAAATCAAGGAGATCTAAGGCTGGCTTTCAGCCTTTATACTCTGTCTTCTCAAGCACTATACAAGGAAAAGGGCAGTGAACTCTCCAAACAGCTGTTAGTCTGTTGCCAACAGTAGTGCTTCACTTTTAACAATGAATGAGCCTGCACACCAGGCTCGCTCATCCCTCTTTTCCCAGCTCTTACTCTTTTGCTACTTTCTGGAACCAAGAAACACAGTGCTCCCCTACCCCCTCTGAAACCAATCAGATTTCCTAGGATGCTGTGGAGGCACATGGCACTGCTATCCCTCTGCTCCTTAATTCTGGAGCCTAGAACTAGAATATCAAATGCAAAGTCTGACGACCTACCCTTCATCATGTGCCTCAATGTATATCTTTGGATTATGAGGTTACTTTTGTGTTTATCGAATGGCTCCAGTAGTTTTAAAAAGTTGTAAGTAATTATGAAATGCCTTAACACAGGACAGGCTCTAGGGTGAGATAAATAAAACGATTCAGGCAAGCAGAGGCGTAATTTTTAAAAATAAAAAATAAAGGTTTGATACAGGACTACAAAGAAGACAACTGGACCAGGAAGACAAAGATATCCTGTCTAAAGAGTTCAGTAAAAACTCCAGTAAAAACTCCATTCTAAACTGAATCTATATCTAATTTATCTTCTAGCAACTCTCCCAAACTATTACATATTCTTACTGGCTACAGCAACGTAGTTTCTGAGGCACCTGGGATGGGTGGTTTAAGACTACTATTGAGAAGTCCTCCTCATATAGGAAAGACCAAATGAAAGAGTGAAGAGGAGGGTACACAAGGACACAGGCCATGGGTCCACATGGGTCTAGTACTGAACCCGAAAGAAAGCCCAGAAGTCCACTGTGGCCACAGTGAGATTTGTGATCTGCTCTCTAAATCATATGAAAGAAGGCTAAAAACCCTGAGATTGAATGAGGGCTAAGAAATGTCACTTAAGAACAGACTAGCTTTGAAACAAGAAAAACTGGTCCTAAAAAGGAGATAAGAAATCTTGGACACCAAAACTCATAAAGGGAAGAAAAATAGGAAATAAAGAAACAAAGACAAACCCTGAATTTAAACCTAAGAATTTCCTTGATGTCTCGGACACGGTCCCACAGCTGCCTTTTCACTCTCGAAAAAAACAGTATGATAGCAGTTTACTATCATTTTTAGAGTGTCTATCCCATTTATACCCTCTTCTCTAAGAACACCATTTCATCTCCCCTCTGAAGGAGTAAGCCGCTGTTGCACACTCCTGTGTGGCAAGGATAACTAGTTACCAGTAGATACCCAATAAATGTGCTGGGATGATTATATCCATTCTTTCTTAAGAATACGAACTAAGAGGCACTAGGAATCTGATAATGGTGATTCCTAGTTGGAAGGTCATGCAGACTTGAGGACTGGGGTATCTATTTT
This sequence comes from Rousettus aegyptiacus, assembly GCF_014176215.1. Lineage (NCBI taxonomy): Eukaryota > Metazoa > Chordata > Mammalia > Chiroptera > Pteropodidae > Rousettus > Rousettus aegyptiacus. Next base: position 35,076,724 of record NW_023416308.1, on the reverse strand, counting down.
GGGACCATGCATGCCAATAAATGGACTGAGAAGCAGGAAAAGGGACTAGATACAAAGTTTCATAGTTCCAGCTCCCTGCAACAATCAACTTATTTCTTATCCTGGGTTCTGTGAAATACTCTGCATCCTTACAACTCCCTCTTTTCTTTAGCTTGAATACTTTTGTTTCTTACATACAAAGGATTCCCAAATAGGATAGTCAAAGATATAACCCTGATCTTCTTCCTGTATGTACCCACCTCCATATGTTAAATGGCTATATGCATTTCCAAAGAAAGACTGCTAATGTAGATTGAGATCAAAGTAGTGATAGTAATGCTTTATGCTGAGTTAGGACACTTTAAGTGGAATTTCTACAGCCTGAAAGTACAGGAGAATAATGATGTTGATTTTGATACTAACTTTTAGGTCTCTAAGCTCTCTAAGCTCCCACCTCAAGAGATAACTGAATTCAATCTGTTTTACTACTTGACTCTATAACTGATTGAAGATCAGGACCCAAAGACAAGCGTGCACTCCTTCCCCACACCTTCAACCATTCTACTCTAACCATTCTAAGACACAGGATTAGGATGGTTGTTGAAGAATTGGAAAACAACTTCCAACAGAATAGGAGATGATAAGGAAACTCCCCAACATGGGGCACATGGGGGATCAGGGACATAAGCAGCTCAATAAAAAGGATCAAGAAAGGCACCAGATTGGAAAGGGAATTCAGGGCAGATGCTTTGCTTAAAACATTTAGCTACCCTATTGTGCAACTCTGAGCCAACACACCCCTCAACTCATCAACAGATTCCACTGAAATACATTAAAATGGTGGGTGTCCATGAGACTTACACCAAGGAACCTCCCAGACATTAGCAAAGCTATAAGGAGAAAACACGGAGCAAGAGAAAGTTTGGAACTGATTTTAACCAGGATAGCTCTATAAGGAAATAAATGCAAATGCCCAAGTACAATCTCCCAATGTCGGTAAATCACCACGTAGTGATGGCAGGGAAGAACACAAAGCTGACACTTTTGGCACATGATAACCACTCATAAACATTTACTGAATGAAAAAACAAAAAAACTGATAAAAAGCCAGGTCAATGGTTGGAATACCGTTATTCCATGGGCAGTGGTCACTGCAGAGTCAGACAAGCCAACAGTAAGAAGGGAGACTTACAGTTTGGGAAGAAAGTCTATCACCCTCTGACTTTCATGATGTGAGGTAGAGAAGATTCTGCATTAACACCATTGCCGATCACCCACAAAACGCGTTATATATCTTTAGTGCATATTTTAAAGTTGCCAAGAGAGTGTATCTTTAAAAGTTCTCATTAGAAGGGAAAAAATTTTTTTGGAACTATGTATGGTGATGGATGCTTACTAGACTTATTGTGGTGATCATTTTGCAGGGTATACAAATGTCGAATTATTACTTTGTATATCTGAAACTAATACAATGTTATGTATCAATTATATCAATAAAAAAGAAAGGAAAAAAGGTCTAGATCTTGTTATTAGTGCCTTAAAGGGTGCATAGAGCTGGGTTCCTACTTTGAAAGCAAATTTACAAAAATTCATTATGGTCCATTTGGACTATAAAATATATTTTACTTTTATGTAGAAGAAATAAATATTTCAAGTATGAAGAATAGTGACCCCCACAAAAATGCTATTTTTTTAAACCACAAAACAGCAAAATGATATCAATAGTACTATCCCACATCCTGGGCCCTGGTGTTGAGAGTTTGTATAAGAAAAGAGAATAAAAGAATGACAGAACATCTAGAGTGAGGCTCGGAGAGAAAGGGCCATCCACAGGTATAGATCACTACTTACATAAATAGTAACAGATAAATGCTGAGATGATCAATTGTCCAATCTATTGTTCACCTAAAGGGAGGTATATCATAGAGCCCAAAGGTTTTTTCCACTTTGAGAACCCTTTAGTGGTAAATGTATTGCAAAGCAGCCACCCTGTAATGTGGCAGAGGCTATGTAAAGCAACCCAGGAAGACAGAGAGTAAACAGGAAACTGAGTTGAATGGAACAGCCTAATGCATTTAAGAAAAAGGAAAACATCAAAGTAGTTTTTACCTTATCCACCTGATAGTTAACAGAGGAGGAACCATTTATAATTAGGAGGGAGGAAAGGGATGGGTTTGCCCAAAACTCAAAATAAACCCTGCTTGTGAAGAGCAATTTTAGTTAAATTCAGAGCAGAGCCAAAGAATTAAAAATTGCCATACAAATAGAAGATGAAGAATGAGTTATTAGTGCCTTTAGCCAAAGAAAAATTTAAGAAATTAAAGTTTTAGAAATAACCTCAAAACAAGAGCCATGTGAAAACTTCACCTGGCAAGCTCAGGCGTGGATCCAGGTGTACCCTCAGAGCACCCAGTCAAAGAGAATAACCCTCACAGAATGGTCTTAAACTTTGAATACCTACAGATACACAGCTGACCAGCTAAGGACCAAACCAATCAATGGTGCACATGTTCAACACGGGATCTGGTACTTCAGTTCAGGAAGTACCCAATAGGCCATGTGAGTACTCCATTAGGAAAAGAAAGCATGAACTTGCCCTTAGCTTATATAAGTGAGCACATTCTCCAAAGAAAAAGTTTTGAATGCAACTTGAAAATGCAAAAGATATACAGAATCAGTGCTTTATTCTCTTGGTAGATCTTCACACTATGGGCAATATCAGACAAGGAAAATTTCTAGTGTGGGTAGCCATGGAACCTGCTGCCATATTTTCCTAGTTCTTTTGTTTAGGCCTTTGGTATCTACATAAAATACAAAACTGAATGTTACCACAAACAAAACAGTGGCTTTTAGAAGGGAATGCTAAGTTACTGTTTCTTACTTATTGCCATTTTCCTCTGCCCCTATCCATACCAATTCAGGACCTCCCATACCTGAAGGTGGGCTGTCTTGTTTTCCACAGAGGAGACACTGGGTAACTATGGCAAACCAACAAGAAGTCCTGTATTGTCTACTATGAAAACATAAATGGCTGAGACTAGAGGATAAAATCAAAATATCTATGAGTAGCTGAAAGCCAAGAAAAGAGTTAGAAACGGTTTTATTACAAAGACAAGAGAGGGGAAAAATCTGCTTTATGAACCTGCAATTACACAAACTGCCTGGCTGTTCACATATTGTCTTTGACTATAGTAGTCATTTATTACACTAAATGATGTCTTCTTTGGGGAATGCAGTCATTGAAGAGTATACAGGACCTAGGGAAAAAGGAAAGGGTATGCTACATTCCCAAAGCCATAGGCACAAAAGAAAACCAAGTTATCAGGTGACACCAATGTAGGATTGGTGCTTGTTATCAGCAAAAAGCTGTGCTACCATGAATGGTACCCTCAATCCTTAAAGGGAAAAAAATTTTTCTCCTGAAAGATAACCTGGATCACGTTCAAAGGGAGACATCCATACAAGCTGGAATTAATTAACTGGGAAGAAAAACTGAACAGATATAACCTACTGTCTATTTGTGCATTTTACGGACAAGAAGGTAAAAAAAAACACGTGAATGAAGTTTCCTAAAAGCTTCACAGTCTTCCAGAAAGCCATGCTGGAAACAAATGCTCTTCTCTTCCCATTAAGTAGAAAAACGCATGACCTACATTAGACATACACATACCTGGCACCAAGGCAATTGACTCCCACAGGTTATTTTCTGAGGAGGGCATGGAATGTATTTGAAGGCCTTTCCCTCAAATCAGTCATTATGTAATTATGATAATTCAAACATCTTAGTTTAACAGATTCAATGTTCCTACAGAAACAGTGCTTTGGAGTGACCAGTGTTAGCTGCAAATATTAAACATGACTATAATGATATAGCAACAGTACTTCCCCCCTCCCCTATCCATCTACTAAATGAACCAATACCATCACACACAATATAGAACATCCTATAAGCCACTTGGCTTCAATAAGGCTGGTCATAGCAAGCCAAATGCCAATGACAGACACCAAGGTGAAGGAAGAAGGTGCAGATAGGAAAGGACAAAAGGAAGGTGTTCTAAAAATAAAAGACCAGTTACGCATATGATAATCCAAGCCAGAGGGGAATGTCAAAGTTGTAATACACACTGGAGTTGGATATAATACCACAGTAGATGCAAGTTTTTAAAAGATTCCTTCCTAAACCTCTTGTGCTAATTCCCTTCCTGGGAGGAACACAGACAGAAGGTTAACCTTACAATCACAGGACGCACATGACCACACACAGATAAACACACATACACAATCACGTTCTTAACCCAGGAAAGTCTTAATTAAGACTAAATCCTCAATTAGGATTTACAGCACAACACTTCTCCTACTGCCTTCGGGATTGTTCCCCAAGAAGGCCACCATTTTAAAAAAACCGCATTCTCTCTAAGTGGGGACTGAAGGACAACTCAAAACAAATAAAATAATAAAACACACTAGCTGCTCCATTTTCATTCCACTGCTTTGAAATCTTAGAACCACAGATGTGATAGTCCACAGACAAGGCAAGACTTCATTGTGAAGTCTCCAAAGGAACCTCTCTGCCCTTCAGGTGCTACTCGAGTAAGAGCTCCCAGCGCACTGGTCCTATAAAGCTGTATCAGGGAGATGATGTGCTAGGTGGCCACATGGGCAGGAGAAGAAACAGAAACGAATTCCCGGAGGATATTTTTGGCCATTTCAATGTTGTTGTGGGCAATGACCAAAGCTTTCTGAATGTCCTGGTAGGAGTATCCCTGACTCATGAGGTTCTCAATCTCACTGGAGAGCTGAGGAGAGGGCGCGGCAGCAGGAGCAGGAGCAGGAGCAGGAGCACCACCTTGCTGACAGCTACTGGTTTTTCGTTCAGAATTGATCCTCCGAGGGTATGGCTTGGGAGGCCTCTCAGGAACTTGGGAACCCTCAGTGAAGTCTAGAAGATACAGGAAAGAAAATATTACAAATGTTGGGGGAAATCCTCATTTAATGGCAGTAATAGCAATATAATATCAAGATACTATTGACCTACTGTCAATTAAGTACATATGCTCTTCAGTCAAAAGGCTGGCTGGCTTTACAGGTTCAAGGGTTTTAGTATATATATACATTTAGAGAGGAGGCTATATATATGGTTTAAGGTGCAACCTCATTTCTAAGTCTGGCAAAATCCTAAAGCATCTGACTACAATTTATCTCTTTAATTTGGGGCCCAGGACCTGCTTTCCTCTCATTCAGACATACTTTTTAGTCTACTTTCCAGCTACTGACTTATTGTCACCAAGCAGTCAGTCATCTCTATTTCAGTCATCTCTAAGTCATACAGCAATTCAGTACAAGCCCAATGTAGCCTGGAGACTCACTTGTTGTGGGATCGCCTTCCAGAGACAACCAGCCAAAGGAGGAGCTGGCATTAGAGATATCTGACAGAGTTCGGCGTGCCAGCACTGCTGGCACAGGTGGCTTAGGAACATCATACCCATCATCATCATTTTCTGATTCCTCAGGGCCAGTGCTGGCATGGTCTGCAACCAAATTCCCTTCACCTAGAGAAAAGTTTGTGCAGTTATCTTCTTTTTTACATACTTCACCTTCTAACATATTTCAATATAGGGTCATCCATCCATTCATTCATTCATACATGCATGCCCAGAGTCAAATAGTTACCAAATGTCTACTATGAGCCAAACACTATGTGAGAGGTAGAGAGATAAATACACCCAAACACCCCATGTGGCTAGAGATCAAAGAAACAGAAAATAAAATCTGCACTAATCCTGCAGCTCTACCTTTCTGAACATGTCAAAAGCTCCCTTGCCAAGGTTAATAGCCACTAATACAAAAGACTCAAGTGCCACTTTATAGCATTCATTCAACATTTCTATCTGCATGTCACCTTGGAAGGTCAGCCAACGGGCCCTGTGTATGCTGCCTTCTTAAACTCTCAACTTGGTAAACTAGTTAATATGGGAATTGAGTATTCATCACCCTCACACAAAAGAATTTCATCAATGCAAAAAGCAATGGGAATAAAATGGAGCTGCCAGCATTGCAGTTCCAGGTCATATAACACAAATGTTTCCAGGCCCAGAAAGGATGAAAAAGCACAAAGGATCTAGCTGTATGAACAGGAAATAAAAGAGAAAAGGTAGTTTTACTGCCCTTGGGTCAAAGATATTTTGCAAACAAAATTATTTAAAAGAATTTCCTGCATAGATCAAGCTACCTCATTAGCCAAATATTACAGGCTTATTCCTACAGCACATCAATGCTTTTTAAAGTAGCAGAAAAGCTACTTACCAAAGGTGCTGCTCTCTGTCACAGATGGCGCTGCCTGGGACTGAATATTATACATTGCTTCATATGTACAGCTATCAATCTGCTGGTCACAATCACACACTCTGAACCGAAAGGAAAATGGCACAATGACCTTTTGAAACAGAACTCTGTTATCTGCAAACTTATTAAGATTCATCTATCCACAACTACTCTAGACCCTGATTCTATCAAGATAACATTCCCCTTTTGCCAGTTATCACTAAGTAATGTTGTAAGACTGACTCTTATGATGATTAATAATTAATAAATATATGTGTTTTTGAGATGCCTGTGATGTTCAGGAAACATAACTGGAATTGCTTACAGCTTAAAGAACCTTCAACAGTAGGAGCTAGATATATTTTTCTGTTTTAATTCTGGCTGGATAACAATATATGAAGGTAGCAAGCCACGCAGATGAGTGGTGTCAACTAAATTCCAGAACAGGATTGTTGCGAACTTACTGTGAACTCTGAGTTATCTCCAAAGGCCATTTTCCCTCTGGCTTTTGAAGCCCTAGAGGCCTAGAGGAGGGAGTCATATACTCTGTGTCCTCCTCATGTTCACACTGCTCCCCAGGTGGCAGCTTTGGCACAGGAAGAGGTCTGGAAGATGAAGAATAAAAACCAAAAAAAGAAAAAAAGAATTAACAAGCTGAAAAACATTAAAATATGAAATAAGTGACTTCAAAACAGATAACTCAAATTTGACAGAGCAAAATGGATGCCACCTAGAAATCTATTATTACTCCTGGCTAAGATAGGTAATTATTAAAAACACACTAACTTATATTTTCACTTTTAATTGACCAAAGTTGTGGCTATCATGTTTGAGATGTGGTACACTGGAATAATACTTCATACCATTTAGACTCTGTCCCTAAATAAGTCCCCAGTCCAAGAGTTAGTATGCCAGTTTTCTTTCACTGGGCATGAACAAGAAACAGCAGGTGGTTTTCTGACAATATGCTAAGAATGTATACAAATATCAATTTAAAAATCTACCTATGGTTTTCAAAGAATATACAGCTTGTTAAAAGCTTTCTCATATGTTATCTCATAATATACATGTGTTTTCTCATTTTACACAAGAAAAATATGAATAAAAGGGATAAAGTGCCTTGGTAGTTTGCATCATCTGGGACTAGATCCCACATCTTCTGACCCCGGCTTCAGGGATCTTGCCATTATACTCATATATAACTCTCACCTAGAAGTTTTTGAAACAAAACCTCTCCTACCACCCCACCCTCTGAAACTAGGCAAAGACAAAACAAAATAAAATTAAGACAAAATCCCCACTCAATTATATAAGAAACATACATGTGCATACAACATTGACTCTGGGAATATGAGTTAATGAGTGTTTCTCCTCCCTTCCTCTTTATGCTTTTACACATTCTAATCTGCAAGAAACACCTATTGGATCTGCCTATCTGTGTTTACTTGATGTTTAGTTTTACTAATTATTAAAGCAATACCTGCTTATTACAAAATACTTAAATGCTACAAAAATTTAATAAATGACAGTCCCCTATAATCTATCTCACTTGAGATTTTTTTCTTATGTCTACATGTTACCTTTATTATTTGTGCATTGCATGCTGAAGTTCTAAGCTGAAAGTGTACTGGTATCTACAATATGTCTTTTATTTATTGTAAGAAAGGCTGATGAATCTCTTATCAACCTTTCTTAGGATAATGATAGCTAGAAGTGTAGATAAAACAAGTATAATAAAATAATAGTAGAATCTAGGTAGTGAGTATACTAATGTTCACTGTAAAAAATATTTCACCTGTACTCTATGTTTGAAACTTTTCATAATAAAATGTTGGGGGAGAAATGATCCATAAAGATTAACAAAAAATACCAAGTACTGATGAAAATGTGGAGAAAATGGGTACTTTCTTAAAAAGTTTTAGAAATAAGAAATTGGTATAACTTTTCTGAAATGTAATTCAGCAAAAGTATTTAACCAAACGTACAACATGCAAACCCTTGTACTCAGAAATTCCATTTCTAGGAATTTCCCCTGGGGAAATAATCAAGAATATTCACTATAGCATTATTTATAATACTCAGAAAACAGGCAACCTGTCAAGTAATCATTTACTGATTAAATTTTGAACTACTCATACAGCAATATACCTCAAGTCAACTGTGTCCTTCGGTGCTTTTACAGGTTCCAAAATCAGGGGCCTCAGAGGACTACTTCTGTTTCTACCTCAGGTCTTACCTATTTCACATACTGAGGTTACACTTAAGTCAGTTCCACTCTTTGCCATCAATAATTTGAAAATCATTATAGTAGAATATAATGAGACCCTAAGAATGTTGAAGATATTCCTGGTGAAAAACACCATATAAAATATGATTCCATACACACAGAAATAACAATTAAGGAACACATATCATATTGCTAACTATTATCTGATTCTAGGTAGTACGGTTATGGATAACTTCTATTTCTTCTATTTGATCCCTCCTTTTTCTCTCCTCCTCCTTTGCCCAGCATGATTTATCTGTATTTTCTAAAAATTCTCTAACACATTACTTTGATATAAAAGGTCATTAAAAGGGCAATCAAAAAATTGTAATTACACGTTTTTGTTGATGATGTTAAAAAATATATAAAATTGTGCCTTCTCATTAAGCATTTTGGTAATACATACTTTAAAAAAATTCACATGCTTTCATCACAATAATTCTACTTTGGATCTCTGATTATGTACAAAGATGTTCACTGAAGCGAAGTTATTAGAAATAAAAGCTTTTAAACAAAATAAATATCCAACAACAGGGGAATGATAAGTATGTGGTTATAGTCACATATAATAATATGTAATCACTAAAAGTAAGGATTTGACCTCCCCTTTTTCTCTTTCTTCCTTGCCCTTGCCCTTCCCCTTCCTTGGTGTCCTCTCCCAGGGGTGAGGTGGGGTGAGATTTTGAAGAACTTTTTAAATGATAAGGAGAAATGCTCAAGATAATAATGATAAGTTTTAAAAGAGAGAGACTATAAAACTATATCTTGATCTAACATATATACTTTACATGTTTATAGCCATGGCCAAGTAGCAAGCATTATCTAACCATCTCCCTAGAACAGCTAGCTGCAAATTTAAGCAGGATAAAATACAAAAGAAAGAAGGCATTGGAGAGTCACTGGACAGCCCACGACTTAAGAGGCCAAGATTCCGGAGAGAATACACCAAGGTAAGATTTGTATTAGTGGTTCTAAACCTGGGGTTTCAAGGTAGTTTCAAAAGGCTCGGGAGAGAAGGGCTAGAATTTTGGGGTACCAAGATGGACAATCTGTGAGGGACTAAAAATCCTGGAAAAAGGAATAACAGAGAATTCTGCCTGCAATTTCCCCTAGTTATTACTAATCCCTGAACTGTATATACATGGGGTTAGAGTCTAAGAAAACAAGCAGAAAATAGCAATCGAAATGATAAATATTTTGGTTGTCTTGCCAAACTGGAGAGACAAAGTTGAAATTAATAAAATATGTCCCTTACAATATAATTGTAATTTATATATTCAATAAAAAGAGAATTTTAATAGAAAACTATAATGAATAAAATTTTTAAAATCATATGGAAATTCTAGAACATAAAAACACGGTATCTGAAAATACAAATTCAATTGATGGATTTAGGGCAGATTAGAAACTACAAACGAGAAGATTAGAGAATTGGAACATAGCAGAAAGGATTCATATTAAAGAGAAGAAAAAGAATGGAAAACACATGAGTATAACAGCAATGTTAGGGATGCTGAAAGGTCGAACATTCAGGTAACTGGAGTCACAGTAGGAGAGGAGAAAAAGAATGCATTATTTAGTATATTTTAAGGAACAGTGGCCTAGAATTTTCTAAAACTGATTACAAACATCAAACTACAAAATCAGTAAAGTCTACATACCTTAAGAAGAATAAATATTAAAAAACTACATAGGAGCATTATAGTAAAACTGTTGGGATACAAAGACAAAGAGGTCTCATAAGTAACCAGAAAACAAATAATACCTTTAAAAGAGCAAATTTAAGCCTGAGAGCTAATTTATCTTAAAAAATAAAATAAAATAAAACTGGAAAAAAAATATTTTCCATCAAACATTAGGTACTTTTTGTCAAAACCTGGGAGAGTCCATTGATAGAAAACACACACCCACATTCACATCCATATACTCACATTCTGTCTCTATCTCTCTAAAGGAAGTTCTTTGGGCAGGAGATAAAAGATTCCAGATGGAAGCATGGCAAAGCCATAAGAAATGAAGAGTACTACAAGGTAAATATGTGGGGAGATTTAAATGTCCAAGAAGTGTTAAGTGGCACTGATTTGAAGTAGACTCTAATGGGTCAAGAGTGCATGATCCCCGGGACAATTAAAATAGCAGAAGGGGTGAAATGGTATAATAAAAATACTTTAGAAGAAAGCAAGAAAGGAGAAAAAATGAACAAATCAAAGATGGATAATAGAGTAGAAAAAATATTCAAATTATAAGACAAAGAATGCTAAACTGGATTTAAGGGCAAAAGTATACACTGAGAAATATACCTAAAACATAAGAACACAGAAAAATTGAAAGTAAAAGGATGGTAAAAGATCATGCAAACACTAAAGGAGAGCTGATGTAGCCATTTTAATATAAGACAAAGCAGACTTAAAGGAGAGTAGTGGATAATAAAAACAATTATCATTTAATATCAATTCTAAAATTCTATCTACCCTAATTACATAAGATAAACACATATAAAATACAAATGGATAGAATAAAAGGAAAAAAGGGACCCACAATTATAAGGGGGAGAATTTAATACACTCCTCTTATTATATGATAGAACATGCAGGCCAAAAAAATGAGGGAGATAGAAGATTTGAACACAATTAATAAACTTGCCCTGATCAACATATACAGAATGCCATGCCCAACAACTGCAAATTGCATGTTCTTATATATAAAAATGGCAGACATTACTGGAATTTACCAGAAACTAGTCAATAAAGAAGGTCTCCAAAAGTTAAAATAATAGAGTATGGTTTTCTGACCACACTAGAATGAAACTAGAAAGCTTCATTAACAGGACAACAAATTTTCCAATGTTTGAAAATCAGGCAATACATAAATAACAGATGAATCAACCAAGAAATCACAATAACAAAAGCATATATTATTTTTGCATGAATAATAATGAAAATATGACATATCGAAATTTGCAGAATACAGCTAAAGCATTTGTTATAGACCAAAGGTCTGTGTCCTCCAAAATTTATACGTCGAAGCCCTAATCCTCATTAAATTTGGAGATGGGGCCTCTGAGAAAGTAATTAAAATTGGATGGGGTCATAAGGGTGGAGGGCTAAAATAGGATTGGTGTTCTTCTATGAAGAGACACCAGAGAGCTTGCTAATGTTCTCTATATCTCTTCCCCTGTATATATACCAAGGTAAAGCCATGTGAAGACGTAGCGAGAAGGCTATGCAAGCCTACAAGCCAGGACGATTCCACACCATAAGAAACTGACTGTACTAACACAGTGATCTTAGATCATTCTTCTCAAGTGCACATGGGACAGTTTCCAGATAGACAATAGGTTAAGCCATAATTTAAGTCTCAACAGATTTTAAAAGACAGATATCATACAAAGTATCTTTTCTGCCCATAACAGGATGAAGTTGGACATCAATAACAAAAATAAAATTGAAAACTCACAAAATTGTGGAAATTAAACAATACTTTTAAACAACTAACTGATTGAAGAAGAAATTAAAGGGAAATTATAAAATACATGGAGGCAAGTGAAAACAAAAACGCAATATACCGAAACTTATAAGACACAGCAAAAGTAGTGGTGAGGGGAAATTTATAGCTCTAAATGCTTACAATAAAAAAAAACACGAAAGATCTAAAATCAACAAGCTTAACTTTACAACTTCAGAAACTGGAAAAAGAACCAACTAAACCCAAAGCTAGCAGAAGGAAGGAAATAGTAAAGATCAGAGCAGAGATAAATGAAAGAGAACAGAAAAACGTTATAGAAAAAAAATCAATGAAACCAAAAGTTGGTTCTTCAAAAAGACCAACAAGACTGACAAAGTTTATCTAAACGGACTCAGAAAAAAGAGAGAAGACTCAAATTAATAAAATCAGAAATGAAAGTGGGACATTACTTCCAATTATACAGAAATAAAAAGAATTATAAGTGAGTACTATGAACTGTTTGTTGTAAGTCAAAAAATTGGACAACCTAGATGAAATGGGCAAATTTCTACAAACGCAAAACTTACCAAGGCTACATCACAAAGAAATAGAAAATCTGAATAGACCTATAACTAGTAAGATGGAATCAATAATCAAAATCTCCCAAGAAAGCCCTGTTCATGGTAGCTTTCTGGTAAATTCTACCAGACATTTAATAAAGAACTAATATCAATCCTTCTAAAACTTCCCCCCAAAATTGAAAAGGGAACTCCTTCTAACTCATTCAATGATGCCAGCATAACCATGATAAGGTCAGACTAAGATACAAGAAAACTACAGACCACTATCCCTTATTAATAAAAACTGATGCAAAAGTCTCCAACAAAATACCAGCAAAAAGAACTCAGCAGTATATTAAAAGGATTACACCTAATGACCAAGTGGGTTTATACCTGGAATGTTGTGATTGTTCAACATATAAAAACTGATCAATATAATACACCACATCAAGAAAATGAAGGAAAAAAATCCACACAATCGCCTTGATGCAGAAAAAGTATTTAACAAAATTTAACACCATTTCATGATAAAAACATTCAACAAAATAGAAAGTAGCTCTACATAATAAAAGCCATATATGAAAAACTCACAGCGAGCATCATATTCAAAAGCATAGGTAACAAAAAACAGACAAATTGGACTCTGTGAAAGTTTAAAAATTTTATGCATCAAGACACTATCCAGAATAAAATGGCACCCTATAGAATGGGAGAAAATATTTGCAAAATCATATATCTGATACAGGATTAATATCCAGAATACATAGCGAACTTCTAAAATTCAACACAATCAACCTTATTAAAAAATAGGCAAAGGCCTTAAACAGACATTTCCCCAAAGAAAATATATGAATGACCAATAAGCACATGAAAAGAACCTCAACATCACCAATCATTAGGGAAATGCAAATCAAAACTACAATGAGACACCACCTCACACTATTAGTATGGCTACTATATATATAAAAAAAAAAAGAAACCAGAAAATAACAAGTATTGGTAAAAAAAAAATTGGGGGAAACTGGAACCCTGGTATATGATTGGTGGAGATGTAAAATGGTACAGCTGCTATGAAAAACAGTATGGTGGTGGCTCGAATAATTAAAAATAGAATTACCATATGACTCAGCAATTTGGCTTTTGAGTATATACACAAAATAATTGAAAGTTGGATGTCAAAGAGATATTGCTCACCCATGTTCATAGGAGCATCACTTATAATAGCTAAAAACATGGAAGCAACCCAAATTTCCATCAACTAAAAAATGGATAGGCAAAATGTCACATATACATGCAACGGAACATTATTTGGCCTTTAAAAGGAAGGAAGTTCTGCAATGTGATACATGACAAACCTTGAAGACATTATGTTACGTGAAATAAGCCAGTCACAAAAAGACAAATACTACGTGATTCCACTTACATGAACTATTTATAGTAGTCAAAAATCACAAAAACAGAAAGTATAATAGTGGCTATCAGGGGCTGGGGGAAGAGGAAAATGGAAAGTTACTGTTTAATAGGTAAAGAGTTTCACAAAATGAAAAGAGTAATGGAGATGGATAGTGGTAATGGCTATACAATATGAATGTATTTAATATCATTAAACTGTACACGTATAAATGGGTAAGAAGGTAACTTTTATGTTATATGTATTTTACCACAAAAAAAGGAGATGCTTAAGAATTAAAACAAAAATTATAAGAATTAAGAATCTTTTTAAAAAAAAAAAAAAAATCAGCGAAACCAAAATTGCTTCTTTGAAAAGATTAATAAAGTTGATGAACCCCAGAAAGACTGATCTATGTACATGTACACAAAGAATGGAAAGACACAGTCCAAAACAGAAAACAGGATACTTTTTACATGATACAAATACAGATCAATTTTTATTTTCTTCTTCATATTCTTCTAAGTTTTCTCAATTGTCTATAAGAACCAACTCCACTGTATGAAATACAGCTTTAGTAAACTTACCTGGCAGCCAGAGAATAAATGGCACTGGCAGATGCAGAAGGTTTGATTTTGGAGTGCTCACACTCTGGACCTGCTAATGGACTGCTATTCATATTCTGGAAAGAAAAGTGTTGAAAAACGACCTTCTTAACACAGCAACATGTCTCTTATTTTACCTATTCAAAATAATAAGGACAATAATAAAGACACAGACCTCATTCTCAACGCCATGCTCGGGGGTTATTACACCTGACAAAAGCATAGCTCCTTTCAGGCTTTGAAGAAAGCTCAAATGTAAGGGTTAAGGAGATAGAGATCTAAAAAGAGCCAAGGAAATGGAGTTTTGTTTTGTTAATTCTAGAAAGATTTGAAGAACCTGGCTAAAAAAGTACCATTTCTAGTTTAAAAATCTGTACATCTTTCTACATTGATGCCATCAGAACGTCAAATCTAATCCATAATTAGATTGCTTATTAAACAGATACCACTTAAATGTAATTTACCCCCGCCCCATTCCTTGCAACCAAGAAATATGCAGTTTATTCCTTCACCCTTCTAATTTCATCTTTTCCAACTACCTACTGGCCAACTCTTGTTTCAATGGCTTGTCTCAAATGCAACATGTCCCTAGTTAAGCAGGGTCAAAACTTCAGGGTGTGTGTGTGTGTGTGTGTGTGTGTGTGTGTGTGTGTGTGAGACTTCTTGTCCTTTTTCTAACCAAAGACTGTTTTCAAGTCTTATTTTTATCTTTGTTTCCCATCATCTAAAGACTCTACCCAATGGCTACCACCATTTGCTCATAGACAACTATTCTTCCTCTTGCTTAGTTGGCACCAACTATACTAAACCCCTTTCTAATTCCTCAAATAGACTCTCCCAAACTCACTCGCTTTTCCCTTCACCCTGGAATGGTCTTCCCCCAGAATTAACACAGCTCACTCTCCCCATTGCTCCAGGTCTTTCCTCAGAATTGTGCCCCATTCCTCCATATACCCCCCACCCCAATCTCAGCTGTCCCAATATCCCTTTTCTGTGCTAGTTTTCTCCACAGCACTCACCAGCTAAGACATCCTCTATGTCTTATTAACTTATCTTGTTTATTTTCTGTTTTTCCTGCACTAGAATGTAAGGTTTATGAGAGCAAGAGTTTTTGTTGAGTGCATAAATAAACCAACAAAAAAATGAATTCACATTATCCCACTCCCAGTTCTGAACCCTTTATCTCATGCTTACACGATGGACCCCTAACCTGTCTTTTTTCTATCTATTCTCTTATCAATCCCTTTTGTATATGACTATTAGATTCATCTCTTTAAACCATCATTTTGGTCATGTCACTCCATTAATTTAAAACCTTCAAATAAATACTCATTTCCTACTAAAAAAAAACTGAATCCTCTTGGGATGGAGTATTCAACGCCCTCTAATCTAGTACTAATGCTCTTTCTAGGCCTTTTTCCTACTTTGATATTAAAATTTCTGCTCCACTCAAAAAACTAATTTTTGTTCCACTATACATCTTAAGCATATCTGTCATTGCAGCTCTGATTGATGTAAAACTGTATTCATTTTGGAAAGAATACTTCAAATTCAGATGCCACTCTTTCCATAAAGACCTCAGGCTTGCTCTATCTGGAAATAATCCCTCTTTTCTCTAAAACTTAAGTGCTTTTTACTTATATTACACATGGTGCATGTGTGCGTGCGCACGCACACGTGCACACACACACACACATTATAGTATGTATTAACATACCTGTCTGCTCTATTAAAATGTATACTTCTTCAGGGTAAGGATTATATTATCTCTGAATCCTATGCAAAATCTATCACAAAACTTTGACCCTTATAAATGCCATCTATGAATATTTTTTAATAGGCTAAATAACTTCAAAATCAGGACTCACCATGGAGGTATCCAGATTGAATGTGCTTCCAGGCCTAGGCACATCTATTCTGGGTTCCATTTGTGAGGGTAATGAAAATGGAAGTGAGTGCCGGTTGGTTAATTCTCTCCCTTTCCAGGGGTCACTAGGGTTTGGAGCAACTACTGGTACTTTGGGGATTGGCCGAGGCAGCCATAATTCCCCAACGCGGCTAGAAGGGACAGGGGGCAGTTTGTCCCTGGATGGACAGTCGCCTGGTGTACAAGGCAAAGGGCGTCTCTGAGGCCGGGGTTCTGCTGCAACAGAATAAGGCCGGTCTGGAGGGGGTGGTGGTGGAAGATCTCGAAGTGTGGGAGGTATTGGTAATGGCTTGTCCTTATGAAGGGAGCCAGAAGTAGCCTGTGGAAGCATGATGGAAGCAAGTCAATTAAAACCTACTAATCTATAATAAAGAATCGGAAAACCATAGAAATGAATAATGCTTTACCTTAGAAGCAGTTCCAAGACCAGAAGCACTTGAAGGAATAGATACTCGTTGTTGCAGAAGGTCAAGTCGTGGTGGCACTGGGGGAAGGGAAGCTTGTGGGGCCATGGAGAATGGAGAAGGAGGCCGTTCCACCTAACACAAAGAAAATTTCCTAATAGGTTATTCTTGTTTGGGGGAGCGGCATCTTTTAATTCCTAATGCGGCAGAAAGCAAGAACTATATTAACACTAACTATAACTACCAATGAAGTCAGACTTTGACCTGAGGTAGCACTTCCAGAATTATTTTTATGTCACCATAAGAGGGCAGTCTTAATCACAGAAATATCATGCAAATGCAAGCTACAGGCAAACATATCTAGAAATGACTGTGCCACAAAAAGCTTTCTAGCTTACAATTTTTTAAAAAATAATTTTCCACCTCCTCATCTTCAGAGAAAGAAAAATGTGTTCCATATTAAAAAACCAGAAACCAGATAAAAGGAAAGGGGAAGACATTAACCCCTCGACCAATCACCTAGTAAAATAATGTTTAAGGGGCAGAACAATAAAAGATCAAAGATGATAAATTCAATGTGGGTTGTTATTAGAAAAAAATAAATCTGTAAGAGGAAAATATTATCACTAAAAAGCATTCTGAATACTTCTGAAAAAAATAAGTTATTTTAATTCAGTAAATAAAAGAGATTAAAATTTTGTCTATTTGTGTTCTAAAAAATGAGGTGCCAAATTAGAAAAAACAATACATGTATATAATCTTTTCCATTTCCCTGTCTATAGTAGGGTTATGAATATGTGATAAGCTTGTCCAAGTACCTGTCAAGAGATATACAATAATTCATACAAAATGCTACTTTGCATTTGCATTCTCTAACAGAGAGCAATGCAAATAAAATAGAGGCAAATAAGTATTACAAGCACTTATGTAAGATTACAAAAAAACAATCATACTCATACTTAGTCCTGTCATCAATGCCAGGTAGTGAATGAGACTAAAGAAAGCCCTCATTGTTGTCTACTTGTTTTTACTCATGCTAAAGAAAATGGGCTCCATGTCAATGGAGTATGAGTAATGAGTATGAGCAGCTAAACACTTCGAGGGTTAAGAAAGTGAAAAGTTATAGTCAAGTTAATTCTCATAAATTTATCATCAATTTCTAGTCAGTCACTATATTCTGTCAATTCGTCCATACTTATATCTTCCTTTTCATTCTACTTGTCAATCTTGGACTTGACTTATCAAAACCAATTTGGAGTGATTCCCCCAACTTCTAGTTTATTTCATCAAATCCTTTTGCTTACCATTACCTGCTTAGCTATTGTAAATATTCATTAGCTCAAAAACCATTCATCAGTAACTCACTTGCCTACAACGCTCTATCCTAGAATTCTCACCTGTTTGCCTTTGTTCAAGTTGTTTTCCAATTTGAAAGGCCCTCTCTGCCTATTTTGATACCTCTCAGCATCCAACTCTTTCTCATTCCTAAAGTACAGAGGGTTAAGCTAATCATATTCTTCAGTTCACAGCAACACATCATAATCAATCCCTGCAATGTTCTTTTATATCAACATATAACCTAGTTCCAGAAAAGGAAAAGAACACAAATGAAGAAAAAATTATCAAAGAAATAATACAAGACATTTCCAAGACCTAAGGGACATAAATATCCATGGAAAGAGTTCACTGTAGAGCTAGCCCAATGAAGAAAAGGAAACCTATTAACAAACAAGCAAACAAACAAACAAACAAACAAAAAACACCCTTAAATTTTCAAGGAACCAAGGATAAGGAAAATAACCTAAAAGCTTCTGGGGCTAAAAGGAGACAGGGCAACAAATAGAAAAATTATGCTAAGGTTGATTAAAGACATTTTAAGATATCAAAAATCTCAAAAATTTTCCTCTCCCCTATCATAGAAAGCTATTTTGAGGACATAATCCACTCAAACAAGGAAGTAAAGTAAAGAGAAGGAAAAAAAGGGAGCCAAGAAATAGGCACTACAACACACAGGGGAGGCAAAAAAATGTCCCATGATGATGACTTTCTCCTAGACAGAAGTGCTGGCAAAAGCCATTCTTGTTTTGCTGAGCTCTGCCACCATCTAGCCTGCACAAGCATGGAAAAGTAGACCCCATATCTGAGTCTCCACCAACCTACCTAACACTGTTTCCCTGCCCTGATGATTCCCTGAGATCCGGTCCCACACAAATTGAAGACCTGTTCACCCACTTCCAGTAGCTCTTCCAAATAAATGCCCTGGCCTGGCTTACTAAGCGAACTTTCTAAAATCATTCAAAGGTTCACAAACCCCAAACAAGCAGTAGCTGGCTTTGGTGTGCCAATTACCTCTTGCTAAGCAGCCTCAAGCTTAGCATTAGTGGCGGCCAGCCTCAGTCTCATAGCTTATCCTCTGCTAGGCACCTCCAAGACCAGCAGAAGTAGCAATCATCTACAGACCAATCTGCACCTCATACTGTAAAAGCAAAAAATTCTCCAGTAAGTTAGTCCCAAGGACAAGACAGGAAGTGTTATCTTCAGACACCAGCTCCCAAGAAAAAACATCATTTCCGCCGGGGTGCAGGTAACAAAACTGTCTATCAGGCCCTGTTTCTTATAAGATTAGGAGTCCCCCAGAAACAACATATCTTTGTACTAGACGCTAAGAGCCAACTTCTGCTTTTGTAATCCGCTTGCTTGCTTAATCAAGGCCACCAGGACGTAGTTTCAAGCTTTATAAGCTGCCTCCTCTGGAAGCTAGGGGCTGATTCTCTGACCCTGCATGGTGGAGAGAGTCAGTCAGCAGCCGGCTAATAGAGGCTCATAATTAATCTCAACAATAGCAAGTAGCCCTGGGCTGGTCACAAGGAGTGGCTGACCTTAGTTTATACCAGGGCCTCTCCCAAGAGGCCCTAGAACCAACGCAGGCAGTGGACAGCTTCAGAACATAACACAACACCACCCAATCACCTCCACAAGTGACATACCCAAAGGGCAGACTGGACAGGCACCAGATTTCCGCTAAAGCAAATCAGCCCCTACACAACAGATCCTCCTCACAACCAATTAACCTAAGAGTCAATCCCTCCCTCTGATGTGTGAACAGTAACCAAGGCTCAAATATAATGGAGGAGCACACACAACTCAAACAAGGGACATACATGGAGCACCCAGCTCAGGTGATCAGGGAGACTGCTCCACCAGGCCCCACAGGACACCTACTACACATAAGGCCACTCTACTAACACCGGGAGACATAGCAGCCGTATGTAATACATAGAAACAAATGCAGGGAGGCAGCCAGCATGAGGAGACAAAGAAACATGTCCCAAATGAGAATAAAGCTCCAGAAAAAAGAAAACAATGGAGACAAGCAATCTACCAGATGCAGAGTTCAAAACACTGGGTATAAGGATGCTCAATGAACTTAGGGAAAAAGTAGAGATGAACTCAGTGGGAACTTTAACAAAGAAAAAGAAAACACAAAACTCAAGTAGGAAACATAAAAAAGAACCAGTCAGAAATGAAGAATACAATAACCAAAATGAAGAATATCTTAGAGGGAATCAACAGTAGATCAGATGAAACAGAGAATCCAATCAGCACGTTAGAAGGTAAAGTAGCAGAAAACACCCAAACAGAACAGCAACAAGAAAAAAAAAAAAGAATTCTAAAAAATGAGGATAGTTTTAAAAAATGGGACAACATCAAGTGTACCAACATGCACACAACAGGGTACCAGAAGAAGAGAGAGAGGAATTGAAAACCTATTTGGGGAAATAATGACGGAAAACTTCCCTAACCTGGCAGAGGAAATAGACAAACGAGCCCAGGAAGTGCAGAGTCCCAAACAAGATGAACCCAAAGAGGCCACACCAAGAAACATCGTAATTAAAATGCCAAAGGTTAAAGACAAAGAGAGAGTCCTAAAAGTAGCAAGAGAAAAGCTGTTAGTTACCTACAAGGGAGCTCTCATAAGACTGCCAGCTGATTTCTCAACAGAAACTTTGCAGGCCAGAAGGGCTTGGCATGAAATATTCAAAGTGCTAAAAAGCAAGGGCCTATGATCAAGATTACTCTACCCAGCAGAGCTATCCTTCAGAATTGAAGGAAAGGTAGGGAGCTTCCCAGACAAGAAAAAGATCAAGGCGTTTATAACTACCAAACCAGTCTTACAAGATGTTAAAAGGACTTCGTTAAGAAAAAAAATCAAAAACGTGAATAATAAAATGGCAATAACTACATATCTATTAACAATTATTTTATTTTTTTTCAACAAATACTTTATGTTTTTTTACAGCGAACAATTTTTATATTTAGAGTTAGCCAGCTGAACTCAGTTTAAATGACCCCTATTTTGTTGGCAACATCCAAAGCATCATAGTCAGGAGCCAGCCGAATATATGCCTTCTCTCCATTAGGCCTGATCAGGGTGTTGACTTTGGCCATATCAATGTCAGAGCTTCTTCACAGCCTGTTTTATCTGGTGCTTATTGACCTTGACATCCACAATGAACACAAGTGTATTGTCGTCTTCTATCTTCTTCATGGCTGACTCAATAATCAGGGGGAACTTGATGATAGCATAGTGGTCAAGCTTGTTTCTCCAGGGGAGGGGAAGTGCTTGTCCAATATTTGGGTTGGATATTTGGGTTGCCTTCAGAGTTGCAGTGTCTTGGGCTGTTGAAAGATGGGCGATGTGCCTACCTTCTTTTTTGCGTGTGTGGATATGGACGCCTTTTAGCAATGCTTTCTTTGCCTTCAAAACCTTTGCATTGACTTTGGCTTTGGGAAGGGCAGGGGCTTCCATCAATGTGGCAGAGTGAGAGACAACAATAAGCTGAACATCTGAAACTCAACAACAACAACAGAACACCCAACCTGCACACGAAGAATGTGCACACAAGCACAAAAGAACTACCACAGGCCAGAACCATAGGAGTTGGGCAGTAGACTGGGAGAAATGAAGACGCTGCCTCTCACAGCCCAAGCTCCCTGCAGGAAGAATGGAAAGGGAGAAGGTGCAGTGGATTCCCTGAACAGCCCTGCTTGAGAGAGCTGTGAGCAATACGTGGCAGTGCCCAGGGATCAGAACGGCAAGCAGAAAAGTGGGAACGGTACAGAGGTGGGGACAGCAGAGAAGCAATAGTTGATTTTTACCAGTGCCTGGTGCAAAATGCAAGGCTGAGCTGCAGCCGCCATCCCCCAACCCAGAGTGCCCATCACCCCATACCCTCTAAAAACAAACACTATGGAGCCCCAGGGGAATCTGAGCAAACACTACCAAAATTGTCACTAACACTGACAGGGACTGAGACTGAGAGTAGTGAGTGTGATTGAGTATCTAAAAGGAAAAAAAAAAGACATTATTAAGACTTTATATAAAGAAAGAATCCAGACTCGGAAACATGATGGAGTGAGAGACGTCCTCAGATATCTCCCCTTGAAACAATAATAAGCTGAACACGTAAATCTCAATAAAAAACACCCAAATTACATACCACCTCATCTGATTGTAGGATCTATGCACAAGAGCTACCACAGGTCAGAACTCCAGATATCGGGCGGTGGACTCAGAGAAATAAAGCAGCTGCCTCTCACAGCCACCGGAACTCCTTGCAGAAGGAGGGAGAGGGATGAAGGTGCAGCAACTTCTGTGATCAGCCTGCCTGGAAGGGCCAGAACTTCTAGCAAACAGCAGCAGGGCTCAGTCATCAGGGCAGAAAGCAGAGAAGCAGGACAGGACCACAGAGAAACAACAGTTGATTTTTACTGGCCCTGGTTGCAAAACCAAGGCTGAGCTGCAGCTCCCAACTCCCAACCCAGAGAGACCCTTCCTCCATATCCTC
This sequence comes from Rousettus aegyptiacus, assembly GCF_014176215.1. NCBI lineage: Eukaryota > Metazoa > Chordata > Mammalia > Chiroptera > Pteropodidae > Rousettus > Rousettus aegyptiacus. The sequence continues at coordinate 35,053,979 of NW_023416308.1, read as the reverse complement.
CAAGACCGAACACAGCAGAACCCCAGAGGAATATGAGAAGAAGCTTCCGAGACTGAAGCTACCTCTCCTAGCCTCTGGAGCTCCCTGCAGGAGGAGAGAGAGGAGAGAAGGTGCGGTGACTAGCCTACCTGGAAGGGCCAGAACTTCTAGTAGCTGGCAGCAGGGCTCAGTCATCAGGGCAGAAAGCAGAGAAGCAGACAAGACTGCAGAGAAACGATTAATTTTTACCAGCCCCAGCAACAAAACCGAGACTGACCTGCAGCCCCTAACTCTCAACCCAGAGGGACCCTCACCCCATACCCTCTGAGACAAATCACCATGGGGCCCCAGGGGAATCTGAGAAAACATCAGCGAAAGTGTTGCTAACACTGACAGGGACTGAAACTGAGAGTAGCAAGTGTGATTAAATATCTATAAGAAAATTAAAAAGACATTTAGGCTTTATATAAAGCACGGATCCAAGAGGCTTAGACGCCCCCTAAGGGAAACCAAAAAAAAAGAAGTGTCTTCTTTGCAGCAGGCTAAAGAGAAACCTTTATATAATAAATCTTCTTTCTGAACAAACAATAGAATACACTTCCATTAATGCTCAGGCGGAGAAATAGTCCATTAAACACCATAAAAAGACAAGGTAGCCTAAGAAGAAAGAGAAAAATCTCCAGAAAATAAACTTAAAGGCATAGAAATATGTAACTCAAATGACAGAGAATTCATGATGGTACTTCTGAAAGAACTCAATGAGATGCAAAACAATTCATATCGACAATTCCAGGAATTGAAAAAACTAGATCAGCAGAATGAGTTTTTTAGCAAGGAGTCTGAAACTCTTAAGAAGCACCAAACAGAACTTTCAGAGATGAAAAACACACTAAAAGAGAAGACAAATGAAATAGCAAGCTTAGGAAATAGAGCTGACCAAATGGAGGAAAGGATCAGTGATATTGAAGACAGAAATCCAGAAATAAATCGGAAGAAGAGAAAAACTGAGGAATGAAAAATAATGAAAGAGAAATACAAGAACTAGCTGATACCATCAGAAAAGGAAACACGTGAGTAATGGGCATTCTCGAAGGGGAAGAAAAGGAGTAGGATTCAAAAAGCATTTTTAAACAAATAGTTGATAAGGATTTCCCAAATCTAAGGAATGAGCTGGATCTTGGAATTCAAGAACACCCAATTATCGCAACCCAAAAGGCCTTCTCCAAGACACGTTATATTAAAATTATCAAAAATCAAAGACAAAGAAAATTCTCAGGGCAGCCAGGGAAAAGACACAGTAACCTAGAAAGAAAAACCCAGTAGATTATCGTCAGACTACTCAGCACAAACCTTAGAAGCAAGAAAGGAGTGGAATCAAATATTCAAACTATTAAACGAAAAGAACTACCAGCCAAGAATAATGTATCCAGCAAAGCTCTTCATTAGATATGAAGGAGAAATAAAGACTTTTCCAGACATATAAAAATTGAGGGAATTCTCCACTACGAGGCCTGCACTACAGGAAATATTGAAAGAGGTCAGCTCACCTAAAATGAAATGACAAAAAAAATCCATAATTAGGAGTAAGGTGACTAACAGGCAGATAGAAGTGGAGATGTGCAACCCTTACTAAGAACAGGGCATTATAAGCTTAAGCAATTAGAAGAGATTTGCTAGACTCACTAAAGAAAAAAGAAAAAGGACACGAATAAACAAAATCATGGATGAAAGAGGTGAAATTATGACAGAAACTGTAGAAATACAAAGGATCATACAGGAATACTATGAAAAAGTATGTAACACCAAATCTAATAACCTAGAAGAAATGGACAAGTACTTTGAAAGATACAACCTTCCTAGATTGAATCAAGAAGAACTAGAAAATCTAAATAGATCTATCAGCAGTATGGCAATTGAAACCATCATCAAAAACCTACCAAAAAGTAAAAGACCAGGACCAGATCGTTTCACCAGTGAATTCTACCAAACAATCAAAGAAGATTTAATACCTATTCTCCTCCAACTCTTCCAAAAAAGCAAAGAGGAGGCAATACTTTCTAACTCATTTTATGAGGCCAATATTACCCTGATATCAAAACCTGGTAAAGATAACACACACACACAAAAACTACAGACCAATATCTCTCATGAACACAGATGTAGAAATCCTAAATAAGATGCTAGTGAACTGAATATAACAACATATTAAAAAGATTATACACCTTGATCATGTGGGCTTCATCCCACGGACTTAGGGCTGGTTCGACATATGCAAATCGACTAATGTGATACACCACATAAACAAATTTAAAAAATAAGAATCAAGTGATCGTATCAATAGATGCAGAAAATGCCTTCGACAACATATGGCATCCATTAATGACCAAAACACTTAACAAAATTGGTATGGAAGGACAGTACCTTAACATGATAAAGGCCATATACGACAAACCCTCAGTCAACATTATAATTAATGGTGAAAAACTAAAACTGTTCCCCTCTAAGATCAGGAACAAGGCAAGGATGTCCACTATCACCACTCTTATTCAACATAACATTGGATGTCCTAGTGAGTGCAATCAGGCAAGAGAAAGATATAAAAGGAATCCAAATAAGAAATGAAGAAGGCACTGTCACTATTTGTGGATGACGTGATTCTCTATATAGAAAATCCTAAAGACTCCACAAGAACACTACTAGAAACAATAAGCAAATACAGTAAAGTTTCTGGATACAAAATCAACATTCAAAAATCCATAGTGTTCCTATACTCTAATAATGAAGCGTCAGAAAAAGAAGTGAAAAAAATTCCTGTTGCAATTACAACAAAAAGAATAAAATACCTAGGAATAAACTAAACGAAACATGTGAAGGACCTATATAATGAAAATGATAAGACCCTATTAAAAGATATTGAAAAGGATACAAAGAAATGGAAATATATTCCTTGTTCTCAGATTGGAAGAATCAACATAGTTAAAGTGATCTTATTACCTAAAGCACTGTACAGATTTAATGCAATTCCCATCAAAATCCCATTGGCATTTTTTAAAGAAATAAAACAAAAAATCATCGGATTTGTATAGAATCATGAAAGATTCTGAACTGCCAAAGCCATCCTGAGAAAAAAAATGAGGCTGGAGGCATCATTATGCCCAACTTCAAATTATATTACAAAACAACAATAATGAAAACGGCATGTTGTTAGCAGAAAAAAAAAAAAAGACATACAGACCAATGGAACAGAATTGAGAGTTCAGAAGCAAACCCAAGTTTATATGTGCAAATAACTTTCCAAAAAGGAACCAAAACATACAATGGAGAGAGGTAAGCCTCCTCAATAAATGGCGTTAGGAAAACTAGAAAGCCACCTGCAAAAGAATGAAACTAAACTGTTGCCCCGTAATGAGGGGGGAAGATGGTGGACTAGTTAAAAGAAGGGTTTGTCTCCTCTCAGAACCGCATTGAAATTTCAACTGAATTATAAAATAATCAACATGGAGAATCACCTGAAATCTAGCTGATCTTAACACCTACATCTGATAATAAATGGGAGCCACATCGAAGCCAGTAGGAGGGGCAAAGTCACAAATTTGGCTGGACCCGCACTCGTGGGTGTTGGAGGATCACCAGGAGGGAGAGCGAAGCTGTAGAGGCTCTCCTGAGGGAAAGGGGGTCCTGGTCTCATCTGGGGGCTCTCCAGCACAGGGTCCCAGCCGAGGAAAGAGGAGATTCCAATAACTCTGACTTAGAAACTAGAGAGGATTCCGGCCATCTGGGTGAGATGGAAGGGCAATGAACCCCTTGACCTCCCTTTGAAGGACTCGTGCAAAGGCTTTCTGATCTGCGGACAGATCAGAAAGCCTTCGCATGGGTCCTCACCTGGGACAACAGCGTTGGATCAGAGGCTCGTGCGGGATTCATTCTGAAAATGTCTGTAATACCTGGCCTCAGAATGAAGGCTGGAAATGCAGCCACCTTAGTCTGGCCGCCCTACAGGGTAACCTATAGATTATGCCAGCTTGATTGTACAGACCCCTCCCACAGATCCATTAGGGAGGCTGGTCAGAGGGGATCAGCCTGCTCCGCCTAACCTGCAGATTGTCCAGGGCAGTTGTCGTTGGATGGCTTCCAAGCCCTGCTCCAACTGATTCAGAGCCAAGTATTAACAGTGGGGCGGCCATTGCTGTGAGCCGCATTTCAGAGGTAGGGTTAGGCAGATCACTGCTGCCAACATGAACTTGGGTGGATACTGGAGACCTGTGGGCCAGTCCCAGGCAGCAGTTGGTCTTACTGGGATCTGAGACTTCTGCGGGAACTTGGGAACAGTTATCAAAGTTGCGGCAACACTGAGGCTGTATTGATCTGACTGCCATTGTCTCACCGACACGTCGCCCACCTTACCCACAAATTGCCTCATGTGGCCCATTGACAGGAAACTGCCACAGCCCTGTCCCTCCCCTCCCTTGATCTTCTAATCTACACAGGCAATAAACTTTGGCTGGCACAAGGTGGGCACTACACATAAATCACCGGCAGGCAGACTTTTGCTGTCTGCAAGAGTTGCAATATTGTCTCTGGGGAGCACAGGGGTCTGTGGGATCGCCCCTGATGACAGCTGGCCTCACTGTTATCTGTGTCTACAGCGGGAACGCCAAGCCAAAGAAGTTGCAGCAAAACTGAGGCTGTATCGGCCGAATGGACCTTGTCTCCCTGAGATCCCATTTCACCCAAGCCACAAAGTGCCGGCAGCCTATTGACAAGCAGCCTCTTCTGCCCTGCTTGGCTCTGAGATTGCGCAGTTAGTACAGGTAACAGACCTTGGCTAGCACAGTGAGCACATTTAAAGAATAACAGTTGTGAGCAGACCACCGCTGCCTGTACGAGCTGCAATATCTCTTAAGTGGATTGCAGGGGTCTGTACTGGTCTGACGGCCCTTGACTCCCTGAGCTCCTGCCCAATTCAGTACACAAAGTGCCCCCTGCACATTGATAGGTAGCTGCCCCTGCTCTGAGGTAGCACGTTTAGGCCCAGGTGGGCAGCAGCTGACCTTGCTACGAGTGGAAACTTGTACAGCGAGCCAGAGAGACAGCGTCGGCATGTAAACTGACACTGCAGTGGCAGGGGAAATTTACTCACTAGACCCAGGAGATTCCCAGGGTCCCTGTGCCACCCAACACACATATCACCCAGAGGCTCATCCAGTTTCAGAGACTTACAGGCAACTGATAGGCAGTGTCAGGGCTTGAGGAGCACTAGTCCCTCTGCTAAACTGCCACAGGTCAGGGACGGAGGATAACCGAGAGCTGCCTACAGTGTTGCCTCTTCCACTTACCTATAGATCCAGCATAGGCAACAACTATCTGGATCACTTTGTAGTTCTCACCGGGTAGCCTTGAGCAATCAAAATCAGCTGTTGACCTTGGCCTATGGGGGAATACCTCCCACAGGGCCACAAAACCAATGCATCTGAAGGCTGGCACCAGACCACAATGGAGCAACTCCTGACTTGTTCCAGTAGTGCTAAACACAAAGGGTGGTTACAACAAGTCCACAAGCATTCTAGGGCAAATCCCACCCAGTGGGGTCTGCCCCCACACAACAACTCTTATCCTGAGGGTGCAGCCAATTTCCACAGTCAGCCTGAACATTAATTCCACCCACTGATCTACAACAATAATAAAGGCTTGGTGACAGCAGATCACACAAAACCCACACAAAGGTCACATCCAGAGCTCCTGACATAAGGGATCAGGGAGAGTGCGCCACTGGGCCATATAGGACACCATCCACATGAGGCCATCTGACCAAGGCTGAGAGACAAAGCAAATATTCCTGACATAATGAAACAAACACAGAGAAGCTAATAAAATGAGTAAACAAAGAAACATGCCCCAAATGAAACAACAGGAGAAAACTCTAGGAAAAAAGCTAAATGGAGGCAAGCAATCTATCAGTAACAGAGTTCAAAATAATGGTTATAAGGATGCTCAACGAACTTATGGGGAGAATAGATTAGCACAATGAGAACCTCAACAGCATAAAAAAGGGCATAGAAACTATTAAAAAGACCTAGACAGAAATAAGGAATACAATAACTGAAATGAAGAATACACTAGAACGATTAAACAATAGATAGGGCAAAGCAGAAGACTGAATCAGCAAATTGGAAGACAAGGTAGCTGAATATACCAATCAGAAAAACAAAAATGAAAGAATTTTTTAAAAAAGAGGATAGTTTAAGAGACCTCTGGGACAACATGAAGCGTAAAAATATCTGAATCATAAGAGTACCTGAAGAGGAAAAGAGAGCAAAGGATTGAGACTCTATGTGAAGAAATAACGACAGAAAACTTCCTTAACCTGGCAAAGGAATTAGTCATACAAGTTCAGGAAACACTAAGAATCCCAAACAAGAGGAATTCAGATAGACCTATACTAAGACACATCATAATTAAAATGCCAAAGGTCAAAGACAAAGAGAGAATCTTAAAAGCAGTAAGAGAAAGGAAGCTGGTTACTTACAAGGGTACCCCCATAAGAACATCTGCTGATTTTTCAATGGAAACATTGCAAACCAAAAGGGAATGGCAAGACATATTCAAAGTTATGAAAAACGAGAATCTACAACCACGGATACTGTATCCAGGAAGGCTTTTGATTAAAATGAAAGGTGAGATAAAGAGCTTCCCAGACAGGAAAAAGCTTAAGTAATTCATCACCAACAAGCCAGCATTACAAGAAATGTTAAAGGGTCTTCTGTAAAAAGAAAAGGGGTAAAAAAGAAAATACAAATAGCAAATATGAATAATAAAATGGCAGTAACAATGTACCTATCATTGTAAACGGATTATATGCTCCAAAAGACATAAGGCAACCGAATGGGTAAGAAAACAAGACCCATGCATATGCTGTCTACAAGAGACCCACTTCAGATCAAACAATACAGACTAAAAATAAAGGGATGGAAAAGATATTTCACACAAATGGAAATTTTAAAAAGCCAGAGTAGCAATACTTATATCATATAAAATAGACCTTAAAACAAAAACTATAATAAGAGACAAAAAAGGGCAGTACATAATAAAGGGATCGATAAATCAAGAGGACATAACCCTAGTAAACACATATGCACCCAACATAGGAGCACCTACATACATAAAGTAATTATTGACTGACATAAAAGGAGAGAACAATAGTAATAGTCTCATAGTAGGAGACTTTAACACCTCATTGACAGCAATGGACAGATCTTCCAGACAAAAAAATCAACACGGAAACAATGGGCCTAAAAGACACACTAGAACAGATGTATTTAATAGATATTTTCAGAGCATTCTACCCCAAAGCAGCAAAATACATTCTTCTTAAGTGCATATGGAACATTTTCAAGAACAGACCACATGTTAGGACACAAATCAAGTCTCAATAAATTTAAGAAGATCAAAATCATATAAACCATCCTCTTCGATCACAATGGTATGAAACTAGATATCAACTACAAAAAAAAAACTGAAAATACACAGATACACGGAGGCTAAATAACATGCTACTAAACAACGAATGGGTTATTAGTGAGACCACAGAAGAAATCAAAAGATACCTGGAGACAAATGAAAATGAAAACACAATGACTCAAAATTTATGGGACAAGGCGAAAGCAGTCCTAAGAGGGAAATTCATAGCAATACAGGACTACCTCAAGAACCAAGAAAAAGCTCAAATAAACAATCTATCCTTACAATTAAAAGAAGTAGAAAAAGAACAGCAAACAAAACCCAAAGTGAATAGAGGGAAGGAAATAATAAAGATCAGAGTAGAAAAACAATACAAAATATTAATGAAATCAAGAACTGGTTTTTTGAAAGGATAAGCAAAACTGACAGACCTTTAGCCAGACTCATCAAAGAAAAAAGAGAGAGGACTCAAATAAAGAAAATCAGAAATGAAAGAGGAGAAATAACCAAGGACTCCACAAAAATACAACAGATCATTAGAAAATACTACGAGCAATTATACGCCAACAAATTGGACAATCTGGAAGAAATGGACACATTCCTAGATACAATCTCCCAAGACTGAGTCAAGAAGAAAGAGAAAATCTGAACCAACCGATTACCGCCAATGAAATAGAATTAGTAATCAAAAATCTCCCAAAAACAGAAGTCCTGGACCAGATTGCTTCATAGGTGAACTTTACCAAACATTCAAAGAATTATCACCTATTCTTCTCAAACTATTCCAAAAAATTCAAGAAGACTCCCTAACTCCTTTTATGAGGCCACCATTACCTTGATTCCAAAACCGGACAAAGACATTACAAAAAAAAAAAAAAAAAAAAAAAAAGCTATAGGCCAATATCTCTTATGAACATTGATGCAAAAATCCTCAACAAAATATTAGGAGACCAAATTCAGCAATACATTAAAAATATCATACATTATGATCAAGTTGGATTTATTTCTGGGATTCAAGCTTGCTTCAATATCTGCATATCAATTAATGTGATACACCACATTAACAAATCAAAAGATAAAAACCATATGATCATATCAACAGATACAGAAAAAAAGCATTCAACAAAATCCAGTATCCATTTATGATAAAAACTCTCGGCAAAGCGGGAATAGATGGAATATATTTCAACATAATAAAGGCTATTTATGTCAAACCTACAGCTAACATCATACTCAATGGGGAAACGCTAAAAGCATCTTCCTTAAGATCAGGAACAAGACAAGTATGTCCACTTTCACCACCCCTCTTCAACACTGTATTGGAAGTCTTTGCCATAGTAATAAGACAAGAAAGAGAAATGAAAGGCATCCAAATTGGGAAAGAAGTAAAACTCTTGTTATTTGCTGAAGACATGATACTATGTATAGAGAACCCTAAAGACTCCGCTAAAAAGCTGTTAGAACTGATTAATGAATTCAGTAAAGTAGCAGGTTACAAAACAAATATTCAGAAGTTAGTGGCATTTTTATACACCAATGATGAACTTTCATAAAGAGAAATTAAGAAAACAATCCCATTTACAATGGCATCGAAAACTATAAAATACCTGGGTATCAAATTAACCAAGAAGGTAAAACACCTGTTTTCAGAAAGTTATAAGTCATTGAAAAAAGAAACTGAAGAAAATACAACTGGAAGCATATACCATTGTTCACGGGTAGGAATAATCAACATTGTTAAAATGGCCATATTATCCAAAGCAATCTATAGAGTCAATACAATCTCTAGCAAAATACCAAGGGTATTATTTTTCATAGAGCTAGAACAAATAATCCTAAAATTTATATGGAGCCATAAAAAACCCCGAATAGCCACAGCAATCTTGAGAAAGAAGAACAAAGTTGGAAGTATCACACTACCTGATTTCAAACTATACTACAAGGCTACAATAATCAAAACAGCATGGTACTGACATCAAAACAGATATATTGATCAATGGAATAGAACAGAGAACCGTGAAATAAATCCATGGCTATATGCTCAATTAATATATGACAAAAGAGGTATGAATGCGCAATGGCATAAAGACAGTCTCTTCAATAAATGATGTTGGGAAAATTGGATACATGCAAAAAAAGAAGCTGCACCATCTTCTTACACTGTATACAATATTAGACTCAAAATGGATTTAATACTTAAATTTAAGACCTGAAGCCATAAAATTTCTAGAAGGCAGTAAACTCTTCGATATTACTAACAGGAATTTCTTTTCAGATATATCTCCCCAGGCAAGTGAAACAAAAGAGAAAAAATAAACAAATGGCATTACATCAAACTAAAAAGTTTTTGTACAGCAAAGGAAACCATGAACAAAACAAAAACACAACCAACTGTTTGGGAGAAGATATTCACTAATGATATTATCCAAAATGCATAAGGAACTTATACAACTCAACAACAACAAAAACAATCCAATTTAAAAATGAGCAGAAGACCTGAACAGATACTTCTCCAAAGAGGAAATACAGATGGCTAATAGACATATGAAAAGATGCTCAGGTTGCTAACCATCAGAGAAATGCAAATTAAAACCACAATGAGACACCATCTCACACCTGTCAGAATGGCTATCATCAGTAAATCAAAAAACAGCAAGTGTTGGCGAGGATGCAGAGAAAAGGGAGCCCTCATACATTGTGGGTGGGATTGCAAATTGGTACAGCCGCTATGGAAAATAATGTGGAGGTTTCTCAAAAAATAAATACCCACTTCTGGGTATTTATCCAAAGAAAACCAAAACAATAATTTGTAAAAGACCTATGCACTCCAATATTCATGGCAACATGATCTGCAATAGCCAAGATATGGAAGCAACCTAAATGCCCATCAACAGATGATTGATTGGATAAAGAAATTATCATTCATATATACAATGGAATATTACTCAACAATTAAAAAAAATGAAATCCTACCATTTGCAATGACATGGATGGACCTAGAGGTTATTATGCTTAGTAAAATAAGTCAAACAAAGATAAATACCATATGATTTCACTTATATGCGACATTTAAGGAACAAAAAGAACAAACTAGTCAAAAATAGACTCACAAATATAGTGGACAATTTGGTGACGGACAGAGGGGAGGGGGTTGGGGGGCTAGGAGAAGGGGGTGAAGGGTTAAAGAAGGGTTAAAGAAGTTGACAGTTAGGTATGGGGATGGGGAGTTTGGGAGAAAGGATGCAGTTAGCATATGATGGCTAGGTAGAGGGGCAGGGGAAGGAGGGAGCTATTGAGGGGATTGTTTTATGAACTATACAGATGTCTAACCAATGTACGTATACTTGAAACTAATTTAAATTAAAAAAATAATAATGTTAAAAAAATGGATTAACGACCTAAATATAAGACCTGAAACAATAAATTGCAAAGAAGAAAACATAGGAACAAACCTCATGGACTTAAAGAGGATTTCATGATTGATCTCAAAGCAAGGGAAGTAAAAGAAAAAAAATAAATAAATGAATGGGACTACATCAAACTAAAAAGCTTCTGCTCAGCAAAATAAACCATCATCAGGGTAAAGAGACAACTATCCAAATGGGAAAATATATTTGCAAGCAATTCCTTTGATGATGGCCTAAAATTCAAAATATATGAAGAATTCATACAAATCAATAACAACAAAAAAACATACAATCCAATTAAAAAATGGGCAGAGGACCTGCACTGACACTTCTCCCAAAAAGATATACAGATGGCCAACAAGTATATGAGAAGATGCTCAACTTCGCTAGCTATGAGGGAAATGCAAATCAAAACCACAATGAGATACCATCTCACACCTGTTAGAATAGCTATAATCAACAGGACAAATAATAACAAGTGTCGGAGAAGATGCAGAGAAAAAGGAACCCTCATACACTGCTGGTGAGACTACAAATTGGTACAGCCATTAAGGAAAACAGTATGAAGGTTCCTCAAAAAACTAAGTATTGATCTACCATATGATCCAGCAATCCCTCTACCGGGTATTTACCCCAAAGACTTGAAAATAGATATCAGAAAGGATATCTGAACACCAATGTTCATAGCAACATTATTCACAGTGGCCAGAACATGGAAGCAACCGAAGTGTCCTACAACAGATGATTGGATAAAGAAGCTATGGTACATACATACAATGGAATATTACTCAGCTTTAAGAAGAGATGAAATACTGCTATTTGTGATAACCTGGATGGATCTTGAGATAATCATGCTGAACAAAATAAGCCAGACATAAAAAGTTGAAAACCACAGGATATCACTTATATGTGGAATATAAACCTAAAACCAACACACAGACATGACAAACAAGCAGGAAGTCATGAACATGGACAACAGACTAATAGTTAACAGAGGGGAGGGAAGGAGGCATGTAGATGTGGTAAAAGGGGTCAAATACGTGGTGGGAGAAAGAAATCTAACTATGGGTGGTGAACAGGTGATGCAATTATATATATGCCTTAATGTTGAATTGTATACCTGAAACTTACTGGATTTTGTTAACCAATGTCACCATAATAAAAAATAATAATAAATATATATACATACAACAAATGAAAAGAAAAAAAATAGGATAGCTGAATGGATAAAAAAACAAGACCCTTCCTTATATATGCTGCCTACAAGAGAGTCCCTTCAGATCAAAAGATATACATATACTTAATAGAAATAAATAAATAAAAAGTGGGGATAGCAATACTTATACCAGACTTTAAAACAAAGGCTCTAATATGAGACAAGGACCCAGTAATCCCACATCTGGGTATTTATCCAAAGAAACCAAAAACACTGCTTCGAAGGACAAGTGGATTCATCTTCATTGCAGCATTATTTACAATAACTAAGATACGGATACAACCTAAGTGTCCACTGATGGATGCAATGAATAAAGATGAGGTGGTACATATATTCAATGGAATATGACTCAGCCATATAAAAGAATGAAATCTGAGACAATATGGATGGACCTAGAGGGTATTGTGCTCAGTGGAGTGACACAGAGAAAGACAAATGCCATACGATTTCAGTTACATGTGAAATCTAAAGAACAAAATAAACAAAACAGAAATATGCTTATAGATACAGAGATTATGTTGATGTTTTCCAGAACATATTGATGTTGGGGTGATAACTGAAGTGGGGAAGGAATTAAGAGGTACAAATTGATATTTACAAAAGAGTCATGAAGATGTAAAGTATAACATAGGGAATATAGTCAATAATGTATATAGTAATAACTATGTATGGTGTCGAATGGGTACTAGATTACTGGGGTGACCATTTCATAAGTTACAGAAATGTCTAATCACTATGTTGTTCACCTGAAACTAATATAATATTGTATGTCAACTGTAACTTAAAAATAAAATTATTTTTAAAAATCTATCAAAAAAGTTAAATATTTTTACTCAATTTTTTAATTCATACCTTATACAAATTGTAAGGTACAAAGAATGATAAAATAAAACAGCCACCTAGTAGCTACCATTCAGCTAAGAAATGAAATACCACCGACTGAAATTTCCATGTGCCTCTCTCCTAATTATATCCTTCAGTTCTATCAGAATTTAAATTTTTACATAAAAGAATCTTTATCTAGCATTCTACTGCTAAAAATTTAACCTACAATTAGACATGCAAAGAAATATCAATATGTATAAGCCTAGAAACAATATGAATGTCCATTAAGAGACTAAATTACCAAGTAGCCAAGAGATAATGTAATACATGCTGTTTTTCTCTCTTCTCAAGTTTTTACGGTGTACATTTATCACATTTAAATGAGTAAATTTAATCATTCGTATTTATCAATTATTGAAGAAAGCATTCATTTTCTTCTTTCCTCTAAAGTCCCACAGCATTTAAAGAGTTTGCATCTAACAACTGAAAACAGTGTATACTGTCTACCTTGTGTTAAATAGTGTTTCACTTGCATATACATTCTCTTCCCCAATAAAACTACTAGCTCCTTGCAGGCCTTTGTTTTAGGTCTCTTATTCTATATAGTACTTACCTAGCACAATAAACACTTTGTAAAAGTAATACATGCTCATTGCAAAAAAAAAAAAAAAAGAAAAAATTCAAATACTCCATAAAATTTAAGTCCCCTGAACTTGTATCCTCAGAAATAATAGTCATTTGCTGTGCAGTCATCCAACTTTTTCCCCATGCATGTTAAAAAGATTTTTACAACCGAATTTTTTTTAATAGAAATAGGTGATACTATACATAGTATACAGGTGTTTTTTAAATTTAATATACATTAGATAGCTTTCCACTTCGGTATATGTAAACTGAACTCATTCTGCAGAGCATTATATGGATTGTAATAAGAAGACTAATGACCCTCCTCACCCAAGATGTTCATGCCCCAAAACTTAGAATCTGTGAATGTGTTACCTTATATAGAAAAGGAACTTTGCTAAAGATATGGATTGTGGGATAGGGAGATTATCCTGGATTGTCCGGGGGGTGGGGTGGGGGGCAATCTAATCACATGAGTCCTTAAAAGCAGGGAATCACAGGAAGATATAATTAAAGGAGGAAAGGCGTCCAGAAGCCAAAGAATGAAATTAGCCCCTAGTAGCTGACAATACCATAAACTGACAACGAGCGAAGAAACAAGGAGATCTTAATTCTACAACTGGCAAGTAACTAAATTCTGCCAAACTAAAATGAGTAAGGAAATGGATCATCCCCTAGAGCCTCCAGAAAGGAATATGGACTTCAGCCTGATGAGACATGTGTTGGAATTCTGCCCTATACAACCATAGGAGAATAAATACGTATTGTTTTAAGCTGCTAAAGTTGTAGTTATTTGTTATGGCAGCAATAGAATACTAACACGTGGGCATGTGGGTTGTTTCTAATTGTTTTTTATTACAAACAATACTGTAAGAATAACTATATCTGTAGCTTTGTACACTGAGTATTTCTTTAGGATAAATTCCTAGAAATGGAATTGCTAATTTGAACTGTGAATATTACATATCTCAGTAAATGTCAAATTGTACTCCAAAAAAACTAATTTGTACCCAGATCAACAAGGAATGTGAGTGCCTGTTTTGCCACAATGAGTAATGCCATCTATAAAAATTCGTCAAGAAAAAAGGGCATTTTAATTTCAAATGAATACATGTATGAAAAATCGCTTCTTTATGTTATTCAGCTTCCCTAATATTGTAGGGGTTACCAGTAAATTTTCATGAATGAACATATAGCAACCTATGTAAGAACATAAAACTGCTATGTCAAATGAATCTCTACTTGAGTTTTTCAACTTCAAAAAACCAAAAATGTACCACTTAAATAATCCAGATTTCTTCAATTATCCATTAATGATATAGCACCGATAAACTGAACAATTCCTGCTTTGAAGAGTTTTCAGTTTCCATTCAAACCTTTAAAGTAATTACTATGTGCTCAATTTTGAGTAGCTAATTACAAATGAGATATAACTCTTGCTTTCTAGAACCTTATAAAGAGAAACAGGTTTCATAAATTATTACAAGGTGATAAGTCTACAGCAGATATATACACAGAAACCCAGAAACACCTGGCCAGACCTAGATTTTATGTATGTAAATACATGTGAGTTGGGGGTGGGAAAAGCAGGGCACAGTCTGAAAAGGTTTCCTAGGAAATGAAAACAGCTAAATTACATAGAAACTACTAAGACAAAAGCATCGAGAATTTTTTAGTGGCTCAGCCTTGCTGGATCACAAAATATAAATTACAAAGGATTATCAGTGCAAAGTGCCTGGAAAAGAGAATAGATTTAACTCATTAAGTAATGAGAAGTCATTAAAGAGGAATGAAGCAAACGAATGAGGTGGTCAGGTTCATGTTGTAGATCAATTACTCTGGTAGCAGTAAGAACAAATGATGATAAGAGCCGGAAATAAGGCAGTGACATTGAGGACACGGAGGAGGATATACACTGGATCTATTAATTTAAGAAATAAAATCCATTCTTTCAACATTTATTGAGCACCTACTATGTGTCAGGCAGTCAAAAGGTGATATAAAAGAAAGCTTCATTTGTATCAAGAAAATGCATCCCATGAATTTATAACATTCTAGAGAATCTGCAGCATATGGGAACCCATTGTTTGTCCTATATATTATATTACTAAAATCTTTATGGGTGACTTTTAAGATAAAGAGAATAAATTCTTGTTCTACCTTACCATCTGATATAGCAGAATTTGATAACATCCTTTCTCAGCCTTTATCTCGCCTATCTTTACAAGGGCCGTTATAGTTTGTTTAGTTTCTACAGGGTACTTCCTACCACCCTCTAATCATTTTTGTTACCATTTATTTGATAATTTACAGTGTCTCCTTTCTCCTCACCAAACTTAACTTTCTAATGCCAAGATTCCATTAAAAAAAAAAAAGACAAGAACAACATATTCTACTCTCAGGAGTAAATTAGAGTCTAATTCTTTTATTCCCCTTCATTTTCTCCACCAAGCTATCAGAGTAAAGCCCAGTTTTACGATACCGGTAGTAAGAGAATAGGCCCTGAAGCCAGTATTACCTGGCTACAGACTCTAGTTCAACTTACTGTGTTATCTTCAGCAAATTTCTTATCCTCTCTGTGCCTCAGTTTCTTCATCTGTTAAATGAGGATAATAATAGCACCTACTCATATGGTTACATGAGTTAAAATTTAAAAATTGCTTAGTATGGTATCTCTCACATAGTAAATGCTCAATAAATATTAACTATTATTACTCCTTGTGGTCTGAATGTCATTATGTGCTCTATAGATTTAGAACACAACTCAGAATGGATTTTGCCAGTCTCTTAAATTGCAATCTTACCTTGGCACCAGCTAATTCCTTCATCATGAAGAGAGAATCATCAGCTCGCTCATCATCATCATCATCATAATTTGGAGAAGGAGCTCCCTCTGCTCCTTGCCTCAATAGGCTGCCACTTCCTCTAGGATCAAATGGATCTACCACAATGGGTTCAGTACCTTTAATTTCACATCGGCAGAAAGGACAGCCCTGGCCCTCTGATTCCTGCAGAGGAAACAGGAGATGGTAACAGAAACATCTCAAAGAACTTAAAACATTCATTCACTAGGAAATACATTTTCTGGAGATAGGAAAAAAAATAAATAAAGGAATCAAAAGTTTAAAACCTACCCCACAAACCAGGCCATTCCTTTTACCTGTAAAGAATATATAATCCCCAATTTTTCACAGTGCTTACACAGCTGAGAAAATGCATGATTTGGATTCATACCTGCCAGGATGTAAGACAGGATGTGCACATGAGGTGTCCACATGGCTCAATCTTTACATCCTTATCATTTTCAGCACATATTTTACACAGTTGGAACGTGGAGCCCATCTCACAGTATAATTCATATTGTTCCTTCGATTTAAAAAAAAAAATTAAGAGATTATTAAAGACTTACTTTCTATACAAATTTTTCTTATATAAAAGTTTCACAATAGCAGTCGATATTCTCCCATTAAACAGAAATCGTCTAGTCTTGGTCCTATTTTAAGCTACATGGTTTTATGAAACTACACACACAAATCCATTAATCTAGTCAATGGTTTAAAATTTAAGTGTTCTAATCACTTAATACAATTCTACTGTCAATTCTATCAAGTATGTATAAAAGCTTGGCTCTAGTGATATGGTTGTAATATAAAACAAAACTCACCTGGGTCACTTTGATGTGGTCCTGGGGAGTTGGTTCACATAAGCCTGTCAAGTCGGGATTCTGATTTCGTCCATCAGGAAACAAATAGCTATAAAAAAATAACCAACCTTGGGATTTTATTGAAGCCAATAAATTTGCAAAAGTGATAGATCTTACTAATGCTTCAAAAAATAAATAACACAGAACAGTTCCAAAAAGATATTCTCCAAATACCGATATTCTTTTCTCCAGGCACAATGCCACAGGCTCTATTTTTTAATCCAGGGATTGACAAACTTATTCTGTAAAGAGACTGATAGTAAATATTTTAAGCTTTGTAAGCCACATAAGCCTGTGTCACGTATTCATTGTTGTTATTTTTTAAAAAAACAACAATTTAAAAAGGAAAAACTACCTCAGATGCAGGCTGTACAAAAACAGCTAGTCCATGGGCCAGTTTGCCAACCTTTATTTTCATCTATGGATGGGCACGAAGTATAAATTCTTAATTTAAAATGCATTTGCTTTGGACCAAAGACCTGAAATACCATTGTTTGCAAATTCAACATTGAGAGACACTAACTAAAAAAGAATGTTAACAAGAAGCAAATTAAGCTACTGAGATCACCCACCAGGAAACTTCTAGTATCAAACTGCTCTGACATTTGGGGAAGCACCCCTTTCAGTTTCAATGCTACTGTAGGTGATGCATAATAGAAAACAAATTTTCCTAAATCACCTTAAACATAAATAGTTTTCTGATACCTGGTCAACTGTTAGTACTTTTAGTGATTACCAAATGATAATTTGAATTCCTGAAGGAATAGCAATTCCGGAATAAGAACTTAGTCATAAATATTAGCATGGATTTCAAAAGTCCAAAGCCTGAAGAAATGCTAGGATGAAGGCCACTGAGCCCACTGTCATGAAGAGCAAATATCTAATCATTCTAATGCTGGCTAAATAACTGGTAACATTGTCTTCTAACTGGTATAATTTTAAATTTAATATAGACTTGAAAATACGTTAACATTTCGAAAAGGAGAAAAATAGTTTACTCAGAGTAAAAACTGAAGCAGTAGAGAAATTTCACCCAAGGAATCCCTTTTAAATAAAAACAGAAGTCCTATAGAACTTGAAGGTCAAAACAACAGAACCTGTTAATATGTTCCGTATATCTCAACCTGTAGGAAGAACCTGAAATAAAGTCATTAATGATGAAGTTTTATAGTCCCTAAGTTCCTAGACTCTCGCAGATGGTGAACAGTAGGTACTCACAAGCCTTCCCTGAAGCCATCAATCAGTGCTTGGAAGAGAGGTTTATTGTGAGGGATTGTCTGAAGAATGTTCCCATCAGCAGTGACATACCCAATAGCCCACTGACCCAGACGAGTACAGCTCAGCCGGAAAATGTAACTGAGAACAGAGATAAACAGAATTTTGAATACATATGCTTATATTAGGGTAGAAGACAAGATGGACAAAAATCAAAAGGACCACCAATAAGGCAATTCTTTAATGACTCCATACTGAAAACCAAAGACATATAAGCCCAACTCTTAAGTGGCTTGAAAGCATTTACCAAATCATAGGATTTGAAAGAGTCAATTCCTTTGATAAACAGGCATCAATCCTACTGCAGAAACACTGCCACTGGAAAACTAATAAAAGATTATGTTTTCTCTATTCTAACAAAGGTCACAAGAGAATAAAATTCAGGAGAATAAACCTCTTTGATTCATGGCACTGACCTGCCAGGTTTGTGAATGAATTTCTGGAGCCGAGCTTTTACTTCATCATACGTCAGGAAAGCCATGTAACCGGGATGAGTTACAGCAAGACTATTCCAGTTCCTGAGCAAAGAAGACCAGGGCTAAGGAGACAAGAGATCGATCAAACCATCTGGCTCAAGACATACAAACCAGCCTCAGAGTAATGAAGAACAAAGGAAAACAACCTCAATTCTCAATTATGAACTCTCCATTTACTGCTAAATTTCCAATTATATTGAGACTTTGAGGGAAGACAAATAAGTTTGGGAGATAAGAACTCTGAAAAGCAAACAAACAAACAAACAAACAAAACGTATCTTTATAGGGAAAAATTTAACTTTACAAATGAAATTCAAGAAATTTTAAAGCACTTCCAACTAACAGTAGTGAGGTTAAATAATAACAAAAAAAAAAATAGGGCAGAGACTCCATGTGCAACTGAGAAGTTCCAAATAAAGGATTATGCAAGTTGACATATATACACATTATCTTTAGAAAAAGAAAAATGAGTTCTTTTTGAACCATCAATACATCTCAACAGTCAATAGGAGCAAAGTTGGAAACATACATAATTGTCTAATAACAGAGAACTGATTAAATACATCATATGATAGTCATGTACCATTAAAGACATTTTGGTAGATGACTGAACACATTTACTATTGTGGTCCCTTAAGATTATAATGGCACATAAAAAAAGTCCTATCATCTAGTGACATCATAGCTGTCATAACATCATAGTGCAACATATGTGTTTGTGGTGATGCTGGTATAAATAAACCTACAGCACTGCAAGTCATATAAAAGTTTAGTGTGTACAATTATATAAAGTACATAATACTTGATAATAAACAACTATGTTACTGGTTTATGTATTTACTATACTATACTTTTTATCATTGTTTTAGTGTGTGCTCTTTTTACTTAGAAAAAAAGTCTGATGTGAAACACTATGCTGTGTTATGTCAGTAGTCTCCCACATCTTATGTTTAGCATCTCTTGACTGCATCATTTTCTCTTGTGCAGTATAATCTCATGTCAGTTTATAAATTTATTGTAGCCTAAGTGTACAGCGTTTATAAAGTCTACAATAGTGTACAGTAATGTCCTAGGCTTTCACATTCACTCACCACTCACTCACTGACTCACCCAGAGCAACTTCCAGTCCTGTAAACTACATTCATGGTAAATGCTCCATATCATTTTTTATACCAGATTCTTCCTGTACCTTTTCTATGTTTAGATACACAACGATTTATCACTGTGTTACCACTATCTACAAGTACCTACTTTCCTACTTTCTGGCCAATATTACTCAAAGATATATTAAACCTGTACAGTAATATGCTATACAGGTTTGTAGCCCAGGATCAACAGGCTATACCAATAAGCCTAGGTGTGTAGTAGGTTGTGCCATCAGGTTTGTGTAAACCCATTCTATGATGCTCACCTAAGGATGGAATTGCCTAATGATGTGTTTCTCAGAATAAATTATTAAGTGGCATGTGTACCCATTTTCTAGACATTCTACTATTATTAAAATGATGTAAAAAGAGAATATTTAATAAATGTGAGGACAAGAAAGCAGATTGTATAGTTACTATTTTTAACAAAAATACTGTATATGTGTATATATGTATATATATCTATATACAGATATGAAATACAGGGTAGTTTTAATTTTCTTGCTTATAGTTTCTAGAATGAATAGAAATACTTTTATAATAAGCAATATCCTAAGTGTTATTTTTTAAAAAGCTTTCTCTTCAGAAAAGCAGTAATAACTACTTTAGCCAACTTTTTATTATCTTACCTGAAAGAGTCGTGTAAAGATGTCAAATTCAAAAACTGAAATATAATCATTGCAGGTCAGATCAATAGTGGATTTCAGAGCCATGGCCTCCAGCCCAGAACTGATGGGATGTACTTCATGAAGAGCCTGTCGGAAGCTCTTCCAAGGGACTATAGTCCTGGGGTAGGAGGTGGATGAGAAGGCACAGAGTGAGGTAACAGATAATTTTGGGTATTGCTATAATCAAGGAAAAGATAGCCACATTAAGCTCTCAATATCAATTTCAATTCTCTTAAAGAAGCTGAGCTATATTTTGGATTAAGAACAGAAAGGGAGCAAATGACATATTTCTTAACTTTCTAATGAGTAAATTAATAATAGAGAAGTCTTTTTCCACTATTCTTTGGCAGAGTGTCACAAATTAATCTCCTTTCTCATCTTTCTTCAGACATTTTTTTACATTAGATAAGCACATAAAGACAGATGAGATTATTCTTTTGGTATAATAAATGTAATCTGTGGCCAGACCTTTATTAACTAAAAGCTTCTGTTTAAATCAACTTTTTAAAACCATGTAAAACATTCTGAGTTCTTTGAGGAACCCTCACTATCAAGGATTAGACAGGAAGAAATAGGCTTAAGGTATAGGAAGAACGGAGTTCTGATACAGATGAGGAAGAAATTATTTAACATGAGTGATTAAACCTCAGATAAGGCTAGGAAGAGATACTACGGGATTTCTCTTTCCTAAGATCTTTAAAACAAATAAATAAAGCCTTTGAAAAGCTCATGTATTCACCTGCCTGAAAATGAGAACAAATGGTATTCTAAACTCTTTTCTAATATAATTATTAAAGGAACAATGTTAAACTTATCTCCGTCCTCTTCAACTAGGTTTTTTAAAATTGCTAATTATTCTGTATTTTATACGTAAACATTTTTCTAAATAAAGAAAGCATTTAAAGGGAGACATTAGGGTCTGCATATTCAACTCTAAAAGTTTACTGCTTTCTACCTTTCCAGTCCTTTGATCCAAAATTTTAGATATATATAAGCACATTTATGTCCATACTTAAAAACTCATAGATCTATATAATTTAAAACTTTGTACTTTATAATACAATATAACAAAGTGAAAAGACAAGCCATGGCCAAAGAGAAGGTATTTGTAATTTGACAAAGAATTAATACCTTAGAACAGAAAAAAGAAACAATTTAAAAGGAAAATGGAGAAGTGTGCAAGAGGAATAGGCAAGTCAGAATAAAAATTCTGTTTATCAGTCACAATTGAGAAAAGATGTTCAACCTCCCATGTCATCAGGAATGTAAAGCAAAATATACCAACTCAAATTACTAGTGTTAACCAAATTGCAGAGCTCCTGGAATTGGTGTACACTATTTATGGGAATATAAACTGGGACAACCACTTTGGAAAACAATTAGGCAACGGTTGGCAAAGAAGATATGAAACTCCCTGACTCATCAATTCCACTCCTAGGTATGTAACTATAGAGAAACTCTTGCATATGAAGACAAATACAATTTTGTTCACTATAGGACTGTTTGCCGTAGCAAAATAATTTGAAATGTGAATGTCAATTAACAACATAATGAATGGGGAGAGAAAGGGAAGTGTATTCAATCGACAAGCTTGGGTTTCAACTGAATCTGCTAAATTTCTTTAAAGGGGCGAGGGGCAGAAAATGTTAGCATTTACCAATGCTGGAAAGCAGGTATACACAAAATTATTCTTTTCCTCTATGTTTTCCTGTTTTAAATATTTTACTAATTAAAAACTAAACAAAAGTCCACAATACAAACTTTAGTTCTTCATAGGGTTCAAATGCATTATTTTGAGACTTACTTTTCCCCAAAAGCTTTCCTCCAAAATTCTGCAGCATCTGCTTTAGTAATCCGAAATGTGTCTCCTTGAAAGAGTCCACTTGGAAAGATACCTTTTAGTTCTGCTAGCATGTGGCTGAAGATCAGGGACAGTTTAGTCAGGTTTCTCCTACAAATGATCAGAAGGATAATAATTAAATACATAAAATTATTTTTATCTTAAATGCACTGAGTTCATCAGGTATATAATACATAAATATTAAAATACATTTATAAAAACCCTCTTCAAATATATTTTCTTGCCACTATTATTCAAAGATATACTAAACCAGGGGAGAAGAAAGGAAAGAATGTGTGCTACTGACAATATTAAATACAGCTGAACGTTGAACAACATGAGTTTGAACTGCGTGGGTCCATTTACATGCAGATTTTTTTTTTCAATATATACATACAGTACAGTAAATGTATTTTCTCTTATGATTTTAACATTTTCTTTTCTCTAGCTTACTTTATTGTAAGAATACAGAATACATATAACATACAAAATGTGTTAATTGCTTATGTTATCAATAAAGCTAAGGTTATTAGTAGTTCAGGTTTTGGGGAGTCAAAGTCACCCATGGATTTTCAGCTGCATGGGTCAGGGGTAGGCACCCTTAACCCCTGTGTTGTTCAAGGGTCAACTGTACTCTATATTATCATTGTTCGAAGAAGGGCTTCAGAAACTGTTTTTGCCCTAACATTATATGAAAGATGCAAATATAATAGCAGAAAGACCGTTCCATCAACTAGGTCCACTCCTGTTCCCTCCATTCAAATAGATGTTGTATAGTAAATAAGAAAAGAAATTAACAATAATGTTTTAAGGCTTTGAATCTTAATCAGGCCTAATGACTCTTAGCATAAATTAACATGAACAAATTTACGACTTTAGGATGACATAAGAGGATTCAACAAATAAGTATAAGAACTTGTACCCTGCTATTACGATTCAACTCACAAGAGAAAAGAAATGCTAGAAAAGTAAAACATGTTATTTCCTGCTTTGCATAAGCTATTCTGGATTTTTTAAATCATCATACAACTCATCCAAATAAAAAATAAATTTAAATTCTCAATAAAAAAGACTATCTAAATATCCGGACCTAACAAATATTTTCACTAAATCAGACCTGAAAGAGTTAAGTTATACAAAAACAATGTCTCCTTAGTAAAAATGAAATGTTAACATCCACACAATGTAAAATTTTCTATATAAGTGCATATGCTACTACTGTTTTAACAATTAGTAACTCTATTTTCTTTTTTTAGTTAACTTTATTCTAATAATCTCTAATGGATATGAATTATAAGGATGTCACACAATACCAATTTAACACACCAGATAACTCCACTTTTAGATATGTACTTTATTCAATTTATCTTTAATGGTATTATCACACAGAACAAGAGACATATGCTTTATATATAGTTATACACTAAATCAGCTTCTGATTACACTTGCTTATTTTCTCTTGCCTCAATAATTAGTCTTTATGTATTCAAAAGTCTATTCTTGTGATACAGATGGACCATAAAATTTCAAGTCAATTTGTGATCAAATTTTATTACCTAAAAATTCTCTTCAATAGAGAGAAATTTTCCTTTTTTATACTATACTGTAGTGTCACAGTAAGTCCCATCTTTGTCTATCCTGGATAAAATACTGCACTGAAGTAACCAAGTTTCTCTAGTCCTAACTTTTCTGCTAAATGCTGCTGAAATCTTTCCAGTCAGCTTACCAACAAATTAGCTTCAGTTTTTTTATATTTGTCTTCTTGTACTTGTAGCAAGTTATTTTCTTTCTAGTTTCCTATTTACTTTCTGAAAGCATCTATAGAAGTGATAAAAAAAATCTTTGAGGATAGTTTAAAATAATTCATATGTTAAACAGCTCAAGTGTAAGACAAAAATACAAACACTTATTTAATGCCTAAACTTTGTTAACTGTTTTCCACATTGTACTCTGAGATTCTTCATTTATTGCTGCTTAGGACTTTTACTATTTTAAAAATAAAAACAGAAAAGATCAAGAATAAATCATAGAGGGACTCTGAATCAAATAACTTGGTAGAAAATCTGCAAAGCACAAATCTTCAGCAAGACACCAGACTGCACAGTGCACTGAGCCTCAATATTAATATAACATTCTGCCAAAGGTTAATTCTTAAAGATAGGTAGGTGAGAGTCCAATACTTTAACATATGCTAAACTGTCAAAATCTACTATGTATAAAAAACTATGCTAAACTGTACAGTAAAATAATGTATAATATGACAGAAAAAAATATATATCACACTTCCTAGATTACAAGAGTTATTTCTGGAAAAAAGTTTTGTGTCTTACTTCTTCCTGAAAATATCTTTCCTGGTTTTTCCAATGTTGTCCTCTCTGGGTTCTCTTACTTGCTTTTGTTCTTCCTTTGCCTTTTCTTCCTATTCTCTTGATAGAGCTATTTCCCAAAAATTTGATCTCTGCTATTTTCCTTTTAGTCTCAAGGTTTCAAAAACTACTCTGCAAACCATTCCCAAATCTTAGGCCTTAGTAGCTTTCCATCTGCCTACATTTCTCCATTCAAATGCTAGCCACTTCAAAGCAAGATGTTAAAAATTAAACCAACCTTCCTTCTCAAATCTGTTCTTTCTTCATGTTCCCTATTTCTCTATTTAATGACAACACCATCTTACTTTCAACAAGTTCAAAACCTTAGACTCATCTTGGCTTCTTCCATTTCTCGTATTCTTCATTCTCATTTGTCAATTTGTGGACCATTATCAATCCTACCTTTGATTTACATTATTATTCTAATATATACTCCTTGCTACTATGTTCACCTACCTACCTCATAATTTAAACGTCAGTCTTTTTCTATACACATTCAATAATACCACACATAACTCCTTTTAAGGAAGCAAAAAAAAACAATTTCCACAGTGCCAATGGGACAAAATCCAAACTTAGCTTTGATTTTAAGACTATCCACTGACATGGTTCTAACCTACCTTTCTAGCTAATTTCTTAATTCTTCACTAGTATATTCTAGCCAAATTTTTCTTATATGTACTACTATATGTATTACCTTTTCCTACCTCTGATCCTCTGCTTGTTTCCCTAATATGAAATAAGACCCAGCTTAAATGTCATTTCTTAAGAAGCCAGCTAGAAGTAATAAACCCCTAAAATACTCTCAGCATTTTCAGTGCGGTTCTCTTAGTCACCTGAACCCATCTTGTACTACAGTTACTTGTGTGCACGAGAGCTAAAACCATTTCTTGGGCATCTGGCACAATTTCTAACCTTTACTATACCTTCAGAAAACATTTGACTGCCTACAATTTACTAGGCACTAAAAATGGATACAATGAACAAAACAAAATTCCTAGTTTTATGACATTTAAATTCCCATGGGAGAGTATCAGCTGATGAAATAAAAGTGCTTTGAAGAAAAACAAGACAGCTTATGAGAGAGTCATATAGGGTTGCCATTTTTGAGAGGATGATCTTAGGAACTCCTCTGAGTGTTAATTTTTAAGCCAAGTCTGAAGTAAAGACAGGAAGTGAGTCTTGAGATGTTTGGGCCTTGGTCAGCATCTTTGACTCTTCAAATAATTTTCCACTGAGAATCTACCAGGTATCTAGCACTAATGTTAGCTAGACCAGAGATAAAATACAGATACCAAAAAATAATAGACAGAAAGCTTTCTTAATTTGTGAAGTAAGCCACAAAAAAAGGAAAGCTATATACCATAGGATATAACAGCACCAGGTACCTAAGAGTAGTTCAAAGTGCTGACTAAAAGAGTTACTGAAAATCAATTTAAGACACTTTCCTATTCAAGGATGCATCCCTCCAAAACACCAGCTTACATTTCTTAAAACCAACAGAGATATGCACTATAAGCATCACATTTCTTAAGAGGAAATAAAGAATCTATAAAAGCTCATGAGTCAGAGCACGCTGAAATTCTGTTCAATGACATTTTAAAGCCTTAGGCTTATGCCTCAGTGTCTACAGTATATAGGGTAGAATTTAATCAGCAGAACCTGTCTAAATATGTGAACTCAGAATAAGACATGACAGATATATTTGGGCTTATTACAAAGTAATCAATACTTCTCAAAATTCTCTCAACAGTTACTTCAATTCATACAATGTTCAAATAATTCTCCAGAGATCCACAAAAGAACAAAACTGTTCAATTTTTTGTAAATGCCCTCAAGAAAAGACCTTTCTTCATTTCTAGTAGAAGCAAGTAATACAGATTTTTCTTTAACTCCGTATTTGAAGGAGGTTATTTTTACTACCTTTAACTCTAAACATCTATATCCAAGCAACTAAAATTTCTACTCTATAGCTTCCATATTCCTCTTCCCCTCTCACAACTTCCTCATAATCAAATGCTGATTCTGTATGTAGTATAAATTTATTTTTTAAGTTCAAGTCTTGTCAGTTCTTTTCCCCCACCTCAAGTCCTACTCTAAAAGTCAGTGTACCTCAAGCCTAAAATAACGGTATACATTTTTCTGTATATAATTTCAGGTAATAAGGAACTAAGATTTATATATCACCAATACTTAGAAATATTAAAAATTAAGCATTTATAGCTCCTGTTTTAGCTTCAAAAGTAAAAAAAAAAAAAAAAAAACTTTATAGGAATCACAATCGCCATTTCTATAGATCAAGCATGAATGTTGAAAAGTAGCCTTTATGTGAATATGAGAAAAAGAAAACTCCTCAAATGATGTTGACAAGTGAGCTTACTACTACATGAAATACTGGGGAAAAAAAGAAAAAAGAAAAAAAAAAAAGCAATCTTGTAACTAACTCTTGTCCACAAAGTACTTTGCAGAGAAAGAGGAAATGGAAAAAAATTAGTATGGGGAGATACATTAACCCCTAATATTAAAACGTATTTATTGTTTAATAAAAGTACTGAGAGTATAACCACCTTTTTGTTTTAATGAAAATCTCTTAAAAGTACAATAACAGTTTCAAGAAGAAAAAGATGGTTGAGAAATGAATATTAAGGGACTGAGGTCTTCTAGAAAAAAAAAACGATAACCTGTAAAACAATTAGTCTAATGTATTTATAAAGATATTCGCACTTAGGGTTCATTTTTTTGAAACTCCATTTTGACACTCAGAGATAATTGACAAGCATGCTTTCTTTATTCCTTCTACAAAGAAGTACCTGACAACTAGAGATCTAAAATATATTTCCTGATTTCCCATTAACTTACTGTGTCCTTGGGCAGTTATTTAACCTCTCTGGGCTTAATGCTCTGTTGCCTCAAATGGAATATAAGGAAGCCAAAACCAATTACTCTTAAAAATCTTCCCAGGTATAAAAATGAATAAATTTATGCTATATCATTGATTTGAAATTGGAAAAGAAACCTTAACTTTGGCAATTTATTTTCATAAGAGAGTTGAAGAAGAAAGACAGAAGAGAAAGCTAGTACTTATCCTTCTATGACTTAAAACTAGAAATTATACCCACGAAATAATAATTTTTAAAGTATATTTTATTCTTGCCTGCAAAAATTTTAAATGAATTTATATCTTATGACATTTAAATGAACAATTCATTATATAAACCATATATAGGGCCTGAAAAATTAATCTAATCTGATAAACTACTGTTATTTACTCTGACACGAGAGATTGGCTAAATCCCAGAATATGTTAATTATTTTACTCAAAGAATTTTATAATTTCTGAATAGCACAGAAACATTAAGAAACATTAAAAATCATCTTAGCCATTTCAAAATATTCTCATGTGAAAATTGTTCAAAGACCCAGAAAAGTCTGATTTTTAAAAAGAGTAGAAAGCAGAACTTTCTTTTTAAAAACAATAATTTTGTTAATTGTAGAATCTAAGTGATAGGTATATTCTTTCAACTCTTCTGTATGTTTGAAAAATTTCATAATAAAACACTGGGAGAAAAACTCCAATAATTTACACTGAAATCTATTTTTAAAGTATCTGTGAACCTAATAATGATCCTGTACTTCCAGTGGGAATTTTTTTAAATGATTAACATTTTTAATACAATGATAAACAAGCTGATACCATTTTGGAGTTGTAAAATATTAACAAAATGAGGTCACGATATAACCCATTCTTTGCCATTCAGCCATGGTGTGGGCTGAAGTACTCATATAGACGATGACAAATTAATTTTATTGCTGAATGGTGAAATTATCAATGCTTTTAAGTATTTCATTTAGTGGTACCATTTCAGTGATAACTACGCTGCTTTACCTTTCAGTAAACTCCAAAAACCTTACATACAAATGCTAGTGTCATCCAAAGAATGCTGAGTGAGAACATACAAAGATGACATTCAACTCAACAGCAGCATCCTCTACTCACAGTAATCAGCTTTAAAAATAGATACAACGGAATTTCTTTCAACAAAAGCTTCACAGGAAGTCAATGAAGTACTGTTTAACTCTTATCTGCTTAAACTGCTTTTAAAAAGAGTAAAATAAACGGCATCACTTACAAAAGGAGTTCTAAGCTAATATATCTAAAAATACCAATAATCTTTTTTACTAAAAACATATTATACCAATAATCTTTTTTACTAAAAACATATTAAGTATAATTGATACTATACATTGTCCTGCTTTTGAGACCCCTAAGGTACACGGTAACAGATTACCATCACACAACATTAATAAACCAGAACATCTTGAGCTGTTTCACAAAATTCTAAAGCTAAAGGAATGCTAATCTAATTCACCAAGTATAAGGAAAAGCAGCAGCCCACAGGATAATCTCCAGTACTCCCCTCATACGTTTATCAAATTAATTTTAAAAGCGACCCAATCTCCTTACTCCCCCTATAGGAAAATCTTCAATGGCTTCCCAATAACCACCAAAAAATTCAAATTACTCAGTTTATAAGTCAAAGATCCTGACTCACCTTTCTAAATATATACTGCTCAACATTTCCCAAAACATTCTATCTTTTCCCACTATATCCTTTCCAGGTGGCCCAGTGATAGTGTTACAAAAATATATGCCTCTCTCCATCTCTTAACAGTTAATGTTAAAAGCTTACTATATATGTGTCATTTTGCTAAACTATATGTATATTTCATTTAACTCTGTTAATAATGCTGTGCAGTAGGAATTATTCTATGTTACAAATGAAAAACACTTAGTGGCATTAAATAACTTGTCCAAGTAGCAGAGCAGGTCTGTCTGATTCAAGAGCCCAGGATCATTTGTAATAACAATATTTCCTTTCCAGTAACTATGGTTACTGAAATCCTGCCCATACAAAGTTGATTTCAAATACTATTTCCTTGGTGTGTATGTTGGGGAAGACAGGTTTACCACTCTTCATTTAGTATCTACACTCCAACACTGTACACCTTTCCACTCCACGAATAGCATCTTGTTCATACTTTGCACAGGCTCCATCATTGCCTACTTTCTATCAGTTGTCTTATTCCCTAGTTGGACGACAACTCCTTAAGGGCAGGGGCAATTGTGAGCACACTGCCTTGCACTTAACAGTCATTCAATAAAATCTGTAGCTTGAATTGGAAAATATAACTGATTTTTTTCAATAAACTTTTTATTTTGGAATTTTAGGTTTACAGAAAAGTTGCAAAGATCGTAGAGTGTTCCTATACACCCTCATTCAGTTTTCGTTTCCCTTAATATTATCATTATATTAGTGTGATAACATCTGTCAAACTAAGACACCAACATTAGTTAGTCCTGTTAACTAAACCTAGACTCTTACTAGGTTTCACCAGGTTTTTCTATTAATGTCCTTATCTGTTCCAGGATCCAATCTAGGATACCACATTACATTTATTCATTATATCTCCTTAGTGTCCTCTGGTCTGTGAGAGTTTTTTAGTCTTTTCTTGTTTTCCATGACCTTAATGGTTTTGAGGATTACTGGTCAGGTATTCTGTAGAACTTTCGATTTGTGTTTAGCTGATGTCTTTTCTCATATTTTGACTGAGGTTATGAGTTTACAGAAAGAATACCACAGAAGAGAAGTGCCCTTATCATATCAGGGGGTACATAAGCCCACATGACATCACTGGTGATACTAACCTTGACCGCTTGCTTAAGGCAGTGAGTGTTTGCCATGCATCTTCACTGTATAGTTATTACCAGAAAATATTTTCACAGATATATTCCTTCTTTCCTAACTCACTTAACCCTTTTCCCATTTGCCCAAGAATACTCGCCAGAAGCACTTGCCGCTGCAGCATTTGCTCTGAGATAACTCGCAGATTACAATCCTAACCTTACCCCCAAAGTTTGCCACAAAATATCTCACTGTTATCATTATTTTTACAACGCTCTAATATATCAATAGTCTTTGGAAACAAATGATGTCATTCTATGTATAGCATTCCATTTTTAGTAGTGGTAGTTCCATTTACAAAATACAGTAATTCTTGATTGCTGATAATGTCAAATCCTAGAAAATGTAGCATTCCTCACATGATACTAAATTAATATCATTCTCCAACAGTTGTTAGCTTAAGATTCATTTGATGAATCCAATTTATGCATACGTTTCTGTTACACTAGAATTAGAGACAAACTCTATTTAGAAATACTCCCAGAACAGTTTTTATATTTTAATTTCACACTGAAAACCAGTCAGATTTGCTTTAGCCTCAAAGAGCATGTTTATGTAAAATTAATGTTGGCAATGAGCTGCACTTTTTTTTTCTAAACAGGAAATAGGTTAAAACTGATCCCTTATACTAGAGTCAATATTTTTAAACAATTAATGTGATACATTTTTATTAAAGCACAAACTATCAAGGCATGATATTTATAAGTTAATGCCTTTGGTTTTTAGTGTGGTTAAAAAAAAATAGCTTTAAAATCATGGTGAAAAGCTACATTAGCTTATGGTGCTATTACATCATTTCTAAAGAGTTCAAAAATATAATCAGATTTCTCTATTATTCAAAATAACCTCTGAATTTACTCAACCCAAATTCTGAAAGACAACTATGTAAATTACATACATGGAAGCATTTGTCCGCAGCTAAAAACATATTAACCCTGAGAACTGGTTACTAGTTCTCTTTACTAATTCCATAAGAATTATACAGTATATCAGTAAAGTAATGCAGAAACCTCCAAAACTTCTCATACCCTCCCCACAATAACAAAAAACACCAACCACCTTTCAGAAGGCTCATCTCATGAACTTAAAAAATAAATTTATAAACAAAACAATTTATCCTGAATAGGAAACAGCTGTAATGGAATCTAATTAAATATGTAGAAAGTCAATTTAATTATCATTAATATTTAACTCCTGAGTACATGACACACTAGACATCCATTTCCACTCAAACATAGGATTTCTCTGAACAAATATAGAGTACCTACTAAATTCTGCTCCTCTTAAAACTTGGGAAAGAACATGGAATTTTCTTTATCTATCTGAATCTAAAACTGTTTGGAAGGATCAAAAGCAGAGAAGACTTCATCGCTGCCATTTTCTTTAATGTATTTCCATTAAAAATAATCCTTCTCAAGTTCAAGATTCTGTGTATAAAACTCCGGTATTAGTATTTTAGTTAGTTAGTAATGCTTAGTATTTAGTAGTATTTTACTAAATTTAACATACTTTTAAGAAACTTTAAACAAAGACAATGTCAGATAATGTAGTAAAAAAAAAGTCTTCTTGGACCTGTCTAGCAGGTTGGTTATCAAAGCAGACTAACACACTTGGGTAAAATCTGGCAAACTAAACAAAAAACCAAGTGTCACAAGAGCATGGGTGAAAGAACCACTAACTAAAACTAGTATAATTTAGGAGGCATCCTGGACTTGAAGGAAAAACAGAATTTCAGTAGACAGTATGGGAGGGAAAGGGATTCTAGGCCAAGGGAATGACTTAAGCAAAGGCTCAGTAGAAGAGTGCAGGGAGGGACTGGCAAACAGACTAGTGTGTCTAGAATGTAGAATCATAGCAGCATATGACAAAACTGAAAAACATCAACGGGACTCAAAATGTAGAGGTACACTCTTAGTGTAAGAGATAGTACAAATGCAGTGGGAAGTCATTAGGGTTTAGAAATGGGAATGATATTCAATCTGTTTTAAGGCCATAAATGACAGCAGTATGCAAGATGAATTACAGGGGAAATGACAAAGCAGAGAAATTAATTAGGATAGTAACTGCAGTAGGAAGCTTGAACATGAGTAGTAAAATAAGACAGATGAGAGATACTGCAGAAGTAAAATCAAGATGAGATGACTAAGCAGAAGACAAGAGATGATGAACCTGAAACTCTGAACCCAAGCAACTGGGAGTACCTTAAAAATATATATTAATAAAAACTAGTACTTTGAAAGACTAACTATGTGTCAGACATTTTGCGTATTTTATTATTTCTCATTCACTATCCTATAGATAGATTCCACTATTACTTCCATTGTTTAGATGAAAAAGCCTAGGCTTAAAACAAGTTAAGCCAAGAATGAATTCCAGTAGTTCGTGCTTGTCACCACTACATAATACTAACTCAGGGAACACAAAAAAGGAAGTTGGTTTGCTAATGAAGAAGATACATTCTGTGTTCAGACATGAGTGTGACATGTCTGAAAGATATTAATATGACAATGTCTCCTAGCAGGCATCTGGGGAGAGAGGCAGTAAGTAGAGAAACAGATTTATGAATAATCTCTATAAGACTATAAGTTGGGAATAGAACTGTCTGCCTGCTCACACAAGGCAATCAAAATGAAATGGAGTTTTTATCAAATTGGCTACCTTAAATTTACAGTGTTATATGTCAAGTGTATCTTAATAAAAATTTAACAAATTTAGAAAATGTGAAATGGAGCTTTGAAAAGACCTGGAGTTTGTTTCCCTCACTGGGAAGAGTATGGAAGTAGGTAGGATGGAGTTAGAACAGAAAAGAACAGCAGTAGCAGGCTTCTCTTATAAAAAGCAGGACAAATGCATGTGAAAGATATATGGAAGTACAGGGCAGTCAATGACCCAAGTGGGTTATATTTATCTTTATAAGAAAATCATGCTAAGTTTTTTAGTTGTTCTCACATAAGGCAGAAATTCAGCAGTACCTATCATACTTCTTAACAGGAAAATATATGGAACTTGTGTATTAGAGGCATTATACAAAACTAAACAGTATTTACTGAGTTCACTAAATTCAGTAAAACGTGATAAAATTTCAATATTGTCAAATGGGCAGAGTTATATTCATGAATTTGGAAAAATAATGCATAAGAACAAATAATAAATGGAGAAAAAATCACAAATGTATCTTGACTAGAATAAATTTAAAAGCTATGTAATAGTGTTAATTTAAACCTATTGTGATGAATCAGTAAAAATGTTCAGAATGCACAGTAGTGGAGACAACAAAAAATATAAAAGGTTACTTAATAACAGAATACAATTAACTCTATTCTAATAATTTTCACAAATTTATTCATTCCATAAATACTGAGCATCTACTATACAGCAAGCACTGTTATTACACTAAATGGAATATTCCAAACCGTAGGTAAACTTGAAACCAGTAAATGTAGTAGGGTATCAAAATCCACTCCTCACCTTTACACATAGTCATACAAGCATGTGTGCAAAAACATGCACATTACACCATGATGGTACTACAGAAGAATTTTTACTATATATTCCCTGTAAAAGCTAATTCTTATTTCCACAAACTTGGTAAATACAGAAAGAGAACTCATTTTGATTACTGCCATAATCAATGACCATGAGAAAGAAAATTACATGCTAATTTCACTTACCAATATAAATGAAAAAATCCTAAGTGATTATTAAATGGAATCCAGTGAAGTATATATGTACAAACCAGTGTTTATTAAAACAGTGCAAAGACACTTTACAAATTAACATAATTCACTACAAATATGACATACAGCAAAAAAAACCACATGATTATTTCACAGAGCCAATGACCTTTTTATCTCCACCATAGTCCAGCTACCACAGTCTCAAAGTACCAGGCAGCTGGTTCTTAGTGGCAACCAAACTCATTTTTTAACTCACTCTCACACCCCTATAAAAACAGTGCAGGGGTGGGTTGGGGAGGTAGAGTCCATTCCCTGGAGCCCAGTTTCATGGTACAGCCAGCTGTGCCCCAACCCAAGCACTCCTATCCACAGGATACCAAGAAAATAGGGGGTCGGTGTGTCTGCTCATCCTACCACACTTGAATTTTAGTCTGACATTCACCTGGAGTCTACTAAGAATAAGTTCTCAAAAACACTTGCTGAATCAATACTTGCATAGAGAAAATATCAGTAGCCTTTAAGTTATGAGATTTTTATTTTTAATCATGGAAAAATATACATGACATAAAATTCACTATTTTAACCATTTTAAGGGTATAATCCAATGGATAGGGTATTTCATTTTTTCTTTCTCATAACTTTTCAATGAGTGTACATACACACATTTTAAAAAAATCAAATACATGGGGAGGGGAGAAGGGGGACAGATGTCACATATGTGGTGACAGAAAGAAATCTATGGATGGTGAACACACAATGCAATATATATGTGCCTTACTGTTGAATTGCACACCTGAAACTCACTGGATTTTGTTAACCAATGTCACCTTAATAAAAAAAATAACAATAAAATTAAAAAATAATAAAGGATAAAAATTAAATCCAATACTTAGGTCCTGCTTTCTGTAAACCAAATGTTATTCTAAGTGCTTTCTAAATATTAACCTATTTATTGCAATACAACAATCCTATGACAACACTTTTAAATGAGATATCTGAGGCAAAGAGAAGTAACTTGTCTGAAGTCATATAGATAGTAAACGGCAAAGGAACCCAATCAGGTAATCTGGCCCAGACACACAAGTCTGTGTGCTTAACATCTAATTCTATACTGCCTTAAACTCATTGCCCAACACTACATGTTTACCGAAATGTAAGAGTGCCACTGAGTGAAAATAACTAAGAAACTACTACAAAGCAATACCTTAATCATTCAGGATCTACAAGTAAGATCTAATCTATAGAACCCTGATCTAGTGATTAAATATTAAATAGATAATATTCAGGTATATATAGACCTAAATAGCCCTGCACAAAGGTTCATGTCAAGAGAACTTAGCTCCCTGTTAACACAAAAGACGATGGAAGACTTTCTTCCTAAGTGGCTTTCTAATTATGCTCTTTGCAGTTAGGGCAATAGAATAAAAGGGATCACGATTATCTATCTGGTTCAACTTTACAGAGAAAATAAAATTTCAACTAATTATTTTAAATGTAAATAATCTGAGAAAAAAATACCGTAAGAATTAGAATGAAACAAATTAAGAAATATTAACTCTGAACACTTCAACCTGGTTTTAACCACCTAGATACATTTTATTAGGCACTAAGACAGATGGGTGTTTTGCATGTAAAAGGAGTAGAGGGAGGTTTAACGGAAGAGAGGGAAAAAATGCTAACAAATGTTTTTTATTCCATTTGTTTAACAAATTTAATATACTGGATTTAAGCTTTCTGAAGAAAACATATATTGCAAGTTCAATATACAATAAGTAAAAAAAATTTTAAATAGGTTGCCAGGATTAAAGTTCACAATGCTTCTAACATTTTCACACTACTAGGTATCTCTAGTAAGCATCTACTACATTGTATACTATGACCTGGCAAAAAGACATTCTTGTAGCCAGCTTTTGAGCTTGTGCTTGAAGATTTGTAATTTATATGCAGTTTTAGACTTCACAAGTATTAAGGTTCTAAAGCAAGTCTTTGGTTGGCATGATTAAAGCAAAGTGATGAGAAAAAGCTTTTGCGCATTCTACTTACTTGACATGCACTGCCTTCCTACCTCTCCATAATGATCTGCTCTGGTTTTATAAAAGTTAACACTTGATTCTTTTAGGGGAGGCAAGGGAGGGTATCTTCACTGTCCCTCTCTCGAGGTGCATAACCAAGCCGATGTCCTATTAGAAATATTTTGAGTGAAATTCTCTCGTTATGTGAATACATAATTCTGTGGTAAATCACACTACTGAATATTTTTGAGTTCAAAAGACATGCCTCTTAGAACATGTTTTAACTTCTCTTAAGTTTATATAGTTTACTATTTCATATGGTACTTAAAGTGTAGCTTCCAGGGATCATTTCTGTAATACTGAATAAAATATATAGTCACTTTTCCTTTATATTTAAAGAAAATCAAAGTAATTGGTAAAAAAACATTTGGGAGATAAGCTTTAAAAAATAAAACGGGTTCTGGCACTTACCAGCTATATGTTTCTAAATCTATAAAGTAATTTTTTAAAAAAAGTCCTTACAAAAAAAATCAAAGGCCAAGTTAATTTTGCTCAATAATAAATACATAGCACATGGCAAATAGTGTTCCATTAATCTGTGTGACAAGGTAGAGACTGAAAGAGGAAGACTAGACCAAGTTTTGAAATTTTCAGGTATTCAGCAAGCATCTGATAAACATTAAATGTATCTGAATTTGGGGAAATCCCAAATTAAATTTTAGACTGAAACTCTTTTCAGCCAAGATGAAAATACAAAGACTGGGTCCCGGTCAAGATGGCGGAATAGGTAAACATTATGCTTGCCTCCTCTCAGGACCATATCAAAATTACAACTAAACTACAGAATAGCCATCATTGAAAATCACCTAAAGTCTAGCTGAACAGAAGTCTTACAACTAAGGACATACAGAAGAAGCCACCTCAAGACTGATATGAGGAGCAGAGACAGAGAACAAGTTGGTCCCACACCGACGTGACAGTTAAAAAATCAAGATAGATACCTCAGCTGTGGAGGTTCCCCCAGAGGAGTGAGGAGTCCCAGCCACACTCCAAGCTCCCCAGCCTGGGGCACCAGTGCCAAGAAGAGAAGTACACACAACTTCTGGCTGTGAAAACCAGCGCAGACTGGGACAAAGTGAGTCAGAAGGCTGTGCGAGTCCCAGGTGTTCCCCTTAAATGGCCCTCACACAGACTTAGTTGCTGATGGACTAACTTGCTCTGAGCTCCAGTGCAGGGGCAGCAGCTTGAAAGGCGCCAGGGACATACAGGGAGAAACAGAATTCTTTGGCTTCTGGGGCAACTTTCTTCCAGACAGAAGTGTTGGCAGAATCCATTGGCCCTTTGCTGGGCTCTCCCCGCAACCGAGCATACAGGTGCAGACTGACACCAATTCTGAGTCTCTATCAACCTGGCTATCACTGGTTGCCCTGGCCCTGATGATTCCCTGAGACCCTGCCCCACCCAATCTGCTGACCCACCCAAGCCGCTACCATACAAAAAGCTTTTCCATACAAACGGTCTGTCTTGGTTCATGATGCATGCAGACTGTACTAAAATCGCTCAAACGTTCACAAAACCCAAACAGCATCTGGCTTTGGCATACCCCGTATCTCTTACTGAACAGCCCCAAGCCCACCCAGCATCAGCTGGTCTCGGTTTGCGGCTTGGCCTCTTATAGCACCTCCAAGATGGCTAGTGGTGGTAGCCAACTGAAAATTGTTTCGTGGCTTATGCCAGATGGCCTAAGGTAAGGAACAAGCTACAGCTGAACTTGTCCTACATCAAGCCCACCCCAGGAGGCCCTCGCAACAGCACATCCCAGGGTCTGGAAACACTACTCAGGGCCAAATCTGAGGATGACCCACTTAAGGACAGACTGGACAGGAACCACAGAAACCTGCTAAAGCTAATCCTGCTCTGTGGGGTCAGCCCCTGCACAAAAGCTCCTCCACTGTAGTTACGGCCAGTCCTCACAACCAATCGGTCTAAGGGTATTGATCCCACTGATGAGCCAACAGCAACCAAGGCTCAACTATAATAGGAGGGCACATACAACCCATACAAAAAACATACCTGGAGCACCCAGCTCAGGTGATCAGAGAGACTGCTCCACCAGGCCCCACAGGACACCTACTACATAGCAGCCGTATGTAATACATAGAAACAAATGCAGGGAGGCAGCCAGCATGAGGAGACAAAGAAACATGTCCCAAATGAGAATAAAGCTCCAGAAAAAAGAAAACAATGGAGACAAGCAATCTACCAGATGCAGAGTTCAAAACACTGGGTATAAGGATGCTCAATGAACTTAGGGAAAAAGTAGAGATGAACTCAGTGGGAACTTTAACAAAGAAAAAGAAAACACAAAACTCGAGTAGGAAACATAAAGAACCAATCAGAAATGAAGAATACAATAACCAAAATGAAGAATATCTTAGAGGGAATCAACAGTAGATCAGATGAAACAGAGAATCCAATCAGCACTTTAGAAGGTAAGGTAGCAGAAAACACCCAAACAGAACAGCAACAAGAAAAAAAAAAGAATTCTAAAAAATGAGGATAGTTTTAAAAAATGGGACAACATCAAGTGTACCAACATGCACACAACAGGGTACCAGAAGAAGAGAGAGAGGAATTGAAAACCTATTTGGGAAAACTTCCCTAACCTGGCAGAGGAAATAGACAAACGAGCCCAGGAAGTGCAGAGTCCCAAACAAGATGAACCCAAAGAGGCCACACCAAGAAACATCGTAATTAAAATGCCAAAGGTTAAAGACAAAGAGAGAGTCCTAAAAGTAGCAAGAGAAAAGCTGTTAGTTACCTACAAGGGAGCTCTCATAAGACTGCCAGCTGATTTCTCAACAGAAACTTTGCAGGCCAGAAGGGCTTGGCATGAAATATTCAAAGTGCTAAAAAGCAAGGGCCTATGATCAAGATTACTCTACCCAGCAGAGCTATCCTTTAGAATCGAAGGAAAGGTAGGGAGCTTCCCAGACAAGAAAAAGATCAAGGCGTTTATAACTACCAAACCAGTCTTACAAGATGTTAAGAGGACTTCGTTAAGAAAAAAAAAAATCAAAAACATGAACAATAAAATGGCAATAACTACATATCAATAATTATTTTAATGTGAAGGAATTAAATGCTCCAATCAAAAGACACAGGATGGCTGAATGGATAAGATAACAAGACCCTTCCCTACATATGCTGCCTACAAGAGAATCCCTTCAGATCAAGACACACATAGACTGAAAATAAGGGATGGAAAAAGATATTTCATGAAAATGGAAACAAACAAAAAAGCTGGGGTAGCAAAACTTACATCTGACAATATAGACTTTAAAACAAAGGTTATAACAAGAGCCAAGAACCCAGTAATCCCACTTCTGGGCATTTATCCAAAGAAACCGAAAACACTGCTTTGAAGGAACATGCCAATTCATGTTCATTGCAGCATTATTTACAATAACCAAGATATGGACGCAACTTAAGTGTCCAGCAATGAATGCAATGGATAAGATGAAGTGGTACATACATTCAATGGAATATGACTCAGCCATATAAAAGAATGAAATCTGAGACAACATGAATGGACCTAGAGGGTATTATGCTGAGTGAAGTAAGACAGAAAAAGACAAATGCCATATGATTTCAGTTACATATGGAATCTGAAGAACGAACTAACAAACAAAAGAGAAACAAGCTCACAGATACAGAGAACATTTTGATGATTGCCAGATGGGAGGAAGGTTGGGGTAGGGAGGGTGGTAAAAAAGGGCAAGAGATTAAGAGGTACAAATTGGTAGTTACAAAATAGTCATGGGTATGTAGTGTAGAGCATAAGAAATCTAATCAATAATATTGTAATAAATATGTACAATGTCCGAGGGGTACCAGATTTATCAGAATGATTACTTTATAAGTGATGTATTTAATCATTATATCATATACCTGAAACTCATATAACATCATGTGCCAATTGTAATTGAAAAACAAAAAGGAAGTATTTTAAAAAATAAAGAAAAAAGATATTTTGAATGGGATGCCATTTTCATAATTCTTCCCCAGGGGGATGGGAGGAAAAAATGAATTTATCCTCCCATCTGAAAGAACTAAAAAAACTGGACAAAACATATGAAATAACGGGTTTCCAGACATTGGACATTAGGCAGCAGAGGACCTTGATCTCTCAGAGAGGGGAAACAAATGAAGTGAACCTTATGACTAGCTGAACTTACTGCCTGGAAAGCTTCCAGGGCTCAACACTGGGAGGGAGAACCCAGGCAAATCTGACAGTCTCTCTGAGTTGAGAGAGAACTGTGTGTCTGTGGAAGCCATGGCAGCTGGAGTTCTCCATGCAGAACGCAAGACACAACAGAGCTAGACAGAGAGCAAGTTCTGGAGATCTACAAAGGGGGCCTTCTAGGTCTTCAGCTGAGAACACATCAGCACAGGAAAATACCTGAGGCTGGGGAAAGAACCACCTGAAAAGGAGCAGAGTTCTTTTCATTCCCCAGTTCTCAAACAGAGGACAGGAACAGAAAGAACATTCCCCAGCTCTCACAGAGAAGGGGGAAAAAAATCTTATAATTTAGAGAGCATGGAGTGGGGGGAGAATTAGCCCTAGATTAAAAGTTCTTCTAGTTTAGCCTAACAAACTTTAAAAGGATCAAACTGTTCCAAGTAACTTGGTAGTGTCCCAGAACGAAGTTCAATAATATTTATAAGAATATGAAATCCAGCATGTAACAAGGTAAAATTAACAATGTCTGGCATCCAATCACAAACTACCAAGCATGCAATGAAGTTAGAAAATATGACTCTTAGTGAGAATGAAAAAAAAATCAATAGAATTAAATCCATAAGCAACACAAATGACAGCATTAACAGACAAGGATATCGAAATACTTATAATTATATTCCACATGTACAAAAAAGTAGAGAAAGATTTGCACGTGGTACATGGAAGACATTAAAAAGATCCAAATCCAACTTTTGGAAATGAAAACTAAAATGGAAAGGATGTGCAACAGATTAAATAAATACTGCAGAAGAAAAGATTAATTAACTTGGAAACAAAGCAATACCAACTACCCAAAAGAAAACAATGGGAAAAATGAACAGAGCATCTGCGGCCTATGAAACAACTTCAAGTGGCCGAATATACATACAAATGGAGTCCTCTACAGTAAAGTAGAAAAAAGGGAATGAAAAATTTTTTTTGAATAAAAATTTTCAAATTTGATGAAAACTATAAATTTTAGACTAAGAATACAGAGAACAAATTAGCATCCTTTCATACCTCTTTCCCACATCCTAGGAAGACATTTCCAATCCACCCTAGAAACTTTTCTCACTAAACCCCTCAACAGAGGAATCTAAGCAAGCTACAAACTATCTATAGGACACTTATTAATATCTATTTACCAGCCTTGAAATTCTCTTCCTTTGAAATGTATACCGGTTCAACCACAAAAGATAGGATTAGCTTCCCTTGCTCCAGAATTATAAAACCATATTAGAATGGTATAACATCATGAAAAGCTTCCTCTTTAAGAAACTAGAAGGAACGACATCAAAATGACAGCAGCGTCGATCACTCACTACTTTCTCAATTCCCTATCATATGACTATAGCATTTTTAAAATGTATATATTTATACAGCGGTTCTCAAAGTGTGCTACACAGTCACTGGAAGTCTGTGAGACCCTTTCAAGGGGTCTGTAATGTTAAAATTATTTCCATAGTAATACTAAAACACATGATTTGTCTTTTCCACTGTACTGATATTTACACTGACTGCACAAAGCAATGGTGGGAGCCTCCTGGTACTTCAACATTAATCAAAACAGTAGCACTAAACTGTATGTATATTCACTGTATTCTTCACCACAACTTGCAGTAAAAGTAAAATATTAGTTGCACATAAGAATGGCCTTGATGAAGCATGAATGATTACTACTTTTATTAAATCTCAACTGTTCAGGACTTTTTAAATATTCTGCATGACAAAATGAGAAGTACACAAAAAGCACTTCTGTTGTAATGATGGTTGTCCTCTGAGCTCTTCTGCAATGGTTAGTTAAGTGGTCCTTTCTTCATAAAACATTTTTTGTAAATCATTTTAACTGTTTTTCAGCATACAAATCAGTAGCATTAAGTATATTTACAATGTTGTTTAACTACCACCACTACCAATTTCCAGAATTTTTTCATCATCCTCATGGAATTAGCAGTAACTACCTATTCTCCCTCTGCCCAGACCCCAGTAATCTCTACTGTAACTTCTGTATCTATGAATCATACAACAGCTGTCCTTTTCTATCTGGCTTTTTTCACTTAGCATAATGTTTCTAAGGGTCATCTATGTGGTAGCATGTATCAGAATTTCTTTTTAGAGCTGGATAATATTCTATTGTATGTATAAACATTTTGTGTATTCATTCATTCGTTGAAGGACACTTGGATTGTTTCCACCTTTTGGCTATTATGAATGCTACAAACATATGTGTACGAATATCTGTTCAAGTCTCTGCTTTCAATTCTTTTGGGTAAATACCTAGGGTCATATGCTAATTTTATTTTCAACTTTTTGAGGAACCGCCAAATTGTTTTACACAGTGATTGCACCACTTTACATCACCACCACCAATGCACTTGGGTTCCAATATCTTCATATCTTTGCCAACACTTGTTAGTTTCCCTTTTTTGATAATAGCCATCCCAATGGGTGTAAAGTGGTTAACTAGTGGTTTTGATTTGCATTTCTCTAATGACTGATACTGATTATCTTCTCATGTGCTTACTGGCCAATTGTGTATTTTCTTTGAAGAGATGCCTATTTACATTTTTTGCTCATTTTTTCATTAGTTTTCTTGTTGTTAAGTTTAGTAGTTCTTTACTATTCTGGATATTAATTCTGTATTAAATATTTGATTTGCAAATATTTTCTCCCAATTTGTAGGTTGTGTTTTCATTCTTGTTAGTGTCCTTTGATGCATAAAGTTTTAAATTTTGATGGCATCCAATTGATCTATTGTTTCTTTGATTGTCTATGCTTTGGTGTCATGCTCAAAAAATCATTGCTCAATCCAAGGT
Organism: Rousettus aegyptiacus; assembly: GCF_014176215.1. Taxonomy (NCBI): domain Eukaryota; kingdom Metazoa; phylum Chordata; class Mammalia; order Chiroptera; family Pteropodidae; genus Rousettus; species Rousettus aegyptiacus. The sequence continues at coordinate 35,010,466 of NW_023416308.1, read as the reverse complement.
TATGAAGATGTTCACCTGTTTTCTCCTAAGAGTTCTATATTTTTAGCTCTTAAATTGAGGTCTTTGATCATGTTGAGTTAATTTTTATATATGCTATATGATAAGGGTTCAACTTTATTCTTTTGCATATAGATATTTAATTTCCCCAGCACCATTTGTTGAACAGACTGTCTTTTCCCCCTTTGAATGGTCTTGGCATCCTTGTTGAAAATCAACTGACCATATGTGTGAGGGTTTATTTCTGGGCTCTCTATTCTATTCCATTAAATAGTCTGTATGTCTATCCTTATGCCAGTATCACACCATCTTGATTCCTGTGGCTCTGTAGTAAAGCTTTGAAATCAAGAAGTGTGAGTCCTCAAACTTTCTTATTTTTCAAGATTGTTTTGGCTATTCAATGTTCCTTGAGATTCTTTATGAATTTTAGGATCAGCTTGTCAATTTCTGCAAAAGGGCAGTTGGAATACTGACAGGAATTGCATTTGACCTGTAGATCAATTTGGGGAATATTGCCATTTAAACAATACTAACGCTTTCAATCTATGAACATGGGGTATCTTTCCATTTACTTCGGTCTTCTTCAACTTCTTTCAGTAACATTTTGTAGTTTTCAGTGTACAAGTCTTTTGCCTCGGTTAAATTTATTCCTAACTATTTTATTCTTTCTGATGCTATTATAAAGGCAATTGTTTTCTTAATTTCATTTTTGGATAGTTTGTTGCTACTGTATAGAATACAACTGATTTTTGTATGTTGATCTTGTATCCAACAACCCTGCAAAACTCATTTCTGGTTGGTTCTATTAGTTTTTTAGTGGATTCCTTAGGATTTTTTTACAAACAATATCATGTCATGTGCAAATAGTTTTACTTCCTTCTTTCCTTTGTGGATGCCTTTTATTTCCTTTTCCTGCCTAACTGCTCTAGCTAGAGCCTCAGATGTTGAATAGAACCTATGTTGGAAAGAAGTGGGGAGAGCAGAAATTCTTGCCTTGTTCCTGGTATTAGGAAGAAAGCTCTCAGTCTTTCACCATTGAGTAAGATGTTAGTGTGGGATTTTTATATGGCATGGAATACCATTTTTACTTAAAAGAATGAAATTGACAAAGTATGGTTACTCAGACTTGAGTATTTGGCAGACAGTTTCTCCAACACAAATGAAGTGACTTGTCGCTTTAAAGAAAACAACTGATAGTTTTTTGTTGCCAAGTTAAGACTTTCAAGCTTTAAAGCAAAAATTAGAACTGTGGAAAATTTATATTCAACACCATGAACTCTCCCAATACAACTTTTCCAGTGAGATTTAATTAATGAATGTATAATGATGTGTCGATACTTGGAAAATCTACATAATCTAATGAACCAATATTTTTCAAGTGACCAATGCTTGCTGTTACAAAATCATGCATGGGTAAAGGATTAATTCCAAGTGCAAGATAGACCATGGATTTTAATGTAACAAAGTACAAAATGTTCACTGAGGTGATTTTAAAAGACTTGTAAAAATGTAAAACTTATGTAAAAACATTTTCCATAAAAATATTTTCATGTTAACATGTAATAAGCTTACTATTGTTTTTAAATGTTGTGTAAACGTTATTGTAACTATTTAAATATTTTTAAATTTCTTGGTTTTAATATTGAATATCGTAAATATTGATATATATAACAAAAGTTCTTTGATATCTTCGGTGATTTTGAGAATGTAAAGAGGTCCTGAAACCAAAAAGTTAAAAAAAAAAAAAACCTACATTAATAAACAAAAATTTTAGATGACCAGGTACTTTAGGCACTGAGACATAGCACACCCTTATATTTTCTAATTAAAGATTTTACTTTTCTTTATATGTGTTAACACTTAAACCTTAGTAACTCATGGCTGACTGGTCTACAAGGACTGTTGTACATGTCATACAGATGGTATTAAGAACTAAATGTGACTGTTCACTTTCGTTAAACTTCTCCCTGTCCATTTCGAGTAAGTTAGCTTGCTTCTCAAGATGGGGGACTTAGCACTGTCTGACTCATCCGAGCTCAATCGAAATTAACCAATTATGTTGCTGCAATAAATGGAAAGTTTTTTAGATTGGCCTTATGAATCCATGCTATCACCTAAGAAGTATCACAGTTTTTTCTTTTTTAAATATTCATTGTAGAAAATTCAGAAAATGTAAACAGAAAAACATTAAAACTACTTCTAATTTCAATACCTAGAAACAACTACTATCAATATTTTGGTATCATTTCTTCTGGGGTTTTTTCCTTTATATTAAAATGCTTTTTACAGAAATGAGATCTTATTAGTTATATATACAATTTCGTAGACTTCTTTTTCTTGTATAGAAATATCATAGTCACCAAACTGTACCTTACATCCCCAGTAGTTAGTAATAACTGCAAGTCTGTACCTTTTGACCACCTTCACCTATTTCTTTAATACACTGTTTGCCTACTATTAACCTTAATCAACAAAAATTTTTAATGTCTGCATAGTGCACCATAGCTTGTTATTTATGTAATTTATCTTCTGATGCTAAACATTTAGGTTGTTTCTAGTTTTTCTCTATTACATAAAGCATCTTAATGAATAGCTCTCTGTAACTATACTTTAACCCAAATTCCTTCTCACTTCTTTTCAATAAATTCCTAAATGTGGAAATACTGAGCAAAATTCCTCTTTCTAAATAATCCCCACACACACACCTGACACACACACACACACACACACACACAAAGTCTAAACCAATTTCATTCCTATCACAGTATGGCATGGGAGTAGTCATGTTCCTGACACTGAATATCAGTAGGTTTTCTGGTTTTTGTTTTTTGTGCTTTGTTTTTTGGGGTTTTTTTTTTTTTTGCCAATTTTGCAGGCCAAAACAAAATTATTTTAAGACTAGTAAACTGGATTGTTCTTTTAATATTCATATTTGGTATTTTTTATTTCTTATTTTGTAGATTATTCATTTTATTTTCCATTTGGGAGGGTTTGTTTTTTTTAATTTTCTTTGTTGGGTAATTTAATCTATTCTTTCTTTTCTTTTTCCCTCAGTGGTGCTGCCTGTTGAACCTCCATTCCTGACTATTCTGTCCACTCTCATGGCTTTAAATACTTTTCTGAATACCACCAAATTTTTACCTCTATTTCAGACCTCTCCCTCTGAACTCTAAACTTAAATATAGCCAATTGCCTGCTTGACATGTTGTCTTAGATGGCTCATAAAACTTTCTCAAACATGTCCAAAACAGAACTCGATTCCCTTCACTCTTAATTTAGTTCTATCCACGTCTATACTCTGAATTCCCCCATTTTAGTAAAGGCTGTTGCCACTGGCAGAGTTAATGATCAGAAACCTACAAGTCATCCTTGATTCTTTCCTGTCATCCTTTTCCATCTTCCTGTTATCCAACCTACCAGTAATTCTTTTTGATTCTAATTTCAGTCTGTCTCCTATCTAATTTCCTTCCTGTCAACTTTCTCTTCCCTAGTCTAAATTATCTCTAGGATATGGCCTACAGCAAAAACTTTGTAACCTACCCCTCTACTTCCATCATTGCTACTGCCATAAGCATAATCCATCTCCTACACAGCACCCTATACTATCATTGTGTAAAAAAAAAAAAAAAAAAAGTCAGAGCATGTCTTTCCCCTAATAGCTTTCTGTGACATCTCACTGCACCCCATCTATTCAGTTGTTCAAACCAGAAACCTATCCAATTCATTAACAGGTCGTACATCCCTAAATTTAAAATGCATCAAGTACTGTTCACTTCTTTCCATCTCTATTACCACCACTTTGGTTCAAGCCATTATCATTGCTCTCCTGGACAAAACAGACACAGGAGCATGGTGCTGCCCTTTTCCCAATTGTGAGAAGGGCATTCCTAATCTAAGTGGGAATCTTTTCCCATCAAACCCAAACTTCTCAACACAAAGATATAAGCTACTATTATCTACCAATGGGATGTGACACACTTATTGACACCTATTTTGGGGGTGCTAGGGAAAGACTATAGTAGCACAAACACTTCAGTCTTGTCTGAGAAACATTGCTGTTCCACTGGAGGATAATTTGAAAACCAAGAGAAGGAAAAAAAATGGTTTAGAGTTTATGTTTTGGAAACTAATGCAAAAAGAGAGATTATAAGGTTATGAGCTTCATGAGAGAAAAGACTATGTTTGTCCTATTTACTGCTCTATCACTGCTCCTAGGGCAGTGACCACCCCAGAAAAAATACCTAATACTAGTTTTTACTTTAATAAGTGGTTATCACAGTAGCTTTTAGTTATTTCTGAATAATTCCTAGCTGAGTATAACAAAACCGAATCTTGATCATTTCAATTTAAAATTACCTCTAAAAAGGTAATATAATAGAAAAGTTTTATCTTACTTCTGAAATGGAAAAAAAAATAATAAAATAGTAACATTTAAAATTAACTGCACTGTATATAATCCCATTCAGCTTCTGCTGTAACACCCTGTGTGTGCATCAACAAAAACAGGTGCAAAAACTACAATTCAAGATCAAAGAAAGCACATTATAGTTTTTGCCTAATTCATTTTTTATAAAGATTAAGAAAAATTAGAGCAAATTTATCTTTAGAGAAATTAATTCATCTAATATCCTCTCTAAAAGAGAGGAAGCAACTATATTACATACTGATAGATACACTTATGTATACTCTTCTAGAGATTATTTAAGGGATTAACTCCTCAATCTCCAGCAAATTCCTTCATGGAACAAATTCCCTCATGCACATGGCTCTGGGGAAACAGATATGTTCTCTAAACCACAACACGTTCATCTGACACATGCTGGACTAATCACAGCACTTAGTTTTTCTTTCCAGAGTTGATTGCTCCAGGGATAATTACTTGATCTATACCAAGCCACAGTTAAAACTGACTAAGTGTCAGACATTCTGTTATACTGTAAACACATAAGATTTAAATCTCGGGTGTAGCAGAGGACAGATTTTCCTGCAATTTAAACATTAATCCACATTGAGAGAATGCAGATAGAGTCTTGACAGCATTTTCAACCCTGGTTTCAGTTATTCCTGAGGCTTATCTATATTCTTCTCCTTGTCCCAATTTAAGATAGTCACTTTTTCTAGAATTTTACAAGTCTACAAATTTCTCTCTCCAAGAAGAAAAATCAGGAACCGAGCATAAAAGTCCTATGAGACCTTCAATGATAAAAAGAAAAAAACTGAACACACAAGAAATAAACAGAAACGTTCTCAACCTGTGAAAGATGTCCATGAAAATGTTACAACTGGCACTCTGCAACTGCCACTGGGCACTTCGAACTCACTCGTTCGTGTGTCTCACTCAGCCTCCTCTGCAATCAAGTCTGACAAATTAACCTGACTGAGATTGAGAAATCTGATAAATTGAAAATGAAGACAGAAACACAAGAGAAAAATCCACTGACTTCAAAGAAACAACTGAACAAGAGAAGCAAGTAGGCGAATTGTAATGAGGCACGCACTGCCAACATGTACTTTATATTCCACGAGCATTACCATCTTATTTTACTTCTTTTAGCTGTTTAACTTTTAAGATGCAAAGAGTCTACTGTCATGCCACCCTGAACATGCCTGATCTCAGAAGCTAAGCAGGGTCAGGCCTGGTTAGTATGTGGATGGGAGACCACCTAGGAAGACCAGGTGTGGCAGACCAGAGGAAAAAAAAAGATGCAAAGAGGCTAGATCAAGTTTAAATGACTGTGCTGCCCTTTTTCACATCAAAGAACTACTGACCATGAAAGATACCCCTGTCTCTACCGTCTGCCTGTGTGGCTAGCCAAGAAGGAAAAGAACTTGCATGTTGGTAGAGGCAGACTCTGAGTGGCGGTGTCCTGCAGCCTGTAAACTGTAGTTAAATCAGAGTACCATTTTGTTGTTGTTCAAATGGTTTTAATTACTGAAATGCACAACTTTTAATATGCAAATAAAGTTTTAAAACCTGGCGGGGGGGGGGGGGGACAGATTTCACAATTAACATCATACTCAATGGTATGGAAAGATTGAAAGCTTTCCTCCTAATACCAGGCAAGGCAAGAATGTCTGCTCCCACCACTTCTAACCAACATAAGATTCTATTCGGCATATGGAGTTCAAGCTAGAGCAGTTAGGCAGGAAAAAGAAATAAAAGGCATCCACAAAGGAAAGGAGGAAGTAAAACTATCTCTATTTGCACATGACATGATATTGTTTGTAAAACATCCTAAGGAATCCACTGAAAAACTAATAGAACAACCAGAAATGAGTTCTGCAGAGTTGCTGGATATAAGATCGACATACAAAAAACAATTGTATTCTATACAGCAACATCAAACTATCCAAATATGAAATTAAGAAAACAATTGTATTTATAATAAATAGCATCAGAAAGAACAAAATAATAAATTTAACCAAGACAAAAGACCTGTACACTGAAAACTACAAAATGCTGCTGAAAGAAGTTAAAGACCTAAATAAATGGAAAGAAATCCCATGTTCATAGATTGAAAGCCTTAGTATTGCTTAGATGGCAATCAATACTCCCCAAATGGATCTACGGGTCCAACGCAAGTCCTATCACTGTATACCATATGGGGCATAAAAAGTTACCTTAAAATGATCATAGGCATAATCTTGACTTTGGATTAGGCAATAGTTTCTTAGGTATGGTATCAAAACCAAAAGTAACCAAAAAGAGAATTTCGGACCTCATCGACATCAAAAACTTTTGTACTTTAAATGATACTATCAAGAAAGTGAAAAGAAGACCCACAGAATGGGAGTAGGTTTTTAAATCATGTATCTGATAAGAGTGTAGTAACTAGCAATGTAAAGATCACTTACAGCTCAACAATAAAGACAACCCAACTCAGAAAAAGGGCTCTAGATCTGGAAAGACATTTCTCCAAAGAAAATATATAAATGGCCAATAAGCACATGAAAAGATACTAACGTTATTACTCATTAAGGAAATGAAAATCCAAACCACAATGAGCTACCCACTTCATACCCATCAGGGTGGCTATAATAAAAAAAAAACAACAATAACAACTATTGATGAGGAATTGGAACCCTCATACATTGCCAGGGAAATACAAAATGGTATAGCTCCTGTGGAAAACGGCTTGGTGGTTCCTCAAAAAATTAAACGTAAAATTACCACATTACTCAGCAATTCCGCTCCGAGGTATATACCCCAGAGAAATTAAAACATATAGTCACACAAAACCTTGTTCAAAAATGATCATAGCAGTATTCTTCATAATAGTCAATAATGGAAACAACCCAAATATCCATAATCAAAATGTGGTATATATCCATACAATGAAAAATTATTTAGCCATAAAAATAATGAACTACTAAACATGGATAAATTGTGAAAACATGCAAAGTGAAACAAGCCGGACAAAAAAGGCTACTATTACATGATTCTACTTATAGGAAATTTTTAGAACATGCAAATCTAAAGAAACAGAAAGCTGATATTAGTGATTGCCAAGGGCTGGAGTAGAGAGAGCAGGAGTGTAGAATGGGGAGTGACTGCTAATGGGTATGGGGTTTCTTTCTGGGATGATGGAAATGTTCTGGAATGAGACAGTGCTGATGTTTACACAACTTTATTAACACACTAAAAACCATAAAGTATGCAATTCTTTAAAAGGATGAATTTGATGGTATTTCAGTGAACTATATCTCAATTTAAAAAACTGAATAGGAACAAAAGCCTCTAAGCAACCAAAATACAGATCACAAAGATCATATAGTAAAGGCATAGTAAAAGCCATATAGTAAAACCATGCTTTATTTTTTAAAAATTTGATTCTCAACTGAAATTTATTCTCACTTTACATATAATTTGTACGAACCTGGTTATACGAATCCAAAGCCCATAGTAGATTAAAAGCTTCATATCAGGGGGAGTGAAATTGATGCAGACAGGCATACTGACAGTAAAGTTTTAAGAAAGGCTAAAGAACTTGCAAGCATAATATGAAGCCATTTAGTAAGGGCAAATTTGTGTATGTATTTCATTAGTTCCTAGCAGTATCACTAATAAAATGATCTACATTTACAGTAATGAAAATCACATATTACCTTCACCTACCACTTGTCACTTTCAACATGCTAATCACTGTTCTAAGTACTACACATTTAGTTATCCATTTAATAATTCCCAACAACCCTACAAGGAAAGTACTATTATTAACTCATTTTATAGTTGAGGAAACTGAGGGGTCACATAGCTAAGTGGAAAAAGACTCAAACTTAGGCAGTAGGTTTCAGGGTCCAACCTCTTAACCAGTACACTACACTGCCTCTACGTAAGGAACTATCAGTCACAGAAAATATATTAAACAATATTCGGTATGCTCTAATACCAGAAGGTCTGTAATTTTTATTTCACTACAAAAATGCTCTTTTCAGAAAAACCATTCTATGGCAGCCTATTATTTATAGAAGGTCTAGAGGTCAAAGAACAGCTCTTTACAATCTAACTCCAACCTGTATTTCTAGCTTTTCTATCTCTCCCAATTATAGCCAAATCAGACTACTCATGTTCCTTAAACATTTTCATGCCACAGTGCTGAAGGTCTTTTCTTCACTCCTTGCCTAGAAAATTCCCACTTACCCCTCAAAATCTAGCTCAAATAACACTTCCTCTGTGCCATTCTTCTTGATGTAGCTAGGCAAAACTGTGTTCACACAGCATTTTGCACATATCTCTATTAAAGCATTTATCACATCATAACTGAATGCTTAATTCTTTTTTACCTCTTAGAATTAGACAGACTCTAGTTCACTGTAATGGCAAATAAATTTTTAAAGTTCTGGTACCTAATAAAGTAAAATTATTTTCTTAAAATTCAGCAATACAAAATGAGTAGTTAGCTAAGGTCCTAGAGTCAAGGTTTTAACAAAAGTCATGAAATTGAAATAATTAAAAGGAATCAAGTTTAATTTTATATAAGCTAAAAGTTACAAAGGTTCCTACACATCAAATTCAGTCGCCAGAAATCTTTTTAAGAAGATAAGATTGATACCCAGAACCAAATCTGAGCAATGTGGTAGGTAAAGGCAATATGAATAACAATGGGGGTAAAATTTTAAGTGAGAGACAAGGGTTCCCAGAATCTAAACCAACAGAGAGAGTCAAAGTGGTAGGCTACAAGAATACCATTTAGTAAGTTACTTCTTGAGTAACACACGCCAACTTAATGCTCTCAGAAATTACCATCCCCCCTAATTCAAGTCACTGCTTGAGAGTAATTTATTCCCTAAGAAGTTCTAGTGAAATTTACATTTTTTACTTGTTCTAGATAAATTAATATTTATTTCCAAGTGGACAAAACCAAACATAATACCCATACATAAAATCAACCTATTTCTCTCCCAGTACACAACAACCAAGCTAATAACATATCAGATAGCCAATATAGTTCTTAGTATTTAATAAGTACAAAAGTATACATAGTAGTTCCTCAAATATTAATTGAATTAATTGCATTTGTCAATATCCTTTACCTATAAAAGAAATGTCATTTCACTTTCCTTTAATAAAAAAAAAGTTATCTAAACTACTGGCTTAATCTTTTTTCTCTATGATCCCATATTTTTAACTTACCTAATATGCTACAGCTCTGGAAAAATCTGACCTCTTATTATTTACTCCCAAACTCAGCTTTACTGTAACCTCTTTCTTTCAAACTCTCACCTATCCACAAATTTTCATGTTCTTCAGGCTCTCTAAAAGGACCTAAAGTCTCCAACTCATCTTCATGGCTATAACTCACTGGCTTTTCAAAGATAAAGCTAGGGACGATTTAATATCCTCCAAGGCAACCTTTAATGTAAAGCATACCTTTAAATCAAATGTCAACCCCGAGTTTCTTGTTGACATAAAATTAAAACCAACTCAGCTACTTCTAAGTGTCACCAATTTGGGCAGTCAGCCTGAATATATTATTTATGTGGTACTCTCCATTACCTAGGCTGAGAATTCTCCTCATACATTCTTTCTTTCCCCTCCTTGAAGAGGCTTATCGTCTGCTTAGTTTTCTTCATCAAATTCTCCATGAACACCCTAAAATACTCATTTTCTCCAAGTGTCTCCATCTTCCCCTCATATCTTGACAAGATAGTGCGGAGATGCTGGTAGGTATCTGGCAGCAGGTCTAAGATATAAGGTGGGCTATTCTTTAGCGCCAGCTTTGGGTTTTGACACAACCGCACCACCTGCAACAAATGGAAAAGAAGGGCTATTACTTGGAGGATCTTAAGGACAATTTCCTTTTTTAAATTTAAAAAGTTATAAAATGTTCTTTTGCATAAATATAAAAATGGTTAAGAATATAAGAAATGATCCATAACCCCTCTGCCCATTAGGCAATCATTTTATATTTTAAGTGGTTCCCCCTAAAAGGGTGAGTTCTTAAAACCATATGGGAAACTAATGATTCAGACAACACATAACAGAATAAATGAGTGGGGCTGGGGGTTGGGGGTATATCCACACAAATGCCTAAAAATTGCTAGGTAAAAATAGAGCAAATTCCTTTTAAATGCATGGCTTACCTCACAGAGACCAAAGAAAATTCCCAAGGGCAAAAACAAAGAACATGGTTGCCCTGAGAGGGAAATCTCAGTGATTTAGGAGCCTGGAGTTTTAAAATCCAGTAGAGGATAGGAGCAGAGAGGCCTTGGACCTAGCAAAGCATGGAGTTGAACGGACACACCTTTCCTTCTCATATAAATGCAGGACTCTCAGAATTTCCCTAGGAACTCTTTTTACCTTTACTTTAAACTTTCCTGCATTCTTCTGTTTTGAGTCTCCTTTAAAGAACATATAAGGTAGACTTTTAAAGTCCAATGTAACAATCTTAGTTTTTTAACTAGTAAGTTTATTCCATTTTGTATTTGTTATAATGACCAATGCTTTGTGTCTATTCCTACCATTTTACTTAATACCTTCCATTTATAAGGATTTTCCTGTGTCTGGAAAAGACAAATTAGTGGAACAGAAAAGTTTAGAAACATATCCACACAAGTATAGACCCCCTGACTTATCACAAAGGAGTGGTCTCTTCCAAAAATAATAGTGAAACAATTGGGGATAGATCTAAGGAAAAAAGAAAATCAAGCTAAACACTCACTTTACACTATACCAAACAGATGAAAAAAATCCAATCCCACCATCCTAGGCAGGTTATAGAACTAAATGTGAAAGGCAAATCTATAAAGCTTTAGGAGATAATATAAGAAAAGTATCTTTCATGATTTCATGATAGAGAAAAATTTCTTAAACAGGACCACCAAAAACAAACAAACAAACAAACATTAACCATAAAGGAAAATACTAAGTTCTATTACTTTAAAAGTAAGAATTTACAAAAAAATACAAAAGAATAAAAACACATATACAGAATCAGAGATGTTTATAATACATACATATCAGACATATATAATATCTAGACTATATAAAGAACATCTACATATCAATAAGATAAAGATAATCAAATACGAAAATGGACAAAAGACTTTAACAGGAACATCACGAAAGATATCCAAATAACCGATAAACATATGAAATGGTGCTAAACCTCATTTATCATTTAGGAAAATTAAAATTCAAGGATCACAATTAGATACTACTATTAAACACACCAAAATGACAATGCCGACCATTGGCAAGGAGCAAGAAGGATCTCCAAATATTGCTGGTGGGAACCTAAACTGCTAAAATCGACTTGGAAAATAGTTGGACTCTATACTGTTAGGTTAAAAATTAGAGTACTATATGAACCTGCAGATACATACCTTGAAAGGTATAACAGGATACACATACAAAAATGTTTAATATCTAAAAACTGCAGACAACCTCTATGTCCATTAACAACAATACAGTGGATAAATTATGGTATGTTTATTAGCAATAACAACACACTACACTACCATGTGGATGCTCCTCCCAAAGTTAATCTAAAGAAACTAGAAACAAAATAAATACAACATGAATACATGTATGTGACTACTTTTCAAAAGATATCCCTCTAAACTATATTGTTTAGGTATGCATACAAAGGTAGTAAAAGTGTAAGTAATGGAAAAAAAAAAAAACTAAATTTTATTTGTAGATGATATAACTGTCCATGAAGAAAATCTAAGAGAATTGACGAAGCATTAGAAACAATAAAACAGTCTAACAGGTTATTGGATTCAAGATCAATATAACAAACAAACAACATTCATAAATATTTTATAAATGATTTCAAAATATAATTTTAATTGTTGTCGTTTAAATGGCATAAAAATTTAACTGCCTGAGAATGCATCTAACAAAAGACGTGTAAGACTTTTATGAAATTATAAAACTTTACAAAAGAACATAAAAGACAGAATTAATGGAGAACTCTGTTTAAAGATAGAAAGACTCAATGTAAAAATGTCAGTTCTCCCTCAATTTAGTGTATAAATTCATTGCAATTCCTATAAAAATTCCAACAAGCTTTTTCATGGAAATTAACAAGCTGATCCCGAAACTCACATGGAAGAAAAAGAGACCGAAACCAGCAAAGTTTATTTAAAAAAAAAAAAAAAAAAAAAAAAAACCCACATGGTAGATGGTGTTTACCCAATGTGTTATCAAGACTTAGTATACCTTATAATTAAAATACTATGATGATGACCAAAGGTAGTAATGGCCAAATGGAACAAAAGAGAACCCAAACATAAACTCACTCATGTCCAGAAAGTCAGTGTCAAGAAGTGGCATAACAAATCAGAGTTCAAGAAAAAAACAATTAGGAAATTGGTTATCCATTTGGAAAAAAAACTAAAATCAGTTCCCTCGTACCTTGCATGAAAATAAATTTCAGGTGAATTAAAGATCTTACTGTGAGGAAAAAAAACTTTAAAGCTTTTAGACAAAAATAGAAAAGTATTTGTTGAACTTTTATGATCTCAAGAAGATTTAAGACACAAAAGGAACTAATTATAACTGCAAAGACTAGTCTGACAACATTAGTATTTTAACTTTATTATAAATCATAAGGACTGCTAAACTATATTTTATCTATTCATTTAAAAATATCAATGCAATTAGAATACTGCATATTCTTGAATATCCTTTTTATTTTCTTCTTGGTAAATTGAATTTTTTTTATCAATGAAATATCCCTCTTTATCTCTAATAACACTACTTGCCTTAAAGTTCAGTTTATCTGACATAGCTAAACCGGATTTCTTGAGTTAGTATTTGCAATGGTATATCTTTTTCATTTCTACTTTCAAACTTTCTGTATTCTCACACTTAATGTGTGACCCATTATATGCAGAATTTAGCTGGCTTCCTTTTAACCCTTTCCAACAATGTTTGGTTTTACCAATTTAATCTGTTTACACTTAAATTATGAAACTACTATTATTGTAGGTCAAATATTGGAAATTTCATATGGTTCACCTAATAAGTACTAATCCTATAATAAATAATAAAGTAATTTACTATTTGTTTTCTATGTGTCTCTCCTGTTTCATAATCCTTTAGTTTCTCTTTCTTGTCCTCTTTTGGTTTAAGCATTTTTTATTTTCCCAATTTTCTCCCCAATTAGCTTGTCAAATATAATTCTTTTACTGCCCTTTTAGTGATTATAACATGCATCTCTAACTCATGAAATGTTATATAAATTACTATTTTTAACACTTTCTATACAATGCAAGGAACTTAGAACACTAACTCCATTTACTCTTTTCAAGTCATGTACTATTACTATCATATACTTTAATTTCATAGAGCTTATAAAATCTATAGGTCATTATTACTATTATTTTATATAGGCAATATCCATTCATATTTATCCACACAACTACCCTTTACAATGCTTTTCATCACATCTGAAATTATATTCCTTAAGCCTAAAGAATATCCTTAAGTATTTCCTTTAAGGTCTGCCTGGCTACCTGAAAACATCTTCACTTTCTATCCACCTTAAAAGACCATTTTCACTGAATAAAGATTGACCATTATTTTTGGTCATCATTTCATGGATGTTCTTTCATGTCTTCTGGATACCACTGCTACTGTTCAAGGCAGGCTATCAGTTTCATTCCTCCTTTGAAGGTAAAATGTCTTTTACTTTCCAGTTGCTTTTTAGATTTTTTTGGCTCAGGGTTTCAGCAGTTTTATTATAATGTGTCTAGGTGTATTTTATTTGTATTTTTCCTGGTGTGTATAAAGCTTCTTTGATTTGTGACGATGATTTTCATCGGTTTGGGAAAAGTATCAGCCAATTTCTTATCAAATACTGCTTTTACCCCATTCTTTTTCTCCTCTCCTTCTGGAACTTTGATTACTTATATATGAGACCTTTTCACCATCTTCCATATGTCTCTTACACTCCTTTCTGTATTCTCTATTCTTCTATCTCTCAATGCTTAAGTCTGGAATTTTTTTTCTGATTTATCTTTTCTTCACTAATTCTTTCCTTCAACTGTATCTATGCTGTTAAACCTATCCACTGAGTTCTTAATCAATTCTTGTTATTCCTTTCTAGAATTTCTATCTCATTCTTTATCAAGCCTCTCAAAATTATCAATTTTGTCTAATACATTAATCATAAATATACCTTAAGTCTAAGACTAATAACTCAAATAGCTGTATCTCCATGGGTGTTGTCAATTCTATTGTCAATTTTCCCTCTTGGCTTTCAGTTGCATTTTGTCTTTTCATATGCCTAGTTATTTTTTTATTGAATGCTCAATACTGTATATAAAAATTATAGAGACAAGATGAGGCCATGGATTATGTTATTCAGAAAGCATTTACCTTTGCAGACAGGCTAGGGACACTAGGAATTCCAGATCACCTTAATCTAATCCAGAATTGAGAAGATTAAAAAGCTGGGCTTCAGTCCTTATAAAGACAGGTCTACTTCCTGTTTCACTCTTACTCCTGTGATTTAGGCCCTCAGGAATCCAACCCAAAACCTAGAGTGTTTCCCTGGGTCCTCCACCTTGGTAGACTCTAAATTCAATTTCTGGTCTTCCTTGACATAAATATTTTGAAAATTTTATTCAGCTTCTCAGTTGTCACTTCCAGAATCAGCAATGACTTCATGGACAAGGGAGCCTCAAACTTCAGACTCACCTCTTAGAACTTTATCTGCCAGAACCTGGTCTAATCCTAAGTACCCTTATAGCTCTTTAACGTCTTCTAGCTTCTCTAGTTATCTACAGTATACTTGATTTGAAACAATCCAGTCCAATACTGGTAGAAGTAAAGTTTTATATCTTGCTCATTCACATTTTAAGATACCTTTTTTTGTGTCACCATAAGGTCATTATAAACTTATTGAGCTCTTTAAATGATTCCATTCTATGAATATACCATAACATATCTTAACCACCACTCCCCACTTTAACATGTATGTTGTTTTCGAGTCTAGTATTGCAAATACCATTGCGATGAACATCTTTGGGCATTTTACTCTTCTATGTATCAGATTATTTCCTTAAGATAGATTTCCCCAATGTGAAATCATCAGGTCCATCTAGAACAACTGCAAAATTCCCATTTAATGACTATTCATCAGTGACTTCAAATAAGTGAGACTATTAAATTTTTAAAGCGAGATATTTTATTCTCTGAACAACCATATCCTGAACTTTTGAAAAACAACCCTATAAAGAAGTCTAGCAAATAAAGACATGCTAAATCAAGAAAAATATTTGATGCATGAATATTTTTAACAGTGTTTTAGAAATTGCTCCTCCTATCAAGTGTTTCAAGCCAAAAGGGAATGACATACCCAAGAAAAAAGATTCTATCCCAGAAGACAACTATATTCTAAGTGCAAGGGAGCCAAGAAGTCATAAAACAAATACAAACCGTCCCCAGGGTGTGTGTTACATTCCAAAACCTCATTTATAAGTCAGCTGTTTATAAGTCAGAATATATTTTTACAGAATATATAAAAAAATTTTAAATGGTAGGTTCCTGAGTTAGTCCATGGAAGGAGGTAGGGGAGACTGACACTGAAACTGAGAGATCAAGATCTAGCAAAGACTACAAGAGGTATACATGATTAAAAGTTTTTATTTTCAGGGAAAATTGAACATGTTTTATATAAATAAAGAACCAGGAGAGAAAAAGAGATAAATGAAACACTGAGGTTTCTGGCAAGACAATAGGAAATGGGATCTATGACACAGCTAGGAACACTGAACATGTCCCTACACCTCTTTCCTCTAAAAGAAAGTGGGTGAGGACAGGTTCAGAGACAAATCCAGAGATATGGAGATAGTAAGCTAAAGTTATAGCTGATGGTTTTGATTTTTCTCAACATATCCATTCAACAAATATACACCAGGTACTAGGACACAGAAGTGAAAATACAACATCCCTGAATCTGAATCAAGCAATAAATATATATATTTTTTAAATCAACAGAAAAAATAGCAGGTTCTATGCAGACACTTAAAATAGAATAATTAGAAAATGCTGGATGACTACTTTTGAATAGTGAATAGAGAAAAGTTTTCTGAAATGACTTTAGGTTAAGAGTTGAATTTACAGGAAGGAGTCAGCCACGTAGACTCAGCAGAAGAATAGCCCAAACAGAAGGAACAACTAACCCAATTCCTAAAGTAGAAACAGGTTTGGATTTGTGTGAGGAACAGAAAGGTCAGTGAGACTAAAATGCAGAGAGCAAGGTGATTGAGCAGAGATGTGGAGTAGGCAGGGAATTAACAAGGAGACATTAAGATGAAACCTAAAATATAACCTTTTAAGTTTCAGTTAAAATTAAAAAGGCTAAGTGTTTTTAATATATTGATAAGATTATATCAAACATCCATATCAAAATGTCCTGTTGTAGTCATTGGTAAATTTCCTAACCTCTAAGCTTCAGTTCTTCTTTCTGCAAAAAGAGATAATATCTACCTCAAAATAAAAGGTTTATGAAAGGACAGCGCAGTTTCCAATAAAGTAGGCATTCTGTAAGTGTTAGTTCCCCTCCCCATTTCCACACAACTTGACCAGGCTTATATGCAAGGTAGACGGGAATCACCTATTGAAGACAATGGCAGACCTCACATCACCCTTTGATGACTCCCAGAAACGGATACCGTTTTTCCTATCATCCAGGCCACAGCTACCATCCCAGTTCTGCATGGTCTCTGACAAATTGGTAGCCAAAGAAGAAAGAAAAGGCCGCCCAAGAATAGGGTAACCAACAATCTACAAAAGCTACAGTATCCACCCCTTCAAAGGTCCAAACCAAGCAGAGCTCCCAATAAAAGTATTTACATTCATATCCAGGGCTACAAATACCAACTCATATATTCTATCTATTTAAAACCAAATGTATTAACATCATGGAATTCATGTTAAAATGCCTAATATCTCTGGAAAAGATATGCTTTTCAATAACAAAAACTAAACTAAAATTGCTCTGATCTTACATACATTGCCCAACTATATGCAATCAGTAAATGCCGTTAATGCCAATGAACTGAAAAAT
The DNA here is from genome assembly GCF_014176215.1 of Rousettus aegyptiacus. Classification (NCBI taxonomy): domain Eukaryota; kingdom Metazoa; phylum Chordata; class Mammalia; order Chiroptera; family Pteropodidae; genus Rousettus; species Rousettus aegyptiacus. Next base: position 34,992,944 of record NW_023416308.1, on the reverse strand, counting down.
GTCACCCCTCATAACACACCAGATTTACACTATCATAAGTGTAAAAATGTCTCCAAAACCTTGATTAATTTGCATTTTCAAACTAGTACCATGTATGCTTCAGGAATATTTCTAATCTATCCTTAGAATGTGACCTCGTAAAGGATCATTTGTAGATTAAATGTCTGCTTTTCCCAAGAACTTTTTGAGATGAATCTTCACATGACCATGGGTCAGCACTCCACTAATGACTCTGAATCTTTAAGAGTAACATAGACCATAACAAAGATATATAGGTAGACCTATTCTTTTATAGTAAAGTCTTCTTGAAAGAAAGGAAAAAAAAAAAAAAGTGTTCTAAATATTTATAATCTCTAGGAAAAATGTTCCAAAAAGGCTCTGTGAATAATTCAAGTCAACAGTTAACAAATATCAAAGGCCAACACATGCCATTATTATTTAGTACAGTTTAAATTGGCAGTCATAGTTAACTGAAGCACAAATAAGCACTCTGAGCTTGAAAAAAATCACCAAGTATTTCTGAAAGATAAAATATTTTCCTGCCTAGTCTGTCCTCCATTTAGTCAACTTTATTTTGCTTTCCAAATCTTGCAATAGCAAAAAATGGCTGCCTTTTGTTTATTTCTGCTATACATTTACAGCATCACTCAGAACAATGTCAAACAGAAAAACGTGCATAGCTCTGGGAAATCAACAATATCCTTGTACAGCTGCCATATACTCCATCCATAATAGTTTTCTCACTAGACTAGCTCCTCTCTTTGCTTCTGCCAAGGCTCAATGGTCAATATAAAAAATGTGGAAAGTGCTAGATCACAACAAAGAGGAATAAAATTATGCTTGGAAATTGCTAAATTTTTAAAAAGAAAAAAAAAGCTACAAAGAACTGTGCCTAAGCGTAATTCTATTTCAAACACAATCTTTTCTAACACTAAGGAACCTGCATTTCTAATTAGACAGAAAACTATAAGCATATAAGACTATGAATAACTAAATACTTTTATCTATGTAGACCTCGACATATTCATGGAAGTGTTTTTCATCTCAAACTTTTTCATACATTAAAACATGATTAAAATAAGCACTATGCAAATAAATAAAAATAAGCATTATGCTCAAAAACAAGTATTCAGTATGTTGAGCTACACATAAAATAAGTAAAGTTTGATTACAGTTTTAAAAGAATCAATATTGCTCGAGGGAACAGGAGATAAGTGGAAAAGACACCAGAATAGGAGTCTGGAGCCCTGAATTCTACTCTGGTGAATGACATCAACTGGCTACATGACCTTAGGCAAGTTATTCATCTCTCTGCAGCTCAATTTCTGCCTCTGTAAATGAAAGATCAATTAATTTCTAAAGTCTCCTAAGACTTTAAGTTTCTAAAGTCTTAAACAAGTTTTAGAAACTCATCAACTCAGAAACTCAAAGAGGTTTAACAGTTTTACAAGTAAAGTTTTTGAATGAAAACAACTCTTGATTTTTCTCCAAAGAGAAATCAAAAAGCTATACTTTTTTTAAGGCAACATCATCACTAGATAATGGCCCCAATAAAAAAGCCTTTTACTTCTAATTACTATTCTCCATTATTGATTTATAAAAACTCCATTCAGGGACTTGAACCATAATTGCTACCTAACACTTCTCAAATACCACCTAACACCATGCCACTTATAACTATTACCAATCTCATTACTTTCACATATCGCATTAATTGGGGAAAAAAATACAGCCAATACAATGTATGAAATAAAATAAATGACATGTGCTGACATTTTAATCATGCAGTGTTAATACATGGATTCTATTTTTAAAAGGGCAAAATCATTCCTAGACTGCCTAGACGTTATCAGTGAAATATCAACCCAAACAGCATGAACTAAAGATTAAATGATTTCAGCATTGCTTTTGGATGTATGACCCTAATTAAGAAACGACTGTAAATTAGGATATTGCAGATGTGCCTGCTTGGTCTGAAGTCCCTCCCCATTCCCAATCCCTTTTCTTGTCTCCTCAGGATTAAATAATAGCTTCCCTAATGATTTCCACAGAGCTATCCCAGAGCCCTTTGTATACCTTCAGTTACAGCATCAGATTCTAAGTATGCTGGGTCATCTTTAATGCCCCACCACCTGGTATATGATTTGTGTTCAATTTAAAAATGTGTGGAAGGGTGCCAACATAATTTTTACCTAAGTTAACTAGGAATCAGCTTCATATTTAAAATCAGTGAACTAACCTGAGTGAACAGAAGCAGATTTTTTGGAGGGTCATGGGCCCATATATATTTTTAAAACTGTAATATATAATTCCTTTAACTCAGCATGTTTCATTTCTACAAGTTTATTCTAAAGAAATATTTAGAAATTGCACAATGAATAGTCACTGAAGCACAGTTTCTAATATCAAAAAAATCTAGATCATCAATATAAGTGTATTAGATATACATATTATAAACTTTTAAACAGCCCTTAAAAGAGTTCGAGAAGACCCATAAGTGGTATTAACATGGAAAATCTCCATAATACAGCAAATTTTAAAAAGAAAAAAATTATAAAACTAATTTTATTAAAAATCTGGCTTTTGCTTAAAAATGTATAATTTTATGTGTATTATTCTCAAAATTTAAGAACATAATAACTAAGACCTTAAACAGAAATAGGATATTCTATTGCAATTTCTTTTAAAAACTGTCAAGTTTATCTAAAATAAAAGCAACTAACAGTGTGGAGCCTTGCTCCCTCAAGTGTGGTCCCTGGGCCACCTGCATTGACTTTACCTGGGAGCCAGTCCAGAATGCAGAATCTCAGGCCCCACTCCAGATCTACTCAGATTGTACATGACATGAATTCATGTTGAAGTTTGAGAAGCACTGGTTTATAAGAAATCACTTAGCAAACTCTAAACACCTGTTCAAGATCCACATAAAAAACAGAAGTATTAGCTGAGTGACTTAGACATGTTACTTAATCTCTCAGAATCTGTTTCGTTCTCATAAGAAACATTTTTTGAGATTTCTGATGTGAAACTAAACTGCTCTACGATAAAAGGAATGATAAGAACTTAGTTACTAGTCTTAATAAATAATAGTCAACAACTTTATCAAACTGATAAATCTTTCAAGGGCAATGCTGTTCATCCAACCTTCTCAGAACCACTTAGGAAAAAGGAGGATAAGGACTGGAGGGATGAACCCCAAACTGTAGTTTCGTTTAGAGATATGAGAATAAAAGCAAACTTTTACATTTTGTTCTCTATATTGTATGGTTCGTGAATTGTTTTTTACAGAGTGCTACACAATATACTGCTGTTCAAAGTGGGTCTAAGAAAGAATGAGGCAGGAATTAGGATCCCACCCCACTCACTGAAGTACCAACGAGTTGGCCTCATTTTCAGACTTCATCCCGTGATTGATCCCAGAGCCAGAAGGAAGGCAGCAGTCAGTGGTGGTTATGAGGTGCCCAGACACCTACTAAGCAAGACTCACCATCCATCCCAATAGCTACCAAGAGAAGACCCAGAGTCATTGCTGATTTCTTCTGAGGGAACCGTGGGAGCTTCTATGGTAAAAGTACTGCATCTCCCCAAGGCTCGAATCCCCAGGGGTTGTGTACCACCAAAGCCATCATTGGCACCCTTTTTCCTTCCTCCTTTTGGGAGCTGCTGCAGGAAGGAACATTGTGGGGACAGAGCTGAGGCTGGCTTCTAGTGTTCTTGGTTGACTACTCCCACCTATTTCCTTCCAGCACAAAATGTGCTAATCATGAAAATATTTCACAATGACTTTTTACAAACCTAATGTAGATCAGAACTAACAATTTCATTTAAAAATGTGATTGAAATTTAGAGTCAGTTTTCAAACTAATACTCAGTCCATTTTTCTTTTAATGCTCTAGGTTGGTTATTAGGGAAATAATTTTTCAGTGTATATACTTTATTGTATATTTGAATATAGAGTGAACTGCTAAAAACAAAGAGTCAGGGACCAATTTGCTAATGACTTTTCAGGTTCATCATATGTATACTGTTGACTAATAACACATTAAAGACAGGTTTACTATATCAAGAGTCACTGAAAACTTCAACCAAAGCCACAAATTAAACAGAGCAGATTATCTTCTTCCTTGACCTAATGCTACTTTTGTTCTATATACCTTTCAAAATTTTTACCATGCTCAACTGAGCTCACATTTCATAAGGAATTATAAAGAATTTTACATCCTTTGGGGGAATTCTTAATAGGCATAAAAACACCACTTTGTGTTTTACAATGACCAGGTATATTATCTTTATAACCAAAAAGGATAAATTAATTTTATAACTGTCACTTCAATTAAGCACTAAAAATAAAAAACAAAAAAGATTCCCTATTGATCCTAATTAATCATATAGAAAATGAGAGAATATGTTTTAATCCCACTTTACTTTGTTAAATGTCTGCACTTTACTTAGCAAGCATTATGTACTGGGCACAAGAAGTAAAATTAAACAAAGCCTTGGTCCTGAGTAGCTCTAGTCGGGGGAGAGAGATGAAATAAAAAATATAAAGCTACCATAGATAACCTGAATTAAGAATAATGGGAAAATAATGTGTACAATGCCTATGATCACCATGCAGAGTAACCGGTACACATAATTTGAAGAGAAACAAAACCCTCAACTTAAAGTAGATAACACTGAATGGCACTAGTTAAACACTATCTTAATATCATTCAAGAGAATGTCTACTTTGATTGAGTGTGTGAATGGCAGTATGTGTATTATGCTATTGTGTACCTACAAAGGCCATTTTCCAGGTACTGTATGGAGAAAATAACTAAACCTCGGGAGGGAGTAATCCTGGATTCCAAATCTCTCCACTATTAACTAAGTTACATAAACTCTCTGAGCCTATCTTCAACTATAAAACAAGGATGACGCTACCAAAGGGCTATTGTAAAAACTAAGTCAGTTTAATGCAGTTAATATTGATTCTCACCCCATACCTTTTCTTTAAGTAATATCTTTGGGACACACAAAGCAATTTAACAAATATTAACATAGCACTTACTATTGTATAAAGCCTTAAGACTGGACACTACAGGAGATAAGGAGATTATAGTTGCTGTCCTCATGGAGTTTACAATCTTGAGAGGTTAAGGTAAATACAGAAGAAATTAGTACAAAATGTTTAAACTTAAGAAATCCCTTAGCACATACTTATGTAGTTACTTATCACTATAATGTAATTTCCTGGAATATAAGAATTTACACCTAGTACTATGCTTGGGATATAGTTAGCATGGAAACATAGGAAGAAAGGTAAAGGAGGGAGGAAGTAGTCCAATGAAATATACTAATTCATAAATTCTATTGAGTACCTCTTACTTCCAAAATATAAGAAGTTAATCAGAGGTCTTTAGGTGGAGGAGGAGTGCAAATGGAAGAAGGTAGGGTAGCAAAAGGAAGGATCATCTTTTGAAAACACTTTTTGAACTCTTGCTTTAAGGGAAAGTATTTTCCAATAAATTACAGCCCGTTAAAAAAAATCAACACCTTAATGTTTTAATGAAGTAAGTTAAAAATAAAAACCTATAGACCTAAAATACTGCCAGTATGATGCTCTACTTCGCAAGTGAGCAAACTGCAGCCTGCAGCCTTTTTTTGTACACCTGCAAGCTAAGAACGGCTTTTGCATTTTTAAATCATTGTAAAAACATCAACAAAGAATATGGGACTGAGTATGTGGCCAGCAAAGCTCAAAATATTTACTATCTGTACTTTGACAAAGTTTGCCACCTCCCACTCTACTTCATAATGGAATTTTGAGTCTCTCACTAAATATCTTACTTCTTCTATATTTACATTTAAGGCCATTTATATGACTTCTCTCTCTGCTGCCCTATGCAGTTGTCTCTTTACTTACTAGACACTTTCTTCTCATATAAGTATTTACACAAATATTAATTACAATATACTGGGATAGTTAAAAAAAACTAGAAGCTGAGCATGTCATTTAATAAAAAGCATTCTAGCACGAGCATTGTTGGTAAAACAATGAGTTTAAATTCCAGTTTAAATTAGTAAACTGAGCCTATGAATGGATTAGGAAATGGGCCTATGTTAATCAAAACCCATGATTTATACCAACTTCTCCATCTGTAAGCATGCAATATTGTGGGAGCAGTGCTAAATCAATAAATTGATTAATTATAGGCTGGGATAATGTTCATCTAGCTTCAAAGACAAGGATAAAACAGGTAAAAGATGGTGGCTTATATCTAAATTCACTAAATGTGTGAAAATATTTGTGGACTTGACAGTAAGCTCATCACTTAGACCAGGGATCCCCAAACCCCAGGCCACAGACCGGTTCCGTGGCCTGTCAGGAACTGGGCAGCAGAGCAGGACGTGAGTGGTGGTCAAGCAAGCGAAGATTGATCTATATTTGCAGCCGCTCCCCAGCACTAGCATGACGGCCTCAGCTCCACCTCAGATCATTTAGGTATTAGATTCTCATAGGAGCACTGGTCCCTGATGCCAAAAAAGCTGGGGAATGCTGACTTATACCACATGAAATCAAAGAGTTAGTGACACTTTTAAGATTTTCAACAATAAGAATAGTGAAAAAAAAAGATTTATGCTCAAAACATCAAGAGTAAAACAGACTGTGCAATCGAACAACACTACAGAAGTATTCAGAAAATCTAGAAAGCAGTATGAATCTATCAGACTAATAAATCAGAAATAAGTACTAAGTTTCATTTTGGGCCAACTAGTAATATGGTATATGAAGCACAGAGAGTACTAAAAATCATCTTCAAAGACAAGCAACACAAGAATAAAAAATCATTCTCCCTACATGAGAATGGGAAAACTAGCCTACTTTCCTTGAAACTGTCAACACCTGAAAAACACTTTCACTCAAAACTTTGAGTCCTCTTTCTTCTTCCCAATTACACACTCTGCAGAAGAAATAAAAATTCAAAACACATATTTTAAAGAGATGAAAAATAAGACTTAAGGAGGGATATTATTTGGATTACCTTAGACTCAAAAGTTTGATGAAAAGTTTTTGTTCAAGAGAGATCTCTAATAAATACAATTTTGATATACTGCATATATATGTCTTATATGAGAAACTAATTAGAAATGCAAATATTTTTTTCTATTCCAGGAGAACCTTTCTGGTCCTAACTGTAAATCTCTAAAATGCAAATCTACAAACATCATATTCAATGAACACATTCAATATTTTGTAGAAGAAACGAAAGCATTTAAAGTTTCCTTTACATGCCTAACTTTCTGTAATAGTTTTATTACAATTTCTAATAATGAAATGAGCACTACAATTTACTCAACATATAAAAATACCTGTAACATTAATTACAACACCAATAATTTAACATGAGAAAAACTAGCCCTGAAAAAGTGGCTCTGAAACCATTGTTACGCACTACAGGAGAGTTAATTTACACACAGGACTTATTAAGCATTTATATAGCACATTTAAATTTGCCAAGTGCTTCATAATCATTTTTATTAGCTGATTCTAATCCAAAACAATTCATGAAGAACTTTAGAGGAGGAATCTCAGACGAGAGAGTAATCAAAAAAAATTTTTTTTTACTCTAGAGGAAATAACATCATTCTCTTTAATATGCTAGATCCTTCTATCACTTTTCATCCGCAGTATGAATTTAGCGAAAATAAGTTATTAATACTGTGAAAAATATCAATGAAATATTGTATTGAATTCTCTGGAACAAATCACTTGACTGCTTAAACACTTCTAAGTACTTGGGACTAACCAGTATATTTGATTACATAGATACACTGTAAGGAAGTAAAATTCACCCAAATGCCAAACTTTAAGTGGCTAAATATAAAGGCGTTATTTTTCACACTTAATTAAAAAAAAATTTTTTTTTATAAAAAGGGCGAATCAAAGAAGCTCATCGAACAAGCTTAAAGTCAGGTCCTGGAATAAGGAGGCAGGTCCGCTACAAAAAGTAAAACCCAGCTAAAACCAGTGTGAGGAGGAAGTCCTGGAAGAAGTCAGAATCTGCTGCTTAGCATACTCAGTCAATACATCTTTCGGAAGATAATAGTTCTAACCAGAACCTGTGGTTTAATCAGTGCCTATCTAAGCACCAGCAAAGGATCACATCCAATATTGTGGAGGATTTAAAAACTTGAGCCAATGCTAGATGTGGAGCAAAGTTCCTTCCTTGACCCATTTAAACATTCTTATTTCTTTTATCTTGGTGTTACATCTTAATGAGAAAAAAACTAAACCATTACCCAGAGCGCAGTTTGTCTGCGGAGTTGTCCTAACCCCAGGTCTCTTTATCAGAAGCCATAAACATAATTCAATTCACGAGTCAGAGCTCGACTCCTCAAACAGCTAACAGCCCTAGCCGGTAAATCAAACACTCTTTCTCATCCCCCGCCTATCTCCCGGGGCCAATTCCGTGACCCACATCCCTATACCCTGCACAGAGCCCCAAACTCTGCTCCCCCATTACACTTCCGCCCTGGTGACTACCCAGTTAAGCTTCACCCCAGCCCCCACCCCATCTTTGTCTCGCTACCCCAAACACACCACCTCAACGTCTGCCCACTCCCAACCGCCTCAGCCCTTCCCCCACCGCTGGCTCCCATCTTCCCGGTCTCGTCCCCACACCCACGACCCCTACACCCCAGGCCTCGTCACCCTAGCTCTTCTCCTCCCTCCCATGACACGTCCCCTCCCCCAGCTTCCTCTGTCCCTTCCTTCCCCTCCCTCGGTCCCTCCGCCCACGCCCACCCCTGCTCCTGCGGGTTGTCCGCAGGCCTTTCACCTTGTCCATGAGCTTCCAGCACTTCTCCACCATCTTCTTGTCCACTGTCCCGGGCGGGTGGGGGCTGAGGTGGTGGTGGTGGTGGTGATGGTGCGGCTGGAAGGCGTCCTTCATGAGCCCGATCAGGCCGCCCGAGCCCCCGGAGCCGCCGCCGCCTCCAGGCCCAGAGCTCTTTTTCACGTTGCCAGCCATAGCCCGAGGACTGTTGGGGGCCCAGCCGCGTACGCCGGCTCAACTCCGCTGCTAGCGAGGGAAAGGAGGGCGTGAGGGAGGGGCCTCACCCAGCCACCGCCACCGCCGCCGGCTGTCCTGGCGGAGGGAGGGGCGGCCTCGGGGAGGGGAGTGGGCGGTGCTGGGAGGGCGGCTCCGTGCGGGCGCGCCCCTTCAGAAAGCGCGAGCACGGGGGCGGAAGGAGTGTGCCAAGCTTGGGAAAGTGGGCCGTCCTGTCTGTACTTGGTAGCGACCCCTCCTGAGCGACCCCCACCAGAGCGACAAAACCCCGGAAAGCCGCGGCCAAGTTTCCGCGCCGCCTCCCTGAGTCCCTACCCCCAGGGGCAGGCCAGAGCAGGTCCCTGCGGAGCCTTCGCGCCTGCGCCCTCTGCCGGAGAAGCGGGGTGAGGAAGGGGCGGGGTCTAACCTGGAGTTTGCGCACTAGGCAGAAGCCGAGCTCTCCATATTCCTTGTGGTCTGTAGGCTGGCGCTCCGCGAGAGTGGGCCATTGGACCATTTAGGACAGGTAGCTATAAAGAGAACCTAAACATCAGGTCTTTTCCCCACTCCTGACAAATGAAGAAATTGAGCTCAAAGTTATTTGCTTCTTCACATTGTGAGAGAAAATGGGAAGTTACCTCCCTACCCCCTGGTTTTAAACTCTTACGAAGTCTGGACCAAGAACAGGAGTGTAAATGCTGAAGATTGTTCAAACCTGATTAGACCCCAGAAAGGCTTGAGACACTCAGGCCGTGAGTTCTTCTTCCAGGCCCTTTGACCTCTGAAAACAAAACACTTCCCCATTTCTTTGCCTTCTGAACACTAGTTCCTTTCCTGGGAATTGAGTGTGTACTTAAGATTCCCCTGCTCAGTGCATTGCACCACAGGCTGGTGTCACCAGCAGCAGGCCCTTACCACAGAAACTGTAAAACGACTCTGACTGAGACCTGTAGCCTGAGGAATATTAGAACAGAATGCAGTTCCCAGTCACTTCTACTTCTCTAATCTAAGAGTTCTGCTGGAAGAACTCTGAAAATAGGAACTTCCCTCCCAAAGAAGGAAGTGCCCTGCCCTAATTTGCTAATTCTGCACCTCAGCTTTGGGAGCTTGCAAACCCTAGTGTGTCAATAAGCTCAGTTCGGCATTAAATCTCCTGCTTGGCTCTTCCACAAAGCCCTTGACAGATTAGGGAATTAAGTTTATCGAGTATTTCTGTAAGAGGGGAAGAAATATCTGTGAACTCAAAGGCCCTTCAAGCCAGACATCCTCCTGGTTTTGCAATTCAGTGGCCTTTAAGTCAACGTTATCATTTCCTATCAGTAGAATTTCCTTTAATCAGTTCCTACCTAGAAAGAGTTATTACTCTCTCCTAACGAAAAATGTGGGCAAAGCTCCTAGATTATGGTCAAAACTTAACGTCCCTAGTGCTACTGCCTTAGTTGCAGGCCCTCCTTTTCTCTTCTTCCCTGGTCAATTGAAACTTTTTCTCACTGGTTGTCCTGCTGCCTCCAATCCATCCTGCCACCAGACTAGGCTTCTTAAAGTATAGTTTTGACAGCATCACAAAAAAACTTTACACTCTCCCTTTCTCCTGATTGAAGTTAACAGTCATAATCTAATTCCTAACTACCTTGAAGGTTTACACTATTCCGATACATATATCCTAGGCCGAGTGACTACCAAGTCACAGAATATCACAATTCTTTTTTCATAATCATTATTCGAAGCATTCCCTCTGTCCTAAAGCATGTTATTAAAATCCAATCCACTCTTAAAAACTCTACCCAAATACTGTCCTCCTTATCAGACATTCCAGCTAGAAATAATCCTTCCCTCCTCTAAATTTCCATAACTATTTATTTCTTACACCTACCACACATTAATTTATGCTATACTGTCTTATTGGCTTTGGTCTTCCACAGTACCTAGCACAGTGTAGGTACACAAGTGTATTTTTTTCCCTCATAGTCAAATGCTAAATTTAATGGAGTATAGGATTGGATTGTTGGTTACAATGTCATTCTCATTCCTGGATTATTCTAGAGCTAACTCAGTTTGTATCACATCATGTAACATGTGGCACTTTTCTTACTCTATTTCACCTTCACCCCAAACCACATCCTCATTCTGCACCTGAAAGTCAGTTGACTGAACATATTTGAAAAGTAAATGTTCTTCTGAGGCATGATATACTGTTTGTATTTTGTAATCTCTGTCCTCAATTTGTCATTCTCTGCATCAGCAAATGGAGACACTAATCATTTCATGGAAAACATTTCCAAACAGGCTTCCAGCTTAGAAGAACTGGGACAGGATCTTCTACTGCATTCCTAGGCAGGGAGAGAGGGTTTTGAAGGAAGAATAAATGAAAAACATGCTTCAAGAAAAAAAAGTACTCTCCATGTTTGGAAAAAGTGAAGATTATCTGAGGTAATCAGAACTGTAAGCACCTGGAAGGACCACCCTGGTTCTTTTCTTTACTCTGTAAAATGTCCAAAAGGTCAGAGAAATACCCTGCAGTCATGAAGGTGACAAATCAACATGAATCTGCCTGATTCCCAAAGGAAGGATTTTTTATTCCCAGATTTCATCTCTATTTCTTCAGATCTGCTCCTAACAACAGACCAAAAATGTTGCAGGGGATAGAGATAGAAATAGCTAAAGAAGGAGTCTGCGGTTCCCATAATCCACAAAGGGAAGAGTCCTAAAGTTTCTGCTGTTTTCATTATAGCAAGTAAGGTGCCTAGAGATTCAGGTGGCAGAGAGATGACACGGCTCCCATCAAGGGCAAGTTGTTCATCATACTCCCATTCCTAAATTTGTTTTTCCAACCATCCATGACTTCAGGAAGTATCCCTAAGAGGGAGCACCTCCAACATTGCCATATAAATAATTTAAATAGGAAAATTTGAGAGACTTCCAGAGACGGTCAAGCAAGTCCACTAGAGGGAGCCCCAACCAATCAATATTGCCCAGAGCTGAAGTAGTTTCTCAGCACTAGTGTAAAAATCAAACACATAAGGGAATAAGAGAAGAGAGGGAATAAATTAAAGTCACCATGAGGGAAAATAGCCCTGTAAACCCTCGGTTAAAACCCAGGGCTTTCAGGATTTACAAAATCAAAGATTTAAAGACCAGAAAACTGAGACTGAACAAAGTTAAATGGTTTGCCGAAGTTTACATATCCAGAGGGAGGGACTAGAACTCACAGCTCTTGTCTCTAACTAGTACCCTTGCTTCTACTCATCCACCCCTCTTGGTCAGCACCCTAGAGTCCATGCATCTACCTCTCCTCTGTGTCTCATTTCTCTCAAGTGAGAAACTCTCTCATCTACCTTCTCCTGCATTTATTTCCTTCATACCCCATAAAATGCTTTCCTGACGGGATCTTCAATTTTAAGCCTAATAATGTCATTTTGCTAATGAGACCTAGGGTTATAAGTTATCTGCAATGGCTACCATCAGTCCTTTTCCTCTATATCAATACAACGACATTATTTCTGAAGTGTAAATGCCATATATAAGTCTCCAATTGCTGGCAGTGAGTGCTACATGGAAGTGAATGACTTTGGGATTGGGAGAGAATTGGCCCTCTGAGACCTTGGTATTTTAAGCTTTATACTTAGCCCATTCCACCTTTCCATGAACTCCCATGTTTCCTAGTTGCCTGGACTACATGTAGTCTCTGGAAACCCAAACTTCCAGTTCTCAGTCCTGCCCCTGAAGGAAATTTGCCACCTCAGATTGGCTCCCAGAAACCCAGTTTCCTCCTCAAGCTCCTAGCTGGTTGGCCTTTTCTCTGCCCCTCCCCATGAGTGGGTCATTCCCCAGGGAGACACAACAGAGGCAAGAGACTCCTATAGGAAGGAAAAGTCAGGGTAAGGATAATGCGAAGAGGGAAGGGACCAAGTACTGAGATTTATTTTTTCCAAAAGAGGGTTGAGAGGAGTGATTGCTGTACTTAGATCCTGACTGATAGAAACAGCTCCATCCTCCCCTTGACCTCAGCCTTGCCTAAGGTTCCAAGGAGATCAAGTGTAGAAGCTTCTAGAAAGTATAAGAGACAGATTTGGAGACTAGAACTCTAACTCTCCTGGGATTCCTCGTTCAGTCTAGGGATCAGGAAAGCATCCCCACATCCAGACCTAAATATAAATCCCCTTTATCCCCTAGGACGGCAAGAAGATGCCACCTAAGACCAAAGGAAAAAGGACGAAAGCTGGGGCACAGAAGAAGAAAAAGAATGCAGGTAATGGTGAGTCAGGGTGGTTGGAGGTGAGTGCCCCTGCTTCTCCATGCTCTGTCTCCAAGACCAAGCAGAGCTGCTCCAGAGAAAATTCTGCCCTCTGCATGACAAGACGAAGCTTTCTTGACCCTCCTCCTTCACTTCCTCATATGCAGGGTCCAAGGAGCTAGGAAAGTGGGAAAATTGGTACCCAACCCTCCCTTGAGACCCTTTGGCTCTGTCTTCCTTACATGTTCATTACACATATTTTGAGAACCTACTGGACAATGAGGACACAGTGGTGAACTCAGTAGATTCTGCCATCAGAGATACCTCATTTAGAGTCCTCAGATCTCTTGCAGGAAGAAAGTCCAAAGTGTGGGATGAGGATGGGAGGAGAGTAAGGAAGTCTGAGAACATAAGCTGAGGCTCTGCCAACTTGCCAGGGCAGATGTGGAGGCCAAATCCATGCACAGGCTGACAATGTTGGAAAAGGAGTTGCTGCAAGACCGCTTGGGTAAGAAGGATGGAAGCTCTGGGGATGATAGACGTAGGCCAAAGGGGCATTTCTGTATCCTTGGAGGCTTGGAGGGTTGGAGCTATGGTGGGGGGGCTAAGCTGACCTCTACTCTAACCATCTCGTAGTAGAAAGGTTATCATGAATTAGGATTGTAAGGAAGGGGTGGACAGTGAGGGCTAATGATCCAGAAACTAGAGGGAGTTTTTGCTTTTTAGTAATGAAGAGCCCATGGGATTCTAGGGGGTGGGGAGGGGCGGGGAAAATAAACCCAGAATGAGAATTAGAGTCTAAAAACCTACTGCCAGGTTTTCAGAAGTGGGCAGAGCCCATCAAGCCCTTGGGGGCTATTTAGTAGGGTCCCCAGCCGGTGCTGAGAGCTGCTCTGGCACTATTCACAGCTCTGCGGAGGGATGAGGCCCACCGAGCCAAGGCTTCTGCAGAAGAGCTGAAGCAAAGGTTGCAAGGACTGGAGGCTGAACTGGAAGGGGCTCGAAGTGAAGGGAAGGCCATATTTTCAGGTGTGTGATGCAAGCAGGTAGGCAAGAGACAGTGGCCTGGAAGAAGACAACCAAGAGGGCCAGAGGATACAAGGAAGAGAAACAAGAAGGACTTTCTTCTGCCATGCCTAGTCTCAGCCTTCCCAGCACAGCATAAATCAGGCAGGAATCTGAAGGAAGGAAAAGAAGGCATCTAAGATTCCAGGCAGGGACCTTCCAGGGTGCCTGCTGCCACACTGTTGATGCTTTATGGGTTACAACATGCAGTCATAGCCTTGGTCTTATTCAACCCATGGGAGTGAGCAGGGAGAAGGGCTACAATCCCCATCCTGAGCTGGCATGGGGGAAGAGGATCTGGTTTCCTAGCTCTTCCCCAGGTTTTCAGGGTCACCCAGCTCCTCAGAATCACCATGAGAACCAAGAAGGCCTTTACACTTCTGTCCCATTGGACCAAGCAGAGTCCCACACCTACTATTTCCCTCCCTTTCTCCACCGCTCCATCCCCACTGGGTCTGTGGCTGCCCACTGCCCCCATCACAGAGATGAGTCGTCAGTGCCGGTCCCTGCAGGAGGAGATGGAAACTCGCAGCAGGCAGCTGGAGCAAGAAGTGAGGGGCCTTCAGGTGCAACTAGGTAGGCTTCCCACCCTCTAAGCCCTTTCTCTCCAAATAGCACTGAGCGGGTCCCACCTGAAGGGGTGGACTTTAGGTCCTTCTCTAGAAGACTGCAATCTAGGCTCTTGTCTCATTTTCCCCATTGACCCTTCCACCTCTGAGGATTGGAACAGAGGGTTCAGGATGCCAAAAATCTTAAGTCATCTTAAGATTTTTAAAAAGTCCTAAGTAGAGAAGACATAAGTCTCTCACCCCATTTCCCCCTCTCAATAGTCTCTCCGAATCCAGTTCTTCCCTACCCCTGCCATGTCTCTCATAAGCAAAACGTATTTCCTCTTAGTTTAGCTGATTTTTACAACAAAACTAAGGGAAAATATTTAACTTATTTACTTCCACATCTTCAAGGCTTAGGGCATGGTAGACCTGAAATAACTATTTGCTAAATAAATGAAAAATAAAATAAGCAAATAAGCAAATATATCCAAATAAGCAAACATTAAAAAACAGGAAGTTATTGTTTTCTTCCCTCTTGGTTTCAGGATAGAGTTGAAATATGTTAGAATGGCACACAAGATTTTTCATTATTTTGGCCTCAAAGTTTACTTATTCTAAAATATTTTGCTTTTGTTTGGCTATTGTTATTCAAGAGTTGCTTATCTGCCATGCAGACCCTGAGCTCTTTTCCTAATCTTTGCCTTATCTCAAATTTAAATGAAATCAATACTTATTGAGCACTTCCTATATATTAGGTGCTTTCGCATACATTATCACATTTAACTCACACAGCAAGCCTACAAGTATGTGACATTTTCTCTTTAAAGATGAAGAAACTGAGGCTCAGAGAGAAACATGCCCTATGTTACACAAGTAGTGACAACCAGATTTGAAACCCAGATTTCTTGTCCCAAGCCTGCTACTGTCTTTACTACACCATGATGGTATTTCAATTTTTCACAAGGATTTTGGGAAAGTTGACAACCCTGGGGGAGTCTGGAATGATCTCATTCATGTTCTACTTTTGGGGTACTCTGGAGAGTACTACTTTGGAGACTCTGTTCAAGGGTAGAGTGTCACCATCTTGTCCTCTTTCATCCTCTGCCCCACCCCATCTCACCCTCCACCTCCCCAGAGACATGCCAGAGGGAGGCTGAGGCTGCACAGAGAGAGGCTAAGCAGGCCCTCAGTGAGCGGGACCAGACTCTGGCTCAGCTTCGGACCCACGTAGCAGATATGGAGGCCAAGTATGAGGAAATCTTACATGTAAGCACCACCCTCTGAAGCCAATCATCCCAGTACTCATCATTCCCCCATCACCATAAACCCCAACTAGTGTGACAATGACAGAGGAGAAGCATCTCCACAGGGAACTCTGCTCTATCTTGAGAGACGGACAGCCAGGGAATGAAACCATGCCCACCCACTAAGGATAAGGACTTTAAGGAAACACTGGTAAAGAGAGCTTACAGACCAACCTGGGGCACCCCTCACCTTGCCCTCTCCCTTCCTGGGGCCTAAAGCTTGGTGTCTACAGGACAGCTTAGACCAGCTCTTGGCTAAGCTGAGGGCCATCAAGCCTCAGTGGGATAAGGCTATGCTGAGACTCCAAGCCAGGCACAAGGAGCAGCTCTGCCAGTTTGGACTCAACCCCCTGGATCTTTGAGGCTGTAAGCATATAGTCTCCGGGGCTCTCTGAGGCCCCAGCAATAAAGCCGTCCTGATATAGAAGTCAGTGGAAATTTGGGTGGCTTTTTGGCAAAGGTGAGTGCCTCTCATGAGAACATCTCGGTTCTGAGCTGACCCATTAGCCTGAAGGCTGAATGATAGAAGAGAAATTTGACAAGGTCTCAACTTTCCTAGAGAAAGTGGGTCCTGCCCTTTGGGCCTGGGGTCTTTTTGGTCTCTTTGAACCACTGCCTTCTACCCCCACCCACACAAATACAGGCAGCCAGATTTGTGGGGAAAGGCCATTTCTATGATGGACCAACAGTGACCAGGCACCAGCCCCCACAATCCTAAGGTGTCCACAGAGGAAAAGTGTAACTGGTCTCCAAACCCTTGTCAATACATCTCAGAGTCCTGGAGTCATGCCTCAGGCAAGTTCCAGATGGCTTCGATCCTAACCGGCCTATAGCCCACATAAAAAGGGAAAACTCTTTGTTTCTCTATTCTACTACAATACTCTCGGTATTACTTTACTTCTGGCCACCAAATATGGAGGGGTTTTCCCCATACCTAGCAATTCTCCAACTCTTCTGTGGACACCAGCTTGGTGTCCTACAATTTAACTCAATTCTTACACTATCTACCTAGAGATCTCATAGGTTAAGGACTCAGTGCCAGAATACACCAATCCCAAACCCAGGTTGTCACCTGTGCTTCTGACCAACTGGTTATATAAATCAGAGGTTGCTCAGGTTCTATCATTTGCTAGAGCAGCTCACAGAACTCAGAGAAACAGTTTCTGTATTCCATTACCAGTTTATTATAAAGGATACAACTCAGGAACAGCCAGGTGGAAGAGATGCCTAGGGCAGGATATGCACATGGAAGCTTCCACCCTCTCCAGGTATGCCACCCTCCCAGCATCGCCACATGTTCAGCAACCTGGAAGTTCTCTGAACCTAGTCCTTTTGGATTTTTATGGAGGCTTCATTATATAAGCATATTAATTAAATCATTAGTCATTAGTGATTGATTCAACCTCCAGCCCCTCTCCTCTCCCAGGGGGCCAGGGTGGGGTGGGGGGCGGGCTAAAAGTTCCAACCTTCTAAGCACATGGTTGGTTCCCCTGGCAACCAGCCCCGAATCCTTAGGTGCTTCCAAAAGTCACCTCATCAACAAAATTAGGTGTGGATAAAGGAGCTTTTTACAAATAACAAAAGAACCCTTAATGATTCTTATTACTTAGAAAATTCCAAGGATTTTAGGGACTCTGTGCCAGGAATGCGTATGAAGACCAAATATATACTTATTATAAACCACAAAAGTATACCACTCATCTTAGGCAGAATTTCATCCTTAGGGCACTGCTCACAAAGCTCCCACATGGCTTCCCCTGAAGTCAAAGGGGAGGCTTCCTGTTGGGCCCACCTGAGGCCTCTGACCATACCCTCTTCTGAGAGTTGGGCCCAATGAAAGGAAGGGAGAAGGGAGACCCTGGGCAAGCCTGTGATTGATTGTGCAGAGTCCTAGAGGTCCAGTTTCTGGTTAAAGAGAGTAGATCAGCTCCTACCACCTCAGGTTGGAGAGTGAAGACAGGAAAGCCAGTGGGTAGGTCTGTGCCAGGGAGGAGAGTGCTACAGCAGATCTGAAGCTACAGCCCAGTCCTAAGCAGAGAGAGAAAGGAGAAGGTCATTCACGGACTAGAAGAATCCCTTTTTCCTGCCCCCACCTGCACTGGAATGCCCAGGAATGGAACTTGTTCCATGGGTCCTTCTGTCCCCACCTACTATGGCTAAAGTCCCAATCAGTGTGCCCCACCATGCTTTACCCTGCAGCCCTCCTGCTCTGCCCACCTCTCTGGTTTTCCTCTGCCCTACTCTGGCTGCTCACAGTCCTGTCTCTTCCTCACCTCTCCAGCCCCTGGGGGAATCCAAGCTTCTAAGCCCTGTGGAGACCTGGTCGCCAGCTTCAGGCACAGGGGTGGCTCAGTCTCAGACAGTTGCTGAAGCCTCTCCAGGTCATTCTCTCCACCCACAGAATACCCGTTCACCTCCAGAATCACATCTCCCTTTTGCAGCCCTGCCCGGGCAGCTGAGCCTCCTAGGGTTACCTGGTGGCATCAGGGGTGGGAGGAAGGGTGTGGAAAGGTTGGATACAGAACACAGAACACCATGGAAAATTTTTCTGGTTGCTCTAAGGCTCTGTAAGAGCTCCAGAGGAAGACTCATCAGGAGGTAAATATTGATAGGATCCATGGCCCATGAGGTATCAGTCACCTGGGAGATGAAGACACATCGCCCACTGGCCACACAGCTGAGTTGGAAGCCATAGCCACCGCCAGGCCCGGGGTAAAGAAAGCACTGGCGGGAGCCACATGGGACAGGAGGCACAGCTGTATCTTCAACTGGAGGGTCCTTTGTCTCAACCAGAGAGGCTAAGCAGGTATCCTGGAGAGAGTGAGGAGCCTCTGTGCTCTCAAGGAAGAGGAGCGGGGACAAGCGAACCTGGAAGGAGGCAGATCAAACAAACCTGTTGCTTCACCCTCCACCTGAGCCCTGCTCTATTCCTGCCCCCACCCTAACCCTTGTCCCTCAGTTCGCACCATGCTGAAGAAGCGGTCAGCCTCAGGGTCGACGACAGTGAGGGAGACATGGGAGCCCTGTGCCCGGATCCTGGAAACTGTCTCCTCATGGCCCAGCCCTTCCACACTCTCCCCAGCCACAGCCACCAGCCGGTCTCCAGCCTTCATCCCGGCCCTCTCAGCTGGCATTCCTGGGTCCACCTCCCACAGGAACTGCCCTGGGACATAGACATCATCCTCACTGCTCTTCCCCCACTTACCCCCAATGCCAGCCTAGGCCATCATGTGCAAACTGGGGGACTGCCCGGGGGGATACGCAGGGGAAGGTGACCCAGGGCTGGGGCTCAGACAAGGACACCACTCATGTGCACTGAGAAGTGTGTGTGTTTCCACACACATATGTACACTGTGTGCCCACTCCAAGGCCCACCTTTCCTACCCACCCCAGGACTCCCACTCACCAAGGTGACCTCCAAGGCCCTTCTCCTCCCGGAGCAGGAACCCGAAGCCCTGGGGTCCTTTCTCTAGGTGCAGACAGCGGGGCTTCGTGGGAAGTGCCCAGCCCTCTGCCAGGGGTGCAGCCAGAGGCATTCCCAGCTGGCGACACCGTTCCTCCACCTCTGGCCCTGCCACAAGCAGGGTCACCTGCTCTCCACTCTGCCAAAGCTGTGGGGACCCAGCAGGGCCTCAGCGTCAACTACCTGGGAGGGCAGAGGCGGGCACCTCCTCACAGCCCCTCTTTCCAGGCCTAGGAATGAGGCACTAAAGGTAGGGGAGAGAAGGGCCTAGCACAAACAGTAAAGAAAAGGATGATGATGGAGGTACAAGTTTCAGATCAGGGCATTAGGTGCTTGGTGGAGGAGTCTGCTTCCTGCCCCAGGCCCAGAAGGGTAGAGGAGGAATGGGGAAGCAGGCAGCCATACCTTCCTGCTGAGTTGGTTATGGGTGAAGTTCTCCACACTGACCCCATTCACTTCTAAGAGTCGGGCCCCAGGGGGCACCCCTGCCCGCTCAGCTGCTCCTCCAGTACTCAGGACCAACCAGAAAGAACCCTGATGTTCTGGAAGCAAAAAAATAAAAAAATAAAAAAAAAGTATTAGTCTGCTGGCCACCTGAAGCAGGGCTGAGATTCCTCTCCTGACCTCCCTCCTGAACCTCTAAGCTTACTGTGGGTGACACTAAAGCCAAAGCCACCCTCATCTTTCACTATGTGGCACAGCCGTGGCCGGACCCCTGGGCCAAGAGTAGGACAGAGGCGGGCACCATTCCCCTGCTGAACTCGGACCATATCATGCACATGCTTCGCCAAAACCGTCAGCAACACCCGAGGACCACTGGCCCGGATACGGCGCACCACCTAAACAGAGGACAAATCTGGTGAGGCTGGAGCCGGCCCCTCTTGCCGATGGAACCAACATTTTTCACCATGTGAATCAGCTCTCCAGATGCCTTCAGTAAACTATTCCAACCTGGACACCCTTAAATCCTGGGATGTGGGGGAGGTTGAGGCTTGGGTCCTATCCCTGTATACCTGGGGAGATGACCCCAGCTTCTCTCTCCCTGAGTTGCTATGGAACATTCTCCTGTACCATGGGGAATCCCAGCCCAACCTTACCACCTCAGAGTCTTCATGTTCCACGATATGGTTATTCACCCCCAGGATCCGATCTCCTTCCCGAAGGCCCTGGCGCTGGGCAGAGGTGCCTGGCTCCACCCTGCACACCGCATGCCTGGCCCTGCCCAGCTCCTGCTGTACGTGGAAGCCAAAACTCTTGCCCTCCTCTTTGCTTAGCAGACAGAATCGAGGCCGCTCTAAGCTCCAGAGATCTGGAGGGGAGGTAGGCAGCACAAAAGGTGGAGGAGGAGGAATGTGGCCCAAGTACAAGTCAACTTGTGCCTGGCAGATCCTGTCCCCTTGATAGAGCACCATGTGGGTTGGGCAGTGGGGCCAAACACTGTGTGGGCAGAGTGGCTAGGATGGAAGGAAATGCCCAGCCCCCTCCTCTGCCCCACAGTTACTACCAACCAAGGCTGTTTTCAGAGGGAGGCAGAGCGAGTAGTTACCAAGGAGATGGGAGTACTGCATGGAACCCTGATGTCTCTGGGGAAGAGGAATGGTTGCCCAGGCGGTGAGGGAGTTACCGGAGGGGTCTTGGTCTTCGGCCAGGGACAGAACAGGATTATCAATGCCCAGCTTCGGGTTAAACTCAAACTTCCTGCAAGGAGGCCCCAAACTCTACTTGAAGTGCTAACAGCAGCTAAAGAGCTTCCCCACCATCAAGTCTCTCCTCCCCTTGCCCCAACCATTCATAGTATACTACTTACAGAGGTAATGAGGCCATGTCCTGGAGATCTGCTGGGCAAAGGGGTGAGGGGAAGAGAGGCGCATTATGCCTCTCCCCAAATCCCTCTTGCATGGTTATTAACTCAAAGAACTTAGGGGAACCCCCAAACTCAGGACTTACTCCCTCTGTTTTGCTCCAAAAGGGTCTTCCCTTCCCCTTTCTTCCCCTCCTCCCAGGCCATGGCGCAGAAATCTGAGCATATCAGTACAGGGCGTGGACCAGGAAAACTGACATATCAACTTACCTCCCCTCCTGAATTCCAGTCTATTTGCAACAAGGCTCTAAGCCCTAAAACCTGGTCCTAAAACCTCAACCAACCAATCTGCCCTCTGACAGCCCTAAAGTTCCCTCCAGAGGATTTCTCCCGGCCTCCTACCTGCGGCTGACTCCATAGGTGGATCAAGGACTCAGTGCTCAGGGTAGGGACAAGGTCCATTGAAACCAGCTGACCCTCCCACTTACGCCCCCATGTCCCGCCTCCTTGAAGACGCTGCCTTGGAAGCAGTGGGGTAATGGTTAACAGAGGAGAGTCTTAACCCTGGGGAAGCACACATGTTCCTCCTGCCCCAATCCCTGGGTCCCAACTCCTCCAGAGACTCTGCTGCTGTCCCAGCTCCCCATATGTGCAGAGGAAAGTTGACTGTCCAAGCCTGGGGTAAGTACGTGTGAACAGAGTGACGGAAGTCCTACAGCCCCACACAGCAGACCAGTATCTTCCTCATGGGTACCCCCAGCCCTCACTGCTTCTGAACCTAGTACCTAAGAACCACCTGTAACAAAAAGTGGTCAGTAATTTAACCAGAATGACCAATAAAGTACCCTTTTTTGAAAGTACCAGGCAATGAAGAGGCCACAGTTAGGTGGAAGATACAGTTTTTTAATAGCACCAATTGGCACACATGCCCCTCAGGGCCACCAAACGTGGGTACCATTGTGGGAAGGGGAACATGAGCCTGAGGAGCAAGTGGCTACGGGCCACTTGGGGTCCACAGAAAGCATAAAAGCAGGAGGTAGAAGCCCTCCAACACACTAGACAGTAACATCCCTGGCAAGGCAGACTAAGAAGTGCACCCCCTGGTGGCACAGAGCTCCTTGAGAGGAGAGAGAGGCAAGGTTGATGGTGGTGCTACAGGGCAATTTGGCTACCAAAATGCCATATCCTCTGGTCCTTCTAGCCCAAGGGAAAGGAGGCATGTTCCATGACCCTGGAAATTCCTGACTTGAGAGCACTGGTTGGAGATGTTCTAGGAGGGCTGTTGGCACAGCTATGCCCATTCCTTTGCCTCCAGCTCCGAAGGGATATTTCTAGAAGTAGCAGTACAAGCAAGCCAGGAGGCCATAGAGGGAAAGGGCTTGGGGCCAGGGGTCACACAGCTAGGTGCTTGCTGCCACTATCTCAGCTTCCAGGGCCTCCCAACTGTTCCAGGAGGGCCCTGACCTCGCCCTCCACTCGAAGCAGCTGGGCCTTGCGCCAAGGATTAAGAGTGGCTCCTCGGTTATCTTCCAGATCCCGCAGCAGTAGCTCAAGGTGGCGCTGGACCCGGCCCTGATCCCAGCTGTTGAGGTTCCGCTGGACTTCACTGAGAATCACCGACCAGTACTCGGACACTGCTGTCCCCTCTGTCAGCGATACCACTACTCGGGCACTGCCTTCAGCATTGCCCCCCAAGTCCCGCAGGACCTGGCGGCCCTCTGAGCTCAGCTCATTGAAGTAGAGACTAGCAGGAGAGAGAAGAGTAGGTGTCATTCAACAAGGCTCTGAGAAGGAGGGGCAGAAGGGTGGTGGGTGGACAAAGAGTGAGGGGGTTTCACAACTCAGTCCTTGGCTATGGAATGTAATGGGGTGTGTCTGCAATAAGCCAGAGATGGACGGTGGTGACCAATGGGAGACAGGGATGACACTAGAATTTAGTGGGACCAGGGACAGTAGGAGTGGGGGCCACCAGGACCATAGAAGAAAATGGTGGTAGAAAATCAGGGCAGGGTAAGGGCTAATCACAGAGGGTGGGTTGGCTCAGAAGCAGGTTGACAAGAATCAAGTCAGAAGCCAGGAAGAGAGAACAGGCCCAGGCCCGCCCCCTAGAGTAGAAAAAGCACAGTGGAGAGAGTGAAGGAAGCCTGAGGCTGGGGAACAGAGTCAGGCTGGAGAAGGCAATGACCAGCAAGCAATAAGACTCACTGCAGCAGCTCCAGAGAAGGATGCTCCCGGGCAGCCTTGGCCAGAGCCAGGGCCGCTGTGTCACCGGCACCATTGTAGGCCACATTCAGCTCCTGTAGCTGTTGGTTACGGTCCAGTTGGGCAGCCAGCAGCACCAGGCCCTCATCCCCAAGGCCCGTGTGTAGCAGGGACAGGTGTGTCAGAGAGGTGTTTCCCGCTAGCCCCTCTACCAGCAGGGCCACACCTGCTGCCGTCAGTGGATTGTTGGACAGCCTATGGCCACAAGCACCCCATGTTATAAGGGCCCATGGCAGACACCCTGTGCTTGGGCCAAAAGGGTACACAGCCTGGGGCAGAAACCAGCCTGGACTCAGAGAAATGCAGATCTAGGAGAAAGGGATGGAAGAATAGCAGTGTGGTACACTGCAGAGGGAGAATGGGGCGAAAGCTGGCTTCTCCTCTCATCTCCCTCCTTCCATTCTCCTTTACTGACTTCCTTCTCCTCTTCCTTTTCATTGTTACCATTTCCCTTTTTCCTCCTTGTCTCACCTCCTCCCCAGACCCTGCTGTCCCATCTTTCTCGCCCTCCCTTTTTCTCTCCTCATTCACCTCCTTTATTCTAACCAGAAAATGGGAACCCAGAAGTTTGGATCCCCAGTAAACCAGTCAATACTTTGGGAGCATCTATTGAGTGCCCATCATTAGGGGCATCCTTGTGAGGTATAGGGAAAATCCTGGGAGATCAGTGACACTGTTACCAGGCAACCTGGCTGAGTATTATTCCACCCCAATCCTCCCCCAAGCTAATTTTAGCCACATGAGAGGCTTTCTTAGCACCTGTTGCTGGTAGCATCTCACCCCATCCCCCTTGCCCTACTGCTTATACTAGATCTAGGGGGCAGGACAGGACAAGATTCCTACCCCCTTTACTACACCATGGGTGGGCCTGTGCCAGGCATACTGAGTCAAGGGGCACATTCTTGACCTTAGCTGGCCATCGGAATGCCCAAAGCCTCCTTCCAGCCCACTCCCAGGGACCTCACCGCAGGGTGGTAATTTGGCACTGGTCATGCAGCAGCAGGTCTCGGAGGTCTCTGCAGGCCTCAGGGCCCAGGCTGTTGAGTTGCAAACTGAAACAAAAGGTGCCAGAGGGGAGGTAAGAAACCAAGGAAGGAGTTCAGTATGGAGCTTGCCCACTCACTGGGCCCCTTTCTCACTATCCTGTTTCTTGCAGTCCACACTGCCCTCTCTTCTGTTGCTCTGTCACCTCCACCCATACTAGACTTCTCCATCCCACCCCTTGGTCTTTCCTCAGTACCTTTGGTCTCCCTAGCACCTTCTCTTCTCACCTCTTCACCTCCAACCCTCTCCTTTCTTCATGCCTGTGCATGAGGTCCTCACCCCAGCTTCCGGGCACGTAGGAAGACAGGCATGAGCGTGCGTATCCCAGCAGGGTCCAGCTGGCAGGAAGCCAAGTTCACTTCATCCAGGACATGCCTTCCACTGCCCAGTACAGCTGCCACCACTGTGCACTTGAGGGGTGTCATGCGCACACCCGCCAGGTTGAGCTGGCGCAGGGAGCTGAGCACCTCAGCAGAAAAACGCTGATTCTGGAACTCGTAGTGGAAGAAGAGGTGGTCAAGAAGCTCCGAGGGGGGCAGTACCTGCCGTCCCAGCTTGCCCAGCTTCTTCTTGATAGCCTGGGCATTCTCCAAGGCATCCAGGTTCTTGATGGGGCAGCCAAGCTGAGCCAGCATGGCCCGATTGTGAGCAGAGAGAAGGCCTCCCATGAACATGGGGAAAAGCTCAAAGACCTCATCCTCGGGGGGCTCGTCTGGGTGGCGCCGGGGGCCCTCCACACCCAGGATACTGGCAGCCATCTGGTCCAAGACATCGTCATTGTTGTAATCCTCCTCTCGGAACATCTCCAGCACCATGGCCTGGGCCACCGCTTCACGGCTTTTACCCACCACGCGCCCAAACACTCGTGGAACCACCTAGGAAAGAAAGCAAGGCAAGGGCACTGCAGCTTCCCACGTGCCTGCTCAGCTTCACAGCTCAGCTTGAGGTGCATGTTCCCCAACTGCTCCAGCCTTGTATTGTCTCTTGAACTCACAGCATGATTTATCTGATCATACCACTTCCCTGCGGCAACACCTTCCCTGGCTTGCCACTGCCTGTGCAAAATATAAAACTTCATAATTTGGTCCCAATTTGATCTTTTCAGAGTCATCCTTCAACACTTGTCTCATGAACTTCAGACATAAATTCTTTGTTTTTCCCAAACACCCCATACATTTTCAAGCCCAGGAGACGGTGGGAAGGAATTGGCATATATTATTCAGTTAGTTTGGAACCAGGCTAGGTGTTATAAATACATCACCACCTTCACATCATCATCTGAACAATGATGACTGAATTCACTCCCACTACTTCAAGACCCTGCAACATTTGGTCTCTGCCAATCACAGTGCCTTCACAGGCCTCTCACCCTCACTCTGCTTCTGTCCTTGCAGCTCGCTCCCTCTTTCTCTTTTATAACAGTGCCAAGGTTTCTCCTCCTTCGAAGCTGTATACTCTTCCTGAGGTGTTTACCCCCCAATTCTCCTCCTGGCTAATCCTCCAGGAATCAGACTAAATGCGATTCCTGCACAAAGGCTTTCCTTATTCCTCCAACCTAGGTGCCACATTATACACTCAGCACCCGAAACTTTGCTTTCCAGGCATTTACCATATTTTTTAACTACAAGGTTAATCTGACATGTTTGTGTTCAGACTGTACCATCAAAAAAGGCAGAAACCTGGGTTTTGTTGTTTTTTCCTCAGGATCTAACACACTGCCTGGCTCATAGTAGGCACTCGAATATTTGTTGAAGAAATGAATGTTTGGGAGGTTTGCAACATCACCTCCTGTCCTTGCAATGATACTAAAAAGAAAAGCGGTATTTCTTCCTCTGGCAGTGAGCCACGAGATTGTTTTGCAGTGCCTCCTCCAATATTTGGTTTTGTTTTTTACTTTTTATAAGTGAAGTTCCTACTATGGATGTTTTAGTGCCCCTCCCCCAACATTAATCTGGGGATGGAGTAAGAAAAATGTCACCCTGGGAGGTTGCATCAATAGGAGCAGGAAGAAATAGATGAGACCAGTCCTTGGCTAGGCAACCCTCCCTTGGAGAGGGCTTGGGAGTGCGGTGCTAACAATTCTGGTACACTATCAAAGAATGGAGGGGCTTTCTGGATCCCATCAGGAGACCACAGCCTCTCATTGCAATTCAAATAATGCAAGCACATCCTCAAAGGGGTGGGGTGGCCTCAGCAATGGCCATACCTCCCAGTCAGAGGTAATAGTGTGAGAAGGGGTGGGCTGCCTGAGCCTGTTTTTATTTTTAACAATTAAATAGCACTTACTAGGTGCCAGGCCCTGAAGATAAATACATTTAGTCTCCCTATTGGGCCAATGATATTGATTCTATTATTATTCCCATTTAAGAGATAAGGAGCCTGAGACACAGAGAGGTTAAGCAACCTATCCAAGGTCACAGAGCTAGTATGTGGCAGAGCCTGGATTTGAACCCAGGTAGCCGCATCACTGAATCCTCATTCTTAACCCTATGCTTTGCTACCTATGAAAAGGAAAACTTGTTGAAATTTTGCCAGCACCGACCATGGCTCTGCCTCCTCAAGACCAGTTACTAAAACATCCCTAGAGGGGACAAGGGTTACCTAGCAAGGTAATATCCACAAAGTATCAGTAATATCCACAAAGTATCAGTAAAGTTTGGCACAAAAAGCACAGGATTCAGAATCATGAAACCTGGACTCAGATCCCAGCTATTCTATTTACTATCCAAGTGATCTTAGACAAGTTCCTTAGCCTCTGTGTGCCTCAGGTTCCTCATTTGTAAAAAGGATCATAACAGTATTTCATTTATAAGGCACCTGGCAGACATCAGCAGAGACTGGATCCTTCTTCTCCTCAAAAACTTAGCACAGCTGCTCTGCTCATAGCAGTTCTCAGGCCTATAATTTGGTTTCTGGAGTGGACCTGCACCCCAGACAGACTGTCCTAAGCCAATTACCAGTGCATTTATTCTCCTGGTATAAATTAATAAAATGGCATCTGCTTTATAAACCTGTCTCTGTTGATTCAGTTAGGATGAGTTATCACTCCCAGAGTCTAATCACCTCGAGGGTAACAGATACAATTAAGTGTCTGGACCCTGAACTATAGTGACTCCTGCCTCCTAGCAACAAAGACTAGGAGAGCTGCAAAAGAAAACCATTTTATGGTTGTAAGATTATTATTAAAGTCCCCGAACCCTCAAATTCACAGCGTCCAAGCCTTCCCCAACCTTTTGGCTTCTCTCTCTCTCTTCCTTATACGCCAATACTACTAAAATCCAGATTACCCAAATCTAAAACCAGAACCAAGATGAGGATTCACAGCTATGTATGAAGCAGCAGTTTTCTTCTGGGAGAGGAGCAAGGGGTGAATAGGGAGCAGGGGGCTGATAGCCTGGGGTCCTGGGCTATTACCTTAAGCAGGTTGAAGAGTAGAGGCAGGGCCCGCAGGGGCAGCAACTTAGCCACGATGCCGAGGACCAGGCTGACGTCCTCCCCAACACGGCCTACAAACTCAGCCACTTCCTTTCCCACTTGCTGCAGAGTTGTCTTACGCAAACCTAACACAATGTAGAGGGCAGCCAGGTATTCCTGCATGGCAGGCACAGTGAACACAAAGGTGCCCAGGTGCCCCGGCTCCACGCATGGGGCTAGAAAAAATCTCAGGGCATCCCGACGGAAGACACGTAGCAGCTGAAACTCCTCTTCTGTCCTGATGCCAGCTTCCAGGCAGCCATGGACATCCTCTTCAGAGAAGTAGGTCTTGCGGGAAGATACCCCCTCATAGGCCAACTTACCCATGGTTCGGGCTGCATAGGCCATCAGGGACAACTTGGAGGGGTCAGTGCTGTCTAGCGTCTCACCACTGAAGTTTAGACGCAGGAAGCTGGTATAGATGCTTGTGAGGGTTTGGCCAGCTGGTGTGGGGGCATGCAGGAAGTGCAAGGTGGCACAGACAAGCCAGCAATAAGAGGGCAGGAAGCAAGCAGCAGCGATCTGGTGGTGCCCTTCCAGGTTCCTAGAGAGCATCTCTACCAGGTTGTCACGCTGAGCTGGCGTGGCTGAAACACCTACACCCCCAGCACTGTGCCCGCAGTCTGACTGATTGAGGCGGAGCTGGAAATAGAGTTTCTGCAGGTTGGTATCAGAGAAACCACAGATCTCACCATAGCGGCCCACATACTTGCTGGGGATACGGCCAATGGCAGAGGGTCGGGTGGTCACCAGAATGCTGGCCTGGGTAGAACATGGTTGAGGGTTAAGAAAGACCTTGATATCCTGACTGCCTCACTCCCTAGTATTCAAGGATGAAAATGATAAAAATTATATTTAACAATTACTAAGCACCTACTATGAGCCAAGTCACTATGCCAAGCAGTTTGTATGCAGTTATCTCATTTGATCATTACAACTCAAGGGGAGAAAGAAACAGAAGCTTGGGGAAGTTAGTGACTTGCTCAAAGACACACAGCTGGGAAGTGGAGGGGTCACGATTTGAACTAACCCAGGGCCTATACTCCTACCCAATAAACATGTGGGCCCAGGACACAAAAATCCTTAGGTGGCAAATCAGGGGGAGAGATGGCAGGGAGAGGCAGGGGACGACCTACCTCAGGCAGCATATATTTGCGCAACAGATTGACTATGATCGCAGCTGGCACCTCTGGCTCTTCAGGGTCACTACAAAGCCCTGTGCCTGCCAGCCGGAAGTCAAGATTGAGATGCTCCAAGCCATGGAGCACAAAGAGTAGGCGGGACCCAGTGGCGGCCATCAGGGGCAGAATCTCTTTCAGGGGTGTGTAGCGCTGGGCCACAAGTCGGCACAAGGAGGCAGGGGCAGGGCCCAGGGATGACAGGTCCTCACAGGAGAAGGGAATGAGCAGCTCGAAGGCTGGCAGCCGCCCATAACACCAGTCCAAGACCATCTTGCGCACCAGTGTGCTCTTGCCTGTGCCCACCGTCCCGTACAGAACCACTGTCTGCACCCGGCGCCCACAGGCATCTGGGTCAAAGAGCTGAGACAGGGCTAGGGTGGGGAGCCTGGCTGAGGGCAACTGATGTTCCAGGGCCAGCACCGAAGGTGGGCGAAGCAGCTCATCAGGGGTGCACTCACGGATCACAGGGTCCACATGGACTGTGTCTAGTGCAAAGGTCGGGCCAAACTGGCGCTCTTCCCTGGGAAGCCGGCTGAACCACTCAGCCAGGTTCCGGCGATGCCGCTGGATGGCTTCTGGATGGGAAGGCAAAGATAATGTGTCAGGGAAAGGCGCCAGGATATATAAGAGCTTAGAGCCAGTCAGGATAGTAGTAGGGTCAGGCTACAGAGTCAAGATGGCACCAGGAGATGCTGGGGCCCAGAATGGTGCTAGGCATACAGGAAGGACTCCCTCAGAAAACACAGAGTGTCCAAAAGTTCAGAACCACTGAGGCAGAAAGTGGGGAGCCATGGGATGAGTGATGCTGTGCCTGGGCTGACTGGTTTCACTGTTATATCTGCATGCAATCTTCATCTGACTTCTAGACCCAGTATTTTGAAGGTAGGGATAGTACATCCCTCTCAAGACTTTGTACACAGTACATGTGCATTGCATGAGTGTTACAGGAAGGGATATATGGACATATTGATGATAGGGTGAAGGAAGGTGAGCCCATTGATGGGTGATGACAGTGAGTTCTCTGTGCCTCCTTCTTCCTGCCTGCTTCTTCCCCTAGGACTCTGTCCCATCCCACTTCCCACTGAGATCCCAGCCAGCCCCTCTCCTTAGGCTGACTGAAGAACCAATCTCTTTACCAGTTGCAGAGGTGCTCCAGAACAACTGTTTATGCCTCCCTGATGGGGGACCACTGCCCACTGAGCTTCCGTGGTGGCGTAGAAAGGCCCTGGGAGCAAGAAGAAGGGATGAGCTGGGGCTTGGTTACAGGCTTAGATTCTAAGCCTCTCTGCATTAACAAACTTCTGGTTTCCTGAGATCCAGACCCAATCCTGAACACCCAAGAGGAGGCTCTCTGACTCTCACATCCTTCTTAGGGACTAAAGTCTCATCCTTAGCCCTCCGGCCTTCCATCACTGCCTGTCTAGCACTCAGGCTGCTCACTGCCAGACCCCACCCACTTCCCATAGATCCTCCCACTGGCTGACAACTGTGACTTGTACTGTAGATGATGTATGCCAACTTCCTCTTAAGCCCGGTAGCTGACTGTACCGTCCCACTCCAGGAGACCAACCCCCGCCCCCCAGGAGATTCGGCTCTCTCCAAGTCTTGACTCTTTTCAGGCTACTCTGCTGTGCTCAGATGTGTTCTAAGGTATGACACCAAGCTCTCACCTAGGGGGGCCCAGGGGACACTCCCCTTTAAGGGCCCAATTCCAATGGATCAGGAAAGGGATACGTTCATCTACAGAGAGAAAAGAGAAGAAATAGCATCCAGATCCCATCCAGATTTCCTCATCAACACGCAGACCCCATATCTACATCAAATTTTCCATTACTTGCTCTCATAGTATCATATAGTATCCCTTTGTAGCCATTATTATGCAATTTTAAATTTTGTTATGTGATTATTTTATTAACATTTATTTCCATTTCTCCCACCATGAAAGCAGGATCACATTTGTTTTTATTCACAATTATATATTTAGAACTTAACTTAACACAGGGTCTGGCACATAGCAGGCACTCAAAAAAATATTTGTTGAATACGAAATGAAATCAGACCAGTGTTCCTGGACTTACATGACTATAGGGACTCTCAAAGATCACCTAGTCTGATTTCCTTATTTTAGGATGGGAAAATGAAAGTTCAGAGAGGTAAGGTGACCTGTCCAAGGCCAACAGCTAGTGAATCACAGAGCTGAGACTAGCACATCAGGTGTCTGGATCCCTGCCCTCTTGGGAGGCACCATCTGGTATATGAAGAGGAAGGGAAAGGTAGAAACAGAAACTCCTGCTTCCTGCTTCCTGCTTCCCGCTTACCTGATAGCTGGAATGCTCTTCCCAGACCAGGGCCCCAAAAGGCCCTGGGCAAAGGGCGGTTCCACCTCATGGTAGGAGAGAAGGTCAGAGCCCAGGTGATTTAGCACACAACCTTTATCCTGTTCCTCTGAAAGAATAATGGTATAAATGGATCACACACAACCCAACACCTCCCCACACCTACCTTCCTATGCAAAGCTCTCCTCCGGGAGAGCATCAGACTTTCCTTAAGTCAGCATTGCCAAAGCCCTGGCTTGGCCTTCAGATCACTTCTTCTCCTATATCCCTCACCTAAGTGATCCCCATTTTATTTCCTACTACCTATTGCCTCTTCCCTGAGGCTTTGGGAAACTTTTCTCCTGAGTTCTAGCCTAGTGAACTGCTTTACTTAGGTATCTTTTTTTTTTGCTTGGCTGCCAGAAAACTCAGATGAGTCCTATATTCATTTTCAGTGGCTTTCTGGAGCCAATATCTTCCAGTAATAATTATACACTCCCCTTTGCATTTTTTCCCTCGCTATCAGGTCCTTTTAGCTGAATTTTAACAGTTTTATCATTTTAGCTTCTCTGTGACTTTTATGTAAGCAGCTTTTGAGGCAGGCATAAATAATAAATAAATGAATGCACTTCCTACTTGACATCTCCACATGGATATCCTGTCCTGGTTTCAAGCTTTTCACATGTAAAACTGAACTCACCATTCCCCTCCCCTTTTAGTTACTTCACTGCAATCTTCACAATTACAGGATTAGAAATATGACTTTTGTCTTCAATCCTTCCTCCCTCCTTCACAGTTGGAACAGTCCTACAGATTCCACCTCTCAGTGCTTTGGCAGCCTGTTCCTATTGCATTGTCCCTGCAGTCACAGGCTGGCTAATAAAGGCTCACAATTCATCTCAATTGGCTCCGTGGGTCTTAGATTTGATGGCACCACAACACATTGCCCCCTGTGAAAGAATCATACCCAACCTCCTAAGACCCTGCTCTAAGGTCCTTTTTCCTGGGAAGTCTTTCCTGATCTGAGCTCCCTTAAAAGGAGTGTGCTGCTACTTGGCACCTGGTCTCTAGAGATGTGGCTCCTTACAGGTTGGGCACACTTAGCAAGAACTGGGTCTGCTGGGCTCACCTGCTAGCAAGGCCAACCAGTAAAGGGGTAGGCTGGCACTCTGAGCAGGAGTCCCAAGGACCAGAAGATTAAGAGAGAGCCCTGGAAAGCTAATGAAGTTTAGGGAAACTAGCTCAAGTGCAATTAAATCATATCCAGGGCCACTGGATCCAGGGCCATTTCAAGAAAGGACTCATGGAGGGAATGGGGTGGTGGTGAGGCCAACGCTTCCTCGATCACCCCAGGTCTCCAGGGCATTAAAAAAGAAGTTTCAGCAGTAAAAGTACAAGGGATGTGCTCCCACAGGCCCAGTGCTCCTCCCCCCAAACTAAGTCCCAAACAGCTCTTCTAGTTCCAGTTGGCTTCAGAACCCACGGGGAGAGCCTGCCAGAATGCCCACCACTCAGTGCACCAGCACCAGCTGGGTCCTACTCGTCCGGGGTCACGAACGAACTCCCCGCCTCACTTGCGTAGCACCGCCTCACCCGCCAACCTCCGCCCTGCTGCGTCACGCCCTGCTAGGCTGCGCGCTGCAGTCCAGCCCAGGGCGAGGGGAGACTCAGCTGACTAGGCTTTTTTACCCGAGGCTGCCGAGGCTGGGAGTCTGTTGACCGCCGGCGTCTCCCGCTTGCTCCCAGAGGCCCCGGCGCGGCGCTTCTTGCCTGCCCGCCTTGGCATCCAGCCCTGGCAGTGGGTACGGGAGAGAACGAACTCAGGCGCTCGGGGTCCTCGGGGTCCTGGGAGAACAGGGAGAGAGAGGGGCCGGATGCCCGGGAGAGCAGGCTCGGGGCGGAGACTTACTTCCCCATCTGTTCCTGCGTCGCCCCCGCCTTCCGTGGCTACAGAGTTCAATCCGGGCAGGCCCCGCCTCTAGGACTGCCCTCTGCAGGTTACCAAACGCCAGTCCCTTCCAATTACCTCACTGACCACCTCCCAGTCGGGGGTTGTTGTAATGCCCATTTTACAGGAGAAACTGCAGTTTGGAAAGATGAAGTGACTCGCGCAGGATGATCCAATTTGGAAGCGACAGAGCCAGAACTGGAATCCTGGGCCTGGATCTTCCTACCTCACCCTTGAGCCTCCCTGAGGCACCCACCCATTCCCAGATTATTGTTCCCTCTGCTCGCCTCTTTTACTCCTCATCCAACCTCCTGGCAGAGATCTGAGTCAGGGCCTTCTTGGGTCCTTTCTTCTGTACCTGGCTCTCTTCGGACTCCAGACCTCTGTGTACAACTTTTGGTCACTTCTTTAGTCAAGGAAGCAGAAAGAATGGGGCCTGAGAAACAGTTCCCACCCCAACCTGCTCTTCTTGTCTGGTGTTCAATTAGGGCCTAGCCCTGGGACTTCCTGGTCCTCAAAGCCCCCACCCTCATCCCTCTGCTTCCAATGTAGCTGATGGAGGAGCCACCCACCACCCACAGCCAGGGCATGCCTCCACATGCAAATATGGTGTGCAATGTGCACTGAACAAAGCTGTGCAACAGGGAACGCATAGAGTTCCACCAGGTGGCGAAGAGGACTGTGTGATCTCTACTCTCCAACCAAACTGAAGACTGTTGATATGTCATTTATACATTTGTTTTCACTGAACACATGGTATTGGGGTACTACTGAACAACCAGAACAGGGTATTCAGGAACCAGCCCATAGCAACTCCCCTCCATGAGACCCAAATGATAGTACTTTGGAGACGAACAGAAGGCTTAGGAGAGCCTGGGAGAGGAAGTTACTGACTACCTCTGGCAGAGGAGGTGACATTTGACCTGGATCATAAAAAAATAAGTTAGGGAAGAGAAGGGCATTCCAAGAAGTAGGGAAAACGGCAAATATGCCTTTCAAGAGAAGTTCTGAAAGGGGAGTAGAAAAGGATTGGGGAAAGTAGAGCAACCCTATGAATATGGTCCCAGGGGTGACCAGAGGCCCATTTGGGGCCTGGGTTCTCATTTAGCTTTACTTTACTTAACTAGCCATGAGAAACAGACAAGCTCCCAGCTGCAGCTGCAGTTACTAGGCACAGCTCAGAGCAAGCTGTTCCCCTCCCCCAACTCCTAGGCATTAGATAGTCTTGTAGGCTTTATCAATAACATTTAATTTGACTAGCCTCTTGCAGACTGAAATACTGTGAGTCATGCTGTGAGCATGTGCTCTATCATCTGACCTCAGGATGGGATGCCAGGTGCTGTACAGCCGTCACATAGAGAATAGTCTTGGTCATTTCTGTTCTTCAACACCTTGCACAGGCTGTGATACAGAGGTGGCTACATTTAAGATGATCTCCAAGTCCGTGAAGGTTGGTACTCAAAGCAAATGGGTCCATTTCAAAACCTGCCTGGTTGCGCAGGGAGTATTCATACCTCACCTGTGCAGGTTTCTGGCACTAATGGGACAAATTACAGGTGCTTCATAGTGGCAAAAGCACTATATCTTGAGAGCTTACTCGAGTCACTTATCCAAGCCTTGGTTTCCTTCTCTGTAAAAGGACAAAATGATAATACTTATCCTAGTAGCCCCTTGGGGTTGCTGTAAGAATCAAAAGAGCTTTCTTCGAAAATATGTGAGCCACTCTGC
Organism: Rousettus aegyptiacus; assembly: GCF_014176215.1. Taxonomy (NCBI): domain Eukaryota; kingdom Metazoa; phylum Chordata; class Mammalia; order Chiroptera; family Pteropodidae; genus Rousettus; species Rousettus aegyptiacus. The sequence continues at coordinate 34,957,542 of NW_023416308.1, read as the reverse complement.
AACTATTCTCTGTGCCTGAATGGCCTTTGCTAGCCCCAGATTAGCTGTTCATTTCCTTAGTTCCCAGGAGAACTTACAAATGTGTGAATGTGTAAATGTTTTAGTCTTTCAGGAGTGTTTGCATTTTAAAAGAGAAAGAGTAAAGATGAAGAATCTTAAAAATTTTGTGCCACCATAAGGAGCCATATACTGGTATTACTGCAGGGAGAAGACGGCACCCAGAATGCCCCCTAAACCTAGCTAGAATACCAGGAATTGGACTTCTTTCCATTTCCTACTCATACTCCCAACCCCCATAAGAAACAAAGTCAGCCCATCTCCAGAGAAGCACCTAATCAGAGATTGGAGTCAAATCTAGTTTGGGGCACTTAGCTCCACACATGGCACAATTTAAGTGTCCAGGCAGCTGACAAGGTTGACGCCAGTCCCTTTCTTCAGTCCCTGGGCTTCAGGATCAGAACAGAAGAGAATGAGACAATATGCTGCTTCTTGGGTCCCTCAAAGACTTCTGAACAATTGCCTACTCTAAACCTCAGGCTACCAGACCTAACTGCAGTCCTGGTGGCTGATGGCTTGGCCTGATAAATGTGGCCCAATAGATAAGAAGAGAGAAAGAGAAGAGGAAAGCTGGGGTGAGTCAGTGAATTCCCTGCCACTCTCAACCTAGAGCTTAGGCTGCAGGAGTTTTCCTACTTCTCATTGTCCTTCAGGACTACTAACCCCAGCCCTCACCCACCTCCCCATAGACACAACCAGGGCTCAGTGAGTTCTCAAGAGAAAGTCATGTATCACTCCCTTAAGAACACGCCCATGCAATAGACACAGGGCACCAACATAAAACCTGCAGATCCACCATAAACAGTGTCATTGGCAAATATCAAGAATGAAGAGTCTGGGGGCAGAAGACCTGATTCCCAGGCCTGGTTCTACCTCTATTAGGTAAGGGTCCTTGGACAAGTGACTTAACCCAAGTCTCAGTTCTCTCATCTGCAAAGTGGGTTGTTATGAGGGATAATGCAGGGTTGACATGAGACTTTCTTGAGATAATAAACATGAAGTATTTGTAAAATGTAAAATATAATACAGATATTTCATAGAATACACATTCAGTAACTTGACATATACCTAGGACTTACCCTCCCCTACCACAGGCTCCCTAAAACTCACAGACTTCTTGCCAAGTGCTTTGAAGACCCCTTCACAGCCCATGGTACCAACTGCCAGACCCATACACTTTTACACATTGTATACTGTATAAATATATGTTTTATTAATAATGGGTGAAATCCCACAAATACAACTGGCATCTCTGTGTAATGGCGAGAATCCGTAGCAGGGAAAGGGAAGGTAAAGAGGTATGCACCAGGAATAAGGATTGAAAAGAGCCCTGGGGGAAGGAAAAATCAAAAGTAGAATGAGCCTGGATCCACTAGGAAAGCCAGACATGCTCCAGGTACATCTGTCACCCTGATGGCCAGGGCATGCTGCTTAGGGAATGCCCATGGGCCACCCTGGTTGATGGGAAGAGGGTAGGGAGACATGGACAGGAGTTTGAATGAACAGCAAGTGGCTGGGGAAGGGGTGGAGGAGTAAGAATGCCAGCTTGACGAACAAAAGAAGGGCCATGGGGTAGCAATGGCCAAGGCCAGCTTATGCCCATGCTTGTGCTTATGTTAGGTCCTGAACTCCAGGGAGCTAGTGTCCTGTGCCGCCCCTTGTTTGGGAGAGAGGGAAGACTGCGGGGTAGACATCTGCAGATTCGGAAGATGCCCTGGGCAGCACCAGCCTCATCATTAGTCAAAGCAGGACCCCCAGGAGAAGGTTAGCACTACCCTCCCCATAGCACCCACCACCACCACCACCATCACCATCACCACACCACTATCACTCTTCCTCTGAGCCATAGGGGACAATGAGGGGACATAGGGCTAAGATTGCCTGTTCGCATGTATGTGCCTATAACTTTGGAGAGGGAAGGAAGCACTGGAGGACCGTGAGGCAGGAGGAGTGAGAAAGGAGACTTGGGTCTTCTCCCGCTCACTCCCCAGAATAAAGTGCATTCTCTACTTCCAGTGGCAGATGGGAGAGAAACACAGACATTATTGCAGAGGTGCCATCAGGTGATGGGGAAGAGGAAGCAGCATCCTATGGCCCCAGGCCTCTCCAATCCCCGGGATTAGGAAGGGATGACCCAGACAGAAAACCCAGCTTCTGTCCTTGTAGACTGTCCAAATCAGCCAGGGTCTGGAAATGAGGAGTGGGGAGGAAGAGGGAGAGACTTCCAGAGTCCTTCCCTGCTCCGTTCCAGCATCCAAACGGGACTTCCAGGGGACCCCACCAGGGCCCAGCCCTGGAACTCCAACCTTGTAACAACTCAATTTACAAACACTTGTGTGGTGAGGACCCCCAGGGTAGGCCACTTTGGTCAGTTATAGGTGGGGGCCTGGAGAGCCTGAGGCTCCTAGGCAGACAACAGAGGAGGATGCCAAGGGCAGGAAGAAGGGTGGTAGCCTCCTAGTGGTCTTTGCATGCAGATGTTGGAGAGAGAAGGGAGGAAACTACAAACCATATCAACTTGAGAAGACTCCTGAGCACAGCAAGGAGGGCTGGAGCCTCCACTCCCAGTGCCACAGCTGGGAGCACAGTCCAACAGCCAGCTTGTAGAGGAGCTGAGACAAGAGGGTGGCTGTGCCAGCAACCAGTACCCAAGTCTACAAGGTTAAAACAGTCCCAAAGGGCTGGGGGCTTCCTGCTGTGGGGGCTGGGGTGCAGGCCAGGGCAATGCTCTATCTTTCCGACTTGACGCGATACCGGAGCACAAGGTATGCAAGTAGCCTCAGGGCCAGGAAAAAGATGCCCAAGACCAGGAAGTCCATGTAGAGCTTAGCATCCTCCACATCCAGTGCCCGGAGGATACTCTGTGGCTCCCGGAAAGGGCATCGCTCCTCTGAGCAGGTCAGGTCTCCTCGTTCCATGCCGTAGATAGTCAGAATCACACCCTCAAAGCCATACCTAGGCAACAGGAGCATCAGAGCAGGATATAGAGTAGGGTCACTGCTCCCTAAGCAAAATGCTAGAGCCCAGATGCAACTTTCTGATCCTTGGGGCATGGCCTCCTACAGGAAGGAGCAGGGGCAGATGGGCAGGGAAGTTGCACTGACCTGACGTAGGAGAGGTAGGAGCTCCATTGCAGGTAAGTGGGGATGGTCTTGAAGCTGACAAAGAAACCGGAGAACAAGAGGACAGGGATGGCGGTAACTGGGCCCACAAACGTGGCCACCTGAAGGGGAGGGAAGGGGACCAGACCATCACAAGGGTGACCAGGACAGACCCAGGACTGGAGAAACCCCAGAGTTTCCTGTAGATCTCTCCCACTCTTTATATCATCCCTGCTTCCTCCCCTCTCAAGGGTCCCCACCTGTCAGCTTTCCCACCTGTAGAGAGTTGGAGGCAGCTCCAATTAGCAGTCCCAAAGACTGGGCCACCAAGGCTGTGGCAGTGGCCAGGGCTGAGAAGAGCAGGAAGCGGCTGGTCTCGGCTGGCTGGCCTGTCATCCAGTATACAATGCTGCAGTATACCACCGGGCACACCACCTGGAGAATGCCATAGGGCTAGGCAGTGCGCTGTAAGCCAGAGGCCCGGCAACCAAGACCCTCCACTCTAGCTGGGCAGGAGCCTGTAGAACAATTACTCCTAGAGTGCCCATGCTTAGTCTTGTTCATGCTGCCCCCACCCCAGGTTCACATGTCCCCTTCTTCCCTGGCCATCTGAACCTCATTCATCTTCTAGTCTCACTTCTTTCATTAGGCCCACTCCAAACAGTTCAAGCATGGTGACTTCTCCATCCTCTGAGTTCCTGAAGTCCTTCCCATCTAAACCAGCTTATTCCTTGTATTGTTAATTAACTCTACAGGTGAGTTTTGTCCCTCTATGAGCTCTCAACTCCTGGAGGGCAGGGAGCATGGCTACTGCAAACAGTCATGCAGGTTTTTCCCTACACAAGGATACCCAACCAAGAGGCAGCCAGAGGCTGGGATCCTGCCGTGCTCTTCTCACTAAGCCACGTACTCTGGCACAATGCAACATCCACCCTGAAGAAGGGGTACTTTTTTCTAATTTGCAAAAAGGCACCCTATAGATTATTGGTGGCCCTAGTGCTTGAAACAGGGTGCTATAACAACAACCCCAAACAGCTAACACTTATTGGGCACGTTAGTATGTGTCAAGCACCATTCTAAGTACTTTACTTGTATTAACGCATTCAATTCTCACAAACATTCCAAGGTAGATACTACTGTCATTCCATTTTATAGATGGGACACTGAAGCAAAGAAAGCAGATGACTTGCCCAACATTCCACAGCTAACAAGTCAGCAGTAAGGCTCCAGAGTCAACACTATTCTCTGCCACTTCAAAGAAGATTTACAGAGTCATTCGTAGTGTTATTATTTTCATCATTTTCTGTTTGTCATCCATTACCATTAGAATATAAGTTCCATAAGGTTAAGACTATATCCGTCTTGTTCACTGCTGTGATCTTAGTGCCTGGCATAGAACTTGGTGCATGGTAGGTACTCATCACTTATTTGCTAAGTGAGTAGAAGTAAAGAAAAGATGACAGATGACAAGGGTGAGGGAGGCCAGTGAGCAAGGACAGAAGGAGCAAGACAGGAGGGAGGCAGCGGGCAGATGAAAGGAAGAGTCTCACCTGAAAGGGCACATCAGCCATGGTCTTGGCCAAGTAATATGCTTTGAGGCTATACCAGTAGTTGAGATGCTCTCTCATAAAGACGGCCATCTCTAAGGGGACTGAGGACACAGGCAGATTAAACACAGCTGGCTGACACCCTGGTTCCTATCCCAAGCCCCAGCATCCCCACCCCTGCCCGGGGCAGCTCAGCTCACAGGTGAGCACAGTTGGCATAAGGGCAGCAAACATGAGGAACAGCATGGAGAAGAAGAGGCAGCCGGTGTTGTTGAAGACTTTGCTGGCATCGTCACCAATGTGCAGGTAGAGGAGACCAATGAGCACGCCAATCACCACATGGGACATGAACCGCAGGTGGGTCAGGACCTGTGTGATGGGGTCGTCACTAGGAGAGGGGATGGGTCACAGGCCAGGAATGGGCAGCCACACTGGAGCAGGAACTCAGAGCCGCCCTCACAGGCACATAGACTTATAGGTGTACTGGGGGTTGCTACTGGGGAAGGGACCCCATTCCCATCCCAGCTGTTGAGATCTTATGGTCCCAAAGGCTATATCTTTGCCAGCCTCCTCTCCCCCAACTTGAAGCCTCACCGTGTCCCTGAGGATGGACAAGAAAGTCCTCTTGAAGAGAATGCAGAACTGTGTGAAGGTACTAGTGGCAAAGGTGTGGCTTTCAATGGCATCCACTTCCTGGGGAGAGAAAATTGGATTGATGAGCCTACATATCCACCCACTGCGTATCCAGCCCCATGAATGGGAAAACCCCTGAGCCCTTCCCCAAGGCAAAGGGTCCTCCAGGTGTACTGAAGAAGTCTCCACCATTGAGTTCTGTACCTGGAAGCTGGCCTCAGGCTATGATTCAGAGAGACACACAATAAGGGGTAAAAACTTGGAAAGGAGGAGATAGAAAGGGAGTCAGGGATACCCACAGGGGCAACTAGTAGATCAGTAACTTTTCTTCTTTTTAATCCATTGAAAAACATTTACTTTAAGGGTATAGTATCTTTATGCCACCAGTTTCACAATATTTTTTTTTAACAACAATAATAACAATGACAATAATAAGATAACACTTATGGTTTTCAAGGATTATAGTATCTCATTTAAGAAAGAAAATTGGCACTAAACAAATGCCAGTTGTAACCAGCTACAGTGCAAAGAGCTTTATGTGATGATCTTAGTCATCCAATAACCCTGTGAGGTAAGTATCATCACCCCCAGGTTAGAGATGACAGCAATCTACAGTGGCCATGAGGCCAGAGACAGCATCAGTCTTATTTACCAGGTGGTACTGTGCCTACACAGGGGATGACATACTACATATGCTTAGTAAGAATTTGCTGAAAGAATAAATGAACAAAAAAGCAGAAGCTCAAAGAGGTTTAAGTAAGGTGCCCAAAGTCACACAGCTGTTAATAGTAGGTCTATTCTAATACCCAATGGTTGTGATGCCTCCAAGGGATAGCCTTTTGGAAGGACCATTGTCATGGTCCCCTACTCCTGCCCCCTGCTCTACACTCTGCCTTCTTCACCCTTACTTACTGGAGGGCAAGTGGGGCAGGCGGCAGCGACCTCATTCTTCTCAGGGCTGCTCTTCTTCTCAGCCATGGCACACAGCCCATTTTGCACAGCCCTAAACAGCATGGGATTCAGGTCTCCGTACTCACCAGAGGCTACTTCAATGACTGGGGAACAAAAAGGTAGTGCTCAGCTGAGCTCTACCCTTGGTTCCCAAGGTCAAGCCAGCCCCTCCTTGGATATGTGGGGAAAGCAGGTAATAGTGAGATCTCTGACCCCAAGAGGCCTGACTGCCTGACCCAAGTCACCAGGTTTGGCCCCAGCATCACATCCCAGCCCCTACCAACAGTCTCCCACTCACTGAAGTCAGCCGGGTTGTGGTAGGTGGGGCAGTGCAAGCCAAGCCCCTTCAGATAGGGGATCAGGTTGGTGACCATGCCCTTGAAGATGCACTGACCTTGGCTCAGGATGTAGAGCTGAGTAGGAAAGAGAAAGATGAAGAAAACAAGACCAGTGGGCCAGGTAGGCTCCACCACACCTCTCTTGACCCTCTTCACTCTTCCCATCACACACCGATCATGTTTGAGGACCAGAGACACTCACCTTGTCAAACATCTCAAAAAGCTTGGCACTGGGCTGGTGGATGGTACAGATGATGGTACGGCCCCCCTGGGCCAGAGATTTCATGAGGGACACCACTTGGAAACAGGAGGCACTGTCCAGACCACTGTCCAGAGAGAGGCCACCAGAGAGTGGAGTGAGATGGGCAGAGACAAGAGAAAGGAATGTTTGGGGTGGGACAGCTACTATAAAGGGGATGGAGCTGGCAGGAAGGGGTTACTCTGGCTACCCCTATACCATGTACATACTATAAGATTCAGGCATGTGGAGGTACTGAGAAGCCCAAAACATTGTGCAGTTTAACAGCATATACTGACCACCTGTTGAATGCCAGGCACTGGCATTACAATGATGAATAAGTAAGTCACAGACACTAGTCAAGAGGGAGAGATAAATACACAGATCATTTGAGATAATGTGGAACATGCTATGGAAACATGGAGTGAAAGAGAGAGAATTCAGCTATGCTGTATAAAGATGTTGTAGGGTAGTCAAATAAGGTTCCTAAGTAAGTCTGTAACAAGACAGAACTAAGTCAGGTGAAGGTGGAAAGGCAGGCACGGTGGTAATGGGCATTGCAGGCAGAAGACAGCATGTGCAAAGCTTAGAGGCATGAAATACATGGCTCGAATAAGGAATTATGAGCAATTCAATATTATTAGAGCATAAAATACAAGACAGTATGAAGCAAGCCATGAGGCCAGAGAAGTCAGTTCAGAGCAGAACCTTTTAAGTCTTCTGACTTTATTCTGAGGGTAAATGGGCATCATTGCATGTTGTCAAGCAGGGGAGTGAGAACCATCAGACTTGTCTTTCAGAAAGTTCACTCTGCCTACAGCTTGGAGAAAAGATTGGCTTGGAGAAACTGGAGATGAGGAAATAGGAGTCTGTTGCAGAAATGCAGACAAGAGTTGATGTCCTGAACTTGAGCACTGGCACTAGGGATAGAGATGGGGTGAATCTGAGAGATGGCAAAAGAAGGTAGAATCAACAGAACTTGATGACTGATTGGCTGTCAGGGAGAGAAGAGGGAAGTATCAGTCAAGGAGGACATTGGGATTTCTGCCTGGGTGAACGATAGGGCCATTATGGCAACAGGATTGGTAGACATGAAGGTGCAGAATAAGCCCTTATCTGGCCGCCAGGAGGCTGCAAACACAGGCTCTAGTCTCCAGCAGTGAAGCAGATGCAGCCTCCAGCCTGGGCTCAGGGATGAGGAGAGGGGGCATCCTAGTGGGAGAGGAGGGGGAGAACTACCTGGTGGGCTCATCAAAGAACATGACAGGTGGGTTGTTGACCAGCTCCAGGGCGATGGCCAGGCGCTTCCTCTGGCCTCCGGAGAGCAGGGCTGTCCTCGTGTGGGAGCAGGACATCAGGCCCAGTGCTGTCAGGATCTCTGTCACCTGGCCCAGCCCACCCCACCCACCCCAGATCAGCTTCAGAGTCTCTGCTTCCCTGGGCATCACCCCAGTTTAAATCAGCACCTCCCTTAAGTCTAATGTGCCAGCCTTGGCCACCACTGTTGCATCCCCCAACTCTGGGCCCAGAACTCAGTAACACTAAAATGAATGGCTTTCCCATTCCCTTCCCCTCCCCTTCTCCTTCCCCTTCCCCACTCACCAGCTCCTTCTTTACTTCTTGTTTCTCACTCAGCTTCAGGTTAGCAGAGACCTGGGGCCCAGAGAATAGACAGGTCAGATATGTATTATAGGGGGGCTCTACCTTGACCCCTTAGCCAATGAGGAGAACAGGGACAGCAGACAGATGGGGCAACTGGGAAGACAAGATGGAAATCCAGTCCTCACCATCATGGCCTCCAACACTGTGAGATGTGGCAACAGCATGTCATCCTGCATGATGTAACAAGACATTTTGCGGAAGGTCCTCAGTTCCCTAGGCCTCCCATTGACTAGGATCTGCCCCTTCATTCCAGACTCCCTGCAGGAACATCAGTCGGGATGAGAGTCAAGGCTATTTCAGAATACCTTCTGTGCTCCCCAGGGGATCGTTCTTCCTGGGTCCTGCCCCCATTCCACTCTAGTCTAATCCTTACCTGTATCCTGCCAAGATGTTCATGAATGTGGACTTGCCAGCCCCTGAGGGTCCCATGATGCCAATCAGCTCCCGGCGGCAGAATTTACCTGATAGGCACTTGAGGAGGGTCTTATAACCTGAAGTGAGGAAGGAAGGAACTTTTGACAATGGCTATAGTGAACAGAGGCATTCCAAGCTTTTAGGAGCAGCCGTGACTATCAGTGAAACAGGCAGTCCCTACTCAGTGTGAATTGGTTAGGATGGAGGAGAGCTCCTACAATAATCCAAACCCTCTCATCCTGTTCCCCTAGAAGTGACTAGTACTAATGTCAAAGTATCAGAGGTGACAATAATCTTCTGAAGGCCATGGGGTAAAACCCTACATTTCACGGATGTACATGGAGAGGACAATCAAGGTTATAGAAGACCCTGTTCATCTCCTATAAACACAGCAGTCACTCTCTCACCCCCTCCAGGAAGACTTTCTCAATGATCCATCCCATGCTGGCTGAGTGTCCTCCGTGTTCACTTCTCATACGCCAGCATGCTTGTTACTTGCTGTGCCTGTTCTTCCCCACCTCTGCTAGCTTCTTAGCCAGTGATCTCCTTGGGAGCAGGGTCTGTGTCTTACTCATCTTTGTAACCTCAGCATACTGTCTGGCATGTACTAGATGCTCATTAAGTGTTTGTTCTATGAACGTGTGTTCTCAGAGCTTTGGCCTCTTTCTCAGAAGGCCTTCTTTTTTTGTGTTCTCTCTGCCCACCATGCTTGACTCTGCAGCCCCTACGTGGCCCAGGAAAATCTCATCTTTCATTCACTTAGTCAGGTGGATCTAAGATCAAATTCTGGCTCCACACTTACCAGTTGTATGACCTCGAGCAAGTGCTTAACCTCTCTGAGCTCCAGGCCCCTTATCTGTAAAATGAGGATGATAGTACCTATCTCATAGGGCTTTCATAAAGATTTAATGAGATAATATATAAAGCATATAACAGTGCTTCGCACATAGAGTACACTATAAAAAAAAGTGACATTTAATTATTAATTATATTTGACTAATGGTTATTGATATTTACTACATTCCAAGCTCTGTAACAAACACTGGACAAAAAAATTAGGACACAGCTCCTACACTCAAGAAGGTCATAATTTATGTGAAAAAGATGAAAAACATCTATGGATCTAAGAAAAGATAAAATAAGGGTTATAACAAAAGTATAAATAGTGCAGGATGTAGACAATGTGAATTGATGAGAGCAGAGGGGCAAGAGAAAAATCAGGAATGGCTTCATGGAAGAGGTGGCATTTGCACTAAGTCTTAAAGAATGAGAAGCATTCCAAAATGGGAAGGGAAGGCAGAGGTTCTCCAGGCTTTGAGAGGAAAAGCTCTGCCATGTAAGAGCATATACATAATACAATCCAGGGAGCAGAAGGCAGAGACAACATGGGTTACCTGGTGAGACAAGGGGGTGGAAAGGAAAGATGAAGCCAATGAGGCGAGCCATGCCTAGTATGCTTGCAGACCTGCCTCAGTGAGGCTGAAACACCAATCCCTTACCATGTACTTTGTTTATTACCACCCTCTTCGACCCCCATAGAATTCAATTCCCTCTCCACTCTACCTCCTTAGCAGACACACTGAAGGGATGTGATCTTTCAGCCTCCCACCACAGCACTCTGGGATATCCTGTCAGAAGGGGATCTGCTACTCACTGTGGAGTCCTGATCATACCAACTGCTTGAATGGTGCTTTACAATCTATAAAGCTCATTACTCAGTTGTTTCAATAGCAACATGGATGAGGCAACTGGGGCCCAGGAACATCCAGTGACTCACCCAAGGTCACACAGCAAGTTCCTTACTGAGAGAGGGGAAGTCATGGGTTCCAGCCCTGTGCCTCAGTCATCATCATTGTCAATCAGAAAGATGTGTGCTTGTGTACCTCAGCATATGCCTTTCAGAGCCACTCTTAGGAAATGATTTCTTTTGCAGGGGAAGAAATTGGCAATGATAAACCTCCCCCCACTTAATCACAGCCAAGCACAAGATTAAACACTGATGCCTAATACAAATATCATCTTGCCTTTTGCAAAGCATTTTTACAGATAAAATCTCAACTAAGCTTCAAAACAAGCCTAAGCAGTGGGTATTCTTATCATCTCAGTTTACAGAAGAGAAAAGCGAGGCCAAAAGAAGGTAAGCAGCCTGCCCAAGGTCACACAGCTTACAAGTGGCCCATGTCTTCGGATTTCTGCTATACCATAACTGCTCAGCATGGAAGGGGCCTACCAGGCAGGACTTCGAGCAGAGAAACAACAGAGCTCTAGCCCCACCTCAGTCAATAACTCTCTTTGTAATTTTAAGTCATTTAATTTTTCAGTGCCTCCATTTCTTCATCTATAACATAAAGATAGTAATATCTCCTCTCAAGGACACATAGGGTTATTGTGAATATTAAGTGAGTAATTAATAATTAATAGGAAAGTGTTATGAAAAACAAGATGCATCACAAATAATTAGGGGAGACTGGTGACAAATCCTTACCTGGAAAAGACAGACATCTCCCTCTCTCCACATTCCTTTCTCTTTTCCCTTTCTGCTTACATGCAATTGCTTTTGCCCTCCACAGACGGAGAGAGGGATTCAAGTGAAAAGAAAAGTCAGAGAGAGGAGGACAGAGGGCAGGAAAAGGGGAAGGGGTAAGGGACGGAAGAGTTAGCAAAATAGACAATAGAGCAAAATGGAGCTGGTAAGGCCAAAAGAAGGGTAGGGCCAGGTCACAGGTGCCAATTTTGTAGCTTGTCGGTTGAAGCAACCAGAGAGCTGGCCCATATAGCCGTGTTTCTTTTTAATCTTCATTCTCCTTAAAACTGAGAGTAAATGAGGGCTAAGAAATTAACAACTACCCCCTCATTTTGCCCAGAGCTGATCTCAGGACTGTGAGAGGCTACTTAGGGATAAGGTGCTGGGCAAGAAGCCCAGATGCCTCAGTTTCCATTTGTTCAGGTCTTACAAGCTTTTGGTTACTCATTGGAGTAATGGTGGGGAATGTAAGACAGCTCAAGCTCAGCCCTGCTCAGAAGTACCCTAAATATATTTCTTAAACCTCAAAGAACAATGTTCCAGCTCCACCCTGGCCCCTTACCCAGGTTCTGGAAACAAAACAAAACAAAACAAAACAAAAAACAAACAAACAAAAAATAGCTTCTCTATTCCTAGCTCAAGCTGCCCAGGGCAGGAGATGCAGGGGATAGCTGGGGTTCAAAGGAACTCAGAGCTCCATACCTTACCCACATATCCTGATGGGGGAAAAGAGGAGGAGATGGGAATGCTATACCAGGAAAGTTAAGAGAAAGAAATGAACTGTGAACGAAAGAGGGGCTATGTAGTAAATTTGACAAGCTCAGGGGGCCACATTGCAAATCTGACAAGCCCAGTAAACAAAAGTGATCTCTCAGGGTGATCTGATCATAAATTTCTAACTGAGCAGGTCTTGGTGGGTAGTCACACCCCAGGCCTACTTATAGCTTCCTTAAGCTTCCAGTTTTTGCCTTAAGCGAGCCTTGTCCATTTTTCCTGTGCATCTACGTTAGCACACCTTTGAAATGCCAGATTAATCCTTTCCAGACCCTGGAAGGTTTAACCACCCTCATGGGAGCACATGAACCAAAAGTCCTCAATGTTTTCTATTTACTGTAAATGTTATATTCCAGAGATTTCCCCACTTTGCTTTCTTCCACCTCCCTAATATACTACCAATTATGCTCTTTCCTTTGATTCTAAATGTATAAAAAGAACTGCCAAACTGCCATTTTCTGGAGCATTTTCTGTCTGTTGAGGTCTTGCTTCTGGGCATGTCCTCAGTTTAGCTCAAATAAACTCTAAAAAAACTCATATAAATTTTTTTCTATAGGTCTGAAAATTCTTATGTTGACAGAACAATGAAAGGAGAGTTGTAAAACCTGGCTTCTGGTCCCAGCACTGCCACTTATTAGCTGTGTGGCATGGGTCAAGTTCCTCAACTTCCCTGAGCCTATTTCCTGATTAGTAACATGGGATGTCATTTATCCTGCCAAAACTTCACCCTCCCTGCTTCAGAGAACTTAGGCAAGAAAGAAGATACAGGACTAAGAATATCTTTAAAAATTAGCAGTGTTTTGTAGGTAAAAGGATATTACTAAACCCCTGCAACACCCCACCCTCACACTTTCTCATGCCAGCACTCAAAAGCAGGAATCCCATTTAAAAAGAAATAAGAAAAACTCAAGGCCCAGAGGTCATGGTGTCAACTTAGAGGAAAGCTTCAATAACCAATTAAACCTGGTGTCTCACAGTGCTCACAGGTGTGGAGGAAAGGCAGACTCTGGTACCTCAATTGCATTCACAGTGAGGGGCTAAGATTTTAGCCCCTTGTTCCCACAAGGCCCACTGGTGCAGGACTTGCAGAACGGGGGACACCCAGGCCTTGTGCTCTGGAAAAAGCAACTCACTGGGGGAAGAGGGTAGCCACAGCTCCCCACTAGGCTGCTCCCTACCGCGTTTGCGCCAGCAGGGCCCCTCCCGCACAGAATAGGACAGCTCCACGAACTCTATGTCCACCGCTGAGCGCTTGGGTAGGTGGGAGAAGCGCTGGGCTTCGGTGATGTGGTTCTCCACCTTCTTCAAGTGTGTGGTCAGTACAGGGGGCTCTGCTCCGTCCTCCAGCGCTACAGCCATGGCCACAGCCCCGGGTCCTAGTCCACAGCCCACGGCCTCCAGCGCCTTTTCCGCCATCACGCCACTGGCCTGCAGGGAGAGGGCCTGCTCAGTTTCGGGCAAACCCCAAGCCCCGGCTCAAAGCTCCCTTATTTTCTAATGCTGCCCCCGCCCCCACTCTCCACCTTCTTCTGAGGGCAGATCGGCCACTGAGAGCACCCCACTTCCCACTGCCTGAGCATCTGCCCTCTCCCTGCCTCCCACATGCAGCGCAGCAACGTTCATTCCCGACCTCTCCTCGGTCCCAGGCAGCCTAACCCCAACCTGGTCCCAGCCCAGCCCCTCGAAGCTGTCACCCGCTCCCTCCCCGCAGCGGCGACTCTAATCTCCTTACCCCGCGGGCCAGCAGCCCCTGGGGACTGGATGGTTAGGGGGCGGGGCGGAAGAAGGGCCAGCCAGCGGAGGCTGACTGCTGGGAGATAAGGTAAAGTGAGAGCGGGATCCACCAGGAGAAGGCGGAGGAAGAGGAAGCTCTGGGCCTCTCCCCATCCTTGGGCGCGATTCCCTGGCCAGCTCCTATACCTGCATCCAGGTCCCACGCGCTCCCCAAAGACAGGCGCTCAGCTGGGATTTAAAACCCCCACAGCCAACTAAGCCCCTCCTGGAGGGCTTACCCACCTCCTATCTTCTGCACGCCTAGTCACCTTGACGTGCCCCGGGGCCGGTGTAGGGCCGAGATGCTTAGCGCTGTCACGGGCCGAGGGTGTTGACTCCGATTCCTCCTTACTTAATTCTGGGTGCAGCACCCGCGTCCCGGCTCCTGGTCCCGGCAGCCCCGGGCTGGGGCGGGGCCGGGGCGGGGAGGGCTGCAGCGGAGAGCCCCGGCCTTAGGTCAGAGGAGAGATGACAGGTGGAGATGGGCGCATGGGGCGAGCGCTGACTCGCCTGGGCTGTGCACACTGGGTCCCCGAGCCTGGTCCTCGGTGCCTTATCCTCCTGAGCCAGCTGGGCGACTGTGCTTTCCACGAAGCTACCGATCGCCGGTACCGCTGTTCTTAAAGGGCCCGCGCCTGCCCGCAGCCTGCCGGGCGCGAATATGGCCAACAGGAGAGCAGCGCTGGTGTCGCGGGGGCCCGAAAGGGCGCAGTTGTGGACCCAGGACTAGGAGTTGGCAGCAAAGGGCCCATTTAGAGGCAGTGAGGAAAGGAGAACTTAAGTCCCAGGATTACAGACTAGACAATAGCAGTGGTGGTGGTCGGGAGGATTGGAATAAAGATTTCATCCCTCTCAAGGGATTGTAAATCTGTCTGCTGGTCTGCACCCCGTCTCCCAATCAGTTTCCCTCAGTTCTGGCCCTTGAGCTCAGGATTCTCCCCGGGGGAATCCCTAAACTACATAAAAAGGCTTTTAAAGCAAGTATTGGACATCCTCCTCCCTCCTCTCCCTCACCTTCTCCTCTCTAAGGACAAGGAGACTAGTTACGAAGGGACAAAGGGTGGCTGCTTTGGGAGAGCTTGCAGGCAGCTCCAAGGTTAAACTGGTACCCAGAATTCTGCCTGCTCCAACTGTAGAAATCCTTATTCTCCCAGGTAAACACGGGCCTTTAAGACAGGCACATGCCTGTGGCACCTTCTCATCACATGTTCATTCTCCTTATCCCATAAGCCTTCATAGGTTCCCAGAGCTCTCCTAAGGCTTTTTCCCCTGCTCAGTTTCTTGGGCATTTCCTCTTCGCTCCTGTCCGCACCAGCCCGTCTTCAAGAGGCGAGTAGGTTAGTCAGCTGAAAAACAATGACCTGAGCTTGTAAATTCCCACCTGTCACACAGCAGAGACAGATGGGAAGGGAGGCTACTGCTGCTGCCACCAATGAGGCTTCTCGTCACTGCAGCAGTTGAGAGGTTACTAGCAGTCAAACCTCTCTCCTGCTCCCCTCTCCTCCTCCTCCTCCAGCCTCTCCACAGCCTGGAAGCTATCGGGCCCCTGCAGGACATCTCCAAGTTCTACCCCATAACTGTGAGGTTTAGATGGATTTTGAAGCCAGCCCTCCCTAACTTCCCCTCACCTCATACCACCTTTTCCTTCTCTAGATGGATCCTTGATTCTCCAATGTAACCTCTGTAGGAATTCAGAATGAGTTACACCAAGATATTCCTCTGTGGTATGTGAATTGTTCTGAGCTAAAGGCAACAAAGACCCTGCAGACTTAAGAGAACCCTTCTCCCCTTAACTATCTAGAGGAATCTGAATTAGGGACCTTCCCATAACAACAGATTATCATATATATATTTCTATTATTTATATTTATATTTAACCTATCTATAGGGCAAACTTCTAATTACCAAACATCTGCTCTTATCATCCTGCAATGACCCCCAAGGTACCTTCCCCCATTCCTAATACAGGATGTCATATATATCATATTTCTCTATTCTGTCTTTGAATCTCTCATGCATGTGGAGTCTCTGATTCTCTCACGTATGTAGAGTTCTCATACATATGTATGTATTTTCATGGTCATTTTCTCCTGCTAAACTGCCTCATGTCTATTTGATTATTAGACCATCTGAAAGAATCTTAAAAGTAAAGAGTCTTCCTCCCCCCACACCTCCTGTGCTCTACTATAGGTGCCCCAACAGTTGCATTTATTGAGCAACTACTATGGACCAGGCATTATCTCATTTAATCCTCACAATATCCTTCTGAGGCAGGTATTACAATCTCACTTTAGAGATAAAGAAACTGAGGGATAGAGAATTTAAGCAATGTGCCCAAGGGGACAGACACATCTAGTTGATAGCAGAGTAGTGCTTGAACCCTCAAGTCCTTGTTTTTACTTTTTTATAGGCAGCTCAAAATCTTATTCCCAAATCAACCATCTGCCTCCATTTTCTAGAAAGACTTTTCATTCCCCCAAGATAATCTCCATATCTAATGACACCCACCTCCGTTCCTTGATCTACAGCTTTCCAATTCTCAGGAAAATTTCTTCTCATTGCATAGGAACACACTGTCCCCCACCTGAAAGCAGGCTTCCCCATCTTCAGAGATCAATATTTCCAAGTCTCATAATAGTTTTTCACACTCTAGAATTCACACTCCATGCCCCAGAGCAGTGGTCCTCAGCCTTGGCTGAGAATTAGCTTTACTCGGGGGAACTTTTAAAAGTGTTAACTGGATAACACTTACCAGTTAATGCTGATCTCTAAGGTAAGATGAAAGCATTAATATTTTTAAAAACTCTCCAGCTGATCCCACTGGGTAGGCAAAGTTGAGAGCCACTACCAAAATACCTTAGGTTAGAACTCCTGTCATGCACCCATTAAAGTTCTCTCTCTTTCCTGGAACAGGCCTTCCCATTCTCTAAGATACTCTCTCTCCATTTTGTGAACAGATCTTTCTCTATGTCAGATTTCCATTCTAACCTTGGCATTATTTCTTACTAGTTTTTTTTTTAATTAATTTATTTTTTATGGTGACATTAGTTAATGAAATCCAGTAAGTTTCAGCTGTACATTTTAACAGTAAGGCATATATTTATATTGTGTGTTCACCTCCCAGTTAGATTTCTTTCTGTCACCACGTATTTGACCCGTTATCCTGTCTGCCTCCCCCTTTCTCCCTCCCCTCTCTCCTCTGGTTCTCTTACTAGTTTTATACTCTTCAGCAAATCTTTCCACCTCTTTGATCCTCTTTTATATAATGGTGATGATAAATAAAAATCCTGTGTATCTGCCTCAAAAGATTTGTGAGGTTCAAATACAAATACTTAGTAATATTTTTTTTTATTCAAATAAATCATACACATTCTTACTTGCCAGGTCAGACTTGCTATGGTTTATGGTTGTTTCTTTTCTCCAAGAAGAAACTCCCATTTCCTTGGCAAAGGAGGAGAAAATATATTTATTGAATACCTACTACATGCGAGGCAGCCAGTATAGTGATATGATCTCTGAGGAAAGGACTAAGTCTCTTTCTCCTCGTATTCCCAGAACTTGTACACAGAAAACATACTCAGTAGCTATCTGATGACTGAATGGTCTAAACAGTCCTCATGACTTTATGAGGTCAATATTTTCTTCCCAGGTTTCAGATAAGGAAGCTGAGGCTCAGAAGTGTTAAGTATAAGTATGAGGTCACACAGCTACTTTGACGGATCCAGGGATCTAAATCCAAGTCTTAGTGATTCTAAATCATGATTTTATGTCAAACTTCCTCATTCCCTAATATTGTCACCTTCCCATTTTACAAAGCAGATCTATCTCCATCCCCCTGAATAGACCTCTTCTCATTCTAGGATAGAAACCTTTCCAACCTTCTAGGGACAGACCCTCCCCATTCTAAGAAATATTCCCCCAACTCCCACCACATATCCCCCAGACAGACCTTTGAATCTCTAGAACACACACCTCGTAACTCAAAAGCATTGGTTCTAAAACTTTAGCACACATCAGAATTAGCTGGAAGGCTTGTTAAAACTGATTGCTGGCCCCTGCTCCCAGAGTTTCTGATTCAGTAGGTCTCTAAGCCCCCAGGTCATACTGATACTGCTAGTCTGAGGACCAGTTTGAGAACCATTGCCCAAGAACCTTCATTCCTCTGCCTAGACTTCCTTATCTCCAGAAACTATCTCCCGTCATGGACTGTCCATCAATGCCCAGATGGACCCTCTCCCTTTTCCCCAAAGAGACCTCCTCCATTCTCTGAGATTGATCCTTTCCTTTCTCTAGGATACTCCCCAATTCCACCCAGGCCTTCCCCTTCAACCACTAAAACAGAGCCTCCTTTCAGAGAAGGTTCCATAGACTCAGACAAGTAAGGGTTGACGATAATTGGCTGAAGAGGAGAGAAACAGAAGCAGAAATTCTCATCTCAGCTTAGTGACAAGAGCTAATCTGATACAGGCTGCTCTGGGTAAGGATTTGTGGGAGTAGTTAGTAAGGTTTATGAACCTATGGGAAAAGGAAGGTGTCAGGGTTCTATGGGAGCTGAAAAGAAACTGGACTGAGGACTTTGGAACTAATGTAGTTCCACTTCCACCACCCAGCTCCCTCATCTACCATGCTTCCCTTGCCCACCTTTAAGTCTTTCACCTTGGGAAGGAATGATTTTAGTGTCCTTGTCCATGTAAGGACCCTCTTCTGGCCACTCGGGGAAATGCAGCACAGAACTGGGGAGGAAAGGTAGACAGATAGGAGCCTGGCAGAGCTCTCTCCCTCCAGAGGCTGGCAGTGAAGTTGGACATAGGCACTGAGACCAAGCAGTGGAGAGGTAACTACAAGTCAGAGTCCTTGCTGTTGCTTTTTTAAAAATTGTTTTTAAAATGAGTATAACATATAGCAAAATCAAGCAATATCAAAGTGTATTTTAAAAGTTTAATTTTTCTCTATCCCTCTCTTGCTATATAGTGCCATCTTTTAATAAGTAGTGATGGGTACTCCAAAGCTGCAGAATGCCAAGGCTCTCTGTCCAAGAGTCTCCCTTCTTCCTTAAGAATCCATACACTCCCCTCCTTCTAGGTTCGGCTTGCTGCCTTCCGTCCCCTAGAAGTTGAACTCCCACCAAACTCCTTAGCTGTATCATTTCCATTTCACCAGCCTCAGATCAGCTATCTGCTGAGCTTTTTTCTGGGGCCCATTTACCCTCCTCTTACTACAGGCCATACTTTACTGGAGAGTAGGGTAGAAAGGTCTCTGCTGGTAGGTGTTCAAAATGCTTTATTTCCCTTGGTCTCTCTAGTCCGATGATCTCTGTCTCCACTCAGTAGCCTACTTTTCTGTAGACATACTCTGGACTCTGAATAGCTCCATTAAAAAATGTCTCCTTTATGACCACAACCTTTCCCTTCTACCCTTCAATTTTCAAAAGCCTCGCTAGAACTTTCAATGTTTTGATTCTAACTACTACCTTCCAGTCTCTTAAAGTCTCCCTGTCCAGCGTGGATCTCATGATCCTTCCCCAGCTGCTCTAATTACCCTGTTCCTTAGCCTTAAGCAATCCTCATCTTGGCTATCAGGCCATGGATGTGACCCAACCCAGTGGTCTGTCTTCTGTTCCAGGGGTGCTGGTATCTGCTAAAAAAAAAAATATGTACCTGGATGTTAGGTAACACTGCCTGATCCTGATCTTCAACCTCAGTTGGGTGATAAGGTGATCTCACTCCTAAATCTATTAATGGCATTTTTAAAACTTGACAATTCTTATAAATTTCCTTAATCCAGAAAATTACCCCTCAGTAACCTTAATTCCTACCAGCAGGCATGAAATCCTTATCATATCTCACTTCCCATAAACTAAATCCACTTCCATTCCCATCCATCCCTTTTTTTCTCCACTAAAAGGGGTGTCTCCATTCCTTTCCAAGTTTCATCTACCTACCCATCCTCTATATTCCTTGCCTAGTCAAGAAATTCAAACTATTTAGCATCGTATGAAAAAGATTTCTCTCCCAACCTTCCCTGACTCAAATCCCTTTGCTACCATACGTGAAATGGGTATGCTCTTCATTCCTAACATACACCATGGAATTCCAGATCTTGAGCAAAATTCATTCACCTTTCACTGAATACCTATATTCACTAGATCATAATCTTACAGAAATGATTTTATTCCCTACACCAATTCCTCCCTTTTCTCATTTCAGGAAATTATTTCTTTTATACCCACTCAGCAATTCTGTGCTCTTCTCTGAAGTTGTGGGCTTGCCCTAAGAAGCATTAGCTTCCACATTCCTGGGCCACCTGTATTCTATTGCCTCTCCTATAAGATAGTGTCTCCTTAATCTTTAGATACCATGATGTCTGATCTGATTCATGGCCTGACTCCTGATGAAACTCTAAGGCAGTCAAATTAGTAGTTACCCTCTCTGCTCCAGGGTCTACTCCCACCCACCCTAAGCCTTTAATATCCTTCCGCAGGTCTCTGGTTGCTTAGACTTAATAACCCCTCACTACTCGCCCAGTGCTAGCTAACCCATGCATGCTGAGCCCTCGATCCCCTCCTCCTGAACTGGAATCATAGTAGCAGGCCAGAATCTCTTCTGCTGTTCTCATGGTCCAGATAGATTGAGTGTGAGCATGACTGATAAGACTGATAGGGAAGGCCCTCTTCACAGGGTACTTGCCTACTCCTAAAGGTGCTGCTCAACCGAAGAATGGATGGGCATCAGTAATGCTGGATGACTCAAGGGACAGCCCAAGCCAGTGCTTAGAGCACCAAGACAAGGATACCAAAATTGAAAATTAAAACCAGATTTTGATATACATATATTTTTGAAATTGTAATCATACTCAGTCCTCTCTAGGCAGCTCTATCTCATAACCTAGTTAACTGCCACCAAACACAAAGAAGAAATGAGTAACAGCCTAAGCGATTTTTTATTATCAAAAACAATTGCTACACACACATTCAGTGCCTCCAGCCCCAGCCCTGAGGAAAACATGGAAGTCCTTGGGTTGTAGGAGGAACCCTTTAGAGGGAAATGGCTACCTGGTTCACAATACCTCGGCTGGTTATGGTCCCCTGCAAGGACCAGTTACATGTAATCCCTGGGCCTAAGAAACCCTAAAGATGGGAATAAATGCAAGTTGACTAAGGATTTTTAATCCCTGTTCCAGCATGTCTAGGGGTTATGGTTAAGCCCAGTACTAGCTTCCTCTACAAGAACACACACAACCAGGGTGTCCCCTCAACGAATCCAAATTCCTCAGGATCCGACAAAATGTGGTCTGGCAAGTCCTTAAAGTCTGCTGAATGATTTCGAGCTAGATCCAGAGTGAATCACACTACTCTCAGCACCACTTCTAAAGGCATACATTGGCAAGGGCTGCCCACAAGGGCACTGCCACCAGCCTGGCTCAAACCCCAGGGCCTGGGGTAGGAATAATCAGGCTCTGCATCCTTCACACCATCTGAACTTCTGGCCCCTCAGCTATTCCTTGAAGCTTTTCCATGATGCTCCCTGAGGAAGGCTCAGGAGCTGGGGGTGGCTCTCCTGGGGCTTCAGATAGCACATAGTAGACAATCTCTTGCTCGCCTTGGGCATTGGTCTGATTCACCACATGGATGACAGGACTGGGGGTGTCCTGGGAGGTTGAGAGGGCTGTCCCCTCAACATTTCTACCTTCTACTTCCTCTTCAATCTCTTCTTGGGGCCCTGGCTCCCCTGGCACTGTTTCTAGAATGATGCCCTGCAGGCTACTCTCATTTAGTGAGGCTCCCAGGCCTGATCCCTCCTGTGGTTGCCGCAGCAGTTGCTGTGTCAGCTCTACACTCTCATAGCGAACCAGCTGCAGCCGCATGTAGCCATCTTCATGTTCCTTGTACCTAGGGAAGTAGGAGCACAAAGTAGGCAGGAAACATGGCCGGGGGGCTACAGAAATGGCCTGGAGCTTGGCAAGGTAAGGAACAAATATGAGGGGTGGAAGAAGCCCTAGAGCTCTACATGATAGGCATTGAGGACACGAAGGTCTTTATTGGAATATGTATAAAAGACAAGAGGGAAGGATCATTACTCAAAACGGAAAATTTTATGTAGAAACCAGAGAGAGGGTAGGTGAGAGAGGGAGGAAAAATGAAATTGTATTGGAGGGTACAAGTGTCAAAGGATTTATGAGGTGACCATGGAGCTATGGATCAGGACCCCTAGGCTTTAATTCTAGTTTTGGTTGAAGGCCTTTGGGCCCATTTATTGGTCTGGCACTGTAGCCTGGACTCAAAAATCAGAAAATAATCTTTGCTTCACCATTCTCAAGGTTCCTTGACCCTGATGAAATTGGCAGACATCAAAGAACTATCAAATTCAAGGAATCTGTTGAATGGTGTAAGAAAAAATGTGTGAATCTAGAGTAGAAGGTTGAGACATACCGAAAACGGGGGTGCCCTGAGGGCCACTTGAACTGGTGTTTCTTGCGAAGGTGCACGGTGAGGTTGTTGCCCCTTGTGAAGCATTTGTCACACACATGACATTTGTACCTTGGCTCTGAGTATCCCTAATAGAGAGGGGAGGAAGAGTGAGGCCCGCTCTTCACTATGAGTACCCCCGACACTTCTGCTAGCCTTCTCCCACCACCAGCACCACTCACTTCATGTACTTTTCGGTAATGGGACTTGATAGAGCAGAGGGATCGGGCACTGAAGCTGCAGTTCTCAAAATCACACCTGTAAGCTGGCTCCTTGCTATGGGTATCCAGGTGCTTCCGGAGGTCGATCAGATTCTTGCAGCTGCCAGGAGAGGTCAGGAGGAGTTGGAGGACATGAGGGACTCTGGAATACAGGTTCTCTTTCTGGCCCCTGATTCCCCTTACCTGTAGTCACAACAGTCACATTTAAAGGGCCGGTCCTCGCTGTGGCGAAAGCGCATGTGGTTGCGGAGGGAGGATGGCAGCGGACAGGTCATGTCACACAGAGGGCACTTATAGTGATTCACTGAGAGGAGCAGAGAAGGAGATGAGGGCCAGTGGACCCTTAGGTGGTAGGCAAGAGGTTGGGGAAGGCCAACTACTCACCATGGTTACGCATGTGGTCTCGCAACAGGCGTTCAGTGGCAAATCTCTTGGAACAGTGAGAGCACTGAAAGCGCTGCTCTGGGGTGGAGCAGGCAGAAGAAAGGGTAGTTCGTGAGGGATGGTGGAGAGGCACAGAGAGGACGAGTCCCAGAGAGGGGAACCATCCCAGACAGAGGGGAACAACCCAAAGAAATAAGGGGAACTTAGGGAACTATGGATGAAACACAGCATGTGACTTGAAGTCGAAAACCTGAATTAGAATCCCAGCTTGACCACTTACTAGCTGTGTGATCTCAGGTAAGTGATTTAACCACTTTGAGCCTCAGTTTCCTCATCTGCAAAAAGGGGGATAAGATACCTACCTCATGGGGCTGTTGTGAGGATTCCTTGAGATAAATGATAGAGCACACAGTAAGCCCTAAATAACAATGTCTAACAAATCTGAGTCGACAGAGACTGTCAGGTGACTGAGCCCTAAAAGTAAATGTAGCCAAGTTGCAGATACTTTCAGTGGCCTCCTCTCCTGAGAATATGCCAGCCCCCATCAGAATCAAGACAGCCTACACCCACTGCCACTTCCCCTCTTCTTCTCTGACTGCTTACGATCCAAGGAGGTTTGGCGACGGATGTGATCTAAGAACTTGGTGTTGTTGGCAAACATGCCACCGCAGGTGGGGCAGGCCACCACCTTCTCCTGGGTATGGCTGCGGAGGTGCTCACGAAGCTTACAGTGGTCCTTGAAGGTGCAGGTACAGCCTAGGAAGGAAGGCCTGGTCAGTCACCAGCCACAAACCCACAGGGTAGGCTCTGGTACCCCCAAGTTTCTCCAGAAAGCTGCCACCCCTGCCCTGCAGGACTGGTCCCATCCCTAGTTACCCTGGTCCCTTGGCAACCCCAGGGTTTCTTTAGAGGCCAGAAGTTAAGGAGTAGCCCTACCTTTCCAGCCACACAGCACCATGTGGTTGTCCTTGCCGACTGCTTTGTATTCACAGCATAGGCTGTGTGCTTCCACGTGCCGATAGAACCACTCAGGATTGTCAAAGGAGCTCTGTGCCAGGAGCAACTTGGGGTAAGGACTGAGGAGGGTGGAGGGACTCATACCCCTATGTGTCCAAAGGAGACTTTTTGGCTCTCCCACAAATTTACTTGGTGGGGACAGAAACGTTTGACCAAGGGAACTACCAAGAAATGAAGGAATCTTGGGAATATGAGGAAAGGGTCAAGGCATCTTGAGTTAAGATGCAAAACTTCCTCCCACCCCTATTACCAGCACTGCCTGCTGACCTCACAGTGCTCCCACAGACACAGGAAGTGGTCAGGGATGTCAGGAATGATGTTGCGGCTGTGGAAATCCAGGATGCAGGGACTGAGGTCAGCCTGGCTCTGCAGGGCCTGTAGCCCCCACTGTTTCAGCTTGGTGTGGTAGCAGTGGAAGTAGACATGGCGGATGAGATCAGCAGAATTGTCCAGAGAACAAAAGCCACACTCCTGCCATAAGCAGGAGAATTCTTCCTCTGCAGAAAGGATTTTAGAAAGAAGAGTCTGTTACTTTCCAAAGCTCAGCTCTCCTTCCACCTATGGCACTTAGCAGCAAGTCAAAAGGCCAGACTCTGACCAAATTACCAGTTCATTCAGCAAATACCAGTATTTAATCACCACTAAACATGTACCAAGTGCTGGGGATATAAGCAGTAAAAAGTCCCAGTCTTTGCATTTACATAGCTTTCAGTCAGGGAGAAAAAAAAACATTAATCAAATAATCACATGTATAAATATTAAACTGCAACCAGTCATAAGAACTATCAAGAGGGGAGGGAGCTAATTTAAGGGAGACAGAGATGTCTTGAAAGTGTCCCTGTGTTGTGATCTTAAAGGTGAGTATCTGTAAACTTGCTGGAGAAGTGTAGTCTAGGCAGAAGGGATGATGTGTGCACAGCCCAGTGCCAGAAACTCAGAGACAGTAGGTATGTGTAATTACCTTGGCTCTGAGTTTCTGCTATTCCCTTAAGATGCTTCCTGATCAGGGACACCTCCCACTCCTTCCTGTCAAAGAAGTCTTTCTTTCCCCCATATTCTGTTCAAGATCTGTCTTCTCCAGGAAGGTCCATCAACTATTCCAATCTACTTCCTATCTCTCTAGTATTTCTCTCTAAGCACCATATTTTCAAAGCTTTTTAGGGGTTTACTTGTTTTGAAAAGTAGATACTTTAAAAAATATAATAATCCTCTCCTTTGTATACTACTTAACATTTGAAATTATTATAGTTCACAGTCATTAGACTTCAAATGGAATTTGAGGTGGGGTAAGGAGAGCTGACTCTGCACTTTCTACAGAGCGGAGTTCTTCAAACAGTATTGTGACCTATTAGTGGGTGGTGAAATCAATTTAGGGGACTGTAAACCATATTTTTTCTTTTAATGAAAGAGAATAAGATAGCACGCTTCAGAGAGCATTTAATAAAGGCAAATATTGTTTCAAGTATTTTTTAACTTTTTTATACAGGATTGTGATGTAAAATGTATTCCTAACTGGTGGTTATAGTTAAAAAAAGAAAAATTGAAAACTATCAGAGAATGAAAAAAAAGGCTGTCAACAGCTTGAACAATATAATCCTTTTTTAAAAAAATAAACAGTTATCTAATTTATGTATAGAGAAGTCAAAAAGAATGTTCACTAAAGTACTGTCCGTATTGCCTTTTGATGGGAAGATAGCAGACTCATTTTGAAAATCCTAGTTGATGAGTCTTCTGTAAGAAGTCTACAATGTTTTAATAAACAAAAAAAGCAATTAGGGAAGTAAATCACCATTATTCCAGACTGCCTTCTCCCTCTGCAGAAAGGAAAGTCAGATTTTCCACTTTCCCTTGAGCCCTTCCCATATCCTGCTCCCTTACCCAGCAGGTCTTCCTCCTCCTCTTCCTCCTCAGAGCTGTGCAGGTACTTCTGCAGGTGCTGAGTGACATGCTCACAGAACTCCTCCATGGCTGAGCACACAAAGGAACAGGACCCCCACTCACACTGCAGCCCCAGGTTCTCCTTTCGGGGAACCTTCCCAGGGGGCGGCATGGCCTTCACCCTAGAGGAAGAAGAAATACATAGCTGCAAGGATTCCACCTAAGTGTAGATGGGGATAAACAGCTGGGCAGGCAGCCTGCCTAGAGCCAGCAGGCATTTTTCTAGTGACCTGTGAGAAACCCTGAGCTTTTTCAATAAGGATGGAGTAGCAAGCAGTTGCTCAAACTCCTGGAAGCTATCTGATGTCCTCAGGAAGGGAGAACACAAAAACTAACATTACTGAGCATGTGCCAGACACTGAGTTAAGAACTTTAACACAGGAGTCCCCAAACCCCGGGCTGTGGACTGGTATCAGTCTGTAGCCTGTTAGGATCTGGGGCACACAGCAGGAGCTAAGTGGCAGGCAAGGAGTGAAGCTTCATCTGTATTTGCAGCTGCTCTCCAGCACTAGCAGCACTGCCTCAGCTCCACCTCAGATCATCAGGTACTAGATTCTCATAGGAGAATTGGTCCCTGGTGATGAAAAGGCTGGGGACCACTGCTTTAATAGACATGTTCTCATGAAGCTTCCGAGCAACCCACCAAGAAGGAATTATTCCTATGGGAGGCAGAACAAAGAGATGGCTTTGGAGAACCAGAATTCAAATCCAGGCTCCCAGGTCCACAAAGCTGTGTGACTTTAGCCAAGTAACTTAACCCTTCTACTCCTAAACATTGTCAGCTTCAAAATAGGGCTAACAAAACCTATCTTAATTTCACACTTACTATATGCCAAGCATCATACTAAGCACTTTATATTATATCATTTAATTGTCATTTAACCAACCTATAAGGTGAGCACTATTTTTAACCTTATTTATAGAGAAGGAGCACTAGTTCAGAGAGGTTGAATGGTTTGCTCAAGGCCACACACTAGTATGGTAGTGTCAGGTTGGGCCAACTCCAAAGTCCATATTCTTTCTAATCCACACAGCCTACAAATGAGCCCAGAAGCTCCTTATTTCTTACTACATCATGTCGTACGTCCCCTGCCAGACTTTTAAAGTGCCATACGATCTGCCTGTGCCTACCCTATCCAGTGGTTTACCCCACCAAACCCCTAACATCCTCTGAACTATAATGTAGATTCCACTGGAAGTATAATGTAGATTCCACATCTGTCTAGTTGATACTACACCTCAGGTATAATGCCAGGCATGCTTAGCCATGTAATAAACATTTGCTGAAGAAAGACGAATAAAAAACTAAAGGTTCTCAATCTTTAATAATGAACACAAATGCAGAGTTCTCCAGCCCCTCCCCTAAAGGTTTGGATTTGGGAAGACTGGGATTAAGCCTAGAAATCTGCGCTTATAACTCAGCACCCCAGTCTCATGCAGGCAGTTCTAGTAGCAGAGTACGAGGAATATAATAGTTTCCCTCATGAAAACAAAGCAGAGAACAGCAGAGAATCAAGCTGCAAGCAAAAGTTCTGGGGGGAGAGAGGGTAGTAAGAAGCACTAACTCTGTCCCAAGTGTCACCTCTTTCTTGAGGATTCTCTCTGCCCCCACCATGGTAGACTCTGGAAGGGAGTGGCGCATTGCTCCCTCTG
Organism: Rousettus aegyptiacus; assembly: GCF_014176215.1. Lineage (NCBI taxonomy): Eukaryota > Metazoa > Chordata > Mammalia > Chiroptera > Pteropodidae > Rousettus > Rousettus aegyptiacus. Next base: position 34,929,853 of record NW_023416308.1, on the reverse strand, counting down.
GCCTATATGAGACAGTTGGGGCCTCTGAAAAAGGCCTCTGCTATAAACTGAGAAGAAAAAGTGAGAATGCATAAAATCCTTCACGCTTACAGAACAGGAATCTACTATACTACATAGTATAGTATTTTGCTTACCAGAGAAACCCCTTTTTAATCTACAGCCTTTGCCTCTCCCCCAAGAAGAATCCAGTCACTTTTAACACTCTGGGGTGTATATGGGTTTGCTGGGCTGCTCACAGATTAACAGTGAAGCCCTATTGGGAGAAAATGTCACCTACTTCTATAATGTTGTGGTAGGAAAAGTAGGGAAAGCCTTCCTAAGTCAGACATAACAGCCCAAACCTCCTTTGACTCTACTACATACAGGATCAAGTCCACTTAGTACATTATGCAAGGCTCTTCTCCAAATGGCATCAATTTTCTTCTCCAGAAGCTGGGTGAGGAAAATAACACATATTGAAGGCCCACCATGTGTTGACCCTGTGGTGAGCCCTCTCTAAACTTTATTTCATTTGGTGTAAAGTACTCTGATTCTTGTCCAAAGATCATGCTCTTCCCCCGCACACCATGCTGGTTTTCTAGCCTCCTCTCCTATCATTTTCCCCTCTTCCTTTCTGATTCAATCATCTTCATCGATAAACAAGCTGCATTCCTTTAAAACTCTCTATCTAAGCAACTATACTCACCCTTTAAGCCCCAATGTCCCCTCTTTGGCAGGCCCTTTCTCAATCTATCCAGGTACATATACCTAGATTATTCTACATACACGGTGTCCACACAGTACTTTGTACACACCTTCATTACAGCGCTTGTTACAAAGGAATAGAATGGAATGCCTGTCTCTCCTAGACTAAGAGCTTCTTAAGGCAGAGACCATCACTTCTTCATTTCTTATGCCCAGAATCTGCACAGAGCTTTGTACTCTCCAGACACGCAATAAATGTCAGGATATGATCCCATTCCAGGAAGCCTACCTAAACTATCCCACCCCTCAGATTACTTTTGCCTCTTGGTTCTATGACTGGTATAGCTGACAACAGAAAATCTCAACCCTATTTTTATGCTGTTCATGGTCGGTCACTCGTGGTTATGAGTATGTTTTCTATTCTCATTTACCTGACTGAACAATAATAGCTACTTCAGAGCAGAAACCATTTCACACCCACCTGTGCCCCTATACTGTGTCCAAATATTCTAAACTCATAGCTGTTGTTAGACTGGTGGGTAAGGCCCAGAAGGCTGGCTATTCAGATATCTAGAATATCTTGAAGCTTAGCAAAGCACCTTGAATCCCTCTTTCACTGTCCCCTAGCCTTCTTTACATTCTCTCTCTCTTTCTGTGCCCTGCTTATTTCTAACCCAGGGAGCTGCAGGAAAGAGTGACTATCTGATCACCATGCTTTCCATGGGCAAGAAATGAAAATGAGGCAACCTGTGTACTACGGAGGACACTGTACCAGCTGTTGGAAAACCTGGGTTCAAGTTTCTTGTCTCAATGACTTTGCTCTGCCTAGAATACAACAACTGTCAAGTACTGTTCAAAGCATCTTATATGTATACAAACTCATGAATATAGGTACCATTATTCTCCTACTTCACTGATGAGGAAATGGGTCCAGACAGGTTAAGTAATTTACTCAAGGTCACAAAGTTAGGAAGTGATGCAAATGGAATTTAAAGCCAGGGAGTTTAGCTCCATTTTCCTTCTACATCTGCCTGTCTTACCGCTCTTTGTCTGATTCCCTCTATAGATTTGGTATCTGTATACACACTACCCCAAACATATTTTATTAAGTATTTATTTTGTCAGTTTACTCCAATAAGCTGTGAGCTACTAGAAAGACTGCCTCCTGCCCTATTCAATTTTAACTACAAGGCCACACATACCTACTGGGGCTCTTTTAATGTTTAAGTAAATCTACAACTTATTACTTTACTTTTGAACAAATCACTTAACTTCTCTAAACCTATTTCCTTAAATGTTAAATGGGATACTAATATCACAGCAACAGGTAATGGATTCAGATCTTGTTAGAAAGCTCCAACATTTACTAGCTAAGTGACCTTCGGCAAGTTACTTAAGCCTGTATCCGAATGTAGCATGGGGATAATTATGCCTGTCTCAATGAACTTATTTATGGTCTAAACTAGGCACAAGATATTTAACTGTGTAGCATAAAACACAGCTAGAACTCAGCAAGTGTTATTTGTGCCCTTGCTAATGAGCGTGAGATCCAAGCACTAATTCTACAAAAAGGTCAAAAGACAATCCGAGGGATCCTTAACACTTCGTTCCATCAGGAATCACAGTAAAAGGCAATGAGCAAATATTTAAAAGTATATATTGTAATGCAAAGTACCGAATGAACCTTAAACAGTACTCAAGAAAAGGAGGGACGCAGGTTCTGAACCTCCTAAGGACTTACAATTTGGCCGAAGAGGTAAGACTGACGTGTGAAGGCAATGACCAAAACAAAGCGCCCGATGAGGGAGATCAGGACAGAGAAATCCCAGTGGGCAAGCGAAGACAAAAAAGCTTGCCCTAAGCAGTGGGGATTTGGCTGCTGGAAGGGCGGGTAGAATTCGAAGAAAAAGAAGACCGTCTCAAGGGGTAACAGCTCTCCCTCGCAGCCCCTCAGGCTTCCCAGAGTCCTTCCCCTAAAGCGCGGCGGTGACCGTGTCTCAGCATCAGCTGAGCCCGAGACGAGAAAGAGGGTTAGAATCGGCGTTAGAGGCCGGGGGCGCTTCAAGCGCCAGGAGGACCAGCGAGGCCGAGCTGCAAGAGGAAACCTCGTTGAGGCGGCTGGGGTTAGAGTCTGGCCTCGAAACCCGCCCACAGCGCACCCACCGACGCTACCCCGCCAAAACAAAAACCCCATCTTACGGTCCCTCAGCTCCCGGGTCTCTTCAGCTCTCCTCCCAGCTCGAACCATATCCGGAAGGGCGCTTGAAAGACGGCCAGAGACAGCCAATCGCCGCTCTCGGATCCCTCTAACAGCCAATCACCGCTGCGATAGACGGAACCGGTGCGCGCCAAAACACGGAAGGGGCGGGAATGAGGGGAGGCCGGCTGCCGGGAAAGGTAGCGTGGTCCGCGCGGCTGGGCTAAGGAAAAACCTGTGACAGCGATCCCAAGGCCTGGAATTACCCCAACCGCGCAGGCTCAGCGTACGGCCCCCCACTGGGCCTGCGCAGGGCTTGTGCTGGGCGCCGACTGGGGTCGTTCCTGCAGGTTTGGGTTAGTGCGTTAACTGGCAGCGTTGGCAGTAATGAGGCGGCCTGATACCCAGTGCTCCTCGGCCCAAACTGGGGTCCTACCTTCATTCGTCATACTCTTAATCTTATCTCTTAAATATCGGTATTCCTGTGCCATCATTTCTGTGTCACCACAACTCTGCCTCTTGTGTTATCAGCCTCAGTGAACATCCAGCCATTCCTTAAAGTCAGAAAGCGGGCAGTCATCTTTGAGTCCTTCCTCGCGCGTCACATCCAATCCACTGTCAAGTCATGTGAATTCTACCTGCTCAAACACAGGATCTCAGATTCATTCTCTATTCTTAATCTCCGCCCCCTCTCTAGTCCATTAACGATGCCCAGTCTGGATACCTGCACTAATCTAACTGGTTTCACTGGGTGCACAGTGCTTCCCTCAAACAGTTCTCGGTGGGGCATTCAAAGTGGTGTTTACAGAAAGCAGGTCTGATCAAACCACCGCCCTACTTCGAACCCTCAAAGGCATTCTGTTGCCCTTAGGGCAAAACCCTAAAACCATACTGAAGCCTTATAGACCCGTCAGCATATGTCCTGCATACTTCTCCAGCTGTGTCTTGAGTCCTGGACCTCACTTCCTAATCTCCAGCCCCAAATTTGTTGGTTTTTCTATCACGCCTAGCTGCTTTTTTCCTCTCCTGCCTTGTACTTGCTGTTTCCTCTACCTGAAACATCTTCCTCTTTTCCCCCTCCCACACTTACATTACTGATTCCTACTCATTCTTCTGGTCTTAATAAAGATGCTTCTTTTTCCAAGAAGTCATCCTTGACATCTCTTTCCTGTACTTCCTCATCACAGCTCTATCACTTTGTATTGTATTTGCCTGTTTCATTTTCTTCATTCTGCACCAGATTCAACTCAGTGAGGGAGGGCAGGGATTGTATATATTCTTCACCTTTATAACTAACTACGTCACCTAGCCTAGTGGCTGAAACTCAATAAAGGTTCAAGATATATTGGTAAAAAAATCTGTACTTTAGTAAAGTTCATTGGGATTGATACTTATTTTGTTGTGTTATTAAATCCTAAAAATAAGCCTAATTTATATAATCAGAAAACACATTAAATGTTCAATATAAATAACAAAGATACCATTAAAATAGTAACGTCATAGTAAAAAAAAATCAGGAATTTAGGCATGAAGTTTATTAACTCTAAATTATAGCTTCGTCCTTGTTTTAAAAGTTTTTAAAATAAATTGAACAGTAAAACATTTTATCACCTTTTCTTTCAGAAGCATATAGTAATACTTCATGAATTGCTAATCTTATTTTAATTCAGATCTATACCACTGAAGATGGCTATTGGCTTTAGTTTAGCAATTTCATGAAGAAAAATTTCATTCAAAGAGCTGAGTAGGGTCAAACAATTTTTATTTACCAAGAAAAAATTTCAGAGTAGCTCTGGGATCCACAACATTTCCAAAATTTGAGGCACTGTCTTGCTGTGTAGCATAATTTCCTTCCATTTCAATCTGCTTCTCTTAAAAACAGGCTACAATTTTGGCTGGATAATTCAGACACATCTTAAGATCTGTTCTTTAAAAGCTGCCACAAAAACTTAAAGCATAATTCATACACATCAAAAGCTGTGGATCTCTTGATATAAAATGGATAACATTAATTAAATTATGTTCGTGGCTCTTTTGCATTCATTTTTAAAATCCCTATTTTGAACATGATCAGACTCTTCTTCATTACAAAATATGTGGTTCCACGGAGCTCTGGGCAGCTCAGCACTGAAAGCAGAATACAATTTCTAGTTACCCTCCACTCAGTCCATAGGTCAAATGGGAATCTAAATACTTGCCCTCTGGAATAGGCAAATCCGGAGAATAAAAAGCATATTAGTGGTTATCAGGGGTTGGGGAAGAGGGGAAGAGGGCCTGATTACTAGTGGGTATAGGGTTTCATAAAAAGGTTCTGAAATTAATGGTGATGGTTGCACAACTTTGTGAATTGAACTCTTTTAAATGGTGAATTTTAGGGTATGCTAATTAAGCTCAATAAAACTTTTTTGTTGGTTTGTTTTAATAAATACCTGTTCTCCCATCAACAAAAGTTTCTTGTGAAATTTCAGGGTCAGTGTGTTTGGCTGTCTTGTCATTTTGGTAAACAAATAAACTGCTCCTCTAAGATTTGAACCACGAAGATTTGTATTCCTTAGATCAGTGGAAGTAACTTGATAAATCTTGAGTTTCCATGACCAAGAGTTAAGCATATTATGTACAAACCAAATATCCACAGTCTGCGACTCTTAAGTATCACATATTCTATGACAGTATGGACAGGCTCACGGAGAATATTAAAAATTCCATGCTATTTACCCAAAGACACATACCCTGAACCCCCTGTGATGTAGGTAAGTCAAAATGGCAAGTCTGGGAGTAACCTGAATGATTATCTAGGCCAGCCTTTATTTTAGAGACAAGGAAGTTGAGGTCCAGAAAGGAGAAGTAGTCCGCTCAAGGTCACTGATGTGTCTGTGACACACTCAGATTTTCTGTCCCTGGTCCAATGCTCTGCCATCCTATAGCAGTTTACCTGGTTCAAGTCCTGTGTAAGGTCCCAGAGAACAGAAACCAGGGACATAGAGCCGACATTTAGGAACATAAGAATTTTTATTATAATGAAACCCTTTAAGACTTCCCCCTCTCAAACTGTCTCTTCTGAGGCAACAGTTAACACTTTTTCATCACTGTCTATATGCCAGTAAAGTACTAAGCACTTTAATCATTTACTTCCCATTTATGAATGATAACTACTATTATCACAGTCCCCATTCTACAGATGAGAAAACTGAGGCACTCTGACATTACATAACTTGCTGAGGTCACACAGGTAATTAGTAAAGCTGGAAGTCAGATCCAGGCAGTCAAGATCCAGAGTTCATGCTCTGGACTATTATATCCTAAAAGGAGCAGCCTTTTCAATAGGGGAATGAAGATGCCTGTACTAGCCAATTGACTTCTTTTTGTTACAACTTCATCCTTCAAAGACTCTTGTTCTCCCATCCTCTTTCTAAATGTCCCTTCCTCAGTGCAGGAACTTCTCAGCAGACCCAGCATATGTGTCACCTAGCCCACCCATCTGTTTTCCTCCCACTTCATCAACACCACAGCCTCACTGCCCCTTTGCCTTTTAAAGGATAACCAGTTGTCCAGTTTATAAACTCCAGTTTGACTTTAATAAATTAAATTCCAAGCCATCACACAGCAATGGACATCTCCCAACATACAGAGGTGCAGCCCTGCTCTTGCTCCATCATCACACAGTCTTTAAATAAAGCCCCTAAAACCATCTCTCCAGGGAAGGCTTCCCACCAAGCTCCTGGACCCCTTCTTCCAACAGAGCCACTGCTCATGGAGAAGGCATCAAGTACAAAAATGGTAATAAAGGGGGAAGGAGGGATGAGGAACAGAAGGGGAGGCAGGGAGGTGGGGAGTACCTGCCCCCCATCCTGGGCACCAGCCCAACTTTCTGTGAGCTGCCAATGTCCTCAGAGGCAGACATTGGTTCTGGTCAGAGTAGGGACCTGAGGGTGGTATAGGAGCCCCATCCCAAAGGGAATTGCCTACCCTCCTAAAACAGGAAAGAAGGGTCACCTGGGAGAGATGCCCTCTATCATCTGTTCCCTGAGGGTCTTGGACCACACATATAAATAGAAAAGGGAATAAATAAGGGAGGAAGGATGAGCTGAGATGCCAAGTACCCTGGGACTCCTCTGAGGGGCCAGCATCAATTTCTGAAGAATGCCCATACATGCCAGGACAGAGCTCTCCTCTTACTCCCCGCCACCACTTCTTCTTCTGTGTCCTCAGCAATGGTGCTCACTTTTCACATGCGTCCCATTGCAACTACTCTTCCAACCGGCCCTCTGGCCCCAGGTAGACAGGGCTTCCTGGAACCCAAAGAGCTTCCCTGGCCCAGGCTGTTGGGAATCCAGGAAGGGGAATGGAAGGAAACGTGGGGATTAGGCTGAGAGGGCTCCTGTCTTCTTTTAGCTCAGGAGGTAAGGAAGGCCCTCAGAGCTGGGGGCTGGGGTTGCCATTGGCCTTGGGTTTGGATTTGAAGGAAAAGCGCTTAATAAGACGGCGAGAAAAGCTGCCAGCCTTCTTTCGGACACTTGGTGTGGCTGTCGTGTTGGAGAGGTCATCGTGTGATTGGCTCAGACCAGCTTCCTTCTGTCGAGGTCTCCGGCGGAAGATGAGCTTAGTGCCACTGCGCAGGAAACTCACTGTGGGAGAAGAATTGAAGCTGTGGCAGAGAAAGGGGCACAATAGGGGTGTGGTGAAGTGGGGATCAGAAAAAGACCAAGCATGGAGGGGTCGAAGATTTAGAACAGAACCAGGCCCTTGGCCTAGAAAAGCCAGGATTCCTTAGGAAAGAAAGTAGGGACAAAACATGCCCTTCATTCTTCCTAAGGAAAAAAAATGTGGTGCTCATGGGATTTTGCATGCACTCCTGACTAAACTGGCCCTGAGGACAACTGTCATAGGGCCAGCTCCTCTGTGAGGACTGATTGAAAACAAACTGGGGTTCTTTACTATGGAAAAACAAAGGTTGAGCAAAAGGTATTCCTAAAGGCCTATAAGATCATGAAGGGACAAGGTGAGTAGATGGTGACCTGTCACATCCAGGACGTGAACAGGAAGCAGTATATGTGGAAAACTTCAAAGAGGTAAATTCAGACCAATATATTGAGGAAGTTGCTTACATAGCAGGTTTTGGACTTAGAAATCTCAATATCCCAAAAAATGATGCAGGCTTAAATCATAAATAGTTAAATACATCTGTGGTTGATAGACTCACTGGCAGAGAGATGAAGATGTTTGGGGGCAAATCTTTCATACTTAGAAGTTAGAAGGATCACAGCTACCCACAGACTGTATCACTGCTGAGGGTTATCCCAGGGTAGAATTTCTTATAAGCATAGGGGAGAGAAAACAGAACGAAAGGTAAGAAAGGAAAGGGAAAAAGAAGGGAAGGAGGGAGGAAAGGGAGGGAGGGAGGAAAAAAGAATGTGGGAAGGAAGATGTATACTTAGACCTAGGAAGAAAGAACAATGGTGGTAAAGGATGCCACAGGACCCAAAGCATCAAGATCCCCTTCTCTACTCTAGCTTGGCTGAAACAGACTGGGAACTCTGGTGATCCTTAAGGAGAGGAAAAAGAAGGCAAATTGGCTTGGAGATTCCATGTCCCTAAGGGTCCGATAGGACCCAGGTCATGATACTGGGTATAAAAAATGGGAAGACCTTCCAATATCTCCCCACCTTTGTGATCCTTGAGGCTGCGAGTCTCCAGGGCACCCGTAGATCCTGTTTCTGACTCAACGTCATCCACAGATGGCCTCTCGGAAATGTCTGAACGTGTCGTCTCATCTGCTTCCTGGACACTTGTGGGACTGGAGAGGGCATCAAGGGGTCCTGGGGACATGGCTGATGGGTCTGAGGGAGGTGAAGAAGGACCTCCGCTGCTCCCTGCATCATCCTGCATTGAGGCTTCCAGAGATGCTGCATAACCCAGAGACAGTGCCAACTCGTCCTGAGCAATGGGCACCTGGCAAGAGGGATAGTTTTAATGGGCAGGAGTGACCCATTAGGGCTTTCTCTCTCTCCTCCCAGCTCCTTTTCTTTGAGTTGTTACCTTGGAAACACCAGAGATGATCAGAGTGCTACGTTTGGTGGGTGTCTTCTTGGCTGCCCGCCCACTGGGCTCAGTCAGCTGGCGAATCGCTGTCTCTGCTACAGGGTCCAAGCCATTGGAAAGGTGGCTCTCCCCTGCTGGAGGTACAGAGAATAGACAACTTGACTCCTCCCCAGTTCCTTCTTGGACCTGAACTCCTGTGCCCTACCCAAAGTGGTTTTTGACTCTGGAGCCCTAGTGCCAACCAACACTTACACTTCCCAGTTCCCCACTCACGGCTGCTGTTGTGGGAGGTACTGCTGGGGCCACTGCTCTCACTCAGCACAGTTGTTGTCTTCTCAGTCACCTCCACCTTGGACGGGGAGCGGGAGGGGGAGTCTGGTGGGTGGGGGAAGGTCAGTGAGCTGGGAGGTGCTTGAGAGTGCCTCCCCCACTCCTATCTTTGTTGAGATGCAGACTTTGGTGACTCAGAGGGCACGGGTGACTAAGAGATTATTAATCCCAGGGGTGATTAAGAAGATGCCACGTGGATAAAAAGACACCATAGAAACCAATGGGAATGTGAGAAAGTGCCATGGGGCCTTCTGAGGGTATGGGGAGAAACTATTAAAATATTGAGAGGTGTAGAGATGGCACAGGGGTCCACTGAAAGTAGGGAGAATTCCATGGGACCCCTAGAGATAGAAGAAATGTCATGAAGGGTCCCTGGGAGTGGGAGGAATACCAGAGGCCACTGGGTATGTTGGAGGATCCCACAGAGTGCTGGAAGGTTGAGGGTAGAGGCAGGGACAATTAGAAGCTGGGGCTGCGGAAAGGGAGGGGAAGAGACTTGTGAAAAGACAGAAGGAACTTGGGGAGGTAGAAGTGCAAAAGTCCCATGTGAGGAGCTGGTGGGTCCAGGATGGGGGAGAGACGGAAATAGTAGGGGAAATGAGAAAGATGTGATCGGAAACCAGGAGGAGTTGGAACTAGGGCTTTCCTTGCCCTTTCCCTGTCCTTTCATGGATCTGCAATCCAGGGGCCCCTGGCTAGAGCTGGGCTTTCAGACTCCTCTTCTTTACCTAATTTGCCATCTACACGAGGCCGGGACTGGACAGTAGTGACCGTGGTGACAATGGTGCCATCGGGCATGATGGTCCGGTCCAACTCAATCTTCTTGGTAGGTGTGATGCTGGGGTGTGGAGTGGAGGGAGTGGGAGTGCCCAGGTTCCGGGGGGAGCCATCCTCATACTGAAGCTGTCGAGGGGTGGAAGAACAAAGAGGCTGGGCCTCAAAGGCTGCCCTCCCCTGCCTCCTCCCATCTTCCCCCAGGGGTCAGCTTCTCACCTCTACTGCCATGGTAGCTGCTGGTCCCAGGGTTTTCCCTGGCCCAGGGATGAGTGGGCACACCTGTCTTCGGGACAGTGGTCTGGAAGGGGAGCCCACAGGCAGTGTGGCCTGGCCCAGGAATTCAGCTGGGGAAAGGGTAGCACTGTGAGCTGGTCCCATGACCAGGCTCCACTCAGCGCTCACCCAGAGGTGCTCCTTCCTGCCCCATACTCACTGTCTCCACAGCTGCTGCTCCTCAGCACTTTGAGGGCCAGCTCCCGGCTCTGGGGGCCCAGATCTCTATGACCAAGAGGAGGAACAGCAAGTAGGGGAAAGGTTAGCAAACAGAATCCACCCTCAAGCTGATCACAGACCAGAAGCAGAGAAATGCACAAAAATGCACATAAATAAGATGATACAAGTACTCCAATCAGATTAATTCCTGCCCTCCAAATATTTTCTCTTCCCAAGAGAATGGGACAGGGTCCAGTGGAGTCCATACTCCCCAGCTGGGCATTTAAACCCTCCCTTGTTCTGCCCTACCCTGCTTTCCAAGTCTCTATGTCAAACCACTCCCCTTCCTTTGTGTAATCTGTTCCCTCTGCCAAAAAACACTTTTCTCTCACACTGTTAAAATCCTACTCTTACTCTAAGGTGTGGTTTAAATGTCACCTCCTCCATGAAGCCAACTCTGATCTTTATTCCCCTACAAGAATTAATCTCCCTCACCTAAGCATTCCCATGTACTTTTTGTAAACCTCAAATAGAGCACTTATATTATCTTTTTATGTGCATCTATCTCTGCCTTGAGCCTGAAATCAACTCAGGGATTTGGAGTATATCTTGGTTATGTCAGTATTCCCAGGACCCAGGTTGGAGTCTAGGGGCTCACAATAAGGGGCTCACACCAAAGTTTACTGAAAATAGAGTTGGTTCAGGCAAGGGCTATGCTGAATGGGGTGATTCTTAGTCTGCCCATGGGAATGAGGGGATGGGGGAGAAGTCACTCCTTACAGTGCCAGATCTTCCGTCCACTCCACCTCGGGACCAGCCCTCATGGGCTTGGTCCACTTCTGTTGCATGGGGTTGTCGAGTTCAGCTACACAGCACAGGTCCCCAGTGCCTATGAGGAAACAGAAATTAGAAGATGCTTAGATCAAAGATGGGAAGCCACTGAAGAATAGAGAGGCTATACCCTTGGCAGAGGAGAAGGAAGCACCTGCGACTATAGCCTTGGCAGTCCCCCAGCTACTTCTAGGTCTCACCTTCCAGCTTACTTCCCAGGTGTGATGCTCGAAGCTGCCGTAGGAATAACCGGGTAGGTCTGGGGATAACTAGCTGGGCCTGGGGTACCATGGGTGGCTTCTCACTGGGTACCTAAAATCAGAAAGAGGTAAAAAGAGCAAGAACTCTGATATAGTACCCTGGGGACAGTATGCCTGCAAACTATTTGCTTTGAGTGCCTACTTACCAAACCCCCAGGGGCAGAACAAGCCCTGAGGTTGACCATCATGGCTGGCTGGGTGCTGACTATGGCATCCTCAATCAATTCCTCAATAGTGGAGAGCACTAATTGCTCCTCACCTCTCTGCAGAGAGAAGAACAAAGAGGTAGGGCCCCCAGTTCTGCCTTCCCATCCCTGTTCTGCCTCTTTCCCCCTAGCCATACACCCTTACCTCTCTGGCTTGCAGCTTGGGAACCACTGTCAGGCTGATATCTGGGCGATCACTGAAAGCCCAGGATATGAGCAGCCCCTCACCAGGGATTTCCTCCAGGTTGACTTCCAACTGGGGACAGAGACAAAGGGATTAGGTTAACTTGCCCCACTCCTTGGACTACTTCCACTCCCCAGGACCCTCCCAGCCCAAATTCTATCCAAGAGAGGAACCAAATTGAAAAGGATGAGGCAATTAAACCACCCCCTGCCCGACTCCATTTCCTACACCCCACTCTACCTGTGTTGGTGGCAGTGTCAGAGTGACGTGGTAAGTCTCCATGGAGACGGCAGCGGGGGACTGCTGGGTCACAGAAACTGGGAACATCACCTCCTCAGCAGAGAGCTGGCAATGCAGCACCTCAGACAAAAGAGGAATGGAGAAAGGATGCCTAATCCTGCTATGCCCTACCTTGTAATGGGTCAACAGACCCCTCCCCACTTCAGTTTTCCTTGAGATTTCACCTTTTGGGGGTCACAAGCCCATAAAAAATCAGATAAAAGCCAAAGACCTCTCTCCAGAAAAATGCAAATATAAAAAGATGTACTATATTTTGCATGTAACTTCAGTGGGATCCTCAGATCTCCTTAAGCCAATCCTTGGATCCCTAAGGCATTCATAGACTTCAAGTTAAGAACCCTTGGAATAAAGGGAACTCTTGGGATCAGCCCACCTCTCGGATCCTAAAGAAGTCAGTGCCCAGCAGATCCTTACCATGGCGTGCTCTGATTGGTCTATGCAGGTCACATGACTAATGCTGGCTCCGGGTGGGAGTTGGGGTACCTCTTCAAAAGTGATTTGGATGGAGCTCTGAGGGAGTAATGTAGACAGAGGGTCAGGTCTCTGGAGCTGCCCCCAGCAGGGCTAGCCTGCTCAATTGCTGACTGGGCCCTGGCACTGCCTAGTCCTCAACTGCAGGCTGGCTTCTGGCCCCTCCTTGGCTAAGGACTATTCGACAGGAAGTGTTTTCCTCAGACCTACCTCTCTGGGGGCTTGCAGCTGCTAGGGAGAGCCTCAGAGACCAGATCACCTTAAGCTGAAAACCCTATATTCCTTCCGGAATACCAGAAGCCTCCCTTTTCTCCTCCCATCCTCCTTTTCATCCTCCACCGTCACCCCAAAAAAAGGGATGCATAGAAAATAATAAAGGTATTGGTTGCCACCTATATATAATAGCTGAGATGAGAGAGACACAGCTGAACTAAAGGTGAAAGCAGTACCGCCACTTATTCAAGACAAGAGCTAGAGATACAAGCTAAGCCTTCTTCCAGTTAAATAGGATGCGGAGGTGCAAGAGTATGCCTCTATTCATATTCCTGGAGATGAAGACAGCTCAGCATGGGGTTGGGGAACTTTACCAGAGACTAGAAAGAAAACTAAGCTCAAAGGGCTCAGGGTCCAGGGGCCTGGCTAATTCCTCTAGGCAGACAGCAGGGTGGTATTAGAGAGCAGAAAGCTGCTTAACTTAGGTCTTGAAAGAGCTTTCCAATTCTTCCACAGCAGTGAAAGCAACCTACTGCAACCCCATCTGGAGAGCTGAATGGGAAGAATTGAGGAGGGGGCACAGACTGAGCTAGCACCTCTCTTTGGGTCTTGGGATGGAAGGAAACAAATCCACTGGGCTCATTTGCCTGGCAAACTGCTCCTGCAGTTGTCTTGTTTGAAGGGCAGGCCCAGGGAGATGGGGAGATGGATGCTTGGAACCCCAATCTCCCACCCCATGCAAGGGAGGCCAATGTCCAGCTGAGTCAGCTGCCTTAGGGAGTCACTTCTGACCCAGGGACAAGGTACAGGGAAAGCTGAGTGGAGGGGTGAGTTTGAGGTATAGACTGACAGAAGCCATCTGGCTTTCTGCTGGGCAGAGGAGAAAAGCAACTTCTTGTTTGGCCACTTCTGTTTCTGGGCATCTACGGAGCTAGTAAAGTTAAAGCCCTTACACTAGGGGTGGCTGGAAATGGAGAACCCTCTGAGCAAGGACCTGATAGATGTGAGGGCAAGGATAGATTATAGTACAGGATGGGAAGGGGCCCCATGAGAGGAAGGCCTCACCTAACACCCCACCTCTCAGGCTTCTGATCATGCTTCCTGCCCCACTTCCTGGGAGGCCAGATGCCCATGGTGCAATGGGAGGAAGTAGGCTGGGCTGGTTTGTGACTGACCCTGGAGGGGCAGCTCCAGGCTCGTCTATGGAAAGGGTGTGAATTGTCAACCTGCTCTCCACCTGAACACTTTTCCCTCAACACATATACTGCAGATTAGCATGGAAAAAGATGTGTTGACTGCAGCAGGGAAATTACTGCGGAATGGGGGCAGGAGTAATTCCCTCTTTTTGGGAATCTGCCTGATCACACCAGGGATTTGGGATACCAAATGTTAAGTAGGTGTTGTGGCATGAGGACCAGGCAAATTCCTTCCGCAGGTGCACCTGTCTCTCTTCTATCTCCGCCCTTCCCACCTCCCCCACCCCGCTTCCCAACACAACTAGCACACAGGCTAGGGGTAAGTGCCCTCAGGCACAGGGATTAGCGTTGCTAAGAGAACAGTAACTTGTGCATAGGTTTGAAGCCAAAGAGTACTAGACCACAAGAATTGCAAATTTGGGACACAGCCAGATTTCTACAACCTCCAGCCTCACCAGCACCCTTTTCTGATTCCATAAAGGAAGAGAAGACATAGGGATCCCCAGTTGATCCCCACCCTCATCCAACCCTCCTGGTATGAACAGTCCTTCCCCTGGAAGGAAAGGCTGAGTGAGGAGACCACCTAGGTGCTCCTGTTCAACTCACCCCGTCCCTGCAGGCCTGCTCGTTGAGCGCTCGCACCCAAGCCCGCTGCCAGTTCTCCCGGAAAGACTTGAAGGCGAAGAGTGACGCCAGGAGGCCCCGGACTCCTGGCTCCTCCCGGACGCCGGCCTGAGTGGCCCGCAGCCGCAGCAGCGAGCGCCATACGCCCATCTCCCGCAGGGAACCCCTAGGCTCGTCAGCTAAGGTGGGTCCTGGGCCTCGGGACCCGCGGGCCCGCACCAGCCACAAGCCCCGAGCATACTGAAGCAGCCAAACGAGCACCGTGAGCAGCGAGGCGGCGAAAAGGATCAGCAGGGCCGCCCAGCCCACGTCCCGCTGCTCCCAGCCCGGATCCATGCTCCGCGCGGGCTCCAGTCCTAACCCCAGACCCGGCTGCCGCTCAGCCGCTGCCCCGGGGGAGCATGGCCCCAATGGGCCGCGGAGCGGGGGCGGGCTCCCCCGGGGCTGGGCGCACGGGCTCGGGGGCTCTCCGGCGCTTGGTGTTCTGCACTAGAAGGTGCTACAGGTCAATAAGAGGTGGTCCTGGGGGTCGTGACGCCGGAGTCCGTCTCTCGGTAGTCCGAGTCGCTCCTCGACTGGTCTGGCAGACCGACCCGCGTTAGTCGCCGGCGGGCGCCGGACTCCTCCCACCCACCACGCGGGCCCCGCGGTACCCGGGCTGGGACTAGTCTGCAGAAACGCGGGGGCTCGCCGGCTGGCGCCGGCTCCGAGAACGATGCGTGCGCAGAGCTGACACTGACAACACGGCCAGCACCCCGCCCCCACCCTCCCTTAAAGGGGCCGCACCCGCGCGGGGCGGGGCTTAAGGAGCCCTGCTTTAGAGAGCTCGAGGAGTACTGGAGGACTAGGCGGGAGCCGAGAAGGTTCCGGAGTTGAAAATAGGCGGGATCTTTGACTACCCCGCCCCATTCTAGAATGGGGGTACTTCCTCCTTCCCCGAGCTCACCGCAGGAGTAACCGCTCACCTTGCTTTCCCTATGTTCCTTAGATTGTTTTAGTTTGAACACCTGTGGTGCTAAGAAGGAGGTGACCCCTGTGGACAGCATTGCCCCTTTTCCCAACACCCTCAGGCTCAGCAGCTTCTTGGTTCCCATTTCCTGGCCGAAGTTAGGCCCTGGGTAAATAGAGCGCCCTCCTAAATAGAAATGTCTGGCAGAGGGCCAGCTGATACCGACCAGGGAAAAACAGGTTGAGAATGGAACACGGAATAATAACCCCCCTTTACTACCCTCCTTTTGGAGCTAGGACATAGGAACAACCTATTAGACTCCTGCTAGTGTACATTTGTTCTGGAGATATTTCCCAAGTTGGGGCTGCTTCTGTTTTTAAAAATAATATATTTCCATAGTAACAGCTCCTTCGAAGCACGTGTAGAGTGGTAATAAGCAGGGAGCTGGCAATGTAGTGCTGGACTATTAATAGATTCAGCCAGAGGACCCTGCCATCCAAATATCTAATATCCCAACAAGCACCTCCAAACTGATGTTATAGGTACACCTTTTCCTAGATTTAAGAGAACCGATTTTATCTCTATAGGACAAGGACCTGTCATTGCTATCTGGAGTCAGGGGAAGAACAATTCTACAAAAGGATTCAAAGGAATCTCTATTTTCCAAGAGGTCCTTCTTCTCTACATACATATGGCAAAGTCTGTGGCACTTAGTGCGTTCTTTAGGGAGTTAAACAGAAAATGTTAAATATCTCTTTCCTAAATCCACTAGATAGTCTTGAGAAATAAGTACCTGGGAGTAAGCAATGCCCCCTAAAGTATGGAGTTTCAGAGCTAGGCAGAACTTGACTGATAAGCATAAGAGGAGGTGGTGAGTGGTGGGGGAGCCTGAGGCATCCCTAGATTTCACTGTAAGGAATGGTGGAGGCTGGGGTAGGGAGGGTGGGAGAGGAGGTAACCTTGCTGCTGCCCTGCCTATGCATCACCTTTGGTCTCTGAAAACAATGGAAGATTCCTAGAGTGGAGGTCTCTAATCTTAAAGGAAGAAGACATGAAATGAAAGAAGGAGAGAACTCAGGGCCAGAACCCAGGGACAAAGGAGCAAGCTGTCAGTAGGCAGAACATCTAAGGAGAGGGAAGCAGGTTCCATGGGAAGTTGTCTGGTGCAAAGTTTCACTATAAAGACTCTCTTCCCCACGAACCCTTCTTTGAAACCCTCCGACCTCCCAGGGGTCTCAGTTCTCTGAGTTCTTGGATTTACTTTCTCAACTCCACTGAGCACTTGGTCCTCTGCTGCCAGATACAGCTGCTTCACATTTCAGTCTTCCATGAGTCTCCCTAATTAGTCCTTCCACTTCCTTCCACTTGTTGCTTAGACCTGTAGCACTTATTTCATTTCCCTTATAGTCTAGCCGGTTGTTTATATGTCTGCTTTTCCCACTCACCAGTAAGCCGCTTAAGAGTGAGGACCATGTCTTACTCATCTCTCTTCCCTCATATTCATCCAAGGTACTTTAATATGCTGAAGTAGACTCCTTGAGGCAAACAACTGCATTTATATCTCTTTGTGCCCCCACAGTACTTAAGAGTTTTCCATTCACATAGCAGAGATTAGCAAATTCTTTGTCATTTTTTAGAAGTCTAACATAAAATATTCTAATATACATGTAAACACTAACATTTTTAAAATTGTTTCCTTCTTTTGAAAACTCATTCATGTTATCCCAGTGGAATGGGAGATCTGTGGCTTGGTTTCAGCTAACAGCTTTTGATAAACTGATAGGAGAGAAGTAGGAAGGGAAAAAAAAAAGACTAACTTAGCTGTCTGGAAAGAGCCACAGATCTGGTCCTCAAGTGTCATAGCCCCCAGGCTATCCAAAGCTGTCTCATGGACTTTTTAGGCACTGTGAAACACTTTTGGGACAGGTTTTGTCAGGTAATCACACTTAATAGTGGATTGGCCTTGCTCACTGGGAAACACTCAGAGCTTCCTAGGAGGAGAAGCACATCTCAGATATTGCTCAGCCCAAGAAATCAGCCAAAGCTATCAACAACTCACCTGATTTGTGAGTCCTAGAACCAGCTTCAGCTTTCAGGCAAATTCTTTGAACTCTTAACAGGAAAGGTACAAAATTGCAAGGGTGGCCAAGTCATGTGTTTGTTTCTCCTGATCAATATGATAATCAACTGGGCATTTACCATCTTGGGAACAAAAATATTCAGATCATATGACAATATCCAAGTAACTATGTTCTGATGGTAACATGTATACTGGATGATGAATCCCTAGTCTTTGAACAAGTCCCCATACCCTCTTCCAGTAGAGGTTGCAAGAGGCAGGGGGAGGGATAATGATCTCTGCAGAAGAAAGAGACAAAAAAAGTTCTCAGTGCACCACTGAGGAGGAAGATTTACTAGGATTGGCCTCCTAATAAAAAGAGAAATAGATACAGATTGTTCCTCAGACATCTAGGGAGTCTTAGCCTGCTCCTCCTGATCAACAGGATAACTGAATGCTGCCTCCTCTGGGGCTCCCATAAGCTCCTCCTTTCCACCTGCTCCTGGCAGCTCACTTTCTCTGTTTGGAAGGCCTTTTCACTCTTGTCACTTACTGAAGTCTATCTAGATGCTACTCTTCCTCAAGGTCCTGTCACTTCCCTTGGTCACAACTAATTGCTCTTTCCATATGCTCCTATTGCCCTGTACCTCTTTCAGACACAGACTCATTCTGTTTGGTGATGTTTTGTATACAGATATCTGTGTGTCCTTAGTCCCTTGGGGATACCCTTTGGAAGAGAAACACTTGCCTCTAGGGAGTTTCCAGACTAAAAGGCACTGATGCACACATATGTGCAGCACACACAGAAAAACAATACCAGTGGGATAAGTTCTGAAACTTTGGTGAAATACTATCAAGTAAATTATTTCATTGTTAATTAGAGCTGCCTTCAAGAGAAGGGACATTTCACACCTGGTTTTGATAGACCAGTGAGGTTATCTTTGGCCTGAAAAGAGTTAACACTTACTCCTAGAGCATGTCATATTCAAAGGAGTGGACAAAATGTCAGGATACTTGAGTTGTCTTCCCAACTTCCTGGTGGTGATTTCATCTCTGAGGAATCGAAATAATTTGCCACCTAGGAGCCTGTGGGTGAATGAAAGAGAATGAAGATTCCGGTGAACTGTTTCTTTGCAAGGAAACAGGTGCTAAGCAAAGGCACGGTAACCTGGAGAAAGAAACCGGGCTGGGAGTTCCTCAACCTCACAGGAAGGCACGTGTGGGTCTGATTCCCCTGCTTCTTTACGCTTTACAACGCCTCAGCATCACTGACTCCGTTTGGGAGCTTACCACAAAGCTGTGATCCAGGGCCAGAAAAGTCAAGTACCGGGTTAAATCCAAGGCCTGAGGGCGCTCCCATCCCCTTCAGCGGTCAAGTGCTCCGCGGGGTTGCCCGGCAACTAACTGCTACTGCGGGGCAGATGGGTGAGTGGGATGATTAAGGAAAAGTACCAGGGTCAAGGATAAGAAAAACATGCAGTGGGAGGGAATTTTTGTCTGCGCTTTATAATTTACATCGTCTTCCAAACTGTGGTTGCGTTTCCAGGAACTGTGTTGTATTTATCCTGGCTTCCGACTACATTGGGAACATTTTCTACACGCAGCGGGCGCTGCTCTACATATCGTCCCTCTTGCCCTCCCTCTTGCTTCCCTTAGCCGTCTTCCTTGATTTCAGAGGCAACTCAGAATAAACTCAGGGTACTGGCCCTTTAAACGCTGGAGGCCGACAGAGCTAAAACTGACGTGGAACCAAGAGTAAGTGGCGTCAGACCCATGGTAGAAGGAGGCGTTCATCTTGGAACCGGGCAAAGAGTTTTTCCTCTTTGGGTTGTACACGTGTAATATGATGATAGGAAAGTATCCGCTTTTGTCTTTAATTGCTTTCCAATATCCTCGGAATGGCTCAACTCTCGAACGACGGACATAGTTTTAAATAACACTTTTGTCCGCACGCTTTTGCCCATATTAAAAATGGCTGCCGCCGCCTTCCGCAACGATAGTTGCTTTGCGAACAAGATTTGTGCGGAAACAGTGGGTAGGAAAGTGCAGTGGGGCTGAGCAGAGGTTGCTTCATATAGGGTCACAGGAGTTCCGAAGGTGGCTCAAGTTTGAGTTGTTGGGGTTTGCTCTGATTAGTGTGGGGACACCCAGTCTGTGGGGAGCGGCCAGTCGTTACTGCAGGGGCTTCAGAGTTTATGCCCTGCTTGAGCGTTCGCTGAGGAGGAGGCAGAGCGGGCCCCCTGGCTTGTCACCATGTGGGCCTTCCCGGAGTTGACGATGCCGCTGCTGGTGAATTTGATGGGCTCGCTGCTGGGATTTGTGGCCACACTCACCCTCATCCCCGCCTTCCGTGGACACTTCATTGCCGCGCGCCTCTGTGGCCAAGACCTCAACAAATCCGGACGGCAGCAGATGTGAGCGGTGGCACACGGTTCCCGGGCAGGGGACAAGGGCTGAGGCAGGGCTGGGTACGGCAGGGGCTGGGACTGGGATGCTTGACTGCGCGCACAGATGCAGCGCCAACCCAGCAGACAGACCCTTGGGAGGTGAAGGGCCAAATTGGGGAAGGGATAGGTGGGGGGAGAGAGAGAACTTTGGCGTGTATCAGGGACTCCAGCAGTGGTGCCCTCCCTCCACCCCAAATTAGATTACTATACTATAATGCTTGCACTAGTGAGTGACCACGCCCCCTTTCCTCTTTCCCTTTCACCCCGCTTGCTGCTGGGCCACAGCCCAGAGTCGCAGGGAGTGATCAGCGGTGCTGTTTTCCTTATCATCCTCTTCTGCTTCATCCCTTTCCCTTTCCTGAACTGCTTTGTGGAGGAGCAGTGTAAAGCCTTCCCCCACCATGAAGTAAGTAGCTACCTGAGAGAGTTGGGGTCTTTTGGGTTTGGGGGGAGGGACTAAGAATAGGAGAAAGACAGGAATTCCTGGAAGGAGTGATTTTGAGTCCTGACTTACCCGATCCTCCCCCAGTTTGTGGCCCTGATAGGTGCTCTCCTTGCCATCTGCTGCATGATTTTCTTGGGCTTTGCGGATGATGTACTTAATCTACGATGGCGCCATAAGCTGCTGCTTCCCACAGCTGCCTCACTACCTCTCCTCATGGTCTATTTCACCAACTTTGGCAACACGACCATTGTGGTACCCAAGCCTTTCCGACCAATTCTTGGCCTGCATTTGGACTTGGGTGAGTAGCCCTGCTACTACTGCCCCTATGTTCTCTACTTCAGGGCACCCTTACCGCCTGAGATATCCAGCAGAGAGCATCCTTCCTGGTGCTCCATATTCTCCGAGTGTCTCTGTTTTGACCTTGTGTCTTCTCAGATCCTTTCTGTGGGCCCTTCATCCGTATCCTCTATCATCACTACTCTTCTTGGAAGAATATCTTTAAATCCTCATTCTGTAGGTGGCATTACTTCTTTTCTTACTGTCTCCTCCTCTCAGGGATCCTGTACTATGTCTACATGGGGCTGCTGGCGGTGTTCTGTACCAATGCTATCAATATCCTAGCAGGAATTAATGGCCTTGAGGCTGGCCAATCACTAGTCATTTCTGCTTCCATCATCATCTTCAACCTGGTGGAGCTGGAAGGTATGTGGGATTGAGGGTAGGTTGAGAAAGAAGTCTGAGTGTTAAGGGAGTTGCTTGATATCTGGCTTTAGGGAATTAGGGGGCGAAAAGCAATATGTTAATTATAGAAGATAGAGAAGGTATTATTTTGCAGATAACAACTAAGATTTATTAAACGTCATTTATAGCTAGATCAGCTCTAATAGGTAGATCATGGTGTTCTCCTATTGAACATAAACAGTTTCACAGAATCCCTAAATCACTCTCTGACATTGATAAAGACAAAAACCAGACCCCTCTATAATGATATCTGAGCACAGACAAAACTACAACACTGTGTACCCCACAAAAATGACCAAGATCCCCCTCTTCTGGTTAACACGAGTGATTGCTGCTTCCTTCTAACAACTCCGTTCCTCCCACTTCATAGACAAAAATTAAGATGCTGAGTCATAGAATTATTCCTGTTGATAGTCCAGGGCAAAACTCTGCCTTGCATCATCCCCAGAATTATTTAAGACAAATCTTATAACAAGTCCTCCTAACACCCCCTTACTGAGGCGTCCCAAGGTTCCCCATGGTATGTGGTTTCCAAAGTCTTCCTTGTTACAAGTTAGTAAATCCAGCTTTCATTACAAGTGTGTTCTGGTGGTCTTTGGTTGATGGACATCAATAAGTGTTTATTAAAGCTAAGCACTTTTCAAACATTTTCATTTAAACTTTGTAACGGTTCTATATGTCAGGTGTTATCAACTGTATTTTACAGGTGAGGAAACTCAGGCTTAGAGAAGTAGTGTATCGTGATCAAGGTTACATAGGAACTAAAGCTTGTATTCAAACCTACATCTGATCAGTCTAAACCATTTGAAGACAATAACTAGTTTAGGAAGCATTTGTGAAAGAGGTGGAATGTTGACAGTTGCTTGGGTGACATGAAAGGGGTAGTGAGTTCCTGAACGATTTGGGAGAGGTAGACAGTACAACTTGGGATATAACTTAGAGGCAAACAAAGATAGGACCAGGGTATGCAGAGGAAGTGGCTTTTCAATTTTTCCTTCTTTCTTTTCTCCCTGCTTCCAAAGGTGATTGTCGGGATGACCATGTCTTTTCCCTCTACTTCATGATACCCTTTTTTTTCACCACCTTGGGATTGCTCTACCATAACTGGTAAGTAGGCCTGTGGATAGGAGGACAGCTATTTGAACATGTGGCAAGTATGATCCTGATCATGACCCAACTCCTGATGGAGAGGCTAACCTAAACGTGTGCATACTCATGTTGAGTGTTTTCTGAGTCTTTGGTTAGTAGTATTCTTAAATTGCTCTCTACCCATCAGTGGTTGGTGACAAGTACTATGGAGCCTCAGGAATAGATGAATTCAAGACCTTGGGTTCTGAAGAACTGCTGGGAGAACTGGAGGGAGTCTCCTCTGAGCCAGAACTAGGGTCAGGGGTAATCCAGTGCCCAGGGTCTGTTATATGAGAGAAAGGATTGGTAATGCTTCTTGCCACTGGCTCAGATTTTCTCCCCCATGCAGGTATCCATCACGGGTGTTTGTGGGAGATACCTTCTGTTACTTTGCTGGCATGACCTTTGCCGTAGTGGGCATCTTGGGACATTTCAGCAAGACCATGCTACTCTTCTTCATGCCCCAGGTGTTCAACTTCGTCTACTCACTGCCTCAGCTCCTGCACATCATTCCCTGCCCTCGTCACCGTGTGCCCAGGTAGCTGCTTTGGGATTTAAAAGGGAAATTAAAGCTTTTTCATTTGGGATTCATAAAGCCAGCCTTACACATTTGCTGTGCAAAGGGAGTGGACCCAAAGAAGGACAGTTTCCCTGTGGTAAACCCTTTATAAATTACAGAGCACATTTACTTACATAATTTCATTTAATGTTCATAGCAACTCTGATCACACAGTAGTAAGCAGCAGAGCCAGATATAGATCTCAAGTTGTTGGACTCCACATTTGGTGCTCTTCCTATTAAATAACTACACTGAGGAGAGTTCTTTAAGTAGTAGCCCAGTCACATAATGCTCTCTTTCCCCTGCAGACTCAATACCAACACAGGCAAACTGGAGATGAGCTATTCTAAGTTCAAGACCAAGAGCCTGTCTTTCTTGGGCACCTTTATTCTAAAGGTAACAGGGGAACAAGGAGGTAAGGCTCTAGGCCACCATCCTGAATTCGGGGAATGGGGAACCTAGGCCTACATCAGATTCAAGGGGATTCTGAAAGTGTTAAGCAGATTCCTGTTCCTGATAGGTAGTAATTGAACTTCTCTCCACTTCCGGCCCTTCCAGGTAGCAGAGAGCTTCCAACTAGTGACAGTGCACCAGAGTGAGAATGAGGATGGTGCCTTCACCGAATGTAACAACATGACCCTCATTAACTTACTACTTAAAGTGTTTGGGCCCATGCACGAGAGAAACCTCACACTGCTCCTGCTGCTGCTACAGGTGCGGTTGGGGATGGGTTTATTACTCTTTGTTTCTCTTTCTCCATGGTTTTTACCCTAGTCTTTTTTTTTTTTCTTTTTTTTTTTTTTTTTTTTTTGGCAGATCTTGGGCAGTGCTGTCACCTTCTCCATTCGATACCAGCTAGTCCGACTCTTCTATGATGTCTGAGTTCCCAGATCATTGCCCTTTTCTTCGTAGTCTCCGGGGTTTCTGACTCAGGACGACCTCATTCTAGACTAAGACTGCCTCTCAGCCCAGGCCTTTCTCACCCTCCATTCTCCATAGAATTTCCATTCCCCTGTGATTATTGACATACTGGGCCTTTCTTGCCCTCAAATGACTGTTGATTGGACTTTGCCTATGATTTTCTTCAACTTGCCACTCTCCCTGTCCATCCTGTCTTTGCAGCCTAAGGTGGGATACTGGATCTGTTATGCAGTTTTCCACAACTCTGACTTTCAAGGACTAGGTTGGGCCTGGTGATAGGGACACAGGTTCAGAGATGACTTGAATTTGACTATAAATTAAGTATTCTAATTAGTAAAAGCAGATGGCGTGTGTGTGTGCGGTGTGTGTGTGGGGGGGGGGGGCTGCCGCAGGTGCTCCCAGTGGTGACAATAAAGTTGTTTTTTTCTTGTTTCTGTAGGTATGTTTCCTATATGGGCATTTTAGGGTAGATTGGGAGGGTTAGTAGAGGCACCTCTTTCAAGAAGATGCCTCTCTCTGACCCATCCTTTTCCTTTTAGAACATCAAGCCCCTTCTAGCAAGAAGTGAGCAGGAAGAACAGACCAGACAGAACATGTTGAAAAAATATTGAAATCCTGATATTTCAGGTGGCATGGAGGGCCATAAGATTGGAGTATGGAATCAAAATTTCAGGGGGTCTCATTTCTTCCCTTTTATCGGACAGGAGTAACCAGACCTGGAAGGGGAGTCAGAGGTAGTTGTAGTGTTGACCCTCTTTAAAACTCTCAGGCCCCCACGGATTTCCCAGAAGCTCTTGAGGTGACTTCTTTTACTACCCTGTTTTCCGGTTTAGGTCGCCGGCTGTAGGGTTTAAATCTCGCGCGCTTCACGTGGATTGGCTACCTGAGGGAAGGGTTGGCTGTCTGCATGCCACCACTCCTCCTCGCCATTTTCCCCGGGCAAAAGGTTTTCAAATTCAGCCAATCGGCGGGCGCGCTCCTCCAGCCGAGGCGCGTCACCAAAGGGTTAACTGTAACCAACCAGAGGCGGTGTTAGAGAAAAGAGCCAATCAAGAAGGCGCGGAGGTGTGCCCTGGGGGCTTATAAGGGCGACCTCTGGGCGCGCGCGGCACTGTTGGACTGCAGCGAGCTGCTGTGTTTTGTGTTCTTTAAGTGCTCCTCGCGGTTTTTCTACCTCGCGCAGCATGTCAGGCCGCGGCAAGACTGGCGGCAAGGCCCGCGCCAAGGCCAAGTCGCGATCGTCACGCGCCGGCCTCCAGTTCCCAGTAGGCCGCGTACACCGGCTGCTGCGGAAGGGCCACTACGCCGAGCGGGTGGGCGCCGGCGCGCCGGTTTATCTGGCGGCGGTGCTCGAGTACCTGACCGCAGAGATCCTGGAGCTGGCGGGCAACGCGGCCCGCGACAACAAGAAGACGCGCATCATCCCCCGCCACCTGCAACTGGCCATCCGCAACGACGAGGAGCTCAACAAGCTGCTGGGCGGCGTGACGATCGCCCAGGGAGGCGTCCTGCCTAACATCCAGGCCGTGCTGCTGCCCAAGAAAACCAGCGCCACCGTGGGGCCGAAGGCGCCGGCGGGCGGCAAGAAGGCCACCCAGGCCTCTCAGGAGTACTGAGGGGTGCCCATACTGCTCCCGGCCGCCGAGTCCTCCCCGTGCCACCACAAAGGCCCTTTTAAGGGCCACCACAGCCCTCACGGAAAGAGCTGAGCTGCGGCGGTCGGCCGCCCCCTCCCCTCAGCCCGCCGGCACTGGCCGCCCCTCCCCCGCGCGGGCTCGCGGGTTCCGGCTCCCGACCTCCGTCAGTGAGCGGCGGATGGACACCGCTCGGCCTGGTCCCAGTAGTCTTCGGCGCTGTGACTCAGCCGCCCTGCCCTCCGAGTGGCTGACGGGCTGTGGTCAGGCAGCTTCTGGAAGGCTGGACCTGCCGCTCTGACGCAGGGCTGAGGTGAGCGGCCGCGGCCTGGAAGGTGAGTCGCCGGCGGAGCCCCTCAGCGCGACCCGCGCGTCTGCTGCTTCTCCAGCTCGGTGCTTAGGCCGCGACCTCAGACATGGCTGTCGACTTCCAGGTTTTGGTGGGGGAGACATTAATCCTTAAACTCGTTCGGGTGCCCCCTTTGCTGCCAGACGCCAGGCCTTTCCCATCTGCTCCTTCCATCTTCATTGTGGGCCTGTGCGGCGCGGCCAGGACAGACGCTGTAACGTGCACACCTTTCCCCGCAGATGCGCTCCTCCCGGGGAGATGCTGGGGCGGGAGAGGGGGCGTCAAGGCCTCCTGCGGGGGTTCGGACGGGCAGTGCGGACCGCAGGGCTTGTGCGTGCCCCTGCAGCTGACGCGCAGCGGGGCCTCACCAATCCACCCATTCATTGCCCCTCCAGCCAGCCCAGCACCTCTATAGATACCAGCACAATCCGGCAGCCCCCGTCTGGACCTAGCCTCCGCTGGCTTCTGAACTGAACTGGAATTTAGCAGCTAACCCATCTAAGACTAGTACCTTAGGTATTGGGTAGTTTCAGATGGACTAATTTTGTTTATTAAAGGGTTGTTTTTTAAAAATGAGTCGCTGTTTTCATTTTGCCGAAAATGTGGGATAGATGACTTTGTCAACTCCTGAGGTAGTGGGGGTTAGGGGGACTATGATTAAAGCCTCTGTGGTTAACTGGAGAGGGGCAAGCTATAGGATTTTAAGGTTATGGCTCACTCGGTGTTTCCTGGGAAACAAATTGCTGTTAGAAGTCAAATGAGAACTACTAAACCAGAAAACAGGAGTGTTCCGGAAGAACTTTGGACAGAGGTCCCAGCCGCCAAAGTAAGGAGTAAAGTGTTTCATATTCTCATCTTTGCTGCAACCCTACCAAAAAATAAACAAACAAAAAAAAACTTAAGAGCTGGTTTATTAGTAGAGTTGGTTACATTCAAAGGAGGCTTAGACTCTCTTAAGATGAAGCCTCCACCTACTGAGAAGGAAAGGCAGTCCCTGGAAGTCTCTGACTGCAGTTCAGTCTTCTGGGGTAAATTACTTCCCCATTAGCAGTGAGAATGGGGCAATAAGAGTTGAGATGTAGGCACTGGACAGCAGCAACCCTGTGCCTCATAGACCAGTTAGTGGGCATCATTAAGCTGCCGTGCAACGTCCAGGATGTTCTTGGCTCCTTTGTTCAGCAACAAGTTGGCCAGGCTGATGCCCAGGTTCTCAGCAGCCAGCTGGGCTACTCGTGGAATGTTCTGAGCAGTGATGCCCACCAGCTGTGGATCATCTTCAGGGCCATCTTCATGCTGGGTAAGAATGTAAGATTTGGTAAGCACAAAATGGGAAGGTAAGGCAGACTTGTTTCTTATCCTCTCCCTCACCCTCCAGCCTTGGCACCTGGGCAGGGACACCAATTGAAGCCTGCATGGTCTCTTGCATGCTGTCTGAGCCATCCAGACTCCAGACTCCTCCAGTCAGGTACAGCTGGGAAAGAAAACAGTTGCCTCAGCATATTCTGAGTGGGAACTGCTCAGAAACCTGGGCTCTTTTTGCTGGCAACTGGGGATGCCCTCCCACCCATCTTCCCTGCTTACTTGCCCATCCTTCATAGCTGTATGCACTGCTACTGGCACACTGCAGCCTCCTTCCTGCAATGAAAAGTTCTCCCTGTGAGGGCCAGAGACCCTTGTGACCAGAGCCCTCAGAAATCCAGAGGGTCGTGAGAACATAACTAAAAAGGAGGCTAGAGACCCAGACCTGGGTCCTTTCTATATACAACTCTAAAAAATGATTTGCCACTAAATACAGAGCATTAATGTGAGAAATCTCCCCACCTTCCTTCCCAACTCCCCACCCTTCCACAGTTGGAACATGACCTACCAGGTGCCTCAGGAAGGCCCGTTCAGCAATGCAGCAGAGCAGAGTCTCAGGATCATGCAATATACCCACCAGATCCAAGATGTCCTGGTCCTTGGCTCGGACTTCCACACCCAGGGCCCCCTAATGAAAAACAGCCTAAGACATCAGGTCTAAATTTTCTCTGACCAATGGAACTAAGGATGAGAACCAGTCCACCCTCACCTGCTCCCCAAGGCCTTTTGGTACAAAAGCTTCCCAAGGCCTGCCCCTCACTAGGAACATTTATGCTCGGGTAAGCAGATGCAGAAAGTATGACTAGCTTCTTGATTGAGAACAAAGGGGCATATCAATATGGCTTCCCTGGTCAAGCATACCTGACCTACAGCATACATGCATTCCTCAGGGTGCAGGATCTGTGGGGGCAGAAGAGGCAGAAGGGTGGAGATGGGGATACCTAAAAGCACGCAGCAGTGAAATGGGGCTTCCTTATCATATAGAAAGCCTGCA
This sequence comes from Rousettus aegyptiacus, assembly GCF_014176215.1. Lineage (NCBI taxonomy): Eukaryota > Metazoa > Chordata > Mammalia > Chiroptera > Pteropodidae > Rousettus > Rousettus aegyptiacus. The sequence continues at coordinate 34,901,524 of NW_023416308.1, read as the reverse complement.
CAGAGAGAGTCTGGCCTCTGATCCCCAATCTTCCTAGCCTGGGACTTGTTTCCAGCTTGTAGAGTTGGAGGCAAGGTGTTCGACAAGAGCATATAGCAGGAAGGAGATAAAAATCCATTGGGGAGGGAATAGGAGCAGACCTTACCTGCCCCACCCGGTTCTGCCAGCCCATGCGTTTTAGGCCAGCTGCAGCCAAGATGATGGCACTGAACTCCTGCTGCTCGTCCAGCTTCCGAAGCCTTGTATTGAGGTTTCCCCGCTGTGAAGAGATGCTAAGGACCATGAGCATTGTTCCTTCTGCCTGACACATTCTCCTAGCTGGATAACTTCTCATCTTTCAGTTCTCAGCTTAACAGCTACCACCACATACTTACTACATGCCAGATACTATTCTAAAGTGTTTTACATATGTTAACTCATTTAATTTTCACAGAAACTGAGGTACGTTTTATTATCGCCACTTTACAGATGAGGAAAATGATGCAGAGAGGTTAAAAAACTTGCCCAAGATTACAAGAGCTCTAAGAAGCTTTCCTTGGCCCCCAATTCTGTGTTTAAATGTTCCAGTTAGAAGCTTCCAGAGAATTCCCTACTTTGCTCATTGAAGCACTTAACACATACTATTTTCATTTTACAAAATATACTACATATTCATTGTAAAAAGTCAAAACAATATAGAATAAAAAATAAAAATGGAAGCACTCTCCAACCTCCCCTTCATCCCCCTGAAGTAATCAATGGTGAATATCACTTTGTATTATCAATGCCTTTTTGTCTCCCAAAATGTAAACTCTGTGTAAGCAGGAACAATGTTGATCTTGCTCACAATGATCCCCAGTGACAGGCACTTAACCTAGAGCTGAGAAAACATGAAGGAATATGAATGGATGAATAAGTAGATGACTGGGAGGACAGACATCCCTCTTACTGCCCCCATGGACCACTGCCTCGAGAAGCCCCTTCCACTCTCAGGACCCCCAGGGCCCCCTGGACCTCATCTTCCTTCTGGGCTCCTGCCCCCTCCCTCCTCTAAAGGATACAATACTCTTGAACTCCAGATGTGGGAATTTCCTCTGCAGCTGGGCTGCTCTCCGCAGGGAGCTGGTTCCCACCACACTGCTCAGAGAGAGGGTTTAAAATGAGATTTAACACTAGGCAGGCATCATTCCTTTCTTCCTCCTCCTTCCAACCCTCCATCTTCTGTGCACATACCATCCAGATGCATATCCAGACCCTACTCACCTCTTCTCTGGCAAGGTTTCTAGGGTCTTTCCAACAAATCTGGGGTGAAAGACAACAGCATCACAGGGGTTCTCTCGTCTGCGGGTGGAGGGAAAGTAAGAGAATGAGGGAGAGATCTCAGTTCGGGTCACTTACAGTCTCTTGACAGCCAACTAACTGGCATTTTCTGAGTTTTCTGCCATGCTTGATACTCCTCAGGGCAGAGGAGACAGCCCTAGAGGCAGAGGGCCAAGTCTCAAAGGGAAAAGCCAAGGTTACTATGCTGCCTACCCACCCCTTGGCCCTGACTCACAGGACACTTACTTGCAGATGGCTCCAATGGTGAAGCCCGGAGGAAGCACAGTGGGCAGGTCCTTCAGGGAGTGAACAACCAGATCTACTCTAGAGATTGGGATGGGGGTAAGGAGAGGGGGTTTGGGCAGATGGCCCCTGCCCCTTTTCCACCTATCCTTGCCTCTACCAAAGTGGCAGAGTTTGGAACAGTTTAGGAAGTAGGTCTCTCTGAGGGACCTCAGAACCCTGAGACCTGCTCCCTTTCTCCCCAACCTCCTACCCCTTCTCCCAGTCAATCTTGCACTATAGGCAGCCAGATGGCTCAGAACTAGGTCACTCTTTTTCTGATGCCTGAAAAACACACATATGACTCCCTCTCTAGCCTGTACAAGGGTTTAAGACCGGCAGCCTAGCTGATATCGAGGTCTGATGTACACTGGGGTCCTAGCAAGAGGCTGGGAGGCCCACCCTTTCCTGTCTTTCGCTTACTCATTCTTCTCCAGTGCATATTCTAGCTCCTTGGTAAACAAGCTCTTTTCTCCAATCTGCCAGGCAAAAAAGAACCTCAGAATGAATCTTTTGGGGTAGGAAAGAGGAGGGGGCCAATGACTGGGGGGAGGAAGGGGAATATTGTTACCTTAGAGAGTGCAGTATCAAGAATCTTGTCTCCTGTGGTGGACATAGCAACTGAGGAGACAGTCAATCAGTCAGGTGCTCATTAAAAAGAATTTATTGATCCCTTACTGAACCCAACACTGTGCTAAGATTCAAAGTAGACAGGGGCACATAAGCTCCAGTCCCTACCTTTTGGGAATGTATGATCTAGCAGGAAGCCCAGACACCCTCATAAAAAAACCAGAACAAATGTTAATGCCAGTCTAGCCCAGGTAGTCAGAGCTGGAGGAATGCAGAGGTGGAAAGGGCCCTCCGAACTGGAAACAGCCAAGAACTCTCAGAGGTGATGGGACCAGGTTTTGGTCCTAGGCAAAGCCAGAAAAGTTGTGTACTCCCCTCCGGGGGGTAAGAGCTTCCCCTTAGCTTCCATTCCTGTCCAGAATACTCACTGATATCAAACTGCAGTCCTGGGTATAATGCTTTCAGCGTTGCTACCACACTGTCCGTCTGTATGCGAGCCAGCTGAGGGCAGAAATTCAGATTAGTCCTGTCCTTTCTTGGCCACTGCCTTGAGCTCAGGCTCTCATAAGGTCAGGGCAATTCTGAAGGTATTAGGATTTAGAGAGGAGGTTGAACACTCACCTAGGAAGGAGAGAGGGGTCTGGCCTAGAAGTCCTTTGCACCCCAATGACTTTTCCCTGGCCTAGGAACTATCTCTCTACAGAATGCAATCTGCTACTGCATGAATTTAATACCCAGCTGCCCCATTTCCTCCATCTCCAAGCTGCTGAGAACTAACCTTCTGAGCCCCCTAACTTGTAATACTGTGAGTACAGAACTCTTCCGACAAACCTCCTCCTTCCAGTACCTGCACTCACCTGGCTCTTGCGGGTACCCACACGAATCACTCTCATCTTTGGGATGTTTTCTTCCTGCAAAAAGATGTCCCCAGGTCACAGTCCCCTCTGTTCCTTGTGTTCCTCAACACCTTTTTCAAGAACCAGAATCACAGTTGAGCCCCGTGTAGGGAAATATTCCAAGACTGATCCCTTTACTTTCCTCAGTACCTTCTGCCCTCCTCACAGATCCAGAGAAGCAGAGCCCAAAGGGAAGCAATAATAGGACCTGCTGTTGCTGTTGCTGCAATAACCAGGACACTGAGTCCTGAAGCCCATCCTAGCCAAGGCAGTGGGAGAACAGCATATAGCCAGGTGGGTAAAGAGATAAGGCCCATCAGACTAGCCACAGAAAGGGTGGGGCCTGCAGCAGGCAGGGGCAAGGCAACTGGGGCCACACAGGGGAACTTACGCTGAGTCACTGAGGACAAGTTCAGCATCCACAACACAACAGGCACTGAAGAAAGCTTCAGTGCCACCTAGATGCTAAGAGAAGCGAACAGCTACCACACTATGAATCCCCTAATCTGGCTGGAATGATACATAAAGGACTGGGGTCAACAGATCTTATGGATAGTCCTGCTCAGCCTCTTGGCTGTGAACCTGAGCACAGCATCCCATCAGTACATACTTATTCGTCTATAAAATGAAGAAGTTTAAATTGAAGTATCTTCTGCCTTTGATGTTCTATAAGACTAAAAGGCTGAGCTGCCTAATGTCCATTCACTTAAGAGTTCTGCCTCTGGTTTCACCAATGAGAAAATATTGGGATGTCACAGATCAAGCCAAGATCTCAAAGGGACCAAGCCAAGAACTTTGAGGACTCTTCCTCCTGCCAGGGTAACTTGGACAAAGGTGTTCAATGCCAAACAGGTAGAACCAGGGTCTTCAGTTTGGGGTCCTATTTCTTTCTAGATCTGACAGTAGTCACTGTAGATACTGTTGACTTTCCCTGGGATCTTTATCCCATGGAGCTCTTTTGCAGGCAGGCATCTGAGGAGGAGGTGACAGTGGGTTGCGTTTGGTTTATTTCATTGCTATCACTTTCCTAGTAAACAAACCCTGGGGAACCCTGAGCAAATTAGGCTAGGCTTACAATGCTAAATATGGCCACCAAAATTCTGGGCTAAAGGGAGCACACAGAAAGGAATCTAAGGTCCCAGAAACTGCTAGGTTCAAACAATCCCTTAATTACATTGATTCTGCACAGCATATTCAAGTCAAATTGTTCCATCAAAAAATTATTTATTGAGCATGTATATGCTAGAGTTATTGCTTTTAATCTTCATAACCACCTAGTAGGTAGACAGAGCAGGCATCTCTGGGACCACGTTCTAGAAGCAAAGGCTGGCTATGAGGGGTGATACAGTTAATAATGAGCAGAGAGCTGGAGCTAGAATCCAGATCTTCCTACTGCTAGTCTAGTATTCAGGAATGTCTACAACGGCAAAGAATCTCTCTTCTCACCAGCAGGCTGGACAAGGGGAGATAAGCAGCTGCCACATCTCTTTATCTCAGGCTGGCAATGGCATCCACTGGCTCTGTAATTTGCTACTGCACAAGCCCAGAGCCTGGGTGGCAGGCTAGGAATAGGAAGACTCAAGGGTGGTCCCACTCCCACAGTAGTAACCCAGTGTTGTGCTTCAGCTGGGGACGGGATTTCGAGAGTAGGCTGGGGCTGGGTGACCGCCAAAATGGAAAAAGGGGAGAAAGAGCCCTTCTAAGATGTTTGCGTATAGTTCAGAGACTTGGCAAGCTCTTCTCTCTGGATCCGAAGTGGAACACCTTCCCAAGGTGGCCGAATCCTGCCTCGTGGGAAGAGATCCCGGGGAACAGCACCCCGACTTCTGTAGACAACTTTCCCAGGCTGGGTCACTAAATCTAGAGCTGTAGATGCCAGCTTTGGCGGTATCCCACCCAGATTCCCGCAAGGGTGGGGGCTCCGTTCAAGACAATCCCTCCTTTATTAATCCTGTCCTCACCCATGAGAGGTGATGTACCCCTCTCTTCCTAAGAGCAACCCTGCTACTGGCCCTTTAAAAACTGTTCGTACATAAATAAATAAACAAATCAATAAACAAACAAGCAAGTAAGTAAGTAAGTAAGTAAATAAATAAATAAATAAATAAATAAATAAATAAATAGACAGACAGACAGTCGTTCTGACCAATAGACAACAGAAGGCGGTAACCTGGGGCCAATCGTTGCACCGCTATCCCGGAAAAACGAAACTGCGAGGGTCACCGGCGCAGGACTCACCGCCGCTGCAGTCGTGTTGTCGTTACTAGACATGGCTGTTTGGCAATCCAGGAATGGGAAGGGGGGCGGCTGTCGCCAAGGCCCCAGTATCTGGGGAAGCCGGGGGCACAAGCTGGCGGGCACCAGGGCCACGCGACATTGAGCTCCTGCAGCGGCTTCAGACTCCCGACTCGATGATGGGCCCTATGTCACTTCCGGCGCGCGCCCCGAGAGGGGAGGTGCCTCTCTCCTCGCAGGAATTAGATCACGACAGGGATGTAGCTCTTGGATTACCGCTCCCACTCCGTCAGGCTATTGCCGGACATGGCAATGCTTGTCCTAGTGTTTCTAGTTTGAGACCCAGACTTATTACCTACTCATCTCTACTTTTACCTACACCTAGTTCTGAGCCAGGAATACTGATCATATCAGTGGCTAGAACATAGTCCCCAAATTAACCTGCAAAGTAAACTTTGCAGTCCCCTATACAAAGAACTGGACACTCATTGGTTCCTTAGGCCTTCATAACAGCCATAGAAGAAAGGTGTCATAATTCCTAATGTACAGATAGATAAACTGAGGTCCTGAGAAGGTAAGAGTTGTTCTAAGTCAAGGATTATTCATTCATTCATTCATTCATTCAGGTCAGCTGATCCAAAAGAGATGGTCATTAAGCTAAAGTTAGCCCCAAGAAGAAAAAACACATTAACCCTAAAATGTTGCATTGAAAGTAAATGATCCTTAAGCAACTTACCATGCCCTCTAGGCTGGATTCAACATCTACAAATAAGGAGTGCTCCTGGAAGCTAGTCATCCAGAATTCTACATCTTTATCTCCTTAGCTGCGGCACAAGCTATTAGCGTAGTTTATGTGGCGGCTTCCCTTGATGTTCAAATTTAGCTCTGCTATGAACCTGAAGTAGGCAATATTTCTATTTTTAAAATGTGTTAACTGATTCAGAGATTAAAGGTCATGCCTAGAAACATAACTATGAGTAGGGGTGCCAAACACAAGGAAAAAGTGCTTTACCCACTTAACACTACTAATAACCATGTATTGAGCACCTGTGGGCTAATCACTATACAAAGAAATGGACATCCATTGGTTCCTTAGGCCTTCATAATAGCCATAAAAGAAAGGTGTCATAATTCCTAATATACAGATAAACAGGTCCTGAGAAGGTAAGAGTTGTTCTAAGTCAAGGATTCAAATTCAAGTCAGCTGATCCAAGGTTTGCACTCTTAGCCACTACCAAACTAGTGTACTTTGCCTCTTCTAAATATTACCTAAACCACAATGTCCAAGTTGCTTTCTTCAATTAACCCCATAGGAGCAATTTCTGACAGGCGATATAACCCAAACTACATGCAGCCACCAGCACCTTGAAAGAGGGAAAAAATGTTTCAATAAATGCCCTTTTATCCCACTTATCATTTGGTACTGAATACAGCAAGACACCAGCGTACCCATTACGAAGGCAGAGTTAAGCCCAAAGCTCCCCATCAGAATCTGCCTCCTACATGAATACTTTGTACAAATGAGAGCCACAGATGATACCAGCCAGACTAAAGAGCAGGAACTGTATGGGGGCCTCAGTCCAGGCTGCTCTTGGAGCTCAGGCATTAGGTCTTTTAAGGTTCTTCAGTAAGGGAACTCATACTAGATGCCACAGGCTCTACCCACTACTGGAATGAAGTCAGATCAACACGACTTTTAAGAAGCTTTGTAAGGAGGTTACATGGAGCTCTAGGAGAGCAGAGGAAGAGAAATACATTTTTTTACAGTTACAAATCACCAAGAAGTCCCCAGAGTAAATCCTTCAACCCTGAAATTATATTCTTTTATTTATAGACTCTGGGAGCAAGGACCCAAGCACAGCCTGGTGCTCTTGAATAGAGAATAGAGCAGCTACTGTCCAAACTCAAGAGATTGCTGAGGTGCCCTCCCCCGATGGTCTGAAATGATCCACACTTCTCAAAAAGTCAACAGGAGGAATAGCAGGCTGACCAAAGGAGGAGGCAAGAAAAGAAAGTCCTCTTTTGTCCCAAAGGCTATGGCATCAGATCAGAGTGGAGTCCTGGGAATGTCTGCCTGACTCCTGTGCAATAGCCCTGGCTCTGTCGTCCTGTATCCCTACTACTGTGCCTCCACTATTGCACCCCTTCCACAAGCTACTTAAGTGCCCCTCCTGGAGTGCATGAGCAGATCCCGCTGCAGCCCAGACTCCAGGCTCACAGACAGTCGGGCTGTGGGAGGGTCGGTCAGCAGAGTTAATTTGTTGAAAACACCTCGGCCAAAATAGTCTGCAATCACAGAGAAGCTGTCATTGGAGCACTTGAGCTGCAGGAAAAGAGGAGAGAAGTAGGAATTAGAACTGAAGTGCTCATTTCCTCAAATGAAAACAGAAAAGCCCTGCAGTACTCTCTGTGAATGGATAGTCATCTATCCCAGTCTTTCTCACCTGGTGCTGGAACTGATCATGGAGATCTTGTTTCTGTTCCTGGGCCCGGATCATATCCATGACCTTTCTGTTTTCAGGGAGACAGGTGGGGCAGTCGGCATCACTTTCTGAGTAACTCTCAAAGCAGTGTTGGTGAAAGGAGTGGCCACAGAGAAAGTGGACTGAGGGCAATTCCAAGGCACTATTACAGATGCTGCATTTGGTCTTCTGGAAAATCTTCGGACTACAGGCAAGGAAGACCAGAAAGGAGTTGCAAACAGTGAGGGCAGGGCCAAGAGCAAAATGGAGAGAGAAAGGGGTTGATGTCAATAAGAAGAGAGAAGTCCCTCTTACGGGACTATAAGGACCTGCTCTTCCCACCTACAAGGGATCAAATGAGGACAAAAGCGCTAGGCCTGCAGTAAGTCTCATTATGCTCACTGCAAGTCCAATTAACCCAAGGGGATATTTTTCTCTTTCAGCTTTTACAATTGCCACAAAATTGTCTTTCAGATCTTTACTCAGATATGACCCTTTCATTGCACCTTTCCAGAATATCTTATAAATATTTTGTGTCTCTGTCTGTCTCTCTCTCCTCTCTCTCTCTCTCCCTCTCTCCCTCTCTCTCTCACACACATACACACACACACACTCATCCTATGCCCCTTCCTCAATTTTCTCCTAAGAACTTACTACCATCTAATATACTACAATATTTTGCTCATTTAATGTGTTCACTGTCTTTATCTACCTCCACAATGTAAGTTCCATGAAGGCAGTGCTCTTTGTGTTAAGAATAGTGCTTGGGACATAATAGGGGCTCAATAAATAGTTGTGGAATGAACTGTTCTTTAATTAAAGTATTTTACAATGTTAAGGGTAGATAAGACTTAAGAGCAGGCATTAATGTCTACTATACATATTTATGAATTGCCCACTTTCTGTATTTTCTGAAGGAAAGTTTTTACTTCTGAATGGTTTCTAACCACAACTTAGATGTATTTAGAAAATTTAAAACATAGGCATGTGCAGAAAGAAAAGTACCTGCTACAATATCCTCCAAAGCCCAATAAATAATGATCAATGTAATAAATCATTCTTTGGAATTCCTCCATTATAACAGATCTTTAAGCATGAAATGCTCAAACATACTCCATATAATCTTTTGTCTACGAAAGTATTTAATGACATCCTGTGAAGAACAGAGTTAGCCCCTGGACTCCTCCACATATCAAGATGCCAAGTACCTCGCCTTGAGCTCTTGGATCTCCTGACGGATGCGGGTAGTCTCCTCTCGGTACCGCCGCACCCGGAGCTCATCCTGTGCAATCTGCTGGCTCTGTTTCTGCAGTTTTTGGACCAAGTAGTCTCGGATAACAGACAAAGTGGCTGTGGAGTTGTGGGCCAGGGTCTGCACCACTGAGATTGGGAGCCAAGAGGAAACAAAACAATGAACCATCCTCTGGACATAGTCGAAGGGCCCATCCCAGGGCCCCTGACTGTCAGTAGCTGGCACCCGCCTACCCACCCTGTCCTCCCAAGCACCTAGAAGGGGTGGCATGAGGTTCTTGTTCTCAATATGCTTGAGCACAGCTGCCACATACTCCTTGCAGTCCTCTTCCTTGCGGGCAAAGTAGCTGAGTGCTTGTTCCCACAGGGAGGGCTCCTGCTCCCCATGGCGCTCACACACAGCGATCACCTGCCGATACTGTTCATGCTGCATGTGGTAGTGCATAATCTGCTGATACCTGTGGCCACGGCAAGGCACAACTCAGTGGCTGTCCCTGAAAAAAATACCTGGATCTTTCCCCCTTCCCTGAAATTCCCCAAACTCTTACAGCTTCCCCTGTTCATAGAGGTAAAGGACCCCATCCTGGAAGTCGTGCATCTGGCAAAGGACCAGGGCCTTGTCAAAGACGTCACAGAAGCGGCCACTCTTCAGCAGGGAGATGGCCTCTGCATGAAGTTTCTCTTTTATCTAGGGAAGGAGAGTAGAGCTGCTGGACATAAGGGGAAAATATCACAAGGCCTCTTGGGACAAGGCAAGTCAGCTGTCTCTTCCCCTCAGTCCAATTTCCTCTTCATTAAGGACCATTTAGCCCCCTATAGTGAGGTGTTATCGGTATAAAGCGAGGCTCCCCAACCCCTGGATCACAGACCGATACCGGTTCATGGCCTCTTAGGAAGTGGGTCACATAGCAGGAGGAGAGTGGTGGGGGAGTGAGCGAAGCTTCATCTGTATTTGCAGCCACTCCCCAGCACTAGCATCACATCCTCAGCTCCATCTCAGATCAAAAGGTATCGGATTCTCATAAGAGCACCTGTTCCTGGTGCCAAAAAGGTTGGGGACCACTGGTAAAGAATGCGGCAAAAAGTAACCACAAAAGATGGAAGAACTGTCTTTTCTCCAGCACCTCCTACAGTTTTTGCCAGGCCTCACCTGTGGATCCTTCTCATGGGCCCAGTTCTGAAGTCGTAGCTCAAGGAGCGTATCATAGATGCCCTGTGGTGAGTCGGGCTGTACTTCACTCATGTGCTCTAGGAAAGCTTTCAGCTCTCGTGGGTTGTTGGCAAAGATGGGGATGAACTCCTCCGAGTTGGCCTAACTTGGCAAGGGAGGAGAAAGGAGTCCAAGTAAGTGGGCTTGATACCCATAAGACCCCTAAGGTGATCCTTGTTGTCCTACAGCCATTCTCCCTGAGGCCTCACCCTGCAGCCTGGAGCCTCTCTGTCACCTCGGCCTTCGAGGCTGGGTTGATAGTCGGTACAAAGTCCCTTCAGCAACTGGGTCATCTGCTCTGGTATATGGTGCATGAGGATCTTGCCATAGCGTTTCATGTTGCTCTCTGCCTGCTCAAAAGGCAGCCTGCCAATGTATCTAAGGGCTTCCTGATAATTCTGTGAAGCAGTAAAGGGCAGATTAAGCACATGCTCCTATCTCATCCACTAGGAAGCACTATCATCATTCTGAGATGTCCTAGAAAAAGAACAAAACTGAGTCAAGAGTCTCTCCTACCTTGATATCCTCTAGCTGAATCTTCAAGTACCACTCATGATGTGCATGGTTCTCGGCCAAATAGAGGGCATGGGAGTAGTAGCCAGCTTGCCGGAGGACCTTGATGGCTATCTCCACATCAAAGTGGACTTCGCTCTCACTCTTTGTCTGCCAGGGAACATTAGATAGAATTATTCACAGAGAGGTTGTGGTTGGGGAAGAGAAAGGAAACATGCATCTAATTCTAAGACTGGATTCTTAAGATAATAATAAAGTCCATGCTTTTAAAATATAATGTTATCTTGTCTCTCAGAAAGTTTCTAATAACCAAAGTCTTTCTTTGCCCCTATATTAGAGGGATTCCTTCCTCTAGGGACAAAGGGCTCCCCCAATGTTACTTCCTTGGGTTTAGATACCATGGGAAGTTCTGGCATCATAAAACAAGAGGGGAAACAGGAGAAAACTAGTGGGAAAGGCTACTAATCTTTCCCACTTTATAGACCAGAGGGTCCTAGTCCCAGGTTAGTTCTTTCTTCTCTCTACATCCTGCTGAAGAAGGGCAAGCCCTAGTAGAGCTACCTCACATTCAGTGGGGCCCTCAAGAAATCCCCTACTACCAACACCACCCTGCACCTTGATGAACTCCTCTAGCTTCGAGCTGTCCTTGAGCTTGGTATAGCAGTTGAGTAGCAGGGTAGTGTGGTCAGCATTGGCCAGGGATTGCCGATGCAGGGTCTGCAGGTAGGCAGTCAGGTTGTGGATACGCTGGGCATCCAGAAACTTGCGGATCACATATGATGGCTCCAACTTTCCAATGGTTCTAGGGAGACACATGCGTCAAGTAGCATCTGAATCAGTGTACTTCTCAAACTTTAACATATGTAGGAATCACTTGCAGATCTTAAAATGGAAACTGTTTCAGTAGGTCTGGAGTGAGGCCTGAGAGTCTGCATGTCTAACAAAGTCCCAGGTGATACTTATGTAATTAGACTGGACCGGATGAATATCAAGGCTTCAGAGCACTGGTTCTTAAAACTAGTTGAACACAGGAATTCAAGAGAGGTTGAGAAAGAAGGTAGACAGGTTCCTATAATCCCTTATTAGGGCAGAAAATCCTAAGAATTAATACCAAGAGAAAAAAAAGTGAATACCTTTCCCTTTAAAGACAGTTCAAAATAAATGTTAACAAAGATCAAGCTAAAGTTTAAAATAACAGGTATTCATCCACTCAATCGGATACTAGTTATGCAATATTTGACCCTAAACATTCCCTTTCCAATAAAGTATATTGCCTTCTCAATAAGGCATCACAGTTTCTACAGATATAAAGGATGGTTCCTGGTGGAGTCCACCCTGTCCCTCAAGCACAGATTTTAGGCTATTTGGCTGCCTGTCCCTGCATTCAGAGCTACATCTTACAGTGCCTCCAGACTGACCGAATATACTGCTGGACAGCCCCATCATGGTTGCCCTTGCTGTAGAGATGGTCCCCGTACTGCATGAAGATCTGGGCCAACCCATCACTGTCCAGATGCTGGCTCTTGGCCAGGTTAATCGCCATCTCAAATAGGTTCTTCCTAAACAGCATCTGGTAAGGAAGAGAGATTAGAAAGTTGGGAGAAGTAGTACTGAGTAGACATTTTCCCAAAATGCACCCACAACACAAAAGCCAGACAGTCCTGAAGTTCCGATTGCCTAGATCCTAGACAGGGTAAGCCTTCTCAGATACCCCCAAGATCAATATCACCTCACCTCATAAGGTTATCTGCAGACAGATAGGGCCCTGAAAGTGGGCTCAGACTTCCTGCCATTACTTCCCTCTAAAGCCTCAGCCCAAGCCATTTACCTTGTAATTCTACCCTAAGGGAGCTGAGTAACACCATAACCCAAAGGGAAGGAAACACTCTAGCCAAGGTGACTTTGGGAGCCTATTTATAGCTATGTCTGCATGCTGTGGCCAGCTCTGGGAACCTGGTGGCCTTGCCTCCAATTTGGTCTGTGTGTCCTTCTCCTGCAGTGCGTGGACCCGCCCATCCCGCGTCAGCACGTACAGAGAGCCCCACTCAGCAAGCACATCCACTATATCCTCAAAGACAGCGCTATAGGCTATGAACTTGTTGCACAGGTCATAGATGTTGAGAATCTGCTTGTCGGAGCTCTGTGAGTCCCTGCTGGTAAACTCTGACCTGTGTGGAAAAGAAAAAGCACCCAATATTTGTACCCCCACTGTCTCAGCTCCTCTTTATTTCCTTTCTCATGACAACTTTGGTGCTGCCCATTCCACCCAGAACGAATTACCTCTTTGGCATCTCTAGCAGTTCATCCCATAACATGCAGCATGGTGCTGGCAGTTGTAGGAAGAGAACATATAGACCTGATCTTACCCTTTGAGATCCTATACCTAACACAGGCAACAGATTAGAGAATTAAGTTCAAACATCCATTCTTTTGACAAATAATTGGTTCCTAGTATATATAAATCGATATGCTTAGTACTAAATGAAAATAAGCTAATGTCTAACAGGGATTAATTCCATTATGCAGAAGACCCTGCAGCCCCTCTCAGATGACTCAGAGTAAAAATGCTGGGTCCTGCATGTCCCAATTTCTCTACTACTCACTGTTTTGTTCTTATGCCCCAGTTATTTTTGACTGAAGGGTACAAAACCAATACTAGGTCCAAAATTTCCTGGAGCATTCTAGTGTACCAGTGCTACTCAGTAAATGTCTCCAGCAAAAATACATTTTTCAGTAAAAACATTATAACTGAGTCTAGATGTAAGCACAATTTACATAAAACCAAAGTAGGAAATCGACAGGATCCAGACATTAGGGTTTTAAAATCAGGTTAATTCTGGGAACAAGTCCAGCCCTCTCCCTTTCCCTTCTCCCTGGAGTCCTTACTTGGGAGAAACCTTCCGGTCACGAGACACAATGACAAGATATCCTCTAAACCAGTGAGCAATAAGTTTATGGCCCTCGAAGGCAAAGCAGGGCCCACGTTCATCAGGCTGGTACAAGTAGACACACTCATCCCCAGCCACTATGAACTGCAGGTCCTGAGAAGGGTCGCTTAGGGCTGAGCAACGCAGGCCACAACCATGGGTATCCAACTCCACACGAGGGTAGTCCTTTCCAGAAACTATATAGGACTGTAAGAAGTAAGAAAGGGGTTAACAGGTTCCTTTTGAAGAGGTGGTATTTAAACTTTCCCAAAGATATTCTCATTCCCACTCTCTTTCTTTTTAACTCTTAGCACTCTTAAGAGTTTCCCTGGCTGCTTGCCTTCTCCATTAATCATCGCCCATCTACTAAATATAAAAGCAAGGACCACATTTCCCTCCTCTGTATATACTACCTACTACAGGAATTCTCTAAGTATGAGAAATACAATAATCTTTTACTGTTTATTCCTGAGAGTAGGCTATTATAAATTAGGATCACCAGGACCCAGAGAAGTAAAGTAACTTGTCCAATGTCACTTTAACAAGTTAGCTGGGAAAAAAATTCAAGTCTTTTACTATAAGCCAGAGTTCTTTTCATAACTCTAACTCAGTCTCTTAAGTGAAGAAATAAAATATTAAGCTGAACAAATGATTCAAGCCTTTATGATGAAAAATGTGAGAATCCTACTTCTCTCATCAGTCAGTTCCTTACCCTAGCCCTCTGAGCAATAGAGAAGCCTCTTCTGTTTGCCCCTAACAGTGGAGGCCCTGGTCATACCTGAACGTTCTCTGTTGTCACAACAAACAAGTGAGTGGTCTTTCCAGCTTGGCGAAAGGCCAGTCCAGTAATAGGATAGTTGCCCTTGTGTAAAATCTGGGTCTTGCTATGCCGGTCCCGAGTGATGTCTCCTTTGTTCAATGTAACACTGCCATCTGTGAAACCTGCAGACAATAGCACTTCATTGAGGATGGAAGGTCAGGAAGCACAGAGGGAGAAAAAGACCATTTGAAGCACTCATTACAAGTGACAAGCTTTCTTCTCACTCCCAACTTCTCTGATGGTTAACATGAAGACAAGTACTCATGACTCATATTCAAAGAACAACACTAAATGCTTTCCCATTCCAAACTTTTACTATCTCAGAACAAAGTGTTCTTATTAAAACAATGAAGATGAGCTGCAGAAGCAACTCTGAAGAATATCTAGAAAGAATCTTGGAGTTTTAGCTTTGCCTTCTTTCTGCTTACCGATGGCCATAAAATTGAGATTTTCGTGGACGGTCAAACAAGACACAACAGTTGGCTCCGTTCCCGGAATGGCAGGAAATATTCGAGTACAGAGTGGATTACCACCATCTCTCTTCTCCAGGTTCCAGATCTTTACCTGTGGACATACCTCAGATGTGTGAATGCTAGTCACCCTCCAACAAACAACCATTCTCAGGCTTCTGGGTCTTTCCTGGTTCCTTTCTAGAACTCACCAGAGGGTTGATGCCCTCTTCATCCTCACCAACAGATGCCAGAATATTGTGCTGCTTCAGTTGGTACAGGTGTGTCACCCGTAGCTTGTAGGCTTGGAAGCCTGTAAGCTGTAGAGAGCGGGGCAAGAACCAGATCTGGCCTTCCATATGTGTAGAGTAGTCAAGGAACCTCCTTTCCAAGGAGATACTTGTATTTAGACCAGAACCCAGATAACAACTAATATACAGACAGCTCTTTAAAATTTTCAAGGATTTTCCCACATATTATCTCCTGGAACTCCCCATCTTAAAAAGAGTGAAAAGGCCAAAGATTAGTGGCAGCAATAAGAAAAACAATGCAACAAACTGGTGGTCTCATTTACCTCCTCACCCACAGTATTTGGCAGGGAAGATAATGAGGCCTTACCTTACATAGTCATCTTTTAAAGACAACTTGCACTCTTTCTTTTGATTGATCTTAAAATAGCCCTGCCAAATTGGTATTTCATACCTCATTTACAGATTAAAAAATAAAAATAAAAAATTGAAGCCCAGAGAGGTTAAATGACTTGTCCAAGATTACTCAGTTGGCAACAAGTTAGAGAACTTCCTTCTTTCTCCCCTCAGACCACAGAAGGAGCACCAGGCTCCCATCTAAAGAAAAGTGGCACGTAACACGAACCCCTCTGACGGACAGATTCTATCCCAGCTGGTTCTCTTCAGGGATCCAGGGAGGGAAGAGACAGATCCAGAGGAAGGATATCGCCAAAGACTACGCTCCCTCGGCCTGAGTCACAGACAGTGATGCCAGGAGGGAGGCAAAGGAACTTGGAAGCAGCGGGTCCAGAGGTGGGCGTGGCCCCGGGAGTGGCCCCATCGTTGCCCAGCGGTTCCTTCACCAGCTCCTTGTCGAAGAAAACGAAGCGCCGCCACTGCAGGTAGGCTGCCATCTTGGCCCAAGGTCCCCAGCCTGTGGGACAGAGGTCACGTGAGAAGAGCCTGTTGGGTCATGTGACTTGGCGATTTCCTGGTGCCTGGGTGCACAGGCGCTCTCGAGTGAGGGTGACTTCTTCCGGCTGCTGGGAGAGTAAGTGAGGCCTTGTGAAGTGGGTTCCCTCGCCCGCCGCTTGCTCCGCGGTTTGCAATTTTGCCGGTTTTGTAACCGCGCTGGCTAAAATGCTTTTAAGAGCTGGGCCCTTTACCTCTTTAAATATCAGTTTTCTCCTTTATTAAATGCGCGGGCATTGAGGGATCAAGATGAGGACTGTCATGCGCTTTGTGAATTGTAACCTGCTGTGCCTAAGTGTTCTAACAGCACAGGACTGTTTTGATGCTTAAATAAAATAGTGGTATGAAACTGGTTTTCCAACTGTAGGAGAGGAGAAATAAAATTAGAAGTTTGGGTCTGCCACCATAGAGAGACTGAACCATAGTGTCTCATGTTCGTTTTCTGTGCCCTTCTGTCAGAGTGTGTGGCTTGTAAAAGACACTTAAAACATGTTTCTTAACGAAATTGAGAAATACCGATAGGGTGGGAACTCCCATAAGGAGAATAGCAAAAAGTCTGGAAGTGACAGCTCTGAGAGCAGAATGATTTTTTGTGAGGGGAGGAGAACCAAATTATTTGAAGGAATGGTACAAATGAAAGAACATAAGTAGATGGTTTGGTGCAACTTATAGAAAAGGTAAAGGTAACCCCAATCTGCATGAATTCCTTTGGTGACCAGAGGAGTCACCCCGTTGGCTACTGGAAGCCAGCCAAAGGCTTAGCTCTCATCACTGTCTCCCAGGGTAAGCTTGTCAAAGAGATGCCCTGCCATGCCAGATTCTGGGAGCCCCCATCTTGTGCAAGTTGGTAACATGGTCACCCAATTCTTTGATGATTTCACCTGGAGAGCTGAGTGATTTAACAAGTGGCAAGTATCTGAGATATCCCACGGCCACATGTAATTCCAACTCTAGCTAAACCAACTGTCCACGTGGAAAACTAGGTGTTTGTGTATCTCAAAGAGCTCTATACAGGAGTGACAGTCATTTTGAGAGAGTATTTACATCAAAAAAGTGGCCACGTGACTAGTATTTGTGAAGTTTATTTTTACACTCCCCACCCCCTACACACACACACTGCTTTTTAGTTTCAGAACATTTTACTCTTTGTTTCTACCAGCCTTAGTTTCAGAGAGCAGGGGTTGTAATTTGTTGACCATGAACCAGGCCTAACAGAGTCTGGTAGATGCTCTACGTTTGGCTGAAGGAATGAATTTGGATGATTTTGCTCTTATCCCCTCCTCTCCTCAATCTGGTTGATGGGAAAGGTAGTACTCATTTGTCTAAAGAGCCAGCTCAGATTTCTTCCTCCTTGTAACACAGGTATTGGAATTGTTTCAGGATATCAACCCATGGGCAGAAGTACAAATGGAAAGTTGATTGCACCCACTTTCACCTGTTGAGCCTATTCTGTACTACTCATTAGAATTCTTAGGTAGTCTGCCAGTTGTTAAGACTTTGAATATGTTAAAGGAAGCAATATGACAACTGAGAAATGTGAACAGCAGACAGAATGGCATCTTTGTTGACTTGAGTGCTCCCCATACTGTCCGATGGCAGAGGCCCAGAGTCTTCCTTTGGTATCTGAACCTAGTTAGGACGATGCCAATTGGGTCTTCTTACTGATGAAGGTATAAAGGCAGAGATTGACCTGCTCGTGTTACCTACAACTTCTCTTCAGACTTAATGTTTTCCTTCCTTTCCTCCTTTGACAAATATGTGCTCAGTATTCACTATTGCTGGAATTGTAGTGAATGTTGAGACTATAAATATGAACAAGACATGATTCTTGCCCTTCAGGAGCTCAGCAACCACTGTAGGGGAAAGACAAAATGGACTGACAGTAACAGGCCCTTAATTTCATGTAGTGAATTATACCTAACATAGTGCTTTCTCTTTTCATGTACTCTTCATAGCAATCATTTGGAGAAGGATCATTCTCTCTGATGAGAAATGGTGTCTCAAAGAGGTTCAAGGGACACTCTCTGGGCAAAAAACACCGAAGTTCTTTGGAAATAAAAAGTTCTTCAGTTCCCTAACATTTAATTAGATGGTTTTGCTGGGATGTGAAGCTAAGCTATACTTGTCAGAACATACACCAGGGTTTGTCTTTTAGTTATATTTGTCTGAATCTAGGAACTTTAGGAAAGGAAGATGAGCAGGCAAACTGCACAGAAAACGATTATGTGTACAAATTCACTTAAAGTTCTGTACACTGAGAACTTGAATTCTGAAGGGCTAAAGATAAAGAAGTAATTCAAATCTAGTTTGAAATGAAAGAGATTACAACTCAGAATCAATAATTGCCTAGTAATCCCTTTTTTCCCTTCAGCAAACTAGTCCCCCACGATGTACAACAGTCATATCCACTGGAGCAAAACAGGAACACTTCTTGTTCCAGCTGTAAACTTTTATTTTCTATCTTTTTTTTTTTTTCCTCATTTTGCTCTCTGGGTAGAAATGATTTTCTAAACGACAGAAAAGTCTGGGTTTTTTTTCCTTTTAGCTCCTAAAAAGTCTACAGCAGTTTCCACTTTAAAGCGAGAAAGTCAACTTAAAATAAATCCAGAGGTCTTATAGTGCAAGACAGCCCAAGGCTCCAAAGCTACAGTGAAAAAAGGAGAAAGAAGCAATTCCCTGGTTTCTGATTGTGAAAATATGGACTACAAAAGGGAAATGAAATTCCCCACGAACTTGGGAAAGCATTTAACCAAGCTTTTAACACTGCAATAGGCCCTTTTAGTTTTATTTCTCTAGGCTAATATCAAAAAGTGTAAACTGACATGCATTTGGTGCTTAGGCTGTCCCAAGCACTGTACTAAGTCTATTACCCTTTTTCAATTTTTACACCAACCCTGTGAAGTACCAGCATGCCTCTTTTCATAATGTGGAAACAGGCTCAGGAAAGCTAAACTCACATGGGTAGGAAGTGGTGAAGTTCACAGACAAATCCAGGTCTGTCAAATTCCAAAGCCCCGTATTCTGGGTGCTCAATTTATTTTAGAACACTCAGGTCCATAAATTTGTTCATAAGTCTGAATGATTTTCTATGTGATCATGAAGTCACAGAATTTAAGAACACCACGTCTTGCTTTCTCTTCTTGATACAAAATCATCCCTGTCCCAATGCAAGCTGCGAAATGTTCCCAATCCTTTGTCTACTCACCCCCACCCTGTATCCTCTTCAAATTCATAATACCAAGACTTTAAAAATGTTCTAAAATACTCTAGTGATGTTAAGGATACAGGGACTGTCATTTACTGCTTTTGGGGAGTGCATGTTGGTAAACCTTTCTGGAGGACAAATGTAAGCACCATCTCAACTTCTATCACAACAGCTTCATTTTGCCTGTTTTTAAACTTTTTATAAGTGAAACATAAAGTATGTACTCTTTGGTTTCTGGTTTCTTTCATTCATTATAATGTTTGTGGGATTCATTTAAGTTGTCGAATGTAATAGTAGACCATTCATTTTCATTGCTGCATAGAATTCCATTGTTTGAACCTATGCATTCAGCTATTGATAGGCATTCAGTTAGTATTCAGTTTGGGGTCATTATGAATAGAGCTGTTACAGTCTCTTGGTGAACATATTTATACATTTATTAGATATAAACCAAATAACTGTGATAACTAATTTTTAAAATTTTCCTGGACCAGGATGTTTGCCCTGATCAACATTGCTCTCAGCCCATGACATAATGTGCATGGTTAATAATGTATGCACATGCTTTTACTAATGAGTTCATTTTATTCTTCTGTCAGTTTGGCACATGGCCTGCAAAACAGCAACTTTCTTCCCTTGTATTTCTCCAGTGTGAGGGAAGGAGTGTAGTCCTCAAATGTTACTAACAAGTTATTCTGGACAAGGACTAGTGGATTCAGCTGCCTTGGTCAATCTAAATCAGGTGTTTTACATTAAAAATTTACCATTGTTTTACAACTTGTTCTTGTGAAACACTATTCTCCTCTCTGGTCAGAGAATGAAACAGGTGACTCCCCAGGGTACTTGCACCTGCTGCACTTCCAGGGGACAGATATGTAGGTTGAAAATGGTAGCTGCAATAAGACTGTGCTCTCACCAAGGGTATTCTGGGGTGAGAGCTCACTTAGAAGCAGGGGAGGCTTTCTTAGCCTCCCAATTTTCAGCCATTTGGTAAGTTTTTAATAAGTGCATGAAACCATAAAAATACAGTATTCATTTCTCAACAGACTAAGGGAATGGACAAGGCCATCCCCACCTTTGGAAACCCAGCACCTAGTTCAGTGCCTACATATATATGACAGAGACCCAATAAATATTAAAATGCACACTCTGTTTGAAATGGATGGAAAGAATCTACCCTACAGGATGGTTGGCCAAAATAAGTCAGTTATTGAGAAGCAAAATCTTTCTCTGTGAAAATTAAATGACAACTTATATGTCCATCATTATAGCTAAACAGCCCCATACTTTAGTATGTTCTACAGCAATAAACGAAGTGAATCTTTACACAGATATATTATTAGCTACCAAAAAAAGCAAGTTGCAAACAATCTAATTGTGTAATACTCTATCATTTATAAAAAGAGAATAGCTACATGTTTCAAGAGACATATATGTATGTAAAAGCAAAGGAAAAGGCCTGGAACGTTACACACTACACTGATAACAGGTACATATGTCCAGAGGAGAGAATGAGGTTGCAGATCGTATCAAAGGCATTTAGCTTTATCTAGAATATTTGAATTTTTTCAAGATTACATTCGTGTTATTTGTGTAATTAAACTGTTAATTTTTTTTTTGAAATGACCAATGGTCACGTTTATTCACAGCATTGTTTACAATAATTAAATCCTGGAATCAACTTAAATGCACACCAGTAGGTACCTGTTAAATAAACTGTACCACAGCTTTAAAATCAAATAATTTTTAAAACATTAAATACAAATACACAAATATGTGAAGATTAAGGAGGCTCTTATGGTACAGATAGGTAAAGACCAGCAAAGTATGTTAAGTGAAAAAAGCAATGTGTCTAACAAAGGGTATACTGTTTTATGTTTTAAATAACAAACATAAATGTTTGTTATAACATTTAAAAATACTTTGGAAGGTTAAACAAGAAACTAATACAAAAGCTTATCTGTGATGGTGGGATTCCCCGTTGGAAGGTCAAGATCCAGCACAATTTAGAACAGGTGTGAAAGCAGAACTATATCTTGTATTATTTATTTACTATATAAAGAAAAACTACTTAAAATAAAACAAAACTTTATAGCTGATTCAGTGGCTGTAAGTCATTAGTTCTAAACTGTGTTAAAAATTAAGCAAATTTCTCTTCATTTCTACCAATTACTCTAAGAGGTGAAGACAACTATTCCTTTTCTTTTTTTCCTTATGCGAGGCAACCAACCCTTGGTTGACCTCACAGGTTGCAAGGACCTTGTCAATTTACAATCCCTTTTTTTTTTTTAATTTTTTTTTTAATGCATACAGCACCTGGTCTTCCTAGGTGGTCTCCCATCCAAGTACTATCCAGGCCCAACACTGCTTAGCTTCCAAGATCAGACGGATGGGGCTTGTTCAGGGTAGCATGCCCATAGACAAAGACTGAACTATTTTTAAAGGAAGGAAAAATAGACCTATCTCTGGTACTGCCACGTTTATCTTCTAAGCATAGACACCAGACTACTCTCTCTCTCTCTAAACATCATAAAAAATGTAGGGAAAGGAACAGAAGAGTACCTTTAGAAAGCTCTGGCTGTCACAACCGAGATTTTCAAGAGAGCTGTCTTTGAAGGAAGCCAGGTGTCAACGGTGGGGAGAGGAAAGGGGAGACTTATTTTTACATTTAAGAAAGCGCGTTCATCTCAATAAAACTGGAAAAAAGATGAAATAGATAAAAGTGAACTGGCCAGGGACTGCATATTTCGATGGGGTTGTAAGGTACAGGGAAGGGAGTAAGGAGAGCCAAATACCTGTCCAACGTGTTTTAATGTACAAGATTTAATAAAACATGAGGTGGCGTATATATGCTCAACCAGTTACAGCCTCCCAATAAAAGTATCTTTTGTGTGTAGCGCTTTGCAGTTTGGAATAGTTTCTCATACAAATGGGGCTTAGAGTAAGGAGTCCAGGCCTAATTCTGCCACTAATACGAGTGTTATCTCTGACCCATCGGCGAACAACTCTGATTTCTATCCTAAGTCTAGGGCAGTTCATTATCAACCAGCAAGGAAGCACCTCTATGGCGCGAAGGCAGAAAGGACGCTGGCCACTCCCACTCCTCGCCAGGGGCTCCCTAGGTAACCTGAAGAAGAGGGCGCCCACGCGCTCCGGCACCAGTCACTCCCAACCCCAAGCAATTAGATATCCAGCGCCGAGGCCATAAAGGTCCCGCGAGCGCCCCACGGCGGGCACTTGGCCCCATGACGGGGCCCAAACCGCAGCTCGTGCCTTCGGTTTTTCCCCAGCTGGTGGACAGGCCCTCTCGGATTGAGCCGTAGACGGGGGAGGGGCGGGCCTACGACGTGGCCCAATGGAAGCGCGCGCTGGGCAGCAGGGGCGGGGCCGTCCGCGCGGCGCAGGGTCGGACGGCAGAGGCTCCAATGAGCGCGCGCCGCGTCCGGGGCCGGCTAGTGCGCGAGAAGCCGCTGAGAGGTTGGTGGCTAATGTAACAGTTTGCAAACCGAGGGTAGTTGTGAAGGGCGCGGGCTGGGGGACACGCTGCCGGTCTCGTGGGTACGTCCGACGCTGCGTTTGTCCCAGAACTGGGCCCACAGGAGCGGAGGCTAGAGGTAGAGGGAGTAGGAATGGCGATGGGGACCCGCCACCCCTTCTAGAAGAGTCAGTCTGCTAGCTCTGGGGGCGGGTCGGTAGCGGGAGTGAGGGCCGCACGGTCACCGGGTGCTTGGATCTAAGGCGCCCCACGCCATACGGGTGGGCCGAGACTCGTTTCCGGGAATGGGAACTGTCGCCTTAGTCAGGTGAGGCTTATGTGAACTCGGGGCACTCGATACTCGCTGAGCGAGGAACCTTACGTTTCGGGCACAGCGTCTGTGTAGGTAGCGAGGCCGGGAAGTAGGATGGAGAAAGGGGGTGGTGGTGGTGGTGGTGGTGGTGGTGGTGGTGGTGGTGGTGGTGGTGGGTGAGTGTGTGTGTGTGTGTGTGTGTGTGTGTGTGTGGACAACCCGAAGGGATACAGAGGAGAAGACGGGCGCTTTTCTCATACCTGCCTACCCCAACGTCACCACCTCTCAGTTCCTCTCCAGGCCCAGCCTGGTTTTCTGCGCTGGCCGGGGAGCTCCAGGTCTGGGGAGGTGGTTGAACCCTGGGCGGGCGCGGCCGCACCTCAGGTGTCTGACAGCAGGACCAGTGCTAACGTGCGCCAGTTACTGCCTACGGAATAGGAAGGTTCTGGTCCCTTTCTGCTGTCCAGTTATCTTCCTTGTTTAGGGATGTGGAGGGTGGAGCCCAGGACTCATGCTATTTCACCTTGGCCTTTGTGGGCACTTCCGGGGATGATTAGAGTGTTTGGTCCTCTGTCAGGAGTCAGGGTAGGGGATGTAGGCTGTTCTGCCTTGGGTGAGAATACGGTAGGTATAAATCTTAAAGCTTCCCTGTTCTGGGATGAGGTTTTGTTTCCTTCACTCAGGGCATCCGGTTACAAATGTTGTTTTTCTCCTCCCCAGGGGCACAATGACAGCCACTGTCAGGAGGCAGAGGCCAAGGAGGCTAGCCTGTTGGGCATTGATGGCTGTGCTCTTGGCAGACCAGTTGGCACTAAGTGGTACGTACCCCAGTAGAGGGATGAAAGGAGGAATAAATGAGTGAATGATGAATGATATATGGTGAGAAGGGGCAATGAAGCTCTTGGTTGGAACCCTTGAGTTGCTCGACCCAGGCCTTTCCTTTATGTTTTTTGCTATCTTACCTTCTCCATGGAAGATGCTGTATTTTGATTAGAGGAGCCTCAGGAAGGTGGGGGAAAGGGGACTAACTGGCAAATCTATTTCTCCTTTAGACACGCTGGCAGTGATGTCTGTGGACCTGGGTAGTGAGTCCATGAAGGTGGCCATCGTCAAACCTGGAGTGCCCATGGAAATTGTCTTGAACAAGTGAGGGCAGTCTCAGTGCCAGGGGTGGGGAAAGAGGGAGTCTGGGTTCTAAGCCACTGTGTGTTCTTTGAAGTGCCCACAACAGACTTTAGTGTCTGGGTTAATGATTATATGTGTGATGTTCAGGCTCTTGGGTCCATACCCTAGTATAGGCACCTAGGCCCAATGTCTCTTTTCCTCAGGGAATCCCGGAGGAAAACCCCAGTGATTGTGACCCTGAAAGAAAATGAAAGATTCTTTGGAGACAGTGCAGCAAGCATGGTAAGCTAGCAGCCCACCCCCTTTCCAGAAGTGGTGAGCAGAGGAGAGGAGGTGACAGACCCCAGAGTCTGTTACCTTATCAATCTCTTGATGTAAGAGGTAGGATATGGTGGGCTTGAGAGCCTAATATTCTGTTCCTTTCCTCCCCTCAGGCCATCAAGAGTCCAAAGGCTACATTGCGTTACTTTCAGCATCTCCTGGGAAAGCAGGAGGACAACCCCCATGTGGCCCTTTACAGAGCCCGTTTCCCAGAGCATGAGTTAGGCTTCGACCCACAGAGACAGACTGTGTACTTCCAAATT
The DNA here is from genome assembly GCF_014176215.1 of Rousettus aegyptiacus. Lineage (NCBI taxonomy): Eukaryota > Metazoa > Chordata > Mammalia > Chiroptera > Pteropodidae > Rousettus > Rousettus aegyptiacus. The sequence continues at coordinate 34,876,709 of NW_023416308.1, read as the reverse complement.
AGCCCGTGAGTGCTCTACCAGAGAAGTGGCCTTCCCTTAATGCCTGGCTTTCCTTGCATCTAACTACTGCACCTTCCTCCCACGTCCCTCTAGGCAGCTGCAGTTCTCACCTGAAGAAGTACTGGGTATGGTTCTCAATTACTCCCGTTCCCTGGCTGAAGATTTTGCAGGTGAGTGACCAGAGTGGGGCCAGTGGTGGCCAGGTTCCCTAGGGTCTCAAATGGGGCAGTTTTGCCTCCCAAGAAATGTTTGGCAGTGTCTGAAGACATTTTTGGTTGTCACAACTTAGTGAGTAGAGGCCATATATGCTGTCAAACATCCTACAATGCACAAGACAGCCCCCACAACAAAGAATTATCTGGCCCAAAGTGTCAGTAGTGCCAAGACTGGGAAACCCTCATCTAACTCTGTTCTGTTATTCTCTGTAGAACAGCCCATCAAGGATGCAGTGATCACTGTGCCAGCCTTCTTCAATCAGGCTGAGCGCAGAGCTGTGCTGCAAGCTGCTCGCATGGCTGGCCTCAAAGTGCTGCAGCTCATCAATGACAACACTGCCACTGCCCTCAGCTATGGTGTCTTCCGCCGGAAAGATATCAACACCACTGCTCAGGTGAGCCAAGGAGGAACTTCTGACCAGACTTACAGGGTGGCTTGTTCTGAGGATGGAGGCCACTTGGCTTGTTTTACATCTATCTTGTTGATATAGACAGTCTCCTCTTGGCCCCCGCTAGAACTGTTGGGCTTTCAATTGAGAGTTAACGCAGCAACTTGGAAGCAGGAAGCAGGGACCTTGGACTTGGATAAGGTTTCTATAACAGTTGCCTTGATGTCTCTCCAGAATATCATGTTCTATGACATGGGCTCAGGCAGCACTGTGTGCACCATCGTGACCTACCAGACAGTGAAGACTAAGGAAGCAGGGATGCAGCCACAGCTGCAAATCCGGGGAGTGGGGTAAGTGGGTGCTAGGAGAAGGGCTGCTTGCTGAGAAAGACCCTCAAGTTGGAGGTATCTTCTTGGAGGGGCATCTACCTCAGTCCTGCTCCCTGCAGGAATGTTCTGCTGGTTAAAGTGTCAGTTGTCGTGAAATACCTCTCCCAAAGAGCAAGGGAAAGATGGGGAAGGGGAGGATGGTTTGGGAAGATTGAAAGGCAGGGAACTTACTGAACTACTTCTAAGAAAATACATGATGCCATAGGCCATATGTAGGATCTCAGATTCAGTCTCTTTTTTGCTCTCATTATTTCCAGTTTTCTTAAATAACTTATCACTGACATTGTTTTATTTTTTGAACCTACCCTTTTCCTTCCATCTCTACCACTACCACCATAGTTCATGCTGCCATCACTTCTTACCTGCAGAATTCCAAACATCTCCTGCTCTCAGTGTGGGTTCTTTCCAGTTCTTTCTCTATGTTGCAGCTGGAGGGTTGTTTTCAAAATGCCAATGTGATTATAACCTGTTTCTTTAAAAACTCTTCAGGAGCTCTGAACTGTTACCTTGGCCTGTAAGGCTGTGCCTGTGTCCTTGTCTCTAACCCTGATCCTCTTGCTCTTTGAGCTTTAGCCATACTTGCCCTCTTTTGGAACTTAGCATACCCTCTCCTACCTCAGGGTGTTTATGCGTACTGTTCCTTCTATCTAAAATATTCTTTTCTCTCATTTTCACGTAGTTAACTCCAACTCATCCTTAGGTTTCAGCTCAAGCATCTTCACAAAACTTTCTTCCACCCTTCTAAATAGCTGAGGTTTCCCATGTATGTGTTCTAATAGCATCATTTGCCTCTCCTTTATAACACATGGTATGTGTCATATAAATTTCACATTTATATGCTTATGTGATTGCTCATTTGTAAGTTTCTTGACAGCGGGAACCCTGTCTTTTTTTTTTCCCCTCATAATTACACTCCCAAAGAAATATAGATAGTTAATACTGTGGTTGAATGAATGAGTGGGTGAATTGTCATTATGGGGTGTCACCATGTGAGATGAGAGTCAGGATTCTATATAGATGAAGGGACTCCACATGTTCTTCACACTTTTCTCTGTTCCCTTTCCTGAACAGGTTTGACCGTACCCTAGGGGGCCTGGAAATGGAGCTTCGGCTGCGTGAGCACCTGGCTGGGCTTTTCAATGAGCAGCGCAAGGGTCAGAGAGTGAAGGACGTGCGAGAGAACCCCCGTGCCATGGCCAAGCTGCTACGTGAGGCCAATCGACTCAAAACTGTCCTGAGTGCCAATGCTGACCACATGGCACAGGTGTCAACATGTGGCTGGTTGAGGGCAATATTCCCCACCCAGAGGGTAGAGGAGCCCCTATCCTGAGCTAGGCTGCTTGTGCTTGGTGTGGCCCATCTGTTCGTCTCATGCCTTCTGCCATCATTCCAAAGTCCTGTTCCCATTGTTTCTGGCATGTCCACTCAGAAAGTAAGACCTGGGTAAGACCTCTGACACTCTTCATCCCCCCTCAGATCGAGGGCCTCATGGACGATGTGGACTTCAAGGCAAAGGTGACTCGAGTGGAGTTCGAAGAGTTGTGTGCAGACTTATTTGAGCGGGTGGCTAGGCCTGTCCAGCAGGCCCTCCAGAGTGCTGAAATGAACTTGGTGAGGGGGTAGTCAGAGGTGGGCCTGGGCTAGGAGACAAGTGAGATAGAAAGTGATTAGATGGGGGGAGGAGGGAGCAGGGGGCAGGAACATTAAGGTATGAGTCGATGCTGAGGAGGAGGGTCAACAATGTACTGTCATAATTTCATATTCTTTCTCCCTCTGCAGGATGAGATTGAGCAGGTGATCCTGGTGGGGGGAGCCACTCGGGTCCCCAAAGTTCAGGAGGTTCTGCTGAAGGCTGTGGGCAAGTGAGTTTGAGGGTTAGGACTCCAGAACTGAGCAGCTGGAAGGCTAAGAGGAGGGAGGCCAGGCTGGGAGCTGCAGAATAGATGATGCTGAAGCTTGGGACTTTGACAGGGAGGAGCTGGGGAAGAACATCAATGCAGATGAAGCAGCTGCTATGGGGGCTGTGTACCAGGCAGCTGCGCTCAGCAAAGCCTTCAAGGTGAAGCCATTTATAGTTCGAGATGCGGTCATCTATCCTATCCTGGTGAGTTAGCCTGTCTGATCAAGTGACAAGCTCTCTTTACCTCTCCAAATGTGATCTCTTCTTTTATCTGCTCTAGCTTGTCCCTCTGTCTTTCTGCCACCCACCCTTATCCCAGAACCTGTTCTGGTTCCCCAGTGTGCCTCCTCTGCCTGCTGTGTAGGTGGAGTTCACAAGAGAAGTGGAGGAGGAACCTGGGGTTCACAGCCTGAAGCACAATAGGCGTGTTCTCTTCTCCCGGATGGGGCCCTACCCTCAACGCAAAGTCATCACTTTTAACCGCTATAGCCATGATTTCAACTTCCACGTCAACTATGGTGACCTGGGCTTCCTGGGGCCCAAGGATCTTCGGTGAGGGGGTAGGGTGGGGCAGGATTGGAGCTCCAGGGAGGGAGGACTTGGGGTCTAAAGGGCTAACCCATGGGAAGCAGATTGCGGGATTGGGGTTAGGTTGAGCATCTCCTCTGGAGGGTGCTGCCTTCCTCCTAAGTGTGTCCTTGGGGAGAGCGTCAGCATTTTGTTCCAGGAGGCTGTATAGTCTAGGGCTGGAGGCAGACCAGGTGGATTCCGCTGAATTGCTCTCCTCCCAACCAGGGTATTTGGCTCCCAGAATCTGACCACGGTGAAGCTAAAAGGTGTGGGCGAGAGCTTCAAGAAGTATCCCGACTACGAGTCCAAGGGCATCAAGGCGCACTTCAACCTGGACGAGAGCGGTGTGCTCAGCCTAGACAGGGTGAGTGCAGAGGGAGAGACCCTGTGTACAGGGTCAAGGCCCAGCCCCGCCAGCCTTTTAGAACATGAGAAACAAAAAGGATTTCGAGTTTGGGTAAATGTTGACTTTAAATGAAGCTAACTAGTGATCTGATGTGGGTCTTCATGTAATCTGTAAATACTTATGAGCATTATAAATTTCAGAATCTACAATTCTGAAATTTTGTTTATTTTCAAAGAATAATTCTGAGGGTTAACATCTGAGGGCAAACTTACTGTGAGAAATAATGATTCATTCTGTTGAGTGGAGAAATACAAGGCTCTGGGGCCAAAAAGGATCTGTAATCCTGTCTTCAGACAGCTCATATTCAAAATGGGGAGGATGACTTGATCCAAGAGCCTTTAGAAGAACACAGGCGAGAACACAGCTGGGAGTTGCATGGATGTGCATAAGCAGACCCCCACCATGGCAGGAGGTTTGTGGAGAGATGGTGGGTTCATGTATGCGTTTTTTCATCTTGAATCCCTATTTTCAGGTGGAGTCTGTGTTTGAGACTCTGGTGGAGGACAGCCCAGAAGAAGAATCAACTCTGACCAGTAAGAGGCGCGTGTGCACGTGAGAGAGAGACAGAGACAGAGAGAGACACAGACACAGAATATGAGAGAGAATATACTTGTGTTTTGGGGAGGTGGGCAGGCCTTGCTCTTGGGTTAAGAGCTGGAGTCACTGTTGTTCCCTTTGAGTCTGGGCTTTCTTCCCTCTAGAACTTGGCAACACCATCTCCAGCTTATTTGGAGGCGGTACCACACCAGACACCAAAGAGAATGGTACTGATACCATCCAGGTAAGGCTAGGATGGAGCCAGGAGAGCATGAAAGATGGTGTGTGGGGGCAGGGAGTTGGGGTGGGCATTTCAGCTGCCTAGCATTTAATAGTTCTCTTCTTCCTCTCAGCCCATGCTAAATAACCATACCCTTCTCTGCACTCTGAGCTGTGCTTGAGATCCAAGGCCATTCCCCTCCAGGTCCTTCTTTGTCTAGACAGCTGCAGTCCAAACAGCTCACTGCCCATTTCCATAAAGTTGTCCTCTGCCTATCCCCAAGCTGTGAGCTCTTTCAAAGTAGAGTGAGGGGGACCTGGAATTGCTGAGCTGGTCCTGCTCCATGGGTCCTGACTGTCCTCTTTGGTGTGTCTGTGATTGTCTCAGGAGGAAGAGGAAAGCCCTGCTGAGGGGAGCAAGGATGAGCCTGGAGAGCAAGTGGAGCTCAAGGAGGAAACTGAGGCCCCAGTGGAGGACACCTCTCAGCCCTCACCCCCTGAGCCTAAGGGGGATGCAGCCGCTGACGGAGAAAAAGCCACAGACAAAGAAAACGGAGGAAAGTCTGAGGCCCAGGTAAGCTGCAGGCAGAGTAAGGCCATACTGGACCCATAGGCTAAAGGAGCAGATGCCTGCCTTGTTTCTCAAGCCCTGCATGTGGAGAATAGAAGAGCCTGAGCTTTTCCTGACATCTTCATTTCTTTCCCCCATAGAAACCAAATGAAAAGGGGGAGGCAGAGTCTGAGGGTATCCCTCTAGCCCCGGAGGAAGAAAAGAAACAGAAATCTGCCCGGAAGCAGAGAATGATTGAAGAGGTTGGGGTAGAACTGGTTGTTCTCGACCTGCCTGATTTGTCTGAGGACGAACTGGCCCAATCAGCACAGAAGTGAGTAAAGACTGAGAGAAACAGACAGAACGTGTGTATGTGTATGGTGGTCAGAGTGTGCAATGGTGCCTCTGGGAGGGACGGTTGTCTGACCAGGGCTCAAGTTCAACATGCTATCTTTCTCGTGCCTGTTTTCCCTTTTGTCCCACAGACTTCAGGACTTGACAGTCCGAGACCTAGAGAAGCAGGAACGGGAGAAAGCTGCCAACAGCTTGGAAGCTTTCATCTTTGAGACCCAGGTTGGTAGGCTGGGAGGCACACTTGTCCTGGGATCTATGTCTGTGGAGGCCCTGTCTCTGCAAGCCTTGCCCTCAGGAGCTCACTGCATGCCTGCGCTTATGTGCACCTCCCTAGGACAAGCTGTACCAGCCTGAATACCAGGAAGTGTCCACCACAGAACAGCGTGAAGAGATCTCTGGGAAACTCAGCGCTGCTTCCACTTGGCTGGAGGATGAGGGCTTTGGGGCTACCACAGTGGTGAGGGGCCTCTTGGGATATGATAGATGGGATGGGAACTCTCTCCTTCCAGGGTCAAAGAAAGTGAGAAAATTGGGGTCTAAGACCATAAAGAAGGTTGCAGGGCTGCCTCCAGGGCTATTCTGTTTTCTTTAAACCCCTCTACCCACTCCCACTGCACATCTATCAGATGTTGAAGGAGAAGCTGGCCGAGCTGAGGAAGCTGTGCCAAGGGTTGTTTTTTCGAGTGGAAGAACGTAAAAAGTGGCCTGAACGGCTGTCTGCTCTCGACAGTCTCCTCAACCATTCCAGCATGTTTCTCAAGTGAGCAGACCCTTTGCCCTTTCTTCCTTATTTAGTCCTGCCAAGCCCAGTGACTCTCATTCCCATTATCTTCCTATTCCCCACATCCATACATTACTTACTCCTGGGCTGATGATCTCCCCTCTGGCTTCCAGGGGGGCCCGGCTTATCCCAGAGATGGACCAGATCTTCACTGAGGTGGAGATGACAACATTAGAGAAAGTCATCAATGAGACCTGGGTAATCCCTGTGTAAATTCTTAACTAGATACTTACCTGGCAAGGTGTGCCATCTTAAGCAGCATGGGAGATGCAGGTACTCAGCAGTTTCTGCCTCCTGGCTTAGCAGCTAACTGGGAAGGCAAAAGATGTTTCCATTTGAGGCCTTATTTAGTGCCAATTAAGGGTCAGAGCCCTTAGTGATCAGACTGGAGGAACAACAGAGCCATTCCCTGTGAGGTTAGAGAAAGCTGCTTTGAGGAGCTGGGACTTGAGCTGGACTCAGAAAGTAGGCCAGGGTTTAGATTATTGAGACTGATTTGCCATATGAAATAGAAACTTTTGGTTGTGTGGGGACTTTTTTTGAACCAGAGCTCAGAAGTAGAGAGACAAGAAGGGAATAACCAGGAGGTTCAACTGTAGTTAGTCCAAAGTAATAAAATATAAGCCAGAAACATGTAGTTTGAGACTCCCTTGTGGAAAGCCTTGATTGCCATTATGGGCACTATGTACCCTTGTGAGGCAGATGGACAGAGGTGGCAGAGTGATCTGAGGTCCAAGGGAAGACCCTGAGGCTGGTTGGGGTGTATTTTATGTGGGACAGAGATGTCTGCTATTTCCATGGTTAACTGAGCCTGTCCTGGCCTCACCCACAGGCCTGGAAGAATGCAACAATGGCTGAGCAGGCCAAGCTTCCTACCACAGAGAAGCCCGTGTTGCTCTCAAAAGACATCGAGGCCAAGATGATGGCCTTGGACCGTGAGGTGCAGTATCTGCTCAATAAGGCCAAGTTTACTAAGCCGCGGCCCCGGCCCAAGGACAAGAATGGGACCCGGGCAGAACCTCCACTCAATGCCAGTGAGCAGGGAGAGAAGGTCATCCGTCCACCAGGTAAGGCAGGGTGCCTGGCACCAGGTGTTACTAGGCAGGAAAAAGGCCTCATTTCCCTCCTGGGATTACATTTTATTCCTGGTTTTCTTCCAGGCCGTACTGAAGATGCAAAACCCATTTCAGAACCTGAGAAAGAGACTCGTGAGTTGGGGAAACTGGGAACATGGATATCACTTAGCCTAGTGGTTGGCAAACTGGCAGGCATAGCCTGTTTTCTGGACAGCCCATGAGCTATGAATAATCTTTTTTAAGGTTATTTAAAAAAAAGAAAATGCAAAGAGACCGAGTGTGGCCCACAAATCCTAAAATATTTACTATCTGGCTCTTTACAGAAGAAGTTTTTGCCCACCCCTCCATTAGCCTATTCCTCCCCTCTACAGACATTAAACTATTCCTTCCCAAAAGCAGGATCTGAACCAGCAGACACTGAACCTCTGGAGTTAGAAGGTCCTGGAGCAGGTGAGGGTGGAGCCAGGGGTATGCCGGGAAGCCTGGCAGGGTCTGGGGGAAATACCTGCATAGAACTGGAGCTAGTTATCTCCATTTCACTTTATGTTTTCATTCCTTTGTCTCCTCAACTCCTAACAGAATCTGAACAGAAGGAAGAGCCAACAGAACAGAAGCGAACTTTGAAGAATGATGAACTATAACCCCCGCCTTCCAGCTATCCATTCAGCCCCATCCCCTTCTCTACCACCTCTATTTATTAAACATTGAGGGTTGGGGGAGGTGTTGGTCTAGCCCTCAAGAGGCTTAAGTTCCTTTTCTCTCACCAGTGATTGGAGGTGTGGAGAAGGGGAAGGAAGGGACAGCTCACCAGTTCCTTCCAGAGTAGTTCTGTGGTTAAAACTGAAATTGTTCTATCCTTCAATCCCACCATCTGGTTCCCTACCTGTCCAAGCCCTAATTTGGGAAAAATCACTATTATGTCTTAATTCTTTGCCTGTGGGTAGGTGAGAGAGTAGCTGTCAGTGGTTGGCAGACCTCATAGCGGGAAGAATGTCCTGGGTTATTAGAGTCTCCAATCTTCTCTGGTCATCTTCCTTTCTTTTCTACCACAAAATCAGTGTCACATGGAGGCCAGTGTCTACAGAGGCTTGGTCACTAGGTTTGGTTTCTGAGTGCCTATCCATGTTCTTTTCTCCTCTAAGTTCGTTTTTCCTAAAAAGCCCTCTCTCCCCATTGACCCCTCTTCCTATGGGTTTCCTTGATTTCTTGTTGCAAGTTAGGCAGCCTCTTGCCCAGAGCCCTTCCATCTAGACTGGCTGAAGTAAATATGGGTGGATTCCCACCCACATGTACAACCCTTGGTGGCTGGAGTAGACAGGGAGAAAGTGAACAAGGGAATCCAGCCACCTTTCCAGGGAGTAAGCCATGTGAAAACCCTGTAGCTCCCACCTGTGTACTCTTGGGCCCAGGAATTCCATGTGGAGTGGCCAGCATGGGATGCCAGCATCCTGTAAGCCTTCTCAAAATCTGCATCTTCCCAGTAGCCTGGTATTCCATGTCCCTTCAGCTATCTACCCCACTTTCTTTCCTACTGTTCTACCTTCCCAGACAGCCTTTCCCTCACCCCCTGGCCCCTTAGGCTGAATAAAATGTGCTTTCTACTGTGAGCCCCTAGCCTAAGAATCCGGGGGAAGGAAAGAACATGGTATAAATGTAAAAAATGCCACCTAGCTCTCTGAGGCCTTGTGGGTAAAGGAAGAGGCTGGCTTTCTATGCATTGCTCTGCTAAGATGGGGTCCCTTTACCCACTATGCCGATGTTGGGGAGTGTGCCCTCCAGTATGTGTCTGTAGCAGGAGCCAGGGCAGGGCAAGGGGGAACTTGGTTGAGTCCATCTTTTATTCCCTTTCCCCACTTTTTTTTTTTTTTTTTTTTTGCCATATTGGCAGAAATGAAACCTAAGGGACCCACCCTGTCCTGTATGTTTTAGAATTTCTTTCATTGGCAGTTGAGGCTGGTTGGACAAATTTGAGTCAAATTGTACTTTGTTCCATGGTTAATTGAAAAACTTTCAATAAAATATTATTTTCTACAATTTCTGTGCTGTGGCTTTAAAAACTTTATTTTCTGAATATAAATAATGGATGTTTATTGTAGAAAATTTGGAAAATAGAAGTTCGAATAATAAAATTACCTGTAGTATTATCACCAATACATTCTTAACATTCTTGACTTAGTTGAGAATCATATACGGACATTTTTTTCATGCAAACAAAATTGTGGTTTTATTTTTCTCCAACATTATTTGGACCCTATGTTATTTTTAGGTAACTTTCATTTTTAAGGTAACAACCCCATTTTACAAATAAGAAATTGATAGCCCATAGAGGTTCAGTAATTTGTTCAAGGAATTAGATATTAAGTGTCGCAGCTAGGTTTGACTTTAATTCTGACTCATTATCTCGCTGCTACTACTCTGACAAGAGAATATGTTGCCAGAGAGTCACCATTCATAGCACAATTAATTTGGATTTTCCATCAGTTGTGATGGAGCCATATTTTACCAAAGGAAGACCACTAGTCATTTACGTGTCTAAGCAGTTGGGTAACAGTTATTATTAAGGTCATTTTTCTCTAAAGGTTGAACAGGTCAGACAAGTTTTGAACCTGGAAGGTTTTTTTGGTAACACTTTTAGAGCAGTTTTAGGTTCACAGCAAAATTGAGCAGACAGTACAGATAATATGCCCTCTGATTCCATACCCACAGCCTCCCACTATCAGCATCCACTAAGAGTGGGACATTTAAAACTGATGAACCTATATGTCGTTATTACCCGAAGTCCATAGTTTACATTAGGGTTCACTCTAGGTATTGTACACTCTTTGAGTTCGGGCAAATGTTAAGTGATGTATTCATCATTACATGTCATAAGAGTACTTTCACTTCCCTAAAAATCCTCTGTGCTCTGCCTATTCATCCTTCCCTCCCCTCTAGCCCCTGGCAACCACAGACCTTTTCACTCTCTCCATAGTTTTGCCTTTTCAGAATGTATTATAGTTGGAATTATATAGTATGTAGACTTTCAGATTGGTTTCTTTCACTTAGTAATATATAGATAAGTTTCCTCCATGTCTTTTCATGGCCCGATAGCACATTTCTTTTTAGCTTTGAATAACATTTCATTTTCTGGATGTACCACAGATTATCCACTGACCTACTGAAAGGACATCTTGGTTGCTTTTCTAAGTTTCAGCAATTATGAATAAAGCTGTGAATATTTGTGTTCAGGTTTTAAGTTTTCAACTCATCTGGGTATATAATATATATATTTGGAATTAACATCGTAAGCATGCCATTAGCAATTCTTGAATATAAAAGTACTGAGCTTTTTATTAACCATGATCTTTAAAGGTTTGATTCTGATTCTTCTAGTTTCTTCATTAGGAGGGCATTATTAACAACTCTGGTACACTGACTAGGTATAGCACAGTTTACTTAATCTTTATTTTTACACATATAGGGTGTTTCTGCTTTTCAGCATTATAAGCAATAGTGACTACCTTTGGGCATAGAATTATTTTCATCATTTCAGGTTACATTAGAAGGTAGGAATATTTAATGTAGTTGTTGTCAATCAGGCAATTTTGCCAGAGGACATTTGGCAATGTCTGGAGACATTTTTGGTAGCACAATTGTGAGGGGCAGGGGTAAGAGGAGGGTTACTGGTGTCTAGTGGGTGCATGTCAAGGATGCTGCTAAACATCCTACAATACACAGGACAGTCCCTATCAATTACCCAGCCCAAGATGTCAATAGTGCTCTGATATTGAGAGACCTGGTGTAAATTTTCAAATATTACCTTTAATATTACCTTTAATATTACCTAATGTGTATGGGAAGGAGCATCATTCGTTGATTAAGAACATGCATTTTGCGTTTTGGAATCCATCATATTAGGAACTGGGCAATAACCTACTAGCTTTGTTCCTGAGACAAATCATTTTGATTTGATTTGTCTATAAGAAGATGAGACCCAACCTTTCATGATTTCTAAAGCCAACACAGTGTTCTTTAATTTTGCCAACCTGATAGATAAAAAGTGGCATCAATTTTAATTTACAATTGAGGTTAAGCATCTTATTTAAGAGCCACTTGTATTTCCTTTCTCTGTGGCCTACTTTCCTTTCTCTATTCTCTACCCTTTGTCATTTTTTTCTACTAGGTTGTTGATCTTAAAGATTTTTAAGAATTATTTATATATAAAGGAAATCAGTCATTTGTCTATGAATTGTAAATATGCTTTACCCAGTTTATGTTTGGGCTTTGTATATGATCTATCATAAATTTATTTTGGGTAGAACTTACTAATATTTTTTTATATGGCTTTTAGGTATTTGTTACACTTAGGCTTTCCCCACCAGAAGAGTATAAAAATTTTTTCATGTTTTCATCTAGTACTTATGGTTTTACTTTTTTGCATTAGATCTTTTAATCCTCCTAGAGTTTATTTTAATGTAAGGTATGAAGTGATCTAATCATCCAGGTGTTACAGTACCATTTATTGAAATATATTTTTTCTAGGCTAATACAGAAAGTTGTCTTAATCATATAATAAGTTCTCATGTATTTGGGCTTATATTGTGATTTTTAATTAAATGATGTGTTTCTAATATGACAGTAGCACATAGGTTTAATTGTAGTTTTATAACTTTTAATAACCTTATTATCTTTAAGAAATTTTCTTAGGTGTTCTTGATTATTTTTACCTATGACTCTAGAATTGGTTATCTGGGAGGTAGCAAGACTACCTGGATTTATACCCTGACTGCTGCTTGTTAGCCCTATAACTTGGGCAAGTTCCTTAAACTCTGTGCCTCAATTTTCTCATAAAAATTGTACCTATCTGACAGGGTTGTTGTAAGAATTAACTGAAATGATATAGAAAAGCTCTTAGGACAGTGCCAGGAGCATAATAAACGCTGTCTAAATGTTTACTATTATTGAGAATCCTGAAACAAAATTATAGATGATAGAATATGAGGATGACAAGTAGAGGAATTAAGACCAAGGGATTTATTTTGTTAAGGGGATGACATCAATTTTGAAAAGCTTAAGGAATTGACAGAGAAAAAATAAATAAGCATGGGTCTTAATAAGGATATGCTGCCTGCAAGAGACTCAATTCAGATAAAAGACAAAAATAGGTTGAAAGTGAAAATATGGAAAATGATATCTCGTGTAAATAATAGCCAAAAGAACTCTCTTGGGTCCTCGCTTCCAAAATGACCAAGAAAAGAAGGAACAATTGTCATGCCAAAAAGGGCCATGGCCATGTGCAAGCCTATTGTCTGTACTGCCTGCACCCGATTTGTGCCCAAGGACAAGGCAAGACCATTAAGGATTTTGTCATTTGAAACATATAGAGGCCACAGCCATCAGGAATATTTCTGAAGCAAGTGTCTTTGACACCCATGTGCTTCCCAAGCTCTGTATGAAACTATATTATTGTGAGAGTTGTGCCATTAACAGCAAAGTAGTCAGTAATCACTCTCCTGAAGCCTGGAGGCACCTAACACCCCACATCAATTTAGACTTGTGGGTGCTGTCCCACGGCCTCCACCAAAGGAACTAAATCCTTAAGGGCTGAAAAATATATTCTCTGGGAAAAAATAAAATGGAAATTATACTTAAAAAAAAATAGTAACCCAAAAGAGAGCTGGTGGCTCTACTAATTTCAGATGAAATAGACTAAGTCAAAGCTTTTATAATAAAGAAAAACATTATATGTTAATAAAAGAGTCAATTAAGAAGAACCAAAAATTATAAACCAAGTATGCAACCAATTATAAACAAGCTATATGCATCAAACAAAAGAGACCTCAAATGTATAAAGCATACAATGACAGAATTGAAGGAAAAATAGACAACTCCCTAATAATAGTTGAGACTTCAATACCCACTTTCAATATGGATAGAACATCTAGATAAAAAATTAATAAGGAAATCGAGAACTTAAACATCACTATAAATCTATTAGGTTTAACAGACTCACCCAATAATAGAACATTTCACGTAACTGCAGTAGAATATACATTCTTCTCTAGTATTCACAGAACATTTTCTAGGATAGACCGTATTTTAGGCCACAAAACAAGTCTCAAGAAGTTTTAAAAGACTGAAATCATACAAAATATCTTCACTACACAATGGAATAAAGCTAGAAATAGAAGAAGGAAGACTGGAAAATTCACAAATATGTGGAAATTAAATAATGCACTCTTAATAACTTGTGGGAGACAACACAATGTTTATTTTCACCACTTCTATTTAACAGCAGTAGAAGTTCTAGCCAGAGTAATTAGGCAAGGAAAAAAAAAAAAGGCATTCAGATTTGAAAGGAAGAAATAAAATTACCTCTGTTCTCAGATGACTTAATCTTATATGTAGAAACCCTAAAGTATCCACAGAAAGTCTGTTAGAGCTAATAAACAAAGTTGCAAAATACAAAATCAACACTCAAAGATCAGTTGTATTTCTATATACTGACAATGAACAAACCAAAAAGAAAATCAACAATTCCATTTACAATAGCATTGAAAAGAATAAGATACTTAGGAAAAAAATTAACTGAGGAAACACAAGACTTACATACTGAAAACTACAAAACACTGCTGAAGGAAATTAAAGAAGACCTAAATAAATGGAAAGACATCCATGTTCATGAATTGCAAGACTTAATAATGCTAAAATGACAATACTCCCCAAATTGATCTTGACATTCAATGCAATACCTATCCCATTAGGTTTCTTTGCAGAAATTGATAATATAATCTTAAAATTCATATAGAAATCCAAGAAACTACAGATAACCAAAGCAGTCTTCAAAAAGAACGAAGTTGGAGGACCAACACTTTCTAGTTTTAAAACTTGCTACAAAGCTACAGTAATCAAAACAGTGTATTACTGGTATATGGGAACACATATAGAATAATGGAATAGAATTGAGAACTCAGAAATAAACCTCAAATATAGTCAATTGAGTTTTGACAAGGGTGTCAAGAACATTCAATAGGAAAAGAATAGTCTTTTCAACAAAAGGTGCTGGATAGCCATATGCAAAAGAATAAAATTGGAACATTACCTTATGCCATATACAAAATTAACTCAAAATAGACCAAAGACCTACATTTAAGAGCTAAAATTATAAAACATATGGAGGAAAACATAGGAGAATTTGGATTTGGCAATAGTTTCATAAATATTCTATCGTAAGCACAAGCAATAAAAGAAAAATAGATAAACTGGACTTGATCAAAATTAAAACTTTAAGATGTCAAAGGATACTATCAAGAGAGTGAAAAGGCAACTCACAGCATGGGAGAAAATATTTACAAATCATACATCTAATAAGAGTTTAGTATCCAGTATACATAAAGAACACCTGCAGTGAGCATCTGTATAGAGGGGTGGGAGAGTGGAGATGAAGACAAGTTCCATGCTGTGGGGCATTTTTTTTTTTTTTCAGAGGGTAAGGGACGAAAGGGATCTCTACTTTCTCTCGCAGGAAACTCTGCGCTGGGTATCAGGAGTCTTGAGTAATGACCAGTGTAGTTTTCTCATGGAAGGCTTACTTATCTGGGTGTTTTGGGTTCCTGCAAATGTTCTTGAATTAGATAGCAGTGATGATTGTACAACCTTGTAAATATACTAAAACCACTGAGCTTTAATGCTATGTGAACTATATCTCAATTTTTAAGAAAGTGTATATATAGTATTCTTATTTTTAAAATTTGTTCTATGTTTATAGTTATGGTCATATGATAAAGGGGGACACTTATATACATAAGTTTGTGGGGCAGAATAATAATTTATTTCCATTTTTAATCAGTATTTTCGGAGTATTTTCTATTTTTAGCTTTTTAGTCTGCCTTCGATATACTATATGGTAGTTTGCTTTCTATTTCATTAACTTCTGCACTTATCCTGAATTGTAGAGATAATTTGACCTTTGGATGATGTTATCTTCCTTCAGAGAGACATTGCTTTTTCTTATAGTAGGCAGTTAGGGTAAAGAAAAATCATCTTAAAAAAAAAAAGATTTCCCCTGGTTTTATTAAGGTGTAATTGACAAAAACAATTGTAATATATTTAAAGTGTACAAAGTGATGACTACACACACACACACACACACACACACACACACACACTTTGTGAAATGATTCCCACAATCATGTTAACATGTTCATCACCTCAGTTACTCTTTTTTGTATATGTGAAAACAAGATCTACTGTCTTCGCAAATTTCATGTATACAATGTATTATTTATTATTAACTATAATTACCATGCTATGCATCATTAGATCCTCAGAACTGATTCATCTTATGACTGAAAGTTTATAACATTTGACCAACTTCTTCCATTTCACTTACCCCTCAAGAGCCTGACAACTACCATTCTACTCTCTGTTTCTATGAGTTTGACTTTTTTCTTTTTAGATTCCTCATGTAATTGGTATCATACGGGATTTGTCTTTCTCTGTCTGGCATATTTCACTTAGCATAATGCCCTCGAGATAGATTGATGTTGTCACAAACGGTAGGATTTTCTTCTTTTTTATGGCTAAATGTTATTCCATTATATACACACACATATACATGCACATATATATGTATGTATTTATATTCACATTTTCTTTATTCATGATCTGTCATTTGACACTTAGGTTGTTTTTTGGCTATTGTGAATAATCCTACAATAAACATGAGAGTACAGATATTTCTTCAAGATATGACTTTATTTTCTTTGGATATATATACCCAGAAGTGGGATTACTGGATCATATGGTAGTTCTATTTTTAATTTTTTGAGGAACTTCCATACTGTTTTCCATAATGACTGTACCAATTTACATTGCCACCATAAGTGTACAAACATTCTCTTTACTCCACATCCTCACCATTATTTGTTATTTCTTGTCTTTTTGATAATCGACATCCTAAGACATGGGAAGTACTATCTCATTGTGGTTTTGATTTGCATTTCCTTAATAGCGATGTTAGAATCTTTCAGTACGCATCTTAGCCATTTGTATGTCTTCCTTGGGAAAATATGTCTATTCAGGTCCTTTGCCCATTTCTAAAATTGGTTTTGATTTTTTGTTTTCTGTTTTTTGCTTGTTTTCTTTTGCTATTGAGTTGTATAAATTCCTTATATGTTTTTGGATATTAACTCCTTATTAGATTTGTAATGTGCAAGTATTTTCTCCTATTCTGTACATTGTCTTTTTCATCTTCTTGATTGTTTCCTTTGCTGTGAAGGAATCTTTAGTTTGATTCAGTCCCATTTGTTCATTTTTACTTTTGTTGCCTGTGCTTTCGGTGTCAAATCCAAAAAATCATTGCCAAGACCAATGTCAAGGAGCTTTTCCCCTATGATTTTTTTCTAGGAGTTTTATAGTTTCAGGTCTTATGTTTAAATATTTAATCCATTTATTTTCTTGTATAGAGCTTTCTTTCATTCTGGCAACTTTAATCCAATATGGTGTAAGAAAAGAATCCAATTTTATTCTTTCCAGGTGGATATCCTGTTTTCCCAACACCATTTATTGAAGGGATTTTCCCTGTTGAGTATTCCTGGCACCTTTCTCGAAAATTAGTTGACTATATATATATGCGTGGATTTATAATTTTGTGTCCTCTATTCTTTTCCATTGATCTATATGTCTGTTTTTATGCCAATACCATACTCCAGCTTTGTAATATAGTTTGAAATCAGAAAGTGTGATGCCTCCAGCTTTGCTCTTCTTGCTCAAGATTGCTTTATCTATTCAGAATCTTTTGTGGTTCCATATGAATTTTAGGATTGTTTTTCTATTTCTGTTAAAAAATGCCATTGGAATTTTGATAAGAATTGCATTGAATCTGTAGATAGCTTTGGATAATGTGGACATCTCAACAATATTAATTCTTCCCATCCATAACACAGAATATCTTTCCATTTACTGGTGTCTTCTTCCATTTCTTTTATCAATGTTTTATAGTTTTCAGTGTACAAATCTTTTACCTACAAGGTTACATATATTCTAAATTATTGTATTATTTTTTATGCTATCGTAAAAGGGATTCTTTTCTTAATTTCTTTTTCAGAGCCCACCTAGTATTCCTAGTAGGTCTGTCTCTTACTTCAACAGTGTTTGAACAGAAAAGACCAGGCGACTTCCCATCTTCCAGTCTCCTCTCCAGTTGCAACCTCTAGGACCATCTTCTCAGCTATTCTGGGCCCCTGGGACCAGACAACACTGCATTTGTGGTTAGACCCTTATTGCTGACTTCCTACGAGTTTCCAGATTTATCAGAGTTATTCCATCAAGATGAAGGTCACTGTCAACTGACTTGGTCAACCTGCATCTGCCAGCCTCCAAGGCCTATCCCTCTTTTGACTTCTATTTCTAGAACAATGGTGTGACTCTGGAGGGTGTAGGCCACTTCTATGAGAGGTGAAAGGACATTGAGAATCTCTTGAAGATACAAAACCAGTCCAGCTGCCATCTTCCAGGACTTGCAGAAGATGTCTGAAAATGAAGGGGGTAAAACCCTCCATGCTATAGAAGCCTCCATGTATGGCTCTGCAGAAGAACCTGAACCAGGGCCTTTTGGATCTGCATGCCCTGGATTCTGCCCACACAGACCCCATCTCTGTGAGTTGCTGGAGAGCCACTTTCTAGATGAGGAGGTGAAAAATCATCAAGAATATGGCAGCTGTCTGACTAACCTGTGTAGGCTGGCCAGCCCTCAGGCTGGGCCGGGTGAGTATCTCTTCCAAAGGCTCATTCTCAAGTATGATAGAAATCTTCAGAAACCAGCAGCCTTTGAGGGGTCCCTCTGCATCTCCATGATGTCAAGGCCTCTGCCCGAGACTCTCTCTGCAGCCAGTAGGCAGCTTTTTAACCATCCTGGAGCTCTCTCTAAAACGTTGACCAAATAGTAACAATAAAGCTTTTGCAGCCTGGGGTGGGGTAGGGTGGGGAGTGGGGGTGGGGTGGGTGGGGAGGGAATCTTTTTAGGATAGTTCATTATTAGTGTATCGATATGGAACTGTTTTTTGAGTGTTGATTTTATATCCTGCAACTTTACTGAATTTTCTTATCAATTCTAACAGTCTTTTTTTGGTGGAGTCTTTAGGGTTTCCTATAATCTAAAATCATGTCATCTGAAAACAGAGACAATTTTAAGGGTAGGGGAAGATCATCTTAATTCAATGATTTCAGGACCATTTTACCTGCTTAAAAATCACTGAAGACTCAAAAAGCTATTGTTTTTATGGGTATATCTATCAGTATTTTTCATATTGTAAGATTAAAACTGAGAAATTTTAAAAATATTTATTTATGAATACATTTTATAATAACACTAACAAACCTACTACTATATGTCAATTCATTTTTATGAAAAATATGTGAAACAATCTCACTGTTTTCACAAATGTGAAAACAGTGAGATTGTTTAACATTATGTAAATTTCTATGTCTGCCTTAAAAAGAGGTCACTGTTTTCTCATATCTGCTTCTTAATTCAAGCAGCTGCCAATGTCATTTTGGTTCGAGTATATGAAGAACCTCCAGCCTCACACAGATATGCAATTGGAAAAGGCAGGAGTAGATTAACAACTTCTTCAGATATTTGTGAATATAATATTCTTTATTGATATACACTAAATTAGACAAGTGGTAGTTTTTTAAAGATTGGTTGTAATGTGGAATCTGAAACCAAGTCAATGACCTATTCATATGCTGTTAAGTTCAAATCTATTGGTCTATTTTACACTTTGAATGAATCTCTTACCTATGCATGATTTTTTTAACATCACGCATTGGTCATTTGGAAAATGTTAGTTCACTGAATTATGTAGATCTTCCAAATGTTAACACACTTCATTATATAATACCAAAAATAATATTTGGTAACATTGCCTCTGATCTTATTGGGAATGTGTTAAATTAATGGGAAGCTGGCAAGCTCAAATTTAAATTTTTTTTGGTAACAAATAGTGTTAGTCGTTTTCATCAAAGTGACAGGATTACTTTGTGCATTTTGGAGAAAATGTCGCCAACTACCCATATCTGGATACTAAAGTTGTCTCTCAGTCATTCTTTCAAGTAAAAATGATGTTCCATGAAAGAAGAGGCTAGTTCAGCTCACAACTCAAACAATTGGATAGGTGATTTTCCTCAGAACAACCACTGTATTTCCATAAGGAGCTTTAGGCATACTTCATATTTTATTGCACAAAATATTCAAAAGGCATGTACTCAAGAGTTCAAAATCAATAAAATTTATGATTTTTCCTGCTTAATCCAGGACGATCTCGAGTGATACTGGCTTTTTCCTTCTGTTCAGCAAAAGAAATTGTCAAGATGGTAAAGAGACAACCATCTCAATGGGAAAATATATTTGCAAGCAATGCCTCCAATAAGGGCCTAATATCCAAAACATACAAAGAACTCATATGACTCAATAACAACTACAAAAAAACAAAAGATCCAATCAAAAAATGGGCAGAGGACCTGAACAGACACTTCTCCCTACAGGACATACAAATGGCCTACAAACATATGAAAAGATGCTCAACATCGCTAGCTATTAGGGAAATGCAAATCAAAACCACAATGAGATACCATTCTCACACCTGTTAGAATAACTATAATCAACAGGACAAGTAATAGCAAATGTTGGAGAGGATGCAGAAAAAAAGGAACCCTTATACACTACTGGTGGGACTGCAAATTCGTACAGCCACTATGGAAAACAGTGTGGAGGTTCCTCAAAAAACTAAGAATTGATCTACCACATGATCCAGTGAGCCCACTACTGGGTATTTACCCCAAAGACTTGAAAACCCATATCCAAAAAGATACTTGCACACCGATGTTCATAGCCCCATTCCTCACAGTGGCCAAGACATGGAAGCAACTGAAGTGTCCTATGATAGACGATTGGCTAAAGAAACTCTGGCACATATATACAATGGAATATTACTCAGCCATAAGAAGAGATGAAATACTGTCATTTGCGACAACATAGATAGACCTCGAGATAATCATGCTAAGCGAAATAAGCCAGACTGAAAAGTAAAAATTCACATGATGTCACTTATCTGTGGGATATAAGCCTAAAAGCAACAAATGAACAGGATAAACAGACTCAGGGACATGGACAATGGACTAGTGGTTACCCGAAGGTAGGGGGTGGGAGAGGAGGGGAGAGGTAGATGGGGTAAAGGGAGTCAAATATAGGGGATTTGGGGGAGGGTGAAATGAGTAAAGGGGATTAAATATATGGTAGCTGGAGGAAACTGGACTTTGGATGATAATCACACAATAGAATATATAGATGTCAAATGATAATGTATGCCTGAAAATTATATAATTGTATTGACTAATGTTACTGCAATAAACTTAGTAAAAAAAAATGAATTAAAGAAGAAACTGGCTTTTTTTCTCTTTCTTTCCCCCACCTTTTTTTTTTAACTTGAGTGTATGGGTGTGTAGTGGTGAAGAAAACAATGATTACTAATGTGGTTTGATGCCATTACTTAGATTCACACCAAGAGGCCAGCAGCTGAATCTTCCATTTATTTTTACACCATCAGTACAGATGTTAATATGTTTAAAAAAATCAAATTATATCTCAGTATTATCATAAAAATAGGTTTTTACCTCCTTGACCTCCTAAAAACAACTCAGGGGTCTGTCTGAAAACTACACTGTGAGAACCATTCCCTTAACCCAACCAGGGCTTGAACTGATTTGATTAGATGTTAAATAGTCTTTGTGAAGATTGGTATAGTTCATGTTTACCCTTATTCCTAAAGTATAGTCCCTTGGGGGACCTCATTTAATGCCTGGGCTGTTTTTCAGTGTGCCTTCTTCTTGGTGGGCCTTAAACTCCAATTTTTATTTTCCCAGTGCTAGAATTCTTCTGAAAGATGTGCTGAGCTTCCCTTTCCCCCAGCAGTTTTTTTTTTTTTTTTGAATTGGCAAATGTCTCGTTGATGCAAACAACAGCAAATATTAGGCTCATTTCTCTGGGCTTCACTTTACTCTGGGATCTTGACATACATGGCAGATTTATTGAAAAAAAAATGGCTGAGAGTTTTCATCTGCAACTTTTACGATGTATTTTGCTGCTCCTCCTAATAAAGGTAGTGTCTATTTCCCCATCTCTTGAACCTTGGATATCTTATAGCTTGCTTCAGCCAGTAGAAGACAACAGAAGCATTTCTGGAGCTAGGCTTCAGGGATCTTGCATGCTTCAATTCTGTCTCAGACCTTTGTCTTGGGAATTGCCATGAGAACGAACCCAAGCTACTCTGTTAGAATATGCAAGACTACATGAAGCATAGAGGTGTTGTCTCATCTGGGCCCATCTTAGATCAGCCAACTCGCCTGCTGACACATCAGCTGAGCCTGGCTCGGATCAGGAGAACTGTCCATTATTGACCCATGGACTCATGAGCCACAATAAAATCTTAATATTGTTTTAAGCAACTAAGTTTTGGGGTGATTTTGAAACCTGACACTAACCAAGTTTTTTAAAGTATAATGCACAAAACAGCAGGAAGCTGTTCTCAGGTCCCTCCAAAGAACTAGCCATAACTGGGTATTATTGGCTGAAAGCAGTCTAGCCAACCTGAGTCTGTGCAGTTAGCAATTGAGTGTCCCCCATGGCAGGGATCCCCAACCCCCGGTCCATGGACTGGTACTGGTCCTGACCTGTTAGGAACTGGGCCACACAGCAGGAGGTGAGCAATAGGCAAGAGAGCAAAGCTTTATCTGTATTTGCAGTCACTCCCCACTAATAGCATCACAGTCTCATCTCCATGTCAGATCATCAGGCATTAGATCCTCATAGGAGTGCAAACCCTACTGTGAATTGAGTATGCAAGGGATCTAGGTTGCACACTCCTTATGAGAGTCTAATGCCTGATGATCTGAGGTGGAGCTGAGGCAGTGATGCTGCCTCTGGGGCGCAACTGTGAATACGGATTAATATCAGCAGAGAGGTTTGACTGCACAGATACCATAATAAATCAATTGCTTGCAGACTCATCAAATCCCTATCAGTGAGTGGCATGTGACAAGCTACATCTGGTGGCAGGCTTTAAGTCAGAATCCAACACTTATTTTAGTCCAGGAATGATCTGCTCATTATTTTATTTACCACTTCCATCCATGCCTTCTTCCCGCACTGCACACTTGTCTCAGTAAGTTTTGGTAAGCCCACAAGCGAACCCTAGCCAAAATAAGTAAAAAACAAATTTCTTTGAAAAGGGGGAAACACCCAATGATGAGATAGCAGAAGACTCTAAGACTGCTAACAAAAAGAAAGCTGTGTTTAAAAGAAAACACAAAAAGTCTTACTTAAATTACAGGTTTACTGCAACAGGTTATTCACATTCTTTAAGCCCGCTTTGTATAATATGTGGTAACCGAGTATCCAGTGAAGCCATGAGATCTTCAAAATCTGCTTCACTACATGGAGACCAAGCACCCTGTATTAAAAGACAAGTCTTTTGTTGTTTTTCAAAAGAAAAAAATGTGAACATGAAGAATGGAAGCAATATTGAAGGCCACCTCTTTACCAAATGTGTCTGCGCTGAGAGCATCATTCTTAGCAGCTAACTGCATTGCTAAAGCTAAGAAGCCCTTTACTATTGAAGAGTTGATCTTGCCTGCTGCTAAGGACTTTTGTTGTGAATTCTAGGAGAGGCTACAGTTCAAAAGGTAGCACGTGTTCCTCTTTCGGCTAGTGCCATAACTAGACAAATTGATGAAATAGCAGAAGATATTGAGGCACGATTGTTAGGATTAATGAGTCACTGTAGTAGGCAATCCAGGTTGATGAATCTACCAATGTTGACAACAAGGCAACGATGCTTGTTTTTATGCTATATGTTTTTGAGAACCATGTACCTGAGGATATATTATGTGCATTTTTGTTGCCAAACAACACCACAGTTGCAGAAATATTCGAGTCTTTGGATGAGTATGCAACGGAAAACTGAATTGGTCATTTTGTGTTAGTACATGCACAGATGGAGCAGTTGCCATGACTGAAGGCTTTCTGGTTTCGCTACTCGGGTCACAAAGGTTGCTTCTGTATGTGAGTCTACGTACTATGCCATCCACAGAGAAATGCTGGCTATCTGAAAAATGTCACCTGAACTTAACAATATTTTTCAGGATGTGATTAAAATTATCAACCACATTAAATTGCATACTCCCCCCACCCCTTTTTTTAGGCTAGGCAACCCTTGGTTGACCTCACAGATTGTAAGGACCTTGTTAGCTCACAATCCCTTATTTTTATTTTTTACGCCTACAGCACCTGGTCTTCCTAGGTGGTCTCCCATCCAGGGACTAACCAGGCCTGATCCTGCTTAGCTTCTGAGATCACAGGGTGGCATGGCAATAAAGTGCACACCCTTAACTCACATCTGTCTGTTCACTGTTCATGCAGCTCTGTGAGGAGATGGACACAGAGCACACACATCTTCTCTTATACATAGAAGTGAGATGGCTTTCTAAAGGTAGATCACTGGTCAGAGGTTTTGAGTTACGAGAGTTGCTCCAGAGATTTCTTTTAGAAAAAACAGTCACCACTGGTAGCATCACAAAACTTGCTTACTTGTAGGACATATTCAACCTGCTTAACCAACTCAATCTGTCACTTAGAGGAATGACAACTGTGTTCAAATTGGAAGATAAAGTCAAACTGGGATTATCGGGGTGATGAGTGAACTTTGGGATTTTTGGCACATTTCAAACATTAGCAGAGATGTTGAAATAGACTGAGCCAGGGCCTTCTTTCTCCCAGCTGGTACACGATCACCTATCTCAGCTTCAAGAATTACTTCCTGACCACAAAAGACCTGCAAACTGGGAAGGAATGGATCTACGACCCATTTGTGAATAAGCCAGGTGAATTGATTTTGTCTGTGCTAGAAGAGGATCAACTACTTGAGATCGCAAATGACAGTGGCCTTAAAAGTATGTTTGAGATAACTTCAAATCACCGTATGTTCTGGATTAAGATCAAGGCAAAATATCCTGAGATTGCCACAAAAGCACTGAAAAGCCTGCTTCCATATCCAGCATCCTACCTTTGTGAAATAGGTTTTTCTGCAGTGACAGCAACCAAAACGAGATTCGGAGTAGACTGGACATAAGCAACACACTTCGGGTGTCACTGTCTCCTATCACCCCCAGATGGGACTGTCTAGTTGTAAAAAAACAAGCTTAGGGCTCTCATTCATTCTGCATTATAGTGAGCTGTGTAATTATTTCATTATGTATTACAGTGCAATAACAGAAATAAAGTGCATGATAAATGTAATGTGCTTGAATCATCCAGAAAACATCCTCCCCACCCCTTTCCATGGAAAAATTGTCTTCCATGAAACTGGTGCCAAAAAGGTTGGGGACTGCTGCTGCAAATCACACAATTACATGACCTTGGAATTGTTAATATTTGGCAGTGAAAATGCCCCTCTTCACTTTTCACTTTTTTTGGCAGTGAAAATGCCCCCCTTTCACTTTTCACTTTTTTTTGGTCAAGGTTCTTACTCTGATGCTTATTTTTTTCTCCAGATGATCTTTAAAATAATTTTGTCAAGTTTTCAAAAAATTCTATTGAGATTTTGATTGGAACCATTTTAAAACTCCAAATGAATTTGAAAGGTTGGTATTATAACAGTGTTAAAATCATAGCTTCTTTTTCAGGCATGTCGTGTGATTTAAATTTTTTCACATTAGCTTTTATTATCCCTTAGTAAAGTCTGTCTTGCTCTTCAGGGATATCATCTTCTCGTTTCCTTTCCTTATTTTTTTATTTCTTGGGAAATAGAGAGTGAGAAAACTAGATTTGAATCCCTACTGTGACCTGCCCATAAGATGGTTTTACAATGTTTTTTTTTTTCTTTCTACTCTTAAGTAATATTTTCATAGCTATGCTGAAATGGGGTATAGTCTTTATTTTATTTGAGGGAACTGAAATGGGAGAAGACAGGAAAATAACTTAGTATGAACTGTGGTTGAGAGGAGGTTCAGGATTTTACCGAAGTTGGTACCGTAAGTGTTGAAAATCTGTTAAACTCTGTTCCTGGGCCATTTTCAGGGCCCTTGTCAGGGGTCTCTGTCCTTACAAATATATCTGAACAAAGCTTCTCCGGACTTTGTAGCTCTGACTGGCCTCTGAGATCTATTCCCTTCCCCATCTAGCCAGTTAGTAGCATCAGCAGTGGTTGAGGCAAGATATCTGTTTCATTGTTTTCTCTGGAGTAGTAACTCTTAGCACTTTAGAACTATAGCTTTGTCCAATTTCTGTCCCTTTCATCTGTTTCTTCTCAATGGCAAATCGATTCTTAGTAAACAACACTTTGAGTGTTTTACCTTCTTTCAGGTCAAAGTCCTTAACTCTGTAAAAATGTTTATGCAATAATAGAAAAAAATCGAGATATAAAATGTTTAGATAATGTGAATAATTGCTCGTCATGTACCAAACACCAGTTGGGTAGAATGGTAAAGGGGCCATAGTCCATCCTCAAGGAATTTATGTAGTTGGGAAGGCTGACAAGCAAACAATTTCAACTTAATAGGGAAAATTATAAGATTATATTTATGTATTCTAAGATATCTAAGTACATACATATGTATACAGAAAAGAATAAAAACAGAAATGCTTCATTTTATTTTTTTAAATTAATTATTTTTATGGTGACATTAGTTAACAAAATTGGATAAGTTTTAGCTGTACATTTTAACAGTAAGGCATATTTATATTTATATTGTGTATTCACCTCCCATAGTTAGATTTCTTTCTGTCACCACATAGTTGACCCCTTTTACCCTGTCTACCTCCCCCTCCTCCCTACCTTCTGGTAACCACGAGTCCATTGTCCACATCCATAGTGAAATGCTCCATTTTAACAGTCTTTAGCTGGCCTTTAAAACTTTTTGGTCTTTTCCAAGTTTACACTAATGATAATGTATAACTTGAACAATGGAAAAAAATTTAAAGTTAAACATATATGGGGCTCCCACTGGCCAAATGTGGGACAATTTGAGCATTAATATAGGTAATGGTAGGCACAGATTATAACACATCAAATACAATGACACCAATTTTTTTAAAGAGGAGAGGGTGAGAAGGACAAAGTCTTTACAGAAGAATACCAACTTGTAAATATAGAAGGAATAATAAACTGAAAAAATCCGTATTTATAACCACCATAATGATCACCAATAAATGATTCAGGCAAGAGTAATTGATGGATGCTAAAACCACTGGGCGAAAGATTGCTAGAACAAGATATTTCTGCAGTATCAAAGGATGGTTCTATAAATTGCTGATTGCAAAGATGAAAAGGAACTCTTATACTATAAAAATCAAGTGGACACTATTTTAACTAACAGACCAAACTTATCACATGCCTCCTGGTGTGGTACACTGAGAAGGACACACCATCATCTATACAGTACTTCTGCTACAATGGTTTGTATGATCCTAACTGCAAAAAACGATCTAACAAGTCCATATTGAGAAACATTCTGTGAAACAACTGACCTAGACTCTTGAAAAATATAAAAGTCATGAAATTTTGTTCTTTTTTAAATGGGAAACTGCTTTATCTTTACTTAGGTCTTAGGAAGAAAACTAATTTTGATCACATATTACCTTTTTAAAAAAATCTAGTTTTACATAGATTTTTTACAAATGGTGCTCGCTTTGGCAGCACATAAACTTAAATTAAAACCAAATGATGAAATAATTTCTTCTGTAAAAATTGGACAAATTTTATCAAAAATATGATATACAATGTAATTCAAATTATATAAAGACTTCCTGGGATTATAACATTCCAAATGTATGACAGTTACAACTCCATCCTAACAGATGAGAAAGTATTTGTTCTCATGTTTTTTTGGTTCAAAGAGAAGAACTGAATCAGTAAGGGAAAATTAAGTACATAATCTATTCAACACTAATTTAGATTGTTATTGTTAGTAGAAAAATTCATGTTGAATAGTACTACTACAACAAAGTATAATAAAATAATATTTTTAATGATCATATCACAGTATCAGATAAACTTTTCATAAGAGAAAAATATGGAGGAACAACAAAAAAAATGAAACAGCTACCACAAACAAAAAATACTGTCTCTCTCGCAACTGTATTTGAGGGAGTAAAAACATAATATCAGTGGTTTGATAATGCCAATATGAAAGGAAGTTGAGTATTGTGTTTTATTTCTTACTTTATACAACTCTTTCTCTTTACAAAAACAGTTATAGTCATGCCCATAAAAGTGTAACCCACAGTATCTGAAAGCAAACATTCTTTGTAATTATTTAAAAGTGACTTTAAAAAAGTACAACTCAAAAATTTGTGCTCTATGAGCAGTCTTGCACAGTGCCTTATAACAATAGGTTACTTTTAAAACAAAGACTAAGTGGGAGAAATGAACCACTGATTTAACAAACATCATTTTATAGTTGTTTTTTGCTTCTTTTTTTGTTTTGGGATCCTCTACTTCATCAGGTGCTCTGTAACTTGGAGTTTTTCAGCAGATTCTTTTTTCTCTGACTGTGAATTACTTTAAGAGTCATCTGGACTTTGAGGATCAAATGAATCATTATCATCATCATCACCATCATCTCCAAACACATCACTTACTCTGTCATGATCTTCTACCTCATTGAAGCTAGGTTTACAAGGTCATCGATATCTTCCTGATAATTACTATCTATACTTGCTGATATTGAGACTCCAGTTGTTTATTAATTTTTTTTTGTCTTCTTCCCCTAATCCTCTGCCTTCCAATTGCTAGATTCAAGGTCTAGGAGAAGCTGAATGTTTCACCTCTGTGTGGATGGAACTCCCTGGCAGAATTCATCATTTTGGGAACCCTGTCTAGAAATGCTGAACCCACTCTCCATTCTCTCCATTCTGCCATCAGTCACCAGACCACTTCAGAACGCTGCATGATAGATCTCAAAATGGGATTATAAGAGAGTAAAGAATTATGATAACTACATGCAATGCATAATCTTTAATTGGATTCTAGATTTTTAAAAAGCTCTAAAAGACATCCTTGGAAAAATTTGAGACATTTAAATGTGGAGTATATATTAACAAATACATTTCTTGAGTGTGAGAATTATATTGTGGTTATGTAGAAGAATATCCTTGTTTTTAGGACAACACAGGCCGAAATATATAGGGGTAAAGTTTCACAATGTCGGCAACTGACTTACAAAATTATAACAACAAATAATGTATACTTATACAATGATATTAGGAAAATGCAGTAAAATATTAACATTCAAGAGACGAAGAGTATTCTTATAACTTTTTTCTAGGTTTGAAAATTTACAAAATAAAATGATAGGAAAGTTAACTTCATCTAGGTGATGGTTACAGGGGTATAAACATACTTTAAACAAATCATTGAGTTGTACACTTAAAATTTGTGCTTTTTTTTGTATTTTACTGTATGTATATTATGCTTTAAAAATAAGTTAGAGAAAAAAACTTAAAGGCTGTCTTTTAGGTAAAGTAGGAATTCTTTGGCCTGGGATGGTCTTGGAGAAGCTCATTTTCCTGGTTCTTTGATTTACCTCCATGAAAGCCAAGGGCCTGATACACCGTGGGCTCTGGCTCAGTAGATACTTGTTGAATTATGAAGTTTAGCCACAAATTGCCCACTTTTATCTCACCTCCATCTCTTTCCTTCCCTGACCACCTTCTCACTCTAAAAGATCTTTGCTTTCAACTTTGGAGCACTTAAAATTCTTTCAGCAATTCTCTGGAAAGTTCTCTGAAAGCGATTATCTAAAATTTCTGAATTCTTATCTAAATCTATTGAGTTCCGACAACGAACCTGAGTCTGGTAAGAAACTGGGGCTCATGGAGATTACCCGAGGTCACACTCTTAGGATGTAGAGGGCCCCCGACTAGAATTTAAGGTTTACTCCGGGCCAGGTACTTTACCTATTTCGCCTATTTTGTTTTAACTGTCCCCAACAGTCGCACCACAAGCTAAATGTTCAAATTGTGCTTTTTGAGGACTGCATTAATTTCTTACAGAAAATACTGTGTTCTCCTACTAGACCTTTCCTAGACTGTGAACAACTCGGGAACAATGATTGGTACCAGGAGGCACTCACTAAAAAATGGTTTGTTGAAGGGCGTCAGTTAAGAAAGGAACACACAAAACAAGCCACTGAAGGGCGCTCTCTCGCTCAAGCGCCAACGCGATGCTTGGAGATAGATTTGCCTCTCCGCGACGCGGAGGCGCAGACAGAGAGACACCGCCCCCCCCCCCTAAGGCGCCTGCGCAAAGTCCGCTGGCACCGCCCCATCTTATGGCTGCGTCAGCTTCGGTTCAGGTAGGGGAAGGTGTGTTGGGGAGGGGCTTCTCCTGAGGGCGGGTCTGGAGGGGAAGTCTCAGGTTCTGGGTCTTTGGTGGAACCTCAACAAAGGTTGCGCTCATTTCTGATACAACCCGAAGCTGTTCCTGCAGCTGCTCCTTCCGGAGTGAGGGGCAGTTCTTGAGTCTGGGGACCAAGGCGCTGCCCGTGACCAGCCCATGCCTGCTCGTTTCTGTCACTTTTCAGTCCTATGTCTTCGCACCAATCAAGCGCCTGCGCTCGGGCTCCGATCCGTTCCAAGCCCGAAGCTGGTGTTCTGGGTAGCTTGAGGACACGGAGTTGGGCAGATTCCGAGAACCCGCAGCCTCTCTCCCTCCTCTCCCTTCTCGCCGCCGGGCCCCACGAAGTCTGGCTGAGCCACTCGGCGCCGGAAGCGGGGCCTCCAGGAGACTACGTGTGGTCTTCTGCTTGGCTTGCCTAGGCCTTCTGCTCCATTTGTTTTCCTAGCCGAGCGGAAAAGCCGAGTAACATGTTGCCCGGGCACTGAGAAGCAGGGCAGTTCGGCACTGACCCCTGAAGTATGTGGGTATGTCTTCCCGCTCACAGGTAGTGCAGTCACCCACCCTGCAGCCCGCAGCCAGCCAGATGGAAGCCCGCACTGATGTCACAGGGTAAAAGGAACCGAAGGCAACTGAGTGACCCTAGCACAACCCTGCCCTTAGTGGGGCTTTTGGTGTGACACTATGGGTCCTAAACTGGGAAGTTCCCCCTTTCTTACAATTTTGGAACTATCAGTAAAAATGTACACCCCAGTGGGTACAAAGCATTGAGAGTTACAGGGCTTGAGGTCAGCTTTACAAGACTTGGAAGTGGGGTTTTTGAGGATATGTGCAGAAACTAACCCAGCACTAGTGCAGTGCCTGGCAACCAGTAAACCCTCAATAAACCTTCCCTGAATGAATTAGAAGGTAGTGACTGAGAGAGCAGGGCTAGAGAGGCAGCTCTATTCATCCCACCCTTGCCTACCCTGGGCTCCTGCAGCCAAAGGAATTAGGTTTAGCCTTTAATCACAGCTGATTTCACAGGCAGGCAAGGAAGAATAAGGAAAGGCAGAAATCCTGGGACACAAGATGTTGGCCTGGCTCACAGACACTGCCTCCCTCTGGGACCCTCTCCAGCCCCCACAGCTCTGCCATCAATAATCTGTTTTCTTGTCGCCCTCAGGACACTGGGTTCCCTAGGAGCTGCCCCAGGCTTAATGATTGTCCAGAAGGTGGCTATAAAGGGAGCCTGAGAGGCTGGTGGAGGAGGGAGCAGAAAAAGCCTAACTCAGCAGATCTAGGCACTGAGAGAGCCACAAGCAGGAGCTGTGGTCAGAGGCTCCGTGTCCTGGCCAGTAGGGCCTGCTGGCTTCCACCATGGCGGCCCGAGGCTATGGCTATTATCGTATTGTGATCTTCTCGGCCATGTTCGGAGGCTACAGCTTGTATTACTTCAACCGCAAGACCTTCTCCTTTGTCATGCCGTCTTTGGTGGAGGAGATCCCCCTGGACAAGGATGACTTGGGTAAGCTGTGGAAGAGCAGGGTGGTGGGCCCAGGGGCATAGGACCAGCAGGATAAGATGGGTTTTTGTGGCAGTGTGGTGTGTACAGGCATGTCATGTGTGTGGAGTGTCTGCACAGCAGAGGCTAGGGTACAGTCTCCATGTGCCAGATGAAGAGTCTCTGTGATCCATGTACATGGTTGTGGGTGAAGGATTCTGGAGTATGATCCATGTATATCTGAGGAGGGTTGCTAATCCGATGTGTGTGTGTGTGCCTGTGACACACATGTAACCCCAGAGGCACTGTTTATGCTGAGTGTATTCTGAGTGGTTTCCACATCTATGTGGGTACATGCTAAGATCTCAGGGTGCATGCTGGCCCCTGACATTGCGAGTGCTGGGGACTGGGGAGTTGGCACAATGACTTCATATGGCCTAGCAGGAGGAATAAGATCCCTGACTCCAAATCTAAGCCCTTTGTCCCATGTTCAAAGGTGGGGCAACAGAACTGCCAGAGGCTCGGGGTTGGCATCCAGCGTGAGGGGGAAATCAGGCATATGTAAATCCCTGCCTCCTTCTTGCCCCCTGACAGCTGTGGCTGGAACTCTCCAAGAGGCTAAAAAGTCATGGGTCAACCTGGGGCTAATGCTGATGGTGAGGCAGGAGGAGTAGTAGGGCTCCATGAATGAGTATCTTTGGATTCCAGTACAGTCTCCTCCTATTCTTCATGAAAAGCTGTCTCACCCTGCTGGGCACCTCTACCTATCTGACCTCAGCTTCCTTCACCCCTTCTGTGGTTTTACCCTGGCCCCTAACCCCATCCCCCCTGGCCCCTAACAGGTGTCCTGTTCTTTGCTCCTCTCCCCTGCAGGGCTCATCACTAGCAGCCAGTCTGCAGCCTATGCCATCAGCAAGTTTGTGAGCGGAGTACTTTCTGACCAGATGAGTGCTCGCTGGCTCTTCTCTTCTGGGCTGCTCCTGGTTGGCCTGGTCAATGTAGTATTTTCCTGGAGCTCCACAGTGCCTGTCTTCGCTGCTCTCTGGTTCCTCAATGGCCTGGCACAGGGACTGGGCTGGCCTCCTTGTGGGAAGGTCCTGCGGAAGGTGAGTGTCTGCTCCCAAGAAGCCTTTTTAGAGTGGCCTAGACCAGCAGTCCCCAACCTTTTTGGCACCAGGGACTGGTGCTCCTATGAGAATCTAATGCCTGATGATCTGAGGTGGAGCTGAGGCGGGGATGCTAGTACTGGGGAGCGACTGCAAATAAAGATGAAGCTTCGCTGGGTCACCTACCACTCACCTCCTGCTGTGTGGCCTGTATCCTAACAGGCCATGGACCAGTACCTATCTGTGGCCTGGGGGTTGGGGACCCCTTGCCTAGAGGATACCTGAAGAGCATGTGAAACCACTGGCATCTCCACTCCCAACCCAGAGCAGGTTCCTCAGGAGTCCCAGTCCATCTCCTATTGCTTGTCAAGATATTTTAGGAGCCTGAACACAGTGGGATCAGGTGGCAAATGAGGGAAATGGCCTTGCCAAGAAGTGCCCTCTCCTTCATCCTTGTAATGTGAGATTCTGGGTCTGCCCCCACTTGATCTCCTCCTTCAACATGAACCATAGGCTGGGCACCTACTCTGTCTCCCTCTCCCCCACAGTGGTTTGAGCCATCTCAGTTTGGCACTTGGTGGGCCATCCTGTCAACTAGCATGAACCTGGCTGGAGGGCTGGGCCCTATTCTGGCAACCATCCTGGCCCAGAGCTATAGCTGGCGCAGCACGCTGGCCCTATCTGGGGCACTGTGTGTGGTTGTTTCCTTCCTCTGTCTCCTGTTCATCTACAATGAACCTGCTGACGTCGGACTCCGAAACCTGGACTCTACCCCCTCCAATGGCAAGAAGGGTAAGCACTCACACAAGCTGACCACTTGGCAGCTTTCATCATTCATCTGGCAGATTTTCATTGAGGACTGGCTGTATGCCTGGCCCTGTCCTAGCCAATGGATGTAGGTGGTGATGGAAAGTGGGTTGGGAGTAGATAAAACTCAATCCCAAGAGACAGTACCAGACAAGTGGCAGAGCCAACAAATTCTGTGAGTCATATTATATTCTGGGCCTTCCTTACAACAGAGCCAGACTTCCCTATCCTCAGCATCCTATGCCTAAGTGGCTTGTGTGCCTTCCTCCATCCACTCTGGTCCTCAGTATCTTTTTCATTTGTTGAGGCTTACAATGGAGGGGAAAGGGCAGAGCAGTGGCTGAGGGACTACTTTCCTGCTGATCTCTGACTGTGTAGGTGGACTCTGCTCCTGGGGCTGGTTAATGAGTGGTGGGGGCTCAGTGGGGGTAGGGCAGCAGAAGCAGAACCTGAGGCCTGGCCTCTTCCCACCCCAGGCTCCTTGAAGGAGGAGAGTACCTTACAGGAGCTGCTTCTGTCTCCCTACCTGTGGATACTCTCCACTGGCTACCTTGTGGTGTTTGGAGTAAAGACCTGCTGTACTGACTGGGGCCAGTTCTTCCTTATCCAGGAGAAAGGACAGTCAGCCCTCGTGGGTAAGAGGAGTGCTGGGACAGGGGTGGGCATAGGGAGCAGGAATCAATGTAGGGGATGGGACATTCAGGCCCATTTCCTTTTATCCTCTTTCTTCTTTCCCTAAGGGTGGGTACTACTCAGGCAGCTGCGACCAGTCACCCTTGGGGACTCTGTACCTCTCTGGGTTTAAGCCAATCTGGGACAACCCCAATGTGTAACACCCACCTTTTCTTTCCCTCTTCCTACCACAACTCTCACTTCAGGTAGCTCCTACATGAGTGCCCTGGAGGTTGGGGGCCTTGTAGGCAGCATTGCAGCTGGTTACCTGTCAGACCGGGCCATGGCAAAGGTGAGTGGGCAGAAGGAACAGGAAGGAGGAAGATCTCTTTAAATCCTCCCACCACAACTGGGACAGGCACCAGAGAGGTGGGAGCCCTGGGGCACAGGGAGGTTGACATATGCTGGTTTAAGCTGGGTGAAGCGGGAACGAGTCCAGGCTACTCTGCTAGGGATGTGGAGACAAAGCTTTTGGGGAAAGGGTTTTAACTGAACAGGTTGGGAAGGGACAGGGTACAGCTTGCCAGCACATGTCCTGAGCCTGCCTCAAGTGGAGGAAGGGATACGGTGGAGTTTGGCCTCAGAACATAATGAGCAGGTCCCAGGGCCTCCCAGAGCTACCTGGGCCAAGAACTGTGGTGGGATTGCCAAAGACCTGTCAGCAGATACCTGCTGTGTCAGAGTCCAGGTTTGGGGGTTCTCTGCTGCTCTTAGGGCTTGACATTGCTGAACTATCTCCACAGGCAGGGCTCTCCATCCACGGGAACCCTCGCCATGGCCTGTTGCTGTTCATGATGGCTGGCATGACAGTGTCCATGTATCTCTTACGGGTAACCGTGACCAATGACTCCCACAAGGTAAATATGGAGGGCCTGGCCCAGGACAGGCACAAGGATCAGAAAGCAAGGACCACTGACTCAATCTCCTCCCTGGCCCAGGACTTTCTCTGCTTCTCAGATTTCCCTTTTCAATTGTTTGTACCTCAGTTCCTCTCCTTTGTACTTTGGTGCCTCTTGACTCTGGGCCTGGTTTTCTTCTCTTCCCTATGCTCCTCTAGGATCCTGCTTTCTGGACTCCAGCTCTTCACCCTCTTGCTGAGCTCACAGGCTTTAAGGAACATGAGGTGCCTTATCTTTATCTCTTTCTCTCTTGGTTTCTCTTACCTTTGTCCTACCCATTTTGCCTTGGCCTTTGCCAGTTCAGCTTGCATACATTGAGATAGCATCTAACTAACTTGGAGGGATGGCTTCTGTATCTCCTTTACTTACCCACAACAGGCCCCTGGGTTGCCTCAGTTTGGCATTCCTCCAGCTCTGCACTGTCAATTGTATTGGGAAGTATGATGAGGGAGGTCATTATATCCTTACTACAACTATTTGTTCCTGGGGGCCAAACATTCCTCTCTTCTCTGACAGGTGTAAGTAGGTGGGCTTCCTCACTCTAAATGCTACCCTACACTGCCATTGCAGCTCTGGATCCTGGTGTTGGGAGCTGTGTTTGGTTTCTCCTCTTATGGTCCCATTGCCTTGTTCGGAGTTATAGCCAATGAGAGTGCCCCTCCCAACTTGTGTGGCACCTCCCATGCCATTGTTGGACTCATGGCCAATGGTAAGTGGTATCCTCTAGAGTCTGTACCTCATCCCCACATAAGAGAGTTAGAGGCTGGGGCAGGCTCTAACCTCACAAATGACTTGGGCTTCCCCCTCCTCTGCGGCAGTGGGCGGCTTTCTGGCTGGGTTGCCCTTCAGCACCATTGCCAAGCACTACAACTGGAACACAGCTTTCTGGGTGGCTGAAGTGATCTGCGCAGCCAGTACAGCTGCCTTCTTCCTCCTACGAAACATCCGCACCAAGATGGGCCGAGTGCCCAAGAAGGCTGAGTGAAGACAGTGCAGGCTCCAGAGCATCCTTTTACCTGTGGCCTTTTGCCTGCACAGGGTGGAGAGAAGAGGGAGGGGGCTGCTTTGGTTAGCGCTGAACCTCTGACTTCCCTTTTCTGCACCTTTTCTCTAGCCTAGGTGGCACCGGAAGTTATCAGTGCTAATGAGGTCCCAGCTCTCCATCCTATGCTCATATTTAAAAGACAACCTTTGTTTTTAAGACTCCATTAGCTCCTATTTCCTGCCTTTAAACAGGACACCCCAGCAGTCGGGGAATCTCCTATACCTTTCTGAATTCCAGGGCCCTGCCCCTCCCCAATCCCACCTCATCCTCACCTGAAGTGAGGCTCCTCCTACAGCTACAGGGCACCAAAGGCCACTGCCTTCTGTCCTAGGGCTTCTTAGCAGGGGGCAACTGCTACTGCCAATATCTCAGGCTCCAGGGGAAGGGATGAGGCCATCACTCTCACCATTACCCAGGGTACAATAGCAGGGTATGGGTGGGAGTGTAGTAAGACTTGTTATAAAAGATTAAAACTAGATTTGATACTCAATGCTGTCAGTGAATTATTTTTTTCAAGAGATAATATGAGGCAGAGATAACTTTCTTTGGAAAATACTTTTTTAGTGCCTGTTCTTTCCACCCCAAAAATGAGGGACTTCCATTTCCCTGGAATGAGAAAGCTGACATGGACTAATTTAAGTTCACATCTCTTCTGCCTTCAACTTAACACTGTATAATTCAATGATCATTTCAGAGATCAAGTTTTTGGGTGTCAGGAAGATTAAATAACTTTATGGAGGGAAGCAGTATAATCTTGGCTGAGTGTAGTTGGAACGCCTAGGTTCAAACTCAGGCTGTAACTAGCTTTGACTCTTGGGGCACAGAATTACCTTGCTAAATCTCTTACCTATAACAGAATGTGCACCCTAAGGTTTGGGGTGAGGATTAAATACAATAAAGCAGTAAAGCATGGCTATAAACA
The DNA here is from genome assembly GCF_014176215.1 of Rousettus aegyptiacus. Taxonomy (NCBI): domain Eukaryota; kingdom Metazoa; phylum Chordata; class Mammalia; order Chiroptera; family Pteropodidae; genus Rousettus; species Rousettus aegyptiacus. The sequence goes on along the minus strand of NW_023416308.1, from coordinate 34,839,956 downwards.
CTTGATAAATGTTCCATCATCATTACCACCACCACCACCACCACCACCACCACCCTAGTAATGTAGGGAGGAGGCAAGAGAACATTAAATCAAGCTATATTAAGACTGCAATATGATGATCAACCCTAGAGCCAGACCACCAGAAAATTTGCAGAACAAAGGAAGATTTCTGCCGGGATTGCTAACAACCCTTTCCCCACACCAGGAAGAAAAATGTCTTCTAGTGGCGCCTACACAAAATAAAATCACATTCATTCCCTATGGCTAAAACATGGAGAACCTACTGATCAAAGGCTGGGAACTGCCAGCAGGCCTTTCCCACTATATACTCTTATCCTTTCTCACTCTTTGCCCATATCAGAGAAAAACCAAGTCTTAATAATTCGCAGAAACTAAAGAATGATACATAAACTGAATTCTCCTAACACTCAGGGTCCCTCTCAGTGTCTTTAATGTCTCACTGTCCCCAACTCTGTCTGTTCCTGTTTCTCTTAGGCTCTCACTCTCTGCTTCTGAGAGATGACCACACTCTGCCTATGGAGCATTACCCCTTCTCTAATAAAATTTCCTTTTGACTGATTTGGTAGGCATTTAAATTCTTTCTCAAGAACCCTTTTCTCTCTCCTTGCAGGGCCTGAGCTCAGCCCCCCACCCCACCCCAACTCGCCAACTTGGGGGAATTTACTGTCCTGCATCACTGGGAAGTCGGTAGCAATTCTGAAATCAGACCTAAGGCTCCTGGTTCAAAGTCCCATGTTTATTCATTTAATGAACATATTCATTTTGTTTTCTACTAGAGTATCTCATCTTCCTAATATTCCCTTTTCATTCCTATCTCCCCTCCTGGGCCTTTTCTCCAAAATCACCAATTAGGACAGCAAACACTGAGATCAAAGGAATGTTTATTACAACATTTATGGGCCTACCTCCTCCATAAATAAATCTGTACAGAGTTGGGAAGTAGGATCACGATAGATACAGTAGGGAAAACAGCATGGTATTAAGGCTCGGGGATCAGTATGTCATCAGGCTCAGCACCCTCCCATTTTTAAGGGCGCCAAAAAGGCTGCTGGGCTCTCCACTGGAGTGGAAAGAGCAGAACCTCTGCAGCAGAATCTCTCAGAATCTGATGGTGGTGGTGGTGGTGGGGTCCTCTGCAGGTTCAGCCTATGACCCAGGTCCAAAAGTTCCAGCTTTCTCTGCCACCTCCAGGGCTAACTTCAAGTTCTGGTCAAACAGCTCACACCTACACCAGGTCCAAGGGGCACAAATAAGGACAAAGTATGAGGCCTAAGAATTTAAATGCCCTGTCCCCACTTTGAGTACAGAGACAGAGCCAGTGCGGAGCCTGCTTGAAGAACATAAACCCCAAGTAAAGTCTTTGGTTTCTTAAAGTAATAGGCTAAACACTGTATGCCTACTGTAATTTTAAAAAAGTAAAAGAATACTCACTTTTGTTTTTATTTAAAAATGACCCTATTACACTTCAAAATGACTTTAGGGAAGAACACACAGAGAAGGGCACAGAGGCTTTGATATGGGGAGTGGGACAACCTACCTGATAGGCATTTCCAGGGAGTAGAATGGATTCTTGAGGGCAAAGTCTGAATAAATCTCATAAATCTTCCGGAGAAGAGAATCTATTCCAGCTTGCCTAGGGTCTGCCAGCACCACAAACTTGATCCCTGGAGAGGGGCCAGTAATGGTTATCAAAGGGTAGCATATACAGCAAATGTCATCCTGTGTTTGTCCAGCACTCTCGATTTTGCAAAGCACTTTCATAAGCCCATTATTATATCCTTACTGCCCCACAAAGCAGGAAAGGCAAGATTTTAAATCTATGGGTGAGACCAGAGAATTGAAGTGACTTTATCACGTCACCCAGCTGACTGAGGTCAGGCTTTGAGTTCTAGCTCTGTCACTGACTTCTAGTCTTAGGGTCCCTCAGCAGAAAGTGCCAAGCAGGGGACAAACTCAGGCAATTTTAAATTATCTGCATTAAAGGAGTGAAGCAATGACACTCATGATCCAAAGGTAATTTCTATTTGGCATTCAAACTTCATTTTGGAACAACACAACTTCCAAAATGTAGGCAACATGAGATAACATGAAGGCAAGTTTTACTTGAGCACTGGATAACCAAGGCTGAGCATGCTGGGTGGTGTGGAAAAAAGTCAGCGTCAGATTAAATATTGGCTTTGGATTCACAAAACAAATAAATAGATGTGTCTGTGTAACTGTCCCAGAAAAAGCTACCTCTCCCCACCAATGCTTACCAAAGCTGTCTTTGGCCAATCCCTTCCCCCAACCTGCCCCAATGCATCCCTTTGGCCTATCTGGAAATACAAACCTGTTAGTGTCTGGAAGCAGTGTAGTTTGAATGTGTCTGTCTCCAATATCTCGATGCCTGAGCTGCCCTGTTCAGGAGACAGCTGGGAGCCGATTGCGAATAACCTATTTGCAAAGGGGGCAAAGCTGGGAATGCATCCCACTGTCCTAACGGAGGAGTACCTCCTAACTTCCACTGAAGTAATGCTATCTGTTGAGTTCACATTACAGCGTAAGTCAGTCAGAGAGGCAGTATGAACTACCTAGCAGCAGTATCAAAAGTTCTTTCAAATTCACTTGAATTCTGCATAGATTTTACAGCAGGTCTTTGAATAACATCATTTTATTAAAACATTGATGAGGTACTGTAGGAACTTAAGTCTTGTTCATATCAATTAGCCTACAGTAAAATTGGTTTCCTGATAGAGTTGACATTTGAACATTGGTTTGAATTGCGCAGGTCCACTTAAACGACAACCCCCCGCCCCCGGCCCTCCATAAATATAGTCAGCCTTCAATATCCCCGGGTTTTGCATCCAAAGATTCAACCAACCCTGGATCGAAACACTATTTTTGACCTATGATTGGGAATTGGATGCAGAGGGCAGATTGTGCTACACCACTTTATATAAGGAACTAGAGCATCCACAGATTTTGGTATTTGCAGGAGTCCTGGAACCAATCCCTGGCAGATACCAAGGGGTGACTAGTTATTTTCAGAGAGTCAAAAGTTATGTGTGAGTCATGCCCCTAACCCCCTCCTTGTTCAAGTGACAACTGTGTTTCTTTTGCTTAAAGTTGTATAACCTATCCAAGAGGTTAAGTGAAAGCTTGGTGCACATCTATACTTTGCTATAAAACATATTACATAGAAAACTTTGGGTAAAATTAACACTGGGAATGTGCCACGGTTACTTACCCCACGGCTATGCATACCCATCTCACTCCGTAGTGGAAAGCAGGAAAAGATCTTAAAGATCATTTAGTTTAAATGCCTTACTATGAAGATGAAGACAGTAAGGCTCGGAGAAGAGCTGACTTAAGCAAGATCACACCACTGCCAGTATCACCTAAAACCTAAACATAATGAAGTTCTTTTTCATAATACAAAAACTGATGATTTAAAAGGCTGAGAAAAACACACACTATCACTCAGGAGACTGCTCATAGAACCACATTAACCCGGCCGGCCTAAGAACCGAATTCAGGCCAATAGGCACTAGGCAGCGTTGGGGGGACTTACGAGTGGAACATTGAGGCCAACATGAGTTTCTCATTGGAGGTGAGACGGGGCCGGCCGAACCGAATAGACACCGGGTAGTTTGTAGGGTTGCTTAGGTACTCCAGCACCTCTTTCCCATCAGCTGTGTACTTGCCGTTCACGTCCATGCCATTGATGGCGAGCACTGCGTGGCCCACTGCAAAGGTGAGGCAAGGGTCAAGGAAGCCCCATCCCTTAGATTCCAAGAATAAAGGACTCGGTTCCACCCCCTCGGCCTCCGCTACGAGACACCAGCTTACTTCCGCAGTACCGGACCCGCCCCCGAGCCCAGCGCACCCCGGATTCCGTCGCGCTGGCCGAATGCAACCAGTACACGCTCATCATGTAGCTTGAGGAGCAGATCAAGCGGGTAACTGAAAGTTTTCTCAGCCTCGGCCCGTGGCGCGTAGCTGTCCAATTGGTAAATCAGTCCGCCAGCTTTGTTCACCACGTATACGCTGAAAATCGCCATGGCTGCTGCCGCGACTCAGACACTGGAAGTTGGCCGGGCCCTGTCCCGGAACCAATCACGGAACCACCCTCCCCTGGCTCCTGCACCACCTCTCGCTTCAGACTCGGAACTCCGACACGCCGTCGCAGCGGCGCTTGCGCACTTGACGCAACGTTTGGGTGTAACGCTGGAAAACTAGTTGGTTGTTTTCCGTTTCTCTTTCCAGGTTCTTAATGCAGTGTGTGACTCCTTCACAACTAACGACAAAGCCCAGGAGGCGAGGACTGTGTTAACGGCCTGCAAAGAGTGAACGCGAACCTTTCTGTTAGCTTCAGTCAGAGGGCGGGCCCTCGAGCGTTCTTTGCGTGGCTCCGCCCCTTGCCCCGGAAGCACTCGCCGAGAGTGGAGGTTTCTGGGCCTGTTCGCGAACAACGCTTCCTTTTTGTCCGACATCTTAGTGAGGCTGCTGTGCTAGCGACTGCTTTTGGAACTTCGTTATGGTGAGCTCAGCGGTGTGAAGCTGGCACGGTTCTGAGAGCCGGGTGGTGCTAGGGCGCATGAGGCTCCATCGGAGGGAGGGCTTCCAGATCTGCCGTGCTACAACTCAGGGCTGGAGGGGTATTGCTTCATCCATGTGCTCTGTTAGTGGAGTTTGGGCTGGGTTGAGTGCAGTAGTGGGAGAGCATGGGGCTGCTTTATGAGCTGGCTGCATTCTCGCTTTTCTTCAACAGCCGCCCAAGGACGACAAGAAGAAGAAAGATGCCGGAAAGTCGGCCAAGAAAGACAAAGACCCAGTGAACAAATCTGGGGGCAAGGCCAAAAAGAAGGTAGGAGGCCCTCTAAGAGTGAGGAAAAGTGGGGGCACCCGTCCCATACACCTATAGTAATAGGTGATGTGCATAACAAACAGCTTTTAATGTCAGATCAAAGCTATGCTCTTACACCATTCTCACTTTTCCTCCTCCTCTGGACAATGGGGTGATACGTAGTATTTGGAAATTAAACAAGTGTGTATAAAGCATTTGTTTTGGTGCTTAGCGCATAATAGAATAGTCCCGTGGCGCCCATCCATATTGGAAAGTCTCAAAGATACTATTTTCTACCTAATTTATCTGATCTCATTAAGGGTAACCACGGTCTCTCTTATTTTGTATCTTGGTTTTCTAATTATTTGAAGCTTAATTTGCAGAGTTTATGTTAATTTTTAGTTTCATAAGTTTCCACAGGCCAAGGAAGTGGAAACTCAAAACATTTCAGTATTGCCCTACTAACAAGGGAGATTTTTTCTGACAGTGTTTGGGAGGGAAAGTGATTCTTCTAGGAGCACTCACTCTTTTTCCCTTTTTGTGAGCAGAAGTGGTCCAAAGGCAAAGTGCGGGACAAGCTTAATAACCTAGTCTTGTTTGACAAAGCAACGTATGACAAACTCTGTAAGGAAGTTCCCAACTATAAGCTTATAACCCCAGCTGTTGTCTCTGAGAGACTGAAGATCCGAGGCTCCTTGGCCAGGGCAGCCCTTCAAGAGCTCCTTAGTAAAGGTGAGAGAGGTATATTCTGGTATAGTTTGTACATTAAATTGGCTTAGTCATGTTAGACATCTTAAATGTTTTTATTGGAATTTTTAAAAATAATGCTTAGGCTGACCAGTGGTTAATATAATTCTAACATGTCACCCCTAGGGTAGACTCTCAAGTGGCCATTTTTTCTGTGGCAGTTTGTTGAAGCTATCTGTAGTGCCTCATATGGATATAGTGGTTTTTATATTAAAGTGTGAGGCTGGACATCCCAAGAGCAGATAATGGGCCCCTCATTTAGAAAGGATAAGTAAAATTAGATTATCGTCAAGAACTGTAGACATGTCTGTGTTACTCAGCATTTCTGTTTTTGGGAGTGATATAAAACTCACTTTCTAGTGTCTGTTAAGTATCTCATAGTACTGCTATGAAAACCTTACCCTTTCTTCTTAGGGCTTATTAAACTAGTTTCAAAGCACAGAGCTCAAGTAATTTACACCAGAAACACCAAGGGTGGAGATGCCCCAGCTGCTGGTGAAGATGCATGAAAAACAGGTGAGAGAACATGGTGTAGGAAGTGTATGTTTCCTTTTACAAAGCTCTATACTGATTCTTTTTTTCAAATTTTTTTACAGGTTCCACCAACTGTACATTTTGAAAAATAAAAGTTTATTACATCAAATAAGTGGGTATGTCTGTTTTCTAAGGGTAGTTTACAAGGATTATAGGGTATGGGTTTCTTGACTTAAATTGGCTGGATAAGTTATCTTGAAACCATTAGGTTTTTTTCTTGATGTGACTGTTTCTTGCTGCAGCTTCAGTTTTGAATTGATGCCTGAAATGAAGTGAGTAAAGAGTTAACAGGACAGGGTGAGATTTCCAAAGAGGGAAATGGTGGGCTGGAGTCTTGGACCCATACCTGGATTGCCAGCGGCGTCCATTATTCCAGACCCGGCCAAAAGAGGGCAGCCAGCCTGCACTGGTGTTGGAGTTGTGATCAAAGTTGGCTCCAACTCTGTCTGGGGGGAGTTTCTTCAATTTTTGTTTTTCCTCTATAATAAGTAAATGGATTTATGAGTAGGGAGATTTAAAGAACCCAATGCCATTCCTGATTTAGTTTGCTTACTCTCTTTAAGAAATTCTTCATAGGAGGGTCCTATTTGTTGATTCCAAGAGCTATATTCATCTTGAACCATCCAAGGAGGTGTGGCACCTGGAAAAGACCCATTAAACAAAAAATAAGGCACTTTAAAAACTTTTTTTAACTTTCAGGCTACTGTGAAATATGACCTAACTCTAAACTGTTAACTGAGAACTGGAAATGTTTAAAAGTCCAGGAATTATGGACCATGGGAAGTTGAGGGCCCTAGGCTAATTTAAAGCAACATACCTTACATGTGGTATGCTGATACTTAATAGATATATTGAGACATAAATGGAATATAGTGTGTACTTTTTTTGTTCTGGCTTTCAGCACTGAGTGTACCTCCACGAACATGATCAGTCTTTAATATTAGCTATTCTCACGAACATCTTTTTTATATGCCTTTGAGATTTGAGAGCTCTTCATACATTCAGGGTACAAGTCCTTCATCAGGCAGTGCTTCCCACCCCATCCCCACCCCCCATCCTCCTCCTACCCTTTGGCAACCATCAGCTTGTTCTCTATATCACTGTGTCTATTTCTGTTCATTTGTTTTAGGTTCCACTTATAAGTGAGATGACATATTTGTCTTATCTCAGACTTATTTCACTTAGCATAACACCCTCTAGGTATATCCATGTCTCAGGTGGTAAGATTTCATTTTTTACTGCTGAATATCCACATCTTTATCCATTTGTTGATAGACATCTAGATTGCAGTTAATACTTAATCTACTTTAAAAAATAAATCACAGTTTGAGAAATACTGCCCTGGGCCTTCCTTACCTGAGTGGATGTTACCAACTCCTGGTGTGTCCTGTAGTTGGAAATGGAAAATAAAATCCTGGATAAGAAAGCCAGATGATGGGATACTTATAGCTAGAAAAGGCAAACTTAATAGGAGATGGATGGAACTAGTGCCACAATGCTAATTCTGCACCCCACTGATGTTAAATCTTAAGAGCATAGTAAATCATTGAATGTCCTATACTCAAGAGAGTCACAGTCTTAATAGTGAAGATGTGCCTAGTACATGCCTGGTAAAAACCTTTTCTCACAGCATACATAATGTTGGGGAACAGAATTACGTACAGATTACATCTACAACTTTTTATATGGTACTACATCCATTTATAACAGACCACCTCAGATAAGCCTTCCATGCAAATGACATTTGAGTTAAAGGCTGAAGGTAAACATTTAAGGAAATGCAACTACATGTGCAAAAGTAGGGAAAAGCACAATATGGCTGGAGTATAGAATAAGATAGCAGATAATGATGCAATAATTTTGTTTGGGACAGGATTTGCATGAGGCAGTAGGAACTATTCCAAGGTGGAACAGAGGCTAACTTGTACTCAGGTAAAATAGACCTGATAAGATATGGGAGGTAGAGGAGATGAAGATTTGCATCTACAGTTATTGGAAATATGGGGGGAGTTAGTTTCAGGTACACAGTACTATAGAATAATGTAGCAAGAGAAAAGCCTGCGGAGACAACAGGAATGGTCAGAATAGGTTAAAAAGAAACGAGAGGAGATGGGTGTCCCGGGAACTGAAGGGGAATTGGCTCTTTCCTGGCTAGTTTATCCATTGTACCTGATGGCCAATGAATGTCAGAGGCTGTCCTGTTTCCATCCAATCAAACTCGGGGGCTGGTGGCAGGTCCAAGTATGAGGGCTGCTGTGAGGTGGAGGCTACTTGGCTGAAAAAGACAAAGAGCAGCCAGGCTGGCAGATGAGGTCTTTCAGCTATGAGGACAGCAAAGATGAGATTTATTCCCATTTCCCAAACAAAAAGTTACAGAATGCTCTAAAATCAAATTCCAAGAAGGGATTCCACAACAATCATACCTCTTTGTTCCTTTCCAGCTTCCAGGTGCCGAAGAGCCCTCTTCTGGGTCTGGCACTGCCTGAAGCTGAGTTTGATTCAGGAAAAATAAGTGTCTAAGATGCTTAACTGCCTAGGCTAGGCCCCACCCTCCAGAAAGAAACAGGCATAAGGAGGGTATTGCCCATCCCTCCCAGCCCTGCCCACACCTCCACTGACAAGGCCTGCCCCTTGGTGGACAGGTAAGGGAATTCAAGCAGAGTATACGAAGCATGGAGTCCTGAGTTCTCTTAGAGCTGGGAGGTGAAATGCTGGATCCGGGAGAACTAGGGATAAGTGGATTTGGATACTGTTCTGGTTCCTTCGAGGGAAACCAACCTCTAAGACAGACTGTACCACCTCCTGCCGGCTGTGCTCCACCTTACGAATCTGAGCTGCCATCTGTAGGAGAGAGGCTGCTTAGATAGGTATAAGATCATGGGGGTTTGGTCCTTCAGAGGCCTTTCCTTTAACTTACCTCTTTGATCACCTCATCCTCTTTTTCCTCATAGGAATCCAAACCTTTCACCATGGATTTCTTGAATCTAAAAAGAAAAAAAGTCAAGTCAGCCTAGACCCCCAGGCCCTGCCAGTTGTGAAAATATACTTCGTTTTCAAACTCCCAGAAACAAAGTACAGTGAATACCTGTGTACCTCTCATCCAGATTCACTGTTTAATATTTTGCCATCCTGGCTCCCTTCTTTTATACACATTTCCTTTTTGCCAAAATAAAAATGGGTTTTAGACATCATGAGAGTTAACTAATTATTTCAGTATGCATCTCCTGAGAATAGGAACAGTCTGAAACCATTATCACATTTAAGAAAATCAATTATTCATCTTAATGTCCAAATTATCCTGTGTGTGGCTAGAGAGAACCCCTTCGAACTAGTTCCTTGGTCCTCTGGATCACTCTATTAATATGAGCACAAGATATTCCGGGCTCACCATGTATCTACCCTGCTCCAAACCTAAAATCAACCATTTCTCCACTGAGATCTGGTTTCTTTTAGTAGAAACTATTTAAAGGAAAGATCTGAGTATTAGTACTAAATTCTTATTGGTGGTCTACAGGTGTCATGCTTCTAGCTCTTTCAGAGGACAGAGCTTTGATTTTCTTAAAAATTTATACTGATACCTCCCCAATCAATTCCTTCCATTTCTTACTGATATCTTCCTTCTGCCACACTGAAAACCCTGGTTCCTAACAATGTCAATAGACAGTCACTGTACAATGTGGGGGTTAAGGGTAGCGACCTATCCACGTATAACTATAATGGGCCCGTGTGGATTCCTAAATGGAAGTTGACCCTTGAACAACATGGGTTTGAACTGCGCAGGTCAATGGAAAAAGTCTGTAAGAGGACATTTCAAACTCATATTGTTCAAGGATCAAATGTATTTACAGTTTTATCCTACAATACATACAAAAAAGTATCAATAGCAATACCACTATCAACAATAAAACTAAACAAAGCTCAAGATTTCTTTGCAGTTCTTTAGTCCTTAAAAAATATCCTAAGGATGTAATCAAGTAAATTTTGTTCAAAAGTTACTTGAATTCTTATTCTTTTGTTTCCTATCAATTTGATAATTAAGAAAATTGATCTTTGCAATCAATTTTAGCATGTTTTCTGACCTAATTTTAATATGTAAAACATTTATGGAGGGAAATGGCTGTACCACGGTGCCCTGGCAGCTTTGCACATATCTATACAGGCAAAGCTTTGAATTGCAGCTTATCAGTCTTGCCTGAACACGTTTGTGATCCAGAACTCGACAGGATGGGAGGCCTGAAAAGAGCTGCTATGAGGCCTCTCCCACCTGCCTATCTCCCTAGGAGGCTGTCATGAGACAGTTTCTCATCAATTCCTGGGTTCTGATGAAGTATGGGGCTTTCTGCCACCCCCCGCCCCAGAGTAGAGCTGTAGACTTTACAAAACCACGTAGCTACAGTTTACATTTGGCATCTCTTTTCTGCACAACTATCTTTATTCACCCACCAAGAACCATACCTAGCTGGGTCAGGGTCACGTGAGGAGTCAGTACTTTTTGTCCTCGGTTACCCTCTCCTCTCAAACTGAGCCACAGGTTTGAAGGAAAGGTAGTAGGATTTAGGCATTTCTTATCATTCCCTCATTATTCTCCACACTGAGTAGAAGAGATAATAGATACTATGAGTTTCTCTGTAACTTTAGCTTTGGGATCCCCTTGAGTTCCACATCCTATAATATCAATATGGTCCCGATAAAAGTGGTGTCATGAGGCTACCTGTATCCTTTTCCTGAGGTAGTCTGGGTTCACATGTATGCTGACCAGCTTTCTGCACTTCAGTTTCTAAAGGTCTTCCAGAGGCCAGTTAAAATTGAATCTAAAACTATTAAAAGTGGGTACTGGGTGAATACTAGTTTTTTGCACATTATAAACAAGTCTTATGTTCCTAAAGGACCTTAGTATTCTCTGTGCCACACATTTAAGTAGTTGATTATAGTCAATTTTTACTATATAGTTTTCTATTTGCTAAATGCATTGTAAATCCCACCCCCAAATAGATTATAAACCTTTCAAAGACTCATACTTCTTTTGTGTCCCATATAATGCCTACCAGAATAATGAGTGCAATGAAGGCAATACTTATGAAGTCCTTATTAACTTTCCAACTAATAAAGGAAGCTCCTGTACTTGACACAGATCCAGAATTCATACTCTGCTACTTCATTTTTCAAAAGCAGTGATTTACCGTGCATAATCTTGGGGGGAGATGAGAAACTTCTCTTTCATCTGGACTTCAGCCTTGTTCTCCCACCAAAATCTGTTGGTTGCTTTCTTGTGCTCTGGGCTGAGAATGGTGAGAATGAAGAATCTCAATGATAGATTATAAAATATTACTCAAATAATGAGGCACTAAATAAATAACTATAAATTAACATCTGGATTTCTGCTTCTGGGCAAGATTTAGAAATACTGTTATTAGCCTCTTCCAGAATTCCAGTCTCCTTCTACCAATATAAATAAGAGAATCTGAGAGGTGACGGGAGGTAACCTTGAATCAGCTGTCCAGCTGGCTTTCCTAGTTAGATCACCAACACCATGGGGGACCATGGCAACCATAAGCCCTCTATCCCTAAAGGTACGCAATCCACCCAGCTCAGGTCACAAAAGCGTTCTTCCTCTAACCCACCCTAAATCCACCCTCCCACAAACGTATGCAAACGCTAGATGAGGCTCCCAGCCCCTATTTCACCTGGCCAGATGCTCCAGCAGCCCCCCGTGCAGCACAGTCAGGTTTCCGTGGCTCAGGTGTTTCCGCACCTCACAGCTGCAGCACAAGCACCAACAGCACCGCTCATGCTCCGGCACGTAACGCTCGACCTGAGCTGTGCGGATGGCCTTGCGGGCCGCCTCCACCTGCGCAGAAGAGAGTGCAACAGGGGAGAAGCCAAGGAGAAACTTGAGCCGGACCCCCAAATGCCATCCCGTCAGGCCCTCATGCACCACTCACATCCCCGCTCCCAGGCCGTCTACGGTCCCCTCCAACCTCCAGTCCGCACCTGGGGCAGAAGCCGATCCAAAGCCACCTTCAGGTGCCGCTGGTGCTTGCGACTGTAGACGTGACCACGGCCACAGAAGAAGGTCTGGCGACACAGACAACATCGCTGCGCGGGCGCCATCAGCACAGGGCTAGGTAAACACGACGTACTGCGGTTCCTACGCTCTCCCGTGACTCCTGACCCCTCGGGGGCGGGGCGAACCCAGAGGCTCCCCCGCTCCCCCCCAGCGACCGGCAGGCGCCACTGCAAACCCTTCTGCGGCTGTGCGGATCTTTGCCCTGGCTCCCTCTCTATGTGCAAACAAATCTTGTCATCAATATCCCCAAATGCTGTCTAGCTAGAAAAAGTAGTCAGCCTGCTGTGCAGATGTGGAGGAAAGAGCTCACGCAACAGTTCGGTGAAACCGAAGGACCAAAGCCAAACACGCGTCGGGGGACTGACAAGGACCCGAATTGGACAATGCAGCAAATCATAACTAGTATTTATAGGGTGCTCACTGTGTGTCCAGAGCTTTATACTACCTCACTTCATTCTCACAATAACGCTATGTAGTGTACTATTATCGGCATTTTACAAGCGGGAAAACAGGCATGGGGGAGGAAATAACTTTGTGGAAAGCTGCACAGGTATTAACCAGCGGAGGCAGCATCTTGGGCCCAGTGCTCTTCAGTACCAGCAGACTATAAGAAACACATGCTGTGGGTGGCTGTAATCTAAGACCTAATCACAGTCATATCCCACAGAGGTGTTCTGAGCATTGCTCCTGTAAAGCTGTAAAGGGAAAGCTATAAAAGCTACTAAATCATTGCTGAGGGTTAGCAGACATTTTTAATCTGTAAAAGTGCTAATCTAGTGGAATTTTTATTAATTCTTTTAACCCACTTCTCTTAGAATCAGCAGCCTCCAGTCTGTCCTCCTCTTTTAAGCCTGAGGGCCTAAGGTGAATTGCTTCTTTTCACAGCTGAAATCCTCAGATTGTGATCTCCACCCTAGAGTTCCTCCACAGAAACTTTGGGCCTAGCCTTGACCTAAATCAAAGAATGAACAGACAGAGCTGGTAGAGTCCCAGACTTCTCCTAGATTTGTTACCAGTACTGGTGCATTAACCTGGATGGGCTACAATGTCTGTAGGTATATCCACAGTCAACCCCATAATTCAGGCCTAGAAAGTAGCCAGACCCCCCCTCAGATCTTGACTTCCTGTTGAACTTTCCCTTTAGACTCAAGCCTCTGCCAGTTGTGGTCCATTTTGATAACCCTTGCAACATTCAATTCTTTGACCTCCCATCATTCCCCTCGCAGAGTTAATCCTGGACTTTGTTCACCCAAAAGAATCCAAACTCTGAAGTTATTCTCTGACTGACACCATCTTCCATCCTCCCATGTAATCTTACCTTTCGTCTTACAGGAAGACCTCCATTACTGAAGATGACTGTTCTTATACACTCAGAGGATTATTCAGCATCTGCCAGATGATTTGCTCTAGGCCAGTGGTTTTCAAAGTGTGGTCTCCATATCAGCAGCATCAGCATATGGGAGCTTATTAGAAATACAAATTCTTGGGCCCCACCCTAGACCTACTGAATCAGGATCTCTGGTGAGACCCAGCCATCTGTGGCTTAATGAGCCCTTTATGTGATTCTGGTGCTCAATCAAGTTTAAAAATCACTGGTCTAGATCTTAGGTCCTGTTGGCTTTGCTTTACCCACTGGATCTTAGGAATATTTCCACCACATTCCCATGGCAACCTATTACTTCACTTGACTTTCCAAGACTACTCATTCTGTCAAACCACAATTGCAATTCAACCCAGCCATCTGTTTCCCACATTTGTTTCAAAGCTGCTTAGAATAGTCTACACTATCTGCTTCAACTTCTGCTAACTTCTTAGCCTTCTGCAATTTTGCTTTTGAAACTGTTTTCCTAAGGTTCTCCATCACCAAATATTCATTCAGCTGCCATCTGAACTCGACTCGTGGGAAATGGAATTGAACATCTTCCTCTTCAGAACATCTCCTATTTTCATCCTCTTAGTGAATAATACCACCAAGAAAAAGCCTAGAGGTTGGGGGTGAGTTATCTTTGACACTCCCTTGTATTAAGTACCCCTATCCGCCCTGCATAAGTTGTTTTATTGGATTTCTGAATTGTTTAAAGTCTATTTTCCACTTTTTATACTCACAGCGCATACCTAATTTTAATTCCCTTCCTTTCTTGCTTGGATTCATGTAAAATCTTTCTAACTAGTTTCCAAGTGTCTGGTATATTTCAGCTCCATTTATCCTCCAGACTCTGGTCTTAAGAAAGTCTCTAAAATTACTATTCTGATACATGCCTCCAAATTGCCTTCAGGAACAAAATCTAAACTTCCCTGCATGACTTTCAAAATCTTTTACAATATGATTCCCGAGTTCCTTTTCAGTCTGGTCTCTTGCCACTCTCCTCCTCCGTCCCTGACCTCCTCACACACTTTTCCAGGCAATACAGATGCTCCCTGACTTAACGGTTCAATTTAGGATTTAAAAACTTTTTTAGCAAACACATCTTGTCATCAATATCCCCATTCACATTCAGTAGAAACCATACTTGGAATTTTGAACATTGATCTTTTCCAAGACTAGAGATATTTGGCACAATACTGTCATAATCTTGGGCATTGGGGCAACGAGCTGCAGCTCCCAGTCAGCCACATGATTGCAAGGGTAAACAACTGCTACTTTATAGTGTAGTGTTAAATGCATTAAATCCGGCTTATGATATTTTTCACTCATAAGTTAGGAGCATCTGTATTCTAGCAGTCCTATTGCTCCTATGCACTTTAGCATCTCCAACCCTTGGATCCATCTACCTGATAAATTCTTTCTAGGTTCTGAAATATGAACTAGATTGGAATTTCCATGAGGCTGGTGACTTTGCCTGACATATGGTAAGCTCTCAATCCATTCATAAACGCTCATATCAATTCATTATTGAATGAATTGTCACACCTTTTGTGAAGACTTCCAGAGTTGTCCCTGCAGTTCCAATATCTTTCGCTAATCCTGCTATCATTTTTGTTTAGTAGTCAGTTGAAAACCCAATAGCTGAAAAGCTCCACAAGTGCAGGGACTGTCTTGTTCATGTCTGAATTCCTAGAATACTAGCATAAGCTGGTCTTCTATGCATGTTTGTCAAATTAGGTTAAAACTATTAAAACTACAGGCACCCAGGGTTAAGATACTGTTGGGGTGGGAATTTATGCAAGGAAGGAGATTAGGAAACATGCAGCTAATAGCCTGATAATGAACAGTATCAAACTACAAAACAAGCTAATGGTAGTTTTATTTATTTAAAAATTGAAAAAAATAATTTCTTGTTGTCAGAAACAAAACAAAAAAACCAGAGGCTATAAAGATTGTTCTCCATATCTCTTGCCACCCCCAATCTTCAAAGATGACTATTGCTATTTGATACCTATATTCTTCAAGACATTTGCCATGCTTAGATAACATATTTAGATATATGAATAATATCTGGCACATATGGAATATTGAATACGTTTTTTTCCCCCACCAAAAACGTATTGTGGATATCTTTCTATGTCAGTAGATAGAGCATGATTTATATATTATCTGTATTCCAATGACTCTCAAATGTATTTACATCTTCAGCTCAGACTTACCAACTCCAGACTTATAACAATTACCTACTTGACATAATCATCCTGGCATTTCAGATTTTAATAGAACTGCTTAAACCCGCTCCTACAGGCTTCCTCTCCTCATCATTCACCAAATTGCTCAAACCAAAAACTTGAGTAATTCTTTTCTGTATCCAGTCAATCCTGTTGACTTGATTCTACCTTGGATCTTTCTCCTCTTGCTTACCATATTCTGTCTGCCATGGCCTTATCCCCATTCTCTCAACAGGTCAAGGTGAGGAGGTCCCTACCTCCTAGGCTTTGTCCATTCTGTTCCTTCTACTAGAACCATTTTCCTTCCCATTTTTCAGCCTGAAAACTCATTAAACTTATCTCAGTTAAAATGTCTTTCTTAGAAAGGCCTTCTCTGACCTCTCCAATTATATTGTTTTCTCTCACAATAACCTAGACTTACCTTATTATCATTGTTTATTAGTGTGTCTGGTTAATATCTTTCCACCTAGACTAAAAACTCTGTGAGGACCCATTTTGGGTTTCACTGTATCCCTAGCACCTGGCACAGGGCCTGGCATATTGAAATCTCAAAACAAATAATTGTTGAATGAGTAAAAATGAGTAAGTGAAGGTAGGACTATAATATTCTCTCAGAGGGCAAAATGGGTAAAGGCAGATTTTTCTCAGGGTCACTTTTCCCACAAAGACTATTTTGTTTTATTCCTTCCTTCTGACTTGCTTCCTTTTGGGATCTGCTTGCACTTAAACCAGACATGGACAAGAACATGGACAGGGATAAGGATACACACAAAATGCAGATGAGGTGGATAAGTTGAGGACAAATCAGATGAAACTCTCCTTCCTGGGAGCTGGATAGCCCAGGGTGGTAGGAGAGGGGGCTTTGGTTGCAGGGTACTGAGTGGGCCCAGAAATAATGACACTAATGTCCTGGTCCCTCTACCTATTCCTCCAGTGGATATTACATAAAATTAGCATCTGGACAGTTTAAGAGAAGAGAATCAGCACAAAGCACCTCCAGGCAGATTAGAGAAAGGCAGTTCTCTACTTCTCCAACTGGGCATCTGTATATATCTGCCCTGCCCTGTCCCTGGCACTTATCACTTTTTCTTCCCATCCCATCCCTGCTATTTATTCCCTACCTCCTTGAGTCCACCTCTGCCTCCTGGGGGTATCATCATCAGCCCTGCCAACCCCGGCCTCCCTGCCAGGCAGGGATGGCTTTGAGCACTTCTGGAAAAGTACTAGCTGTTGTTTTCTAAACCTGGAAAAAAGACCTAGTGTTAATGTTTCCTGAGAGAATCCTTCCTCAGCTCCTCCATACAGAGCTAATCTCTCTCTTCTCTGCTTCCAGAGAGTATGGAATTTGCCTGTTCAGAAGTCACCAGTGACATAGCAACAGTGCATTCTTACTACCTAACAGGCCCCATGCTAGGCCCTCGGGGTTTGGATATGAACATGACTTATTCCAGTGTATTGTCCTCACTGGTTGTCAATGTCACTGTAAGTGAGTGCCTCAGGGACAGGGTCTATACCTTATACTTTGCTTGGTTTTGTGGTTCTCACCCCATCAGCCTTAACACTCTAGGAATAAAACACATATTTTGTAAGACCATCTTTACAATCCTGAAATGAATCTTACTGATAAAATAATTTATCTACACATATAATTTTTAAAAGATAAATATAATACTTTGTAATATAACAGAAAAATAAAGGGAGAAAAATTATGTCAATGGATAAACTATATTTGAAAAGCGGTAGTTGGAAATTTGCATGTAGAACAAACAGCTTAGATTTAAGAAATGATATTTGAATGACACTGATAATATTTTTTCTTTATATTGGCTACCTTGAAATAATAGTTAAATATTTGCTTATACATGTAGAATCCCTGTGAGTACAACACATACAAACACAGACTGATATAGGTGCTATTAGTGACTTAAATACCAGAGCAGTTTTGCTATCTGTGAAGTGATCTTCAAAAATGGCAGACAACTCTTAGTAAACCTCCAATCCAAAAAGAGTACAGTCTTTCTTCATTTTATATAATAGTTGCATTCCTGGAAAATTCAGTGTATATTAAAATGATGTAACAAGTACTTTCTGGTATAAAGCTGAGTTAGGTTCTTGGCTCAGGTTATTATAAATGGCCTGAGGTATGAGGGTCGATTCTTCAGGGTAAAAGACTGCCTCCAGTACTGAGAACATCTGATACTCCTGGGTCTAACTTCAATGCTCACATCACCCCCAAATCCTTGCAGCAACCACAGTTCTCCCTAGGGTTAGTGAGAGCACCTGGCCTAGCACTACTATATTTCTGGTGTATGTTAGGGAGTGAATGTACAAGCTGGAGCTTGTAGAGCAGAGGTGGTAGTGGTGATAGAGAGGTGACCAGGAAGGGATTTTGTGTGTTAGTGAAATGTGCAAATCAAGCAAATGCCTTTCTTCAAAGGTAGAGATTTTCATCTGGTTGTGCTTTTTCAGCAATACCACGTTTCAGAGACCAGGGAGGGGGCAGTTGAATCTCACCGTGAGACAGACTGCAAGGGATTAAGGGGTGAATAAGTGGACAGGAAATGAAGGCTACTCCTCAAATATAATAGCCATCACACTCAAAGACATGAAGAGAATAGTGTCTACTCCTTAAGGTGGCTGTATGGTTTAAATCTGCAAGTGTACGTAGAATGATGTCCAGTTGTAAGCACTTGATGTTAACATGCCAGACACAGGACTGTGCACTTTCCATTGTCCTACTTAGTTCTCAAATCAAATCTTTGTATTTTTATTATCTATATTTTCCATAAAAAAGAAGCTGAGGTTTAGAAATGTTCAGAAAACCAGTACTAAAGAAGACATAGTAAAGGACAGGTTATTTGCTGAGAGGGAACAGAGCTGGGTGTCAAATATAAAAAAGCAAAGTGTTGCCAGCAACAGTAAGGTCCAGGTTACCACTAAGAGCTGTCAAGTGTTAAAAGTGGATCCAGGCCGTTAGTAGTCTACCCGCATCCTGGGACAGGGAGAAGATTCCTAATCAGATGTCACAATGAATAATAAAATAGCTACCACTGATTTAGCTTCCCCCATGAACCAGGAGAAGTACTAGCTGTGTACATTAGAGTGTAGGCACTCCACTCCACACACTTGTTTTCCACTCTGGTACTAGGAAAGAGATGTTAACTCATTTTCCTGATCAGGACACTCAAGCTCAAAGAGAAGTGCCTGCCAGAGGGCGATTGATTCTCCTGAAACAAAGATGCTGGAGCAGTGGCAAGCAGCTACCTCAGAGCTGATTGATAGAAAGCAAGCAGGGCAGGGAGGAACAGTGAAGTGAGACTGCCTCAACCTTGACTGACTGCAGATTCCTGGACAAGGGGAGCCATTCTCAAAACTTGAGCACTACCCACTGCCACCCCCAGAGAGGAGTGATCCGCAGTTCCCCAGAGGGGGGTTTCTGAATGTAGAGCCATGTTTCCTGTGCAGGCCTGTTCACTGGTGAGGGAAAAGCAGGAGATGGAATCAGAATGGTCATTTCAGCCCTGTGGGAAATCCAGTACTATCTTCAAGCATTGCCTGAATGTCTGTGGCATCCTGACACAGCTTTGAACCTTGATCTTTTATCACTTGTCCCCCAGGCATCTCCATATTTCCCTCACATCTGAGGGTGGCAGCTGGCCCTGCCCTGAACATGGTCTCCCACACCAGGAAAACCACAACAGCTCAGCTGGAAAAGGACTCTTAATCCATAAGGGCTCTGGCTTCTGCTGAGGGTATAGTGGAGACAAGTGCCACAGGGAGAGACCATGCACCTCAGCTCTGAGTTCCCACCCCAATGGTGAAATGGGGGAAATGAGAGTACAGCTCACCAGATTCAAGAAATCTTTCTCCTCTCACCTTTGTCACTGTTCTTTCATGGCCTACGAGGGTTTGTCTTTCCTTCAACTGCCCCATAAATGATGTCTTCACTGTCCCCAGCTGATTACATCCACTCCTGTGAGTGTGTGGTGCTTCTTTAGGCCTTTAGCTGGGCTGACTGCTACAAGCTAGCATCTCCCAAGACTATACTCATAACCCAGAAAAGTAGGATTGCCAAGATCCTAAGAGAGTTGAATATTTTATTCCTTTGAAGAAAGAATATGGGCTCTCTTTGCTGCACACCAGGCAACTACCCCATTGCTTCTGGAGCATCTGTCGGCTCTGAGGGCATCTCATTTCCAACCTCAGAGTTGACCTTCCACCTCCACCCCTCCACCAATCCTCAGAGACCACACATCATGCACACCCACACACCCACACACCAGGCTGCTGCAAGTAACTTTAATAAGACATGGGCTGACTCTCACTTCTTGGACTTAAAGGTCAAAGAGGAAGGGCATCACATCTGTAAGAGAAGAGAGTCAGAAGAATCCATCTGCCCTTTACAGCTGCTGTTACCTAAGCCTGGAATGCTGTCTCACAGCAGATGATCTTCTTTTCTTCAAAGCCCAAATGCCAGCTAGTGTCCAGGAAAAGAAAAAGCCTCCTTTACATACAATCCTCACATCGTGCTTCTGACACTGTGTGGTCACCATTTCTCTAGGCTGCTGGACTGAGTAGGGCCAATTGTATCTTAATTGTTTCTCTATCGATTCCTTGTACCTCAAGTTCCATGCTTGTGTGCAGGGTGCCACCTCAAGCAGGCACCACCCTAGGGTCTCAGACCACTGCTATCCTCTTCCCTTCCTACAGAAGGTATTCCCCATGGTGTGGCCCGGGTTCCTTCCTTGCAATTCAGCCTTAGGTCAGGATCTTCAGGTCCCCTCCCTTCAGGCTCCCCCCTCTCCCCCTTGTGACAAGGCCTCACACCTGGCTGACTCATGCACTGTTGGATACTTTCCAGCTGAGTGGAGGCCAAGGCTCGGGCCTCCTCCTCAAAGCGGCGGTGTCCCTCCTCAGTCAACTTCCAGAGGCAAGATCGAGGCCTTGTGCTAGCCCCACCCTGCATGCTGACTGGCACTTTCTCAAAGCTGTCACGGAAACAGAGATTGTGACGGATGGTGTTCTTCCAGCCCTCCGGAGCCGTCCGGAAAAAGGGGAAATGCTGTCTGTGGACAGGGAGGAATGGTAAGGAATGGCATGGTTTCTTTGAGAGATACCCGACCTTTGTGCATGCTCTCCCCCAGGGGCCAGGAACCTCAGCCCTTCTCTCAGGGTGGAGAATGGCGAGCTAGCTTACACTGCTCTTTGCTGACTGAGCATGTGGCAAAACCTTCACCTGGTGTATTCTTGTGCAAACTCTCATTTTTTAAACCCAGTTTACTGCCCCCATTCCCAGGCTCATTTTTCTCCCTCTCTCTGAGAACTTGGGACTTTGACTCACGACAGGAACAAAGCAGAAATCAGGCCAACCAACTCCCGTAAAAGGAATCCTGGTCAAGAAGGAATACCACTTGAGGATTAATATTCTGAGACCTTCAGATATAGGGAAAAGGTCTGAGAAACTCTTCACACTCATGTGTACATCACTATCAAAGCTAAATGTAAATCCTTTTTCAACTGGGCACCCCTGAGGAAGCTGTGCCAGGCAGTATAGTCCAAAGAGAAAGCATATGAGAAACTGGGGGAAACCAGATTTCGTACTAGATAATCTTGAGTGGAAAAGTGGGAGAATTTATGACACAGGTGAATTTATGTTTTAAAAAACTAAGATACAAAAGGGTTAGTTTTCTAGATGTGGAAGGGGGTGGGGTGGATATTTTCCTGTACGAGTGATGTATAGACACACATTTCAGGACAACCCACAACCAATGCCTGGGAAAGGAGAACTGGGAATATACTTATCTTCTCAAACCCAGACAGTGAAACCAAGGCATCACCCCAGAGCAGTGACAGATTGGAAGGTTTCAGACTAAGGGCCCGTGCCCCTCCCTTCCCTGTCTTCACAGAGCCCTGCACAGGTACATACCGAGTGAAACTGTAGATCTGTTGCACGTTGAGGCCACAGGGGGAACTGTTTCGTAATGCCAGTGCAATTAGGTGGAAGTAATTGAGAGGAGGCCGGGACCAGAGCTTTCCCTCCAGGCTCTTGGCTTGCTGAGGCCTCCGTCTCTGGAGGGGGGCCATTTTGTGAGGGGATGGGAAAGCCACAGAGGGGCTGTCATCCTGGTCCTCTGCCTCCTCCTCTTCTGTGAGCTAGAGGAGCACAGAGTGGGAACTGGTCCTGACTCCATGGCTTCTCCTCCAGGGGTGCAATGGCAAGAAGGGGTAGTGGTCTAGGGCCACCATCGGTACTTCTCCCGCCCAAGGGTGCAGCTAATTTCTGAACCCATCAACCCTTTGTTACCCCTAAGAAAACAAAACCCTCTGATGTATCATCACTATGCCCATCCTGTCTTCCCCAAATCTGGCCCATAACCCCAGAAATCCCTACCTCCCAGCTACTGGGGGAAGAGGTAAATCGCTTCTGAGGGGGAGACTGCTCACTGAAGGAAGGTGGCAGCAACTCCATCACTGTGGCCTCTGTGTAGTTGACAAAGTCTTCCTCTTTTGGGGGCAGCTGAGGGGAGGGGAGTATGCTTGTCAGATCCTTTCCTCTACCAGATTCTGGGGCCTCCTGCTTTCCAGGGGAAAACAGAATGTTGGGGTTTGCCCACATCCACAGGCTAGGCTCAAAATCTGGACCTGTGCAGAGAAAAAGAAGATTGTGTGCCATAACTCACTGGATTTGGGTGTCCAGCCCAGGCCATAGGACCATGTCAGAGTACTCAACCCTACTACTCACCATCTTTATCAGGGTTGGATTTTTTTTCCATAGGGAGTTTTGGTGGCTCAACTATACGGAGTTTGTATCTGGCAGCTGGTGAAAAGAAAGACAGAGGGTCAAAACATCCTAGAATTTCCACTGTGGTCCTAGGATCCTGGGCCTTGAAGCTTCTCTGGGAGAGGGCTGTGGGACCTGCCTGAGGAGTTATGACACAATATTCTACAAGTTTTCTCCTTACTTCTCTGACCTTCTCACTCCCTCTGCATTCTCCTCTTTACAAGCCACATATACCGTCCCTGAACAATCTCAAGAATGTTTGTGGCCTCAGTCACCATCTACAAAATTAGGGCTTTCAAATCTTTATCTCTAACCCAGACTTCTCTGCTACCCCTTAAGTTGAACTCCCTACAGCATGTCTTCGCTCAGATAAACCACAGGTATTTAGAACATTTCTAAAACTAAACTCCATCTTCCTGTTCTATGTTCCTTGTTTCAGCAAGTGGCACCACTTTACCCAGTCTCAGGCCAAAGACTTGGAAACTGTTCTTGACACTTCTCTTTCCCATACAACTACACTCAATCGATCACCAAGTCCAACCATTCTTGTCCAAGCCATAACCTAAATGGTTTGTTTATCCTTTTATTTAACAGATCATATTGCAGTTTGGGTGATCTTCCTAAAATGTCAATCCAATCTTGTCAGCCTGCTGTGAAAACTTTCCACTGCCCTTGGGCCAAATCTAAAGATAGGCTTCCTTGAGATAGTCTAAAAGGCCCTGGCTCCTCCTCAGTGTTGAGTCATTCCTCCCAGGGTCTCCACCCATCTCCAACAGACCACACTCTAGATCTTAGTTAGGCCTTCCCACAAGCTGTTTCCTTTGCCAGAAACACTGTTCCTTCTTCCGGCTTTCTTAGTTAATTGCTACTCACCCATCACGTCTATTTAAACATCTTTCTAAAGCAGGTCTTCTTTGACCACCTGTCTAAACACCCCCATAGTACACATTTTATTGTAATTACTTGCTTAGAGTATATCTCCAGGCGTGTCTTGTTCACTGCCTGACACATGAGAGAAGCTCAACTTAATTGGATGAATGACTACATGGTAGGCTAAGAGTAAATCAAGTATATATTAGAGCTATCTGCTTGGCACTGTGCTGGTTCCTTGGGGTTAGGGGAAACTATTTGTGTCTTCCTCATTGTCCTCATGAGTGCCATCATATTACAAATGAATCGAGGTTTTTGCCTGGAAAATGTGATATACTTATTGGAAAGCTCAGTTATTAGAAAGGATGCTCATTATATAGCTAATGTTCAAAATAATATTCAAAAAAGGAAAAAGTAGCAAGAGATATAAAGTTGGAAAGAAAAAGGCAAACCTATTGTTATTTACAGAAAAAATTGATTAATGTAGAAAACCATATAAAATTGATATATGAATTATTAGGACTAATAAGAGTCCAGGAAGTTTGCTGGATATAATAATAACATACTAATTAATACTGTTCCTTCAGCATTAGGAAACTTTTTAAAAGGTACTGTTTCACAATAGCCACCAAAGTTATAAAGTATCTAGGGCTTAACCCATCAAATAATGAACTAGACTTTTATGGGGAAATGATGCAATCACCATTTAAAGACATAAAAGACCTGAAAAAAACAGACATAATATGTATTATAAAGATGCCAAATACTCTCAAAGTGATCTGTACGTTTTATGCGGATATTATACTACATATTAAAAGGTTCTTCATAGTAAAAATCCTAAGGAAAAAATCAGTAGATAATAAAATAAACCAGAAAAAATTTTCAACTCAAAGTTCTCAGTCCTCTAATACAGGGGTCCCCAACCCCTGGCCACAGACAGGTACCAGTCCGTGGCCTGTTATGCACTGGGCTGCACAACAGAAGGTGAGCAGCAGGCCAGCGTGTGAAGCCCCATCTGTATTTGCAGCCATTCCCCAGTGCTAGCCTCACCACCTCAGCTCCACCTCAGATCATCAGGCATTAGGTTCTCATAGGAGCACCAGTCCCTGGCACCAAAAAGGTTGAGGACTGCTGTTCTAATAAACAGCTTCTACAACTCGATAAATAAAAGACTAACACAAACCTACAAATGGGCAAAAGTATGAATTGGTATTCATAGGGAGGGGATACCTGAATAACAAGATGCTTACCCTTACTAGTAAAAAGAACACAAAATAATGAGCTAACACTACATCATACTGACAAGGATTATAAAGTCAGATAATCCCAAGTGCTGGCAAGATGCAGAAAAATAGAATCCTTTATTATATTGCAAATCTTATAGCAACTGGTGCTGTCACTGTGATGAATAATTGGGTAGGTAGGACTATAATTTACTATACTGTCTACTGGGTATGTATATTCAAGTTAACATAGAAATTTATACACTAACCTTCATTGTTAGTGTCATCTACTAGTCTCCCCCTCATTTAGAGGAGTTTAGCTCCTGGCTCACTGTCATTAACACTTCTCCTGCCTTAAGTCTTGGCTATTTCAATAGATAGATGATTTTTCTAATAACTCTTCTCCAAAGATTTTGCCTTCCATTCTACTTTCGATGGTCTCTCCCACTGTCATAACCTGACCCAGCAACTGCAACCTCTCTATAACCTCATTTTTGCACCACAAAAATATATCACCTCCTATCTTTCCAGCTACCTCCTTCTCAACCCCAACTATTCTTTGATACCACTGATATCGCCAGTCCATTGATCTATGGGTTTGGAGCACTCGTTTGGCAGAGTTGGATTTAATCAGGGTTGTGGTTTGGCCCAGCAAGTGCTCCAAAACCACAGAGGGCCAAAGGAATTGAAAAGTGTATGAAGGAGAGTGAGCATGTTGGATCATGGGATTCCAAGTTAAGGAAGAAAGGACACCCAGCGACTGAGGGCAGTAAAAAGGTGACAGGAACAACAGACTGGCGATATCCGGGGATCAAAGGATAATGCCTGTCTGTCTTACTGTCTCCCTCCTTCATTCCTCATCTCTGGCACAGATGTCGTCATGTCTTCTCAGGGACAATGTTCCAACAATCTTCTCTCCTCTTCCCTGTTATTTATTTATTTATTTATTTTTAAATCTCCATTGCGTTGTTCTCAACAGCCTTCAAATATGCTGTTAATTCATCACATGAAAAAGAAGGACATTAAACCCCACTTTCTGTGCCAGGCCACTATTCCATATTTTTGCTTTCCTTTGAGGAAGAACTTGAAAGAATTGAGTATACTTTGTCTCTACTTCCCTTCCTTCCACTCAAGACCATGCCAATCAGACTTTCTCATCCATCAGTCCACCAAAACCACATTATCGAAGCTGTGCTTTGCTAAATCTAATTGTCAGCCCCCACCTCTTACCAGATCTCTCAGCTGCATTCCTCTCATCTGACCATTCCTTCCTTGAAATATTTTCATTTAGTTTTCAGGAGACCACAATCTTTGTTTGATTTTCACTGGTCATTTCCTCAGTTTTTGCTGGTTATCTCTCTTCTCTCCTTGAAATGAAATGTCCCTGGGCTAATCCTTGTTCCTTCTCTATTCTCACTCCTTAAATGCCCCATATGTACTGCAGACTCTCAAAACTTATATCTACAGTCCACACCTCTCTCCAGAACTCCAGACTTACATATTCACCAGCTTACTCTCAACATTTCTACTTGGATATCTAAAAAGTATTTCAAACTCAGCATGCTCTAAATCTGTCCCACCAGAAGCTTCCTCCATCTCAATAGAAGACAACTCCACTTAATCAGCCAAAAACTTCAGAGAAGTCCTTCTCTACTCTCTCTTACACCATTCATCCAATCTATCAGCAAATCTAGCTGGTTCTACCTTCTCACCACATCCTGTGCTACCACCCTGGTGGTAGCATTATTTCATCTGGATTACTACAGTAGCCTCCTAACCAGCATCCCAGGTTCTAGGCTCCTAGTTTCTTTACATCTACAAAGTACCCTCAACACAGCAGCCACAGTGATCTTTTCATAATATAGATCATGCAGGATTGGCTACATAATTTGCAGGGCCCAGTGCAAAATGAAAATGTGAAGTTCCTTATTCAAAAATGATTAAAAACCTCAAGACAGTGAAAGCAGAGCATTAAATCAAGTATAGCCACCCTATGCAACTGTACAAGTCACATACTCATGAAGCTGGCTATTGTCTCTCTTTTGCTCAAAACCTTTCAACCATGCTCCATCCTACTCAAAGTTAATTGCAATGTCCTTAGAGTAGAAGACAGTCTTCCTGATCTCTGCTACACACCCTCAGAACTCTCTATTTACTTTGATCCAGCCTCACTGGCCTCTTTACTGTTTCTCAACCATTCCGAGCATATTCTTTCCTTAGGGCTTTTCACTGGCTATTTCTGCTGCCTGGGAAACGTTTCCTTTAAATAATCTTCTTGGCTCACCATCTTACTTCCTTCAACTTTCTACTCAAATATTATGTTCCCAATGAATCACACTATTTAAAACTGTAGCTACCACCACCTTCCCTGCTCTAGCCCCATTCTTGGGCCCTCTATGTCTTTTTCCCCCCATCTCAGTTATCATCTCATACCAGCATATAAATGTTTTATGTCTAGAACAGTGCATGGCAAACTGGAAATGCTCAGTAAATATTTCTCTGATCGGTGGAGATACAGGAATGTCCATCAGCATTACTGTGTGGCAGAGTTGGAGGCAATCTAGGTCTCCATCAGCAAGGAGAATTAAAATATGAAAGGTAGCATCTGCAGATGGTATACTACTATACAACAGTCAAAAATGATGAATCGGATCTACATTTAGCAACTTGAATCACTCTCAAAAACAATGATTGTGTATGGGTGGGGAGCAATGAGCATTATATAAATTAAGGTCACCTAGAAACAAAATAGTGCTAAGTCGTTTTCAAATATACACATATCTAAAGACATTAACTCGCTTAGAGTAAATATATGGGAGTGTGGGAGGTGATAGAAGTGGGGTGGAGATTGAAGGGGGAAAATGAATTAATCCAAGTACTTTGGGGAAACGATGGCAATAAAGCATACCAAGAATACAGAAGGTGATTGTCTCAACTGCCTTTGAGTACAGATTGAAAAAAAAATTTTTTTAAAGACCCTGGCGGCCAGCCATCCATTCAACAAATATTGAACATCTCTGGGTGTCATACAATGTATCAAGAGATGGCTTTTTTTTTTTTTTTTTTTTTTTTTTTTTAAGATAAGAACGAGTAAAATAAGTAGCACACCAAATGGCGATAGGCGCTATGGAGAAAAGGATGAGAAGAGGCCTAAAAGGTTCTGGGACCAAGCTGGGCGGGTGAGGTGGAGTTGAAAGCGTGGTGCCTGGCAGGGCAAGACCGCTGCCCTCTGTGAGCTTGCAGTCAAGGCGGCCTGGCCTGATTGATCGCTGCAGGGGGACGTGGAGTGGGGGAGGGGGCTTCGGTCCTCAGCAAAGGGGGCGCAGGGCTCCAAAACTCTGCGCCATCGCCTGGGGTCGCCCCCAGAGGGTAGGAGGTGGAAGGCTAGGGAGCCCACCCGCCTGGCTCTCATGAGCCCCCGACCCGGCCGCCCGACACGCCCATACCCCTGCCCCCAACCCGGCACTCACGGTTCTGCTGTGCTAAGGGAAGGTGCGTCGTCGTGCAGGCCAGAAAGCACTCGTTCCCCATATCCCAGTCCAGCAACCCCGGGACCTGGCCATGGAGGCTGGCCCAGAAGTCGAGGTGTTGGAATTTCAGGTCCACCTTCAGGGAGAAGTGAGAGAGCCCTGCACGGAGTGGGAGAGTCGGAGAGACTGAGACCAAATCCTCTGAGCCGCTTCCTCAAATACCCGCGCTCTAATTGAGTTAGTTTTGCCAGCTCTGATGGAGTTAGCTTCGACGCCTTTAATCCCCTTCAGCCTCAGCTAGGTACTCTCTACTGTGTCTTTCATATTGGGGTTTGGGGACCATGAGGGCACAGAATGGAGCCGTTCCAGGTCCTCTTCCCCACTACCTTTGCACAAAGCTCTTATTTTATTTAGTAAATTCGTCTACAGTTTAAGAATGATTCCATGATAGTATTAACTTTCTGGAACTTCTGATTATTTTAGGTTGTTTTATGTCTTATCCAAGATCACGTCTGTAGTACGTTGTGGAGATAGGATTAAATGGTGATTTTTTAAAAAAATTTTATTTATTTTTAATAATTTCAAGTTTACAGAAAAATCTCAACAATACTGTAAAAAAGATCCTGTTTACTAAATCCTATAATTCATCAGTTATACCTATTACTAACATTCTATCATGCTTTCATTTTTCTCTCCATTTACACATAAGACAGATTATTTTTTTCCTGAACTGTTTAAGAGTAATTTGCAGACATCTTGAATTTTTACCCATAAATACTTCACCTGTGTATTTCCTAAAAACAAAGAGATTGGCTTACATAACCAGGAAATCAGAAATGAGAAAATTATCAAAATCAGAAAATTTAACATTAATTCAATACTATATTTAATGTATAGATCCTATTTATATTTAACCAATTGTCCCAATAATGTTCTTTATATAAATTTGTTTTCTGGTCTTGAATCCAATTCAGGATCATGCAGTACATTTACTTTTCATGTTTCTTTAGTCTCTTTTGATCTAGAGGGCTTTCTCAGCCTTTTTGATGTTTTATAACATTACTATTTTACAGGCCACTTATTCTGTAGAATGTCCCTTAGTTTAGGTTTGTCTGATGTTTCCTCATAGTTAGCCCTAAGCATTTTTGGCAAGAATACCACAGAAGTGACGTTGTTTCCTTCCCAGTACTTCACACCAAGTACATCACACTAACCATTATTAGTTTATCTCATTGTTAGTGATCGTAACTTCAATCACCTGGTTTAGTATCCACCAGGTTTCTCTACTGTAAAGTTATCTCTCTCCATCTTTTGTAATTAGAAAATAATTCGTGTGGAGATACTTTGATCTAAAATCCTGTTCCTCATCAAGTTTGGGCCCACTAATTCTAGCATCCATTTATGATTCTTGCCTGAATCAATCATTACTTTGATGGCTATAAAATGATTATTTTTCTAAATCTATTATTCCCTTTCCATTTATTTAGTTGGCATTTTATAGTAAGGAAGAACTTTTCTTTATCCCATATTTGTTTATCAGTATGGATTCAAAGGATTCTTATTTTATAGAGTGGATTATAATTCATTACTATCATTATTTGTTTAATCCTCAAATTGTCTCAGATTTGGCCTGTGGGTGAGCTAGCTGCCTCTGGTTTCTCTGTGCATCTTGAGTTCCCCATCAGAACCCATCTGCCCTATACTGTGTTGTCTATTGCTTGTCTACCAGATGGAAACTTTGAGAGTACTTAGAACATAGGAGACCCTCAATAAATGTTGTTTTAACTATAGTGAAAATAATTGCATCCTTTTTAAAAAGTTTGCTAGGATTCTACCTTTAATTGCAATAATAATAATTTTAATACTTTCTCTAATTATAAAAATATATGGGTCTGATGTGGAAAACTTAGAAGTATAGAGAGCACAAAAGGAAAAAATGACAGAATGAAAATCATTCTCTGTATTAATCAGAGATAATAATCGATTACATTTTGATGTATAGTCTTGCAATCTTTTTCATTATAGATATTTCATAAAAAATATTGTAATGCAGCCACCCTTTTATAGCCCTTTTCAAATTAGTCTACCATTTAATTATGTTATTATCATGCAAATCATGTAGCTGATAAGGAGTAATATCCAGAATATATAAAGAACTCCTACAGGTCACACACACACACACACACACACACACACACACACACAATCAGACCCAACAATTTTTAAATGGGCAAAAAATTTGAATAGACATTTCTCCAAAGACATATAAAAAATCCAATAGCACATGAAAAGATGTTCAACATCATCATCATTAGGGAAATGCAAATTAAAACTGCAATGAGATACCCCTTCACATCCACTGGGATGGCTATTATAAAAGTAAACAAATGAAACAAAATAACATGTGTTGACTAGGATGTGGAGAAATTAGAACCCTTGTGCACTGCTGGCAGGAATGTAAAATGATACAGTCCCTGTGGAAAACAGTATGGTGGGTTCTCAAAAAATTAAACATAGAATTACCGTATGATCCAGCCAATCCACTTCTGGGTATATACCCAAAAGAATTGAAAGTACAGACTTGAACATATTTGTACATACATGTTCATAACCGTATTATTCAGGAAATTCATCTGCTGTTTAAGGATGATTCCCTAAGAGTATTGGCTTTCTAGAAGTTCTGGCTGATTTTATAGCATATCCAAGATCATGTCTGTAGTACACTGGAAACAACTCAAATATCCATCAACAGGTGAATGGATAAAAAAAATGTGGCATAAACATACAATAGAATGTTATTTAGCCTTAAAAAGGAATAAAATTCTGAAATCTTCTACAACATGGAGAACCTTGAAAACATTATGCTGAGTGAAATAAGCCAGATACAAAAGGACACGTTTTGTATGATATACCTAAAATAGCCAAATTCATAGAGACATAAAGTAAAATGCTGGTTGCCAAGGGTAGGGTAGGAGGGAATGGGAAGTTCTGGTTTAGGAGATAGAGAATTTCTATTTGGGGTGATGAAAACATTCTGGAGATAGATAGTGGTGATTATTGCATGACAATATGAATGTACTTAATGCCATTGAACTGTACACTTGAAAATGGTTAAAATGGCAAATTTTATGTTATGTTTTATTTTATTGTAATTAAAAAATTATTTATATCAGTAATTTCCCAGCTTTTCTGTGCATTGAATCTCCTGGGGGTCTTTAAAAAATACCAATGTTTAGCTCCAACCTGTAGTCATTCTGATTCTGGTATGGAGTTTGGGGGTTTTAAAAGCCCCTTGGATTATGCTAATGTGCAGCACAGTTTGGCTCCCAGTCAAATGCGCTTTCCACAAAGGGCTCACAAACCTCCCTAGCCTGGTGCAGTTAAGATGGGGAAGCATAGTCAAACCATTCTCTCTGCAGGGCATGCTCTCTCTGATCTTCTCCTGACTTCAGGCCTCAGCTGTTGGGCCCACCCAAACAAAGAAGAGTCCCAGTGTTCACTTCCTCTCTCGTTTTTCATAGCACTTATCATATTTTTTACTTATTTACTTGTTCACATTTTTGTCTCTTCTGCTAAGTTCCATGTAAGTTCCATGAGGGAGGAGCAATGTCTTTTCACAGTTTATCCCTCCAGTAGCTCTTGGCACATAATAAGTGATCTGTTAATGTTTGTAGAATGAATAAATATTGTCCTCTTCCATTGTCTCCTTCTCCTTAGCTCTTGGGTTACTATAGAAAGGCATCATTAAGACTATTGTTTCAGCATCTTCCGACTCTAATTTTTTATTGTTTCACAGAATTTTTGGTGCTTTCCTAGACCCTTCCTCCTCTTTAGGGGCTTGTTTATTTTTTTGTTAATTTATTCAACAAGTATTTATTGAGTACTATGTACTGTGTCACAGGCAGTGTGGAGCAGAGGTACTATAGGCCCTTGGGAACAAAGTGACTGCTCTCAGGGAAGGTACAGTCTGGTGGGGGAGGCAATTGAATAATAACATAAACATATAATTATAAGCCATAGTAATGCTATGAGAGATAATCTAGGAGAACCTAACCTAATCAGAGGATGGAGGTATGAGAACACTTCCTTGGAGAAGGGTTAACTATGCAAATAGGAGTCAGATGGGGGTGGGGCAGTCTTAAGAGCAGGCTGGGCATATGGGATAGTCTGTGCAAAAATTCTGAGGTAAGAGGGAACACAGAACATTGGTGTTAACATAGTGAGAGCAGAGGGGCAGTTAGGGGAGAGACCAAGGCTGGCCTTGAATGTCACCTTAAAGATTTTAGTCTTTAAGAACAATACAAAGATCACTGATCTTTAAAAGGAACGTATATGGGAGAGAACAAAAGTGAATAAGGGTGACCACTCCTGCTCTTTTTCCTCATTTACCAGACTGTACCACTCTTGTCCTTCTCCACTCAGGGTTCTTCCACGTCTGCTGTCTCCTCCTAGAGCCCTTTTAGCCTATTCTCCACTTCTCCCTCTCCTCAGTACTCTGTCCTCTGGTCTCACCCTGGTGGCTCTCTGTTTTCCCCCATTTGAAGCCTCTAATGTTTTCCCCAGCACTTCCTCTTGCTCTGCCAGCACCTCCAACCACCCACCCAACAAAAGGTCCTCAGATCTCTAGGCCCCCACATGGGGGCACCAGCCCCTGGTTGGGTAGCCTGCTGCAGAGAGTGCAAAACTCACAACCCAGGTGTGTGGCTGAGAACTCTGACTCGTAGGTTCTTATTTCATCCAGTCCCTTTCTGCCTCCTGAAAAAAGCAACTCTGGGGCTTTGGGCACCTGCAGCCTAGACATAAATTCTATAGAGTCACACCAAAGTGCAGTCAACAGAAGGGAGACACACACAGCAGAGGCGGCATCCAACTTTATTGTAGGGACTTAGTTTACTGAGGAGAGTGAATTGTTGTTGGGGGTAATTAAAGAGGTGAAAGGGGAGGAAAATCAATTTTGACAGGAGTGGAGAGAGAAAAATAATAGGGAGCATTGGGTGAAGATGAAGCATTAGGGGACAGAAGAGAGGCAGAGGGAGGGAAGGGAGGTGAAGAAACCGATGGGGCCAAAGACTAGTGATTGAGGACTCGGAGCAGGCAATCTTTTTAGGGGAGGAGGCAGGAGCAAAAGGCAAAGCTCTGGGCTGGAGAGATGGATGGTGCCCTGGACTTCCTGCAGGCCTCCTCACTTTTGGGCACCCAGTGCCAGGGCAATGATGAAGCTCAGAACCACCAGGAACATGGCGACGGAGAGCAGCACTGTGATGACCACCATTCCGCCTGTTCGGGCCATTCCCAGCCTAATGGATTCCACCTTCCTTCCTGTCAGAAGAGAAAGTGGAGAGGCCTTTGTGGGCAGAAGGGACCCCTATCCTACTTGAGGTGCTCAGACTAGCCCTTCATCCAGATATCCAACCAGCTATCTCTTTATCTATTTATTCATCCACTGTCCAACTGATCAAGAGATGCAGACATCCATCAGGTAAATTTTTATGAATCATCTCCTACATCACTCACTGGGAATGGAGAAATTAAGACACAATCCCTACCCACAAAGAACCTTTAGTTTAGCAGTGCAATAAGATGAGTCAATGGGCAGTTAAAATGACAAAGGCTGTGTTAGGATAGAGCTAAGGGAGCATAAGAAGGGGCAGCTGGAGGTGGGGGCGAGAGGGGCCAGAGAAGAATTTGTGGGCCTTGAGGTGTGAAAGGGAGCGAATGTTACTTACGAGGAAGTGTCGACATTGGAATCTCTCTACTGGAATCAGTGGATGTCCCCTTCGTCACTAGGTAGGAAATGCTTTTGTTGGGGGCGGGGGGGGGAGAGAAGAGAACCCTCTGTGAGGATCCTGGACTTGGGGAAGAGGGAGCCTCTCCCTTCACAGTCATGCCTCCCATTGTGCCCTCCTCTAGGATAGGCCCATTCTCGACCCATTTAGTGGTACCCTCACTCTCTCCCCCATGTTTGCCACATCCCACCACTGCCACCAAATGTCAGGAACCAGCTTCTCTTCCTGTACCCCCTCCCACAGGTGCCCCAGGCCTAGTTTTGGTACCTACTAGTATTTGGTTCCTGGCACAAGGTTTGTCACCTGGTAAGCACTGAGCCGGGTAACTGTGAAGCCAGCCCCACTGTCCACCACACTCACCAACTCCCTTCGCCCACGGCATGGAGGCACCAAAAAGCTAGATTTCACTACTGGGTAGGAAATTGGGAATGAAAAGCAGGGTTAAGTTTCTGGAAGCCCCAAGGAAAAGGCGTAGCATTTAGAGTGTGAACCCAGGGAAGGGGTCGATTGGAAGGCATGCGTGAGAAAAAGGATGCTGGGGATGTCCTGGGAAAGGACTAGGGGAATGCTTGGGGATGGGGTAGCAGACCTTTGCTGTCATTGGCTCTCCGGACCATCAGTGTGGCATTGCCCCCTGTAAGGTGACAGGGGGGCAAAGCGACTAGCAGGCTCTCCGTTAGTGCTGGGGACAGCAGACCAGAAAGGCTTGAGATGTTGAAGTCTGCTGGGGGCCAGAGGGTAGTTAAAGAGTAGGAGAGAATTCAGTTCCTCTCCCCCACCATTAGATCTGGTCCAGCCTCCAGGGGCCTTTCCTAAGGATGTGGAGTCCTTCTCCCCTTCCACTCTGCATTCTACTGATTAAACACAGGCCTTTGCCAGCCAGACCACCAGGTGGCAGACTTGGGCTGCAGAAACTGGATACTCCCCCAAATTGCCACATGCTGGGCACCAGAAGGAGGCAGTGCCCAACTTCACCCTGACCTGCAGCCTTGGGTCCTTCCCCACATCTCTCTGCCTTCACGGTCTGGAAGAAGACCAGGAGTGTGCATTTGGATCAGTGATAGATGCCTGGTCACTGCCATCGCTCGCCCTCCACCCTCAACTGGCCAGATGAGCAACTCTTTC
Organism: Rousettus aegyptiacus; assembly: GCF_014176215.1. Taxonomy (NCBI): domain Eukaryota; kingdom Metazoa; phylum Chordata; class Mammalia; order Chiroptera; family Pteropodidae; genus Rousettus; species Rousettus aegyptiacus. Next base: position 34,804,910 of record NW_023416308.1, on the reverse strand, counting down.
AGAGCCCTGGAAGGCAGTGTCTCCTATCTAGGGCCCAACCCTTCCCCACCCCCACCAGAAATGACAGAGACCTGCAGCCCCTGGGGCCAGGACAGCAAGCAGAAACAGGATCGAGGACAATGTTCTGGTGGGTAGCGGAGATGCCATAGCTGGGCTGGGAGCTGGAATGAGTGCTGGCAGGCTGTGGCTTCCTAAGGCAAGTGAGGCCCTGCCCCTGGGGAGGCTGGTTTTGTCCTAGGGGTGGGAGGGGCTGGAGGGGAATCTTGTCCAACCTGTCCCTTGGGTCCTACACCCTCAGGGGGTCCCCCAGACAGGTTTTTCAGGATGGGGAGCTGGCCCTCACGCCAGAAGTAGGGATCTTGGCTGTATCTTGGTGGCTTAGTCAGCTGAAGAGAGGCAGGGTAACTAAGGTAGGGTGGAAATCACCCCTTCTTCTGGGACTCCAACACCAGTGTTCTCTCCTGCACATGCATTGGGAGCCAGGTAGTGGGAGATCTTTCCTTAAGGGTAGCAAGTCCTGAGGTTGCTCTGGTGTACAGGAAGAGGAGAGTAACCCCGAGGGGCTCCCAAAAGGGTCCAGGCTGGGCAAGAATAGGAAGGAAATGGTAGCTGGTAGTACGGGCAGCAGAAACAAAGGTTCCACTTCTTGGTGTCCACTGAGGCCCAGGTATAGCTGCCGTAGGAGAGGCAGGGGTGTTGTGGCAAGGAATGTATAGAGGTCCAGATTCCTCTGGAGAGTGGGGCCAAGGGTGCTAGGGAAGACTTCTGGAGAGACCAGAAGAGGTAGGCACTGACCTAGTCCAGGGCGAAGGAGAAGGTACAGTCAGTCTTGGTCAGCAACCTTTGTTGAAGTGGTTGAGAATAAAGAAGAGAAAGAGACCTGGTAAGAGAACATGAAAAAGAGAAACAACTTCTCTGACTGCATCCCCTACACCTGTGCTCAACTAGATAGAAATGAAGACGGAACTACGAACAGAGTAAGAGGAGAGATGAGGAGAAAGCACTGGGCAGGGGCTTTGCATGCTCTAACATATTAATCCTTATGCCATCATGGGTGGTAGATGTTATTGGCTCCCTTTTTTTTTTTTAGGTGTGAAACTTGAGACAGAGAGGTGGAGTCACTTGTGGAAAGTGAACACTTTGTCAAGAGAGGTTGCAGACATCTACAGAGACCTGAGAGCTCCACAGAGTGTTATGTATGTCTTTTTGCTCCATGAACATTCTATCTTCCCCAGTCCCAGAGAAGTGTCAGGGTCCTGGTAGGGAAGTGAGGGACTAGTGGGGTTGTGACCTTACCCCTATGGTGGGAAGGGGTAGGCTCAAAGCCTGGGGTACAAACAGGGGTGACAGTAAAAGTAGAACTCACAGACTCAAGGGTCTTACACCAGTGCTTCTTCAAATTTGATGTGTATATGAGTCACCAAGGGATCTTGTTAATATGCAGGTTCTGATTCAGTGGGTCTGAGGTGAAGCCTGAAATTCTGCATTTCTAACGAGCTTTCAAATAACACTGATTGATGTTAGTCTGCGAGGCCTACACTTCAAGTTGCCAGATGCTCTGTGTTACACATCTCCATATACACACACTCTGGACCTTCTTTGCTGAAGACTAGGGGAAAATGTTTTTCCCCAGTCTCCCAGGATAGGCTACCTTTCAGTAAAGAATTAAATTCCATTTTCCCTGCATCTTGGTTTTTGTCCTCTTAGATCAAATTCTGCTATCATTCTGCAAACTGAAGGAGAATCTTTTGTACATTGAGGAGAACTTTGGAGCAAGGGAACAGATTGAAAAGGTGGAATTCAAGGCTGAGGTGCAGGGATCTTCCTGGTGCTCTTCAAATCCTGTCACTAGCCAGGAGGATGTTTACACTCGGACTTGAAAGGTGTCTTTTTCCATTTCAGTCACAAACCAGGAAGCAGAAAGACAAAGAGTTTGGGTTTATTTCAGAGTGGCTGTGTTGGATTTACTCCTAAGCCCCATCCCTATCTGAACTTGAGTGAGATGGAATGGGGTAGGGGAAAGCAGAGCTCTGACTAGATTTTAAAGGGATAAGAGGGCGCTGTGCCTTTAAACCCTCCTGTCTCCCTCCAACCCCCCTTCCCCACCTCTGGCCCTCCCCAGGTTTCTGGAGGAGCTGAGAGTTGCTGTCTTCTCCCTGCCCTGCCAAGCTGCTCACTGGCTGCTTTGGAGGCTGTGCTTTGTGGTCTCCATAGAAACCATTAGTTGCTAAGCAACAGAAGCATCATCTGTGCTGAGCTCTCGCGTCTAATTATCCCATCACAGTGGCTGAGAAGGGTTTGGGGAGCTGAGAGAAGGGGGAGGCCAAGCGCAGGAGCAAAAGGATAACTCTTTTAGCAAAGCATATTCATTGACAACCCTGAAGTCATTTAAAGCCACAGCATCCTGTTCCTCTGGAGAATTTCCTTATGACTTGGAGTAAGGGAATTAGAGCCACAAATGCCTGGTATCTTTCTCTTGCACTGACTCTTTTTAGGCTGTCTTACCCTTGGAGTCTTAATTCTAAACTCTCTCATGTTCCCTCCCCCGCTCCCTTCCTTCTAAATCCCATATTCAAGTTAACAAACATTAAGTAATAGATATGGCCCTGGAATTGTGCTAGGCACAAGGGATATAAAGGTAAGATAACTTTCTGCCCTCAAAGAGCTCCTAATCTCCCTGTTCTACCTGGACTAGATTATCTCCCAAAATGGACCTACTCTTTCTGAACTATGGTACTTTTTTTTTTTTTCTTGAACTATGGTAGTTTTGCAACCAGAAGACCTCAGGTCAGAACTTCAGTCTGTCTGATGATATACTGATGGTTCTCTTTCTACAATGTCAGTCTTCTTCCCAGTGAATGAAAAAAATGTGTCTTCTTGGCTCCATGGACATGTCAACCTCTAATAGAGACTGTTGTCCTCTCATTGATGAGTGATACCATATAACTCTAGGTGAGTCACTTTGAACCTCAATTTTCTCACCTATAAAGTGGGAAGACATTCATTCCCATTCATCTAGCAAGATATGACATTTGTGAAAATGCTTTAAAATAAAGTTGAGAAGGGATGCAGGAGATCAACTGTTATAATCTGTAGGGCACACTGGAAAAAACCATGGGGACTTGAACTTAGAGGTTAAGATGCAGTGCTCACCCGATGTAGTCTGATGGGAAATGGCAGAGCCTCTATCCTTAAGATCTGAGGCTGGAAAAGGCTGTAAGAATTTTAAAAATCTCAATCATTTAGTTGGAAAAGACCTGGATGCTCCATTTTTTCCTCCTAATGTTGCCTATGATAAAACCACTTACCCAAATCTGCTTCCAGCTCTGTGACTTTGGCCAAGTCACCTGTCTAAGTACTATAAGCTACAGTTTCCTCTTCTGTAGAAATGGTATAAAATCTGTCTCATTGGGATATTGTGACTATCACTCAAGCTAATTTATTTAAGAGTGTCTAGCACAGTATCTGGTTCAATAAATATTAATTTAAGTAATTCATCTTATCCTCTCCTTTTTATTAACCCTTAGATGAGACTCAGAGGCAATACATGACTTTCCTAAAGTCATAGAGTGAGAATTTGCTTTTCCATCTGTGTCATTGATGCAAAGGGAGATGAGTGAGCAGGAAAGGCAGTCTGAGGGGGAAAAAATTCATGACTGAGATTAGACCAGCTGTTCTTTGTATAGCAAGCATTCCATAGGGGTACCAGACACACAGTAAACATTTAGTTCAGTAAACAGTTGTTAAACAACTCTTCTATGGTGGGTACCACACTAGGTGATAAGATACAGAGATGACAAGACACAATGCCTGCTCTCAAGTTGCTGAGTCTTAAAGGATGAATCATAGTTAGCCTGATTGAAATGTGGAAAGGGGATATTCCAAAAAGCAGCACAGAAAAGGCTCAGAGATGTAAATTATTTTGACACCTTCGGGGAACTATGAAATGTACATCTTAGCTCATTAGAAAGACCTATTCAAAGATGGGCATGGTGAGAGCTCTAGCTACTGGCAAGGTCACCAGTGGCTTTGTAGGCTATGCTAAGGAAGTTGGCTTTTACCCTGAAGAAAATAGAAAGCTAATGAGGAGTTTTAATTATGAAAAGATCATTCTGGAAACAATGTGGAGAATGGAATGGCAGCAAGTAATAGATTAGTACATTGTATCTGGGTTGGTTTCTATGGCCAATATATAGCAGAAGTGATAGTATGTCACTTCTGAGTCTAGATCATAAAAGGCATTGCACCTTCCTCCTTGTTCTTTTGTGATTGCTCTCTGGAGGACATGGGAGCAGCTCTATGAGGAGCTCCACATGGCAAGGGATTGAGTGAGGTCTCCTACAAACATCCATCAGTGACCTCTAGCCAACAGCCATGTAAATAGCAACCTTGGAAGCACATCCTCCAGGCTCAGTCAAGCCTTCAGATGACTGTAGTTCAGGTCAATGGCTTTGCTGCAACTTCATAAGACACTCTGAGCCAGAAATACCTAGCTAAGTCTCTCCCAAATTCCTGATTCTCAGAATAAATGTCTGTTTTTATGAATCACCAAGTTTTGGGGTGAGTTATTATATCCTCTGAACATTTTTGTAATCGAGTATGTGAGTTTGGAGCAGAGGAGAGGTATGAGATAACAAAAGGGAAGATGAGCAATGGTTTAAAATCATGAATGTGGAAAAGAGTCCTTGAAGAGAGAAGCAGAAGGGAAGGAGAACAAAGCCAAGAGCAGGATACTGGGAAACAGCATTTAAAGGACAGACAGAGGGAGAGGAGCTGATGACAGAAGAATAGAATTAGGAGGAAAATCAGGAGGGAGTGGATAGAGAGTTTCAAAAAGAAGGTGTCGAATGATTTGAAGGTAAGGACTGAGAGAGGTCCACCAGGCTTAGCATCTTGAGGGTTATGCATATCCTTAGAAGCAGCTTCCTGCAGGCGAGGAAGGCAGAAGCCAGACTGTAAGAGTCTAGAGATATCTAAGAGAAGTAGAATCAGAACTGCGTAGATTGCTCTTTGAAGAAGTTTGGCTGGGAAGAAAAGAAGACAGATAACTGGAGGGAAATTTGGGGTACAGAAAAGGCTTGTTTATTTTGATGCAGGAGAGAGGGGGTATAATTGATGGAGAGCCTTCTGGAGGAGAAAGAAAATGGAGTTCAGATCAGAGGTGGAGGCATTAGCCTTTGGCCACAGAAACAACACTTCCTAGCAGAGGGAAGAATGGGGACAATGATGTAGAGAAATGTTATACTTTTTTTCGGTGGTGGGTGGCAGGCGGGGGGTGGGGAGGAGTAGGGAGATTGGAGTGAAAAAGCCTGGAGTATAGAAGAAGTAAGTTAAGGGCGCTTCCCCTGAAGGCTTCTGCTTTCTCTGGGAAGTAGAAAACTCAAGGGGAAGAAGGATTTGGGGTCTGAAAAGAGGTGAGAATTTGAAATTGCTGATGTAGGGAGAGGAGGATGCAGCTATCGTAAGCCTTGAGGAAGGCTCTGTTTGGTGGTAATGGCCCAGCTGAGCTTGAGAACCTCTGGTCTTCAGGGACACTGACTGTATTAGTCAGGGCTCTCCAGAGAAACAGAACCAACAGGATATGTATATATAGAGAGATTTATTTTAAGGAGTTGGCTCACGTGATTGGCAAGTCCAAAATCCGATGGAGGAGACCAGCAGGCTACAGGCACAGGAAAAGATTTGCAGTTCAAGTCCAAAGACAGTCTGCTGGCAGAATTCATTCTTTCTTGGTGGGCAGAGAGGGAAGGTCACTCAGGTCTTCAATCAATTGGATGAGGCCCACCCATATTATGGAGTAATCTGCTTTACTCAAAGTCCACTGATTTAAATGTTAATCTCATTTAAAACACACTTCACAGAAACAGCCAGAACAATGTTTGACTAAATATCTGGGCATCATGGCCCAGTCAAGTTGATACATAAAATTAACCATCACACTCACCTTTTCATTTTGGGAGTTTTTCAAATTACTCAACAGTTTGAGTGTAGAAATGTTAAAATTTTCAAGTTGTACTGATTTAGAATTAGGGTTTTCAAGGTATCGAATGTTGAGGACAAGAGTGACGGGATGGAAAGTAAGGTCTAGGCTAGTTATAAAAAGGAGTGATGTGACTGAACAGAGTACTGAGGGGTAGGACTGTTTGGTGAGGTCAAGGTATAATAAAGGTGTGAGAGAAGTGAAAGAGCAGGGGAGTGTGGATGGGGCAGGACGCAGAGTGGTAGCCATCTAGACAGTGCTGAGGAGAGAAAGCCAAAGTCCTTCTGGATGGATCAAAATGTTGTGAGGCCAGACAGGGGCCACAGACCCCCATGTCACTGGGGTCCAGACATATAACAAGATTAGTAAAACAAGGTGGGTGAAAGTGGGGCCTGCTAGAGAGTGTAGGAACAAGAGCTCTGCCTATAGGGGCCACCCCATGCAGCTCTGGAAGAGATCCCTTGCAGAAAGGAGGACCCAGTGTGGCTATGCCTCCTCGCTTTCCCAAGAGAAGCCAGAAATCTAAATTTTCAGGTAAAATGTTCTTATTTTCAAATTTAAACTAATAAACATTATAAAAATGCACTTCATGAACCAAACAACATAGGCCAGCTTTGTCATTGGGGCACCCAATGTGCTTCCAGGGTGTTGGAAGGGGAGTAGGAATTTTGCTAGATGAGCAAGAAGGAAGGATATTTGAGGCTGAGGGGATAGAGGCTGGAGGGTTGTAGAAGCAGCAAGGGGTTCAGTGTAGCCAGGGGCAGAGTCCTGGGAAAGGGGGATTGCAATGAAAGGGGTGGGGTGCAGAAGAGGAGACCTGTTTCCATGAACATGAGGAGGCCCACCATGTTTTCATGGACATAAGGAGCCTCTGATAGGTTTAAACAGGGAAGTAACATAATTCAGTTTAATCGTAGGAAGTTACTGTAAGAGTAGGTAGAAGCTGGATTGTGGGATAATTAAGCCTGCTCTTAGGCCTGAGGGAGAGCTACACAACAAATAATGATGGCCCAAATTAACATGAATTAATTTATTCAGTAAATGTTTTTAAATGCCTTTGCAGCAGTCACCATACTAAGTGCTAGATAGTCAGAGGCAAATAAGACATTGTTTTTCCTGAGACTATGGTCTAGTGGGAGATACTGAAGGGTCCACTATTACACTGCATCAAGATTTTAGTAGAAGTAATAATAAGAATAGCTATTATTTATTGAGTGCTAATCACATGTCAAGAACTATACTAAGTCTTTTATGTATTTTCTTGCTTAATCCTCATAACAACCTCTGTGAGGTGGGTACTGTTGTTATCCTTATTTTATTAATGAGGTAACTACATCAGAGAAGTTAAATAACTTGCCAAGGAGACTCCTCACAGAAGGGACAACTTACATGGTGGTCCTGAAGGGCTTCCGGAAGGAAGTGGTGAATAAGTGAAGACCTAAAAGTTGAGTAGCAATGAGTAGGGTGAAGGCAAAGAAAGAGGTGGCGACTGTTCTAGCCTGAGAGAACTGCAAAGGCTCAAGGTGAGAGAATGGACCCTTGGAGGTTTAGAGTGGGATTTGGGGAAGTCACTATAGAAGCAGCTGGGACCAGATGAAGAGCTTTGTAAGCCCCTTTAAGGAATTAATATTTTTATCCTAAGGATAAAAGGAAGCCGTTGAAGGGTTTTAAACTGAGAGTTATGATCAAATTTGTGCCTTATAAAGATGATTTTTCCTGCAATGTGTTAGATGAACAGCTGAGAGACATTTTAGATGTCTCTTGACATGCTGTTGAGATAAGATTCTAGGCAAAGGTGATAAAAGGGATTTTTGGGTGATGGTTTGATTGAGAAAGCTATGGAAGGGGTGGAGAGTGGAATTAAGGATTCCTCCCAGGTATCAGCTTGGGCAGCTGTGTGGCTGCTGGCATTGTTACAAGCTGGAGCATGTAGTAGGGATGGGAGGAGCAGATTTGTGGGGAAGGGGTAGAGATCTTTCGGTTTTGAATTTGCTGAATCGAGTGCCTGAAGATCACCCAGGTGGAGGTGTGGAAGGTGGTTGGTGCCTGGTCTGAAGCTCAGGAAGGTTGTAAGCATAGATGTAACAGCTATAGCCTTGGAGAGGAGTACAACCCAAATGAGGTCAAGAACAGAGCCTGGGACACCAACATTTATGAGAAAAGGAAAAGAGGAACCTGCAAAGGAGGCTGAGAGCTTTCCCTAAAAGAGAAAAGAGTCAGCAGGGAGTGGTACCCCAGGTGTGGGAAGAATACTTCCAAGAGCACGTTCCACAGCAGACTGGTCCGCTAGGAAGGGAATAGATTTGAAATGTGCTTCTTAGATTTGGCCAGTAGGAGTCATGAGATTGCTTTAGTCTGGGAGGGAAGGTGGAATGAGGAGGACTGGGCTGGGCAAGGCAAGACGGTTTTAAAGGACTGAAGGTCTGGGCAAGGTGAGGTCTGGGAGTCAGTAAAGGGCTAAGAGACCAGACAGCCTGGGGAGAGCTGGTGTGATGGCCGAGGGTAAGGAAGAATCTTTTCTTCCTCACTCCCCAACAGTTCTTTAGGCCCTTTAGCTGGGGCTGTGTCCTCTTTTTAGTTGTTTTTAGGAACTAATGATGGGCACAGGAAAGGAGGGTCAGGAAAGGCTTGGTAGGGTGTGGAGGAGGAGATGTGGACTGAAGGAAAAGCAGCAGGGAACTCATCTGGGCCTGCCTTCCCTTCAGGCCTGAGGAGGAGGGAGAGCTGTCCCTCTCTACAGAGGTGTGGGCAGGGACGTGGCATCTCTTGAGCCCAGCAGACAACAGACCCAACAGAATTGTGACCCTAGACTTGGAGTTTAGCCATTTCTGACACCCCACTCCCCCAGGAATTTCTGGGTTAGGGTGTGGCTCAAGCCAGTCCCCAGAGAGAACAGGGAGATGTTTCAAGGCCACTAGGGGAACAGCAAAGTATGATGAGAAGGAGCCAGGCCCTTGGGAATCCCACCTCACCCTCTGGGCAGGGAGGGGTGGTCTTGGCACAGCTACCCAAGGCCACACACAGCCCTGAACTCTGCCTTCTCCCACCTCCTCGGGCCCTGTTTGATATGCACATCAGATATGGTGCCCTTTACAAAACTACTGTTTGTACAGAAGCCCAAGGGAAGGGGAGAGAAGCAGCTTCCCCCTCCAGCCACTTCCACTTGCAGAGACCTACGATTAAATACTAACCCCTAGTTACTCCACTCACTAGCTCAGAGACTTGCAAAATGTGAGTGATGACGGTTCCCCATGGTTTTGCTGGAAGATTCTCCTCAGCTTAGCCGGAAATGGCCCGGCCTCTGGGCTGCCCCCACCTACCACAGTCCTCTCCAACTCAGTTCTTCCTCACCACCTCCCAGCCCTGAGCTCAGAGCTCTCCTGCGGCTCCACTTAGCCTAGTCTGCCTGTAGCATATTTGCTGCAAGTCTCTATCTCTAAATATGGAGTAAGAGTCTTGAACTAGTCCCTCTCCCAGCAGCTCCCATCTAAGGTGCAGGAGAAGCCGGGGAATGGGAAACAGGCTCTGCAAGATAGGCTCAGGACCTTGATCTCTGTTTCCTGTCTAAGAGAAGCTGGTAAACCTCACAGGGCTGTGGTGTGAACTAAATAAAATAAGACACGAGGTGCCTGACAGTGTTTGGGACATAGCAGGTGTTTAAAACAAGTTCCCTTCCCCTCTTCGTTTTGGGGCTCTGATTAATAAGCAAAAGGAGAAACTAGGGTTGAGGGAGAGAGCTCTCCCAGAGCCAGTGAAGCACATTGGAGTTGGGGTATATATCTGTTCTGTTTCACCCCTGGAGAGGAGGGGAGTGCCAGAGCCCTGGGCCCCTCCAATGCTTCTTTTCTCACTGCACTCCTTGGTCTGGTCTTGGAGAGACCTCTGGTTGGATGGGCCTGGTGCGAGGGCACTGCCTCTGGGTCTTGAACAACCCCTTCCCCTCTCCCCCAACTCATAATCTGAATTCTATTTCTACTCCCTCCTCTGGACCATCACCATGGCAACAGTTTTCTCAGTTGCACTTCCTTTTTCCTGCAAATCTTTTTTTCCTCCCCTCTCGTTCAATCTCTGTTTTCTCCTTTATTAGTCTGCATTCCTACATTCTCCTTGCTCTCATTTTTATCTCTCAGTTTGTTTTTTGCTCTCCATTTGTCCCTGCCTGCTTTTGTTCAGGTCTCTCTCTCTACAGCTTCCCTCCTGTCTCTCCTTTTTCAAGTCCATAATAAGTGGAGACCACTAGGAGATAGAATTTAGCTCAAAGGAAGGAAAAACAGATGTTCGTAAATGGAATGGGCTGCCTTGGGAGGTGGTAAGCACCCCATTACTGGAGGTATTCAAGAAGATGCTGATACACTGCTTGCTAGGGATATTGGCAGGGAGTTGCACATCAGAAAGGATTTAAAATAGGTAGTTGGTCTTCGAAACTCATTCCCACCAAAATTTGTAATTCCTCCTGCTTTTGCTCTTTCTGTGCCCCTCACTAGGCCCTCTGTGCTCCCCATGACTGAAATTGGTTTCCTCTTTCTCCACCAGGTCTACCTGATGATGAAGCTGGCACTGTCTGCATCAAGTCCACATCTTTTAATTACTTATCATCTTTTATTGGTCTTAAAGTGTCCCCATCTTATGAGCTCCTTTAGGGCAGGTGCCTTGTGTTACAGGATAACAACTTATTAATCATTGACTATTCTCAATCTCCCTCTGTCCTGCCTCTCCTCACCCCCAAGATAATTTTATCCTTCACCTGTTGTTGGCAATCATGTCTTGGCCTGCTCAGTTCCAGGGCTGTTGTAATATCGAATTGGGATAATAGGAGGTGAACGATAGGACGAGAGAGGCAGGGGATGGGCAACTTTCTTTTAGGTTAGGGAGAATCTAGGTAATAGGTGAAGGAAAAAGGAAAATGATGAAATCTGAGAGTTTACACCAATCTATACAATAAGATGCCAGTAGTCAGAGAGAGAGAGAGAGAGAGAGAGAGAGAGAGAGAGAGAGAGAGAGAGAGAGAGAGAGAAGCTCTGTTGACTACAGAGGACAAACAGGCAGAGAGAGGGGCTGATTTAGAGTTTGCAGAGAGTAACTCAACTGCTACAAGATGTAGCAGAATAGAAGGGGAAAGGGAATTTTAACAAGTGGTACTGTAGGTTATGAACTGGATCACCTTTAAGACATACAAGTAAAAATTGGGATTCTTTTTTGAAACTATCTTTGTAATTTGGTATTTGAGTTGTGGGACTCAAGCATATATTCAGGTTATGTATCATGTAACTTTTGCAGGGTCCATCATGGTGCCAGGATATAGGTGCCCCATGAAACAACATCCCAGTCCCTGCAGACAGAGCAGGCATGGTCCTAATGCTGTGGGATCCTGCAAAAAGACCAGAACTTTAAAATTTCCTCCTCACCTCAGAGTTATATCTCTTAAAAACATTTCCTCACCTGGGACTTCAAGTTACAAATGACTTAGGGGTTAGAACTGGTTATGGGTCTTGAAAGATGGAGAAATGAGGCCCAGCGTAGTAAATCAGCTTGCTTGAAGCCACAGAACAGGTTTTAGGCCTTCCAGAGACTGGGAATGTGTCTGGCCCAAGGTTTTGTTCACAATTCAGGGATACATTTTCAGACTGGGCCAGACAGCTACATGTATATAAATAGGGTCATGATGAGAGAGAAGGGCAAGGGGGACTGGAAGACCGGGGGTTCTGACCAACCCTTCCTCTGTTCAGAGCCCTGCACTAGATAAGGAGGCAAGCCTGCCTTCCCAGATTTTATGGCTTCACAGGGAAGTAAGCCAGATACAGGAAGAAGTCCAATGGAAAGTTGGAAGCAAGTGGTGAAGTGGTGTAGTGAAGAGTTTGCACTGGGAATTAGGAGACCTGGGCACCTCTTGCAGATGTTACTCATCAGCCATATGATTTTAGGCAAGTCCTTTGACCACTGTGGGCCTCAGTTTCTTCATCTGTGAACTTAAAAATAAAAGCTCTATAGTGTTACATATAAGAGCAAATTAATGCAGTAACTAAAGATATTCTGAGTGTTGTCCCCCAATGGTCACCCCTCCCAGGACAATCTCAGAAAGGCTCTTGCCTTCGACTAATGTCAAAAGTTAAATATTTCCAGAACTTAGAACTGCCAGGTAACTTGGGCAGTGAGAAGTAGATGGTGACTTGCCACTTTCCCAGGGGCCTTGCTTCTGATAGCCCCTCCTGGGCTTATGAACTCTGCCCTTCCTCCACATGCAGACCAGAGCTAAGTGTTTTTCTCTCTCAAGGAACCAAGCCTGTTATTTAATTGATCTAATAGATATCTTGGTAAAGGAGAGCCTGGAGATAAACTCATCCAACTCTCTTGTTTTACATTTGAAGACACTAAAGCCCAGAAGACAGGTGTGAATAGGCCAAGGTCACATGCTCTTAACTCAGACCAGTCTTTTTCCTTTTTTGGGACTTGGAGACCTAATTAAAAATGGGTTGAGAATGCAATCTTAGAGATCTTTCATAATATCTAGTCAAGATCCCTTGCTGGAATCCTGTCCTATCTTTATACCTCTAGTGAGATACACTGTGCCTGGACAGAACCACACCTTAGGCTGGTATAAATCTCAGCTTGGATGTTGTTCCCTGCAGGAAATTTTCTCAGACTCCCAAGCCCAGGACAGACGTTTCTCTGAAGTGCTTATGACGCTGAATTGAAATTGCCTGTTTACTTGTTGTCTTGTCCCAACTAGACTGTAGGCTCTGTGAGGGTAAGGACCACATCCTTCTTGTTTATCAACATGTGCCTTTTGTCTAGTCCAATGCCTGGTATATGGCTGGTCCTCAGTAGTTTTTGAATAAATAAGTAGGTGAGATTAGTCGGAGAAGGATTCTTGTAGGAAAAAAGCAAATGTTAATTCAGATATCACAGCCAACAGGGGGACAGAATTTTCCCTGGTTGGGTGAACTGCCTATGCAAAAGAAAATCTTAGAAGAAAATGGGAAATGAGGAGAGGGAGGGAAGGAAGGCAATAAAAAAAAAAAAAAAGAAGCCCTTCAAGATCATGGCCTTCATTAACCTAGGAGGCCTTCTGAATAGAGGGGAGAAAGGGTCCCAGCCTGCTGGGGATAAGAGGAAGTGGTTGTCAGTACTAGAATCCTTCAAGAGAGGTCTTTTTATGGGGAGAAATCCAGAGAGCAGCTTGGGTGGAGAGAAAGGAAGGTGACAGGGTAGCTGTTAGGAGCTTTGAAGCCTGGCTAGAGGTTTGAATTTAGTGCTGGAGTCTGGAAGGAATGGGAGTTCTGGGAAGGTCTGGGGCATAGAAGGGAAAGGTGAGGGGCAGCTTCTTTCTATTGACCCCTCTATCAGGTTGAGACTTTGGGAAGACAGGGCCTATGTCTTGTTTTTACCTTTCCTTTTCCAGGTGTCTGGGCACCTGGGACCCACTTGTAGAGTCCTTAGGACAAGGATCTGGAAATGGCTGAGGCAGCCTGCTGCGTGGGGATGGCATGGCAGAGATTGTGGGAGCTCCCTCATTTCGTCAGCCTCATGGAGGAATCTCTTTTTCTTCCAGGGAGCTATTCCTGCATGAGTACTGAGCTATTTCCGAAGTCCTTCCACCAATCTCCATCTGAACTCGCTTTTACCAGACTGTTAAGCCAGATCTGGCCACCAGGGGGCAAACACGCAGCCCTTAGGTCAATCACCCTCCAATTCCTCACTAACCCACCTGAGCAAGAAGAGGGGTGGTGCCTCACCTAGCTCCAGAGCCCCGTAGCTCTGTTAACCCTTTCTTGCCTAGTCTGAGGTACTTCCTTCAGGCGGTCATTCATAGCATAATTGATGGGTAAATCTTATGGTGGGCTGTTGCAGAGGAGAGGGGCTAGGGTGGAGGTGAAAATAGGGTTTCCAATCACTCAGGCCCTTGTCCCAGCTAGAGCTTGGGGAAGCTAGCATTACCTGCCTTCGTTGGGTAGTTATCTCCCCCCCCCCCCCCACCCCGCCCCATTGGCTCACAGAAGGGTGAAAGAGGCCTCTGGAGGCAAGACAGGTATGGGCTGTGGTTACCTGCGCTGGGCCTCATGGGTGGGAAATTGAGGAGAATGCTGAGGCAGCCACAGCACCCAGACTTTCAGGTCCCCCACATCCTTCTATCATTCAGGACACTTTGCAATAACAGGTAATTCGGGTGGTGGTAGCAGCGTAGCCAAAGAATGGATGGAGTGAGAGATACAGAGGATTGGGAAGGGGGGAGGGTAAACAATTACGATTTGGCAAAAGGGCGGACTATGCAGCTCTCAGGTGCCCGGTTTTATGTGTTGCTCCCAGACACTAGGCAACCTTCTAGGGCTCTCACTGGCCCAAGTTTTGAGATCGCCTTTCCAGGCTATAAGGTGTTAAACTGTGGGTGGGAGTAGGGTAGGGAGTCCCTCCCTTCTTCTCCCTCTCACAGCGTCATCATCTTGGTGTCCACCACGCTGGTACTTAAGGAGTTAAGTCTGCCCGCAGTCTTCGAGACTGGTGCCCGGGGAGGGGTGGAGGAAGAAAAGAGGGGGCAGAGACGGAGAAAGAGAAGCAGACAGCTGAGAGACGGAGCCAGGAACCACCCCCCCCTCCTCGGGACCTGGCCCTTGGGCCCCCAGCCCTAAAAGAGGCCCTGCCCTCCCCGGGGTCGTGCTCTCCTCCTCCGCCCTGCCCCCCCAGCTTTGTGTCCCCAGGAGGGTGGGCTGCAGGATATCCAGCCAAGCCTTGGCTGCTTGCTCAGTTTTTCCAAACCCTCCAGTCGGGGAAGGCAGGAGCCCTGTCAGGATAAAAGTCCCTCCCCCACTGCCCCTGCTGGTCCCCTCTCCCAGACTCCCCTTTCTTGCCCCTGCACCTTTTCCAAACTTCTTTCCCTTTCCGACCCTGGCTCCTGCACTCCTTATCCCCATCTCTATTAGCTCCCAAGTGCAGGTTGGAGGGGCCAGGTGGGTTTCACAATCCTGAAGAGGTGTTGGTAAAACCGTACTTCGCAGGCCGACCCTGAGACCTGCTGGGCGCCTGCCCGACTCCCGGCCTGGCGCCTACTCCATCCCAGGACATGGCCTCCGGGCCACCACGGAAGGTGTCCCAGGGGTTTCCTCCCCGGAATGGAGGCGGGGCAGTAGGCTCTGTGCGGCTGGTGCCAGGCCCTAGGCAGGCTCAAGGAGGAGCAAAATGTTCCGAGCGCTGGCACGGTTCTGTCCAGCAGGTCTATTATATAATAATCACCATTTATCAGGAAGCCCGGCAGCTGGAATGAGTGGGGACGCCAGGATGCCTGGAAGGTCTTCCTCCAGGCCCAGGAAGGCGTCTCCACAAAGGTGGGGTTGTACGCTCAGCCCAGAAATGAAATGCTGTGAGGGTCTAGGGGCAAGTGAGGGGCGCTGGGCAGTCCTTAGGCTGCCCTGCAAACCCCGCCCCCAGAACGATGACTGACAGGGCCCTGAGCCAATGATTAAAATCGCAGTGGCGTTCAACGTTAACCCTTTCTTGGGTCCTTAGTTATTTTAGGGGATTGAGCCCCTTTCCAGGAACCAAATCCCTTTCAGTCCTGAATCCCTCCCACCTGCACGAGGTCGATGAGGAGTACCAGCTGGAGGAGCCTTCCATTTTAGTCACTGCAGGAAACTAATTCAGATAACCGGTAGTCCTAGCACCGCCCCCAAACCCCCAGCCCCAAAGTAAATTGTATTACTAGGCGTCGTTATGTATGTACACCCTATGATTCCAGAAACAGCCGGCGTGGCGCTGGCACACTCACACTGCGCCGTAAACAGGCATCTTCATACACCTTTACCCATGCCGACACTTCCACCGACACAAACTGACACACCTGTAACACAGATGCACGGAAACACGGTGGTTTCCTGAGTTCGCCAGTAGAGGGAGCTGCTCGATTTCATCAACAGGCTGTCGGCCTCTCTCCATCACTCCTTGGCTGCCTTGAGCTTAGCTCGGTATCCCAACCTGGAACCTAGCTGGCGGAATGAGTCACAGCCCACCCAGGGGAGCGCTGTACATGGCTGTTCCATAGAACATACCAAATACACTTGAACTTACTGTGTACCACATTTAAGAGACCCCTTGCAACACAGCCACACTCACCCCTACAAGCATTGTGTTCTAGACCTATTAGGAACTGGGCATTATGCCAAACGGATCATAACAAGCCCATGTGGCTTGTCACGTATGTAACGGGAGACTGATCCAAATAAATAGAGTGGACTCTTCTTTACAACAAACATCCTTTTTGAAAAATATCCCTCATGCCTTATAATTCATATCATACCCACAGGACCCTAGAGAGGGGAGAGGAAATTAAATCCTACTTCCATGGATTATGTGCCATCCTAGGCCCTGGGATATTTCACACCAGCACTCACCCACTTTGGGCTTCGGTTTTCTTTTCCTTTAAGTTGGAATATGCCTAGCTCATAGAGTTGGCAAGAGTCAACTCCTAACCCAACATGATGCTTGGAATAGCAGGTGGGGAAGTTTTGTTGACTGAAATAAAGCATAATCAAGAGATAATGTGTATGAAAATGCTTTGTAAATTATGATGTTAGGCACCCATGGGGATTATTATGTTATCTTCTTTCAAGGTTTGTCCCTTCTCCTGTGCTTCCCCAGACTTGGCCCAGTGCCTGGCTTCTGGCACTATTGCCCATCAAGCCCTACTATGACCCCAGCACTTGAGTGCTGTGGGGAATATAGAAGCATAGGAAGCATGGTCTGAGCCCTTAGGAATCTTCTGGAGCAACCAGATTTTATACACACACACACACACGTATACACACATATGCATATGTATATTTATACATACATACATACATACATACATACATGAGAAACAAGAGAAAACATATAAGTAGGTAGCCAGTTGAATAGCATGATGTAATAGGTGGTCAGAAGAAAGGGAGGTAGGTGAGGGCTAGAGCTCTCTGGGGACCATCTGTGAGGAGCAGAGAAATCAAATAGCATAAGCAAACAGGCTTGCCTGTGCTCTTCCCTTCTGAAACAGTCAATGCTTGTTACTTGTTGGTATTCATTCTGGGTGGGTTGGGGCAGTGGGATACATAAAAAGTGCCTTGGGATAAAGAGACCCAAAGTTCAATCCTGGGCTTACCACTTTCTAGCTGTGTAACCCCGAGTAAGTCCTTAACTAGTGCAAAGCTCAGTTTCCTCACCAGTGTAATGGTGCCGTAACATCTTTCTCACTGGTTTGTGGTAAACATTGAAATAACATATTTGAAATGTTTTTTAAAAGTGCTTTACAATTTATTTTTCATTGCATCTACTCTGGTATAGGGTCTTGTGTGTGTAGCAGTCTGAAGTTAGGAGAGAGTTCTTTGTAGAATAGGAAGGCTTCACTTCCACATTTACTTAGCATCCACTTTGAGCTGAGAATTGAGATGGAAAAATTCAGTCTATGTCCTCAAGAACTTCACGGTATACTGGAAAAGACAGATCAATAAAGGAAATGCTCAGTGCATAATGAATGTGGGTGGGTACAATGGAGAGGGGACACAGTAGTGTGTGTGTGCGCGCACGCGCGCGCGCGCGCGCGCGTGCCCTGGGAGTTGAGGGAGGCCAGGTATCCCGCTCCTTGCAGTGTAGATAGGAGGGTAGGGTAGGTTGTCAAACCTCTCCCTAGCATGGGACATTGTTGGCGCATCTCCTCCCCAGTCATCGAGAATGAGCCTGGCGAGAAGGGTAGAAGCCCCTTCCCCGCGCCCAGTCCAACCTGCCTCCCCGCTAGCCCGCCGGGCGCCTTACCGAGTCAGACCACTGGGAGGCTGGGGGAGCCGGGTTGGGCAAGGAGGCGAGCGAGTTGGGGGAGCTCTTATTTTGACAGGGGCCTCTCTGGGCTCTGGTATGAAGGCAGAAGGAGGCAGCCAGAGAGCCCCGATGCTTATTCAGGCTGGGGAGAGGAGCCGAGTGGAGGGGCGATCGAGGCTCCGGCGGCGCAGGGGAGCCCGGGGAGGCAGCGGCGCACCGTGGAGCCAGTGGCCGGACATGCCCCGGACTTGGGGCCGCTGCACCACCGCCCCCGCCGGGATTCAGCCGGCTGGACGCCCGCACGCCTGGGTCCCCTGGCGCTGCACCACCCTGGGGCTGCGACCCGGACCCTCGACGTCCGATCAACAATAAGTGCCCAGACAGCCCCCTCCCTTCCCCGTGCCCGCCGTCCCTGCGGGCCTTGGGGAAAGTGAAAGGAGGAGGCGAAGCAAGGAAGGAAGGAAGGAAGGGAGGAGGAGCAGGAGCTCGAGCCTTGAGGTTCGGGCCGAGACCCCAGCCCCAAGCCCGGGGCCAGGCGGGAGTCCGCGCTCTTCGGTCGCTGCCCAGCGTCCACGACCATGCTCCGCGGTTGGAAGGCAGGAACCCAGGCACCCAGCAACCCCCGGATACCCTCTCCCATGCCAGGCTGGTATTGAGATCAAGGCGTCCAGGATCAAAAGATCACCGCCCGCCCGCCCCCTTCTGCACCTCCATCTGGTGAGCGGGAGGACCCCAATCTACCCACTGACTCTGACCTGGTTATGGCGTCCAGCTCCGGCCTGGCGTGAGGACCCCCGACCGACGCGAGGTGAGGGGTGGGCTGGGGCTGAGGGCAAAAGTCATGCCAAGCCAGAAGAGGCGCGAGGAGGGAGATCCAGTTCGAAATGGGGAGAACATAGTCTGATTATCTCTTGCCCTCTGGTATGCACCCCCAAGCTGTTTAAGTGGTGGGGGCGCCCCCATGGTTAACTGGAGGTTACTCTTGGGATCCCGATCATGTTGGCAGCCCCAGAGCACAGTGGGGAGGGCATAGGGGCAGATGGGGGACCCTGCCACTCTAGCGCAGAGAACAAGGCCGGCCTTGGGCCAGCTGGAGCAGTAACCCTGCCCTGGGGGCTTCTGGGAGATGTAGTCCCCCTCCCAGGCTCACCAACCCCTTTGGGTCTCAGCACTCCAGAACCCCACACCTGGTTTATGTGAACCTCCAGAAGGAGGTGCATTAGGAGTAGGAATTGCTGGGGTTACCCTTTGCCCCCAAGCACTGCCTAGAAGCAGCAGGGGCTGTGACTGGAGGAGTCTCCCTTGTCAAAGATTCTTAATGATTTGGGCTTGGCTGGGGGCGAAGCAGTCACACAATTCCTTGGAGGTGGCCCTGCACTGCTAAGAAAAGGTGGCCCCTGCTTTGGTCCAAAGAAGCCCTTAGGGGAGGAATATGGGGAAAGAGAAGTGAGGTTTAGGGCTTCTTGCTTGGCTGGTGTCTGTTCTATCCCAAGGTGGCTGGAATTTCGTTTCATCAGAGACTGACGTCTACTCTCCCTATCTCCCTCTTGGGAACTGAGAAGGAGAGTGTCCCTCACAGTCTGGGAATCTGGAGGGTGCCTCTCTGGAACAGTTAAAGCCAGGATCAGCTTCTGTCTGTCTGTCCAGCTTCCTTCCTTCCGGGTTTTTCTGACACCGCCTCCTCTCTCTTTCTGTCTTGTCTGCTGCTTGGGGTGTGTGTGTCTGTCTCTGGGTGGGGGGCCTCTGCTGCAGGGAGGAAGTGTAGCTCTGGGAGAGGTGAGCTGGGCATGTGATTGAGGCCTGGGAAAGGGGCTTGAAGGCCCCTTTGATCTTTGGCCTTGCTTTCCTAATCTTACCTAGGAAAGCTGTCTTTCCACTATCTGCCGTAACCCCACTTATGCCTCTAGGGAGCTCTCCAAATGAGACCTCCAGGGTGGGTGGGTGGGTTTCTACTCCCCTTGTTCTCTCCTTTCCTCAGCCTTTTCAGGGAGCAGCCACTTCTGGGCCAAGGCTGCCTGGCTTCTCTGCTGCCCCTCAGTATGGGCTTGGCTGCCTTCTCAGGGTTAGGACCACGATTTCATGGCTCTAGGGGAAGAGCATGTTCAGGCCACGTCTTTCTGGTGTCAGCTCTGAGGTGCCTGCTGATAGAAGCCTCAGGACAGGGTGTGGATGACAAGGAAGGTAAGGGGTGGAGGGAGGGGTCTGGTGCCAGGAAAGAAAGTGCTGCCTCCCCCAGCTGATCAGGCTCCTTGGCCTTGGAGAAGAACCAGGCCTAAAGGCCAGCCTTCTGACCACCTCCCTCTAGAATTCTCTGCTTACCTGCATTACTCCTAATTGGGGTGGGATAGGGGATAATGTTAGAAAGGGTGCTGGTGAGGAGTAGTATACTTATAATTTTGGATCCAGAGTAACTCTTGTCCTTTGGGTAGCAGGTGCCTCATGGTTGGAATTGGGTTTCTGGAGGTCCATATGGAGGCTCAAAAAGAGGCTATAATTAGTGGGGTTGAGGGTCAAGGTGGGAAGAGATTACAGAATCCTGGAGAAGGATCGGTGGTCCACAGAAACCTGGGACTAGCACAACAGTGGTAATGTGGAACATAGTGAACTTGCTTGTTGGATATATATTGGGCACCTATGACAGTTTGGATAGTTCCTGCCTCCCATCTTTTGGATATCTGGGTTAAGCAAGAGCCCTGGGCTGGGGACTCAACTTTCATGAATAGGCAGGGGAAGCCTTCTGGGCAGAGGCCTAGTGGGTGGCAGTCAATGTCTATTCAGCAGGGTCTGGAATGCTTGGCACCTGCTTTAGATTAAAGGAGATGCCTGCAAAGGCAGGGGGCGGGGGCTGCCTGCCTGTGGGGGGTGTGGCTGGGATGGAGCTCCATGGAGCCCAGGAGTGGGGTGTAAGAAAAGGACCAGGTTACATCCATCAGCAGCTCTAGCAGGAGTATAGGGCGCCCACAGTCACCTAGTTCTGCAGCCCCTCCTTCAGGGAGTCTAAGACAGGAGCTGAGGGCACCCCTATACTGCCTCTGGTGCCACAGGCTGAAATTTTGTCCCAGCCCCTGGGGGCAATGGTAAGGCAGAGCAGCTGCCCAGAGCCAGGGTGTCTGAGCGTTCAGTCTTCCCAGGACT
The DNA here is from genome assembly GCF_014176215.1 of Rousettus aegyptiacus. Classification (NCBI taxonomy): domain Eukaryota; kingdom Metazoa; phylum Chordata; class Mammalia; order Chiroptera; family Pteropodidae; genus Rousettus; species Rousettus aegyptiacus. The sequence goes on along the minus strand of NW_023416308.1, from coordinate 34,784,020 downwards.
GGAAGAAGCCTGAAGGGAGGTGGGGAGCACTTCACTTGGGGGTTCTTGTTGCCCTGATGCCATGTTTACTTTTCCTGGGACTTCTTGATTGCTTGTAGTGAGTGACCCTAAGAGCCTGGGCACCCAAGGGTGATGGGGAAATAGTATCCCTCCTTGTGCCAGGAGCCTTGGGCACTGCCCTGGTGTTGACCTAGGGGGATGGCAGCGTGGGAAAGTGGGCAGCCGTGGGAGCCAAGCGGGTATAGGCTGGGTGCCGCGGGCAGGGAGCTTCTGCCAGGCCCGCTCTCCTTGGGGTGGGGCTGGCTGTTCTAGGGACTGGCTCAACCTGTTGAGCGCCTAGCTGCTCTAGCTTGGCATCTGTGCCCCAGCCTGCCAGCCCCAACAGCTGGCCACCCATAGCCACACTGTGAGGGCTGCCCCCCAGGGAGCTGGGGAAAAGAGGCTCTGCCTGGCCAAAGGGCCAAGAGAGGGCTGGTGGAAGCTCAACCAGGGAGTGCCGAGCTCCCCCACGTCCTGTTCTCTAGGTACCAGAGCTGGGGCTTGAGCTAGTTGGAGGGCAAAGTAGCCAAGTAGCTAGGAGCTGAGGGGCCAGGGGAAGAAGGCTATAGCACTAGAGCTCCTGAGGTGCTGCATGTTACTTGGATGGGTGGCCCTGAAAGCATCAGCCTGGAGTTACAGCCTGGAATTTCCTCTGCCGGGTGCCAGGGCCAGGCCTCTGGAGCCCCACACCCAGCCTGGCCTGAACTCCCCCCTCCCTGGGAGAGAACTGCCCACTTTCCCTGGGTGTTGGGGGAGGGGCAGTAGGGCATTCTGCTGCCCTGGGAGAAGAGGGGTGACTTTTAGATGTGGTAGTAGATTGCACTGCCTTGGTCTCCTCATGGAGAGGAGGGAAACTCTGGGTTCTCAGGTGGCCGTCCTCCACCCTGCCCTGCATGTGGAAGATCCCTGATCCCTGTAGGCCCTTGCTACCACTCCCACCCCACCCCCTCTGCTAGCCCATGGGGAAGGGGAGACAGGGTGTCACTCTGTAGGGGAGAAGGTAGTTACCTCGGCCTATAATTGGGGGTAGGGGCAACCTCCTCTGCTTTCTTTCCCAGTTAGTTGCAAAAGCAGAGGCCCCTTCTTTGCCTCCTTTCCATCCTAGGCCCTCCCTGCTTGGCCCTGGGTGCCTGACCTTCCTAACTTTGGTGTCTCTTCCAGTTCCCCTTTTCCTGGGGGCTGGGACTCCCTCTGTCCACCCCTGTCCTCCAATGAGCTGGTGGCTCTGCACTAGCCTGTCTTCCCCTCCCCCTCACTCTCCACCCCCCACTCTCCCACCCCCAGCCTCAACTGGGAATGGCCCTGAATCCAGCATTTCCAGCATTTCGAAACCAGAATTGTTTTGAAATCCTTGAGTGCTTCTCCACCCCCTCTGACTCCCATCCTTCCCTCTAGCTCAGAACTTAGTCTTCTAACCTGACTTCATGACATACATTGCCTGGATGTGTATGTGTGTGAGTTCATGTGCTAGCACAGGGCCGGCCATGTGCTTACTACTGTGTGTGTGTGTGTGTGTGTGTGTGTGTGTGTGTGTCTCAGTTTGGGTGTATCTTCTGTTAGCAGTTCTGTGTACTGGCCCATGTCTTTTGTTTTCTAATCTCTCCTGGGCCTTTTCTAGGAGTATGGAAACCTCTAAGGTCTTAAGCAGCCATTCTTGGGGAGCTTGGGGTTATTTTTAGGAGGTATCTTGGATGTGTGTATTTGGGAGTTGTGTTTGTTTATCTCTCAGTTGCACGGGTTTGGGAGTATCTCTGAGGAGTGTGTGTGCCTGGGGTTGTGTCTCTTTGATGAGTGTATGTGCATGTGTACACATGCGTGCACTCCACTTCTGTTCCTGCCTCTCTCCTCCCATGTCTGGGAACATGTCTGGGGTGTATAGTCACATGTCTTCCCTAAGCTCCCTGGGACATGGAGTCTCTGTCCTTTGATAGGGAGTTTTCCTGGAGTGGGGCCAAGCCTTCTGGCAGTTCTTTGGTCCTTGGAGAGAAAATGGTACAGTGGGGAGACTTTGGGATAAAGTGTCCTCAGGGCTGGGCTCTCTTCCTCTTTCCCTCATGGGCACCCAACACCTTGAAGGATCCCAACACTACCAGTCCCTTCTCTTCTTGTCCTGATGATACTGTGGTGGCTGTCATAGGGGAGACCCAGTGCTCTAAAGGGCCAGGGAAAGAAATTAACCCTCCATCCCTTGGGTCACTTTGCTTCATTGGGGATAAGAAACAGCCAGCAACATTAGACTTGGGAACTGGGTGACTAACTTAAGGTTAAGAAAGGTGACTTCTCTGACTAGGGGCAGACAGCAAAACAAGACTAGACACTCATATTTCCAGTGTGAGCAGAGGACAGAGGGGCCTGAAATCCTAAGGGGTGATGTGCCGCCCCAGAAATGTGAAGCGTTTGGGGTGGGGCCTGCTGCCATTGTGTAGCCTTGATCCCGGGAAGTCCTTCTTGATGTTTGATCTCATTCCTTCCTTCTGCAGTTAGACAGTGTTCTCTATAGGAGTGGAGGTTGCCAGGTGGGTGTTTGTTGTTGTTTTGCCAAAGCAAGGGCAGTGATGATAGCAGAGTTATGTCTGCATGGGATGCGGGCCCTGGAACTCCTCATACCTCACTGTGACTCAATTTGCCACCTGGGATCTCAGGCTATAATTGAATGCTTTCCTCTAGAAGCACTTGTGGCAAATCAGTGAGGAAGAAGGGGGCTGGGGCAGGGGCTGTTTGTAAGACTCAAGGACCTGTGGAGACAGCAGCAGAATGTGGTCAGAAGGATACGCCATCCCTTTTACCACTACCCTCCCCACGGCCTCTAGTCCTAGGACAAAGTGGGAGGAAGGGAGGGTAGAGGCACAGGTTGCTACAGTGCTCAGTGACCCAGCATGGGGAGGGCCTTGGCAAGGAATTTTCAGTTTGTTTCTCAATCTCTGTCTCTGAGACACGTACACACACGTCACTGCGGACACCTTCAGGAGATGAGCCCAGAAAAGTTACCCAGGGGTAGGGCAGGGCAGGGCAGTACCAGATGGGGCCATGTGGAACAAGCCTTATTTTGGCAGACGCTCTGCTATTGCTTCTAGAACTAGAAGTCAAACCTAGCCAAGGGCTCTTTCCCAACTCCCCCATCCTAGGCTTGGGAGCAGCACAGCCTGGAGAGGGTTAAGTCTGGTTGGCAGGGACACCCCCCCCCCTACACACACACACACACACACACACACACACACACACACTCACTCACGCAAGCACCAGTGCAATGAGAGAGAGAGGGAGGGGTGGTTAGCAGCTTGTTCTAGTTGGCGTCTCTCCCAGAATTCTTTGGAAAAGAACTCCCCTTTGACCCCCAGTACAAACTGAGCCCAGCCACCAGCCTCCCTCCTGCCTGCCTGTAGGAGCTTCACCCAGCCCCCTCCTACTGAAATGCTACGCTTGCCTGATTCTCTTACCCTAGGTCCTCCCAACCAGTCCTGGTCCCCAGAACTTTGCGTCTTCAAGGGACAAGGGGTGTAGCCAAGGAGACCATACAGGGACATAGGACCCATACCATTCTTTTCCCTGACATGGAATAACCCTGGTGGTGACTGGTGCTGGAAGCTGAGGTCTTCATGCCTTCTCATCCATCTTTCCTCCCAGGTCCTTGGCTGTGGGAGTCTTCTGTCTGCCCCTCTCTCTCCCTGTGGGGCTGAGCTCTGAGGGAGCTCTAAGGCATCTTCCAGTACCTTCTCCTTTCCTGCTTCCAGGATAGGGAGGGGGAGCAGTGTGGCGGGGCAGCTGGTCTGGCCTGGCTTCCAGCCAATCCACAGAAGTCCTGGAGGGGGCGGGGGTGTCCCAGTAGCTCAGAGACTTCCTGGAGCTACAGGCTGAGTGTATGTGTGTACATGTTTGTGTGGTGTGTGTGTTGGGGGTGGAACTGGTTGTGGGAGGAGCAGGGGCATAGATTGCTGGCCTGGGGCTTCTAGCTCTGACCCTCTCTCCACAGGGAGCCCCCATCCCAGACCACAACCTTGCGCCTGAGTCCAGACACACATTATTCCTGAGGTGAGATGTCCTCTGCTGGTGTGTGTCCCCCCATAGCCTCCTTGCTGATCTGTCTGCCATGGCCTCCTGCTTGGCTTTTTGTCTTGGGTGCTCTCCTTCTGGCTTTCTACCCCCTACTTCTCCTTTCATTCTCCTCCTCCCAGAGGAGGGGGGCTAACAGCCTTGCAACCTGGAACCTGGTAGGGTGGGGGAAGCCAGGGCAGGAAGGGTTAAAGTAGCCACTCCAGTGAAGTCCCAGTGCTCTTGTTAGCTGGATCCTTTCCCCAGGGTGGGAGGAGGCAAGCTCCAGCCCAATCACCCCTGGAGGGCAAGGTATGATTTCCTGGTCATCCCAAGTACTTGCTTCTCCTTGTTGCTGGCTTTGGCTTCAGCTGGCTGAGTCAAAGCCAGGGTGGCTATCAGCCACCATAATGTGGTTTCTGCCCTGGCCTCTAGAGACACAAGCTCTCTCCCTACCCTCTCCCTACCGCCACCCTCCTTTTCCCCTCCCTCTCCTCCTCCCTTACTTAGCAACAACTCCCTGAATTCACAACAAACAGACCTGTAGGCTCCGAGTCAGACTAAGGGAAAGCTAGAGGAAGCTTTGGACTAGGAGGAGGCACTTCTGGACTAATCTCAGGAGGGAGGGTCTTTTAATCCCCTCACCCTTGCTGTTGGAGGCCATTACCCCTCAAGTACAGGGAGGAAGTGGTCTTGCTTCCAACTCAGGCAATGAAAAAAGTGGGGAGCCCTCATAGGTGTGGTGAGCTAGGAGGCAGGGCTTGGACTCTACCTCACTTGACTTTTGACCTCCACCTGCAGAGTAGGAGAGGCATTTTGGGCTTCTCTCTTGCTTTTGGGCTTCTCTCAGTAGGGACCCTGTGCTCTTGTCATGGTAACTTTCCTTGCTCCCTTCCATGATTCTTAGGTATCAGGATGGGTGAGGATTGGGGGTGGGTGGGGCTGGAGGCAGCCCTAGAACTTTGCTCTTAGAGCACCAGCCAGGCTGGGCACCTGTGTTGAGGGGGTACAGAGTGGTGCCTCCTTTTCGATCTTTTCCCTGGGCAGGAACCGTGGCCTTTAGCTAGGACCTGGTACACTTTAGGCATGGAGGGAATGTGTGTAGAATGAATGAGTGATATACACATTTATTCTTTCATCATAGAACAGACAGCTTGATACCAGGGCGAATCAATATTGTGAAATGGTTATAAACCCGATTGCTGGAGTGTCTGGGTTCAAATCCTGACTCTTCTAACTTAGGCAAGTTACTTAATTTCCCTGTGCCTTATCTGTAAAATGGGTGTAATAAAAGTACTTTTGCAAAGAGTTGTTCTGAGGATTAAATTAGAGAATGCAGGTGCAGTATTCAGGACAGCTAGATGTTTCCAAGTAAATGCTCAGTGATGCTAGAGACCCTCTTCATTATTATTAGTCATAGCTCTTCACAGGAACTCTTGACCCTCCCAGGGGCTTTAGCAGGGGAAGAATTGAGGGGGTGGGAGGAGTGCGTGTGTACACACGTGTGTGTGTGTGTGTGTGTGTGTGTGTGTGTGTGTTGGGGCGGGGAGGGGGTGTCAGGAAGAGACAACCCTGTCAGCACTCAGGCTCTTAGATTCTAATACCCTTCCAAATCTACTTTCTTGCTGCCTCAGTTTCCCCACTGTTGGTGCTGGTTGAGGTCTTGATTGCAAGTTTGCCAAATACCCTGGAGAGGAGTCTCGGGGGGACTTAGGATGTGGCTTCCTCCCTATCTCCCAGCATTTCTCAGGGCTGAGCCCTCCCTCCCTCAAGCCGGTGGCTCAGATCAGCTTCAGCACCCCTCCCACCATCACATCCCTTGCCGCTCTGTTCTTTCACCAGGATCAACAAGACAGTCTGTCCTTAAATGACTTAAATGGTTGCCTCCTCTCCTTCCTGGCTATGGGGTCAAGGACCTTCCTTGGAGAGAAAAAAAAAAAAAAGCAGCGCGGAGCTGCTCTGACATAGATGGTAGCTGTTAGGCCTCCCTCAGGGTGCTGGGTCCTCTGGATTCCCCACCTGGGCATTTTTCCTGAGTGTGGCAGGGCAGTGCCCAAGCCTAGATATGCATCGAAGCCCAGATGGGCATGCCTGGCACTTGCTGTACACAGATGGGCAGGGGGGAAGCCCAGAGGAGGGGTGGGGTTATATCAACATCTATGATGTCCAGAGGACACCCCCAGAATATTTTCCCAGGTTGCTGGGTGAGTATGGACAGTCTGGAAAAAGTCTGCTTCAGTCCTGTATGCCCGGGGGCAGGGGAGAATACTGAGTGCTGCTGGGTGGGCAGGGTCTAAAGGCCCTGGGCTGGAAGTGAGATGGTGGAGGTGTTGAAGCTTGGGAATATATGGGTGAGGAGCCAGGAGTGGACAGCAGGGATTGGCTGCCCACAACAAGGGGAGATCTGCAGATAGGTGGTTTGGATCTTCTGAGGAGTTAAGTGCCCAGATCCCTGGAGCAAGTTGATTAAAATATGGCAGATGCGCCTGGGATAATCAGGCTCCTGGGTTTGAGGCCTGGGCTTGGCTAGCAGGTACCTTCTCTGGCCTGATACCAAGAGAAGTAGGCTAGAGACCCTGGCTCTACTCACCACCTCCTTCTGGTACCAGAAGGGCACCACCCTTCCATGGGCCTGGGGGTGAGGGCTCAGAGTTGGCTTGGGCCCTCACTGCTGGGCTGGCTGTACAGCCTATGCCCAGCCCCTGGGGCCTGTTCCTTGGGCAGGCTGGGGCTATTTTTGGGATTGGGCTGGAGCTCTGGAGCTGGTTTCAGATGTTCCAATGTGAACAGGAGAAAATGGGAACAGATGGCTGGAGAGTTCCAATCAGCAGGTCCTGCTGGGAGCAGGTTATTTTTAGGAACTTGTTAACCCTTTTGGGGCTTATGGAGCCACTTTGCGAGGGACAACCTTGAAGAGAACAGGTCTTCTCCCCAAACCCTTAAAAAACTGTGTGTCCCAGTTTATCTTCTTTCCCTTTCAGACCCGCTACTCTTTAAAGGGGTCCATGGCAAGAAAGTAGGCTCCAGCTTCCTCCCACCCAAACTCTGCTGGGAGACTGCTAAAGGGTCAGGCAGGGAGAGGAGTGCCTGGTGGAGGGGATGCAGGCCACTGTTAAAAGGAAATCCCCCTTTGCTTGCCTCCTGGGGTTTTGAGACATAGACCCAAGGCTAAGAGAGTGGACAACCTCTCTTTGGGTTCAAGCTCTGTGTCTGTTTGTAAACCCAGGGATGCCTAGGGGAATGCTAGCCAAGGGAGCTGGCCTCTGCGAGGAGGGTAGAAGAAAAGCCAAGTCTTTGTACTTAGTACCATGATTATGATGCCCATGGACCCTAATCCTGTGGACATTCCAAGAACCAATATTTGGACAATGCCCGCCTTTACCAAATGCCCATGTATTTGGGTGCCATTCATGGGGTAAAGAAGGGATATCACGGCCAGAGGTGATTTGTTGAGGACTGAGTAGTATGTCATAGGCATTCTGTTAGTTTCACTAATAATATGTCACTTTATAAATTTATTCTCATTTTGCAGAAGAGACAGGCTCTCAGAGGGCCAAAGGTGTGGACAAGGTCCTGTAGTTCAGAAGGGGTGGGATGTGATTGGCACCCTCTTTGCCTGACTGCAAACTCAGTTCTCATTCCTCTGCATCATTCACACTATGTGCCAGTGTCCCAACCCCAGAGGGTGAGGCTGCCAGCACATGGGCACCAGACCTCCTCAGGGAGCAACTTTATGGAATGACTATGGGAAAGGAGTCCTGGGGGCAGGGGACCTTGCCTGTCACTGTTCTCACAATCCCCTAAGCCTTTTTGCCTGAGGGTGCCAGGACTGACACCAGAAACCCCATTTGGCCTTCCTGTCTTCCCTGCAAGAGGATCACAGGCATACATCCTGTCTCATCAGCAGTCCCCTCCTCCCCGCCCCAAATCCTGGCCCACAGGCCCCTGCTTCCGCTAGGGTCATGGCAGTCTGGATGTCAATGTGGGCAGAGCCTGGGCCCTCCAGGTGCTGCTAGTGCCAAGAGTTTGGACCAGCAGGCAAGGTGAGGGGGCTGGGAGGATGTCTCTGTTGCTGGCATTACCTGGGGGAGAGAGCAGAGTAGCAGAGAGGCAGCCTTGGGTGAGGTCCCACCCGTGGTGGTGCAATCTGGCTGTGCCAGCAGTCTACCCGCACTCCACTCCTCCCACAATGGCCCCATTGTTCCCAGCCCTCCAGGCAGTTTGGAGGAGTTTCCTAGGCCACCCCTAACCCCCACCCCCCAAACAGTGGCCAGATTAACTCCTTGGAGGACAGAGACCAGGTGAGGGTCCACAGGTTGCTACTTTACCCATTCCTTCCTTATAGAATCTAAGCCTGGGATGTCACCTTCTACCCATGGGTACCCAGCAATCGGGCATCTCCAGAGACTGGGGTCTCCCACAGGGTAGGGAATAGCACCTAGATCCTCTTCCACCCCCGATGGGTGCAGGTGCCAAGGGGCAGGAAGTGTCAGTGGGGCGGCAAGCAGAGACCAGATATATTTGGGCTGGTGGGGCTAATTCCAGCTACCACCGCCTTCCCTACTGGCTCCTGAGCTCCTTTCCTTCCTGTGAAACCAGAGCTGGGTTGGGCCTAGCTCAGGATTTCGGTGGATTTAAAGAGGCAGCACCATCCTTGCCAGCCTGGCTTCCTCTCCCCCTCCCCAGGTAGGGTCTGGGGCAGAGAGAGGACTGAAGTGCTTCTTGCTCCTCCCTTGCCCTGGGCTAACCCCTGGCTCTTGCTCCTGTTGGGGTACCAGGCTTTTGGCACTCCTTTCTCCCTGAGCTTTGGGCGGGTGGGGTGGGCGGGGGTGGGCTGTGGTTTCCTGTGCTGGCTGTTTGTGCCTGGCCCAGAGTGCCCGCCGCCTGCCTGGGCTTCCTGCCGTGTCTTGTTTCCTCGTGCCCCCCCACCGTGTTCTCTCCTCCCCCTCCCCCCTGTGGGAGGGAGCGGCCAGGGATTGGGCAGCAGACTTTGGGGACACCTCACTGCCAGGGCACGACTGTTTCCCAAGGCCTGTCCACACCGACACTGGCTGAAAGAGCCAAGTGAAGTGACCTCCGGCTTTTCTAGGCAATGCCACTTGTCCCTGCAGCCTCCTGAAGGCACAGTGGGTATCAGAATGGGTAGAATCCCCTGATAGAAACACCCTGTTCAAAGACCCCACACTTTGGGGCTAGGAATTTCCGAGTCCCTGCAGGCTGGTGCTGCCTGACATCACCCTGGGGCTTCAGGTGGGGTGGTGCTGGAAACTCCCAGACAAAAATGGTTGATTTGCATGGTCTCCTTTGACGGGAGGTTGGGGCAAGTGGGGAGAGCTGCTGGGAACCAGGGTGAGGGGAAGCACCCCCCCGCCTGGAAGTTCCCACACAGAGGGTCCTAGAGCAATACCTTGGTCCTTAAGCAGATTTCCTGCTGGGCTATGAATCCTTGACCAGCTGAGTCACCACCTCCGGAAGAGGAAATGACCTGGGTGGTAGAGGAGAGCCTCTAGGGACTAAGGAGTCCTGACACCTAGGGAAAAGGGGACTCAGTACCTTGTTGTCTTGGGGGCTGTATCTCCCTGAGCCAGAGGCCAGGGATCCCATCCCTGTTGCTCCCAGCAGGGTCCTGTCCTTTCAGCCATCACAGTGAGTCCTAGCAGCCCATTTCCTCTCTAGAGGTGTCTGCCCACTGCATGTGGGAGCATGGACCCTGCAAGCAGTTTTCTCACAGCCTCTTCTGAGTGATTTTGAGCTGGGCAATGAGACTGGTGGGCCAGCTGGAAAACAGAGGTTCCCAGGGTGGGGGCAGCTGGAAATAGGCAGGTTGCTACAGGTATGTGAATGCTTTCTGTACTGGTGGCAGTTCTGTGTTGAGCAAGGAGCTGGAGGCCCTGGGCATCCATGGAAGCTTTCCTGGTCTCCCACCCCAGCCAGGGTCAGGCCCTGCTTTCCCCCTTTACCCTTGCTCCCCAGTTGCACTGGGAGGGCAGAAGATCTCTGGGCTCTTTGTTTCAGCAGCCTCCTGGGCTCTATTCTCATGGGTATGCTCTTGGCCTTTCACTCAGGTAACTCACACCTGCTTCCTGTTTGTGAGCACATGTCTCCACTCCCCACCCTGCCTCCTAAGGGGGAGCCACAGCAACGTGTTCCCAGAGCCCCATCCCTTTCCTTTCACTCATCTCAGGGGCTCCTGGCCTGGTGCTGGGAAGGCCCCTTCACTCATTGTTAAAAACTGCACCCACCAGGAACCAGCCCTCCAGCTGTCCATCCCCAGAGGCCTTCCTGGGGACAGTATATAAGACAGAGGTCTCTGGGAGCTGGGCAGACTCCTGAGGGGTGAAGTGGGGGAGGTGTAAGATGGGAAAGTCCTGACTCATCTGTGCTTGACTCAGCTAGCCCTCCTGCTGGGTGGGAGCAGGGCGGTGGAGTCCTAGAGGAAAAGGCAACTCCAAGAATCTTCTGGGGTGGAGACTTGGCCAACTGGGAGACACTGGAGAGGCCTAATTTTCTAACTGCTCCTTCCCAAATTATTACAGTTCCCAATATTTGAAGCTGTAAACCATAGGAGGTAGTGGTGATCCTTGCCCTGCCCCTGCCTCCCATAAGGGGCTGGGACCAGTGCCTGGCATGTGGGAAGCTCACTTACCTACTGCAGGCTCACACAAGCAGTCATGACTCAGAGAGGGGACATTGCAGTGTAGGAGTAACACCGCTATCGCAGTGTAGGAGTAACACCGCTGAAACAGGGTCTTGGTTCTGGCCGGTACTGGTCATATGACCCAGGAGCATGTCTCTTCCTTTTCCCAGATCTCAGTTTCCTCATTATGAAATGGGGATAATAAATCTACCTATCTCTCGGGTATGTGGTAAGTAGTTTTGAGGACCATCACGGTGGTGAGGGTGGAAGCCTGAGACCCATGTCAGCCATAGTCCTGCCATTTAGCCCAGGGCTGCCTCCAGCCCTTTCCTGCCTTGCCTCTAACCCCTGTGATGCAGGAGATAGGGGCTGGCAGCAGGCTAATTCCCAGCCAGGCCCTGGACTTTGAAACCTTCCGCTGAGGCACCTCCCTCCGGTGAGACTGAGCCAGAGCAGAGACGGCCGGTGTGCCCCGGGGGTTTTTAGGGTTAGACTCTCACAGGTTCACAGGTGGAGTCAGTCCCCTCACCCAGAGGTCCCAGCCCTGCTTCCAGAGACCGGCAGAGTGCAGCGATAGGGTGTACCGGTGTTTGGCTGGGCCTGCCACCTGGACAAAACTCCAGGACAAAGACTCCTCCCCTCCCCTCCCCTGTCCCTTACCGGGATTGCCTGGGGGTGGGAGGGCAGGGGGCGGTAGGGTGAGGCTTCTGTGTTTATGTAAGTCTATTTGTTGGTGGTGTATCTATCGCCCCCGTGTATGTGTTTCTCTGTGACTACCAGGCTCAACTTTCTATGGCTCCCTTGTGGCTGGGCCTCAGTCTTTTTATCTGTTCAATGAGTCGGCGCTTGCGCTCGCTCTCTGCCCTCAGGCAGCCTCAGCGTCCGTGGGCCGCAGGCTGTTTTGCTGGCTCCTGCTTGGGCCGGCGCCTCCCGTGTCCTCCAGCACACCTCCACGGGGTCTGCGTGGGTGCGCCTCTAGCTTCCTGGGCTCCGTGCGTGTCTTTGTCTCCCGGCCCACGTGTGAGCTGTGTTTGTGAGTCAGAGTTCGGGTGCTGGTGGCTCACGGAGCTTCTGCCTTGGAGGCGCCCGGCGCTGAACTGAACCTGGGCCCTGCCGCGGCGCGCCCAGCCCTCGCGGCTCTGGGCCGTGTGTCTGTCTGTGTGGCGCGTGCGGGGCCTGGAGGGGCGCTGCAATTCTGTCCGCCTCCCGCTCCCTGGCCTGCTGGCTCGCTCACTTTGCCTGTGCTTCGGCTCTGCTGAAGGGGGCGGGGTGGGGTGCAGGGGCGGGGGGAGGGGAGGCTCCTGCATTCTTGCGGTCTGGGAGGAATCTGAGCCAGCGTTACTGGTCTCGAAAAGAGCCCAGCTGCAGCCCCGGGGCCCCGCCAGGCCTCTCACTGCTGGCCCGGGCCTGCTGGGATGGGCACGGGCTAGGCCTTGAGCTGGGGGCGGAGCAGGGCCCCCATCCCTGGCCCCTTCCACGCTGGGGGCGCCCTGGGCGGTGCGCAGCTCGGGAGGCGGGGCGTGAAGGGTTCCCCACCCTGGGTGAGGGGCGTGCCTGGGAGTGGGAGTCCCCCAGGGGGCCAGAACAGACCTCAAGGCCCGCCCCGCATGGGCACCTTTGCAACTAACAACTAACCTATCCTTTTAGTGCATTCTGCCTCTGCGGCCTAAGGTGGGGTGGGGTGGGCTTGTTAGAGACTGCAAGCTTCCTGAGGGTAAAGTGTGGGAAAGCTGGGAAAGGACCAGCCTTTAGGATTGAGACCCCACCTAGTAGCCCTTCTTTTCCATCCCCTCTGTACCCTATCCAGTTCCCTAGTCTCAGGGCTGTTGGGTCCTCCCTTCTCCCCTCCCCTTCTTACACCCCCTCCCCAAGTCACAAGTTTTCTCTTTGGGGCTTGTTGCTGCAGTCCGTGCTCCAGTACCGAGTACCTGGCTGGGCCCTGGGCACGCACAGGGGCCGTAGCCCCACTGTGTGTGGGAGCCATGAGGATCCTGGCTAACAAGACAAGGTGTGTGGGTGTCGTGGAGGGTGGGCTGTGTGTGTGGAGTGCGGGGAAGGGAAGGGCCCAGTGGTGATGGGGCTGAGCTGTGCTGGCTTGGAGAGGAAGCCTTTCTAGGCACCTGGCTTCCAGGCCACCAGTGGACTCAAGGGGAGTCAGAATGGGAAGGATTGCCCTGAGGCAGGATCCCGCAGCCTAGTGCCTGGGTGCAGGAGACAGCAGGGAAGGGTAGTCAGCTAAGCCTGCTATTCTAGTCCCTTCTAGACCTTTCCTCTTAAAAAAGAGGATCCAGTGGCACCCTCTGGCCTTAGTCTAGCTGAGGATGGGAGCTGGAGGGAGGGGCAGTGCCTGCCTCCCTCCCCTTCCCCAGGAGGAGCATGCAGACAGGGCCAGGCGGCAGCAGCAGGACAGCAGAGCTGAAATAAATCTGAGCTGGTGTGGAATGAGGGGGGATAAATATCCTCTCCCGTGATGTGATCTTTCCAGAGGCTATTAATAGGTCTCCGGGGAGGGGGAGGCGGTGTGGGGAACCGGCTGGATCTTAAAGGGCCTGCAGCTTAGGCTGCAGGAATCCTTGGCTTCCAGTGCTCCAGTCTGCTCCACACACCATACCCCTCCCCCTTTTCTTCTGCTCCTGCCTGCCCGCCAGGCCCTGGCCAAACCTCTTCAGGCATTCCTCCTTCTGTTCTGGGGAGCTGTCTGGACCAGTGGGTACCACTCTGGTTTGCTTTTCCCTACTTCCCCAGGGGAATGGGACTGGGGCATGAGCAGTGACCCTCTGGTCCTCTGCCCTTTCCCTGCTGGTGTTGGGACACATGGAAGTTGAGGTTTGAGAACTTGGAAGGAATCTGAAGACCCTAGAAGAGAGGATGCTTAAGTGTTGGTCAGGTGCTAGTGAGTGTATGTGTGTTGGGGGGGTGGTTGCCATAGAGGCTCAGCCTGATGGATGCTGGGGCTGGGGGTGTTAATAGATTCTACAAACGAAAGGCTCTGGTTTTCATTTGAATTGTGGGGCCTGGAGGTGAAGGGGTTGTCCATCTTTACTCCGCAAGGTGAAGGGTATCAGTCCTCGTCTGAGGAGCCATGGAAGGCGGTAGGGAATAGCTGGTGGTCCTAGAATGCCACTCAGTTCCCACCTCCTGTACCATTAGATGAGGTAGGATGGGGCAGTTAAAATCCAGGCATGCTAAGTCCCTAGCAAGATTAACTTTTATGTCTCTCCCACCTTCTCCCAGGTTACCCCACCCCAGGAGGAGAGAAACTCCAGGGAGCCCTCCACTGTCCCCCCGCGGCCACTGCCCCCCTGCCCCAACCAAGCCAATGCACCCAGAAAATAAGTTGACCAATCATGGCAAGACAGGGAATGGCGGGGCCCAATCCCAGCACCAGAATGTGAACCAAGGACCCACTTGCAACCTGGGCTCGAAGGGCGTGGGGGCGGGGAACCATGGGGCCAAGGCCAACCAGATCTCACCTAGCAACTCAAGTCTGAAGAACACCCAGGCGGGGGTGCCCCCTTTCAGCTCACTCAAGGGCAAAGTGAAGAGGGAGCGGAGCGTGTCTGTGGACTCCGGAGAGCAGCGAGAGGCTGGCACTCCATCCCTGGATTCAGAGGCCAAAGGTACCCCATTTCCTGATCCCCAAGAGCCTAGCATGTTCCATAGTCCAAGTTTCAAACTTGCTGGGATCCTGTCTTTGTCTCCCTTGCCTAATCCTCATCCCCAGCTCCTCTCCTGCATTGATGCAGGGCCGCCTTTCTTTTATCCTTATTATACCCACCAACTTGGTTTCTCTCAGAGTTGGGATTGGCCAAGGTGGAGTTTTGCCATCCTTAGGTGCCACCCATGGAGGGGCCACACATTGTGATGGGGTTTCTGGTCAGTCTCATTCCTCTTTTGCTTTCCCATCAGAGCCCCCAGAGGGGAAGAGGGAGGTGCTCTGGGGTGAGGAGCAGACCCACACATCTCAGGAACCTGCTGGTATCTGGGCTGGTGGGAGCTGTTGAGCAGGCACTGGTCTGGAAGAGTAGCAGTGACTCCCCCCACCCTCCCACCCCCCCAATCCCTAATTAGAACCAGTTGTGGTTAAGGATTATGATGTGCTTTGGTGCTGGGTGGGGGAGGGGAGACAGGCAGCGGGATTGTAGAGAGAAATCAGAAACAAATGGTGGTGTGGTAGGGCTCAGGGCTGGCTAACTGCCCACCATAGCCTGGGCAGTGCCCTCTAGAGTGGGGCATCTAGGAGAATGGGCCTGGGCATGGGAGGAAAGAGCCTTTGGGCACTCACTCTGACCCCTGCCTGCCTCTGTCCTGCCTGGACAGAGGTGGCACCCCGGAGTAAGCGGCGTTGTGTGCTGGAGCGGAAGCAGCCATACAGTGGGGACGAATGGTGCTCAGGACCAGACAGCGAAGAGGACGACAAGCCCATTGGGGCCACCCACAGTGAGTGCTCTTGATGCCAGGGTGCTATGGCCCATGGTGCCCCAGGGGAATGTCTGCCCTGAGGAAGCTTCTCTCTCTTTGGCTAGGGCTTTAGATGGCTGAGCCTGGGCAAGGAGCAAAGGTCAGGAGCCCAGGCCCCTTCTCTCCCATCCCACCTCTCAGACTCTGTCCCAGCCTGCAGTCTGACAGCTCTGCCCCTACTTTCTAGGTACTCAGTGGCCCCCTCTTCCTAGGGAACCAGGTTAGGCGGGGTGAACCTCAGGTGTCCTTGCCTGGCTATGCCATGAATTCCTGGCCTATGCTGCCACCTACTGGTTAGTGGAGAGAGGGCAGCCAGAATCCAGTATCACTGGGAGTGGGACCATTGGGTGTGTTGTGCAAAGTGATGCTAAGCTTGGGTGTGAGCTGACACTGGCTGTGTCTCTGGTGCCCTTCCCTAATGTCTAATTGACTCCTGGAAAGTGCCCAGAGTGCATCACCAAGATGAAGTGTGGGTATGAGTGGATGCCCACTCATCCTTTTATTGATCAGCATGTATTTGGGCCTGATGGAGGGAAACCAGACACATCACTGCCCTTGGGACACCCATAAAAGTTATTTGGTGCTTTCCTTCAAAACTTACATCTGACTGGGGGGATAAAAAGCTTAATTCATGAGAAACTATCCAGAGAATGTTAAACTGAACTCGTTGAAGGTGGGGACTTATAACGAAGGAAGAAAAGAATATGCTGGCTACTTTACTTAGTGGTATTTAAGACTTACAACAGCCTTGTGAAGAAGGTGTTATTATGATGCTTATTGCAAAGGAGGAAACAGACTCAGCAGATGTTCGTAGAATGAGTGGACCATGTCTGTGGAGGTGGTACATGGGATCAAATACTGAAGGTTCTACATCTGGCTGGGATTTTAAAGGTCATATGGTCCTAGGTCCCTCCCAAGGGACTGACTGGCAGTTTGTGAGCCCCTGGCTGAACCCTTCACTGATAGATGTGGGGAGGTCACTGTCTCCGAGGACAGACTCCCTACCCTACCCCATTCACTTTTATGATATTAGACTGCACTATTGTAGAAACATTGGAAGACACACGGAAATATGAAGTAGAAATTTTAACATACCATACCCAATACCAGGGCAACCACTGTTACTATTTTATTTGTACTGCCATTAGATTCTTAAAGAATTCTTAATGGCGGCGCAGTATAATATAGAGACTCTTCAATCAGACCACCTTGGTTTATGTTGATATCCCAGGTTTCCACTAATCATTTGTGTAAATGTTGGTGTAGATATCCCAGGTTTCCAGTATGTCAGTCTTTTTGTTTAAAAAAAAAAATGAATTTGTTGGAGTGACATTGGTTAATAAAATATTAGATTTCAAGTATACAAGTCAATGATATGTCATGTGTATATTGCATTGCATATTTGCCACCGAAAGTTAAATTTCCTTCCTCATCATATATTTGATCCCCTTTAACCTCATCTGCCTCCTCCAGTCTTTTCTGTTTTCCCAATGATTTTTTAGTTTATGACTTTGTTCTAAACTTGCTATAAAAATAGATTTCTTTCACCTGTCCCCCTGTATAGGTGATAGAACTGAAGCTTAAAGGGATGAAGTGTATTGTTTATAAGGCCACACAATCAGTTAGTGGTGGCGCTAGCATTGAAAAACCATTTATCATCTGATTCATCAATTTGTGCAACCTCTTTCCTTTCTCCCCTCACCTAGTCAGTGTGTGTGCACAAACACGCGGACCACAGCATGTGGGGCAGAGCAGGGCTAAGAGCAGGTTTTGCAATCCCTATCTGGATACAAACCCTGGCTCTGCACTGACTGGCTGTGTCACCTCGGGAGAGTAACTATCCCTCTGAGGCTTCTTCCTCCTTGGTAAAGTGGAGGGTATAACACCTTCCTTCTAGGGATGTGGTGGTTAGATAGAACTGAATCTGTAATTATCCATTGGAATGCCAGGCACACGGGAGCCTGTTTGTAAGGTCATACTTTCCGTCTCCCTTTGCTCCTCATGTTCCCCACAATTTCCATCCTGGTCAAAGACTGGTCTAAGGCAAGTAAGTGGAAACCAGGCTAGTGACAACACCAGATTGTGGTAACAAGTGACCCTGTGGGCACCGAAGTGATCTTCTGTCTCTGGTTTTCTCTGGAATGGGGTGATGGGGGTGCCAGCTGGTTTTCCTTCCTAAATCTGGGCTGCTTATCTGCTTTCTTTCTCCTCTCTCATGCAGATTGTAATGTAGCAGACCCAGCCATGGCGGCCCCACAGCTGGGTCCTGGCCAGGCCACCCAATTGCCCCTCAGTGAGACCAGCGCACCAGGCCCCCCGCATGGGCCTCCACCTGGACTTCGTCCTGATGCACCCGGGGGTGGGGGCGGGGGTGTCCCTGGAAAGCCTCCCTCACAGTTCGTGTATGTCTTCACCACCCACCTGGCCAACACGTAAGTACGTCAGGGCAGGCCAAGCCTGCTTCGTTTACCCAGCACCCCTCAGCCTGGGATCCTGAGTGAGCGCCTACAGGGGGCCAGGGTTGGGTGAGGGCAAGGGCTCCCTCCCTCCTGCCTTCCTCTCTGAGCTATTTGTGCCTGACCCTCCTGTGCAGGGCTGCAGAGGCGGTGCTACAGGGCCAGGCTGACTCCATCCTCGCTTACCACCAGCAGAATGTACCCCGGGCCAAGCTCGACCAGGTGAGTGTGGTGCCTGGCCTATGCATGGTGCCTCCATGACTAGCTGGATTGGCTGGTGCATACCCTTATCTGTCTCATGCTCTCCCTTTGTCCTCTTGCAGGCCCCCAAAGTGCCGCCCACTCCAGAACCGCTACCCCTGGGCACACCATCAGCAGGCACCCCACAGTCCCAGCCACCTCCACTGCCGCCACTGCCACCGCCAGCCCCAGCCCCTGGCAGTGCCCCCCCCGCTCTGCCTTCTGAGGGGCCTCCTGAGGACACCAATCAGGACCTGACACCCAACTCGGTGGGAGCTGCCAGCACGGGTGGTGGGACTGGGGGTACCCACCCTAACACCCCTACAGCTGCTACCAACAACAACCCGCTGCCTCCTGGAGGAGACCCCAGCAGTACCCCTGGCCCTGCCCTGCTAGGGGAGGCTACCCCCACAGGAAATGGGCAGCGGAGCCTGGTGGGCTCGGAGGGCCTGTCCAAGGAGCAGCTGGAGCATCGGGAGCGTTCCCTCCAGACACTTCGAGACATTGAGCGGCTGTTGCTCCGCAGCGGGGAGACTGAGCCCTTCCTTAAGGGGCCCCCGGGAGGAGCAGGTGAGGGGGGACCACCAGCACAAGCCCCTCCTGCCCCCCAGCAGCCACCCACGGCCCCTCCCGGTGGGCTGAAGAAATATGAGGAGCCCTTGCAGTCCATGATTTCTCAGACACAGAGCCTAGGGGGCCCCCCGCTGGAGCATGAAGTGCCTGGGCACCCCCCGGGTGGGGACATGGGGCAGCAGATGAACATGATGATGCAGAGGCTGGGCCAGGACAGCCTGACGCCTGAGCAGGTGGCCTGGCGCAAGCTGCAAGAAGAGTACTACGAAGAGAAACGGCGGAAGGAGGAGCAGATTGGGCTGCATGGGGGCCGCCCTCTGCAGGACATGATGGGCATGGGGGGCATGATGGTGAGGGGGCCACCACCTCCCTACCACAGCAAGCCAGGGGATCAGTGGCCTCCCGGAATGGGCGCACAACTTCGGGGGCCCATGGATGTCCAAGATCCCATGCAGCTCCGGGGTGGACCTCCCTTCCCTGGTCCCCGTTTCCCAGGCAACCAGATGCAACGGGTGCCTGGGTTTGGAGGCATACAGGGCATGCCCATGGAGGTGCCTATGAATGCCATGCAGAGGCCTGTGAGGCCAGGTATGGGCTGGACTGAAGACTTGCCCCCCATGGGGGGGCCCAGCAATTTTGCCCAGAATGCAGTGCCATATCCAGGTGGGCAGAGTGAAGCAGAACGATTCATGACCCCTCGTGTTCGCGAGGAGCTGCTGCGGCATCAGCTGCTGGAGAAGCGGTCACTGGGCATGCAGCGCCCTCTGGGAATGGCTGGTGGCGGTGGCATGGGGCAGGGTGTGGAGATGGAGCGGATGATGCAGGCGCACCGGCAGATGGATCCGGCCATGTTCCCCGGTCAGATGGCTGGTGGCGAGGGCCTGGCAGGCACTCCCATGGGCATAGAATTTGGCGGAGGCCGAGGCCTTCTAAGCCCCCCCATGGGACAGTCTGGGCTGAGGGAGGTGGACCCACCCATGGGGCCAGGCAACCTCAACATGAACATGAATGTGAATATGAACATGAATATGAACTTGAATGTTCAGATGACCCCCCAGCAGCAGATGCTGATGTCACAGAAGATGAGGGGCCCTGGGGACATGTTGGGGCCACAGGGCCTCAGTCCTGAGGACATGGCCCGAGTGCGGGCTCAGAACAGCAGTGGCATGATGGGCGGCCCGCAGAAGATGCTGATGCCCTCGCAGTTTCCCAGCCAGGGCCAGCAGGGGTTCTCTGGGGGCCAGGGACCCTATCAAGCCCTGCCCCAGGACATGGGCAGTACCCAAGACATGTTCAGCCCTGAGCAGAGCTCAATGCCCATGGGCAATGTGGGCACCACTCGGCTCAGCCACATGCCTCTGCCCCCTGCATCCAATCCTCCTCCGGGGTCTGTGCATTCAGCCCCAAGCAGGGGGCTGGGCAGGCGGCCTTCGGACCTCACCATCAGTATTAATCAGATGGGCTCGCCGGGCATGGGGCACCTGAAGTCGCCTACCCTTAGCCAGGTGCACTCACCTCTGGTCACCTCACCCACTGCCAACCTGAAGTCACCCCAGACTCCCTCACAGATGGTGCCCTTGCCTTCAGCCAACCCACCAGGACCTCTCAAGTCGCCCCAGGTCCTCAGCTCCTCTCTCAGTGTCCGTTCGCCCACTGGCTCTCCCAGCAGGCTCAAGTCTCCTTCCATGGCGGTGCCTTCTCCAGGCTGGGTTGCCTCGCCCAAGACAGCCATGCCCAGCCCTGGGGTTCCCCAGAACAAGCAGCCGCCTCTCAGCATGAACTCTTCTACTCTGGGCAACATAGATCAAGGTGAGTCAGCTGGGCCAGGCAACTGGGCGTTGGACTGGCACTGGGAGTCTCTCTCAGTTGGTGTGTTCATGTTGGGGCAGGGGAGTGAGTGAAGGCATCTGTACCGGGGCCCAGAGCTGGATGGCTCTGCTTGAAGGGCAGGTAATGGCTGTCTATGTGCTTTCACAGGAGCACAAGTTAATCTCCCAGGCGTTTGAGGGGGTCATACCTGGGATCTCCCCACTGTCTGGGGCCCTGAGGCTATAGGAACTGCTTGAAGGAAGGTGGGCTGCAGTGATAATCGGGGTGAGTCTGTGTTCAGTGAGACATCTGAATAAAGGTGTACCTGGAGAAGTCAAGTGGAGATTTGAGAGCTCACCTCTCCTGAGCCCCCAATGTGAACAGCCAGATTCATTTCTCCCCAATCACCCCTGCTCTTTCTGTCTCCCTGCTTCTGTAGGTGCCCTCCCGCCTAGCGGTCCCCGGAGCAGCTCCTCGGCACCTCCTGTCAATCCTCCCAGCGGCCTCATGAACCCCAGCCTGCCATTCACTTCCTCCCCAGACCCCACGCCTTCCCAGAACCCTCTGTCATTGATGATGTCTCAGATGTCCAAGTATGCTATGCCCAGCTCCACCCCACTCTACCACAATGCCATCAAGACCATCGCCACCTCAGACGATGAGCTGCTGCCCGACCGGCCCTTGCTGCCCCCACCACCACCACCGCAGGGCTCTGGGCCAGGTGCGAGGACAGGAACGGGGCTACAGGGAGAGGAGCTAATGTGGGCACTGGGGATGGGGAGAGTAAGCATGGCCAGCAGTCGCTCCTGTGGTCGTGCTGGCTTTTATGTGCCTCCAGAGGGCCCTGGGAGTGGGGATGTGATGTCCTGGGATGCAGCCGCACTCAGGTCTTTCTAGCATCGGTGAGGTGTCTGTCGCAAACTGTGTCAGAGCCTGGGTCTCTTGGGTTTTAACCTAAATGCCTCAAGGCATTTCTCTCACAGTCAGGGCAGGCCAGTGTTGGAAGTCCTCACTCTTGGCACTGGCCTGGCTAGGGAGTGGAGGAAGACTGAGTTCTGCATCCTCCCCCAGCTGGGTGCACATAGTTCCTCACCCCATTTTCTCTTTCCCCATAGGGATCAGCAATAACCAGCCCAACCAGATGCACCTGAACTCAGCTGCTGCCCAGAGCCCCATGGGTGTGAACCTGCCAGGCCAGCAGCCCCTGTCCCATGAGCCCCCACCTACAATGTTGCCCTCCCCCACCCCTCTGGGTTCCAACATTCCACTGCACCCCAATGCTCAGGGGGCAGGAGGACCCCCTCAAAACTCAATGATGATGGCTCCAGGGGGCCCAGATACCCTGAATGCCCCCTGTGGCCCTGTGCCCAGCTCCTCCCAGATGATGCCCTTCCCCCCTCGGCTGCAGCAGCCCCACGGTGCCATGGCCCCCACTGGGGGCGGGGGACCTGGCCTGCAGCAGCACTACCCTTCAGGCATGACCCTGCCCCCAGAGGACCTGCCCAGCCAGCCTCCTGGTCCCATGCCTCCCCAGCAGCACCTGATGGGCAAAGGCATGGCTGGCCGCATGGGCGATACATACCCACCAGGCGTGCTCCCTGGGGTGGCATCAGTGCTGAATGACCCCGAGCTGAGCGAGGTGATCCGGCCCACCCCGACGGGGATCCCTGAGTTCGACTTATCAAGGATTATCCCCTCTGAGAAGCCAAGCAGCACCCTCCAGTACTTCCCCAAGAGCGAGAACCAGCCCCCCAAGGCTCAGCCCCCCAATCTGCATCTCATGAACCTGCAGAACATGATGGCGGAGCAGACCTCCTCACGGCCCCCCAACCTCCCGGGCCAGCAGGGTGTCCAGCGGGGGCTCAACATGCCTATGTGCCACCCTGGACAGATGTCCTTGTTGGGCAGGACAGGTGTGCCCCCTCAGCAGGGCATGGTGCCTCATGGTCTGCACCAGGGGGTCATGTCTCCTCCACAAGGCCTCATGACCCAGCAGAATTTCATGCTGATGAAGCAACGGGGTGTGGGGGGTGAGGTCTACAGTCAGCCCCCCCACATGCTCTCCCCACAGGGCTCCCTCATGGGCCCCCCACCCCAGCAGAACCTCATGGTGTCCCACCCCCTGCGGCAGCGCAGCGTGTCACTGGACAGCCAGATGGGCTACCTCCCTACACCAGGCAGCATGGCCAACCTGCCTTTTTAGCACTCTGCTGGGGGCTGGAACTTGGGCGATATTGCAAATATGATAACCTGAAAAAAGTTTCTTTCCCTGCAGTGTTGGAATGGCCTGGGTCAAGGGGTGGGGTGGAGGGGTTGGGAGGGCACTTGTGCGGGGAGTGGCATTTGTGGAAACCAGATGTACTGACAGCTTAGTGGGGATTGGCAGAATGGGGTGGGGGACTTTGGTTTGGGGTTTGCTCCATTTTGGCCACCAGGACTGCCCCTCCCCCAACCCCCTAAGTCCTATGGAGCCTCCATTTCCCCTCTGTCCCTGTATCTGCCCTCATTCAGCTATGCTGTCAGAGTCCTGTATCACATTTTTGTGGGAGAGAGGAGAGGTGTAGTATCCCCTCTCTATCCCTTTCCTTTCTGTCACTGTCTCTTCATTGCTCCAGCTTCACTTTCCTCTTGGTTTCTCTGCCCCTGCCAGGTTCTCGTCTCTTTTCCTGCCTCGTTTCCCCTTCTTGCTGATATGGCTGACCCCCTCCCCCACCACCCTTCCCTGCTGGCAGCTGGTCAGGTGGGCAGACGCTAGCCGCTAGCCGGAGCTGTAAATAGAGCACTGCGCTTCTGTGCTGGTTTGTGTGTGTGCTGTATTTCTGTGTTTTGATAGAAGTCACACAAAAAAAGATAAAAGAAACCCTTCCCCCCTTCAAATTATTGCCCCTTCCATTCCCCTGGACCCAGGTATGTGCAGTGTGACACAGCTGTCTGCTGTTTGCAGTGTCTCTGGGTTCACAAAGGATACCATTCCAGTCCTCTCCCAAATGGTGAAATGACATAGATACCCCAAACCTAAATCGAGCTCAGACCATCAAGGCTTCCATTGGTGAGCTCCAGCAGGGCTGAGACTACCTCCACCACACTGGGGGTGGCAGCCTATCTGCTGCTGAGTGATGTGGGAAAATGCGTGCATGCATCCGTGTCTGCACTGCACAGCGACCCAAGGCCCGAGGCCCTTGGCTTCCCAGCTGTGGATGTCTGGTGTCCCCTGCTGCTACATGTTAGCCAGAACTTGAAGTCCTTGGTTCCCAGTCTGGGGCGGAAGAAAGGAGAAAGGTGGAGGCTGTGTGACCTCCTTGAATGAAGCCATGGAGGAGTGGACTGGTGGCCCACATGGTCCTGTGCCTGCTGCAGTAGCCCTGAGCCACGTAACCCTCAGGGCCCTGACTTTTCCAGAAGCTGCCTCCTACTTTACCCAAAGGAGGAAGGAAAAGGGTTTGACGAGTCAATCTCCCTCCAGCCTCCACCCCCGGTGGATTAAAGGAAGTGTTAGGGAGCAGGGAAGCATCTTGCAGATTTATCTTTGCCTACTCACCGGCAAGGCCCCTCTGCCCAGAGCTCAAGGCTTGGTGCCTACCCAGGCACAGTCACTGCCTCCCTTTCAGCCCCCAAAGACCTCCCCACCCAACTCTGGCCACAGCCGAAGCCATAGCGACTGGGTGTTTTGATCCTGTTGGCCCCAGGAGTAAAACACTTCTCCTTTTCACACTTCCTTTCCTGCCTTCTGAGGTTGCAGGGCTGGTGGCCTGGCAAAAAGCGTGTCTGAGGCTTTTAGCACTGTGCCTCCAGGGTGAGGGGCCATCTTTAGACAAGGTGTCTTTTGCCATGACCCAGTCCCAAGCCTTCCTGACCTGCAGGGCCTGGTCTTGCATTGGCAGCTGTGATACAAAGGGAATTTGCCCCACTTCTCCCAGTCTGGTGCTGTCCACAGTCCACCATCAGCCAGGTCAAGTGCTTCCTCCGGGGCTGGCTGCAGGCTCTTGCCTCCTTCAGCACCTCCCAGAGCCCAGGCCTCTGTGTGCAGGGGCTACCTGCCCTTCATCCAGTCAGGCACTTTGTCTGCCCGTCCTCAACCTGGACCCTGTGCAGGTGAGCCCCCCACCCTTAACCCAAGATTCCCCAAACTGACTAAGTGTTTCCTGCCTGGAAGAGAGAGGGGTCAGACTGCAAAGGGCCCAGGGCTCTCCCCATTCTTCCACCTCCTCCATCAGAGTAGATTTTCAAGGTGAACTCCACAGGTCAGCCTACTTCTTCCCTCCATCCATGGCCATACCCCCCAGCCATTTTGTACCATTATATAAATATATATATAAATATAAATATATAAATACAATATGTGAAGACATCTTCTTGGTTTTTATTTTGAAATAATTTTTAGGCTTGTTCCGGGGGTCTCTGTGCTGCCTGTACTGTATTGACCTGTTTTATAGGTGCCTTTTTATTAAAAAGACAAAATTAAAAATCCAACCTTTTGCCTTTTTACTTCCATGTCTGGCTCCTACACTGCCCAGCTTACTGTTAGATGCTGGGAGAGAAAAGGAGGACCCCAGGACTTTCCCAAGATTCAGCGGTGAAGGCCCTGGGTCACAGCTCTGACTTCCCTTGTGCGGACCTCTTAGGGAGCTTGGTTAATTGGCTTGAGTGGGAGTGGGCAACCCAGATGTGCCTTCAACAAGTCAAGGGGCTCTGCTGTCCCACTCCAACCAGACCAAAAGCTGGGGCAGCCCCCCTCAGGGCAGGTGAGCCAGTGGGCAGGCGAGCGAGCGTGGAGCAGCTTCCCCTGGTTCCATCTGAGTAGTATCCTCTCAAGGGCAGGGCCCCGCTTCCTGGGGCCTGGGGACTTCCCTGCCCAGGCCTGCTTCTCGCACTATCCCACCCAAGGGGATGCCTCAGGTAGCTCTTGTTGAAGTACAAAGAGACAGGGTGCCCTCCCTGGGCTTGATCTTCAGGCAGGGGTTAGATGAGAGTACCCCCAGAGGCCTCTCTGTCCTCCTCAAGGGGTCTACATATTGGTTCTGACTCTAAGCCAAGTACTTCCTCTGCTGTGATTTGGACCCCTCTGCTGCTGGAGGAGTTTCCCCTGGCTGTGTAGCTTATGGGAAGAGGGCCGGGAGGAATGAGTCTGCCTGCTTCCCTATCAGTGCACAGACCCACCATGGCTGTGGATCCTGCCACCCCTGGCCAGTCTTGGAAGCTCTCCACTCCAAGCAGAGAAGATGGCTGCTGGCTCTGGTTTATACTTGTGCCTCCTTTCTCTCTGGTTGGGTTCCTCTCTCCTGGCTCAGCCTTAGTTCTTCCCTAAGACACTGGCTGCTCTCTGAGGTTACAGTCTGCAGACCTCCCAGGGCCCAGCGACATGGACCTGGCCCAACACCATTTTGGTCGGAATCAGGGGCAGCTACCTGGACTGGTTCAGTCTGAGTGTCTTGCTTCATCAAGATACTGCAGGGCTGCTGGCCTGGCAGAATGTCTGTGTTTGTTAGGGACTGAAATATGTTAAGGCCACTCTCTGTTGCCAGCTGGCCTTTCCTCGGTTTTAACCTCCATTTATCCCCTGGTGCTCAATGTCTAGCTTATTTCAGCCAGTAGGGTAAGAGTAGAGGTGGATAGTTGTGGAAGTCAGTGGCCCGTAAGATGACTGGAGTGTGTATTCTGGAAGGGAAATGACTTTCCATATCGACGAAGACAGAAGTAAAATTTCTTGAGCTTTGGATGGTTAAGATGAGAGAAGGTATGTGAAGTCTTCTCAGCCCGAGATAATGCGGATGGGCATAGGTATCCTCTTCTTTCCTATGGGCTGCTTTCTCCTCCCTGGACTCCAGCCTAACCCTGGGGTTGGAAGCTGGCAGGGATGTCCTGGAAAGAAGGGTTGGTTCATCTAGCTGCCCTATATGAGGACACTGGCCAAGGTGAGCTCTTAGGACCCCAGCTCCTATTGGAAGGGATTCCAGCATCCACACATCCCCTAAAGAAAGCATAAACAGTGGGGGGAGGGGCTGGGACCTAGAAGGTGGTGAGGGAGGTGGCATTCTCTGACTCAGAGAGACTACTCTTGCGCCAACTAGGGAAGAACTGGCAAAGAGAAGTAGGGCCAGCACAGCCCAGCTTGGTCAGAATCCGTGACAGGTCACTACGAAACTTTACTCCAGCAAAAGTGTAGAGCATGGGATTGAGGCAGCAGTGGGCCAGACCCAGGAATTCACTCATGGTGATGGCCATGGAGAGGTAGTCATTCATCTCACAGCTGCTGCCCATGACCTTCAGCCTTGACAGGGTGTCCAGGAAAATGACAATGTGGTAGGGTGACCAGCAGAGAAAAAAGACACCTGTCACCAGGATGGCCACCCTGACTGCCTTCTGCCGCTGAGGGCGCCTCTGGGCCTGGCACAACCTGTGTACCACCCCTACGTAGCACCAGCCCATCACCAGCATTGGCAGCAGGAACCCTCCAAAATGGTAGAGGAAGCGGGAGGTGAACCAGGCATTGGTTTCAGCTTGGTTTTCTTGGGAAAAGGTGCAGCGTGGCAGAGAGTCATTGTGATGGGGTTGGCTGACCTTGGCGAAGAGAATCTCTGGCAAGGCGAAGAAGAGGCCTGCCAGCCAGATGATTGCACAGGTGATGTGGATAGAGAGGAGGCGGCGGTGGCGGTAGGCATGGACGGCATGGACGATGGCCAGGTAGCGGTCCACAGCAATGCAGGCCAGGAGAAGGCTACTGCAGTAGAAGTTGATCTTGTACAGAGCAATCACAGTTTTGCAGAGGAAGGTGCCCAGGACCCAGCCCACAGAGCCCTCAGCCACAGCGAAGGGCAGGATGAAGACCAGCAGGAGGTCAGCCACCGCCAAATGGAACAGAAAGGTCTCAGTGGAGCTGCGCGTCTGCCTGTGCCGCTCCAGGATCACCAGCACCAGGATGTTGCCCATCATACCCAGGAGGAAGATGAGGCCATAAGCTACGGGCATGAATATGGCCTGAAAGGAGGTCAGAAGAGGCCCCTCGACTGTGGAGCAGATGTGATTTTCCACTGGGGATGTCTCCGTGCTGTCTCTGTAGTTACTTAACTCCTTGTACTGCAAGGACAGGGGACAGGAGGTCAGAGAACTGAGGATCCATCTTGCCTCTTGGAGAGGACCCTGACTCCCTCATATATTTTCCTATCCCCCAGGCTAACACCTTTTGTCCCTGTCCTTCCTATATGTCCTGCTGACCAAATCCCAATTTCCCTTTGTGTGTCCTTGAACAAATAAATCACTTTGCATTTTCCGACTTCAATTTTCATTTGTAAAAGGGACTAATTCCTCACAGGGTAGTGATGAAGATGAAAGGAGATATATGTTGTGGACATGCTTCAGAAACTCTGAAGGGCTATGCATTTGTAACTTATTTGGTTTTTGTGTGTCCTCAGGTACGGAAGGCTGCAGGCTCAGGGGCCGGAATTGGGACTTCAGTTTGAGAATGGCTCTAGTTGGGACAAGGAGACGTCTGTTCCAGTTATGAGCAGAACACTGGGTACTAAAACCTAGGATCCCGCTGATGGGCTGGATGCTGATATGGCCCGATGACTTCCTCTTGACTTGTTCCCTTATACCTGTCTGTCTTCATTGTAACTGAAACTATAGTAATTTGAAGCCAGAGCTAATACTTAAACCGCTAGGCAGCAGTGCCTGGGCTTCCCTCTCTGCAACTTCCCTCCCATCACTAGTAAACTCCCTCCCCTACTTCCTTCTCTGCTGACAGCAAGGAGAGCTTCAGAAGCAGAAAGTCCAGAGGCAGAAGGAACTGAGGGAGACCAGGCACGGGGTGGGAGTAGGGGGGTGGGGGGTGAGGGGGTGGGGGTAGTGGGGAAGAGCCCCGTTGCAAGTGAAGGGGGTATGCTGACTCGGCTCCGGAAGCTCTCTCCTCTCCAGCCCCTTCCCCTTCCCCTTCCCCGCCCCCCCATCATCCCCACCCCCCCCCCTTCGCCCCTCAGCACTTAGGTTGTTTACCTAGCTAACCACAAAGGAAGACAGTGGTGCCTGTTTTCATATCTTTCACTCACAGCTGTTCCCCTGCACCTGCTCGTCCTCACTTCCCAGCTCTGTTCTTCCTACCCCTCCCCTAATTAATCCCTCTTCAGAGCATTTCAAAACCAATTACAACCAAGTAATGTGGGTTCAAAAAGACACTTCTATAACCTATGAGCCCAGGGAGGGAGAGGATGGAAGAGGGTACTCTGCACCCTAGCTCTGGGTGGTCTCATGATGACTTCCTTTCAGGAGAGTGAGGGTCCTGCACAAGTAAGGGTGGTTGCACTGGCACACAGGGGCCCTAGTTAGTGGTGGGCGGACCTATTCCCTAACCTGGGTCTTTCCTTCTGGTCCCTGGTGCAGGTTGTTCTGGGAGAAAGGGGTGAGGGGATACATTAGTACAATGGCAGAGCCATCTACCTATCCCTCACCTCAGCATCTCTCTCTTATCACCTCAGTCTAGCCCTTCTTCCCTAATGCTCAGGACTGCTGTCTCTCCATAGGTCTCCACTCTTGTCCCTCTCCTACACAGAGGGCAGATGAGTTCTCCAAACCACAATTCTCCACCTCATCAGTGTCCTTGACTGGTTCCAGGTTTACCTATAAACAGTGCTTTTCTTTTGTCTTTTTTTTCCTTCTAATTTCACATTGAATAGCAAAGCCAGTTATAAGGAAAAGTCATGTTTGTGAGAAAATTCATCAATGAAAGATTGAAGTAAGCCAACTTCAGTGCATTACAAAATACAATGCAGTGCTCAAAAAGAAATGAGGTTTATCTGTATGTTCTCTTAGAAACCCATATTGCTAAATTTCAGAACCAGTCAGTCGCAGGGCATCCCTGTAGTGTGATTTCATGGACTTGCTTCACTGGGGCTGGGGCTGGAGCAGGGGAGGGGGAGTCAGGCTCTAGTTTCCTCTCCTTGCCTTTAAACTAGAGTTCCCCACTCTTGTCTCATGAGGTGTTTCACACAAAAGTTTTTGTTTAAGGAAATGGTTCTACTTTCATTTGAAAATCCTGGACTTGTAGGGAGAAGTCTAAATGCCCCCAAAGGGCCTTTAAATCTCTATGCCTCTGACTTTTCAAATCTCATCTTCTACTTTATGGCTTTAGGCACCCTATCCTCCAGGTTTATCATTCTACTGGCTGCCTGTCCCCAACACCCCAGCACATTCTGACATCCTGGTCTCCAAAACTTTGCTCGAACTCTTCCTTTTGCAGAGCAATCCCCTAAGTTTGCCTATTTAATTCCTATGCTTCCTTCAAGGCCCCACTTAGCCCCATCCTCCTACGTCATTCCTAGCTCTTCCACTTGGAATTACATTCTCTGTTCTTACATTTCGTGTGCCTTTATTACAGAACTCAGAGTTGGGGTGTCCATTTCTTCACTAGCTGATGAGCTCTTGGAAGCAGGCCTTCTATGTCCCCCTTACAATGCCACGTGTTTTACACATGAGGTACACGCATCGAATGTGTTCTGGTCTGCTCCGAGAGCAGTTTCCCAAGGAGCCCTTGTATTCTGGGAGTTTAGGCAAGTCTCCCTTTGTGCCTCAGTGAATACTCAGATACTCCTTTCTACCCTTCTTCAGTTCCTGCCTCCTCCCAATGCCCTTGGCAGCCTAGAGCCTATCTTGGTTTTTTTCTCTGCATTTGTCTCTATATTTCCAATATTGCCATTGAATATAATAACCATTTGACTCATACTGAATTCAGCAGGAGTTAAAGGGGGAAAATGGCGAGATGGGAAGTCTTCATGCAGAGCAAAACAATTCAGAGGATGGAGAGATGCAAGTCTTGGGATAGTCAGTGGTGCTGGACTCTGCCTATCTTGGCAGTGGTGGGGGCTTGGCTGTGCCACTACCTACTGCAGGGCTTAGGTGCAGCTAGTCTGTCTAGCCAGAAGGCCCTTAATGAGAACCACTCAAGTCTTTACTCTCTAAAGCATCCGGATTGATTGGTTTATTTCTCATTTAAAGTCAATGCAGTGAGATGTGTCCCCAGGACCCTAGAGCCCCCATCTCCTGAGAATTGAGGTTTAGAGGAGGAGTTGGGGTGGGGGACTGTCTCATCCTCCCTGCCAAGAAGTATTTATTTGGCAAAGTACTGAGGCAGAACAGAGAAGATGAGAGGAAGCTGTTTTGAAGGGTGCTGAGAGTCGACAGTACATCTCAGCAGGAGGTGTCAAACAGACATTTTTGGGGACTTGGGAGTGGCACATGTTAAAGCCACTTCCCATACCTAGGGGAACAGGCACCCCTACCTTTCCCTAAACCAAGGAAGGTTGGTTCTGGCCTGGTGGAAGATGAGGAATCAGGAATCCTGAACACCATGAGGAGTAGGGCGCAGAAGGGAATCTCCAAGACTCTTGCTCAAAAGGAGCACAATGTGGGCAGTCTTGCTGAGTGGTAACTGAAGGCTTTCGTGTGCATACACACACACTCTGACAGCAGCGTGTACTCCACATAGACATAGATGTGCCAGGTGAGGCCATGACAGCGTGTGGTATAGGCAGGGAGCCAGTGGACTACAGTTTACACAGAGGCCAGGGACCTATGCACAAAGGAGGTAAGAAAACATGATGACCTAGATGAAGCTGAGTACTGAGCTGGTAATACAGATGGAAAATTGCTGTGAGCACTGGGGATGGGGCAGGAAAGGGGCTAGAACATTCTATGTGCTGGTTTAGAGGTACCAGGAAAAGAGAGGATGGGGAGAAGAGATTGAAATGCTTGGCCATGGTGGGATTACAAATGTTACTCTTACCCGTCTTTCTCTTCTTCCTTCTGCCCCTCCCTTTTTTCTATCCTCAGGAGTCGCTTAGGACCCAGCCCCCACCCTGCATAATTAAATTCTCCATGCCCCATCTGATTCCAAATAGTGAAGCTGCCTCACTGCCCTGCACTGGCCAGTGTGAAGCTCAGCAAACATTGGCTGACTGGGATTCTTTGTCAGCAGGTGGTGCAGGGGGTGTCTATCCTGGATCCTCTCCTCTTACACTCTCCACCTCATCTTGGATGACATGGCTAGAGAATACTTTTGGACAATGCAGAGTTTTCCACAATCTGGAATTACAAGCTCAAACTGACCAGTTGGAATTGATAGGGAAAAATATAGAGAGCTAGCTCAGGTTTAAAGCTTCAACTGGTGACAAATCAGGGAAGATTTGCCTTAATGACAGTTTACGAGAAGGACCTGAGAATTCGTTGAGTGCAAGCTTAATATGAGTCAGCTGGGTGATGTGGCTACCAAAAGGTTACTATTACCTTATTCTAGGTGAACAGAAGCCTGTATGTAGATGGGCATCTGGCACAAACCCAGTTTGTTTGGTCTGGATAAGGGTGAACAGTTTTCTGAGGGGTCTGGAAATCCCCACCTTGGGAGGATGTTTTCAGCTACTGGAGTGTAGAGTCTAGGGAAGGAAGACTTGAGCCCTGGGGAACTATGTTCTTTAAGGATTGGCAGGCTGGGCTTATTGTGTGAGGTTCTACAGGGAAGACCAGGAGGAATGGGAGAGGTTGGGGCTAGGGGTGTTTCAGAGGAGAAAGAACAATAAGTTGGGACCTTGGGAGGAAGAAGAATGTTTGAGCCCCAGTATATGGGAAGGGAAAGGAGGCTGAGTCTTGCCCTCAAATACCCCTCCCTCCTAGCTCCCAGATGCTAAGGTTTTCTGACTGCCGTGCCCTGCCCAGGTCTAAGCTGGTTCACAGAATGATCTTCATGTAGCTCAACGCCTGGGTGGGAGCCATTTACTTCTCTCATTTGTCTGTCCTGCAGCCAGTGAATGCCCCAGCCTGACTTTGCTACTTAGCCCCAAGGAAGAAGGCATGGATGCTGAGTGCATAGCTTGCCCTGCGGAACTCTAGGACTCCAGAAGCCTGAGTCATACTGGCTGCAGGAGATGTCTGCATACAGATGCCAATCATTGCTCTGGCCGTAGGGAGCACACACGGGCTCCATCTTCTTTATGTCCCTGTCTGGATATTCCCAGCCAAGAGTTGGGAGCTGTGAATGGGGCCAGCCAGGGCATCTCTCTCATCCTACCCTTCAGTGGCTTGAGGGGTACAGGATTCTGGAGGAATAAGACTGGGCTAAGGGTGAGGGTGGAAGTCTGTATTTCTTACCCTACTCTTCCTTTGGAGGGCCACACTCCCAAAAGACCATCTGAGACTCTGGCTTGCCATTTATCACATCTTTTCCTTTCCTCACCCCTACCCTTCAGGAGTGAGTTTGCCAAGCCCCTCTTTCATCTCTACCCAAGGGTTTTGGCTATTAGGAACATGAGAGTACTCTGGATGTGGTTTTGGGGGGAGGCTTTAAACTACCCCTACCTCTACACTGAGTCTTTAGGTTTAAGGGGGTCCTCCTTGGCACACCAAATCAATTTACTTTGAAGACAAAGTCACACAGTCTGAAGGAAAGGTAAGATGTCTCCTAGACATATACAGCAATCTCTTGAAACCATCTCCTGGTAACTACTGATCTGAAATATTTTGTCCCATTATTCCTGAAAGAAGACTCATTCCTGTGTCCTGATTCTAAGTATCAGATCCATGGCCACTTTTTATGCCAGTGGACCAGCCAGTCTGTGGCTTCAAGGCAAAAGTTCCTATGGTCTGTGTGCCTGAGCCCAGATTTGCCAACCCCTCCTCAGGCTAGCCCTGGGTGTCTCCCTCAACTTTAACTCCTCCAATCGCACCCAGTTGGGGCCTCCTCCCAGTTGGGTTCTTCTGGGACTTTTAACTTGGTGGTGGGGGGCATCCTACCCTGCCCTAAGATAAAGCCCAGAAGAGTCCAAGCTGGTTTTGGTTCCTCTTCTTCATAACTCCTCGATGAAATGAGATAGTACATGTGGATGGACTTTGTAGCTTGTGATGCTCTAATTACACTGAAGTCTTAGTTTATGGGGGCCATCACTGGGGAGGGATCAGGGGAAGCCAGGTCCTAAGATGGACTAGCTTCTCCCTGTTCTATAGTAGCTTCCCCTTCTGGCTGATATGCAAGGTGGGGCTGGAGGTGCAGTTTATGACTGGCCCCTGTAGGTGCCCTAGTTCCTGGTTCTGTCAAGAGGAGGCTCCATGCTCTCAGATCAAAAGTCCTATGGACAGAGACTTTTCTGGATTTGCCTAGATCTGCCTTCCCAGCAGGATGGGTCCCTAGCATACTCACCCCAAGGACCTGACTCCTTGTTCCTTATATTTAGCCATATAGTTTTTTTTTTTCTGTTTGGGTCCTCCATTCATGGGAATTGGCAGCCAATCTTAAGAAAATGGACATTTTAAGTGGCCAGAGTTGATCTTAGAATACAAGAGGAGAAAGGAAAGACGGGATGACCAAAGCTTGGCTATAGTCAAGAGCCTCCAGTTCTTAACCCAACAACAGCATGTAGAACCCAGTGTTCTAGGAGTGAACCAATATGTGGGTTTAGACAAGGACAGGGAGGGGAATAGGAAGCAAAAGGAATAGAAGCTAGATTAACTCCAGAGAGAAATGGTGAGCTAAGACCTTTAACGCACCACAAATCAATAAATACTTATTGAGAAGATACTACATGCAAGACTCTTCTGCTACTCTGCCACCCCAGAGCCTCTGTGCTGTGAGACACTGTCAGGGAAACCATCAGCCCTGCTCAAGGCACTGCTGTGAGTGGGTGGGGATAGAGAGAGAGGGTCTGTGTTTCTGAGGGGGTAATAGCCCTACAGAGAGAGTATACAGAAGGCAGGTGAAGGTGGGACAAGGCACTGGAAGCTGGTCGAAAAAGAGCTTCAGAGCCCAGATGGTCCCAGGACTCTTGGGCTTCAGGCTAAACCCTGATTGAGGGCACAGTGGGATGCTTGGTTCAAGACCACTCATTTGGGGTGTGACATGAAGCAAAGGTATATTTTCTTTGATATCTGGGACATGCCATGCTGTCTCCCTGCCCCCAGCCACCACCTGTCTCTAGTAGGTCATGCAGTGGAGTAAGACATGCAGTTAGGGGAAACTCTTGAGGTTTCTCGGAAGCCAGGACCAGCCAGGTCTGAGGTAGGTTACTATGATATCCAACTGGGTCAGGGCTCGTGGTCAGCTTGAAGCTGTGGGCAGAAAGAGACACCCAGTAACCTAATCGGGTGAGGCCAGGGGCCAGGACAGGGACCAGGGTGGGAGCACATTGTCTTGTCAGAGTAATGGGGTTTTAGTCTGATCTGGGGTATTGCTCAGACTCTGCAATTAGACTCATGGCCTGCTTTATGGGCATGTGACCCAGGTAGTCACGCAGCATGCTGCACTTAGAAGAGTCCACACTTAGTTTAGTGCTCAGCTGTTCCTCTCATAAAATTATTAATTTTGAATAAGTGGTCCTGGATTTTCATTTTGTATTGGGTCTCACAAATTATGCAGCAGGTCTGATTAGGCTGAGGTTCTGTTTCTGCTTTTATCTGGGGATTGGATCTGAGAGATCAGACATTGGATATTTAGCACTATCCCTCACCTTTTCCTTCCCATGTTCTACTTACATTTCCAAGCCTTAGGATCTGGGCAAGTGAGAAGTCCGGGAACATGGCTGATGGAATTACAATATAGACTCCAGCCAGGGGAGATGAAGGGAGTTGGAGAACATCTCAGGGTGAGTTTAAGGTCAAGAGAGCTGGTGGCTACAGGAGGAAAGGTTTGGATCCTTCATGATCCAGCTCAGAGTGCAGCTCAGAGTGGTCTTTTCCCTAGAAGGGCCATTGACCACAGGAGAAAGAAGAAAAGACCACAAAGAAGTTCCCAGAATATCCTTAAAACAGTCCTCTGCTGCCTGTGAACAGGAGCCCTGGTATCCTTGGTTGAACTGCTCCTCACACATGTCCTTTGGGAGCCCAGCCAACTGCTTCATGGGAGAGACTTGGGTGGGAGCAGAGCAATGCTAGGATGCTAGGACCATTTTCTTAGCCACCCAAGAGTTCCTTTTCTTTAGAGATTCCAGTCCTTTGAGGGAGGCCACAACGTGTTCTAAAACTTTTCTAGGACTAACACAGAGTCCTCTAACCAACTTGGCACACTCTGCTCCCTAACTCCAATCCACTGGGGTCCCTTGCCGACCACCTGGTCCCACACTTCTTCAGTTTAGCATGTAATCATTGTTTAAGAGTTTCTGGTGAGTGATTTTTTTCCTTCTTGGTTAGACCATAAGCCAAATTTGAGGGCCAAGTCCAGGTCCTCAAATTCTCCATCTAACACAGAATGTAGCATCCTGATGATATAATCATATAGCAAGAGATGAATAAATATACATTGATTGTTCAGCTAGCACAATCAACCTTCTGACATTAAGAAAACCTCCAAAGTACTTACCCGTCTAGCCCCTTATTCCAGCCCTAAGAGATAAGGAGAGAATGAAGAGGCAAAGTGACTTGTTTCAAGTCACATAGCAAGTCAGGAAGAATGCTGAACCTGAACCTGTACTTCCCACTCCCTCTAAAGGGTGTCTGTTTAAGGCAATAGCTCTGTTTATCTGCTTCCTCCATGGAATGGAAAATACAATCGTAAAAGACAGGTGCCAATGGGCCTTTCTGCATTCTGCTGGTCTGGAGTGGATGGGAACGCCACAGCTGTCCCTTCTTCCTTGGGCCCTCGGCCCATCATATTTAAAATTCCAAGTAGGGCCTAGGGAACCATGAGCTATCTGTTCCTACTCACCAGGTCCTCCAAGCTGTCATTCATGAGGTCCATGTCCAGGGTTAAGGGGTAGTTCATAGTTGTAGCTCTCTCTATGTCTCCAGACTGGTCAATCACCGTCTAAAGACTCTCTGCCTGGTACCTATAGAGAGGTGGCAGCCGTCAGCTGCAAATTTAAACAAATGAGCTGTGCGCTGTCTCCTGGGGCTGCGTAGGACCCACTGCCTGCCTCACAACTCATCACTTTTTTTTTCCACTGGGTCTTTTCTGTTTTTTTTTTTTTTTTTTTTTTTTTTAAGAAAAAGGGAAAATCCCTATAGCTTCAGTGCTAGTCAAGCATTTCAGCTTCTTTCCTGGCAATAGTTGTCTCATTTGGGGCTTGTGACTGATTTAAAGGCTGCCCATCACTTCTCCCTGTACCTCTATCAGCCTTCCAATAAGGGAGTTGTACCTTGTAGTGAAAACCACAACAATCAAGTGAGGCAATGAGGGAAACTCCACATAGAAAGGGAACAGGAGAGCCTTTCCAGGACCACTCCTCCAAGCCATCTCCATCTTTCTTGCCGCTAGGGTGACCAATCATCCATTTTACCCTGGACCAAGGGTCCCTTCTCCTGGAACCACTCAGTCCCAGGCAAACTGGGACACTTGGCTACCCCAATTGCTACCATCTTTTTGCCCAGGCTAGGGCGAAATCCCCTCCCTTTTTAGCTCAGAAGAAATAACATTAGAAATTTTCAAAGGGAACAACACTAAAACATTACTGGAAGTCAAAAATGAAATACCCAAATTACCAAGAACAAAAACATAAATAGTTACAGAGTCATTTTCTGACTCAAAAATAATAATGTTCTAGCTACAAATTAACTTGGTTGGCACATAAATTATTAACATCATAGATTGACTACCCAGCTAGAGTAGATTTTTTACACAGGAGGACACTAAGGCCCAGAGAAAGAGAGAGAGTTAGGTTTCCAGGCTCCACAGCTAACCAGTGGTAGAGTTGGAGCTTGAAGACATGTTTCCGAACTCCATAGTGTTTTCTCTGTACACCAGGCTGCCACTCTTACAGGCTTATGTATCCTCTTTCCTTTCCCTCAACTCTGCCCTGTCTGAAGATCCCTTCCTTTAAGAATCCCCTTTGTAATTATTGATCAGTTTCCCCTCAAGTCTCATCTTTGTGTCTTTTCTCCCTTGGTCTACAATGATTTAAAAACAGTAACTGCACACACAGAGGTGCCCACTCATGACCTGCTGTTCATTGCCCTACCTCAAACCTTGTGATCATTTTCCCCTCCTAGCCAAATTATCATTCACTGGGATTCTACTCTTTTTGGTGCTCTGTCTCACCTTTCCTTCCATATTCATCTCCCGCCTTCTCTCCTAAATACCTTGCTTATAACCTTCACTTCACTCTCTTTGTGCTGTTGGAGTTTTTCTTTCCTGTCTTTATTCACTTCCTTCAGCAACTGCTTTCAAGGAGGAAGACTCCCAGGACAAGGGTGGGAGTTCCTCTCCTGCACTTCCAGTCCTGAAACCTCCGGGAGGAAGTGGCCCCAGTGTTTCCTGTGTTCCAAGCTTGCTCTGCACTCCCTATTCTTTCAACACTCCTCCAACACCCCCTCCCTTCCAGTTCATTGATATATTCAACTTTGCTACTCTAAGGACATTGATCAGGAAGGAATATAGTATATAGAATCATATAGGCATTGGAAGGGAATTTGGAAGAGAAATCAATCCATCCTCACTCTCCTTCCCTTGCCCTCAGTAAATGCAAGATTCTTATCATTACATTCTCATCAGATGGTCAACTAGTATTGGACAAACATCGCCAAGGGTGAGAAACTTGTTCCTTTCAAGAGATTGTGTTTTAACGTAAGATGATTTAATCATTAGAAATTTATCCCTCATGCTGAGTCAAAATATATCTCCCTGTAACTCATCCCCAGAGATCCTGGCTCTGCATTCTGTCCAGACTGTCTAGCTCCTCTTCCAGAAAGCACCCTCTAAAGACAGATATCACATCCTTATTGATCTTCTCCAAAATAGACATTTCTTGTGTCTTAAACCAGTCTTCAAAGAACATGGCTTCTGGGTCCTTCATCAGCCTGTTCTTTGACCTCTGGCTGATTTCTGGTTAATCGTCTACATATTATCTAACTAGGACAAAATGTAGGAAGATAAGAGTTTCCTGGTTCAAGACTGTACTTACACAACTGCAATTAAAATTCTTTTTCCTGTGGACTCCCACTTTCCTTCACAATATACCTAGCAAATTTCATTTTGATGGTTCTAGTTTGTCATCTCAGCTTATAAAGTGAAACTTGAAATCCTGAGTCAGTCATCTGATAGTGTGATGATGACTTAGATAAGCATGCCATACTTGGGTTTACCTGAGTCCTGATGGAAAATATTGACAGGAAAATGTCAAAAACAGAACCCAGCTTCATGCCATTAGAGACCTACTATTTTCAAAGGTCGAGAGACACTTCATGGACGAAGTAGGACATGAGCTGGACATTGAAGGTTTGGATAGAGTGAAGAGCTGATGTGCCTGGAGGGGAGAGTGTATGGTTGGGGATGGGAGATGATGAGGACTGCATGAGAAAATGTGTGGAAAAAGTTACTCAAGATGTGGGGTGTGTGGTTATGGTAGTGATGATGATGATGATGATGATGATGATGATGATGATGTTGGAGGGTGGGCAGCAGGAAGAGGGTGGTGTATGCACCAGAGAAGGTAAGAATTGCTCTCGTGGCTTTCTCCTCTCCTATTTCCACAGTTGTCCATTTTCCTTGCTATGTTGCAGACCCAGAAGAGAGGTTTGGAAGGAGGCTCAGGACTACTTCTCAGGTGCAGCAGCAGGCTATGGCAGTAGTTTCAGCTGTTATGGTGTGGGGCAGTTAGGCATCTATTGCTTCTCAGTGGCTAACTTGAGTTTTATGGAGCAGAAGAACCAGTGACTCTCACCTGAACTCTCCAGTTCCTCGACTTCTGGGTGCTTCTCGTACCATGGACCTATTCAGATATCCCTTCCTGTCTCTCTAGATGCTGGGACATACCACAGGTTCCTAAGGCCCACTTGTCCCAGGCACTGACCTTCTATGGTCATTTCAGTTTGCCCTAAATGGGTAAGTACCTTTTGACCAGGAGTTCTAATGTTGCCTTAGAAGATTCAGAAAGTAACTGCTTCTGTAATCATTATGCCGTACATTTGAAACTAATGTAATATGACCTTATGATTTTCAAATCTAAAAGCCAGACTAGCACCCCACACCCTGCCCCAGGATAGAGGAGGCAATGCCTAGACTGTGATTCCTTGACTTGAAAGATGAGAAGGCATGGGTCCCACCTGTGTGTGACCATCAGATGGGGAGGATACTTCCAGGTGAGGTAGCCCAAAATTTATTTCAATATACAACTTGTTTATATTTCTACTATGTAGGATCCCAATCCCCACCCTATTGACAGCCTGCAGCTAAATTGATTTCCAGACTTCTCATCAAAGTGACCACTGGTGGTTCTACCAAGAGTGAACTTGTGTCTGTCTTAGGTGGATGGCTGCTTAGCGTCAGCTCAGGTAGATTTTTCTCAGTTATTTCACTGCATAGTTTATGGATTATATTAAATTTCTATTGATTCCAGATACTAGATACAATCACTTGTGTTGGAGTTCATTTCCCACATTCTACAGAAAAATTAAGTTGTTCCATAGAGTGTTGGGGTGCACAGAATGGGTTGGTGTTTTCTCCCTATTTTTTTCACTAACCTGGGATTCTTTCTCTGACTTGGGCAGAGATCTTTTTCTCTTCTTTCTCTGAGTCTTTCACAGCTGTTCAGAACAGAGCTCCACAGGTCTCCCCCCTAGTAAGTGAGTCTGCCTGAGGAAGGGCTGGGCATTCTTCTAGGCACCCAAAGTGAATAACAATAACATCTGTGTACTATTTACCAATGTACAAAGCACTACAATTTTTATTTTTATTTATTTGTTTGTTTATTTATTTTTAGGCAAGGCAACCCTTGGTCGACCTCACAGATTGCAAGGACCTTGTCAGCTTACAATCCTTTATTTTTTATTTTTTACGCCTACAGCACCTGGTCTTTCTAGGTGGTCTCCCATCCAAGTACTAACCAGGCCTGACCCTGCTTAGCTTCTAAGATCAGATGGGATCAGGCCTGTTCAGGGTGGCATGGCCATAGATAAAGCCCTACAATTTTAAAATTTAGTTTTACCTAATCTTCATATTTAAGTTAATTTCACATTTAATTACGTTTAATTCTCAAATGCCTTGTGCAGGAAGTATTGACATCTTCCCTGGCCATACTTTTGAGGAGATGAAGAAAGTGAGGCTCAGTTCCTCTCTCATGATTACAAGGAGGGAAATCAGCAGAGTCAGGGGCTGAAGCCATCTCTGTGGACACCAGACCATACAACCTTCTCTCAGAGACTTAGTTTTGCAAATGACAGGCACTTACTTAGCTATATAAGGGGAAAACTGCTTAAACCCTTTAAGGGCTGTTTATCAGGTACTTACTGTGTGCCATGAACTTCACACACATTATTTCCTTTCATTCTCTGAATAGTCTCTAAGTGTTATTTTTATCACATTATCAAACATGTGGAAACTGAGCAGTACTGGGAAGTAGTTGTGAGTGTTAACAGCTCGCTTAGACACCAGAGACCCAGAAGCACAATACAAATCAACACAGGAAGTGGGGTGGTAAAAGTTCTCAGTGCTGGAAGCCAGCACCCACGCATAGTTCCTCTCTCATTAGGTAGCAGGTAAGAATCCTGTGGGGAGGAAATGGGCTGCAGGTGCTGGGTAGGTACATCAAGGTTACCTCAAGGTTATAGGGGCCATGAGTATGTCTGGGAATCCTGGTCTAGAGGCAGTATATGTGACCAAGGTTAGAGAGTGAATCAGGTGCTTGGATCAGGTACTTGTGTACTGAGTGCAGCTGAGTCCCAGCTGGAGGGGAGGTATGAAAATCAAGGGAGTTGGAGTTCAGCTCTGTCCTGGGAGCACTTTTCTAACAGAAGAGAAGAACAAACACATGTACGCAAGTTTGCACACTCATATATATGTACAACTTGAAAACATTTTAAAGCAGTATTATGAATATACTGCGTGATGAACCCAGTGTGGGCAGAGTTCAGCCGTGCAGAAGGCACACAGAATAAGGATAAACCCAGTGTTCCTTCATACATAAATGTTGTGCATGAATGTACTAGATAAACTGTGGAATGAAGGCTAGATTTTATATCAACATGGAGTTGGAGGCCCAGCACTTCTATTTTCCAACAAGGTTGCTTTTAGACCAGATCCTGCGTAGATATTGTGAGACAGACACACCAAAGACAGAATACCAAGAAAGTGGTTCTAAAACTATGCCTCAGAATCACCTGGAAGGCTTGTAAAACACAGATTGCTGAGCTCTCCCTCAGAGGTCTGGGGTGGGACCTGAGAATTAGCATGGCTAGTTAGTGTCCAGGCAACGCTAGTGTTGCTAGCCTAGGAACCATGAGAACCACTGCTCTAGGCTACACAAGATTGGTACACGGAGATGGCTTGCCATGACCCAGCTGGTATGGCAAACTGGAGTTCCCAGCCCTGCTCTCAACCCCTTTATACAAATGTTGCCATGGCTCTCTAGAACAACTGATAGCACTTCACACAACTGGCACAACAACCCACAGCTGGTTTCCCCTAGACCACTCGGCTTCCCTAGGGCCTAAGCTGGCACAGCTAAGATTTAGATCATACCTCCCCAGACTCCAGCTGGCTCCCACCTTTGGCATTTCTCTATTTCGTCTTAGCCTCCACTCTAATTGGTGGCACTTAAGCTCTGCTAGTTAACCTGAAGCATGCCATGTAACCCAGTCACTTTGACAATTCATGGCTCATATTAAGAAATACGTTTTACATCACAACCTAGTTGGCATGTGCACGCGCACACACACACACGCACACACACACACACACACACCAAGTTTTACAAATAATACTTATTCTTAGTATGTGTAATATATGCATGCTTTCTACCCTTACCTCCTTCTTTTCTTCTTCCTTTCCTCCTTCCCTCCTTCCTCCTCCTTATGCTTATTCTTTTATCTTCCCTCTTCTCTCCTCTCCTCTCCTATTCTCTTCTTTCTCTTCTCTTTTCTCTCTCTCCCTTCCTGCTTCTCTCTCTTCTTTAATGGCAGTCACTCAACCAAATTACTTTTGTGGATCCACAAGTAAGTTGCAATCCCTGGATACATAAATTATAAATACAACTTTTCTACGCCTTAGTTTTCTAATCTGTACACTCGTAAAATGCTTGCATTGCCAATGGTGCTATTGTTTCTCTCGAATACTATTATGTATATAAAAGTTTCTTTTTTTAATAGAAATCCTCCATAGGTACAAGGTGCTATTAAACATACACACACTTTTTTTTAAAAGGGGCTTAGAAAGGAAGGAAATTTAGGCAAGACTTTGAAGGAAGGGAAAAGGGAATGACTCAGTCCCAGCAAAGGTCTGCAGGTGGTACGAGTATATTTTGGGAAGAAGATGGTTGACAGTTTGTCTGGACTGCAGCAGAAGAAGATGTAGAAGAAGGAAAAGAGGCAAGAAAGGTGTGCTGATTGGCACAGAAAGCTTGTCTGGGTATTTGAATCATAGGCAGGGCAACTAGAAAATGTGGCAGATTGTTCAGCTATAGAACTTTACAGTGAAGCTGGGATTTAAGAAGGTTTGTTCTTTTTAACTTCCACAAAATGTTTATTAATTGCCTACTATATGCTAGAATTTAGTAGTGTACAAGATAGATTAGCCTAGTAAATATCTCTAGTGAGGATGGGTGGTAGGTCCTCACTAGAGAGGACCTATCACTAGTTAATTATTACTTAAGCCACCATTACATTCCAGGCACTGAACGAGATGCTGGGAAAGTAATGAAAAACAAAACTA
The DNA here is from genome assembly GCF_014176215.1 of Rousettus aegyptiacus. Classification (NCBI taxonomy): domain Eukaryota; kingdom Metazoa; phylum Chordata; class Mammalia; order Chiroptera; family Pteropodidae; genus Rousettus; species Rousettus aegyptiacus. The sequence continues at coordinate 34,741,173 of NW_023416308.1, read as the reverse complement.
AATTTGACTCCTGCCCTCTTGTAGCTTGTACTCTGGAAAGGAAGAGGTATTAAACAAATAAACCACTTGTTTAGTAATAATAACATAATTATAAAAATCTGTACGTGCTATGAAAGAACAGGGTACCAAGAGAGTGAATAATAATGTGAACTCAATCTTCACAAACTAGTAACTACAACTATGATAATGCCAGATTAATTTATAGTTTATGAAGCTCTTTCACATTCTTTGTCTCAGGAGGGCCTCATCTGAAGCCTGTGGAGGAAACCAGGTAAGAGTTCTTATCCTATTTTATTAATGAGAAAACCAAGGCTCGGCAACTCTCATGAGCTGCATAAGTCTATCCAGTTGGAAAGGAAGCTCGGCCAGATCTTCTGAGTCTGGACACAGTGCTCTACCTGTAAAGAGCAAGAGATGAGTTGGCTCCCAGTGGGACAGTTAGCTCTAAGGCTTGTTCTAGAAATGTAAAGTGGCAAAATGTTCATCTTTTCCATGTCTACTTCTTCAGAGCCTCTCAGTGAGGCTAGAGCAAGGGGCTGTGGTCAGCAAGGGGGTGGGTTAGAGGCCTGGCTTTGGGAGGCCCAGAGCTACCTTAAGAGGCAAAGGCATGAACCTGCATGAACCTGCAGATTGTGCAGTGGCATCGTCAAAGGCTTCTGCACCGCCTCTGGCAGTGAAAGTGAACCAGGCCCAAGACAGAGGTGATGGCTCAACGAAACTCACCACCGAGGTGCTTAGGGACATGGTGAGGCTGGCCCACCTGCCGTATCAGCACCTTGATCACAGAGCTCATCAGAGAGAGGTTTCCAAATGACTAGCCCTGCTGCCCCAGGAAGGAAGCATTCTCGGCTGCAGTACGGGGGCTGCTGGGTGTGGGCCAGGCACTTGAAAGAGAGTAAATGATGACACAGCAGATGGGGACAGGACTGCTGACACTGTGGGATCAGCTCTGGAGGGGAGGCAGGGAGCAGACAAGATGGAACAGTCACCTGGCCTTACCTGCCAAAGGAGGACTTCGGAAAATCCCATCAATGGCTCCCTGTTAGCAAGGAAACAAGTGCAAGACTCTGGCATTATAGGTCCCTGCAGTCCAGTCCAAATTTACTATTTTTGTTTTTCAGGTAGCAAATATTTGTAGGATATCTACTGAGTTTTTCCAAACTTATATCTTGCCACTCGCCTTCCGATGCACTATCTTCCAACCACAGGAACTCCTATAGTCTTCTCTCTTCCTGTTCCCTCCACCCCGTCCTGCCTCCACACCTTTGTTTAAGGTATTGCCTGAATCTTGGCAGCCCTTCCCTCATATCTCTCCTGGATCAAAATCTAAATATCCTCCATGCCCATCTTGTGCTCCTTCTTCCACAAGGATTCTCCTAAACCAAAGTAATTTTTTCCTCTCTCGAACTTGACCTAGCTATTTACCTATATTTTTTACTTTTCACTCTGCATTGTGGTTATTTATGTACTATATTGTCCTACTAGACTATGAAGGTCTTCGGTGGCCAAGTCATTCATGATTTGTTCGTTTTACCCTGTCCCCGAGAGCTTTGTACCTAGTAGGTGATCAATAATTGCCTTCGACTGATTGACTGAGGAGGGAATAAGGGTGGAGTGGGTGAAGGAACAGAGTGAAATCTAAGATAGGGCCCAGGGGAGTTTGGCTTTCCCTGGTGGCTTTCTGTGGGCTAGGCCTGCAGTGCTTATCCTGGGGCTGCCAGCAAGGTCAGGAGATAAAATACCAGCTTTGAATCTTGGCTTTGGTATTCAGTGGCTGTGTGACCTTGAGCAAATCTCTATCTTTTCCCTCATGTGTAAATGATATAATACCTACCTCAAAAGATTATTGTGAGGATCAGTATATGGTCAATACATGAAAACACCCAATACCTAATAAGTGCTCAATAAAGTTTGTTGACCAGTTGTCTAACTGAGAGTAATTTTTTAACTTCTTTTTTTAGGTGGGGGTGGGGGTGGGGTAGGCATTTGCCTTATTCCTCTTTGTGGTAGAGACATCTGTGTACTTATTAATTCTTTCCTACTAGATTAAAACCTAGCACAGTGCCAGACACATAGGGCAGAGCCAGCGGTCCACAGAGATTTGATGAATAAATGGATAAATGTGTGCATGAAAATGGAATCAACCTCTGGAGTCTAAAATCCTACTTCCAGTTTAGCAAGGTGTTCTGGAAACTAAATAAATGAACATAAGTTGTCACTGTTCCTGATGTTCTGTTTAGGCAGAGGAATTCTTGTCCTCTAGGCAGGTGATCAATACTGACAATGTATTTCCTAGGAATAACCACAGTGGCAAGGTCAGTGTACTCTCTTCAGACCTGTCCAGGCACCATAGAAGAAATAAGGTTTTGCTTCAATTTTATGTAAAGATGTCGTGCTGTTCATATTTTATTTTAGAATCAACATTACATAGCATTGGAAAATAGGAAAACATAAGTCATAGTAATGTTCAGAACTAATGTAGATTTGTACACTGTCTTTTCTCTTATACACATCTTACAAATGTGTAATCATAGTATAAGTGTACTTTTGTAGAATGCCTTCTCATTTAACATGATCCCATAAACATTGAAGGTTTTTAGCACGAAACATCAATGATTAGAGTTACTCTTTTTCTGACTCTTGCTGTATCCAAAATGCTAAAAGAATAATTAGAACTAACAGGTACTCATTACATTTATTCAACAATTATTGTTAGGAACTTACTATACTCTAGGTTTTGTTCTAGGCTCTGAGTATACAGCAAAATAGACAAAGACCCATGTCCTTAAGTCTTAACAGAGCTTACTCTCTAAAGGGGAAAGACATATACTAACTAAATTAAATAGTAAATTATATAAATAGAATATGAGAAAGGCATTTGTGCTATTAAAGAAGGTAAAGCGGGATGAAGGATAGGGAGGGCTAGAGCTGTCAGAAAAGACAACATTTAGAAAGAGAGCTTGGGGTGGAGATTTGAAGATATTAAGAGAGTAAGCCGTGAGGATAAATTGGGGTAGAAATGTTCCAGGCAGAGTAGCTAGCAAGCATGCACATTTGGAGGTGTGGAAACATGCAAGGAGGCTGAAGCAAAGTGGGGAAAGGGTTGTGTAAAGAAGATGACAGCAGAGAGATGGTGGGACCAGGTTGTATAAGGCCTCATTGGCCCTGCTAGGGACTTTGGTTTTTACTCTAAAACAGGAAGCACTAGAGGGTTTGGGGCACAGTTGTGTCATATATATGACCTTTTTAAAAATAGGTTTACTCTGGACTCTACATTAAGAATAAACAATAGGGGAATGAAAATGGAATCAGGGGGAAACCAAGAAGGTATTTTATTAGCCCAGGTAAGAGATAACAGTGATGAAGGTCAGTGTGGTTACAATGAAGGAGGTGAAAATTGATCAGATTCCAGGTATATTTTGAAGGTAGAGTCAACATAATTTGCTAATGGATGACTGATTCCAAGGACTTTGGCATGAGCAGCTAGAAAGACGGAATTGCCATTAACTGAACTACAGAAGATCTTGGAAAGAGCTTGTTTAGTGATGGAGATGAAGAGTTCCATTTGGGGCATGTTAGGCTTAAGATATCCATTAGCTATCCAAGAGTTGTCTATCAGATACTTGGATATTCAGATGTAGAGCTCAGTGGAGAGGAAGAAGCTCAGGATGTAAATTTAGAATTAGCCAGATGGTATTTAAAGCCAAGGAAGTGAGTGTAGGCACAGAAGAGATGAAGGGCTGTGGCCAAAGGCACACCAAAGTTCAGAATTAGGAAAATGTATATAATCTTTCATTCAATCCTCAAAACAACTCTCTGAGAACATTACTATTATTGTCATCACATTACAAGTGATTAAATTGCGGCACAAAGAGGCTAAATAACTTGCCAAAAGTTACGTTGTCAGTGAGCAGCAGAACTAAGATTTGAACAATTCAGTCTGACTCCAAGTATCATACACTTAGCCTCTAGGTTATATGACTGGATTTTGTTCATGCTCACATTTTATAAGTGGGGAAACTGAGTTTTAGATTAAGTAATTTGCTAATACTGGTGGCAGAGCTGGGGTGTGAACTTTCTCACTGACTCTCTGCTTTGAGAGATCTCTGCTTTTTAAATCACTCTGCCATATAAACTGCACAACATTTCAAAGATGGGGTAAAGCCTTCGCATATGACAAATTACATCACTTAAACAACTGCTTTTCCTATTCATGTACAAGACTTTATTGGGTTGCCACTGTGGTTAGAGAAATGGGATGCCAAGTCTAGTTAGTTGCCAAGGAAGCCTCAGCCCCTGCAACCCTTCCCCTTCCCCCTCTGCTGGTCAGGAAGTCCATGGCTGGTCACGGTTCTGAGTTCTAGAAGCTCGGGTCTTAAGGTAGTCCTGAGGAATGGCTCTGTGGGGTCATCAGCCAGTTGCTTCTCTTCCCAGCCTCAGTTTCCTCTTCAGTATAACAGAGAATTGGGTCCTGTCAGTGGTTCCCAAAATGGCTGTGCAAAAAAAATCATCCACCTGGGGATTGTTTAGAACCTGTAGTGCCCACAACAGACCTGTCACTCTTTAGGGGTAGGCTAAGGCATGCATATGGTGGTTCTGACACACCCCCGGTTAAGAAGCCCTGGGTAAGATGATTTTGAAGGCCTCCTCTCAGTTCTGTGTGCTGTGGTTCTGGGGCCTTGTCTCTTATATTTCTCTTAGGGCCAGAACAAGGTGGAAATCTGAGTAGAGGGCAGGAAACCTGAGTTCTCATTCCAGCCAGGCCCACAACTCAGCTCTAATAAGTTGCTTCCTCTCTCTGGATCTCAGTTTCCTCGTCTGGAAGAAGAGGTTGTTGTGGGGAGTTGCCTTAGAGTTAGTCACCAAGAAAGTATTTATAAAGCACCTATTCTGTGCCAAGCTCTACAATTCACTGGGTCTGCTTTTAGATCATGTAATAGGGGACTGTCATAAGGGGTGAGGGTAGGAGGTGGGCTGCTGCCGGGCAATCGGTCCCAGTCCAGGCATGAATGCCACAGGTCCCTTTTTAGCACCAGACTGAAGAGCCCCTCTCTCCAAACCTCTCCTTTGCCCTGGCAGCTCCAGCTGGTCTTAGTAACAACAAGCAAACCTACTGGGTTCAGGAAGGGAATAATGTGTAAAACTGCTCAAATAAAAATCATTAGCTTTTTAGATAATCAAAATAACCATTTCTAAAATATTACACTAAACTAGCCCATTCAAATTAGTACAACTATGACCTTACTGTTCAAAGTGTGGTCCCTAACTCCACGGCAGTGCTATCCGAGAGCTTATTAGCAATGTGGAGTCCTGGGCTCTACCTAAGGCCTGCTGCCTCAGAGTCTGCTTTTTAAGAAGATCCCCAGGTGATTATATGCACAATAAAGCATGCAAAGCACTAACTTAAGAAAAAGTCACCTCCGAAAACCCTTGACAAGAAACATGTGAGACCTATATGCAGAAAAGCACGAGACTTCCCCAAGAGACAGCATATAGCATGTTCCTGGAAGGGATGACTCAGTGGTGTGAAGATATCAATTCTTACTAGCATGGAATGTGTTGAAGTGACTTGTGATTTTGCCTGAAAGAATAAATGGACTAGAATTACTTTTTTAAAAAAAGAAAATAAAAATAATGAGATGGGATTTTCCCTATCAGACAGAAATAGTGTTAAATAAGAATTCAGATTCTGGAGGAAGTGGACCTGGGTTTGAATCTGATTCAATCTACTGCTTTCTGGACATGTCACTGTTATAGATTAAATCGTGTCCTTCCAAAATTCACTTGTTGAACTCTTAACCATTAATGTGACTATGTCTGGAAATCAATCTCTCTGTCTCTGTCATTCTCTTTCTGCCCCTCTCCCCTCACACCCATGGTGAGGGCAGAAGAAAGGCCATGTGAGGATACTGCAAGAAAGTGGTCATCTACAAACCAGGGAGAAAGCTCTCAACAGATAACAAACCCTGGTGGAAACTTGATCTTGGGCTTTCCAGCCTCCAGACTGTGAGGAAAAAAAATTTTTGTTGTTTAATCCACACAGTCTTTGGTATTTTGTTATAGCAGCCTGAGTGGATTAATACAGTCACTTTGGGGAAGATTCCTAACTTCTTATTGCCTCAGTTTCCACATCCAATAGAGTGGGAATAAAAATACCATTTATAGCATCGTTGTGATTATTAAATGAAATACTGTATGTAAAGAGCTTAGGATAATGCCCAGGCCTTAATAGCTGCTCAGGCAATCGTAACGACTTTGGTACTAAGTAGAAATTCAAAGAAAGAGCAATGAAACAGAGTAGAAAACCAGAAACATATCTCAGCATTTGTATAAGCTACAGAAGTGAGGAGAGGGACTATGTTTTTATTTACTATTGCAGGATTTCCTCCATGTAGCATATGTAGAGCACATAGTAGATGCTTAAAAATATTTGTTGACTGTCCAAATTAGAATGTAAGAGATGCTAAAGAAGGATTCATAAATCGGCAGTGAACAAAAAGACTGTTCTTTGAATGTGCTGGGAAAATTGCTGATTTGAGACGGAATAATTAATTTTATCATTTTATCATTCCAACCTGTACATGGGCTTTCAAGCTTTTTTTTGGCTATCATTCGCAATAAGAAATATGAGACATCTCAGCCCAGTAATCACTTTCATAAATTCATAATTGAAGCAAAAATTCAGAAAGCAATATTTATCCTTATTATGCCAGATGGACTCAAATCCATTCCATTCCATTACACTCTTATCCTGTTCTATTAAAAAGAAAATTCTAGTCTCTATCCAGTAAATTGATCTTATAATTCACTAATAAGTAGCTATCAGTGGTTTGAAGAATACTGCCATCCACTAAAATTAATTTCCAATTTAAAAAATAAAAAATTATATATAAACAATAATGAAGTCTTGAGATGAGAAAGGTCTTGAGATAAAAACAGTGGGAAAAAGGTCACAGAGTCATATGTCAACAGGTCTGACTACATAACCATTTTATATGTCAATTATAGGAATTGCATATGGAAGAGGCAGACATGACTGAAAAAAATAAATACTGCACTCCATGTTCCTGGAGGGAAATTTCGTTGTGATTTAAAGTACAGGTAGCTTTAACTGCCTTTAGGAGCAGAGCTAGGTCATTCCTGCACCCCTACAGGCCTGGGCCAGACTCTGGGAATGCTGAGATGAGCCAGGCAAGGTCCTTGCTCTTTGTAAAAACTCTAGTCCTTGTTCCCTGTCATTTGGACCCATCCTTTCTTTTCAAAGTTATTTATCAGCACTGACTTCTTGATATCAGGGACCCATTTCACATAAACTACCATAATCCATAGGGATTTATGGAGCCAATGGAACGTCTAATTCCTCTTCAATTTCACTGACTCTTGCCTCAGATTCTTACCTGATGTCAGATCATTTTCTTGCCGCTTCCTCCTGTGAGTGCAGAGCATGGAGCAGCGCCCACGAGCAAGGACGAGGGCGCACTCCTTACCCTCTGGTACAGTGCCTTTTCTGGCCTCCAGCCCTACTCCTGCTCTCTGCTTGCAGGAGGACACTGCCCACTGCACCGCCATGATGGGAGGGGAGGGGGCCAGTTATTCTCAATGTATTTCTTTCACACACCCAACCACATCTAACCCATCAGCAAGTCCAGTAGACGTAGCCTTTATTTGTGTACTTTTCTCTCTTTTTGCAGCTCCGATCTTAGTCCCAGCCATCATTATCTCTCACTTGAACTGTCACCACCACCTCCTAACTGGTCTCCCTGCTTCTACTCTGCACTCCATAATCCTTTATTCTCACAGCACCAAGAGTGACCTTCTCTAAGTTTAAACTAATCACTCCCTTCTTAACACTACATATAATCCAAACTCTTGGATGTGGCCTCAAAGCCCTGCACAACTTGGCTCTGCCCACCTCCAATTTCACCCTGTTAATTCCCATCCCTCACTTCCACTGGCCTTCTCTCAGTTCCATCTATTCACAACACATTTTTCCAACTTCTTGTTCCTTTGGCTTCTCATCTTCCATAACCCAACCTTAGAGTCACCTCCACCCAAACTAAAGTAGGTCTCCTTTTCATTGCACTTTGTCACAATGTGTAAATATTTGCTATTCACTCATTTCTTTATTATCCAACTTCTCTCCCCACCCAACCTCAATAGATTGTATATTCCTTGAGGTCAGGGACCTGTCAGCCTTTCTGACCACAGCATCCTCAGTACTCAGCAGTTTCCATTGCATAGTAAGTGCTCAATAAATACTCGTTGAATGTGATATATCCTAAGAGCAAGGCAAGAGGGGCTCCTGCTTTGAGCTGGTGCTTTAGAGGGCCCTGCTCTACCCACCCCCCCCCCCCATAGCTCTATGGAGAGAAATGAGCCTACCAGGAGCTCCCTTTCCCCAACCTGGGATCCTGGAATTCCTTTCTTAACTGCCCTCAATTGTCTTTCGCTCATTGTGTGCATCCCTAGACCTAAAAGGTGGCCAAGGTATCTGAAAGTTGTTGCATGGTAGAACTTGGATGTGCTGGTTGAACTGTCCACATGCTTGCCTGTGAGGTGGAGGTGTGGGATTAAAAGAGGGGCAGGCCAGCCCTCCCTGCACTTCCAAATTCTGGGGAGAAACTCTTAGGAGTCCAAGAATTCTAAATTAGAGCTAGGTAGGTCTTCCTGGTTGTTCCGAAGGTATAGTTGTCATGGTGGGAGGATAAACCCTACTTTATCTTGTCTCTAAGAGACTATGTGTAGTCTCTTAGAGACTAGAAGTCAAGTCTCTTAGCTTGACTTATAACTTTTAAATATTAGATATTTTGTATATGAGCCTCCATTTGCACTCTTGCCCTGGGCCTGGCTAGGTCAGGGACGGGCCTGGCTGAATGGATGGACATGAACTTCCTGGGGCTAAGCTCACCTTCTTATAGGTAGGGTATGGGGACACACAGACCCTCAGAGCTCAAGTTCCCACTAAAACTTGATCAAGTTCCCACTAAAATCTTTGAAGCTTGATAGGAATGGAGAGGAACTGACATCAATCTATTTCCATTCTAAGAAAACTCCTTAAAGGGACTTTTAGTTATGCAAACGCAGAGCTATGCTCCTCTTCTAAATTGGAGATGCTTGTGGTCCTGGGGCCCAGGAGCACTACTTCTCTGGTGGAGTAATGGAAGTAGCCTATGTTGTAGGCAGAAAGGCATCTCTCCATATGCTGTTTCCCTTTTTAAAAAATCTGATATGAAATACAATTTATACAATAATATCTAATGAATGATTATCATGTGTCAGACACTATGATAAGCACTTTAAATGGATTATCCCATTCGGTCTTCTTAATAGCCAATATTATCATTTTTGTTTTATAAATGGGGAAACTGAAGTTCATAGAGTTTAAGTTACTTAGGCAGAGGTCATGCAATTAGCAAGTGGCAGAGCTGGGTTAGAACCTACATCTGACTCCAGAGCCTTTCGTATCCACCTCTATCATCCTGTGGAATTTTTCCCAGTCATTCAAGATCCATTGGAGTGGAGCAACTAGGCTAGGAAGCTGTTCTCAAGATTGACTCAGACTGGAACAGAGTAGGAGAAGCCATCGCCGTGAAGTGTGTCAGGGCCATCCTTGCCAACTTTTGGAAGAACTTGTTTCTTGACTTAAGAGGGGGAGGGTGGAACAACCTCACAAAGCATAAAGATGTAATAGGTAGGAAGGAGCCAAGGCCCCGTTTCCCTTTGGGCCAGCCCCGGAAGAGTTGAGCCCCAGATGATCAAGCCAAATTCAGAAGGGTGATGTTCAGGAAGGCTACAAGGTGATGCTGAGATAGCCACAGTGTCTCAAGAAGCACGTGGGCACTGGACAGAGGCCTCTAGCCAGAGTGAACTGTGAGAGTGAGCCGTGTTCTAAGAGCCAGAGGAAATCTGAGAACAGCCCCCACTTGTGGCCTGGAGCTAAATCCTGGCTGGGGCTGGACACTGTGGTGGACCCCTACAGATCCAGCATAGAAGGATGTCCTTGTTTTTTTGGCAATGAGAAAGCCTGCGAGACTCAAGGGAACTTTTGTTTGTGGATTTAGCTTTCTTTTATTTAAACTTTTCAAACCACATTAGTAGCAAAGAGCGAAAACTACATACTTCATATCCACTCCTCTTGCATTTTCTGGGAATCCAGGTGGGGTCTAGAGCAAAGAAAGTGTCGCAACTCTGTCTTCTTCCACCCCTCCTCCAAGTAAGTAACCCTACTTGTCTGACCCAGCTCGATGGTAAAACATCAACTGATGCTTCTTAACACTATGTTATAAGCTGTTGGTTCATATTTAGCTTGCTGTTGACCTAAATGGCCAGATCTTTTTTATACAAACTGCTGTCAGGCCTATGCTTCTGGTACACATGCAACTGATTTAAAATAAAGCAAAATGTAAATGCAAGAGAAATTCCACATTTCATTTTGTTCGATTCTACTGTTTGCTAAAAAAATAATGTAAACTTTTTATTCTGTCACCTTTTCTAATATCCTTTTCTCATCATACAAACAGGCAGCACCAATTTACATTCATGTGGAATGCAAAGGGTATCAAAGGGCTTACAGGTTAGATTATGACAGAGGCTAGAGAATTGATAGGGTACGGGGGTAGAGTAGTGAAGATGTATTGCAGGCTCTGCCAATTAAAATAAAACTGCATCTGATGATATTTTCTAAAAGATAGAAAGCACTAGCTAGATCAATAGCAAACCAAGTGCCATGGAATATATTGATTTCCTTTTGCAAAGAAATCATACCTGGAAGAGCAGCTGCAATTGGAGTCACCAAGGTTTGTATAATCCATTGTCATTCTCCAAGGTCCATCAATCTCTTGACAAATAGGTGATTTGAGTAGGGATATGGTAGGAATCATCACCACAAAATTTCAAGACTTTGCTGGTGGCACTAATCTCTTCAGTCCTTCAAGAAATGTGATATGCTTTTTGGTTTACTATTTTAGTATGTAAACACAGTTTTCATGACTCCCACTTGACCCTTTCTAACACGATAGTCTTTACTCCATGGTTCAGAGAATCAATATGGGGAGCCTACTGAGTATTTCTGAACTGCAGTGTATTCTGTGCATTCTGGAACTGAGGAAATAATAATGGGATGTGTTCTGAGAACTGCTGTGCTTGCTGGGAGTTGGAGTCAAGCCAAAACTCCACACATCATCTGATTTCCATAGCCCTTGCACTGACAGTGGACCTTAGGGTCATTTTGGCTCTCCAGAGATTAGCATCAGTTCAGTCCCAAGGTTCAATAATCTCCCCAAAGTCTGATTATTTCCTCTTTCTAATTCACAACCACCCAGGCATATGGTTGTAGGTCCCATTGGGGAAAGTTGGGAGAAAGATTTACAGTACAACTTTTTGGTGGTATAGCAGAGTTCTTCCTCAAGTGGTCCTGGTCTTCCCTTCATTCTAGAGGATCAGGGATTATGAACTGGCTCCAATCTAAGAGTTGGTTGAAGGGCTCTGACTCTATTGTCAGAAGTTAGACTTCTGTTTATCACAGCTAGAGTTTTTCCAACTACGCGAACCTAGTAAAACTTCACTAGGCTGCCTATCCATTTCTGACCTAGAGTCACTATGATCAGTTAGCCAATGCCAAAGCTATACAAGGCCAAACCACTTTGATGCCTTGCTTTGACAGCTGCCTATTATAGTAACTACACTAACTTTGTCTTAGATACTAAATGCCACCACTTGGTTCCTGACACTCTGGTATCCCAGCATTCCCCATTGCCTTAATTAAGGGAGCCTATTTTGATGACTGCTTTTTCCTCTCTCATGCCTTGCCTTTAAAGAATAGCCACAGCAGAGTTCTTCAAAGATGCTGGTGTTCTTCTCACCAATCCACTTCTCAAAACCTAACAAGAAAATGTCATTAGCTGGTTTACATATAAATCCACTCTGGCATTCTGGATACCTTCCTCTTTAGTATTGGAAATTCGGATGTATCAGCTTCATTCAGTGCAAGCCATCTTTGGGTTTAAGAGCAAACTGTTAGTGCCATTCCCAATCAACTTGAGTAAATACATTAAATCTGGCATCTCTGCTGGATTTAGCCCAATCTAAAATTTTATTCCTTCTATCCTGATCCAACTCCTTTTGGATACACTTTCATACATATTTTCTGGATTTCTGTCAATATGCATTGACATTTAAAGGGTCTTGATAAAAGGTAAAGAGAATCATTTGTACTATTCTAACTTTCAGTAAGGGTGAAATTATGTCAAATTTTGTCATTGTAAAACAATATATATACTGGCAAACTCTGAATATTCTTTTGGTGTGTATGGTGCTTCCTTATGGATCACACTGGGACCAGCTGTTACTTGAATCTGGTTATAGATCTAAAAGAGGTGATAGGGTTAGGTTCCTAGGAAGATCAGCAGTTCCCCGCAAAGCATTTGCTTCAGGGGGATCCCATTACAGGTTCTTCAGGTAAGGGAAGATCAGCTTTGCTTTTACTGCCAAAGGATGGTGAGCAGAATGTGGAGTTTAAGTTTTTCAGCTTTATTAGAGTTTGTCCATCTCTCCCCATCCTAAGATTCAGGGTCTCAACCCTTCCCAATCAATGTCTTATTTTTAACATGAGATCCTGCTAGGTTATGAATTCAATTTGTATTAAAATTTAATCCCCTGCAAATAGAAATTTAGGTTTTGGTTATCAGAAATCTTAACCCTGAGGCTTCAAGAGATAAGAGTTTCTTTTATGGCAGTCATAGTTTTTGATCCCTTTCCCAGATCTTGGGCTGAAAATTTAAAGCCTAAGCTCATCATTTTCTTTCTCTGAACTCTTCAGCATACTTAGAAGCAACCAACAAAACTTATTATATTCCTATTTCTACTATAATGTTCTATGGCAGCAAATATTTGGTTACTAAAAGGCTTGCCTTCTCTAAACATTTATCACCGATGACTACAGGTGAGAATTTAAGTGTCTGTCTTGCCACTGCATGCCATGGAATACCACTGTCAATAATCACTAATACTTTTAAATTAAATCAGATCAGAGAAACAATTCCATAGTGTTAAGGGTGGAAAATTTTCCAGTAAGCCAGCATTAAGGATTTACTCTGATTCTGTTAACCAGGGTGTGGTAATCTGCTCAAAGATATGCTAATGGCCAACTTCTGCTTCTGTAATCTGCTTACTTGTTCTAGGCTTTATAAACTGCCTCTTTTGGGAGCTCGGGGCTGATTCTCTAGTGGGGAGAATCAGTCGCCAGCCGGCTAATAAAGGCTCACAATTCACCTCAATTGGCTCCATGGGTCTTAAATTTGATCGCACCACCACAATAGTCCCATCCTTAAGATGCTATTTCCCTGAGACTACAGCCAGTACCAATAAGTGTATCAGTCAGGGAAGTAGAACCACTATGAATCACAAAATAAGGACTTTACTATAGGAATGAGCCCTTACACAGTCTGGGAAGGAGCTGGTGAACTAATAGACCAGCAAAGAAGCCAGAGGGCTGAAAAAAGGAGTCACCAATGAGGGAAGTCCAATACATCTTGCTAACATGGAACCGTGATACAAAAGTTCATGGAGCTGCCGCTTCTGTGGGTCCACCACCAAGTCCCTAGAGGTGGGCCTGAGGCCACTGTTGGTCAACAGGGTCAGAAATTGGGAAGAATTTCCAGACACTGATCAGAGCAAAGAAAAACAAGCTTGAGCTTACTAACACTTCTGTTTTCATTTGTCACCACAGCAACCACAATAACCTTCAGGGAATAATACTTGCTGCTTCATTTCTGTCTTCCAAATCTCATGCACATTCCTCTATTAACCAACTCTAACCTAAAATCATCCAGGGAAGGAGATTTTGGCAAACTTAACCAAATTCTCTTGGCAAAAACCACCAAAGTAATGCGCAATATTGTTGTGGGTGAACAATTTTCCAGTAAGCCAGTATTGAATATTTACTTCTGATTCTGTTAACCAGGGTGTGGTAATCTGATCAAGGATATGCTAACGGCCAACTGTTAACCAGGGTGTGGTGATCTGCTCAGGGATGTGCTGGTGGCTATATAAACTGCCTCTTCTGGGAGGTCTGGGCTGATCTCTTCTAACCCTGCATGGTAGAGAGTCAGTCGCCGGCCAGCTAATAAAGGCTCACGATTCTTCTCGATTGGCTCCATGGGTCTTGGATTTGATTGCACCACAACAAATATGTGAAACTGAACTGGATCCTGGATTGGGAGAAAAACACATGAGAGTCATTTTGGAGAAACCAAAATGATTTATATGAACTTTAATCAGATGATTAAAGGAAATCAATGTTAATTTTTATGCTTGACATTGGCATTGTGGTTATGTAAGAGAATGTCATTCTTAGGAGTTAGGTGCTTAGATATTCAGGGGTAAAATTTCAAATGGTTTAACATTTATTTTGTATTACTTATTAAGTGAACAGTTAAAAACTGCTGAATCTAGGAGGTGAATCTACAGGTATTTCAACTTTTCTGTATGTTTGAAGTTTTTAATAATAAAATAGTAGGGAAAATAAAAGACTGTTTTTGATTATTACTGTTGTGGTGCAATCAAATCCAAGACCCATGTTGCCAATTGAGATGAATTGTGAGCCTTTATTAGCCGGCCGGCGACTGACTCTCTACCACACAGGGTTAGAGATCAGCCCCGAGCTTCCATTAGAGGCAGTTTATATAGCCTAGAATAAATAAGCAGATTATAGAAGCAGAAGTTTTCCATTAGCATATCTTTGAGCAGATTACCACACCCTGGTTAACATCAAACAAGCAAGCAGATTACAGAAACAGAGTAAATCCTTAATGCTGGTTTATTGGAAAATTTTCCACCTAACAATTACCGCCTCCAGAAGTCTTTCCTGCCCACCTTTTCTATCCTCCCTTTTATGTTGATCCTTTTACTCTCCAAGCACCCAAGTATAGCTTTGAGGTATTTATCATACTGTATTTTAATTTCTTGTTTCTAGTCTCTTTCCTCCTCTAAACTTTGACATCTTTAAAGGACACAGGTATCTTTCACCTCTAAATCTTCAGTGGTTATTCCTGTACCTGGCACAGGGTAGGTGCTCCATTCATTCTTGTTCACTCAAGAACAGAAGAAAGTCTAATTAAGAAATTTTCTCCAGGGATATCACCAAATTAGAGTTCAAATGAATCTAAGGAAAGCAAGGCTCGGGGTTTAAAATTTTTTTGTTTTAAATTACGAAAGTAATAAATGTAAATTAAAACAATAGAGAATCAAGGTGAAAATGAAATTATTTTTTTTCCTATCATATATATATTCTATCGTCTGGAGTCAAGAGTTTAAAATGTATCCTTCCAGAACTATTTCTATGCAATTATAAATACACACATACACACACACACACACACACACACACACACTCCAAATCTTGTTTAGTGACTTACTTTTCTTTTAATGTAATAATATATTTTGGAGTTTTCCACATCAGTGTATAAGATTGCCATCATTCTTTAGACAGGCTTCATAATAATTTGTTGTAAAGATGTGCATTTATTTATTTAAATACCACATTTGGATGAGCATATAGGGAGAGGAGCAGTTTCTACATGAAACCAGTAGCCTAGACAAAAAAGGAATTTGGCAACAATAATCAAAGGAGTAGGAATAGCTCAGCCTTGAACTGTGGGTACATTCAGGGTAAACCAGCAAGGAAGGGATTTTACCAATGTCTCAGCTTACAGAAAAATTTGCCCTATTCAAGAAACAAAATAGGCAGCCGTAGAAGAGAATGATCCAAGTGTGAAACTCAATTGAGCCGATGACAAATGTGAGAACATATAACCACCCAATCCATGTGTACCGATACCTTCCCTCTAGATTAACACTATTGGAGCAGTCTGCAACTGCCAATTGCAGATTGTACATAGCCACAACCACAAGGGAACAAGTGAAAGTGGCAAGTGAATGGGTCTGCTTCATCTTGGAGAAAGTCCCACAGGTTTCCCAGTGAAAACAGAAAGTTACCCAGGCAAGTGTTGATGAAATTCTACCAGAAAACTAATGTTTCGAGGGCTGTGGCTCTCATCATTTGTCATTCCCACTGCTTTCATTTTTCATATCCATTTCTCATGCACAAAAACAAGCTTATTTTGTGCTGTAGTGCCTCCCCACACCTCTTTCTGAGGGTCCTCACCCACTCTAACTATCTGAACTATTTTCTTCTAAATTTCTAATGCCCAACATGTGTTCCACTCAGACTGTCACTATGTCAACAAAAAGATGATAGACTGCATTAAGACAAGTAAAATGAGTTGTATTAACTATTCTAAAACATAGTACAAACTCATCCATGTTAATTTGCCTTCACTGCCATGTTATAAGTATGTGTTCGTGGCTCTGTCTGCTGCAAATGGCAAGTATTCTTGCCAATAAAATAAATATTAATAGCTTTATATGCAAAATTTACTTTCTAGAAATCCAATGAACAATAATCTAAGAAATAGCAAGTTTGGAGGTAAAGTAAGTCCTTAAATTGGTAATTTCAATATGAGATTCTGTGTAGTACCAGGAAAGTGAATGTTCCATTATATGAATACTACTCAATAATGTTTGCTGGTGTTTTTTGGTGTTTGAATATTCGTTGCAGGTTAGAGTCATTAGTAAATACTTTGACAAGAAATTCAAAGAGAGGAGGTGTGAATGTTGGAGAATACACTGACATGACATCAGAAACTGATTTAGAATCTGAATTTGCAAAAGTAATACCAATTTCAACAGTAAAACGAAGATCAGGGCAAGCAGGAAAATATTCTTATTGTTAGAAGGGAAATGAGCTTGTATTAAGCAACATAATACATAATTTAAAAATGCTTTTGGATGTATTTTTAGCAATCTGATATTAATACAAATGAAAATTTCTTTTATATCTAGACTATTTGTCACAAAACAAAGATTAAAACTATTAGGAAGAGCAATTAATGTTTTTGTGTTTAAAATTCTCATTTTAAGCATGTTAATTTTTAAATACTAAATTTTGGTAGCATTATCTTTCAAGTTTTAAAATGATTTTTCTTTGGCATTTATTTTATGTTAACTTTTTAAATTACCTTTAGTGTTTTCTATTATCAAATGTCTGTATTGGGTAAAGATCCCATTTACATGTTATTGGAATATATAATCTTATCACAATATGTTGGTTTATAATAATAATAAATGTGCATTTTTTATTACACTGCCTTTTTTACAGCAAACCTCTGAAACTTTTAGTATAACCTTATCACAGAAAACTGATTCAC
Source organism: Rousettus aegyptiacus (assembly GCF_014176215.1). Lineage (NCBI taxonomy): Eukaryota > Metazoa > Chordata > Mammalia > Chiroptera > Pteropodidae > Rousettus > Rousettus aegyptiacus. The sequence goes on along the minus strand of NW_023416308.1, from coordinate 34,723,909 downwards.
TGTTTATTATGGTTACTCACTATTATTTAAAACATGTAAATAAACTGTTATGAAAAATACAGAATAGCTTATAATATCAAGCCTCTCCCCCAAAGAAATTCTTGGGAATTTCTATCTCTTATTCCCAAATCCTGAAGAGTAGCTATAAATTGATCATTTTTTAAGCCTGTGAAAGGCACATGGGCAGTCATACTACTGTTGTATCTGTTGCATATATATTTAAATTTGTCCATAATAAAAAGTAAAACAAAATTGCATCATGCTACGTTTCTGCCTAACCTTCAATGACTTTTTAATGCCCTTAGGGTAAAAGCCAACAGCTTTACTATTCCCTTCAAAGCCCACACAATGTTGACCCTATCACCTTACGAGTCCCAACTCATTTCAATTTCCCACTCCTTTCCAGCAACACTAGTCTTCTTTCAGTTCCTCAAACTCACCACTTTCCTGACTTGACCTTGGGCCAGGATGTTCACTTTGCTTACAATTATTCTTGTCACTATTTCCCTGGCTAACTCCTGCACATCTTTAAATGAATTCCTCTTAGAGGCTTTGCTTGGATCAACCAACATAAATTTAACAAAATAGGTGAAATAAAGAGATTCCTTGAAATACACAAGTTATTGCAACTGAATGAAGAAGAAATAAAATACCTAAATAGCCCCATATCAATTAAACAAATTGGATTTGAAAAGCAAAATCCCTCCTGGGCCAAGATGGCTCCATTTGTAGCAAAATATTAGCAAATTATATTCAACAGTTATCCTAAAATGCAAGATTGGTATAACATTTGAAAATCCAATAATGTAATTTATCATATTGATAGAATAAAGAAGAAAACCATACTGTTATCTCAATAGATGCAGAAAAAGCAGTTGGCCAAATTTAAAACCTATTTATAATAACAAAAATGAAACTCTCACTGATTTTGGGGGGGTCCAAGATTCACCTTGTATGCATGTAGCTTAACTTCCATGCTTTCATTGTACACCAAGGTTCTCCCTCTACCACCAATCCTGAAGGAGTCAACATTCAACCTTAAATAAATATTTGAATATCTGTAATGGGCTAGGCAATGTTATAGGAGCTGAGGATACAGTTGTGAAGAAGCAGAGGAGGTCCCTGCCTTACAGAGTTCACATTCTTGGAAATAGGTTTGATTTTATTAAGGGTTCTGGGAGAACTCCTTTCACTGTCACCCTACTTGTGCCACTTTTGGGAAATCTGAGTGTGTGCCTGTCTTCAAAACTTTTCTTCCATCCTCCAATTCTCCATGATTTCTCATAGATTATGGAGTAAATGATGACTATACCTACAAGCTCTTTCAGTGCCATAGGAGGTAATTTATCTGGATTCTGGAGTCTTGGATCCCTTTGAAACACACAGAGGCTCACTATATTATTTTTCTCATATCTTGGATTTCAATCCACATTTAACCTCATTCTTCTTAATGGAGCTCTAAAGAGGAGAAGCATGATTTTCTCTCTGTCACTTGTAAATCTAGTGCCATATGACTAAGTGCTAGATTAATAATTATCTTCTTGCTCTAAACACTTTTTTTAAATTAAAAACCCCAGCTTTATTGAAATATGATTCACATACCATTTTAAGATTTTTTTCCACTTAAAGGGTATAATTTAATGCTTTTTAGTATATTTACAGGATCTTGCAACCATGTAGGGTTAACTCAGAACATAGCCCCTCCACATACTCAGAAGACTGATAACTGCCTGGCCAGCAGCCAAGGAAGGCAGTACACAAAGAGCTTTCAGCAATACCTACTCCTATGGATGTTATCTGCTTCTGTAACCAAGTAGTATATCTTGCTCCCATCTATCAGAGAAGGTGGCTGCTCCCCAATGAAATAACGCCTCCCCCTGCTTGTAGGCATAAAAAACTTTGCTTGTTTTTGGTCAGCAACTTTATTCCTGCAGCTTCGACCAGCCACTGCTGATGCTTTGACCAGCCATTGCTGAAGCTTCCCTGCCTTGTGAGTAATAAAGTAATAAATGGCATTTCTCATTCTCTTGGTCCTCCTGGTGGTTCTTCTAGAATATCCAAATGCAGGTGCAAGTTCCAGGCCTGGGGCTTCTGCATTACAAACCATCACAACAATCTAATTTGAGAACATTTTCATCTCCCTTTAAGGAAATCCTATACCCATTAGTAGTCAATTCTAAACACTTTTAAAAAAGTTTTTCAGTTACAGTTGACATTTAATATTATTTTATATTAGTTTCAAGTATACAGCATAGTGGTTAGATATTTATATAATTTGTGAAGTGATCCCCTGATTAGTCTGGTACCCACTTGGCATGATACATAGTTATTACAATATTATTGACTATATTCCTTACGCTGTACTTCACATCCTCATGAACCCTAAACATTTTTTAAAGTGTCTTTATCCTTAGCTGGTTTTCTCAAGCCTCAGTCTAGGGAGGGTCTTGCTCCCTAGTTTCGGTCTCCCTAGACCTGATCCCATGACCTGATCCCATGACTTGCGCCAACATTCTCTGATATGTATCTTTGTACTTGCCCTTCTTTTGTTTTCTTCTCTCTGCTTTTAGGCCCATAGAGAAATTGTCTTCACAACATCTATCCTACTTTTCCCCATTATGTAGCAGTTTGTACGGTTGGAGCTCCAACTTCTAGGGAGAGGAGGTTCTGACTAAACTGCACTTAAAGTCTTTACTTTCTCTGTACTTTTCAGTTGGATGGGTCAATAAATTTCCTTTATTCCCTAAGCCAGTATGAATTGGATTTGTTTTGTTAAACTGATTTTGGGGTCCAACTGAGGATTTCTTTATTATTTTTTAATAAACTTACTGAGATATAATACATGCATGCAATCCATCCATTTAAGTTGTACACATAAATCAGTGGTTTTTAGTGTATTCACAGAGTTGTGCAACCATCACCACAATTTTAGAGTATTTTCATCATCCCAGAAAGAAATGGAGAGCAGTTACTCTCCATTTACATCTATGTTGGACTTCTGACCTCCAGAACTGTAAAATAATAAATTTGTATTGTTTTAGTCACTAAGTTTGCGGTAACTTAATTATAGCAGCAATAGCAAATGAATAAACAAATGCTTATTAGACAATATCTTTTTTGGAGAAATGTTTACACAAATTTGTGCCCATTCTTCAGTTGGATTATTTATCTTTTTATTGTTGAGTTGGTAAGAGTCCTTTATATATTCTGGATACAAGTGCCTTAACAGAGGTATGATTTACAAATATTTTCCCACATTCTGTGGGGTTTTGTTTTTGTTTTTCACTTTCTTGGTTATGTCCTTGGAAGCACAAAAGTATTTAATTTTGATGCAGTCCCTTTGATTTATTTTTCTTTTGTTGTTTGTGCTTTTGGTGTCATATTTAAGAAGGCTTTGTTTAACCTAGGGTCATATTATCTTCTAAGAATTTTATAGTTTTAGCTTTTATATTTAGGTCTATGATTCATAATTTTTGTGCGTGGGGTAAAAAATTGGTTTAACTGCATTCTTTAGCATGTGAATATCCAATTGTCCCAGCGCTGTTTATTGAAAAGACTATTCTTTACTCATTGAATTGTTTTAGCAAACTCATTGCCAATCAGTTGACCCTAAAGGTGGCAGTTTATTTTTGGAGTTTCCAATCTGTTCCATATAGATGTCTGTACTTATGCTACTACTACCTGGTCTTGATTACTGTAGCCACTAACTATTTTGAAATAGAAAATTTATTATAAAAATAACACATTATCATTTTAAAAAATTAAAGGAAAAGGGGAAGAAGAAAAAAATTACCAATGATTCCAATACCTCAACACAACCACTTTTAATAAATTAGTATATTTCTATGTTTTGGGGTTTTCTTTTTTAACATATCTGAGATTATAATATATATTATACACAATTTTATATTTTGATTATTTTACTTAACATTGAAATAAAAGCATTTTCCCATGTTATGAGAAACTTTATAAAACATCTTTTCTGGTGGTTGCATTAGTTTTCTACTGTGGGAACGTACTAAAATTTTTTGAAACAGTCTTTTATTTTTTGACACCCAAATTTCTATTTTTTCATTTTTTTAAATAACATTGCATCTTTATGAATAATTCTTTGTATATATTCTGGATAACTTTCCTCGGATAATTTAAGAGGAGTATAATTGATATGCATCACCAGATTGTTTCCCTAAAATGGTATCAGTTTACATCATCACTAGTAGAGTGTAAGAATAGCCATTGCGCTGCATGCTTGTCAGCACTAGATATTCTTTTTTTTTTTTTTTTTCCTGTTTTTAACTTTTGCAGGTTTGATAGATGAAAATTGATACCTGGTATTTAAAATTTGCATTTTTTGTTATTAGTGAAGTTGAACATTTTCCCACATGTTTTTTAGCCCTATATACTGTATTTCCTCTTTTGTGAACTGTTCGGGTTCATTTATTTTTCAGTGAGGTCCTTGATCAATTCTGACTAATTACTCTAGATCCTGTCTTTCTTGTCACTAACCAACTCTTAACATACCTGGATCATTCACTCAGAACATATAGAAAGGGGTTTTCTGAACAAAGAAGATATTAAAGAATATAGAAATATCTGGAAAGGAGCTTTTCTTCAGGAAATGGAAGGATAAAATAAATGCGGTCAGAGTAAAACTATCCATTTCTGAAAGAGATATTAGCCATCCCTGACTAGCTCCAGTAGCCAGAAAAGTTGACGAATGAAGCCCTAGGAAAGCACTGAGGTTTCGAGAATGTCCATACTTAAAAATCTCCAAGTTTAAATTTCCATTGCCTTACACATAACCTTGAACTTAAGTTCTTAAGGACTATGATAAAGATCTAAGTGGTCTTCTATTTGGAAAAGACTTGGGGCAGGGGCACTGCAAAAGGGATGTGAAGCCATCATCTATTTATGCCCAAGACAGGAATAGAAAGACTAAACTTAAACTGTCAGGACAGGCATGAGTTAGATATCATTAAGGACAGACAGCCAATGGTTAGAGTTGTGAGTCTCTGGAATAGATCATTGTAAAAATCTGTACAGGTGTCTTTGGTTACTTTGAGAATAAATTGATAATTCCTTGGTAACTCTTTGTAACAGGCATATCCTAACAGAGAATGGGATGGGCTAACTAATTTGGATTCCAGCTGACCTATGGGAGGTGATGTAAGGTGAAAAAGTATGATCTTCGAGGGGCATGACATCATCACATCATCCAGCCATTTCTGAATTAGACCAGCCCATTAACATACATGGATTCTGGGCATGACTGGGAATCCCACAAAAGTCATACTACAAGGTCGAAGGTAAGGGGGGAATACCAGACCGGAACATGACATTTCATACTGCTTGCCTGGCAGGACATTTTCAAAGAAACAAGAACTGAAATGTAGCTTGAATTGGCATGCAAAGCAGGTGGCTATTTCAGTCTGAATCATGAGCAGGGACCAGAGTGGGCCATCTGAAACTAAAGAGCAAAAGAAAACCAAATACCAAGGTGAGAACCGTGCATGATAAAGAATTGAAACTGTCCAGACGACTGGACAGTTCCAAGTATTAGTTATGCTGGGTCCTGGGCTGGGAAGCAGAATTTTGTAACATTTTCTTCCTTGTTAGAGTCATGCAACAGTGATATTCTCTCCCAGTTGATGCAGGACAGGGCAAATGTCCCGAGTAGGGGGTTGGGGGAGACCAACCCTGCACTGAGAAAAGAGAGTCCTTTGGCAGAGAGTGTAGAAAGAACTCAACTCACACTCCAAAGTGAGAATAAAAGGACAGTTTATTTGAAAAAGGATAATACTCCACAAATGGAGCATGGTCTCCTCTCAGAGGCAGAGAGTGAGAGGGACTAAGAGAGATGATCCTGAGAGCAAGATAGTAAGAGGGACAGTGAGAGGGACCCTGAGTGCTCAGGGAGTTCAGTTTATATATCATTCTTTAGTTCTTGTGAGTTATAGTTTAAAGATTTTGTTAACCCATTTTCTTTGATATGGACATACAGTGAAGAAGGGGAAGAGTATGTATCATGAAAAGGTAAGAATATGTAGAGTAAAAGGCCTGCTGGTAGTTTCTAGCCTTTAATCCATAGGTTCCCTATGGTTTTAGCCAAGGGGAATGAGTGACTTTATTTTGTGTAGAGCAGCTACCTAAGGACTCTGTTGTTCTTGTTTCCCCTTCCACAGGTATGGGGATGGGTTGTTAGCAGTCCCAGTAGAGATTTTCCATTGTTCTGAAGGTATCCTCCAGGTCTGGCTGAAGGGCTAATCAGAATATTGCAGTCTCTGAATGTAACTTGATTAAAAGAGATTTTTAATTCTCTTGCCTTCTCCCTACATTACGACCTCCCTTCCCCAGGATTCCTGCACACTCCTAGCCTGTCACAGGACTGCAGGACAGCAGGTGACTTAGCACTGCTTTGCCTTGTACTGCAGTGTTGCCATGTTGCCTGTTGCTTTGCCAACCTCCACCCCCACCACCAGCCCAGGGTCACAGCAGCCTGTAGTGTTGTCATGGAGCTGACACCACCCAGACCCAGAGGGCAAAATTGTGGCTGAAGTGGCCAGCCACATCATCTGTAACCCAGTGTTTGTGTTCTTTGCATGAATCTGGCAATGTTCCTCAAGTTTAGTCTGCTTTCTTTGGCCTTCAAAAAGTGAATAGCTGTTATGAAAACAGAGCAAAGAAATCTCTGATGGTAAAAAATTTTCAGGCTTCCTTCCTGAAGTATGTTTCTTGTTCTTTTACTGCTAGGTCATCTTCCTCCCTCCCTTATACTCCTGCATATCTCTCCTTCTGGAAAGCCTCCCTTAATCCTAAGAATTACTCAGGCTCCTGTTCATCTCTGCTATGAGAACTGAAAAAGAATTTCTCATCCAAGCCTACTTTTTTTTCTAACTGGGGAAGCTGAAGGAGTGTTTCGAGAAAGTAAATTAATTTTAATATTAGTTTAAGTTACACATGTCTTCAGTACATAGTAGACACCAAAGATATTTAACTTAATCAAAATCAAATGCAAACTTCACATGTACTTGAGAGCCAAGGCAATTTTCCTTTTTAATCTAGGTTTTACCACTTTTTATTTGTGACCTTGGACAATTCACTTCACTTCTCTAAACTGCCTAACAAAAGGAAGATCATAATAACATGCCTCATAGGGCTTTTGAGAGGATTAAATGTGATACTCTCTGTATATGAGTTCTTTGTTCATACTTGTGAAAAGTTAAACAACAGCTGCATCAATTCTGTGTGTATATACTCTTTCATATGTTCTCTTTGTGCCTCTGCTTTTTTACCATGATCTCTAGGAGGGCAGTGCCAGGCTGTCCCACTTAAAGGAGTGGAGTTGTCCAGCTGATTGATCCTGCATGCATACTCCCAAAAGAGCTCAGATACAGTCTCATGGTATTTGGGCTAGACTTAGAAGAAGGACCTGGATCGTTGATTTTGAGACAAAGGATTTATATATGTATAATGAACCAAGCATGCTACATCAGGCCATGATCTGTAGCTGTGAAGTTTTAGAAAGCTTGTTCATTTGTTTATTCGTTTACTCACCCTAGTAGATGTTACTGAACATCTATTATGTCTGAGGCTACAATATTGAAAAACCTTCAAGGTCTCCTTCCACCTAAGCTTACAGTTTAATTATTTAACCTAAAAAATAATGCGACAATTTCATTAATATTCATTGAAAAACAATTCACTTCACCTATGTAAGAAAACATTGTGCTTTATTTTAGTAAAGAAAACCAGAGCCTCTAAAGCTTAGCTGTTGAAAGAGATTATCTAGATAGGAAGACCGGCTTACCAAACAGTCCTGAATTGGCTCCAATTTCCCCTTCCTCAGGTTTCCTACGTCTTTGCTGTTCTTTTACTGCCCTCTAGTCCAAGCGAAGATTTAAAAATGTTTGTTTGTAAATTAAATGGGTTGGAGTCATACATACATAAAAGTGACTGAGTAATTTTATTCCTAAGAAGATGCCCATGTGTATTTTTTGTGTGCATTTGTTCACTAAAACTATACACCAGGATGTTAATAACAGTACCATTTGTAGTAGCCAAATATTGGAAACAATCCAAATGTCCATGTGCAATAGAATGAAGAGATTACGATATCTTCACACATTGGAATAATGCACAGCATAACAACAAACAAACTACATCCACCAAAGGGAGGAATCTTACCAACACAATGTTGAACAAGGGAAACCAGACACAAAAGACACTTTTAAGTATAGTGCTACTTATCTAAAGTTCCAAAATAGGCAAAACTAATCTGTAGCATTTGAAGTCAAGATAATAATTGTTATTGGGGCTAGCGACTAAAATGGGCACAGAGAGTCCTGGGTGGGGGCTGGCAATGTTCTATTCCTTTGATTTGAGTGCTGGTTACATGGGTGAAAATTCATTGAGGTGTACATTTATGATTTTTGTACCTTTACATATGTATGTATGCATATATAAAATGTTTTTATAGGAAATAATATAGAATGGTCTGATTTCCTAATTATTCCATAGCTAATTCACTCATGAGCTTGGATTAAGTGATCTACAACCCACTTTCAGACTGAAAAAATGCCCAAGCACTTTGCATATGTTTCTGTTTTCTCAGTCCCTTGAACACATATTGGAAGCAGGTTTGGTCTTATTTTCCACTACATAAGAGATAATGTCTGGGCAGCTTTGTCCTTTTGGCAGCTTGGCTTGCCTTCTCCTTGGGTCTCCTAGCCAGTTCTTGTTTCCCAACTGAAGGATTTTCCAGACCCCAAAAGATTGGTAGGACAATGGTGAATGATTCAGGAAATAGGTATATCTTTTAGGTGAGATCTCAACCACTATATCTAAGAGTAGCTATGCCCCTAATATAAATTGAGTAATAAAATAATACTTTAACAAAACAATAATTATTGCATTCTACCATAAATTCTCCCCACCTTTAGAAAACAAGCTCCATGAGAGTGAAATTTTGTTTTCTTCACTACTTCATTTTGTTTTTTTCATGGCTACTGTAGTCCTGGCACCTAACACAGTCCCTGGCACATGATAGGTATTTAATAAAAATGTCTTAAACAAGCTAATTATTTTAAAAGAAAAGCAGTGTACACAGAGGATAAGAGTATATTTTATAGAATTGGACTGCTTAGGTTCAAATCCTGGCTCCACCACTTGCTAGCTATGAGATGTTGGACAAAGTATTTAGTCTATCCATGCCTCATTTCCTTATCTGTAAAAATGAAAATAGTACTAGCATCTTCTCTTAGAGTTACTGTGAAGTTTAAAGAACACATATAAAGATAATGTATGAAACAGTTTGGTGACCACTGTGCCAAAAGTGGGCTTGAAATAAGACTCTATCTCTTAGAAACACAGGAAATTTGTAGAATAAGTAATAAAAGGAAATGTTAATAAAAATATAAATGCAATGAAAAATCTTTAAAGTTGTTAAAATTCAAGATCCAGCAAAAATTGGTTTGTATGTATAGACAAAGTATCTCTAAAATTTATATGGAGAAGCTAAGGTCTTAGAATGGCTAAGGCAATTGTGAAAAAGAATAAAGTGGGAGGAATCATTCTGCCTCACGTTAAGGCTTACGGTATAGCTGCTGACTCACGATAAAGCTTCAGTAATCAAGACAGTATGGAGTGATAGACATATAGATCAACTGTACAGGCCAGAGAACCTAGGAATTAGCTCACACAAATATACCCAACTGTTTTTTGACAAAGGGACAAAAACAATTTAGTAGAGGAAGAATAGTCATTTCAAAAATGGTGCTGGAGAAACTGGACATCCATAGGGAAAAAAGAGAGAAAAAAGAACCTTTACTTACACCTCACATCTGAAACAAGTTAATTCAAAGCGCATCATTTAAATGTAAAATTTGAAAAAGGTCAATCACTGTATGATTCCATTTACCTGACGTTATAGAAATGACAAATCTATAGAGATGGAGAAATGATTAGTGGTTGTTAGGAAACAGGGACAAGATGTGTATGCAAGTGTATGTGTTGCTCACAAGTATAAGGGTTAGCACAAGGGAGTTCTGTTGTTATAGAACAATTCTTTTTCTTGATTGTGGTGGTGGTTCCACAAATCCTTACGTGGTTTAATATTGCATAGAACTACACACATATGAACTAATGCATATAAAAAGGGGCAAAAACTGATTAAGATTTGTAATCTGGTTGAAGTATTGTTCCAATGTCAACTTCTTGGCTTTCATATTGTACTACAATTATATAAGATGTCAACATTAGGGAAAGCTTCATGAAGGACAAACAGCACTCTGTACTATTGTTTTAGCTTTCTGTGAGTCTTATTTCAAAATAGTAAAAATGTGAAATATTTCTCATAGTACATGGTATGAATTAAGTGCTCAAAACATTAACTATTATTCTTTTTAATTATTGTCATTACCATTATTACAAAAGAAGAAGTACTCATTCACACTCTTTGCCTGGCATAGAGTCAGCAATCAATAAATATTTGTTGATGAATGAATGAATGATAGGTATGGGGAAAAGATGGAAGAGTGATAGATTTAAAAATTGGGTCACACAAGAAGCAGCTTTCATGGAACTTCCATTCTAATGGAGGAAACAAACATGGAAACAACTAAACATAAGGCTTTATATAGAGGTGGTGGCTCTGAGCTGAGGCTCTGAGGATAAGTAGATGGAGAAGAAGGATAAAGAATATAATGGGAGATGAGAATATAAAGGTAGATTGAGGAAGGTTCTGAATGCATTTGATGAATTTGATTTCTTATTCTGTGGGTGGTGGAGTACCATTAAAGAGTTTTTGTAAGATAATTCCAGAGCAGTGTGAAGGATGGATGACAGAAAGGGTATATAGTCCAAGTGAAAATATATTGATTACAGTTTAATTTAAAAGATTACAGTTTGATTTTGAGTTGATAAGGGTGTATTTATATTAACATGTCAGCTGTAACAGGACTTTAACCAACTTTTCTCTGGTCTGAGTTGAATTTTTTAGAGGAGGTGAATCTTGACCTGCTATATAAAGGAAATTAAAAAAAAAGAAGAGTGTTCCAACACCTCTATTTAAAATATAAATATATTTTACTCATTCATTCATTCATATTGGCTTTTAAAAAAATTAAGGTAACATTGGTTAATAACCTTATGTAAATTTCCAGTGTGTAACATTATAATTTGATATCTGTATATTCTATTGGGTGCTTACCACCAAGAGTCTAGTTTCTTTCCATCACCATATATTTTACCCCCTTACCTATTTTGCCTTCCCCTTTGGTAATCACCATTCTAATGTCTGTATCTATGAATTTGTTTTTGTTTCCTTAGTTCATTTGTTGCTTTTTTTTTTATATTCCATATATAAGTGAAGTTATATAGTCCTTTTCTGTTTGATTTATTTCACTTAACATAATACCCTTTTGGGTTCGATCATGTTGCAAATGGTAAGATTTCACTCCTTTTTATGGGTGAATAATTTTCCATTGTTTATATGTACCACTTCTTTATCCAGTCACCAGTCTATGGACACTTAGGTTGTTTTCATATTTTGTCTATTGTAAATAATGCTGCAATGAATATAAGGGTACATATATCTTTTATATTAGTATTTTCCTATTCTTCAGATAAATACCAAGAAGTGGAATTGCTAGGTCACAAGGTAACTCTATTTTTAATTTTTCAAGGAAACTCCATACTGTTTTCCATAGTGGCTGAACCAATTTACAATCCTACCAATGGTGCTCACATCCTCGCCAACACTTGTTATTTATCTTTTTGATAATAGCCATTCTGAAACTCTCATTGGAGTTTCGATTTGCATTTTCCTAACTTTAACTGATGTTAAACAGCTTTTCATACAGGCATCTTTATTTTGAATTATATCTATTTTCCAGAATTCCAAGACTGGGTGAAACTAAAGTCACTGTATGGGTCCTTTCCTTCAGAGATAGTTTTTAACTTCCTGAGACAAAAAGATGTCCTGCAGGAAAAAAAATTCAGATATGAATTCTAAAACTAAGTGTTATTTATAAACAAATTTTTAAAAACTACACCCAGCTCTCCTAAGGTCCACTTAAGGATGTTGTAGTTTGGGGATTTCCACTTTTCTTTATTTCTCCACCTGATCTATTTCCTGTTTCTAAGGTACTTTGGTTGTCATGACAACATAAACAAATACAAGTAGTTCCCTTCAGTTGGACTGCTGAATTCCACTCTTAGCTCTACCCCTCTGGATTCTCTCTCACAGCCATTCCCCACTACAATTCAATTAGCCTTTGCCTTTTTCTATAACCTACCTACACCCTCCACCCTCAACTTTCTCTCTCAATTTCCCTCTCCTGGTGTGGTTGCACACTTGAATGTGTGAATAGGTATGGGTATTGGTCTCCAAACTTATAAATTCTGTGTACAAACTAACCTCCCACCAGTGGAACTGACCCCTGCAAAGACTGCATTTTTTTTTTATGGAGCTATTAGCAACTGGAATTAGGAATACTTTGGGTATTGATATTTTGTTTCCTATTAAATAGCTGTATAAAAAAGTAGTCATAAATTTTTACAAGTAGGAATATAAATAGCATAGAGTATCAAGGAAGTAGTGAGATATATACAAATCGGTACAAAATAGTCATCTAAAACAATGAGTGACTGAGGTAAAATTAAGAATTGTTTTACCTTGCAGCCCAAATACAAAGGAAATGGATTGGGAGAAGCAATTGAAGGCTGGAAAGTTCATAAATGAACTGTGTTAACTATTTTTTCTTTTTCCTTCTCCTTTTCATTCTCTCTCTTCTTCCTAACATAGTCTTACATTGGGGTAAGACATGATCACACACACTTCCTAAAGTATGGTGACGTTGAGATCTGACTGAACAGAAACTGGAATGTCCTAAAGCAACAGGTGGGTCTAATGTCAGCTGCTTGTGAGATGGGAAAATGTGTGAAACATTTCATCTTCTGTGAAAAGCACTATTAGCATGAAAATCCATGTCTTAAGCACTTCCTTGTGCTTCGTGCTGCCAGGAACAAGTTCCACAAACATATGCCATGCTAATGAGGAAACTGCGAAAGAGAACTCAAAAGATTAAACACAGACCTACAGTAAGAGGTGTGTTTACAACTTATATGTAGGCAGAGTGAGTATATTTTTAGGGTAGCAAGTTCTGGCCAAGCAAGTTTAACACACACAAAAAGTGAGTGTTGCCTTACTTCATTTAACCCACCCAAATTCGATATTCTGTCTTTGAGAGTGGAACTGAAACCTTTATTATGATGTAGAGCTTATTACATGAATGACTAATTTAGTTCGCATTATATACTGTCATAATAAATCTATATCATCTTCCCTATTAGATTAACTTTCCATTAGGACAGAGTTCCCTGTTATATCACAATCTGGAAACTGAGAAAAGTCATCTGGATAGATGAGTTAAATACATAGGGAAGCACTAATTTTTTAATATATACATCTTTTTCTAAATTGATAATAATGGGGTATTTTAAGTTTGTAAAACTATTTGTCTTACATGAAATGTCTCAGAACGCTGCACTTCTAAAGTTTTTATGTTGGATCTTTATAGTTTTTCCTGTCACTTTCCCTGTTGTTGTCTCCTACTTCTCTTTGCTCTTAAGGTAGAGCTTACTTATAGACCCTCTTCCCCTTGACTACAGTTTCTAATCTGTTATGGGCAGATAGTAATTGTTATTTACATTTGCACAACACTTTATCAATTATAAAGTATTTATCTGACTTTTACAGTTGATATCACTGTTAGTCATAGTCCTAAGGCCTTGCTTGGTCAATCAGAATATTCCATCTCTTTTTACCAATGATTGGTTAGGGATGGTCCTATCAGAATATGCCACTGTGATCGGGAAAACAGTTCTTCTGAAGTTTTTTTTCTATCTTTCTATATCTATCTATCTATCTATCTATCTATCTATCTATCTATCTATCTATTTAAATTAGTTTCAAGCATACAGTACATTGGTTACACATCTATATCGTTCATAAAACAATCATCCAAATCAGTCCTCCCTCCCCTGGCCCTCACTCTAGCTATCATATTAATGCTAACTGAATTCCCTATACTATGCTTCCCATCCCCATGACCAACTATCAACTACTAATTTGTACTTCTTTAACCCTTCACCTCATTCTACCAGGCCTCAAATCCCCTTCCCTTCTGTCCCTCACCAAATTGTCCACTATATTTGTGAGTCTGTTTTTGATTACCATTCTTTATTCATGTTTTTTATACATGTTTTTTCTTTCTAAAGAAGCCCCTCCAACATTTCCTGTAATACTGGTATGGTGGTGATAAATTCCTTTAGCTTATTTTTGTTGGGGAAGCTCTTTATCTGTCCTTCAACTCTAAATGATACCTTTGCTGGATAAATTATTCTTGGTTGTAGATCCTGGGTCTTCATCCTGTCGAATATTTTTTGCCAAGCCCTTCTGTCCTGCATAGTTTCTTTTGAGAAATCAGCTTCCAGTCTTATGGGTGTTCTCTTATAAGTAATTAACTTTTTTTCTCTTGCTGCTTTTAGCATTCATTCTTTGTATTTAACCTTTGGCATTTTAATTATGATGTGTCTTGGTGTGGGCCTCTTTGGATACCTGATTTTTGGAATTCTCTGAATTTCCTGGGATTTTATGTCCATTTCCTTCACCAGTTAGGAAAGTTTTCTATCATTATTTCTTCAAACAGCTGTTCAACATCTTGATTTTCTTCAGTTACGCAGAGCAGACGAATATTTGGAGCCTTCATAGTGTTCCATATCCTCCTTAAATTATTTTTATAGTCTTGGCATTAATTTCTTGCCATTCTAATTGAGTGTCTTGATTGGTTTTTCCGTCCTCTAGATAGGGCATTGGAACCTCTTCTTTATTCACCTTGTTTATTCCTTTGTTTATTCCATTTAATATACTTCTCATCTCAGATAATGTGTTCTTCATTTCTGAGTGTTCCCTTTTATAATTTCCATTTCCATTTTCATATTTTTTATCTTTTTGTTGAAGTTCTCACTGAATTCATCTATACTTCCAAAAAATTCATTGAGCATCTTTATAACCAGTGTTTTTAGCTCTGCATCTGTAAGATTACTTAACTCCATTATATCTGGAGCTCTGTTCTCTTCTCTAATATGGTTTCTGCTTCTTTGTCTTCCCATTTTGGCTGCCTTTCTGTGTCTGTTTCTATGTACTAAGCAAAGCTCCTAAGTCTCCAAGTTTTATTAATGTAGATTTATGAAGTAGGTGTCCAATGGCACAGTCCTGAGAGGGGTTCAGCTGCAGACCAAACTTAGCCCAAGCCTCTCTATCCCTCCAGGCCCACCTGTTAGATTCAGCGAGCAATCCACAGATGCTGTGCTTATAATTGCCTCACAAGGCCACACCTGAAATCGAGGCCAGTTGCCTCCAGTATGAGTCTAGGTGCTGCTCAGCAAGGAGCACCTGACTCACTGAGGATATACCTGAATGTGGCTTGGGTGGGGCCATGAGTTGGGGGAGGCGGGGTTTCAGGAAAACCTCTGGGCCAACTGACCACTCTAATCCAGTTTGATGACATCACAGCTATGGTGGCTCTGTGTCTGGTGCACTGGTAGCAGGGAGGGCTCAACAGGGAACAACGTATACTGCCGGCACTTCTGTACAGAGCGACTCTTGCTTCCGTCCACTTTGTGACAATGTCTCCCTGTAAGTCCCTGGGGCCCCCTGCACACAGCCAAACAGGCACTGGTGCTCAGAGCGAGCGGGTCCTTCACTGTGAAAATCCACTTGCAGATGCGGCCCATTTAAGAGGCTGCTGCCGCTACTGCAACCTCTGTCTCACTCAGCCACTCGAGACTGGGTAGCCCCACGTGCTCACCCTATCCTACCTTCTGACGTTGCAAGGTGATTTCTTAGATTTCTCCCTACTTGTATAGCTTGTTCATTAAGAGTCCAGGTGCTGTTTCCTTGCTGCTGCTCCTTGTTTCTGTCACAACTTTGATTTGGCCACCAGAGGGATGAACAGAGCCTCTATCATTTATGCCATTTTTTTCCCTCCCTCTGAAGTTTATTTTAATGCTACAGAATAATAAATAAATAAATAAATAAATAAATAAATAAATAAATAAATAACAGATAAATCTGGAGCTACCCAAGTCCATCTTACTGTCACATGAAAAGAGTCTAACACACAGGAAAACAGCTGAAAGATGGAGAGAGACAGACCTGACAACATCATTTAAAGATCTGAATCCTGGATCTTTCATCTTGAATGACCTCCTGCACCACACATATCAATTTTTTGTTTATATTTTCATTGAGTTGGGTTTCCGTCACATACAAACTTCACATCAACACTTTGAGATAATAGGGATATTATTATTGGTTTTACAGATGGACAAACTAATGACTCATTCCATAAATAAATACACTTTATTGCAATAGAGAAAGAACTTCCACTCAGGTTTCACATTTCTTAATCTAGAGCTTTTTTTTTTAATTTACTATACTACATTGCTTTTCAAATAACCAAATATGTTTAACTTGCATATAAAACAAGAGAAAGTATGCTCTGAGAAAGGACCCACAGATGAGACATCATAGGGTCTAAATATTCAATGCTTTGTGTGTACTTGAGGAACAGATTTGGGAAGGCCAGAGTCCATCATCTGTCCCCCACAGCGTGCCAGAAACTTCCAAATTCGATGAAAAATTCTGTCCAATAGGGACCCCAGAAATGCCTGGGGGACAGATTTTCTAAAACAAAGACCTCAAAACAAGTTTTCAGCAGAGTTTCAGTTTTAACATGTTTTTAGTGGGTAAAGGTTTACCTTCTCGCTTTCCTTTCTTCCTTTCTTCCTTCCTTCTTTCCTCTGTTTTTTTCCCCCGATGTTTAAAGTCTACAAGACTTATTACAAAAAAACAAAATTAGTAATATCTTGCTCCCTTCATCCCACTTTCCCTCTTCACATTCTACTCTTTTAACCGATTCTTTTGTAGTTTCCAGCATATCCTGAATAACATAGTTAGACTGCTACTTTCCAATATTTCTGTTTTAGATATTGTATATTGGCTTTCTCATTACAGAAGTGAGGAATTATCCCTCTTTCACACCCACCAACACACTAACACCACCATCACCGCCACTACCTCCACCATCACCATCATCACAGCCACCACCGCCACCATCACCAGCATGACCACCACCATTACACCCATCACCACCATCACCACCACCACAACCATCACATGTTTATACATGTTTATATGTCCCATCCCCCATTTCCCAATATAATCACATCATAATTTTTGTTATTTAGTCTTATTAAAGTTATTGTCATTAAGACTATGTAATTGCTGCTCACAAAAATTATGCAGTGTACTATGCTTACTTTTCTTTTCTTGCAAAACTTTTTGCTTCCCCAAAGTTAATAATTATCCTTTCTGTTTGTTTAAATGCTTAGTTTTCTATGTACTTACTAATTCAGCCTGAAACTCTTTCCCAACTGTGAAGTTCTCAGTCAGTACACTAAGTGTGTTGGGTGTTCTATTGCTTTCATTTTGGAAACACTTCTCCAGGAGCCATCTGACCCACTCCAATCTGGACTGGTTGCTACAACCCCTGGTGTACAACTATCTTTTCAGGATTGCCTTTCACCATCATCCTGAGATTTTCCTTTACCTTCCTCTGTGTTGCTTCTTCTCTTCCCATGTTTTCCTCCTTGGTTTAGTTCTTCATTTTAGTGAGGTATATCCCTCAGTCAATTCCAAAATAAAGTGAAGTTGAGGAATGAATTTTGGAGAACTCTCATGCTTGAAAACATGTTTGCTTTCCTATTTCACTTATAGTCTGGCTATATTTGGGATTCTAGGTTAGACATTTATATAGTTTATAAAATGATCTCCCTAATTGCTCTTTCTCTCCTCTGGCTCTCCATCTAGCCATTACATTAAGGCTGACTGCATTCCCCATGTCACACTCCACATCCCCATGACCATCTATTAACTACTAATTTGTACTTCTTTAACCCTTTACTCAGTTCCCCAACCTCCCTCCCCTCAAGTCATCACCGGATGTCCTCTATATTTGTGAGTATGTTTTTGATCACTTTGTTCTTTTTGTTCCTTAGATTCCGCATATAAGTAAAATCATATGGTATTTATCTTTCTCTGTCTGACTTACTTCACTCAGCATAATAACCTCAAGGTCCATCCATGTCATTGCAAATGATAGGATTTCATTTTTTCAATGGCTGAGTTATATTTCATTGTATATACAAACCATAACTTCTTTATCCAATCGTCTGTTGATGGACATTTAGGTTGCTTCCGTATCTTGGCTGTTGTAAATTGTGCTGCCATGAACATGGGGGTGCATAGATCTATATGAATTATTGTTTTGGTTTTCTTTGGATAAATACCCAGAAGTGCAATTGCTGGGTCAAAAGTCATGTCCATTTTTAAGTTTTTGAGAAACCTTCAGACTGTTTTCCACAGTGGCTGTACCAATTTACAATCCCACCAACAGTGTAGAACGTTCCCTTTTCTCTACATCCTCGCCAATACTTGTCCTTTGATTTATCAATGATAGCCATTCTGACAGGTATCAGGTGATATTGCATTGTGGTTTTAATTTGCATTTCTCTGATAATTAGTGACCTTGAGCATCTTTTCATATGTTGATTGGCCATCTATATTTCTTTTTTGGAGAAATATCTGTTCAGGTCTTCTGTACATTTTTTAAATTGGGTCGTTTGTTATTTTGTTATTGAGTTGTATAACTTCTTTATATATTTTGGATATTAACCTCTTATCAGATATATCATAAGCAAATATCTTCTCCCATTCAGTGGGTTATCTTTTCATTTTGTTGATGATTTCCTCTGCTATATAGAAACTTTTTAGTTTGATGTCGTTCCATTTGTTTATTTTTTTTCTTTTGTTCCCTTGCCTGAGGAGATATATCTGAAAAGAAATTAGTGTTAGCAATGTCAGAGAGTTTACAGTCTATGTTTTCTTCTAGAAATTTTATGGTGTCGAGTCTTACATATAAGTTTTTAATCCATTTTGAGTCTATTTTTGTTTACAGAGTAAGAAGGAGTTCCATTTTTTTTCATGTATCTGTCAAATTTTCCAAGCACCATTTATTGAAGAGACTGTCTTTACCCCATTGTATATTCTTGCCTCCTTTGTCATATATTAAGTGAACGTATACTCGTGGATTTATTTCTGGGCTCTCTATTTTGTTCTATTGATCAGTGTATCTGTTTCGATGCCAGTACCATGCTGTTTTGGTTACTGTAGACTTGCACTATAGTTGGCTATCAGGTAATGTGATACCTCCAACTTTATTTTTCTTTCTTAAGATTGTCATGGCTATTCAGGGTCTTTTATGGTTCTATATAAATTTTAGGATTATTTGTTCTTGGTCTCTGAAAAATGCCATTGGTAGTTTGATAGGGATTGCATTGACTCTATAGATGGCTTTGGGTAGTATGGCCATTTTAATGATGTTGATTCTTCATACCTGTAAGCACAGTATATGTTTTCATTTATTTGTATTTTCTTCAATTTCTTTTTTCAGTGACATAATTTTCTGAGAACAGGTCTTTTATCTCCTTGGTTAATTTGATTCCCAAGTATTTTATCATTTCCGACACAATTGTAAATGGAATTGTTTTCTTAATTTCTCTTTCTAAAAGTTCATCATTGGTGATTTCTGAATTTTAATTTTGTATCCTGCTATTTTACTGAATTCATTGATCAGTTCTAACAGCTTTTTGGTGGAATCCTCAGGGTTTTCTCTATATAGTATCAATGTCATGTCATTGGCAAACAATAAGTGTTTTACTTCTTCCTTTCCAATTCAAATGCTTTTTATTTCTTTTTCTTGTTTTATTGCTGTGGCTAAGATTTCCAATATAATGTTGAACAGGAGTGGTGAAAATGGGCATCCTTGTCATGTTCTTGATCTTAGAAAAAATGCTTTTAGCCTTTCTCCATTGAGTATGATATTAGCTGTAGGTTTGTCATATATGGACTTTATTATGTTGAGGTATGTTCCCCCTATTCCCACTAGCTGAGAATTTTTATCAAAAATGGATGCTCGATTTTATCGAATACTGTTTCTGCATCTATTTATATGATCATATGGTTTTTAGCTTTCAATTTATTCATGTGATGTATCACATTAATTGCTTTATGGACATTGTACCAACTTTGCATCCCAGGAATAAATCTAACTTGATCATGGTGTATATTTTTTAATGTATTGCTAAATTTGGTTTGCTAAGATTTTGTTGAGGATTTTTGGATCAATGTTCATAAGAGATATTGACCTATAGTTTTTTGTTTTTTTGTAATGTCTTTGTCTGGTTTTGGAATCAAGGTAATGGTGGCTTCATAAAATAAGTTAGAGAGACTTCCCTCTCTCTGAATTTTTTGGAATTATTTGAAAGGAATCAATATTAATTCTTTGAATGTTTGATAAAATTTGCCTATGAAGCCATCTAGTCCAGAACTTTTGTTCTTTGGGAGTTTTTTGATTACTGATTCTATTTCATTAGTGGTAATAGGTCTGTAAAGACTTTCTGTTTCTTCTTGACTCAATCTTGGGAGATTGTATGTTTCTAGGAATATATCCATTTCTTCCAAATCATCCAATTTGTTGGCATTTAATTGCTTGTAGTATTTTCTTATGATCCTTTGTATTTCTGTGGAGTCCATAGTTATTTCTCCTCTCTCATTCCTAATTTTATTTATTCGGGTCCTCTCTCTTTTTGCCTTGATGAGTCTGGTTAAGGGTGTGTCAATTTCGTTTATCTTTTCAAAAAACCAGCTCTCGGTTTCATTAATCTTTTATATTGTTTTTCTAGACTCTATTTTTTTTTATTTCTGCTGTGATATTTATTATTTCTTTCTTTCTACTCATTTTGAACTTTGCTGTTATTTTTCTAGTATTTTTAAGTGTAAGGTTAGATTGTTTATTCGAGCTTTTTCTTATTTTTTGAGGTAGGCCTGTATTGCTATGAAATTCCCTCTTAGGAGTGCTTTCACTGTGTCCCATAGATTTTGAGTCATTGTGTTTTAATTTTCATTTGTCTCTAGGTATCTTTGGTTTCTTCCTTGATCTCATTGGTAGCCTATTCATTGTTTAGTATCATGCTATTTAGACTCCATGTGTTTGTGTATTTTCCAGTTTTTTTCTTATAGTTAATTTCTAGTTTCATACCACTGATTGGAAAAGACAGCTGATATTTCAAACTTCTTAAATTTATTGAGACTTG
The DNA here is from genome assembly GCF_014176215.1 of Rousettus aegyptiacus. Lineage (NCBI taxonomy): Eukaryota > Metazoa > Chordata > Mammalia > Chiroptera > Pteropodidae > Rousettus > Rousettus aegyptiacus. Next base: position 34,702,633 of record NW_023416308.1, on the reverse strand, counting down.
TTTTGTATCCTAACATGTGGTTTGTGCTGTAAAATGTTCCATGTGCACTTGAGAAGAATGTATATTTTGCTACTTTAGTGCAAATTCCTTGAAAATATCTATTAAATTCATCTGGCTCAGTGTGTCTTTTAGGCCCATTGTTTCCTTGTTGATTTTTTGTCTGGAAGATCTGTCCATTAGTGTCAATAGAATGTAAAAGTCTCCTACTATGAGTGTATTACTGTTGATCTCTCTTTTTATGTCACTCAATAATTGCTCTATGTATGTAGATGCTCCTATGTTGGGTGCATATATGTTTACTAAGGTTATGTCCTCTTGATTTATTGATCATTGTGTAATGCCCTTCTTTGTCTCTTACTATAGCCTTTGTTTTAAAGTCTATTTTATCTGATATAAGTATTGTTACTCTGGCTTTTTAAAAAATTTCCATTTGTGTGAAATATCTTTTCCCATCCCTTTATTTTTAGTCTGTATTGTTTCATCTGAAGTAGGTCTCTTGTACACAGCATATACATAGGTCTTGTTTTCTTATCCATTTGGTTACTCTATATCTTTTGATTGGAGAATTTAATTCATTTACAATGATAGATACATTGTTACTGCCATTTTATTATTCATATTTGCTATTTATATTTTCTTTTTTACCCCTTCTCTTTTTACAGAAGACCCTTTAACATTTCTTGTAATGCTGGCTTGTTGGTGATGAAATACTTAAGCTTTTTCCTGTCTGGAAAGCTCTTTATCTCACCTTTCATTTTAATCGAAAGCCTTGCTGGATACAGTATCCGTAGTTGTGGATTCTCGTTTTTCATAACTTTGAATATTTCTTGCCATTCCCTTTTGGTTTGCAACATTTCCATTGAAAAACCAGCAGATCTTCTTATGGGGGTACCCTTGTAAGTAACCAGCTTCCTTTCTCTTACTGCTTTTAAGATTCTCTCTTTGTCTTTGACCTTTGGCATTTTAATTATGATGTGTCTTAGTATAGGTCTATCTGAATTCCTCTTGTTTGGGATTCTTAGTGTTCCCTGAACTTGTATGACTAATTCCTTTGCCAGGTTAGGGAAATTTTCTGTTATTATTTCTTCACATAGAGTCTCAATCCCTTGTTCTCTTTTCCTCTTCAGGAACTCTTATGATTCAGATATTTTTACACTTCATGTTGTCCCAGAGGTCTCTTAAACTATCGTCTTTTTAAAAAATTCTTTCATTTTTGTTTTTCTGATTGGTATACTCAGCTACCTTTCTTCCAATTTGCTGATTCAATCTTCTGCTTTGTCCTGTCTACTGTTGAATCCTTCTAGTATATTCTTCATTTCAGTTATTGTATTCCTCATTTCTGTCTAGTTCTTTTTAATATTTTCTATGTCCTTTTTTTATGCTGTTAAGGTTCTCATTGTGCTAATCCATTCTCCCCATAAGTTCATTGAGCATCCTTATAACCATTACTTTGAACTCTGTTTCTGGTAGGTTGCTTGCCTCCATTTAGCTTTTTTCCTGGAGTTTCTCCTGTTGTTTCATTTGTGGCATGTTTCTTTGTTTTCTCATTTTATAAGCTTCTCTGTGTTTGTTTCATTGTGTCAGGAATATTTGCTTTGTCTCTCAGCCTTGGTCAGATGGCTTCATGTGGATGGTGTCCTATGTGGTCCAGTGGCACACTCTCCCTGATCCCTTATGTCGGGAGCTCTGGATGTGACCTTTGTGTGAGTTTTGTATGATCTGCTGTCACCAAGCCTTCATTGTTGTTAGTAGATCAGCGGGTGGAATTAATGTTCAGGCTGACTGTGTAAATTGGCTGCACCCTCAGGATAAGAGTTGTTGTGTGGGGGCAGAACACACTGAGTGGGATTTGCCCTCGAATGCTTGTAGACTTGTTGCAAGCACCCTTTGTGTTTAGCGCTACTGGAACAAGTCAGGAATTGCTCCACTGTGGTCTGGTGCCAGCCTCCAGATGCATTGGTTTTGTGGCCCTGTGGGAGGTATTCCCCCATAGGCCAAGGTCAACAGCTGATTTTGATTGCTCAAGGCTACCCGGTGAGAACTACAAAGTGATCCAGATAGTTGTTGCCTATGCTGGATCTATAGGTAAGTGGAAGAGGCAACACTGTAGGCAGCTCTCGGTTATCCTCCGTCCCTGACCTGTGGCAGTTTAGCAGAGGGACTAGTGCTCCTCAAGGCCTGGCACTGCCTATCAGCTGCCTGTAAGTCTCTGAAACTGGATGAGCCTCTGGGTGATATGTGTGTTGGGTGGCACAAGGACCCTGGGAATCTCCTGGGTCTAGTGAGTAAATTTCCCCTGCCACTGCAGTGTCAGTTTACATGCCGACGCTGTCTCTCTGGCTCGCTGTACAAGTTTCCACTCGTAGCAAGGTCAACTGCTGCCCACCCTGGGCCTAAACGTGCTACCTCAGAGCAGGGGCAGCTACCTATCAATGTGCAGGGGGCACTTTGTGTACTGAATGGGGCAGGAGCTCAGGGAGTCAAGGGCCGTCAGACCAGTACAGACCCCTGCAATCCACTTAAGAGATATTGCAGCTCGTACAGGCAGCGGTGGTCTGCTCACAACTGTTATTCTTTAAATGTGCTCACTGTGCTAGCCAAGGTCTGTTACCTGTACTAACTGCGCAATCTCAAAGCCAAGCAGGGCAGAAGAGGCTGCTTGTCAATAGGCTGCCGGCACTTTGTGGCTTGGGTGAAATGGGATCTCAGGGAGACAAGGTCCATTTGGCCGATACAGCCTCAGTTTTGCTGCAACTTCTTTGGCTTGGTGTTCCCACTGTAGACACAGATAACAGTGAGGCCAGCTGTCATCAGGGGCGATCCCACAGACCCCTGTGCTCCCCAGAGACAATATTGCAACTCTTGCAGACAGCAAAAGTCTGCCTGCCGGTGATTTATGTGTAGTGCCCACCTTGTGCCAGCCAAAGTTTATTGCCTGTGTAGATTAGAAGATCAAGGGAGGGGAGGGACAGGGCTGTGGCAGTTTCCTGTCAATGGGCCACATGAGGCAATTTGTGGGTAAGGTGGGCGACGTGTCGGTGAGACAATGGCAGTCAGATCAATACAGCCTCAGTGTTGCCGCAACTTTGATAACTGTTCCCAAGTTCCCGCAGAAGTCTCAGATCCCAGTAAGACCAACTGCTGCCTGGGACTGGCCCACAGGTCTCCAGTATCCACCCAAGTTCATGTTGGCAGCAGTGATCTGCCTAACCCTACCTCTGAAATGCGGCTCACAGCAATGGCCGCCCCACTGTTAATACTTGGCTCTGAATCAGTTGGAGCAGGGCTTGGAAACCATCCAACGACAACTGCCCTGGACAATCTGCAGGTTAGGCGGAGCAGGCTGATCCCCTCTGACCAGCCTCCCTAATGGATCTGTGGGAGGGGTCTGTACAATCAAGCTGGCATAATCTATAGGTTACCCTGTAGGGCAGCCAGACTAAGGTGGCTGCATTTCCAGCCCTCATTCTGAGGCCAGGTATTACAGACATTTTCAGAATGAATCCCGCACGAGCCTCTGATCCAACGCTGTTGTCCCAGGTGAGGACCCATGCGAAGGCTTTCCGATCTGTCCCCAGATCAGAAAGCCTTTGCACGGGTCCTTCAAAGGGAGGTCAAGGGGTTCATTGCCCTTCCATCTCACCCAGATGGCCGGAATCCTCTCTAGTTTCTAAGTCAGAGTTATTGGAATCTCCTCTTTCCTCGGCTGGGATCCTGTGCTGGAGAGCCCCCAGATGAGACCAGGACCCCCTTTCCCTCAGGAGAGCCTCTACAGCTTCGCTCTCCCTCCTGGTGATCCTCCAACACCCACGGGTGCGGGTCCAGCCAAATTTGTGACTTTGCCCCTCCTACTGGCTTCGATGTGGCTCCCATTTATTATCAGATGTAGGTGTTAAGATCAGCTAGATTTCAGGTGATTCTCCATGTTGATTATTTTATAATTCAGTCGAAATTTCAATGCGGTTCTGGGAGGAGACAAACCCTTCTTTTAACTAGTCCACCATCTTCCCCCCTCATTACGGGGCAACAGTTTAGTTTCATTCTTTTGCAGGTGGCTTTCTAGTTTTCCTAACGCCATTTATTGAGGAGGCTTACCTCTCTTTATTGTATGTTTTGGTTCCTTTTTGGAAAGTTATTTGCACATATAAACTTGGGTTTGCTTCTGAACTCTCAATTCTGTTCCATTGGTCTGTATGTCTTTTTTTTTTTTCTGCTAACAACATGCCGTTTTCATTATTGTTGTTTTGTAATATAATTTGAAGTTGGGCATAATGATGCCTCCAGCCTCATTCTTTTTTCTCAGGATGGCTTTGGCAGTTCAGAATCTTTCATGATTCTATACAAATCTGATGATTTTTTGTTTTATTTCTTTAAAAAATGCCAATGGGATTTTGATGGGAATTGCATTAAATCTGTACAGTGCTTTAGGTAATAAGATCACTTTAACTATGTTGATTCTTCCAATCTGAGAACAAGGAATATATTTCCATTTCTTTGTATCCTTTTCAATCTCTTTTAATAGGGTCTTATCATTTTCATTATATAGGTCCTTCACACATTTCGTTCAATTTATTCCTAAGTATTTTATTCTTTTTGTTGTAATTGCAACAGGAATTTTTTTTCACTTCTTTTTCTGACGCTTCATTATTAGAGTATAGGAACACTATGGATTTTTGAATGTTGATTTTGTATCCAGAAACTTTACTGTATTTGCTTATTGTTTCTAGTAGTGTTCTTGTGGAGTCTTTAGGATTTTCTATATAGAGAATCACGTCATCCACAAATAGTGACAGTGCCTTCTTCATTTCTTATTTGGATTCCTTTTATATCTTTCTCTTGCCTGATTGCACTCACTAGGACATCCAATGTTATGTTGAATAAGAGTGGTGATAGTGGACATCCTTGCCTTGTTCCTGATCTTAGAGGGGAACAGTTTTAGTTTTTCACCATTAATTATAATGTTGACTGAGGGTTTGTCGTATATGGCCTTTATCATGTTAAGGTACTATCCTTCCATACCAATTTTGTTAAGTGTTTTGGTCATTAATGGATGCCATATGTTGTCGAAGGCATTTTCTGCATCTATTGATACGATCACTTGATTCTTATTTTTTAAATTTGTTTATGTGGTGTATCACATTAGTCGATTTGCATATGTCGAACCAGCCCTAAGTCCGTGGGATGAAGCCCACATGATCAAGGTGTATAATCTTTTTAATATGTTGTTATATTCAGTTCACTAGCATCTTATTTAGGATTTCTACATCTGTGTTCATGAGAGATATTGGTCTGTAGTTTTTGTGTGTGTGTGTTATCTTTACCAGGTTTTGATATCAGGGTAATATTGGCCTCATAAAATGAGTTAGAAAGTATTGCCTCCTCTTTGCTTTTTTGGAAGAGTTGGAGGAGAATAGGTATTAAATCTTCTTTGATTGTTTGGTAGAATTCACTGGTGAAACGATCTGGTCCTGGTCTTTTACTTTTTGGTAGGTTTTTGATGATGGTTTCAATTGCCATACTGCTGATAGATCTATTTAGATTTTCTAGTTCTTCTTGATTCAATCTAGGAAGGTTGTATCTTTCAAAGTACTTGTCCATTTCTTCTAGGTTATTAGATTTGGTGTTACATACTTTTTCATAGTATTCCTGTATGATCCTTTGTATTTCTACAGTTTCTGTCATAATTTCACCTCTTTCATCCATGATTTTGTTTATTCGTGTCCTTTTTCTTTTTTCTTTAGTGAGTCTAGCAAATCTCTTCTAATTGCTTAAGCTTATAATGCCCTGTTCTTAGTAAGGGTTGCACATCTCCACTTCTATCTGCCTGTTAGTCACCTTACTCCTAATTATGGATTTTTTTTGTCATTTCATTTTAGGTGAGCTGACCTCTTTCAATATTTCCTGTAGTGCAGGCCTCGTAGTGGAGAATTCCCTCAATTTTTATATGTCTGGAAAAGTCTTTATTTCTCCTTCATATCTAATGAAGAGCTTTGCTGGATACATTATTCTTGGCTGGTAGTTCTTTTCGTTTAATAGTTTGAATATTTGATTCCACTCCATTCTTGCTTCTAAGGTTTGTGCTGAGTAGTCTGACGATAATCTACTGGGTTTTTCTTTCTAGGTTACTGTGTCTTTTCCCTGGCTGCCCTGAGAATTTTCTTTGTCTTTGATTTTTGATAATTTTAATATAACGTGTCTTGGAGAAGGCCTTTTGGGTTGCGATAATTGGGTGTTCTGTTGACTTCTTGAATTCCAAGATCCAGCTCATTCCTTAGATTTGGGAAATCCTTATCAACTATTTGTTTAAAAATGCTTTTTGAATCCTACTCCTTTTCTTCCCCTTCGAGAATGCCCATTACTCACGTGTTTCCTTTTCTGATGGTATCAGCTAGTTCTTGTATTTCTCTTTCATTATTTTTCATTCCTCAGTTTTTCTCTTCTTCCGATTTATTTCTGGATTTCTGTCTTCAATATCACTGATCCTTTCCTCCATTTGGTCAGCTCTATTTCCTAAGCTTGCTATTTCATTTGTCTTCTCTTTTAGTGTGTTTTTCATCTCTGAAAGTTCTGTTTGGTGCTTCTTAAGAGTTTCAGACTCCTTGCTAAAAAACTCATTCTGCTGATCTAGTTTTTTCAATTCCTGGAATTGTCGATATGAATTGTTTTGCATCTCATTGAGTTCTTTCAGAAGTACCATCATGAATTCTCTGTCATTTGAGTTACATATTTCTGTGCCTTTAAGTTTATTTTCTGGAGATTTTTCTCTTTCTTCTTAGGCTACCTTGTCTTTTTATGGTGTTTAATGGACTATTTCTCCGCCTGAGCATTAATGGAAGTGTATTCTATTGTTTGTCCAGAAAGAAGATTTATTATATAAAGGTTTCTCTTTAGCCTGCTGCAAAGAAGACACTTCTTTTTTTTTGGTTTCCCTTAGGGGGCGTCTAAGCCTCTTGGATCCGTGCTTTATATAAAGCCTAAATGTCTTTTTAATTTTCTTGTAGATATTTAATCACACTTGCTACTCTCAGTTTCAGTCCCTGTCAGTGTTAGCAACACTTTCGCTGGTGTTTTCTCAGATCCCCCTGGGGCCCCATGGTGATTTGTCTCAGAGGGTATGGGGTGAGGGGCCCTCTGGGTTGAGAGTTAGGGGCTGCAGGTCAGTCTCGGTTTTGTTGCTGGGGCTGGTAAAAATTAATCGTTTCTCTGCAGTCTTGTCTGCTTCTCTGCTTTCTGCCCTGATGACTGAGCCCTGCTGCCAGCTACTAGAAGTTCTGTCCCTTCCAGGTAGGCTAGTCACCGCACCTTCTCTCCTCTCTCTCCTCCTGCAGGGAGCTCCAGAGGCTAGGAGAGGTAGCTTCAGTCTCGGAAGCTTCTTCTCATATTCCTCTGGGGTTCTGCTGTGTTCGGTCTTGGAGGATATGGAGGAAGGGTCTCTCTGGGTTGGGAGTTGGGAGCTGCAGCTCAGCCTTGGTTTTGCAACCAGGGTCGGTAAAAATCAACTGTTGTTTCTCTGTGGTCCTGTCCTGCTTCTCTGCTTTCTGCCCTGATGACTGAGCCCTGCTGCTGTTTGCTAGAAGTTCTGGCCCTTCCAGGCAGGCTGATCACAGAAGTTGCTGCACCTTCATCCCTCTCCCTCCTTCTGCAAGGAGTTCCGGTGGCTGCGAGAGGCAGCTGCTTTATTTCTCTGAGTCCACCGCCCGATATCTGGAGTTCTGACCTGTGGTAGCTCTTGTGCACAGATCCTACAATCAGATGAGGTGGTATGTAATTTGGGTGTTTTTTATTGAGATTTACGTGTTTAGCTTATTATTGTTTCAAGGGGAGATATCTGAGGACGTCTCTCACTCCATCATGTTTCCGAGTCTGGATTCTTTCTTTATATAAAGTCTTAATAATGTCTTTTTTTTTCCTTTTAGATACTCAATCACACTCACTACTCTCAGTCTCAGTCCCTGTCAGTGTTAGTGACAATTTTGGTAGTGTTTGCTCAGATTCCCCTGGGGCTCCATAGTGTTTGTTTTTAGAGGGTATGGGGTGATGGGCACTCTGGGTTGGGGGATGGCGGCTGCAGCTCAGCCTTGCATTTTGCACCAGGCACTGGTAAAAATCAACTATTGCTTCTCTGCTGTCCCCACCTCTGTACCGTTCCCACTTTTCTGCTTGCCGTTCTGATCCCTGGGCACTGCCACGTATTGCTCACAGCTCTCTCAAGCAGGGCTGTTCAGGGAATCCACTGCACCTTCTCCCTTTCCATTCTTCCTGCAGGGAGCTTGGGCTGTGAGAGGCAGCGTCTTCATTTCTCCCAGTCTACTGCCCAACTCCTATGGTTCTGGCCTGTGGTAGTTCTTTTGTGCTTGTGTGCACATTCTTCGTGTGCAGGTTGGGTGTTCTGTTGTTGTTGTTGAGTTTCAGATGTTCAGCTTATTGTTGTCTCTCACTCTGCCACATTGATGGAAGCCCCTGCCCTTCCCAAAGCCAAAGTCAATGCAAAGGTTTTGAAGGCAAAGAAAGCATTGCTAAAAGGTGTCCATATCCACACACGCAAAAAAGAAGGTAGGCACATCGCCCATCTTTCAACAGCCCAAGACACTGCAACTCTGAAGGCAACCCAAATATCCAACCCAAATATTGGACAAGCACTTCCCCTCCCCTGGAGAAACAAGCTTGACCACTATGCTATCATCAAGTTCCCCCTGATTATTGAGTCAGCCATGAAGAAGATAGAAGACAACAATACACTTGTGTTCATTGTGGATGTCAAGGTCAATAAGCACCAGATAAAACAGGCTGTGAAGAAGCTCTGACATTGATATGGCCAAAGTCAACACCCTGATCAGGCCTAATGGAGGGAAGAAGGCATATATTCGGCTGGCTCCTGACTATGATGCTTTGGATGTTGCCAACAAAATAGGGATCATTTAAACTGAGTTCAGCTGGCTAACTCTAAATATAAAAATTGTTCGCTGTAAAAAAACATAAAGTAATTGTCGAAAAAAAATAAAATAATTGTTAATAGATATGTAGTTATTGCCATTTTATTATTCACGTTTTTGATTTTTTTTCTTAACGAAGTCCTTTTAACATCTTGTAAGACTGGTATGGTAGTTATAAACGCCTTGATATTTTTCTTGTCTGGGAAGCTCCCTACCTTTCCTTCGATTCTAAAGGATAGCTCTGCTGGGTAGAGTAATCTTGATCATAGGCCCTTGCTTTTTAGCACTTTGAATATTTCATGCCAACCCCTTCTGGCCTGCAAAGTTTCCATTGAAAAATCAGCAGACATTTTTATGGAGGGTACCCTTGTAAGTAACTAGCTTCCTTTCTCTTGCTACTTTTAAGATTCTCTCTTTGTCTTTGACCTTTGGCATTTTAATTATGATGTATCTTGGTGTGGATCTGTTAGAATTCCTCTTGTTGGGACTCTTCTTGCTTCCTGAACCTGTATGTCTAATTTTTTTTGCCAGTTAGGAAAGTTTTCTAACATTATTTCTTCAAATAGAAGCTCAATCCTTTGCTCTCTTTCTTCTTCAGGTACTCCTATGATGTGGATATTGTTTAGCTTTATGTTGTCCCAGAGGTCTCTTAAGCTATCCTTTTTTTTTTTAATTCTTTTTTCTTTTTGTTGTTCCAATTGGGTGTATTCTGCTATCTTGTCTTTCAGTTCACTGATACAATTTGCTTCGTCCAGTCTACTGTTGAATTCTTCTAGTGTATTCTTCATTTCAGTTATTGTATTCTTCATTTCTGTCTGGTTCTTTATTGGTTTCTTTGTTCTTTCTTATGCTTACTATCTCTCTGTTGACGTTCATTGTGCCATTCATTCTTCCCCTAAATTTGTTGAGCATCCTTATAACCATTATTTTGAACTCTGTTTCTGGTAGGTTGCTTGCCTCCATTTCATTTGACTTATCTTCTGAGTTTCTTCTATTATTTCATTTGTGGCATGTTTTTGTTTTCTCATTTTATTAGCCTCTCTGTGTTCATCTCTATGCATTAGGAATATTTATTTCATCTTTCAGCCTTGGCCAGATGGCCTTATGTGGAAGGTGTCCTTTGTGTCCCAGTGGCATACTCTCCCTGATTCCCTGTGCCAGGGGCTCTGGACATGATTGTTGTATGGGTTGTGTATGATCTTCTCTTGTAGCTAAGACTTTATTGGTGTTAGTACATCAGTGGATGAGATTAATGCTCAGGCTGACCGACTGTAGGAATTGGCTGCACCCACAGGGTAAGAGTTACTGGGTGGGGGCTGACCCCACTAAGTGGGATTTGCCCTAGTATACTTGTGTACTTGTTCAGATCACCACTTTTGTGTACCACTTATGGTACTAGTCAGGAGTTGCTCTGTTGTAGTCTAGTGCCAGCCTCCGTGTGTGTGGTTTTGTGGCCCCTTGGGAGGGGCTCCCCATTAGGCCAAGGTCAGCCACTGCCTTTTATTGCTCAGTGCTACCTGATGGGAGCTACAAAGCGATATGCAGATGGTTGTTGCCTATGCTGGATCTATAGGTAAGTGAAGGAGACAATGCTGTAGGCAGCGGTCCAATTATCCCTTGTTCCTGACGTAGGGCATTTTAACAGAAGAACCAGTGCTCCTCAAGGCCTGACACTACCTGTTAGTTGCCTGTAAGACTCTGAAACTGGAAGAGCCTCTGGGTGATATGTGTGTCGGGTGTTGCAGGGACCCCAGGAGTCTCCTGGATCTATTGAGCAAATTTCACCCTGCCACTGCACTGTCAGTTTACAAGCCAGAGCTGTCTCTGTGGCTCCCTGTATGAGTTTCCTATCATAGCAAGGTCAGCTGCTGCCCTCCTCGGGTCTGCAAACACCTGAGCTCTGTTTAAGAATTACCGAAGCTTGTGGGCGTGAGTTTGTGGCCTGCCATGCGGAAAGCTTCTGCTGGATGAACGGGCTTTGCGTGGGTCATATGAACTGAGTGCTGTTGTATGCTGTTGAATTCATGACCCAAGGAAAGCATAGGATGGGACTGGGTTGCATAGGAGCAGGCTTACCACAGGTAATTTGTGGGTTAGGTGCAGCATTGTTTCAGTGAGGCACAGGGCTGTCAGGCCTCCACAGCACCAGATTTGCTGCCAGCTCTAGGACTGCAGGCTCTCGCCAAAGTCAGATATCACTGTGCGATCTACTTTTGTCTGTGCTGGGCCCACAAAACCCAAGAATTCCCCAAGCAATACTATATCTTGTGCTAGCAGCAGTGATCTTCCTGTCACTGTATTCCCTGAAGTTTGCTCACTTCACTGGCTAAGATCTGTTGACTGCACAGAATGCGCCACCTCAGCATAGGGGCAGCTGCCTGTCAACGTGCCGCAGGTACTTTGTGAATTGGATGGGGCAGAGTCTTATGGAGTGAAGGGCTGTCAGGCCAATAGCATCAGTTTTCTGCAATTTCTGTGTCTGCACGTTCCCACAGTAGTCACAGCTCACAGGGAGACAAGCGGTTGTCTGGGGCTGTCTCTGCCTGAAACTGTCTCTGAAATGGGCACTCACAGCGCTGACTGCCTGCTGCGAATGTTTGTCCCTGAAACTGTGTAGGGTGCAGGGCATGGCAGCCACCCAGCAACAGAAGCCCCGGGCAATCTAGACGTTGGGTGGGGTGGACTGATCACCTCAGGCTAGAACTTTTGTGTTGGCCATGTGGGAGGGATCTTCACAGGCGGGCAAACTGGCACAGTCTGCAGATTGCCCCATAGTGGGGTGGCGGGGGGTGCGGACTAAGGCACAATGGTGCCTGCCTGTCCAGCCCTCCTTCTAGCACCAGGCAATGCAGTACTTCCCCATATGAATCTTGCAAGAGCCTCTGAGCCACCACCAGTGCCCCAGGTGAGTGTTCACAGATGGGAGAGCCTGTGCATGGGCCCTTCAAAGGAGTATCTAGGGTTTCAGTCTTCTGTCTTACTCAGACGGCCAGAATCCCCTCTGATTTTTACGGTCAGAGTTTTTGGGAACTCCTCTTCCCTGGGCTGGGGATAGGACCCCTCTCTCCTTCTGGGAGCCTCCATGGCCTCACTCTCCCTTCTGAAATTCCTCCTTCACCCACGAGTGCAGGTCCAGCCCAACTCTTGACTTTGTCCCTCCTACTGGCTTCGATGTAGCTCCTTTATATTATCAGATGTACATGCTATGATCAGCTGGACTTCAAGTAATTCTCCATGTTGATTATTTTATAATTTGGTTGTAATTTCAATGCAGACCTTATTGAAGCAGTCAATGGGATTCCATCATTCTGTCAGACCAACTACTTCTGGATGATGGAGTCTATGGCAAGATGAGAAAAGTTCATGGTTATAAGTCAGTTGCTGCACTTCTCTGCTACCATATTTTTAATTTGCAAGAGTCTTTTTTAGTTTATAAATATTTCTTTTTTATGGTGTATTATTTCTATTTCATTTGTTAGCTTCTCATTTCTCTGAGGATATAGTGATAGATTTTTAATTTAAATTTTTTTATAAAAGAAGTTTAAATTTCCAAAAAAATTGTAAGAATAGTTTATAAAGAAAATTTTTCCTGAACTACCTGGGAGTCAATTGCCAACATCATTCCTATCAGCTACAATACTAGTATGTATTTCTTCAAACAAGGATATACTTCTACCTAACAACGCAATCATTGAAATCAACAAATTAAGACTGATACATGACTGCCATCTAACCCATAGACTCCAATCAAATTTCTCCAATTGTCCCAATACTTTTCTTTATAGCAAAAGTATCTAATACGGGACCATACATTACATTTATTGCCATGTCTCTTTAGTTTCTTTCAATCTGGAACAATTCTTTCATAGTGTTTCTTTGATTAATATGACCTCGACACTTTTTTTCCTAGGCCAGTTATTTTGCAGACTGTCTCTCAGTTTGAATTTCCTTATGATTGAATTCACGTTATGCATTTTTTAGCAGGAATAGCACAGAAGTGATGCTGTGTTCTTCTTATTGCCTCCTATCAGGTTGTACCTGATTTCAATTTGTCCCATTATTGAGAATGTTAACTTTGATCATCTGATTAAAGTGGTGTCTGCTAGTTTTCTCCATTATGAAGTTACTCTTTTGCCCTTTGTAATTAGTTAGAGTTTTATGGGGAGGTCCATTGAGACTATGTACATATCCTGTTCTTCATCAAACTTCTATTTGTTAATTTTAGTTTTTTTTTTGTTTTTCTTTGCCTAATATATTTTTAATATTATGGTTGCCAAATAGCAATTTTCTAATTTCATTATTCCTTCTAAATTTTTTAGTTGTATTCTACTATAAAGAAAATTTTCTCTTCTCCCCACTTATTTATTTATTCATTTATTTATATCAGTATGGACATATATAGTCCTATTTTACTCAATGGAATATAACCTTTGACTATCACTATTTATTTTGGTACTCAGATGTGGTTAGTGGGAGTGCCATTAAGCCCCTTCTACATCTTATTAACATGTCTTCATCATTCTTTAAGCACTTTTTTTTTTTACTTTTTGGTGCAGAAAGATGGTTTAGATCTATCTTGTACTATCCCAATCATTTCTCCAAGGATCCCTGGTTTCTTTTAGTAGACAATGGTGTTTAGAGGCCAAGATTTGGGCACTAGCGGTATTAATTGCTATTGGACTATTGGTATTTTCAAGCTCTCTTTGTGGATAAGGCCAAGGGATATGAGTCTCTTTGTACATTTGTACACTTACATTTTTTATTTATATCTCTATCTACCCAACACCACAGTTTTCCCCTTTTGCATGTTTGAAAATTCCTTCTTTTTCAGTGAGAAACCTGGCTTCTGTTATCCTCAATATACATACTTATTTGATCAATTCCCCCATATACAATCAATCATCTGCTTTTGCTGCCTCAACTTGATCCTAACTGATGACTGCCTTATCTCATTAAAACCCCAATTGCATCAAAACTCCAATTGCAGATACTTACCTCCCCTCACCCTAGTTGCTTTCCTCATTCTGTTTAGGCACCCATAACTTCTTCTGGGCCATTGTCACATACAGCCCCCCACCCCACACAGATGCCATCTTCCCTCTTCCTGAGCTCTAACATACCATGTTAGCTATGGTGATGACTCCTCACTCTGCTCAGACTCTGATCTCTGAAGTTGTGTGACTACCTCTGCCTTACCTGGACAGATACCCTCCTTGCCTTGCTCAGGGCTCTGACACCAAGCTTGGGGTTATTGACACTGACCCCTTAATGCTCAATGGCCTCTGACGCATCTGGGTACAAATACCCTGCAAGGCTGATCCTGCTGCCAGCCCCTCGGCATCTGTTCTCATTACCCCATTTAGACTCAATACCTGTGTGGATTCCCTATCATCCTACTTAGACTCCAACAACCCACACCTGGCTGCCAGTGTTACCACCCTCTACCCCCATTCAGCAAAAATCCTGCTCACCCTGCTCTGATGCCCCTCACAAACCTCCACATAGATATCTATCTTGCTCATATCAATGTAATGGCTTTGCAATTAAGTTAATCAAGAGGAAGGGAAGGGAGGAAGGAAGACAGGAAGTAGGTTTTTACCTAGTCTGTTTTCTTTTTTTTAATAATTAAAAAAATTTTCAATTACAGTTATCATATAGCATTATATTAGTTTCAGGTGTACAACTTGGTGACATTTTAGACATTTATATAGCTTATGAAGTGGTTGCCTCGATAAATCTAGTACCCATCTGACACCATACATAGTTGTTACATTATTGACTATATTCCTTATGCTATACTTTACATACCCATGACTATTTTTAACTATGAACTTGTACTTCTTATTGCTTTCCCCCTTTTCACCCATCCCTTAACCTTCCTCCCATCTAGCAACCATAAAAATGTTCTCTATATCTATGGGTATGTTTCTGTTTTGTTTGTTTATTTTGTTCTTCAGATTCCACATGTACATGAAATCATATGGAATTTGTCTTTCTCTGCTTTACTCCACTCAGCACAATACCTTCTAGGTCCATCATGCTGTTGCAGATGGCAAAATTTCATTCTTTTTTATGGTTGAGTAATATTCCATTGTGTACATGTACCACATCTTCTTTATCCATTCATCTATTGATGGACTCCCAGGTTGCCTACATATCTTGGCTATTGTAAATAATGCTGCAATGAACATATGTATTCACATATCCCTTCGAAGTACTGTTTTGGGTTTCTTTAAATAAATATCTGAAGTGGGATTACTACGTCCTTCTTTGTCTCTTACTATAGCTTTTGTATTAAAGTCTTTTTTTTCTAGTATAAGTATTGCTACCCCAGCTTTTGTTTGTTTGTTCATTTGTCTGTTTCCGTTTTCATGAAATATCTTTTTCTATTCCTTTACTTTCAGTCCATATGTGTCTTTCAATTTCAAGTGAGTCTCTTGTAGGCAGCATAGGTAAGTATCTTTTTTTATTATCCATTTTGCCACTTTATCTTTTGATTGGAGCATTTAATCCATTTACCTTTAAAGTAATTTCTGATAGACATGTAGGTATTTCCATTTTATTATTCATATTTTTGATCTATCCTTCCTCCTTTTCTTCTCTTTCTTCTTCTAGAAGTCTATCTAACATTTCTTGTAATATGAGTTTGGTGGTGGTGTACTCCTTTAGCTTTTTCTTGTCCTTTGTTTAAATGATAACTTTGGTGGGTAGAGTAATCTTAGTTGTAGGTCCCTGCCTTTCATCATTTTGAATATTTCATGCCAATTTCTTCTTGCACACAAAGTTTCTGTTGAGAAATCAGCTGATAATCTTATAGGCACTCCCTCGTAGGTAACTAATTGCTTTTCTCTTGCTGCTTTTAAGGTTATCTCTTTATCTTTAACCTTTGGCATTTTAATTATGATGTATCTTCGTGTGAGCCTCTTTGGGTTCATCCTGTTTGGGGCTCTCTGAACTTTCTGAGGTTGTATGTCTATTTCCTTTACTAGGTTTGGGAAGTTTTCCATCATTATTTCTTTAAATAGATTTTCAATTCCTGGCTCTTTCTTTTCTCTTCCTGATACCCCTACAATGTGAACGTTGGTATGTTTGATGTTGTCTCAGAGGCACCTTAAACTATTATCATTTAAAAAAATATTTTTTGTTGCTGTTCTGATTGAGCATTTTCTGCTATCTTATCTTTCAAATCACTGATTTGATCCTCTGTTTCATCTAATCTTTTGTTGATTCTCTTTAATGTATTCTTCATTTCAGTTGTTGTATTCTTTATTTTTGACTGGCTCTTTTTTTATATGATCTAGCTCCATTTTTATGTTTCCTATCTCTTTGATAAAGTTCTCATTGAGTTCCTCTACTCTTCCCCTAAGTTCATTGAATATCCTTATAACCAGTGTTTTGAATTCTGCATGTGGTAGATTGCTTGTCACCATTTTGCTTAGTTCTTTTTCTGAAGCATTGTTCTCTTCTTTCATTTGGGACACCTTTCTTTGTCTCCCCATTTAGGCTGCCTCCCTGTGTTTGTTTCTATGTAGGTAGGGCTGCTATGTCTCCCAGTCTTAGGAGAGTGTCCTTAGGTAGTAGGTATCCTGTGGGGCCCAGTGTCATGGTCATCCCTGGTCACTTAAGCCAGGTGCTCCACGCAGGTCTCCTGAATGCATTCTGTGTGCCCTCCTGTTGTAGTTGAGCCTTGGTTGCTGTTTGTACAGCAGTGGGAGGGACTGACCCTCAGGTTGATTGGTTGTGAGGACTAGTTGGTTACTGCAGTGGAAGAACTGTTGTGCAGGGGCTGACCCTATGAAGCAGGATTCACTTTAGCAGGGTTCTGGCTTTTCGGGTATGTCATCCTCAGATGTGGTCCAGGTTGTGCTCCTGCTTGGTCTGACGTGGGCCACCAAGCATGCTGGCCCCTCATGCAGGCCAAGTTCAGCTGTAGCCTTTGCCCTGCTTGGGGCCACATGGCATGAGCTACCAAGCAATCCGCAGATGGCTACCACCAGTGCTGAGTGTGGCAGCATCTCAAGAGACTAAGTGTTGAACTGAGGTTGGCTGCCCCTAGTGCTAGGCTTAGGTTGTCCAGCAAGAGGTACAGGACACAAGGAGGCCAGATGCTGCTTGTTTGGGTTTTGTGAACATTTGAGAGATTTTAGGAAAGTCAGCAGTAGGAGTCAAGACAGGCTGTTTGTCTGGAAAACTCACTGGAGATAGCTTGGATAGGCAAACAAGTTGGGTAGACAAAGTCTCAAGGAATCACCAGGGTGGGGCAATAAATGATACCCAGGTTGATAAAGACTCAAATATGATGCCCCTCTGTATCTGCACACAGGGACAGAGAAGGATTCAACAAAGAAACAATGCATTCTGCCAGTACTTCTCTCTGAGAGAAAGCTGCCCCTCTATTGCTTTCCCTGAAGCCAGACAATTCAGTTCCATCTTGTATGTCCCTGGCACATTCCAGGCTTCTGCCCCAGAGCTGGAGTTCAGAGCAAGTTAGTCCATCAGTGAGGAAGTCCATTTATAAGCCCTTTAAGAGAAATGTCTGTGACTTCAGCCACTCTCCCTCTCACTCAGCCCCATCCTCAGGTTTCACAGTCAGAAATTGTGGCGACTTCTCTTTCCGGCACTGGACTTGTCAGCCTGGTATGGGGCTAGGACCTCTTACTCCTGAGGAGGACTTCCCTGCCAAGATATTGCTATGGCGCGTTCAAATCTGAGACCCATGGAGCCAATTGAGATTAATTTATGAACCTTTATTAGCCAGCCAGCAACTGACTCTCTCCACTACACAAGGTCAGAGAATTAGCACCGAGCTCCCCAAAGAGGCAGTTTATAAAGCCTAGAACAAGCAAGCAGATTACAGAAGCAGAAGCTGGCCCTTAGCATGTCTTTGAACAGATTACCGCACCCTGGTTAACAGAATCAGAGTAAATCCTTAATGCTGGCTTACTGGAAAATTTTCCACCCTTAACAACATACCTCCTGATTTTTATCCACCACATGCAGGTGTGGGACCAGCCCGTTCTGCATTTCTACTCCTCTTACCAGTCTCAAAGTGGCTTATTTTTTACTTACTTAGTTGGTGGACTTCTGTTCAACTAGACTTCAGGTGACTCTCAATGATAGTTGTTCTGTAGTTTAGTTGTAATTTTGATGTGGTTGTGAGAAGAGACAAGCACAGTATTTAACTACTTAACCAGAAATCTCTACTCTGTTTTCTTTAAGAAGCTTTTCTGTTGTTTGTTTTGGTTTCTCCTTTATATAAGAAGATTTCCTCAAATAACTAGTAATTCTTGGTTATGTATGTTTGGGTAGAGGGGAATGTTTGTTTATCATTTAGACACTGTGCTAATCTGGCTGGGCTATTTCATCAAGGAATATCCCAAAGCAATATCTTTTGGTCTTATCTGTTTTACCTGCTCCAGAAACTAGACAGACCTCCTGCTTTCTGCTAAAATAAGGGAAGAGGGAGGAACATTTGTTTAGCTGCTTGAAGCTAGTGAGGGAGTCTGGACATCTAATTGCATATTACGCAGACTTTCAACCAATTTGTTTGTAGTCCTTTCTCAACACAACCTCCAGAGGTACCTATGACATGAGTTCCTGAGCCTTTAGAAGCTCTGTGGTAAAAACCAAGTCGCTTCTTGACTTTCTCTCTGTCAGTTCAGGATGCAGGTTTTCTGGTTCTACTAACTCAGTTACCATTCATCCTCTCTCCTGTTCTCTTTGTCCTTAAGTGTTTTTTGAAAATATATTTTCTGTCATTTTAGGGAGTTTTGAAAGGGAGTGGAATTAAATGTGGGTTTACTCTGGCTTCTCTTACTGGAACTCCAGTTTGAATCTTCAAGTTTTTAATTTGCCTCCATGGTTCTCAGCATCCAAGGTCAAGAACCAAATGCAATTCTTTAGAGTCGTACATTCTTTTGATCCTTCACCATATTACTTTTTTGTGTTTTCTTCCACTGACTCCTCTTAACATTGACCTTTTTGCCACCACTTTCTCTGTGTCCTTTAAATCCACATTGCAATAACAATAATAACAATAATAAAGAAATCTTGACTCTTCCCTTAGCCTCACATCAAATTTATTTCCAAGGCTTATTGATTCTTCCTTCTAAATATCTCTAGGATCAGCCACTTCTCTCTCTCTACACTTGATCTTAGCTCAAACCTTCATTTCTTACCTGGATTATCTTTTGGTCTTCTGGACTCTATATTCCATGCATTCTAATTTCTTTTCCTAAAATACAATTATGATCATGACACTCCACTGCTTACAACCCTTTATAGGATCTTGGTTTTGAAATTTGAATTTGAATGCTTTCAGGTAAGTGTGTGCTCTTAAAATCTTTGCAAGCCCCATGGCTCCCTCTTGTAGTACATTCATTTAGGTGACCTACTTTGCCCCTAAAGGCATTTGAGCTTTTGACTACAGGATTTAATGAGTTTCCACTGTGATAGGGTAAACCCTTTAACTAACTTAGAAGATTCTTCAGAATCTGGCCCCTGCTCACATCCACTTAACTTTATTTTTTCCCATAACTCTGTTCTCCAGCTAACCTGAACTACTTTCACTTCAAATTTGCCAAACTCTATCTTGCCTCAGGACTTTTTGTGTGCTATTCTCATTCTCCCATTCTCATTCATCTGGATAATTCTGACTAACCCTTCAGGTTTTAATTTACACATAGTTTTCTTTGGGAAGGGATGCCAGTTATATCCCCTCCTGCTGGCTCTCTTTGAGTACTCTATCTATTTCCTCTATAATAGCACTTATCATACAATATTGTAATTACTTGTTTATTGTTTTATTGTAGATGCCATATCTCATTATTCAACATATAGGAGACCCTCAATAAAGATTTTTGAATTAATAAATACATTTGTTAAGTAGCTTATGATAGGTCAGGCCCTGGGATAAACTTTATATACATACATACATTATCTCCTTTTGTCCTTACAATAACTCTGGACATAGGTACTATGATTATAATACACATTTGATATGTGAGGAAATGAAGTCTCAGAAATATAAAGTAACTTGGCCCAAATTATATAGCCCTTAAGCAACAAGTTCAGAATTCAAATCAATCTGTCTGACCCTGAAAACTGTGCTCCCAACCATTCAGATTACTACTACTTTAATCTAGTTCAAGAAACAATCATTCTCCTTCCAGGACTGAGAGCTGGCCTGCCCCAGGCACTGGTTCTTTCACAGTCCCCTTGCAAGAATGCCACCCATTCTTTTATGTCCTGTTGTGCACAAGGCCTGGAGGCTAGGCAGCATTCTTGTGGTATCCCATAGCTTCTCTCAGGTAGGATTGTCAGATTGAGGAAATTAAAGTACAAGAAGCCCAGTTAAATTTGAATTTTAGGTAAACGACAAAATATTATTATTTTTGTATAAGTGTGTCCCAATGTAATATTTGAGACATATTTATACTAATTTTTTTTGTTTATCTGAAATTCTAATTTAACTATGTATCCTGTATTTTATCTGGCAACCCTGCACCATTGCTCTCCACCTTCTCTGAAAGTCCTTCTACTTTCAAACCATTATGCTCACTGTCATCTGTTGCTTCATTCGTTCAACACATATGCTACCAAAAAGCCAGGTACTAAGCGATGTGCTATTATACAATATATTCCCTATAGGAGAATCATTCCTCATAAATATCCAGTTCTCATTATTTCTTATACATCCTATCTGAACACATTAATATGCTCTAGCCTTCCATACCTTTAAAATAATTGTCAATTCTGTTCTACCTTCTCAGACTCATCTTATTTTTTTCCTTTTCCCAAGATTCTTAAAAGAGTATGTCTCAATGAAACAGTCAACCTGGAGAACAATCCAAAGACTAGTTGAACAGAACTCCTATAACTGGGGATATAAAGAGAAGACCACATTGAGACTGGTAGGAGGGGCAGAGACACAAAATGGGCTGGTCCCATACCCACATGCAGTGGTTGAGCGAGGGGTGGAGAGAGGATATCTCAGCTGTGGAAAACCCCAACAGGAATTACGTATCCTAGCCCCACACTGGGGCTTCTCAGCTCAGGGTTCCAGTGCCAGGAAGAGAAGTCCCCACAAAATCTGGCTATGAAAATTAGTGGGAATTCCAACTGCCCGGATGAGACAGAAGGCAGCTAGAAATCCATATGTCCTTTTAAAGGACCTGCACACAAACTCACTTGCTTGCAGGCAATTACCCTGGGCTCTGGTGGAGAGATATCAGCTTCAAAGGTGCCAGAGACATTCAGGGAAAGACTGAGAAACAGCTACCATTATTTCTTTGTTGAGCCCTCCTCCTGTGCAACCTGTAAGCAAGAACTATCTTGCCTATATTGAGCCCTCCCCCTCCATAGCCAAATCTGAATCTTGTTGGCCTGGTGAAATCTACTCCTTCCACCCCAGGGACTCTAAGAGACACTGCTCCACCTAACTTGCAAATTGCCTGATCGCAATTTTAGATGATTACTGGGCAATCAGCCCCACCCAGCACTCTCAGCCATAATTCCTTCAGCAGCAATCAACATTACTCCACTCAAGCACCTCAGGAGACACTTTATGGTGGGCAAATCTCAGGGGTCTGTGGGCCTGAGGCAGGCAGTGGCTAACATCAGTATGAGCTAAGACTTTCGTGAATGGTCACAGGTTCAGCACTAGCAACAAATCTGAATCTTCACCAATCTGGGGAAAAACACTTGCCCCACCATGGTGACTCCCTGAGATCCTGCCTCATCCAACTCTGGTACCCCTGAGGCTCATTCAGCTGCTGAGTCTTATAAGCAGCTGGCAGGCAGCCTCAGGCCTGGTGGTGCCCTGGTTTTTTGCTGAGCTGTCCTTGGCCTGGTATTGGTGGCAGTAGCCTCAGTTCATGTGTGGCCTCTCCCACGTACCTCCAGGTTCAGCTCAGGCAGCGACAAAATACTAATAGCTTTGTAGCTCCTACCAGGTAGTCCCAGGCCAGTAACAGGCAGTGGCTGAACTTGGCCTGCATAGTTTTTGGAGTCTATAGTTACTTTTTCAGGGTCAGATAGAACCCACATACCTGGAGGCTGGCATAGGGCCTCAACAGAGTACTGCCTGATTAGCCCCATAAGCAGTACACCAAAAGAATGGTCTCAACAGGCACATGAACCCACTGGGGCAAACCCTACTCCATGGGATCAGCCCACACACAACAGATCATACATTTTGGGCATGATCATTCCTCATAATAAGCCTGCCTTAGAGTAAATCGCACTCAATGATTTGTCAACAGCAATCAAGGTTCAACTGTAACAGGAGGGTGCACACACAAACACACCAAGGTCATTCCTGGAGCACCTGGTACAGGAATTTCTGAACACAATGAACCAAAATCTATGGGAGACTGTGCCACTGGGCCACACAGGACACCTACTACATAAATCCACCCAGCTAAGTCTGAGAGACATAGCAGATCTACCTAGTACATAGAAACAAACACAAAGAGGCAGCCAAAATGAGAAAACAAAGAAACATGTCCCAAATAAAAGAATAGGAGAAAATTCTAGGAAAGAACTAAATGAAATGGAGGCAAGCAACCTACCAGATACAGAGTTCAAGCCACTAATTATAAGGACGCTTGATGAACTTAGAGGAAGAGTAGATGAGCTCAGTGAGAACTGAAACAAAGAGATAGTAAGCATAAAAGAGGACATAAAAACCATAAAAAAGGACCAGTCAAAAATGAAGACTACAATAATAGAAATGAAGAATACACTAGAAGGAATCAACAGTAGGTTGAATGAACCAGAGGACTGAACAAGTGATTTGGAAAACATGGTTGGAACACAATCAAAATGGTAACAAGAAATAGATGATAATAATAATAATAATAATAATAATAATAATAATAATAATAAAAACAAGTAGAGTTTAAGGGACCTCCGGAACAACACCAAGCATAACAACATTTGCATCATAGACAGAGAAGAAAGGAAGCAAGGGATTAAGAGTCTATTTGAGGAAATAACGACTGAAAACTTCCCTAACCTTGTAAAAGAAATAGACATACAAGTCTAAGAAACTCAGAGAGTCTCAAACAAGATGAACCCAAATAGACCCATGCCAAGACACATTTAATGTATCTAAGGTAAAAGGCAAAGAGAGAATCCTAAAAGCATCAAGAGAAAGGCAGCTGTTATTTACCAGGGTACTCCCATAAGAATGTCAGCTGATTTCTGAACAGAAATTTTGCAGGCACAAAATATTGGCACAAAATATTCAAAGTGATGAAAAGTGATAAAAAGTAAAGACACACAACCAAGATGACTATACCCATCAAGGCTATCAATTAAAATTGAAGGTGAAATAAAGAGCTTCTAAGACAGGAAAAAACTAAAGGAATTCACCACCAAAAAGCCAATATTACAAGAAATGTTGAAGGAACTTCTTTGAGAAGAAGAAAGGAAAGAAAAAATATATATGAATAATAAAATGGCAATAACTATGTACTGATCAATAATCACTTTAAATGCAAATAAATTAAATGCTCCAAAAAGCATAGGGTAGTCAAATAGATAAGAAAACAAGACCCATACATATGCTGTCTACCAGAGATCCACTTCAGATTGAAAGACACACGGACTGAATGAAAAAATATATTTCTGATAAATGGAAATGAAAAAAAAAAAGCTGGGGTAGCAATACTTATATCAGACAAAATAGACTTTAAAACAAAGGTTTTAATAAGAGACAAAGATGGACATTACATAATGATAAAGGGATCATTTCAACAAAAGATTATAACCCTAGTAAACATTTATGCGCCCAACATAGGAGCACTAAATATATAAAGCAAATATTGACAGACATAAAGAAAGATCAACAGTGACACAGACAGTCATAGTAGGGGACGTTAACACCCCATCGACACCAATGAACAGATCTTCAGGATAGAAAATGAACAGGGAAACAGCAACCTTAAATTATACACTAGACCAGATAGATTTAATTGATATTTTTAGAGCATTTCACTCCAAAGCAGCAGAATATACATTTTTTTCTCAAGTGTACAGGAAACATTTTCCCAGATAGACCACATAGCAAGTCTCAGTAAATTTAAGAAGATTGAAATCCAGCATCTTCTCTGACCACAATGGTATGAAATGAGAAATCAATTACAGGAAAATAACTTTAAAAATACACAAATACATGGAGGCTAAATAACGTGCTACTGAACAATGACTGGGTTAACAAGGGGATCAAAGAAGAAATTAATAGCTACTTTGAGATAAAAAAATGAAAACACAATGAATCAAAATCTATGGGAAAAGAGAAAGCAGTCCTAAGAGGGAAATTCATAGCAATATAGGCCTACTTCAAGAAACAAGAAAGGTCGAATAAACAATCTAATCTCATATTTAAAGAAACTAGAAAAAGAATAGCAAACAAAGCCCAAAGTGTGAAGGAAGGAAATAATAAAGATCAGAGTAGAAAGGAACGAAATAGAGTCTAAAATAACAATACAAAAGATCAATGAAACCAAGAGTTGGTTCTTTTGAAAAGATAAACAAAAGTGATAAACCCTTATCCAGATTCATCAAGAAAAAAAGAAAGATCTACATAAATAAAATCAGAAATGAAAGAAAAGTAACTACAGACTCCAAAGAAATACAAAGGATCATAAGAAAATTTGACAATCTGGAAGAAATGGATATATTCCTAGAAACATACAATCTTCCAAGACTGAGTCAAGAAGAAACAGAAAATCTGAACCTACCGATTACTACTAACAGATAGAATCAGTAATCAAAAAAGTCTCCCCAAACAAAGTCCTGGACTGACTGGCTTCACAGGTAAATTTTACTAAACATTCAAAGAAAAATTAACATCTATTCTTCTCACACTATTCTAAAAAATTCAAGAGAGGGAAGCCTCCCAAACTCATTCTACAAGATCACCATTACCCTGATTCCAAAACCAGACAAAGACCTTACAATGAACATAGATGCAAAAATCCTCAACAAAATATTAGCAAACCAAATGCAGCAATCATTAAAAAGATCATACATCACGATCAAGTTGAATTTATTCCTGGGATGCAAAATTGGTTCAATATCCACAAGTCAATTAATGTGACACACTGCATTAACAAATTTAAGAATTAAAAAAATGATTATATCAATAGATACAGATAATGCATTTGACAAAATCCAGCATCCATTTATGGTAAAAACTCTTAGCAAAGTGAGAATAGAGCAAACATACCTCAACATAATATAAGACCATATATGACAAACTCACAGCTAACATCATACTTAGTGGAAAAAAGCTAAAAACATTTTCCTTAAGATCAAGAACAAGATAAGAATGTCCATTTTCACCAATTTCATTCAACATAGTACTGGGAGTCCTAGCCACAGCAATCATACGAGAAAAAAAGAAATAAAAGGTATCTAAATTGAAAAAGAAGAAGTGAAACTACCATTATTTGTAGATGACATAATATTACATAGAGAGAATCCTAAAGATTCCACCAAAACACTATTAGACCTGACAAAGGAATTCGGTAAAGTGGTAGGATACAAAATTAATATTCAGAAATTGGTTGTATTTCTATACACCAATAATGAACTATCAGGAAGAGAAATTAAGAAAACAATCCATTTACGATTACATTAAAGAAAAAAAACTACCGAGAAATAAATATAACCAAGGAGGTAAAAGACTTGTTCTCAGAAAATTATAAGTCATTGAAAAAGGAAATTGAAGAAGATACCAATAAATGGAAATACATACCATGCTCATGAATGAATAGAATTAACATCATTATAATGTGCATACAACCCAATACAATCTATAGATTCAATGCAATCTCTACCAAAATACAAATGGTATTTTTCACAGAACTAGAGCAAATAATCCTAAGGTTTATATGGAACCACAAAAGACCCTGAATAGCCATGGCAGTCTTGAGAAAGAACAACGTTGGAGGTATCATATTAAACTATATTACAAGACTAAAGTAATTAAAGTAGCATGGTACTAGCCTAAAAACAGACACATAGATCAATGGAACAGAACAGAGACTCCAGAAATAAACCCACGCCTATATGGTCATTTAATCTACGACAAAAGAGGTAAGTATATACAAAGGAGTAAAGACAGTCTATTCACTAAATGGTGTTGAAAAAATTTTATACATGCAAAAAAATAAAACTGGACCACCTTCTTATACCATTTACAAGAATAACCTCAAAATGCATTAAAGACTTAATCGTAAGACCCCAAACCATAAAACTTCTAGAAGAAAACATAGGCAGTAAACTCTCTGACATTACCCTTAGTAATGTATATTTTTCCTGCTATATCTCCTTGGGCAAGGGAGACAAAAGAAAAAATAAACCAATGAGACTACATCAAACTAAAAAGATTTTGCATAGCAAAGGAAGCCTTCAACAAAACAAAAAGGCAACCTACCAAGAGAAGATATTTGCCAATGATACATGTCATAAGGAGTTAATATCTATAAAATTTTTGAAAAATTCACAGAACTTAACAGCAAAAAAATAAATAATTCAATTGAAAAATGGACAAAAGACCTAAACAGGCATTTCTCCAAAGAGGACATACAGATGGCCAACAGACACATTAAAAGATGCTCAACATTACTAATTATCAGAGAAAAGCAAATTAAAACTACAATGAAATATCACCTCACAGCAGTCAGAATGACTTATCGGTAAATCATAAAACAACAAGTGTTGTCAAGGATGTAAAGAAAAGGGAACCCTCATGCACTGTTGGTGGGATTGCAAATTGGTACAGCCACAATGGAAAACATTATGGAGGTTCCTCAAAAAGTTAAAAATAAAACTACCTTATGACTCAGCAATTCTATTTCTGGGTATTTATCCAAATAAAACTAAAACACTTAATTCAAAAAGATATATGCACCCATATGTTCACTGTAGCACTATTTACAGCAGCCAAGATATGGAAGCAACCTAAGTGCCCATCGATAGATGATTGGATAAATAAGCTGTGGTACATATATATAATGGAATATTACTTAGCCGTAAAAAATGAAATGTTACCATTTACAACAACATGGATGGACCTAGAGGATATTATGCTAACTGAAATAAGCCAGACAGAGAAAGACAAATATCATGTGATTTCACTTACATGTGGAATCTAAGGAAGAAAATAAATGAACAAGAAAAATGAAAACAGACTCACAGATCCAGAGAACAGACGGGTGATTGACGCATAGGAGGCAGGACTGGGGGTCTACAAGGAAAAGGTAAAGGGATTAAGAAGCAGAAATTGGTAGTTACAAAATAGTCATGGGGATATAAAGTATGGCATAGGTAATAGAATCAATAATATTGTAATAACTATCTATAGTCCAAGGTAGGTACTAAACTAATTAAGGGGATCACTTTGTCAATTATATAAATGTCTAACCACTAGGCTGCATACCTGAAACTAATATAAAATAATTTTGAATGTTGATACTAATTGAAAAATAAAAATGTAAAAAAACCACCCATCCCAAAAAAACCCCAAAACAAAACAAAGGTGTGAGTCTAAAAAGTGCTCATAGCAAGCAAGCATTAACTGAGTAACTACATAATGTCCATCATTACTAAAATAAGAACTATAACAACAACAACAACAACAACAACAACAACAACAAGAACAACAACAAAATGGGAAAGAGTTATAGTGTGGCACCACTTAAACCAGAAACCCCAGAGCGCAGGTCTATTGTCATTATTAGTAAGTTATTAACTGCCTCAATAGATATGTCAGAAGCTCAGGAGGAAAAAAAAAAGAGTATGTTTCCATTTTTTCACCTTCCATTCATTTGAAAGATAGAATAAAGAATAGTGATTAAGAACATAGATTTTGTTATCAGACATATCTGGGTTTACATCCAAACTGACTTGCTATTAGTAACCCTAAGTTCTTGATTTCTTTAAGCATCAATTTCCTTGCTCCAAAAAAGAGAAAACTGTGACTGCCTCACTTCAGAGGGATGCTGTGAGGATTAAATTAGAATTTTCATATAAAATACTTAGCATGTTGTAGCTGCCAGCCCCCGAAAGAAACACGGACCACCAGAACTCAGTGAGTTATAGGAAATGCTCTTCATTCAGCCAGCTGGGTCTGCCAGGGGTATGCAGACCCCAAATTAAGCAGCTCCGAAATGTAGAGGTACAGGGTTTTTAAGCCCCAAATCCTATTTTTCATTCTGTCTAAACACAAAGGTCTATTTTTCTTCTATTTCTTCTATTCACTACCTGTCGACCCACAATTCGGGTGTGCAAGCAGGAGTATAGAAGCAGAAAGCTTATTGTTAGAATGTTATGTTCCTATGGGTGACAGCCTATATTCCCATGGACATAGCCAAGCAGTAATTTTCCAGCCAGCACAAGCACATGCCTAGCACACAGTAAACATTCATAAACATTAGTATTATCCCACTAAATCTATAGTCTACCTAGTACTCTATTGAAAATGCTCAGGCTAAGGTTATCAGGGACCTTGTAGTTGCCACATCCAAGGATAATTTTCAGTCCTCATCTTATTTGACTCCTATGACACTTGACACAACTTTTTCCTTGCAGTTTCCCCTCCCTTTGGCTGCTGAACCTCTACTTTCTCTTTATTATCCTTGGCCTGTCCCTTCCCTCTAAGCCTTTATTGCCGGATCCTTTTCCTTTGCCTGACTTTCGCATGTGCCTTTCCTTGAGTTCATCCTTTCTTTGTCTGCCTCATTTCCACCCACCTTTTTGGGAGATCATGTCTGCTGTCATTTTAATTGTCATCTCTATAAATATTATCTTTCCTATTCTCACTTCTGACCTCTGCCCTGACTGCCAGTCCCATATATCTGGGTGGATGCCTACAATAGACTGAATGTTTGTGTTCCCCCAAAATTCATATGTTGAAACTTTATTCCTAATGTGATGCTATTTGAAGGTAGGGCTTTTGGGGAGTAATTAAGTCATGAGTGTAGAGCCCTCACAAATATAGCTCTTTTCTGCCATATGAGGATACAATGAGAAGTCAACTATCTTCATCCCAAAAAAGGGTCCTCACCAGAATCTGACCATGCTGG
Organism: Rousettus aegyptiacus; assembly: GCF_014176215.1. Classification (NCBI taxonomy): domain Eukaryota; kingdom Metazoa; phylum Chordata; class Mammalia; order Chiroptera; family Pteropodidae; genus Rousettus; species Rousettus aegyptiacus. Next base: position 34,673,604 of record NW_023416308.1, on the reverse strand, counting down.
CACCCTGATCTCAGACTTCTAGTCTCCACACTTATGAGAAATAAATTTTCTGTTGTTGATGAGCCCTCTGTCACTGGTATTTTTTTATAGCCGCCTGAACTGATTAAGACAATGCCCAAGAGACATCTCTCCTCCCCCCATCTCTGGCAACCACAAATCTGATCTTTTTTTCTATGAATTTGGTGCCCACTTAATGTTTATTAAACTGGACTGACATTCTGTATAGGTGAGTGATGAAGGAGGAAGGGAGAGTGGATATTAAGGGAAAAGGTAAGCAGGAACTAAGATTAGAGAAGGCTCCTTGTATCCTAATCTATAAAGATTGGATTTTATCTTATGGAAAACTGGAACCAGTAAGATCTTCAAACTAGGAAGTAATATAAAGAAGTTTTAAGGAACTAGTTTTAATAGCAGTGTGAAGGGTAGATTGGAATGGAGAAAAGACTGGTGTATGAAAGAACATTCTGAGGGCTGTTATAATAATGCAAGTAATAGATTTTAAAAACATGTACATAAGAAAATGGCAGTGGGTATAGACTAAAGAGCTAAGTTGTAAATAATATTTATGAAATAATTGATCAATTTATTTCAGAGTGGTAAGATAATGAGAGGAATCAAGTTTAAGACCCCTTGGTGTCTGGTTTAGATGTACAATGATACCATTAACCAGGACACACAATACAGAAGGGCTGAGGGCTTGGGGGCATTGGACACACGTCAGAATAAAGGGTTAGTGAGACAACCAAAATAGATATACATAGTCACTAGATGGGGACACAGGCCAGGGAGCTATGCAACTTGGTGGTTGTTAACACACTAATGGCTGGTGACCCTGTGATAATGGGTGAGATAATCTTCAGAGGAAGAAAAGTCTGGGAGCTGAGGAAGAAAAATATGGAGAAATAGTGAGTATTTAACAATATAATGCTAGAGAGTAACATGTTCTATTGTATGTTTTATAAAATCTCTCATGGTGTTTGGTGGTATTCTACTGGGAGTGTGAGAGAATAAAGAGCTATGGGCTAAACAATATTCAAACAAATTCTGTGCTAAACAAATTTGAACAAATTTCTTTGGTGTAGGATTTTACATTTAATATATTCACATTGTGAATTTCTAAGAGGGAAACATTCATTCATTCATTCATTTCAACAAATATTAAACATCTTTTACATGCTGGAATTATGGAGCTATTCAGTAACGAAACAGGGCTCATGCCATCAAGAACTCTCATTTCTTAGGAAAGTCAGATATTAACTACTTAAATGAGTTAATTAACTGCAATTGTGCTAAATACTACAGGGTTGAAGCACGGGCTACTACAAAAGCGTCTAATAGGAGAAACATGAACAGTTTTTCACCGGAGCATCTCAAAGGACCAGTGCTCTGCCAAACAAAATTGAGGAAGTATGGCTGTGGAAAGGTCAAGTAGTCTGAGAACTGAAGCATAAGTCCTTAAATTTGACAATAAAGAGGTCATTGATGATACAAAGTGAGAGCTATTTCACAGAGTGGGAATTGATGAAGTCTAGACAGACAATCTACTATTTGGTAGTGTAAGAGAAGAAGAAACAGGGCAACAGCTGCAGAGGGAAGACAAATCCTAGGGAAGGCTGTCTTCCATCTGGGGAAACATATACCTATTTGCAAATTAAAAGGAAGGAACCTGAAGAACTAGAGAGTTTTCAATTAAGGACATTGAGGGTACTTATTCATGTATCCACTTGTAAATGTTTGTTTGGTGTATTCTTTGCTCCAGAGACTGTACCAAGATACAATGGGCAACACAATATATATATATATAGTCTCCTGAAGCTTATATTCTAATAGGGAAGACAAACAATAAACAAGTCAGGAAATGGAGAAATAAAATAACTAGAGCTATGATAATAATTATGAAGAAAACAAATCAGATCTTGTGATAGAGCACAGGGTGTCTGTGTGTGATAGTGGCAGTGAGGGTCTTAAGGAATGACATTTACTTGGAGACATGAAGAATAAGAAGGAGCCAGTTGTGTAAGGAGAGGGAGATAATGCTTCAGATAGAGGAGACAGTAAGTACAAAGTCTTGGGGTATAAAAAAGTTTAGCTGATCCAAGAACTTCCAAAGGCCACTGTAGCTGGAGCAGAATGAGCAACTAGGAGAGTGGCATGGGCTAAAGTAGGAGGGGTAGGCAGGACTCAGGTCATATAGGTCCTTATAGACCAGGGCAAGGAATTTGGAGCATATTCTTAGCTCATTGGTAAGCTATATGAAAATGCAGGTTAGTGATGCTCTCATTTACATTGAAACAATATCACTAAGTCTGTGTGGAAAATAGATTGGGATAAGGCAAGAGAGAATAAGTAGAGAGCTAAAGACAATGAAAGACAATTCTATCTAGCTGAAGGTGGAGGCAATAGGGTAATAAGAGTGGACAGATTCAGGAAATATTTTATAGATTGAACCTACAGAACTTGGATATGTGAGACAAGGGAAACATCTAGGATGAGGAAGCAGAGATTGAGATAATGTGGTCTTTTGGAAAGATTATTTTTCAAGAGGAGAGTAACAGGAAGGTGCAGGCGACTCAAGAGCCCATTTGATAACATTTACTAAGCACCTACCAAATGCCAGGCTATGTGTTAAGTGCTGGACATACAGAGAAGAATACTGCATAGATAGATCCAGTCTTTGGGGAAGGCTAACCTACAACCAAATTACCCAATGATTTGCACAGTAATAGAAATTTACACAATGGTGGCTCAGAGGTGGGAGTGCTTTACTCTGTCTGAGATACTGGAGGGAAGAGATGTCGGGGAAGGCGATAAAACTAGATTCTGTGGAAGATGAGTGGAGTGGAGAAGGGAAATAGAGGAACACTGAGTTTTATGAACTTCCTTTTTTCCCATGAAGTATGAGACAGTCATCTGCTGTGAGTAGGTAATAGGTTGGAATAGTGGTCCCCAACTTTTTTAGCACTAGGGACCCGTGCTCCTATGAGAATCTAATGCTTGATGATCTGAGGTGGAGCTGAGGTGGTGATGCTGGCACTGGGGAGCAGCTGCAAATACAGATGAAGCTTCGCTCCCTCACCCGTTGCTCACCTCTTGCTATTCAGCCTGTTTCCTAACAGACCACAGACCAGTACTGGTCCACTAGAAGACTTTAAGACATGCTATATATTCTTGGCTTTATTCTCTAAAAGTGAGGTGGTTGGATTTGCACTTTCCAGCACAATACCTGGCCCTAGTTACAGGGCATTTTATGTTCATCCAGAGATATCATTGAGGGCACAGGTCCCAAAAAGTCTTAAATTCCCCCAAGTTACTTACTATTACTCTATTATCAATCAACAACATTTAATAAGCATTTATTGTGTACCTGACAGAATAAATAATGTATGAGTAAATGAATGAATAAAAAGTAAAGAATTATAGTTTTTCATTGACAAGGGAAACAAGATTTAACCAAAAATTTGATAACAATTATATTTTTAGCTATCCTACCCTCAGCATTGGAACAGGCTTTGATGCTGCTTAGACTTCCCATTATAAAAATAGTTATTGTTTATTGAGGCTTGCAACGAGTCAGGCCCTATGCTAAGCATTTTACATATATTTCTCATTTACTCTTCTTAAAATCACCCCAGAGGCAGATATATTTTTACAGATGAGAAAACAGGCTTAGGAGGTTAAATAGCTTAGGAATTCAAGCCCAGGTCTTATCTTTCCAAAGTCAAATCTCAACACTGCATAGTTTTAATTCTTCCCCTACTTGCTAAAGACACTATGCTTTTGCATAAACATTACTTTATCATTTGAACCTGTATCTTTTTACTGAAAATGTTAGAAGTAGAGAGATCTAAAGTTCCTATTTTTGCTGGCTGGAAGAACACAGAGGCATGCATCTAAAACAGGGAAGGTGATCTTTAACCCTGTGCCACTGGCCTGATATTTCCTACTGTTGTCATCATTTCACTGTTTCCTGAATATTAACCAGCCAATAAATATTGAATATCTCAATCTCAACTAACTTATAAACATGAACTAGTTCTGCTCTGTGGAATGGAGAATTGTAAGACATGATACTTGCCTTCAAAGAGTTTCCTATTTAGTAGAAGACATAAGACCGCACACACAAAAAAACTCAATAAAAGCAAACTAGCCAGGGTGTACTTGGGCACTAAACTGTGATATGGTCTATTAAAAAGAGCTTGGGAGACATGATGTTTGGAGTCATCTGGGGCAAGGAAAAGTAATATTTATTGAACTTAAAAAAAATAACCTAACACAATTACCGTGTGTTAGATATTGTGCTAGTGTTGTAGCCGCCAGCCCTCGAAAGACACACGGACCACCAGAACTCAGTGAGTTATAGAAAACACACTCTTTAGTCAGCCAGCTGGGTCTGCCAGGGATATGCAAACCCCAAATTAAGCAGCCCCGAAATGTAGAGGTACAGGGTTTTTAAGCCCCAAGTCTTATTCTTCATTCTGTCTAAACACAAAGATCTATTTTTCTTCTATTCACTACCTGTCAACTCACAGGTCAGGTGCATAAGTGGAGTTACAGAAGCAGAAAGCTTGTTTAGAATGTTATGTTCCTATAATCAAAGGCCTATGTTCTCATAGTGATAGTCAAACAGTAATTTCCTTGCAAGTAATAAATTTCTAGCAGTCATTTTTCAGCCATTACACTAGATTCTTCACATACATTATCTCATTTTAATGTACCATCCAATCCTTTTCAACAAACACTTCTTGAGTAAATACCTTACTAGGTGTCATTGGAGAAAGATATGCGAATATGACTTTTTTCCTGTCCTCAATGACATGTATGCAAATGACAATGATATAGGGCTATAAATACAGGATTATAGAAATTATTGTCCAAAGTAGGATACTTTTGAGAATAAATAGGAGCACTGTTAATAGTTCCTGAGGAAAAATCCAGGCATAAACCCAGACTCTTTGGAACAAACCAGGTTGTATCACTTTAGTAAGGAAAGAATTTGAAGTGGTGGGAGTAATTGGGGTGAATCAGCAAAAATCCAGTGGTAGAAGTGGATTTGAGTTGGGCTTGCTGCTTGGGAGGGAAGAGGGGATAAACATGTGAACAAAATAATTTCAGATAGCTTAATAGGGTAAAGAGTGAGTGGGGAAGGAGACTACTTTGAAAAGTATAGTCGGGGGAAGGCATCTCGGAGGAGGTAACATTTAATCTGACACTTGAATGATGAGAAGGATCAAATTCAAAGATAAAAAGGATATTACAAGAATAATCTTATCTCAGTAGTGATATGAAGGTCAGTAGGCCCAACCTCCTACTCATGGGGTTTGAGGTGAGATTCCAGGGGCCATCTACTTTTTCTAGAGAGTGAAGAGGGAATTTCAATTTTATTTTGTAGGTAATGGAGAATCATTGAAGACTCTTGAGCAGGATAGTGATATAACTGGGAAAATTATCCTGGCAGTAGTGGGTTAGAGACAAAAGGTAGGAAGTCCAAGAAGCAACTGAAATAATTCCTGGATTGGGATAGTAGCACTAATAACAGAGAAGCAGAGATGGAAGTGATACCCAGGAGCAAGAGCAAACAGGATTTTGCAACTGGATATCTTCTAGCATTGTGCCTGTCCCTGGAAATCTCTTAGTAGATGTTGGTTTCTCCCTTCTCTCTCACTCAGCAGGTAATGGTGTAATGGCTGAAAAATGACTGCTAGAAATTTATTACTTGCAGGAAAATTACTGCTTGGCTATGCCCATGGGAACATGGCTATGTCCATGGGAATATAGGCTGTTACCCATAGGAACATAGCATTCTAAACAAGCTTTCTGCTTCTGTAATCCTGCTTACGCACCTGACCTGTAAGTTGACAGGTAGTGAATAGAAGAAAGATAGCCCTTTGTGTTTAGACAGAATGAAGAATGAAATTTTAGGCTTAAAAACCCTGTACCTCTACATTTCGGGGCTGCTTAATTTGGGGTCTGCATACCCCTGGCAGACCCAGCTGGCTGAATGAAGAGTGTTTCCTATAACACACTGAGTTCTGGTGGTCTGTGTGCCTTTTGGGGGCTGGCGGCTACAACAATGGAAGTGAGGGAGGATTGGTTTTGCTTGCTGTTTAGAAGAGAGAAAAACTTGGACATGAATCCAGGTTAAGGGAAGAACCAGCAGAGAGGGAGATAATGAAAATGTAAGGGAAAAGAGGTAACCAATAGAATATTTTATTTAAAAAGGGATAGATGTAAGGGCCAGGTTAGCCTTAGAAAGGAGGTGTGATATCTCATTCTTCAAGATTGGAACAAGAAGAAGTTTGTCTGGGGAAGTGCAGGGTTGGGGCGGAGGGGGGGGGAGTGGCGGCGGGGAAGTTAATGAAATTTCTATGGTATGGTTTTGATTTGAAGTTGGGCTTATGAATGAAGAAAAGGTTTGGAATGCCGCTGTGGGAAATAATTGTCCTTTAAGAACAGTGGTTCTCATCCTCAGATGCACATAGGCATCTTCTTGGAAGCCTTAAAACAAAAGATGATGCTGGACCCCTCTAGGATGGGGCCCAGGCATCAGTATTTTTTTAAAGTGCCTGTGTTGGCACTAATAAGCAGCCATAAACCAGCAGTAAAAGGCTTGCGGAGCTACAAAAAGGGCTCAGCTGAGGTTCGGGGGCAGGAATTGGTTGATGAGCTAATAAGCCTGGTTACAGAGCTCTCTCCAGCACCAACAGTCCTAGAGTAGAAGCTGTGAAATTAAAGCGTGCATGGAACTTGTTTACTGAGGTTGCAAAGGCACTAAGCTAAAAAAGTAAAACATAGAGGATGGGGAAAAAAATTGAATTGGCCAACAACTGGTTCTAATCTGATAGAATAAGAAGAGGTCCTGACAAAAGTCAGTAAAATAATACTACCAACATCAAATACATTTTTTGAGTACTCTCTAGCAATCACTAAAAGAAGTGATTTATAAAAATTCTCATTCAGTCTTACAATAGCTCTAGGTCCTATTAGTCCCATTTTATAAATGCAGAAATTGAAGCTCAGAGGTTGTTGGTCCCAAGCTTGGAAGGTCCCAGGTCTGGCTGTGATTCAGGCTCATGGCTACTAGGAACAGGACCCCAGATTTAGAATGTTACATTAGTGTAGTAGGGCACCTGCGCCTAAAATATGTAAACATAATTCAGCTTATTGTATCACACATGTGTGGCTGAATGCCACTATTGTACTCTGATATGTGTGGAGCCTTGCGGTCCCCTGGGGAGCAGAAGGGGTGCACAAGAAAGGGGAGCAGAAGGAGAGCAGAAGCCTGCTCCCCGCAATAGACTGCACTTCCCTCAACAGAAGTGCGCTCCCCACAATAAAGTTGGTACCTGCCTTTCATTCTCATGTCGGCTGGTCTCTTGTACATTCTTCCAACCGGGAGTCTCAGCACTGAAACTTTCCCTTCTCAATCAGCTTGGAGCTGACAGATGTTAAGGAAGCTTTCTAAGTTTATGGAATTGATAAGTGGCAGAACTAGGATTTGAAACCAGATCTGATTAACTCTAGAACCTGAGCTCTGGTTGGGCAAGAGCAAGGGTGTGGGAAGGTGAAAGGATAGGAGCTCATGGGAATCTACTGTGTTTTGAATGAGCTTTGGATAGGCCCAAAGGAAATGAAATGAGAGGGTTTCTAAAGGAGATGATGGAAGGTGAGCGAACGCTCCTTTTCCGGAGGCCAGAGTAGCAAATATATTGGATGAAGAGTGGGAAAGCACATTGGGTAAGCACACTGGTAGTCCCAATCTGTCAATGAAGTGTAGACTCCATGGGGTAAAAAGAAACTGAGAGACACCAAAGGTTTATTTAGGGGGTGGTTAACATGATAAAGAGGAATCTTTACAATTTGTCAAGCAGATGAAGAGCTATGAAGGTCACTGTGGAGACCTCTGCACTGAAATACTTTTTTTCTCTTTGTTCCCTATCTTGTCCTGGTAGCCACAGATGTTATGTAATCTAACCATGGCACTCAGGAATGAAGAAATTGCCTTGTCAGAGATCATAACTAAGGTCACGGTTCTATTCTCAAGGACCAATAAAAGGCTCTGCAAATTGACTAGTGGTAGAAAACTAGAGATAGACACTTTTTCAATTGTTGCTGCTCTTATAAGAGTTTATCCAGAAATATAATCTTGTTACAAGGTCCTGGGTACAAAGAAGGCATGGCATACCTACCAACACCATGACAATTCTGCAAGATCACCACGTACCCCCATCAATGTTACTCATCAAGCAACTGCCCCTGAACTAACTCGGAAAGTATCCAAGGGGACCAGGCATCATAGATGGGGACAGCATCAGTTCTTTCTTGATCTGAGTAGACAAATCAAATTTATACCTTAAGACCTAGTTTCTAGATTTCAGTGTCTTCCCAGCCACACATTATTTTCAAATTAATAAGTTGATTTTGCTAATGGATAGTAATTTTAGAAAAATCGAAGAGGCAAAATGAAGAGCTAGAATTCTCTGGGTGATCACCAGACATAAACAATGCTAGGACCTGATGAGGCCCAAAGACACCTGGTGAGCTGAGCTAGCTGGTTGTGATGCCATGGGAATTGGGAGATGTTATCTGTCAAATGGAATATAAATTCTGTAAACTAAACCCAGCAGTTTGGGGAAAATGTTTTTAACCCACCCTCGTCCCTCTCTGTTTGTAATATTGCTTTCCTACTTTTTGACTTGAGTTTACTATGGAAGTAGAACATTATCCAACAAAATGTGCCTGATGTGGTCTCTCAGTTATTGAAGACATCTGTTTAGTATGGATTAACTCCAGTGCAGTACTTGCACCTCTCTAAGGATTTCTTTACTCAGCCTCAGTAGACTGATGCTCCTTCATTTTCTTCAGGTGCATAAATTAAAGAGGCAATTTTTACCTGCTTCAAAGTCCAAAGAAAATGGTTCTAGGCTCCTTGGGCTCATTAAGCTTTAGTCTTGCTTAGTGACTACCAGAAGTATATTTGGAAAAGAACTTTTATCTGCTGAAACTTCTTTTGGAAATCAAAATATTATGCTACATGTCATGAAAGAGGAAAAATGTTGTACTAGAAAGCTTAGCCAGGTGTGAAATAATAATTTTATTGAGGATATGGCATGTGCAATTTTTTTTAAGTAATGAACACATTTGCTTACAGTTTGAGTTTTAAAAAAGCTATTGTTTCCTTTAAAAAAAAAAACCCTATAGAAAGTTAGAAGTGTGAAATCCATTTTAGCATGTTAAAAACATTTGGGTTTTAAGATAGTATCACAGACGAAAATATATCCAAGTTCAGATTACTTGGAATTCTAGATTCTAAACCTTTTAAATTGAAGTTAAAATGAAATCGAGTGTAAATTAAACTGTGATTTTTTTTCTTCTGGTTATTTTTAGGTAAATAGGATGTGATATTGGTAAATGATGTTTACTAGAAAGACTCATTATTGTGATTAAATTCCAAGTAGCATTTTTTAGTCAGGTCTCATTCTTACCAAAAAAAAAAGGAATCCTGTTGTGTTTTCAAAAGAGATACTGAAAACCTCAATTCATTTGTAAATCTTTTTCTCTTTTAAAATATTTTTTTCCACAAATTCTCTAGAAGCCAGCCAACAATCCAGGGCCTAACACTTTAGCTAACAGCTTCATAGTTCAAAATCCAAAATATAGGGTAGGAGGGAAGTGAGACTGATTAAAAGCAAAAATGAAAATGGTCAGTACATCTTGGGAAGCACTTTACTGCAATAGATGGGTGACTTCGCTGAGGATAGCACACTCTCCAGAAACCATATTTCTCACATATCACCCAAACTATTATACTCATTAACTAAAAGGTCAAAGGATTAGATATATATAATATCTCTAAGATATGCATTTTATAAATATAAGGTGACTATGTGAGTTATCAAATAATTCATCCGTATTCCTAAAGTGTCATATTTTCTGATTCTTGTTAATCTGTTTGAACTAGGGAGAAAAAAAGTTATCGAGATAGTTGGATTTGACCTATCTACTAAAATTAAACCCAGAAGACCCAAGGGCTCATAATTTAATTTTACATCATTATACTTTGGACTAGAAAAGTGAAAAAAAGTTGAGATAAATAAGTTATAAGAATATCTATTTTATAAGAACATTACACAGAATCTTTGAAAAGTTTTAGCCCTAGCAGGATTTCCAGGTGAGAATGGGCAACTATTTATTTCACTTTTGGTTGCCTCCTCACTTTTATTTTTTTGTCACGACCTCAGCCAGGCGCCTTTGGACGGTAACAGTTTATTTATTAATGCAAATCCTTGTCCTTTGCCTAGTTTCATTTCTTGGTCTCCAGAGAGACCTCACCTGTTTTATTCAAATCGTTAGGCTCCTCTCTTTCTTAGTCACTTCTTTCCCTCTCCTCCCTTTCACATTTCTGCTACTTGGAAAGACAGTGACGTAAACAAGTCCTCGCACTTTGACAGATTTAAGGAACCATATCTGTCTCTCTCTAGGATGGGCACAAGGTGTAGGGTTATTCCCTTTCAAGAGTGGGTGTTTTAAAACTTGGGTGACAGCTACAAATTTTAAAAATTGTAAAAATAATCTTCCTTTTTAATCTCAAGAAAAGACTTCACACTCTCTACCACTTTTCCATTGGCTGTGTGGAAACCAACAAAAAAACCAACAAATGAAAACAGAGCTAGCTACAGTAAGGAAGGCAGCCACCTTCCCAGCTTCAGGTAGGCTCTGATTGGAGGGTGTTGGCACGGGGAAACTGGAGGCGGGCTAACTAGAAGCCGGGCATCTTGTGTGATTGGTTTGGGGAACATATTTGGCTTTCTCTGATTGGTCCGGAGTTGGAAGCAGGGGCAAAAATTAGGGAAGTTGGCAATCAATGACCGATTTCTCCCTATTCTGGTCCGATAACTGCTGGGGATGTGGTTTGGCTTCCCTGGCTGGTTGCTACAAGAGGTTGTGGGTCGCGGTTCTGTTGTCACAAGTGGTCTGGCAATTGTCCTGTTTATTTGGTCTCTCAGCAGGTTGAGACCCACGTTTTTCTCCCTAGCTTTCTAGCTTCAAGTTTTTTTTACCTGGAACAATATAGCTTTCCTGCTATTTCTGTTAAGGATATACGGAAACATGAGGTTATGAAAAGTATTTATGCGAACGAATACATAAATATCTTTCTAGTAAGGGTCAGGCTGGAGGAAGATTCAGGAAGACTCACCCTCGGCCTTCCGGTTCTCCATTCCCCTACAGAACTCATACTTCCATTATAACTAACTCCTCAGCAGCTTTCTCTTCCCTTGGGGGAAACTCGGCCTCCGCCCCCTCTTTCTTGGAGGAGAGGAAGGTTGTTGCTTTTAGGCCCCGGTCCCCACCCCCACCCCTCCTTGCCCTCCAGTCCTGGCCGGGCCCCCTTCCGGCCCCCTCCCCCAAGCGCGCGCCGGCGTCTGTGGGCCACTAGTTCCGCGCATTCTTGGACGGACGCGTCCCCCTTGGTCCTGCAGCAGCCTCCCGCACCCGCGGGAGAAGTCAGGTTAGCTCTCCCTTCCCCGAGAGGCCGTTCTCGGAACGCATCTCGGGTCCAGGAATAAGCAGACCCTCTCTGGTCACAACCCCAGAGTTCCACTTTGTGGGGAGGCGGAGGGGGGGAGGGGGAGGTCAGGGCGGACTCTTCCAGCCACCATTCTCCAGTCGTTTCTCTTTAGCTGTGGAAAAAGCAGCCCTCTCCTTTTTGAGAGGAACCGTATTTCCCCTTTAATTTTGCTTCAACCCGGGCACCCGCCGGCGCCTGTGGGTGTGCGAGTACGGCCCTCCACTTTCCCCTGAGAGAGCTTCCCGGGTCCCGGTTCTCCTGCCGCGAAGCCGGAGAGGCGGTGACGCCGTGGCGTGCGCAGCGACTGAGCTCTCGCCATCTTGTGTGGAGGAGGAGCCGTGGCTGCGGCTGCCGCCATGAGAGGACGCCGGGAGCGAGGCAGGGAGGGAGGGGGCGGCGGGCGAAGGAGGGGGCGGAGGAGCCGAGTGAGCTTAGCCCGGGCGGCGACTTCGGCGGCGCCATGAGAGCGGGCAGCGGCGGAGGTAGGGCCGGCCGGTCGGGGGAGTCGCGAGCGCGGGCGGCTCGGCCGAGCGGGCCCCAGAGCGGGGCGGAGGCGGAGGTGGTGGCAGCGAGGGGCTGGGTGGGGGCGGGCGGAGGTTTCCGAGGAGGAACGAGCCGCCGCCATTTTGGGAGCTTCGAGTCAACAATAAAGGACCGAGGGTGCCGAGCGGGAGTGGCCTCGGCGGTAGGACCCGGGCCCGAGCTGCGGTAGTAGGGTGAGGTGGGGGGCATCAAGGTCAGCGGCGCCGTCGGGTCTGCGGAAAGCCCCTCTGTCGTCGTGGGGGGCGCTTGGAGGCGTAGGCCCAAGGCCTGGATGGGCCCTGGGAAGGAAGGCAGTCGGCAGCTGTGTGGGGTGGGGGCATCTGAAAGGAGTCGAATGTGGGGATGTCGTGAGCGGCGGGCTCCGTAGAAAGAGCAGGCTAAGTACTCGGAGGAGCTTTATAGAAGATGAGAGACTGCAGGACCATGGGGGCGACAAGGACTTAGGGCGATGGTGGAGGTTATATAGGGTAGGAGGCAGCCCTATAGGGGGCGGCAGGGATGTACAGTAATGAAGGGCTCGGTTTAGAAGGGGACCAGCAGTTGCTTGATTGGAATAAAGCTTGATCGATCGATAACGAGAGGCTGATTCTAGAGCCCCAGAGTCGTGGAGGAAAGGGGGGCTTTCTAGGTTAAGGATTTCTCGTTGAGGACTTGTAGGGGGAGTCCCTTTTGTTTCCTACCCGCGGAGCTGGTTCCCTGCTCTTGTTGCGCAGATAGGATTGCAGGGCCCCAACCCTTTTGTGTCTGTGGTCACAGGGAGCTGACTTGAAGTGTGTATGATTTTTATTTTATTTTATTTTTTTGAGGGAGAGACAGGGAGAGCAAGAAATTATTGTTCTTCAAGTAGGGGGTTCAAATCACTGACTTGTTTCTTTCCTTTCGCTCACTCCCTTTTCTCTTCCACATTCCCTTTACCCCTTCAGAATAGAACAGTCACTCTAATTTGCAGACGCAGTTTAGAGAAATTGCGCTGCTTTTGCAAACAAAAGATCTAGCTGGAAATGACGATACTGTTTTGGGTGTGAAACTGTCAGTTGCTAACTACAATCTGGGAAGTGGTGTAGTTAATTCCGCACGGCGCTCCTCCCAACTAGCCTGTTTCGTTCGTACTTACGAAAATACAGAAATATAACTTGTAAATCTAAGTGGGGAAGGAGGAGTCTGGGTCTGAGACATAAAGCTGTAAGTGCAGGTTTCAGTTTAAGAGGGAGCAGTTATCACATAGTCACATTTCGGATCTAGGGGAGATAATGAGTCTTAGATGTATGATGGAGTGTAATGATATCGTTTGATCTTTAGAGGTTGCCCTCTTCATCCTCTTAGTACTTCACAAACAAGTCTTCTGAACCTCTTGATGTTGTTGATCGTAATGTAAACCTAGCAATAAGGATACCGTTTACTACCTTGAAACTGAAATTAGGTGGCCGTTAACCACGACCTACTTAAGAGGTTAATCAGATTCTGGAAGACTCAAAATATACCTCTTTGCGTGTGTGATAATCAGGATTTGCTTGTGAGCAATTTTATTTTCAATTTTTTTTTTAAAAGTAAGAATCAAATATTTTAGAAAAATTTTGTTTGGCAAGACGATGTATGGAAAAAATAACCCTAATTAATTAGCTGGTATATTTTTGGTAAAAAATGTAGGGGAATTAAAAAGGAGCGAACCTATAAGAGTAGGCCTTTATTTTCTGGCCTTTGTAAATTAGGTTTTTATTTACCACGTTTTAAAATTGGTTTGGGGAATAATTAAAAATGGAGGTTAACCAGTTCTTTTTTTAAAACAACTATTAATTAGTACTCTGGGTTTCTTGGAAAGTTACTATTATGTTTAGCCATCTCAGACTATTTTAAACAGGCAATTTCTTTTATAATTTTTAAAATAATATTTTGAGTTAGGATATACTTATTGAAAAGTGTTATTGAAATGTAGCTAATAGTTTTTAGTATTCAAACATGTGACATATATACATGTCTATATCCCTGCCTCAGTTATTGCATTAAAGGGCAAAAACTTTAAAACAATAGAAACAGTAAAACAAACTTTAAAACAATAAAACAAAAGGAAAAAAGAGAATACTTTTTTTTTCATAAAGTTTAACTTTCATAGTTGAAATTCATAAGTGCACAAATGCATTGCTTTTTCTGAAAGCATAAAATTAAGTCAAAGGCTCACTTCAGGGATTCTCGGTTGCTGTCAAAAATAGAAAAAAAATTGTTTTCAGATGTAAATTTACATTAGTTGTATGCTACTTCATTCAGTTTTTCTACAAGTAAGTATATAATAAATTGTTGACTTAGAGAATTCATCAGGGAGGAAACTGAAGGGAAGAGATTGTCATTTGACAATTAACGCTAATTTAATCACATTATCTTTCTACCTAATAGTCTCCGAGTTGCTTTGAACTACCAGTTTAAAATGTTTGAGAGTATTTTCAGTGTGGGTTTGATTTTTAAGGCAGTTCCCCTTTTTGTGTACAGCTGTATTCTTTAAAAAAGGAAAGTTCTTCTAAAGGAGTTTTTTAAAAGGGAATCAACTTTTTTCTAACTTTCCTGTGTTTGCTAACTTAACTTTTTCTTTGTTTCAGATTGAAGTGAGTGAATTTAACTCAACTTTGTTAGAGAGCTTTTTAAATAAAACGTTGATTCGGTGCATGAGAGCAAGTTACTGCTGCTTACCGTTCAGACTTACAGGTGCTTGCCTGCATTGCAATAAAGGACTCAATATTGAGCAAGACATATTTATCTCTTCGTTTTGGAGAGCCTAATAAACTGTTATTACAGTTTCTCTACTGACTTTCAAAAGTTTTGAAGTTTGAAAGAGACATCTTTAAAATTAATACAGTATGAGCACGGCCAGAACAGAGAACCCTGTTATAATGGGTCTATCCAGTCAAAATGGTCAGCTGAGGGGCCCTGTGAAGCCTAGTGGTGGCCCCGGAGGAGGGGGCACACAGACACAGCAACAGATGAACCAGCTGAAAAATACCAACACAATCAATAATGGCACTCAGCAGCAAGGACAGAGTATGACCACCACTATTAAGTAAGTGTTGGAATAAATAATAAACACACTTGGTGGGGGGAACCAAAGAAATTTCTTCTACTTTGTTGTTGACGACTTTATGCCTTAATTTATCCGTTTTGATTGCAAATGGAGAGATGACTTTGTTTTATGGTCAGTAGGTATTTGTAATAGAGTTTTTTGCAATTATTTGCAATATGACAAATAATTTCTGCCTTAATTCAGGTTTATTAATATAGGCACAGATGGTGTATATAAATTTTGCGTAGATTATTATTATTATTTTTTTTAACATTTCTGGCTTTCCTAATTAGTTCAGATTCATCTTGTTTTTGCTACTATGGCTTTTCCCTAGTATTGTTAACTGCACCTTACCCTAGTTTAAATGGCAGTTAAAGCCATTTCA
This sequence comes from Rousettus aegyptiacus, assembly GCF_014176215.1. NCBI lineage: Eukaryota > Metazoa > Chordata > Mammalia > Chiroptera > Pteropodidae > Rousettus > Rousettus aegyptiacus. Next base: position 34,658,064 of record NW_023416308.1, on the reverse strand, counting down.
AGTTTAAACTTTAAGGACTTGCCCAGCCTTCTTGAACTCTAAACATACTCACTCACAGAAAATTTATCCATAATTTTTAGTTTATGGAACTTTGCTTTTCTATTTTTTTAAAAAAATAAATTTTCTCCTTTTAAAAAATAACAAGCAATTTTAAATAGGGAACTCAGGATTTTGAACTCTTGGAAGCACACATCTCTGAATAGTCCCAACCCCCTTGTTGACGTTAAAGCTTAAGAGGCTCATCTTACTACAGAATGTTTTCTTTTTAAATCTGCACGTTTGTAGGCTATTATCTTTAAGTGTTTTTGCTTTAAATTATTTAAATGGTAACTATTGCTCTGGAGAGTTAGTTAATAGAAAATTAACATTTAAGACTAGATCCCCATTTGAGTTTTGGCTTTGTTAAGAATCTAGCCCTGTAACTTGATTTAACCTATAGAAATCTACGATGATGAAACCAGTCCCTTGTACTAAAGTATGTTTTATTACAACTTAGATCTTTTTCATGCTTCCAAGCAATTCCCTAAAGAAAAATAGTGTTTGTAAGCTACCAGGATATCATAGATGGTTACTGCTATGTGATTCACTAGTGACTTATAAGAATTAATTTCCAATAGAATCAGTTTGGTCGCTGAGAGGGTTGTCATTAATGCACATTCTATTTTTTTTTTAAAGGAGAACATGTTAATTAGAATATTTTTTAATTGAAGTTTGTCTTGGTGAAATATGAAGAGGCTAGCAAAATTTAGGCTATTTTTAATCCTTAAGGGTAGAAGAAACATAAAGCTGTATTATTTCATTATGAGAGTATTTTCTCCTTAAATTCTAACTTAAGACAACAGTGGATTTTTTTTTTTTTTTTTGCCTTTCCTAGGATTAATGGTTTCTTTTCAATTCTGTGCGTCTCTTAAATCTTACTTCAAATGTCATTTCTTCAATGAATATTTCTAGATCCCATCAACTGTCTCAGAACTCTTTGACTGTTACTTATTTTCTCATTTTAAATACGTCAGTTTATAAATTCCTTGTGGGCAGAGTGCCTGCATTTTATCTTCTGCATTTTTATTCACTATTAAATTTAACGGTGTGGTAAGTTGGCCTACTACAGTATTCCGCTGACATTTGCTCAGAAACTTTGATGTGAGATATAGGCTGAGGTAAAAGGCTTTAGTAACCTTGGAGTTGGTAGCAGTTATCTTGTTAGAATATTTTGGATTATGTGGGACCTAATTTTAAGTAAAATTAGTGCTCATCTTTCAAGACTCATGATGTTTGAGGGGCTCTGATTATATAGGAGTTGGTGTAATGAAATCACTAAAAAGTTTAAAGACAATACAGTTGAAAGCATTGTTTGCTTTAGTGGCAGGTTTTTTTTTCCTGTTAGATGCTTTGTGTATTAGAGGTTTTTGCCAGACCTAAAGATTTTTTAAATTATATTTTCCTTATTTTCAATTTCATGGATTCATGTGAAAGATTAGGAAATATTCATTAACAGCTAATATTGAGCTCTATTTTGCCAGACACTGTGCTGAGTGCTTTATATAAATTATTTGGTATAATTTTTAACCCATTTTATATATGAGAGAATGGAAGCTTAGAAAAGTCAGAGTACTTGTCCTATTTAAAGCTTGATTTTTAAACTCTAGTTACTAAGTTCTATCAAACTGTTGCCATGCAGAAATTTGAAACCAGTGTTGCTAAAGCTTCCAGGTTTTTGTTTGTTTGTTTGTTTTAAGAAAAGCCAGAATCTGGACTTACACAGAAAATCTAATTTTTAAATGTTGGCAACTGATTTAAATTAAAACACTGTATGTAGATCAAACAAAACACATGGGTTCCCAGTTGGGACAACAGTTGCACTATCGTTATTCTGTACTGCTTCTCTTAAGATGGTTGCCTTATTATTTTCTATCTTGATATTTTTTAAATCCTCCCTGCATTGTTGTTCTTTGTAAGAACATTTTTTCTAAGGTTGTTTATCTGTTAACTGTATTTTTAAGTAAATGGCAATATATTAAGCTTGCTGTGCTTCCTAGACCTTAATTATAATTGAGATAAATTATCTTCATATTATTAGAATAGTGGCGCTCTGAAATCTGATACTTTAATTTTATTATATTCTCTAGACCTGGTGATGACTGGAAAAAGACTTTAAAACTCCCTCCAAAGGACCTAAGAATCAAAACTTCGGTGAGTTGGTTGTAAAATTCAAGTGGAAAATGGTGTGGAAACTGTAAAAGTGCAGTAGTTACTTAATAACAATAGGGACTATATATTTACTCTTAAATTGAAATGGTTGAAATTGTATAGATCATATATGATGAATTGTCAAAAAATTTCACTATTTGGGGGAATTATATTAATGTGTATCTACATGCTGATATTGTGTTCTTATGTATGTGTATCTTATTTAATTTATGGAATACTTTTATGGTTTTCAGGGCATTTTCTCAAAATTCTCTTTTGTTCTCAGCAGCACAGTAAGGTTCACTAGGTATTGTCTCCATTTTGTGGATGGGAAAATGGAAGTTGAGGGGTTCTCCTATTAGCCCACTGTTTTCAACCAGGGGTGATTTTTGTCCCCGAGAGGGTATTTAGCAATAGCTAGAAACATTTTTGGATATCACAGCTATGGAAATGCTACAGAATAGTCCCTTAAAACAAATAATTTTCTGGCCCAAATGTCAATATTGCTGAGCTTGAGTAATTCCATTTTAGACTAGGATAATCATAGGCAGTGAGTGGTGCAGCTAGGGTTTAAGTTGACATCTTGTGATTCGCAGTTTACAGCATGATTCTTATGTAAAAATAACAGTATTCACCTGTCTTTAGAAGACCATCACCCCATGGTGGCCTTTTTCCAAACGCAATCTTTAAATGGCTTGTGTGTGTGTTAGAGAGTGGTTATTCTTTAGAAATAGTTGAAATATAGATCAAGGCAGAACTAATCTGCATATATTGTATTTTAAAAAAGGGGTAAAGAATTAGTTTTTCAAACTCTCATAAGCATGCTAACTAGCAGAGGAACGGAATTGTATTTTATTTGGTTGTGTTTATTTGACTAGGATGTGACCTCCACAAAAGGAAATGAGTTTGAAGATTATTGTTTGAAACGGGAGTTACTGATGGGAATTTTTGAAATGGGCTGGGAGAAGCCATCCCCTATTCAGGTATGTTTCCCCTTTTTATCCCATGTATAATGTTTGAGTTAAGCATTACATGCTTTTTATTATTATTATTATTAATTTATTTATTTTTTGATCTGTGGGGATGATAAAATGAATCAACATTTGTTTCATGTGTACACACCCACCTACATATGTGCACATATACTTTTCTGGAACCTTTTAACGGTAAGTTACAAAATCATGACCCATTATCTTTAAATATTTCAGTGTATTTCCTAAGAATAGGAATATTCTCTTGTATAACTGTAGTACAGTTATTTTGTCAAGTTATTAATACAATATTTTAATCACATCTGTCATTTGTATTCTGATTTTTAATTGACCCTGAAATGTCCTTTTTTACACTTCATTCCTTTTTTGTACAGGATCCGTCCTTAGGATCAGGTATTACGTATGGTTGTTAACATCTCTTTAACCTCTTTTAATTTTGAGCATTTTCCTGCTCTTATTAACAATATAGCCCTTTTCCTTTTTCAAATAGAACATTCTTCATTTTGGGAGTGTTTTGTGTTTCCACATGATTAGATTCAAATTACATGTTCTTAGCCAGAATACTGCAGAAGTCATATTAGGCCTTTTCAGGATATAAGATTTGGAGGTATACACAGTGTCTGTTTATTTCTCATTAGTCATTTTAATTTTGATTATTCTGTTGGTTCATCTGATTTCTAATATATATTTGCTGCTTTTTTTTTTTCTTCTCAAAACTAATGAGCAGTCTGTAGGGAACACTTTAAAATTGTGCAGATCCTACTTTCCATCAAAATTTCCTCTAGTCTTAGCATCCATTGATGAACTAATCTTTGTCCCACTCTAGTACTTCCTCCACATTGGCCTGATAAAGAAGAGCCTGCTCTTATCTCATACTTAAGTATTTATAAACAGTGTGGGCTCAAGAATTTTTTTTTTTCCCCAATAATATTTTTGTGGTCAAGCCTTCAGATTTGGCTAGTGTGAGCTCCTTCAAGCTGGTTTCTTTGTTTATGTAAGATGGCCTTCTTTTTTTTCTGATAGTCTTTTTTTAGAGCAGTTTTAAGTTCATAGCAATTGAGCAAAGGATAGGGAGATTTCCCATAAACCTCTGCCCCAGCTTATGCCTCACCTCTCCCATTATCAACATCCTCCACAAGAGTGCTACATTTATTATAACTGATGACCTACATTGACACACATCTCCCAAATTCTATAGTTTACATTAGGGTTCATTCTTGGTGTGTTGTACATTCTATGAGTTTGAACAAATGTATAATGACATGTATGCACCATCATAGTATCATGCAGAGTAGTTTTACCGCTCTAAAAATCCTCTTTACCTTTTCACTCCTTCCTCCCCCCTTTTTCTTGAGCACTTCCTTTTTGGTATATCATGATGACACACTTACCTGTACCTACCCTGCCCCAGCATTGGATTCAGCTATTTCTCCAGGAAATTTTGATTCCAGTTAGTAGGGAGTAGTATTAGAGACTAAGATCTGAGCAGTAGATGTACTCTTTGCTCCTTGGCCCTTTCAGTGGAAAGAGCAAGGGACTGTGTGTATACATATATGTACATGTTCACATAAACATGCACTGTTCATTTATAGATTTGATAAACATGTCTGTTGTTTTATGTAAGTTTAAATTGTTGAATCCAAGCTGTACTAAGGACAAACCCTGTGACATCACTGAGCAATTTTTTGTTGACCAAACATTTATTGAGTGACCTAGGAAGTTTTAGATACAGGGTGTTGTAATGAACAAGGCAGATTGGAATTCCTGCCCTCACAGTCTGGACAGCTAATGGTACAGATAATTTCAGGGTAACATAATGGGCCCCTTTATAGTCAAAATTAAACGAATATGTAGCCATTTGGGGAAGATGAAAAAACCTGGAGGAAGCATCTATGTTCCAAGCAGAAAACATTGTATCCCAGGGATTGCCTAGGGGTGAAAGTTTGCCTTTGTGGACAAACTGAAAGAAGTGTTTATGGCTGGAGAAAGTACCAAGATAAGGTTATACATCATCAGATAGGCAACTTGAGTGTAGATATTAAAAATATTTAGGAATCTATTTTTCTATAATGTAGTTCACGTTAATCTGTGAAACTACATTAGGAATGAAAAGTCTTACGAGAGCTCTTCTGTAGGGTCTGTATCATTCAACTTTGTATTTCCAATATTTAGCAAGGTGTATGGCAGAAAATAGGCCCTCACATGTTCAATTGTATGTAGAGTGCTTTGATACCTTAGTCTAGAGAACTATTTAAGGGTACTGGCTTTGCAGTCAGACTGCCCAGGTTGAATCCCAACTCCACTCCTTTCTAAGTTAATTATTTAAAATACCTTTCTGAGCCTCAGTTTCTTGACCTATAAAATTGAAAGTATATGCCATGGAGCTGTTGTGAAGATTAAGTGAAATGTTTCATGTTAGCATACTTGATAACAGTGCCTAGTACGAGATAAGTGCTCAATAAACATTATGGATTATTAATTCAAATAATAGTTTTATCAAAAGAGATTAGTTCATTTAGCAGGGTTAATGGATTCTTGTTGGCTTTTGTTTCCCACCTTTGTATTAAAATTGACTTTGTTTTTTGTGCTTTCAGTGTCAGTATAGCATATAGGCAATTAACGCTCCAGCCTACTATTCACATTGCCTTTTTGCTATTTTTGCCTGAGAATCTCTGGAAAACACAGTAACGTGTTTCTTAGAGTTATTGAGTGTAACAAACGATAAGTATTAGGATTTTACTTGAACGGAAATTTAGAAATTCTCCAGTGAAATCCAGCCTCATGATTGGCTGCCTTCTATTCATTCTGTTCTTATCTACCATCTCTCCTTACTTGGTTTCTTGTTTGTTTTTTCCCCACTAAAATGTATCTTTTGTTTTCTGTCATACTTAATATTACCTGGCATTTTTTCCCCCAAATATAAAAGCCTCTTTGATTAGATGGGTGTCATTTGCATTTGAATCTTTTATAAGAGAGAATTTAGTTGCAGTTTGGCTGTAAGATTTTTGGAAAATGAGTCGTTTAAAATTATATCCTCTCAAAGATTTTATACTAATAGGCTAGACCCAGGTATACTACAGATTGCTCCCACACATCTCTTTGGTTATGCCATCTGTGACTCTAGTTAAATCTGAGTGCTTTGCTCAGCAGCATAACTATGCCATTGTTAAAACATAGCTTTAGGAACACAGGCTTCTTTGGAGGGCATGAAAACATATTGTTTTATTCTGCTTAACATTGGGAAACCTTATATTAACTCCGAGATGGTTAAGAGGTGACAGGTCTTACTGATTCCAGATTGTAGGCACAACTTTTGAAGAATTTTTAGATACGTAATGAATGTAAGGTAGTCCATTGTTGGGGGAAATACAAAAGTTCCTTACTGTTGGCAGCAAAATTCCATGTCGGGTCAAGAATCTCAAGTTATTTTGAGAAATCAAGTCTAATGATTAATAGTTTATTACTTATAGTTAGGAATTATAGCATTATTAGTCTTTTTATAAATCATTTTTCCTGCTAATATTGACTTATTATTGCTAAAAATTGTTTTTCTAAATTCCTCCAAAAATCTTTAAATGCATTTCCCTGTTGATTACTGTGGTAAATTGGGGTATGTTCCTTAATTTAGAGATACTATTTTTGAAATCACTAGCTTCCATTTATTTCTTGTTAGCAATAGATATCTGACAACCGTTGCTATTTTCTCCACAATGCCCATATTTTTTCCCCCTGAAATTTAGGCTCTTAAGCTCACATGGCCATAGGAAGTAAAGAGCAGCAGCTATTCTGAAAGCATCTAGCTGGGCAATTTTGAACTTTTTTAGGTACCATACTGGTGTAAAATTCCTCTCAGTACTAGGAAAATGGAAAGTATACTATTCTTTATAGGCAACAAGAAACCAACTTGGACTAACTTAAGCAAAAGGAAACCTATCAGGAGTTTACAAGATTAGGGAGAAGTCTGGAGAAGCACACTTGGAAATAATTGGCCAAGAACTGAGAAAGTTCTGAAGGGCCTAGAAAGGTATAAGTTGTTATGGGATGCACTGTAACAATTTAAATTCTTAGAAGGGAGCCTGGCCTCAGTCATTGTCTACCATTTGGCTGAGGAGGTCGGTTAGACAGTCCAGTGGGGTGGAGGAGAGTAATTCCTCAGAAAGAAGTTAGGGTATGACTGAGAAAGGGAAATGGATACTAGAGTAACCAGAACACATCAAATACATCACATCTTGGATCAATCCCTAGACCTTATAGCTGAACCTGGATTTGGAAAGCTAAAGTGGCAGGATCAGACCTAGGGTTTAGGTTGTTGGGTTATATTAAGATTATCACACAGTTTATGCATTTAAATTATAGTTTAATTTTTTTTGTGTACTTGGTTTTGCAGCTATTACTACAATTTTAGAACATTTTTATCACCTTCAAAAGAAATTACTTTAGCAGCCACTAATCTTTTTATTTCTGTGGAGTTGCCTATTCTGGACATTTCATATGAACAGAATTATGTAATATATGATTTCTTGTGGCTGGTTTCTTCGACTTAGCATTTTTTTTTAGGGTTCATCCATGTACCATGTATCAGTACTTTATTCCTTTTTATTGTTAAATAATGCATTATATGGCTATACCACATTTTGGTTTAGCCATCAATTGGTAGGGTTGTTTCCACTGTTGGCTATTACGAATAATATTGCTGTGAACATTTATGTATAAGTTTTATATGGAGATGTCTTCATTTTTCTTGGGTATATATTTAGGTGTGGAATTGCTGGTTCATATGATAAACACTGTTCAACCATTTGAGGAACTGCTAGACTTTTCCAACGTGGCTGTCTGTTCCCACTAGTAATGTATGAAAATTCTGGTTTCTCTACATTCTCAACTACATGTTATTTGCAGACCTAAGTTCAAATTGTGGTTCTGGTATTTCTTGCTTTGTGACCTTGGGGAGAAAACAATCTCTCAGGATTCATTTTGTCAATTGTAAGACAAAAAGCACCTAACTTGAAGGGCTGTAAATAATAGAAAGTATCTACCTAGCAGAGTGTCTACCACACAGTAAGTTTTTAAAGAGTTTTTAGCCTTCTTCCTCATTTTTCTTCTTGGCAGCTTGCCATGAGTTTCTCTTGGGTTTCAGAGCTCTCTGAGCCTAACTTTGAATTTGCTTCATATTATTTACTCTTTCTAGGGAACCAGTGGTAAGAGACTGTGGATGTGCTGAATTCCCTGAATACTAATGGCCATCAAAAAGGCAAAGTATCAGTGTATCTAAACTTAGAGGCTAGCTTGCTTACTTTGTTAAAGCCTTATCCTTAAAACTGTTTCTGTAGGATATAAGGCTTGTCAGAGGAATGGAAGTCAGTGGCCTCAATAAATCAAGACAGATTCAAAGTGGGAATTGGGATAACCCCAATCTAATGCTGCCATAACTCACTTCATTGAAAAGTTAATTTTAAAGAACCTGACTCAAAGTCATTGAAAGACCTTTGGAGTCCACGTACCCCCCCCCCCTTTTTTTTTCTTTTTGCTATAGAACCAAGTAGTGCAGGATTCCCTGTTTAAAAACTGTAGAAGAGAATGAACCAATGCAGTAATGGGTCTCCAGAACAACTGAAGATTAACAGTAGACTCAAAATAGGAGGGAAGAGATTAAGACAGAATGGTTAAAGCCAAGGTTTTCTTCTTTGACCTGCTTTGCCATAATAAGCAGACTGTTTAATGCTAGCCACTGGACCATTTTCAGAGTTTTGGCAGCTTATTATTCTGACCACATGGAACCCATCTGACTCCTGTGATAGGAGTTCTAGGTAGAACTAGCGTCATGGTGGGAAATGGAAGTCGTTATACTTATGACTTAGGTATTTCTACAATAAAATTTTCAAAGTGCTAGAGATAGTTCTTTTGATCATTAGCTCAGGCATAGAACTAATAATTCCAATGATTATGACTCCTAATTTTCCTAATTTTTTAGTTTTAGAAATTAAAAATTTTTATTTAGAAACCAATGTTCTTCCTCCGTGTTTATACCTGTTCTTTTTAGTCTCTGTATGTGTGTAATTTTCAGTAATTGTTGGAAATCCTTTGCTATCGTGTAGGAAATTTGTCCTGAATTATAGGAAATATTGCTATCTTCCACAAAACAAACATGACAGAGTAAGCTATTTATGAAAATGAGAGTCACCTTCCGTGATGTGACCATGGATTGAAATACGGGAATAGAATTGCTCATTGAGTGCATTTCAGGACAGAGAATTTGGCTGTGAGACAGACATTAGAGGTTTATGAGATATAACAAATAACATATAGGACCTGTGGTTTAACTTTTCCAGCCTTTTTCTGCTTTGTGCAAGAATAAGTTGTCCAGGCTACAATTTTTCATTGTAAAATTGGCTTATTAGTCTTAAAATAACATATATAGTCTTTCCTTTGTGTTGTGTCATTTTTTTCCTTCAGTTTTTAATTGTGAAATGTCTTATGCTTTTTTTCTGTCAGCTGAAGATCTTCCTCTTTCTTTGTTGTCAGTGCTCAGCTTTCTTAGCCCATATACACATACATACTCACATATGTAGTTTTTTTTGTTGTTGTTGTTCGTTTGTTTGTTTGTTTTACATTGGGATACAATTTACTGTATATTTATTCTATGAGCAGTTTTGGTAAATATTGGTTGATAATAATGGTGATGTTAACTGGTCCTGCTAAGTTACTTGGTCTCTACTTAGAAAATGCAAATGTAAAACACTTTAAAGCAATACTAAAGAGGTATACCTTCAGCGTATTTTAGAGAAGAATTTGCTTTTGAACTTTTTATTCACAGTTAATTTGCACTGTCTTGTCTTACAGGAGGAGAGCATTCCCATTGCTTTATCTGGTAGGGATATTTTAGCTAGAGCAAAAAATGGAACAGGCAAGAGCGGTGCCTACCTCATTCCCTTACTTGAACGGCTAGACCTGAAGAAGGACAATATACAAGGTTAGTTTGTTTAAATTTTTAAAATGGCATTTTAAACCTTAGAAATATGTAAAAGTTCTTTTTTAGTCCGAATTTACATAGTTTAGAATTAATATACCCTTTTTATAGCTTTTAAAACAGTTTTGACAACAGTTTTGAGATAGGCAAAGTATCATTGCCCTCTAGATAGGAATGCTAAGATCATGAGAAGTTAAATTATCTGATGTTGCTACTTGAAAACTATGGAACTGAATTGTTTTTGTGACAGCTGTGTTTCTGTAAGTTCCTTGTAGAAACGTGAATCTTTTTAAAGCCTTTGGTTTTGGAATTTTATGAGCTTAGGCAATAAAGAAATAAATTTCCAAAGTCATACCCCCAAGTAAGCTAACAGCTTTCACCTTTAGAGCATTTTATTAAATTTTCAGCTTTCTTGATCTGTAATTATCATTTATTCCATCTTCCCTCTATCTTTCATATAATAAGAAACGAACCTAGGCAGCAGGAGTTTTCCTTTTTGTGTGTTTAGAGAGTCTCTTACTGAAATATTAATCTAATAAGCTTTGAATTAATGTTCGCAAAGTCAAAGGACCCTTTAAAGGTTTATAACTACGACTAGTACAAGATTTATGTAGCAGTATTGTCGAGAGAAAGCCTGAATCTAGAACACTACTAGGTTTTCTTTTTTTCAAAAAAGATTCACTCATTTGACATTTTAGAATTGGTTAGGCCCATTACGATTTAACTTTTAATATGTTTGAGTATCCACATTGCAAGGGGCGGTATTTCTGTAGCTTCTTAAAGTCTCAGATGTATTTTTTGTTTGTTTGTTTTCTTTATTGCTTGATATTTTCCAGCAATGGTGATTGTTCCCACTAGAGAACTTGCTCTACAGGTCAGTCAAATTTGCATCCAGGTCAGCAAACACATGGGAGGGGCCAAAGTGATGGCAACCACAGGAGGAACCAATTTACGGGATGACATAATGAGGCTTGATGACACAGGTAGGAAATGACTAAGGCGGTTTAGCTCTCTGAGTGCAATTTCATACACAAATGTTTCCTTTCAGTAACTTATTAAAATTTGTTTTTAAGAATAAGGATCAACACTGTAGTAGAAAAATGAATGAAGGAAATGACAGTCTCATGCAAGAAAAAAAGACAAATGACAATAATTGAAACAATATTAAACCTTGACAGTAACTTTTGAAAATGTAAATAAAACCAGCAAATTGATATTATGCCTATCTGGCAAGGCAAAAAAACATCAGTGACCAACAACGTGAGTTGGTGGAGAAATAGGCTGCCTTTTGCAACATGGAGGTATAAATTGATGCAATTGCTGGTGGGCAAGATGGCATTCTATTTCAAAATTATAAATGTATATTTTCAAATGCAAGGTTGTTTACTACATTGTGGTTTGAAGTACTGAAAAATTGGAACAACCTAAATATCAGAGGAGATTGACTAAATACATGGGGATATAATCTGAATGGAATTCTACATAGCCATTAAAGAATGAAGCTGATTTGTATCAATTTTTATGAAGAGTTCTCCATGATACATTATTCGAGTGAAAAAGGATAAAACAGCAGGAATGAGAGCCACTTATGTAAAATTATACATAAAACTTATGATTGTCATTAGCTTCATTACTATATTCATACCACACAGTTATTGAAAATGATTATTTGATCCTTTTAACAATCTTCTGAAGACCTTTGCTCTAGTTTATAGACAAAATACTATATCAGAAGCTTGGTATGTGTTTTGTTATTCATTAGGGATTGTCTTAAAATAAGGAAATACGCTCCTTATTTGGAGCAGGTGATTTGGGAAGCTGTATCCTACCCCTTACAGAGGTGAAACAAACAAGTATTCTCTAGCCAACCCAAGATGAAATGGAAATCTATATCGTGAAATACGTCTTTGCTTTTTTGTACTATAGTAGTCACCCTTTAACCATGAGGGATATGTTCCAAGACCCCCAGTGGATACCTGTTTTGGAACCATGGGTAGTACGAAAGCCTATATATACTATGTTTTTACCTATACATAACTATGGTAAAGATTAATTTATGAATTAGGCACGGTAAGTGACTAGTAATAAAACAGAACAGCTATATCAGTATACTGTAATGAGTTATGTGAATGTGGTCTCTCTTTCACATCTACTACCTATAACTTTAATACCTTTTCCATCTTAACTAGGCATTTAGCATGTACTGTGGCTGTCACTCTCATTTTGAGGTGCAACAGAAAAATTAGCAAATTTTTTTTTACATAATTTCAAGGATAGAAGATTGATTCTTAACTGTAGATTTTAGCATATAATTTTTTTCATAATTATGTTGAGAACTTTTAGCTTAAAGGAAGCGCTTTTCCAGCTTTCCTTTGGCATATTCTAAATCATTAGTATCCCCTCTTGTGATTTGGGCCATTTAATTAAAGTAAAATAAAGTTACTTGAACACAAGCGCTGAGATAACTACAACAGTCAATCTGACAATCTAGACAGCTACTAAGTGACTAACAGGTGTCAGGCAGTGGATACACTAGATAGAAGGATGCTCTACATCCCGAAGGTGCAAGAGTTTATCATGCTACCCAGAACAATACTCAGTTTAAAGCTTAAAAATAGTTTTTTTTCTGGAATTTTTCATTTAATATTTTCAGAGTGTTGACCATGAGTAATAAACTGTCGAAAGCGAAACTGCATAAGGAGGGACAACTGCATTCCTACCTCTGAAACGTTTCTGATTAAATGCATATATACAAGCCTTTACTATATATCCTTTTTTCCTGAGCTAACATTAATGAAGATGTGTTTTCTAATGTTGTCTAGTGCATGTGGTGATAGCTACCCCTGGAAGAATCCTGGATCTCATCAAGAAAGGAGTAGCAAAGGTTGATCATGTCCAGATGATAGTCTTGGATGAGGTAATATCTCTTCATTTGTATTCTGTATTATTCTGAGCTTTGTTTATAACTGTCAGTGAGTAAAACAAAAGTTCTTCGTGTTTATGAACTTTTTAAAAAAACATGACTTTTGTCAGTTCAAGCTAATTTGCTTATAAAACATGCTTTGCCCTTTAAAGGCAGTAGATGATAGATATTTATAGGAATAGTTTAGCTTGCATCTTCCTTAGAGCTGCCAGGTAGTTTGGGTTTTATTTTTATTTTTCAAGAAGAGTTGTTGAATAACCTCAAAGCCAAGTTCCTTCTAAGTCTCTTCATTCAGTGATACATATTAAAAAGCATGTAATGCCTCTAACCCCTCATTTAGCATATACCATTTTGTATTGATTGGTTTTTCAGTCTGGTAATGTATTTCAGCCAGGTACATTTTAAGAACTTACTCCATTCTTTATCCTTGGGCTCTAGTAGTTTATACATAAAGTATATCAGTGTTAATGTTTTGAAATAAAGTTACTTTCCTAATTGGTCTGCATTTTATTTAGACAACTAGATCAGATCAATCATGTTACAATTCAGATCAGTTTTTTTTTTTTTTTAAGGAATGAGAGATAACAATCGCTACGTGCTAACTCTAAGTGCTTTTCATTTTTTCATTTAATTTTTGCAATAGCCCTGTAAAATGGGTGTACTATAAAGTACTTACTACAGTGAACACATCCTAATTTAAAAATTTCAGAATCTAAAGTATTGATTAAAGTAACCTCCCACCATTGCAAGTAAATTGAAGGAGATAGATTTCAATCCAGGTAACTGGATTCTGCAGCCTGTACTTTTAAATAACCACTGTACTATACTGCCTCTGTAATGGAAATTACATTAAAATTTACAGGAACAAGGATTATATCTGTCTAGGATTTTTTTCCCCTAGAAGATGAGTATTACAGACTTTTTCCCTTCTGAATCGCTGGGAGTGTGTCTTGGTGCTATTGGAGTATGCAGTGTTGTAGAGTACTTAACTGTTTACAATCAGGAACATTCCATGAATGCACTTATTGGATAATGCCTTATTAACCAAAGACTTTAGACATCATTTGATTGTTTTAAAAATTGTCTTATCTTTGTACTACAGGCAGATAAGTTGCTGTCACAGGATTTTGTGCAGATAATGGAGGATATTATTCTCACGCTACCTAAAAACAGACAGATTTTATTATATTCCGCTACTTTCCCTCTTAGTGTACAGAAGTTCATGGTGAGTATAAATCTGTACTTGGACGCAGTGTCATCTTGTTGCCCATGAATATACCTTTATCCATAATTACATCTTATTATCAGTCTACTTTATGCTGATTATTTCAAGTTTTTGGGTTTTTAGCTGATGAGTTAAGGTTTGTCATGCATACATTAACTTATTTTTTTAAGTTATCAGTAATTCGATTAAATTCTTCATTGTTCACTTCGCTTTTGGTTTCAGGCAGATGCTATGTAATTGATTACAACGTGATCCTAGGTACAAAGTACAAAATAGTAACATAGCTACATATCTGTATATAAATGTTGGATCTTCCTTTTTATGGTTATTTCTTCTATGATGAATTATATATATACTTGTTTTGAAGAGAGCTGTATTCCTTAAAGCAGGACTTTATCAGAGATGTATAGCATATATTTTGAAGAGATAACTCTGCTTTCACTGATGTATAAGGCTCTTTTTTTCTTTTTTCCCAGAATTCCCATTTGCAGAAACCCTATGAGATTAACCTGATGGAGGAACTAACTTTGAAGGGAGTAACCCAGTACTACGCATATGTAACTGAGCGCCAAAAAGTACACTGCCTCAACACACTTTTCTCAAGGGTAAGTAATAGGCTTCAGCTGCTTAACATTTATTATCCATTCCTTAACCCCAATAAAACAGACAATTGTATTCGTTTTCTTACTGCTTTCAGTGTTTTAAAAACTTAGCTTTTCCTAAAAGGCAGTTACAGTTGATCTGAAGTTGGCACTAAATGGTTGCATAAGTCATAGGCATTTTTAATTCTAAAGTAATTTGACCTTAATTACAATCGATCCTCATTATTTGCAGATTCTATATTTGCATACTCGCCTGCCTACCTGCCAAAATTTATTTGTAACCACAAAAGCAATACTTGGGTACTTTGGAAATCATTTGTGGATATGTATAGCATGATGAAAATTTTGAATCATTGTGCATATTCCCAGCTGGTGTTGAACAAGGTGATACTGCCTTCTTGTTTCAGTTTCATACCATTGTTCTTTTCATGGTCCATATAATGCCACAATTTTTGCATTTTGGTGCCTTTTTTTATTGATTTCACTGTTTACTGTGGTTCCTAAGTGTAGTGAAGTGCTTTCCAGCACACCTAAGTACAAGAAGAGTGATATGCCTTGCAGAGAAAATGCATATTATATAAACTTTATACAGGCACAAGTTACAGTACTGTCGGCCATAGATAAAGAAGGTATCCTTAAATAGTAACACACATAAAACGAGATTATCTATTGATTAATGAAAAAAAAACATGGCTAGAGGTTCACAGGAACTATCCTGTGTTTCTCATAGGAGCAATGGTTCTGTATTCACTAATCTAGTATTTGCAGCAACTATAGAGCATAACTATTGCAAATAATGAGAATCGGCTGTGTTTTATTCTTGTTGGCAATTGTGCCCTTATGAAATATACTTTTTTACAGTGAAACTTATAAATTATTACTTTCAACTATTAAGTAAATTAATAGTATTTACAGTAATTTTTACTGTAAATCTCTCGTATCAAAAGATTCTAAGTCATAGACCATGTTTTCTACATTTGTTTGCCAGTCAGTACTGTCAAAATGTGCAAAGTAAATGAAGGCTTTTTTTTCTTCCTCATGTCTCCCTTCTACCCCATGCTCAGCTTCAGATAAACCAGTCGATCATTTTCTGTAACTCCTCTCAGCGAGTTGAATTGCTAGCCAAGAAGATTTCTCAACTGGGTTATTCTTGCTTCTATATCCATGCTAAAATGAGGCAGGTAAGTGTAAAACTAGAACTTATGCAGATTTAAAAAAAAAATTTGTCTAAGTATTTCTTGGATTTTTGTTTGAATGTTCCTCCAGGTGCCCAAAATTTAGAATAAACAATTCTTTAGTAGGCGGAGGACCTTTCATTTTAACTCGGGGGTCCCCAACCTCTGGCGTGAACTGATACTGGTCCATGGCCTGT
Source organism: Rousettus aegyptiacus (assembly GCF_014176215.1). Classification (NCBI taxonomy): domain Eukaryota; kingdom Metazoa; phylum Chordata; class Mammalia; order Chiroptera; family Pteropodidae; genus Rousettus; species Rousettus aegyptiacus. The sequence continues at coordinate 34,641,796 of NW_023416308.1, read as the reverse complement.
TTAAAATCAGGCCACACAGTAGGAGGTGAGCAGTGGGCAAGTGAGCAAAACTTCACCTGTATCTGCAGCTGCTCTCCAGTGCTAGTATCACCACCTCAGCTCCACCTCAGCTCCACCTCAGCTCATCAGGCATTAGATTCTCATAGAAGCTCCAGTCCTCAGTGCCTAAAAGGTTGGGAACCACTTTAAAAATCTTGTGGGTTCAGTTTTATAATTATAAAATAGGGGTAGTAATATATATTCTTATCTCACAAGGTTGTTAGGAAGATTGAGATATAATGTACAAATGAATACTTTGTAAACTGTCAAGCATGATACAGATAGGAGATTTTATTCCCTTCTTCCTCAGGTAATCTCTAGATTTGCATGAAATAATACAATAACTACTAGTCACACATGGCAATTTAAATGAGTTAAATAAAATTTAGTTTGTCACACTAACCACGTTTCAAATGCCAAGGTACGTCATTAGCAGCTCTAGTTTTGGAAAGTACAAATACAGAACATTTTCAATGCAGAAGGTCTGTTGGGACAACACTGCTCTAGATATTTAATAGATCGATATACCTCATCAGCGCAAGTATTCTTTTACTGTTTGCCTTAGAAAGGGATGGAATCTCTAAATTTCAGAACTTGATTTAACAGAAAATAAATTCAAAAGTATAAAAAGATAACCTTTTTTGTGTGTGCTAACTATAATTGACATTTCATGAAAAAGCAGTTTTTATAGACTTGACAGATTAAGAACTTAGTCAACTCACATTTGGTTTTCAAAGAAGGATGTCATGAATCAGATACCATCATGTAAATACTTAATATTAGAAATTATCACAGGAAATGAATATATTAAGCTGAAGAGAATGTTTCTAAAATGGAAGAACATTGCATTGAAAATATAAGCCATTTTGCTAGAAGCTAGATTTATTTATTTAAAAAAAATTTTTTTTTTTTTAAGGTGAGGCAACCTTTGGTTGACCTCACAGATTGCAAGGACCTTTTCAGCTTATAATCCATTTTTTTTTTTTTTATTTTAAAAATTTTTTTATGCCAATAGCACCTGGTCTTCCTAGGTGGTCTCCCATCCAAGTACTAACCAGGCCCGACCCTGTGTAGCTTCTGAGATCAGGCAGAATTGGGCTTATTCAGGGTGGCATAGCCATAGACAGATGTGTTATTTTTCCCGGAGTCATTGTGTATGTTTTTATTTTTGTTTATTAATTAGAAAGTAGTTATTTTTAGCTTTCGTATATGATTACTAAAAAGGTAAATGTTTTGGTGAAGCCAGACTTTTGGCATCATCTGTTGGAAACATTTAATATATATATATGTATATATATTTTAAATTGTCACTTAAAATCTGTTCTGTCAAAAGTATACTTTTTTTTAAGAGGATAAATACTACATATAGATGGATATGCATAGATGTGGATTAGTTGCTTATTCTCATGAAAAACCAATGTATGTGTGTTTGGGTTTTTTTTACCTTTTATTTTTAATTATTGAATTGGTTTATCTCATTTATGTAAACAAATTTTGTATAGGAGAAATAATGGAAAATTTGGGGGGGGTGTGTATATTAATCAAGTCAAAAAATGCATTGCTTTGTTCCTAGGAACATCGAAATCGTGTGTTTCATGATTTCCGAAATGGCTTATGCCGTAATCTTGTTTGCACTGGTAAGTATTTTCTATTTCCTTTACCCAATGGTTTTTCCTCCCTGGTTCAGCTCGGCTTTCTCTGTGCTATATTACTCAGCAGAGCCTATGACATAGTCTAGGTCACCCTACTACCACTTCTAGAATTTTAGAAGTTGAGAATGAGCTGTAGTTAATTCTTGAAATTAGGTTTCATATCTGAAACTGCAGAAGACTTTTTCTGGCATTCATACCTCATCTACTTTTTAAATTAATATTGGGATTTGTGTGTTTTCTGAATAGTTTTAGCATTCAGGAATGAATTACATATAGCATAAGCAAAATGAATTTTATTAAGAAACTGTCTATGTTTTGGAAATTGTGTATTGTGGTCTTTTTAGTTTTTGCTGGAAACAGACTAGTTTGTATTTTGTTATATTTTACTACATGAAGAAAAGCACTGGAGAGGCAGGTGGACAATTAGATCAGACAAAGCAAATGGCTTCAGTATCTTCCCATCTCTGTACATTGGGAATATAATCTTAGTATTGGTATAAGATTAAGCTAGGCTTTAGGTACAGAGAAGAACCTGGAATTTTTTTTTTTTTTATTTTTTAGGTATACACATAAATCATAAGTATATTATTTGAATTTTTGCATAATTTTTCATAATTTCTATAGTTTGCAAAGGAAAGTATGTACTCGTAATCAGCACCCAGATCAAAATTTAGAATATTTAAAAATCTGTATTTTTAAAAACGCTGCTCAAGAAATAAAACTTATTTTTCTCAAAAAAAGACCGAAATATCTTGCATATTCCAGTTTATCTTGTTTCTCTGCTTTAACATCTGAAAGAACAGTTAATACAACTGTGAATTAATACATTAATGTTTACTTTTATCAACATTTTTGACCTTTAAATGTGTTGAAGTATCCAAGATATGTTTGATTTAGTGGAAAGAATAATACACTCATAGAATTTTAAGATTTGGGTCCAGGTTCTACCTTTTCTTACCTCTAATCATAGGACCTTGGGCAAATTATGTTTTCTATGCCATTTTTTAAATCTGTGAAATGGGATGCTTAAAATTGTTCTGAACAAATATCTGTTATAGTTTATTCAAAAAAATATGTATTGATATTCAGTATTTATTTACTCTTTGCCAGCTACTTAGCTAGGTGCTGCAAAAATATATGCTTTCCAATTTTATGTGATACACATTTTACCACAATTTAAAAAAAGATATATATACCTACATTCCCTGTACATTAGGAACTTGGAATCTAGATGAGGGAAAAGTATAAAGTACCACCCCTTTCTTCAAGGAGCAGTGGTTTAATGAGAGATAAAAAGCTAACATTTAGAGTCTAAGGCAGGGCCAGCACACTTTTTCTGTGAAGTGTTGGCTAGTAAATATTATACTTTGCAAACCGTGTGATCTCTGTTACCAATTAACTCAGGTCTGCCATTCTGACTCAGAAACACTCAGCATAAACAAATGGTCATGACAATGTGGCAATAAAATTTTATTTATAAAGACTGGCCTTGGGCTGGTTCTATAAGGTAGTAAAGGTAATCTGCAAATGTGAGGTATGTACATAGTTGACCCTTGGACAACATAGTTCTAAACTGCATAGATCTACTTATTATGTGGATTATTCTTCAGTACAGTAAATGTTTTTTCCTCATGATTTTCTTAACATTTTCTTTAGCTTTATTGTAACAATATAGTGTATAAAACATGTTACATACTAAATATGTTAATTGACTGTTTATGTAATTGGTAAGGCTTCCAGTCAATAGTATTACTAGTTAAGTTCTGAGGGAGTCAAGTTTTACGTAGGTTTTGACTGAGTAGCAGTCAGCACCCCAGCCCCTCTCCCCCTACCTGCCTGCATTGTTCAAGGGTCTACTGTAGTGAGTAATTGTAAATTTTCATAAGAGGTAAATAATGAGCTGAGGTTATCTGAGAGTAGATGGAATTTTAATGGACTTCATAAGCTAGTTTCAGATTTGTAGAAGAGGGAATTTTTAAGTTAAGGGACTGCTACAAAAAGTGATTCATAGAGGGCTAAGAAGATATGTCCAATGAAGGATAAATGGATGAGTTTGGTAGAGGGGAAAATTTGAGGAGATAAGGTAGTTAAGACAAAATAGGAGAATGTCAAATACCAATTTTAAATTTTATCTGGAAGCAATTTAAAGCAATGAATTATAAATTCAAAACAGTATTTTAGAAATACTATTCCCACCATCATGGATTATTTTATTGGAGTGTGGAACTGATAGAAGCAGGGAAACAGTTGTTAGGCTATTGTTGTTTTCTATTTGTAGTTTTCAGAGCCTTAATTAGCAAAGTAATCGTGGGACTAGAAAAGAATAGAAGGGAGGGCCTGGTATATTAGCTTCTCCCAGACCTATTGTAAATTTAACAGAATGAGATTCTAAACAAAACAAATACTTGTTGCTAGTGTATTACCTCTTCTTTTTCAAGTATCCTAAGTTAATAACTTTTAAAAAATAATTTGCTATTTAATCTTAAGTACTAAAAAATAGACTAAAGAAAAATTACTGATTATTCTTGAGACTCATTTATGAGTTTAGAGTTTACTAATTAATCCTAATCTCTTCCTGCATTTACCTTAGACCATTTTCTAAAACTTTCTTACAGAACTAGGAAAAGGTAACTTGTGAGCAAGAAGTTATTTATGATGGTGTACATGAAAAGTAATGTAATTCGCAAATCATTTGAAATAATGAAGTGAATAAACCTAGGTTATACTAGAAATATGTGTTAAAGAGTATTATGGTACCAGGAAACATTTTTAAATGCTTAAAATTGTTGAAATGATTAAAGATTAAAAGATATAATGGAATCTTTGTTTGTTTTAAGATTTGTTTACCCGAGGTATTGATATACAAGCTGTGAATGTGGTAATAAACTTTGACTTTCCAAAGCTGGCAGAGACCTATCTCCATCGTATTGGAAGATCAGGTGAGGGAAAAAAAGATGTTCTTTGTGGAAGTTTTTTGAGAAGTTTAATCACTAAGTTTTGTTCCTTTGTGACATAGCAGTGAGAGAACAATGAATTAAAACTAATTTAGTTGTTTGATAAGACTAATTTCTAGTTTTGCTTATTTAATATGAGATAAAATTCACAAAGGAGAACCTGACTTTTCTCATTAGGTCGTGCAATCTATTACTACTGTTTAGTGTGTGTATTTTGGCAACTTTGACACAAACATGCATTTTGTCATTTAAAAAAAGTAAAATAGAGTACTACTACTTTGGGCTATGTAACCTGAAGCTGTGGAGTATTGTGTTTATGAGGAGACCAGAAAACATTTCATATAGCTAGAATGGCACTGAACAAAAAATATACATTAACCCAGTGTGATTTTGACACTTAAAAGACTAGCGCATGCACATTAATCCTCATTTAGCTCGTTTTATTATTGATTCAAAAATTTTTTCCGTCAGGTCGCTTTGGTCATCTTGGCTTAGCCATCAACTTGATCACATATGATGATCGCTTCAACCTGAAAAGTATTGAGGAGCAGCTGGGAACAGAAATTAAGCCTATCCCAAGCAACATTGACAAGAGCCTGTATGTGGCAGAATACCACAGCGAGCCTGTAGAAGATGAGAAACCTTAACAAGCATGTGCGTACCCTACAAAGTAGTTAAAGTGAGCATATTGTTTAAAGAAAGGAAAGAAATCAAGATCCTCTTTCCTGGGGAAAATTTGATGTATAATGTAATACAGGGTAAAACATTTGTTGCCATAAATGACAGTAAATGGGAAATATCTCTTCCCATGAAGTTTGTGGTCTCATAAGAGCATCCATAAATGCTGTTCTTAAATGCAGTCTTAAGTAATGCAATATGCGCACAGTGCTAAGTCAAATTCAAACTTCTAAAATGAAAGCAGAGAATCTTTTATAGTAATTTTGAATGTGAAAATATTTTGGTTTTTTTCCTTTATTGCCCAGTTGTCTCCCTGTTAGTATTTCACTCTTAATTTCTAATGGGTACCTCAGTAAAGCAGGTTAAATTACCTATAATACTGTATTTCCAAATGTAATCAGGTTATGAAGATAACTTTTTTAACGCTCACTCTAGTTTCCTGCACCACCCTCTCATGTCATCTTTTGGTTGACTATTGGGCTCTGGTAGAATTTCTCAAAACAAGTCTCAACCTGCAGGAATGTAGACTTATTTTGGAGTTTTTTCCTAAGGAAAATCTTTGAGAGATGTTGGTTTCCAAATTTGCAATGAGCATTTTACTTCTTGTTTTTAGATCTTTCAAATTACTCTTTTCACTTTTAACCTTTTTTTAAATTCTAATTTAAATGTCAAACTCAAAATCCTCACACATAAAACCAGCCCGTTTGGTAGTATATTATTAGCAGGCTACTGAATGAGTTCATGTAAGGTTTTAAAAAATTCTTGATTTAGTTGTGAATGATTACTGTCTGTTACCAGAACTTTCAGGCTCTCATTCTTTCTCTAGAACGCCTGGCAGAAATTCCTAAATACTGCGTGGATTCTGCAGTAGGCAAAGGCTCAGTAGAAGATATTAAAGAGAATGTTAGGGATGGGGATTGTGAAAAACTATATACCCTAGTTCAAATTGTGCTTTCATAAATGTTAATTTTAGGTTTCTTCTTTTTTTAGGCTTTGACAAACTACAGAAGGCTCGTTCGGATCTGTGACATGTTTTTTTGGGGGGGGTATGCTCTTTGTGGGTTTTTCATGTTTTATTTTGGAACTATGAAGACTTAAAAGAGCTCAGACTTTTTTTTTTAAAACTGGTGAAGAAAAAAAGCTGAAAAGAAGGAATTTACCTTTTTTGTTCCACTTGTTTGCACTGTGTGCTGACTGAACATTAGTTGCACTAACTGCTAGTTTTTAAAAAATGTTTTCTGGGGAAAGGGGACAAGGAAGGAGGAGAAAGAAGAGAAGGGGAGAAACCCTAAAAAGAGAAGAATCTTGGTGAACACACAAGCTTGTCTGCAATTTCAAAATTCTCCAACAGCTGACTCTTGAGTGCATTTCAACTTCTCCCTGATTACTCATCTGTTTTTTAAGCCTGAAGAGCTTATTACTTATTTGTGCGAAGTGCCTTATGCTATGAGACCATTCAGAATATCTTTTAGACACAGCCCAAGGAATCAACAATAGTAATTTCTTTCCATTTTTCTTTTTTTTTTTTTTAATTTTTGTCTTTTCCTTTTGATTTTAAGGTGAAGTCTCTTCCCTTTCTACCCAATACTCAAGCCCAGGGCTAGAAGATGAAACGTATTAGAATGTTAAACACCATTTTTTTTTTCTTTATGTGGAGGAGTTGATATGCAACTGCATTTCATTCGCACTGTAAATACATGTATTTAAAAAGAAACAGTCCCAAGTAAAAATTTCTTCTGGGCTGAGTAGATGCACCATCATTGCTCCCAAAGGAAAGAGCAGTCTATCATTGCAGGAGCCATATGACAAGCCTTTGTGCTCTATAGCAGAACACTAAAGACTGGTTTACATACGCCTCCATTAGCAGTTATGGCACTTGATGTGTAGACATGTCAGCCTTGACCCTCTTTCCTCTGTGGCAAAGCGTGTCCCATAGAAAATTGGGTGTGTATACTTGTATAAACTTTGTAAATAAGTTTTTTTCTGGGTTCATATATATATATATACATATATATATTTTTTTTTGGATGAAGGTTGCTGGGATTAAGGGGATTAGAGTGATTATGGGAGCAGCTAAAGATGAGAGGGGCTCAGTTTTCCGCAACACTAAATTCTAAAAAGTACTTTGGCCTCTTACTGTAGAGAGCAGACCTCTTGGAGACCGTAGGTTAGAAAAGGGACCCAGAAGTCTGGGATTCAGTGTTTGCTGCCACACTGTCTCCTCTAGTACTTTGGAGGAGGCTTGCTAGACAGAGCAAGGAAGCTTCAGAAACCTATAATTAAAGGTATTTTTGCGAAGCTCTCTGATTTTGCTTTTCCCCTTTTTAAAAAGTTTAGGGAACTTTTCAGCTTGGCAAAAGGGGACAAAAATTAGTCTGCCTGGCAGTGTGGAAATTTAATTGAGTGGCAGTGTCTGAGCAGTATATGTATAAAGCATGGATTTGCATTTCAGAATATTAGTTGGTACCAGCTTTGGTAACGTTAGCAGTTCTGGGGCTTACTTTCTGTGGATCACCTGTACTGTGTAATAAGTGTGTTGCCTTCTGCCCACCTTGATACATAAATTTGCAGGAATGGGCACCCTGAGAGCTATTAACGTTCATGCTGCAGAAAGCTGCTTGCCATCCTCTTTGTGACATTAATTATTTGTCATTTTGCATTGTAAATTGCTGGCAAATGGCTTTACAATGAATAGTGTTGCTTTAAATTGTGCCCCTCCCAACATGCTTGATGTTTGGCCTGATCTCCAGGCAAAAAGAGTGAGATGAATCAAAACCAGTGAACTTTTTTTTTTAATGTTTTTAATTCCCCTTTAACCCAGTGTACTAGGTCAATCAGGAGGCATCCTAGGGTTAAAAAATAATAATAAAAAATAAAATTAAAAAAATTTTTGATTTCCATAACCCATTGTTTTTTAAAGCCCTAAAATATTACAAGGGTAAGTCATGCATATGCTTTCATGCTTAACTCATCTGGATAAAGAAATCAGTTATTCAGAGTTGCTTTTTTGACTGTCTAGTTCTAAGCAAAAACTATATGTGACTCACCCAAAATTCCTTGAGAATCAAAATCCTGCAGATGCCTCCTGATCAGACGTAACCCTCACTCCTTAAAAACTGTAGCAGGAGCTGCACAGTACAAACCCAAAAAAGAATAAGCTCGTATATTTGGTATCCAAGCCACATCGGTTTTATATCTAGCCAGTGTTGGCTATTAAATACAAGCCCTAATAAAGGAAGTAAATTTTCTTCCAGGGAGGGGTGGGGGGAGGGAATTTAAAAGGCATCAACTTTAGACCAAAAATATCTTGCCCTTGTACTGATGCAGCTCTTTCTCACCCACCTCTGACAAGATAAGAGGGATCATTCATTGTAGAAAAGCAAGAAAGCTCATAAATACAATTTTGTATCTTGTGAGAGAGTGGGTGACTAAACAGCGCAGCCCTATTTGCTATCCTCAGACTAGTGTCTGCTTGGTGCCACATGCCCATTGGTCCCTCTTAAAGCACAGACTTTAAATTGAAAGTATTACTGAAGTACAGCCTCTGATGAGGAGTGGCACTTAAACTGTCTGGGATACCACTATTGGACAGTTGTATCCACAACTGTCCAATTTTGGTGCTTGACTCTTGAATAGGAATTATTAAATGGAAAGATGCTCTAAGGACTAGGTCAAAGCCTAGTCTTTTTTTTTTTTTTTTAATCCCCTTCACAATAAGGAGTATTTGTTACTTTTGGAAATTTTTTCGTGTTCTTCCAGTATGTTTAAGTGATGGTAGTATTTTTCCAGTGGTTCGTTTGGATGAAAACTATTCCCTGTTTTTAATATTTAAGTAACATCCAGCTCGTGGTTTAGCCTGTGGTTGTATAGCTGTGTAATGGACTGTTACACACCTTGCTGCTTCTGGGCATGTCTTGTCTCTTCCCATACATTCCAATGGAGAAACTTTCTTACCTTTCCTTCAGGAGTGGAATAAATTTTTTTCCAAAATGATCTTCTATGGGAAGACAGGAGAAGGAAACCTAAACATGTCTAAATTATTTTCAAGTTGGCCCTGCATCATAATATGGGTTGGGCCCAAAGGCTGGGGGGAGGGGGAGGTAACTGGTTATCAGTATTTGTTTTCAGAATGAGATGGGAGCATCTTTCCTTTGCCATGTGCTTTGTGTTTGATACCATCATGCTTGGGTTAGAACCAGACAACTCAGCACAAAGCTTTGAGTGTAAATTGTTGGAATCAAAACATCTCATTCTGATCACTTGGTTTAATTTTTTTTCTTTTTCTTTTTTTTTTTTTTAAATAAGGGTGGGAGGGAGGTTACTGTGCCCCAAAAGGGAGGGTGTCTGCACTAGGATTTAGAAACACTTTGGAAGCTGATAACCTCTTCAGAAACTGCCTTTAGCCACACTCCTGACCTTATAGATGAGAAACAAAAAGATGAAATTATTGGGAATTAAGCCATGTTGTTTAATTTGCTACTCAGTGTTCTGTGTATCTTAAAATTTGTCATTGTGGTCATTTTCTGGCAAAATACTTTGTCAAACAGAATATTGGCCTTGTGGAAGCTGAAGTCAGTCAACTCTTTGGTAAACTTTAAGTGGACTTTGGTGAACTTGTAGTTCTAATTGATATCCTTAAAGATTGTTTTCTAAAACTCCCAAAGAAAATCTACTTTCTGATCTAAAAACTCATCTTTGGGTTAAATAAAAGGTTAAGTGTCCAAAGGTTATAACAGTTCATGAGGTCAGAGGGAGCTAGCCTGGCACCTGGACTCTGCCCCTCCACAGCTAAAAGATTCCAACAGAAGTGTGTATAAATTCTCCAGTAGACAATACTGGGCAAGGGAGGGGGTAGGGTTGGGTTATTAAGATACAGACTACTGTATTTTAACCAATGATTGTGGGGGAGGGGTGCCTGGAGAAAAAAGTTGTTATTCCCCTTTTTGAAATAAAACTAAAAGTTGAGAAAATTTTATTTTTCAATAAAAACGGGATAGAATTTCAATGTCCCTAGCCACAAGGGACTAGTTCCACTGAGAAGTGATCAGTGGAGGCTCAAAATTTTGAAAACATTTGGGGAAAGGGAAAATTGGCTTTCTGTTAATTGGTAAATGTTCCAGTGGGGCTCTGTTTCTGTTGAGATGTGTTATGTTGTATGTACACATGGACCAGAGTCTACTGAGTTTATAAAGTTCAGAAAAGATGGTTGATAAAATCTTGATTTTTTTTTTTTTGTTTATCAATAAATGCCCACTGGAACTCCAAATGTGTATGTGTGGTGTGTCCTTAGCAGCAGGCTGTGCTAACAATTGTTGCATTTGAGAGCATTTTACCAAAGTAAGTGATATTGCAGTGAAGCAGTAAGACATTTTCAACACCATTCATGTGAGCCTAGTTGAGTAAAATTTGAGAGCACTTTGATGCAACCTAGACCTAGCCCACTGTACACATTTCACTTTGTCAGTTTCATAGCTTTACCAACCAAGATAATCACTTGGAAAGAAGTGTTGGTCCACAATGTGTCCAGGCAGATCAATAGTTAACCACCTCCCAAGATTTTTCAGATGTTTCAGAAATAACAAACATGCCCACAAAAATTAGAAATACACCTATTCCTAATTTGTATGCTGAGAACTAAAAACTTAAAAGACTTAAATGAAGAATTTGGGTACAAAACAACACTCACATCCACCCCAAAAGAAACAGGTATAACTGAAAATAAGCACAAGACAATCTATAGAACGAAGTGTACCAGATATCTCTGCCTACAGATATCACTCTCCAGAGAGAAACCTGTATAAACCAAGTAAATATTTTCTAGCTTCCATTTGGGTTTGATCACCAGGGATTTCCTCCCTGAGGAAGTGGGATGGAAGTGTGAGATCATAGTTTGTAGATCTCTGATTCCCTCCCTGCAGGATTGCTTCTTGCTGCTTTGTCCATTAACTGAAGATTTTTGTGGCTGAGTCTATGTGACTATCTTTTGGTAACTGTCACCTCCCCTGGTAGGGTTCCCCTACACTCTTTATACCTTTGTAAATTTGCCATATTTAAATAAAGTCAGATTTTCCTATTAAAAGTGTGCCATCTTGTTTACTTTGTTGTGCCCCAGACAATAATTGAGACCAGAAGTGACTACAGGAAACATTCTTAAAGTGAGATTCTGGGATTGGGTTAACATTTGATGAGGTCAATAACAACCTTACTGGGGTTAGTGAAGGGAAGCAGGGATGGGTCATGAATAACCTATGGCACAGAGAGTTAAGCAATTCAGAATTTCAGTGATGGTACCATGGGATGAGGTGAAGGTAAAGGAAAAGTAAGGCATGGGAAAATCAAGAGGCTGTGGCAATTCGCAACAACAGGCTCTTGAATGCATACATTAAAAAATTATGAATGCAATTAACACAAGAAGGCCTCAGAATTTTGAAGAGGGGCCATTAGCTAATTGGTTCCTAGGACTGAAATAGATGGCAGCCTTCTAAAATTTTACTTGATTTGTAATGCACAAAAAAGCTCTAAATCTCATGAGCCAGTCTGTTGGAACACCTCTGAAATTTCCAGGCTGAGCCAGTTCACTGACAAAGCCTCTTGAATAAAGAGGAAGTTGGGTCCCCCTTCTAGCTTTGCTCAAAAGGGCTTGTGACTCTTTACTAGGGTGATTGTATAATGGGAAGGAAGGAAATACACTTTTGAGGACTACTGAGACCCAAAATACAGGTCAGAGTAAAGGCTTATGAAGATCAAATGATTCATGGAATTTCGAGTTACAAAAATATACACACACACATAATTTCCCCATTCTCCCACTCACTACTCTTTGGCAACCATCAGCTTGTTCTCTGTATCTATGGAGCTGTCTCTGTGTAATTCTTTTTTTGTTTTTTGGTTCCACATATAAATGAGATCATGTGGTCTGTATTTGAATTATTTTGCTTAGCCCTATAGTTCCATCCATGTTGTCACAAATGGCAAGATTTCATTCTTTTTAGTTGCTGAATAATATTCCATTGTATATATATGACTTTTATTTATTCATCTATCCATGGATATTTAGGTTGCTTCCATGTCTTGGCTGATACTAGTAATGCTTCAATAAACAGAGGTGTGCATATATCTTTTTCAATTAGTGTTTTGGATTTCTTTCGATAAATGCCCAGAAGTGGAATTGCTGGATCATACGGAAGCTCTATTTTTAATCTTTTGAGGACTCATCATACTGTTTTCCATAGTGGCTGGATGTATCATTGGCAAATCTCTTCTCCCACTCAGTAGGATATCTTTTCGTTTTGTTGATGACTTCTTGTGTTGTACAAAACTTTTTAATTTATGTAGTCACATTGTTTTTTTGTTTGTTAGTTTTCCATTATTATTTGTTTCCCTTGCCTGGGGAGACATATCCAAAAAGATATTGTTAAGAGTTTGCTGCCTATGTTTTCTTCTAGCAGTTTTATGGTTTCAGGTCTTACATTTAAGTCTTTAATCCATTCTGTTTATTTTTGTATATGTTGTATGAAAGTGGTTCAGTTTTATTTTTTAGCATGCATCTGTCCAGTTTTCCCAACACCATTTATTGAAGAGACTATCTTTACCCTAATGGATATTCTTGCTTTACTTGTCATAGATTAATCGATTATATAAGTGAGGATTTATTTTGCGGCTCTCTATATTCTATTTCATTGATCTATGTGTCTGTTTTTATTGCCAGTACCATGCTGTTTTGATTACTGTAGCCTTGTAGTATATTTTGATATCAGGCAGCCCGATACCTCTCACTTTGTTCTTCTTTCTTAAGATTTCTTTGGCTATTTGGGGGTCTTTTTGTGGTTCCATATAAATTTTAGGATTGTTTGATTTAATTCTGTGAAAATGCCATTGATATTTTGATAGGGATTGCATTGACTCTGTAGATCACTTTTGGTAGTATTGACATTTTAATGATGTTTATTCTTCTTATCCATGAGCATGGTATAGTCTTTCATTTATTTGTATCTTGTTCAATTTCTTTCTTTAATGTCTTATGGTTTTCTGAGTACTAGTCTTTTACTTCTTGATCTTTTATTCTTTTGATGAAGTTGTAAATGGGATTGTTTTCTTAATTTCTTCTTGTTGTCATTCGTTATTAGTGTATAGAAATGAAATAGATTTCTGTATATTGATTCTATATCCTGTAACTTTTCCGAAGTCATTTATTACTTTTAATAGTTTTTTGGTGGCATCTTCAGGCTTCTCTCTATATAGTATCAGGTCATCTGCAAATAATGAGAGTTTTGCTTCTTTTCTAATTTAGATGCATTTTACTTCTTTGTCTTGTTTGCTTGCTGTAGGTAGGACTTCCAATATTATGTTGAGTAGAACTGATAGAGGGCATCTTTATCTTGTTTTTGATTTTGGAGGAAAGGCTTTCAGCTTTTCACCATTGAATATGATGTTAGCTGTGGGTTTACCATATATAGCCTCTTCCAATATGTTCCTTTTATACCTACTTTATTAAGAGTTTTTATCATAAAAGTGTTGAATTTTGTCAAATGCCTTTTCTATATCTATTAAGATAATTATTTTTTATTTTTTATTTTGTTAATGTGCTATATCACATTAATTGATTTAAAAATGTTGAACCAATCTCACATCCCTGGGATGAAATCCCATTTGGTCATGGTGTATAATCCTTTTAATGTATTGTTGAATCTGGTTTGCTAATATTTTCTTGAGCATTTTTGCATCTATGTTCATCAAGAATATTAGCCTGTAACTTTCTTTTGTTGTAATGTCTTTATCTGGTTTCGGTATCAGGGTATTGCTGGCTTCATAAAATAGTTTGGAAGAATTCCCTCCTCTTCAATTTTTTGAAATAGTTTAAGAAGGATAGATATCAATTATTCTTTGAATGTTTGGTAGAATTCCCCTGTGAATTCATCTGGTCCTGGACTTTGATTTGTTAGGAGTTTTTTATTTTATTTTATTTTATTTTATTTTATTTTATTTTTTATTACTGCTTCAATTTCCTTGATAGTAATTGATCTGTTTAGATTTTGTATTTCTTCCTGGCTCAGTTTTTGAAGGTTTTATATTTCTAGAGACTTATCCATTTCTATTAGGTTGTTGAATTTGTTGGCATATACTTGTTCACAGTATTTTTAAAGAAACTTTTCCATTTCTGTGGAGCCAGTTGTCACTTCTCTTTCACTTATGATTTTATTTATTTAGGTTCTCTCTCTTTTTTTTCTTGATGGGTTTGACTGAAGTTTTGTCCAATATATTCAAAGAGCCAGGTCTTAGTTTTGTTGATCTTTTCAATTTTTTTTAAATTTCTATTTTGTTTATTCCTTCCTTCTGTTCACTTTAATCTTTATTCTTCTTTTTGTAGTTCTTTTAAGGGTAAGGTTATATTGTTTATTTGAGATTTTTCTTGATTGTTGAGGTAAGTCTGTATTTATATGGACTTCCCTCTAAGAACTTCTTTGACTGTGTCCTATAGATTTTGGGTTGTTATGTATTCATTTTCACTTGTCTCAATGTATCTTTTGATTTCTCCTTTGGTCTCTTTGTTAACCCATTCATTATTTAGCAGTATGTTATTTATTGTGTGTTTGTGTGTTTTTCAGTTTTCTTCTTGTAATTGATTTCTAGTTTCATCCATTGTGATCAGTGAAGACGCATGATACAATTTCAATCTTTTTAAATTTATTGAGACTTGTTTTGTGGCCTAACTTACAGTCTATCCTGAAAAAGTGTTCCATGTGTGCTTGAAAAGAATGTATATTCTACTGCTTTGGGGTGTAATATCCTAAAAATATCAATTAAGTCTATCTGGTCTAACATGTCATTTAAGGCCACCGTTTCATTGTTGATTTTCTGTCTGGATTATCTATCCATTGATGTCAATGGGTGCTAAAGTCTTCTACTATTATTGTCTTACTGTCTGTCTCTCCCTTTATGTCCATCGATATTCACTTTATATATTTAGGTGCTCCTATGTTGAGTGTGTAGATGTTTACAAGAGTTACATCCTCTTGTTGTATTGACACTTTTGTCATAATAAAATATCTTTCCTTGTCTTTCGGTACAACCTCTGTTTTAAAATCTATTTTGTCTGATATAAGTGTTGCTACCCCAACATTTTTTTGTTTCCATTTGCATGAAATATCTTTTTCCATCTGTTATGTTCAGTCTGTGTACATCTTTCAATTCTAATTGAGTGTATTATAGGTAGCATATGTATGGGTTATTTTTTTTTTACCTGTTTAGCTACCCTATGTCTTTTGATTGGAGGATTTAGTCCATTCACATTTAAAGTCATTATTGATAGATATGCAGTTAATGCCATTTTAATAATTCTAATCGTTTTTGTAGTTTTTCTCTGTTCCTTTCTTATTCTTTTGCTATCTTTTCTTGTATGTTAATGAGTGTTAATGGATTCCTTTCTCTTGATTTCTTGTATATGTCTTACAGATTTTTGGTTTGTGGTTATCATGTGCTTCATATATATCAAGCTATGTTTATAGCAGTCTATTTTAAGTTGACAGTCACTTAAGTGAAATTATTCTAAAATCACTACAATTTTTACTCACTCATCAATATTTATGTTTTTGTCGTTATTATTTACTTTTGTATGTGTGTGATTGATTGTGTGTATTCCTTAACTTATTGTTATAATTTCCTATTTTTGTCTTGTAACCATTGTACAAGCTTTATAGCTGGTTGATCCACTGCTTTTACTAAGTGTTTGCCTTTATCAGAAATTTTTTATTTGCTATATTTTCTTATTTATATTTTTGATCTTTTCTTCTTTAAAGAAGTCCCTCCCTTTAACATATCTTGTAACAGTGGTAATGTGGTGATGAACCTCTTTAGCTTTTTATTGTCTGGAAAACTCTTTCTCTCATTAAATTCTAAATGATACCCTTGCTGAGTAGAGCAATTGTGGTTGTAGGTCTTTGCCTTTCATCACTTTAAATATTTCTTGTCAATCCTTTCTGGCCTGCAAAGTTTCTGTTGAGAAATCAGCTGACAGTCTTATGGGAGCTCCCTTATATGTAATTAACTTATTATCTTGCTGCTTTTTAGATTCTCTTTGTATTTAATCTTTGTCATTTTAATTATGATGTGTCTTGATATGGTCCTCTTTAAGTTTCTCCTGTTTGAAACTCTGTGCTTTCTGGGCTTGTATGTCTATTTTCTTCACGAGGTTAGGAAAGTTTTCAGTCATTTTTTTTTTTCAAATAAGTTTTTCAATCCCTTACTCTCTCTCTTCCCCTTCTGGTACCATTATGATGTGAATGATAGCATACTTGATGTTGTCTCGGAGATCACTTAAGCTATCTTTTTTTTTTTTTAATTCTTTTTTCTTTTTGCTATTCTGATTAGGTGTTTTCTGCTACCTTGCCTCCAGATTGCTGATTTGATCTTCTGCTTCATCTGTTGTTGATTTTCTCTAATGTAGTCTTTATTACAGACTGGTTCCTTTTTATTTTTTGTATCTCTTTGTTGAAGTCCTCAGCGAGTTTATCTATTCTTCCTTTAAGTTCATTAAGCATCCCTATAATCAGTGATTTGAACTCTGCACTGGGTAGATTTTTTGTCTCCACTTTGTATAGTCATTTTTCTGAAGTTCTGTTCTGTTCTTTCATTTAGGACATGTTTCTTTGTCTCCTAATTTTGGCTGCCTTCCAGTATTTGTTTCTAGATATTAGATAGGTCTGCTACATCTCCCCATCTTGACAGAGTGGCCTTATGTAAATGATGTGTTGTGGGGCTAAGTGGTGCAATCTCCCTGGTAATTGAGCTGGGTGTTCCAGGAATGTCCCTATGTGTGTTGTGTGTATCCTCTTGTTGTATTTGGGCCTTGATTGCCATTGGTACATCAGTGTGTGGTGTTGACCCTAAGGCTGACTGGCTGTGAGGGCTGGCCGTGATTATAGCAGATGAGCTGTTGTGTTGGGGCTTACCTCATGGAGCAGGAGTCACTTTAGCGGAGCTTTGGTGTCAGCCAAGATCACCCTTCAGGTGTATTATTTGTGGAGCTGATTGGATGGTGCTCTGGTGCGGTCTGAAGATGGCCACCAAATTTGGTGGGTCTGAGAGCCTCTTAGGAGCATTTCTGGTGTAAACCAAGGTCATTTGACACTTGTGCTGAGCTTGGGTCCACTTGGTAGGAGCTACAAAGTGATCTGCAGTTGGCTGCCTCTTGTGCTGGGCTTAGAGGTGCTTGGGAGAGGTGGATCTGTGAATAGAGGTCCACTGAGACTTGTGCCAGGCTTGTAACCCCTTAGATGAAGCTACATTCCAGGTCAAATTTGGCTGTTGCTTAGGCCAGGCTTGGGGCTACCTGATAGGACTTACAATGCAAGTTGAGTTTGGTTGCTGCTTGTGCTGAACTTGGGGCTGCTTAGCAAGAGTTATGAGACATGGCAAATCCAGCTGCTGCCTGTTTCAGGTTTATGGACCTTTGAGAGATTTTGGGAAAGTCCACAGTATGAGCTGAGGCGAACCACTTGTGCGGAGTAGCTGTGAAGAGCTCCAGCTTGGTGGGCGAGTTGGGTGTGGTGGGGTCTCAGGGAATCACCAGGGCTGAGCAAAAAGTGTTAGCCATGTAAATGGAGAGCTCAGATATAGCGTCTATTTGTGCCAGGCTGGCTCACTGGGGGAGGGCTCAATAAAGGTACAATGGTACCTGCCATAACTTCCCTCCCTGGAGAGTTGTTCTGACCTCTGCCCCTCCAGCAGTTGCCCTGAAGTTTGTCAATTTAGTTCCTTTCTATGTGCCCCTGGAGCCTTTTTTTTTTTTGCCCCTGCACTGGAGCTTAGAGTGAGTGATTTTGTGAGAGTGAATTTGTGCACAGGACCTTTAAGACCCACAGCACCTCAGTCTCTCACAGACCTTTGTTTCTCTGGCATGCAATCCCCACTAGTTTTCACATAAAGATGTTATGGGAAGTCCTCTTCCCTTCTGATTCTTAATTACCATACCATGGATATGAGACCTCTCCATTCTACGTCTATGTCCCTCCTATCAGTCTCGAAGTGGCTTCTTCTTTATACCCTCAGTTATAGACATTCTGATCAGCTAGTCTTCAGGTGGTTTTCAATGATGGCTGTTCTATAATTTAGTGGTTATTGGATGTGGTCGTGGGAGGAAGCAAACAGGGTTTACCTACTCTGCCACTGGAAGTCCATATTTTCTTATTTCTGGTTATGGCCTTTTCTAGTTAAGAATCTTTAACATTTCTTGGTTTAATGGTGATTAAAGTCCTTTATTTTTTTGCTTCTCTGGGAAACTGTCTCTCCTTCCATTCTGAATTATAATCTTGCTGGGTAAATTATTCCAGATTATAGGTTTCTTTCTTTCAACATTTTAAAGATGTCTTGTTACTCTCTCTGGCCTGTAAAGTTGCTGATGAGAAATCAGGTAATAGCCTTATAGGGTTTCCTTTGCATGTAAATTGTTTTTCTAGTTTCCTTCAAGATTGTCTCTTTATCTTTTGCCATTTGTCTTGGTGTGGATCTCTTTGGGTTCATCTTGTTTGGAACTCTCTCTGTTTCTGGCCGCAAATATCTATTTCCTTTCTCAGGTTAAGAAAGTTTTCAGACATTATTTCTTTCACTAAAGTTTCCCTCTCTTTCTTTTTCTTCCTTCCTTCCTTTTTCTTCCCTCCTTTCCTTTCCTTTCCTTTCCTTTCCTTTCCTTTCCTTTCCTTTCCTTTCCTTTCCTTCCCTTCCCTTCCCTTCCCTTCCCTTCCCTTTCCTTCCTTTCCCTTCCCTTCCCTTCCTTTCCCTTCCCTTCTCTTCCAGTCTATCCTAATAATGCAAATGTTTGAGCCCTTGATGTTATCCCAAAGGTCCCTTACTATTCTCAATTTTTTCACTGCTTTGGTTGGTTGATTTTCACTAGTCTGTTTTCCAGGTTGGTGATTTGTACTGTGTTAGCTAATCTGTTGTCGATTCCTTCTAATGTGTTTTTCATTTCAGTTATTGTATTTTTCATGTCTACTTGATTCTTATACTTTCTAACTCTCTGTCAAAGTTTTTCCTAAGTTTCTCTATTCCACTCTCAATTTTGGTGACCATACCCATGACCATTTCTTTGAGGTCTTTATCAGTAAAATTACTTATTTCTTTTTTAGTAGGTTTCCTCTCCCCCCAACCCCGGCGATTTCTTTTTTCTTTTTTCTTTTTCATTTGAGAGAAATTCTTCTGTCTTTTCATTTTGTTTGACCTTCTCCCATCCAAGTACTAACCAGGACCGACCCTGCTTAGCTTTTGAGATCAGACAAGATCAGGCCCATAGACCATTTTGTTTGACTATATTTGCTTATATTAATTGGACAAAATAGCTGCCTCTTCCAGTCTTAGAAAAGTGACCCTATGTATAAACAGCCTCCATGTATGCTGTGTATACCACGTGGTTTTGACAAGCTGGTAGGAGCCAAAGGAATGCTTTAAGTGACCAGGTTACTGGTCTACCAAGCTGGAGGAGCTCTGGGCAGGGAGGTCAGTGTGTGTAGTAATGCCCTGTTAATCCTGCTTGCTCCATTTTTGGGGGCCAAAATGGACTCAGGTAATGTGCTTGGGAATACACTACAGTGACCAGGAAGGCTTGAATACCTTGCAGGAATGCTGAATAGAGCCACTGCCCACTTTATGGAGGTGGAGGGAGACATAAACAAAGGCACCAACCAGTCCTCCTGACCCTGGAATTCTCACAATCCCAGAAGAGCTCCTGTGGCTCTCCAGTCTTCTCTATTCAATCTCTCTCTAGTTTGTTTGTACCAAAAGTGGTCATGTGTAGAAGCCACCTCTCTGTAGGCTCTATTGGCTGGGTAGTTTTGGGAAGCAATAGCTGAGCAGGTGCTTAAGGTATCTGGGACACTAGCCTGTCAGAGAGCAGAGCAGTCCTTGACAGGGAGGCCAGGCTGGTGTGATGATACCCTGTTGTTTCTGGTTGCTCATTTTGTTCAGAAGCAAAAGGTAATGTAGCTGTGAACACACTGAAGTTATTTTGCAGGTGGGTCAGAACTTTCAAGTAGAGTTCTTGCCCATTCTATGGAAGTGGAAGAGGACATAAACAATGGTGCCCACCTGCTCCTCTGGCCTGCAGAGTTCCCAGAGCTCCTGGAGGACTCCCCAATCTCCTAGCCTTTCCTATTCTGTCTCTTTTTATTTTACTTTATTTTATTTTATTATTTTTTGTTATAAGCTATTCATTCAGTGCTTGCTTGCCTCTCGAGAGTAGTTGCTGCCTATATAAATATATGTTTGATTTTGCTCATGGGGGTGGGTGGGTTCAGCACCTTCCTATGCTGCTATCATTTTGGACCTCTCCATGGAGTTTTGGCTTTAGTCCATCTCAGTCCAGTCTACACAGTGAGAATTAACATCCTCAGCAATTGGCAGAACCCCCAGGGAATAAGGAATATTATGGAAGAAAAGTCTAGATGGAAGCCATTAGAACTGCCTCTAACTATTAAAATAATACACCAAAAGCAAGATCACATTCCTGAAGAGAGTTTAGAGATTAGTGTCATCAACAAAGACTTGAAAGAAACAAGATTGGTGGTTTCTACCATGCCTCCATTCAATACCCGTATTTGGTTTGTGCAGAAGACGAATGAGAATGACAGTAGGTTATCATACTTAATCAGCATTAACTCCAAATGTAGCTGCTTTTCCAGGTGTGTGTGTGTGTGTGTGTGTGTGTGTGTGTGTGTGTGTGTGTGTGTGTGTTGCTGGAGAAAATGAACACGTTTCCTGCTACTTGGTATGTAGCTACTGATGTAACCAAGCAGAAAAAGAATTCATTCACCCAGCACATAGCTGAGCCAGACACTGAACACTGAGAATTGCAGTGGAGAAATTAGGGTGGCTTTATGGCAGTATGCCATGCAAGGAGAATGGGAAGCTATTGCTTAAAAACTAGAACTCCTGGGGGGGGGGGAGGGAATGGCATAGATGATAGAGGCTCTGTTCATTCCTCCAGTGACCAAATCAAAGTTGTAACAGAAACAAGGAGCAAACATCAAGGAAACATCACCTGAGATCTAGATGAACAAGCCATATAACTAGGGAGAAATCTAAGAAATTGTTCTGCAACCGCGGAAGGTAGGACGGGGTGAGGACGTGAGGCTACTTGGTTTGAGCAGCTGAATGAGACAGAGGCTGAGGCTGTGGCAGCAGCAGAAGCCTCTTAAAGGGGCCACGTGGTGAGCAGATTTTCCCAGTGAAGGATCTGCTCGTTCTGACCACCAGTGCTGGCTCAGCTGTGCAGGGGGCAACAGGGACTTACAGGGGGACACTGAATTGTCAGTGTGAGGGCCAAGGCGAGACTCACTTTGTACAGAAGTGCCAGTGGTATCCATTGTTCCTGTGGAACCTTCCCCACTCCCAGTGTTCCTACACAATGCCACCATAGCAGAGATGTCATCAAACTGGATAACAGAAGTTGCCCCACCCAGAGGATTCCCTGAAGCTCCGCCAACTCCAATTCATGGCCCCACCCAAGCCATATTTAGGTGTATCCTCTGCAAGTCAGGTGCTCCTTGCTGAGCAGTGCCTAGACTCACACTGGTGGCAGCTGGCCTCAGTTTCTGGTGTGTCCTTTTGAGGCAACTGTAAGCACATCTGTGAATTGCTTGCTGAATCTTAATAGATGGCTCCGAAGGGGCACAGGCTGGGGTTAAATTTGTCCTACAGCTGAACCCCTCTCAGGTCTGTACCCCTGGACATCTATTGCACAAATCCACACTAATAAGGCCAGGAGACTTAGGAGCTTTGCTTAGTACATGGAAACATACGTGGAAAGGCGGCCAAAATGGGAAGACAAAGAAGCAGAAACCATATGAGAGAACAGAATAGAGATCCAGGAATAATAGAATCAAGCAATCTTCAAATGCAGAGTTCAAAACATTGGTTATAAAGAAGCTTGATGAACTTATGGGAAGTGTAGATTAATGCAGTGAGAACTTTAACAAAGAGATTTTAAAAAATCATAAAAATGGAAATGAAAATTATAAAAAGGAACCAGTCAGAAATGAAGAACACATGATCTGAGATGAGAAATATATTAAATAGAATGAACAAAGCGAATAAAGAAGAGAATTAAATGACCTATATAGAGGATGGGAAAGTCGAGGACACTCAATCAGAATGGCAAGAAAAAAGAAGCCAAGACTATGATAATAATAATTTAAGGAGCCTATAGGATACTATTAAAGGTGAAAATATCCATGCTATAGGGGTACCTGAAGGAAAATAAGAGGTTGAAGAGCTATTTGAAGAAATAATGATGAAAAACTTTCCTAACCTGGTGAAGGAAATAGAATAAAACCCCAAGAAGCTCAGAGAGTCCCAAAAACTAGGAACCCAAAGAGACCCACACCAAGACAAATCATAATTAAAATTCCAAAGTTTAAATACAAAGAGAGAATATTAAAAGCAGCAAAAGAAAAGCAGTTACTTACCTACAAGGGAGCACCCATTTCTCAAAAGAAACTATGTAGGATAGAAGGGTTTGGCAAAAAATATTCAACACGATGAAAACCCAGGATCTACAATGAAGAATGCTTTACCCAGCAAAGCTATCATTTAGAGTCGAAGGACAGATAAAGAGCTTCCAAGACAAAAATAAGCTAAAGAAATTTATCATCACCAAGCCAGGATTACAGGAAATGTTGAGGGACTTCTTTAAGAAGAAAAAACATGTATCAGAAACAGGAATAAAAATGGTAATAACTACATTTCTATCAACAAGCACCTTAAATGGAAAAGAATTAAGTGCTCCAACAAAAAGATTAAGTGGATGAATGGATAAGAAAACAAGATAGATGTTTGCTGCCTACAAGAGACTCACTTCGGATTAAAAGACACATGCAGACTAAAAGGAAGGGGATAAAAAAAGAAATTGCCTTGATGAACCTAGAGGATATTGAGCTTAATGAAATAGGTTGGATAGAGAAATATAAATATTGCATGATTTCACAAACATGTGGAATCTAAAGAACAAAATCAATGACAATAACAACAAAAGCGGAAATAAACTCAAGGATACAGAGAATATTTAAAGGGATACTAGGTGGGAAGAGGGTTGGGGAACAAAAAAAGGCACAGAGATTAAGAGGTACAAATGGATAGTTGAAGAATAGACAAGGAGATGTAGAGTGCAGCATGGAGAAGATGGTTAGTAATGCTGTAATAAATATGTAAGGAGGAAGAGGGGTACTAGATTTAGTGGAGTGATCACTTTGTGAGTTATGTGGATCTCTGATTGCTATGCTATACAACTGAAACTGGTATATTAGTCTATGCCAACCATAATTGGAAAAAAAAACTCATTGAATTGTACAATGTAAGCACAAGAAACTACCTATTATATTTCAATAAAGATGAAATAATAATAATAAAAACTCCCCGAACTCCCTGATGGCTTATAATCAGGAGTTTTAAAAGCAGAAAAATCATGAGTAACCATGAGTAAGGGTTGTGGGCTGTGTGGATTGGTTAATTCATCAATTTTCTTAATCTGATTTATTTAGCTCTTGGTGGCATCCTGTCTGGGGTCTTCATGGCTGTGGCCAAGTAGTCTTTCCTGTTTACAGAGTTCTGTAAAAAAATATCTTGGGATTGTGAGTCAGTGATGTTATCTTAAGAGCAGAAGAAAGAAACAGATCTATACATCTTGGGCCTAAGAGGCTACATTTTTCTATTATCTTAAACAAAGTATAATTTTATATTCTTTCCTGAAACTTGCTTTACAAGCAGGCCTCCAGGACATGACTACATTCCAGTGTAGCTATGATTCTTAAAAAGCCTGATTTAATAATTTTAACTAAATGCTAAATTCTAGTATACCCAGTCTATTATGATTTCCTGTTGGTTTCAGTGACTACTTTCTATTCTAGACCTGATAGTGAAGACTGTCCAAAACAGTTTTCTTTCAGCTGCAGGACCAGGAATACAACATCATTGTCCTATGTCAGAGCCCTATCACTCCTCTAACAGGTCTTCAGAGACTTTGATCACTTCAGAATTCTATAGGCTATCATGCTGGCCCACTACGTTATTGACATGGTAAACAGGATATAGCATCGACCTTGGATAATTTGGTAAAACTCAAGCATGCCAGAGAACATTTTCTAGGTTCTACAAAAAATCATGAATCTGCCTCTTCAATGAAATTCTAGGGATCCAATGGGCTGGGATATGTTGCAATACCTCTTTATAGATGAAGGATAAATTGCTTCCACTGGCCCTTCTTACCACTAAGAAATAGACACAATGCCTACTGGACCTCTTTGGATTTTAAAGGCAACCTATACAGCAGTCCCCTCTTATGCACAGAGTATACCTTCCAAGACCCCCAGTGGAGACCTGAAACCATGGATAGTACTGAACCCTATATATACATGCCATGTCTTTTCCTATATATACATACCTATGATAAAGTTTTCTTTCATAAATTAGGTGCAGTAAGAGATTAACAGTAATAACTCATAATAAAACAGAGCAATTATAATAATATACTGTAATAAAAATTATGTGAATTCATTCTTTTGTTTCAGAGAGTCCCTTGAAGTCTTCATATAGGCTCAATGCTTTCTAGTGCAACACATTGCTGTAAGTCAGAACATGTTTTTTGTTCATGTCTTCTGCCCACAAATTTAATGCCTTTTCTGTCTTAACTAAATACTTATCACACATCGTGGCCATGACTTTTATAATTGGAAGTGTGACAGCAAAACTAACACATTTCTTTTTTCTTCTTCACAGTTTTGTGGATAAAATATTAGTTCTCATTGTAGATCTTAGCAATCTCAGCTTATGATCTTTTTTCTTTCCTTATTAGGTTGAGAACTTTCATCTTTTCACTTATAGGAAGTACTTTCTGGCTTCTCTTTGACATATATAAATTGCATTACTACCCTTGCACTTAGGGCCATTATTAAGTAAAATAGGGTTACTTGAACAGAAGCAGTGCAATATCATGACAGTCAGTCTGATGACTGCAGCATTCACCAAGTGACTAATGGGTGGGTAGTATATACAGAGTTGATATGCTGGGCAAAGACAATTCACATTCCTGGTGGGATGGAGCTACAAGGTTTAAGATTTCATCATGCTACCCAGAACAGTGTGCAATTTAAAACTTACTGTTTATTGAATTGTTTATTTCTGGAATTTTCCATTTAATGTGTTTGAACCACCGTTGACTTTGGGTGACTGAAACCATGGAAGAAGGAACCACAGATAAGGAGGGAGCTAGTGTACTTTATTTGGCTACGTAACTTCAACTCATTCACTGAGTCTGAATTGTTGACTTTTTTAAGGGTGGGCCAGAATAAGAGAAGACCCTGTAACAAGTATAAGCTGTAGTACAGGTTGCTCTGCCACTTAGGCCTTATGATTTTGCAGACCCAATGATCTCAGAATGTCTATGTCAGAAAAGGGTGCTTGTATAAAGCCTTTCAAAGGTTCCTTTAGGTGAATGGCAGCACAGAACTTTAGAATTTTGAAGAAAAGCTATGCCATTCTTTGCAGAAAATTATTCCTCTTTTGAGAAACAGCTTCTGGCTTGCTGTTGGGTCTTAGTGGAGGCTGAATTCTTGACCACCAAGCATTGCCAAGTTACTATGTCACCTGAGTTGCCCATCATGAACTGGATGTTGCCTGACTCATCAAGTCATAAGGCAACTTTGGGCTCTGCTGGTTCAGAGGTCTTAGTTCCCAAGAGAGGAATGCCTCCTCCCAAGAACACAGCAGAAGTTCCATTAAGCTGGAAGTTGAGACTACCACATTGGGCTTTTGGGCTTCTCATGCTAATGAACCAAGAGCCTCCTCTGTGATGATTGATCCTGGTTTGAAAGGGTGAGTGGGTTTGTGATTACACAAAGAGGGTAAGGACAAATATGTCTGGAATGCAGTAGATCTTCTAGGGTTACTCTTAATACTACCATGTAATGTGATAAAAGTTAATGCAAAACTACAACAGCTTAGTGCAGGCTAGACTAGTAATAGCCTGGACCCCTCAGGAATGAAAATTTTGGTCATTCCACCAGGCAAGCAATTAGGACTATCCAAGGTACTGTAGAGGGAAAAGGAAATTTGGAATGGGTAGTATAGAAGAAGGAAGAAGGAAGTTATTTCCTTTATTTGGAAGTTATGGTTTAAAAATGTGTGACTGATGTCAGATTAACATGAGATGGAATATTGTGGTTTTGTAATTTTTTCCACTTAACTAATCTGGAACTACATTTCCTAGAACCTCCTGTCTTGTAACTTTCCACCTTGGTGGATTTGTAATGTATTAACTTGGCCAAGCTAAAACCAAATTTCCCAGACTCCTCTTCCCTGTTTGGCTTGAGATTAGAGTTAGCCAAAAGAAAATATGCACAAGATTTGAGGGGTGGAACTGCAGCAGCAGGCATTATGATCTGAAGGTCATCATGGTCAGAGACAATGAGAGACACAGAGAGATGTACCAGAATATTCCAGTTTCCCCTTGCTCATTTTCCTTTCTGCACACCCTTGTTCTTGCTCCATGTCCAGCTTTTCTTCCTTATTGTTTGGTCTGCTGACCAACAGCAACCCCAGACCTATTGTCAGACCACTTGCTATGAAATCACAAAAGGTAACTATGAAGAGACAATGGCTTTCCTCAGTCTTCTACTCCAGTCCCCTGTGTGATCCATCCCAGCAGCTAATGTACCTCACTTCCAGATTTCTCTGAAAGCACTAACTTGCTCACCTAGGCTAGTATTTAAGAGGGCCAATTAATAATTCCCTCCTGGTTTTTTAGCACTCCTATTTAGACCATTACTTCCCCAGTCTTGCCTCCAATTACGTAAAGCAGTGGCTCTCAAACTTCAACATACATTTGAAGCACTTGGTGAGCTTATCAAGACAAATTTGCTGAGTCTTACCTCCCAATCTTCTGATTCAATAGGTGTGTGATGGAACCTAGACATTTGCATTTGTAACAAACTTCCAGGCAATGCTGATACTTGAAGCTGTTGGTCCAGGGACCATATTCTGAAAACCACTGGAGTAAAGTCTAATTCCTGTAATAAATTCCTTATTAATTGTAATTCTGATTCCTTGTCTTGCTCTATCCAATGTAAGGCCCTAGAGCACATAGTGGAATAAAATAAATTAAAAACTATAAGCACAATTAAACTATAAACACAAATAAAATACAATTATGAACAATTAGGAGTGAGTAAAGAGTGAGTAAAGAGACTTCTATTTCATGTCAAAATGCAATAATGGTGACCAGATTTACTCACTTTCAACCAATAATGGACAATATATCAAGTAACAGTTTTTAAGACATTGGACACCAGGCAATGACAGACATTGAACTCTGAAGGTGAGAAAGAAAATGATTATGTCACCCAACTTACTTCCTTGAGAGAGTTTCTCAGCCATGATGAAGAAGGGGAACCCAAGTGAATCCCAGCAAACTACTCAAATTGAGGAAACAGAGCTGACATTCTGAGAAGACCAAGCAGATAGATTGTGCATGACAGAGTGCCAGAGAAGAGAGAATGCAGGTAAAAAAAATCAGAGATGTGTACAGTGTCCCCCTTGAGTACTGATCAGCCCAAGCATGCGTAGAAACTACTGTGAGGTCAGAGAAGGAATCACCCAAAATGATTAGAGGAAACAGTGCCCAATGCTTACATGGAATTGGGAATAGTGCCTGCAGATTGGAAAATGTCATGATTCATGGGACATTGGGTAGAGTACTCAGAAAAGTCTTGCCTCAGTAGTGGGGAATAATTAGAATGAATGCTGATACAGTTCCACCTAACAAATCTTAAAAAACAAGACCCAAAATGATCAAATTCTTTCCAAATAACTTTAAAGTCTTTCCAAATAAACGGCATCTTGAAATAAAGTTAAGAATATTTACAGGGCTATAAAAAATCCAGCACCTGAAAAGCAAAATTTATAATGTCTGGCCACTGATTAGGAACAAGCAGGCATGTGAAGAAGAAAAATATGACTCATAATAAGGAGAATTATCCATCAGTCAGAATCAATTGAATTATAATTAGCAGACAAAAATATTGAAAAAACTATAACTGTGTCCAAGATAGTCCAGAAATTAAGTAAAGAGAAGATATAAAAAACACTCAAATTAAACTTCTAGAGATGAGAAATACAATGTCTGAGATGAAAAATATACTGGAAGGGATTGATGGCAGTTTAGACATTGCAGAAGAAAAGTTTAATGACCTTAAAGACAGCAATAGAAACTATCCAAAATTAAAAAAAAAAAAATTTCTTAATGAATAAAGTATCAATGAGTTGTAGAATAATTTTAAGTAGCCTAATATCTGTGTAACAGATGTCCCCAAAGGAGGAGGAAAGGATAGAAAAAAACTTGAAGAAATAATAGCCCTAAATTTTAAAATTTGATTAAATCTATAAACCCAAAACTCCAAGAAACTTACTGGACCCCAAGCATAAGAAATATGAAGAAAACTACAAAGTTTGTCATAATCAAATTGCTCAAAGCAAGTGATAAAGTGAAAATCTTAAAACAGCCAGAAGAAAAAAAAGACATGTACAGAAGAACAAAGGTAAAAATGACAATAGATTTCTCAACAGAAAGACTTTGAGAGGACTGTTGAGCAATGTCAGTAAAGTACTAACAGAAAATAAGCCTATCATCCTAGAACTCTATACCAATTAAAATACATTTTAAAAATAAAGGCTGTCTATAGCCATGCCACCCTGAACAAGCCCGATCCCATCTGATCTCGGAAGCTAAGCAAAGTTGGGCCTGGTTAATACTTGGACAGGAGACCACCTAGGAAGACCAGGTGCTGTAGGTGTAAAAAATAAAAAAGAAGGGATCGTAAGATGACAAGGTCTTTGCAATCTGTGAGGTCAACCAAGGGTTACCTAAAATAAAATAAAATAAAATAAAATAAAATAAAATAAAATAAAATAAAATAAAATAAAATAAAATAAAACAAAATAAAACAAAATAAAGGCTAATAAAGAAATTTTTACACATACAAAGGCTGAAAGAATTAATCACCAACTGACCCGCATTGTAAAAAATATTAAAGAAAAAGCCAAAATGAGATGATACCATGTGGACATATGGATCTACACGGAGGAAATAAAAGGCCTTGAAATCTACATGGGTAAGATTATAAGATTTTTATTATTTTACTACCTTTAAAAGATAACACATTGTTTAAACAAAAATAAAAATGTAGTGTGGGATTTATAGCATATGTGCAAGGAAAATATATGTCAATGATAGCAGAAAGTCAGGAGGAAAGAAACAAATGTGTACTATTGTAAGGTTCTCGCTGTATACTAACAATGGTATAATAGCACTGTAATAAGTTAATCATGCATGCTATAAACACTAAAGCAATCTCTAAAATAATGAAATGAAGAGTTATAGCTAATAAGCCAAAAAAGGAAATATACTAAATCATAAAAAAGACTCAGTTTATCCAAAAGAAGAAGACTGAAAATAGGAAAAAGGATACAAAAGAACAGATGGGACAATAAAAAATACATGGCAAAATGACAGTCATAAATCTAACCTTATCGACAATCACATTAAATGCAATAATACTACACATCTATTCAAATGACTAATATAAAAAGATAGACAATGTTGGCAAGGACGTAGAGCAACCCCGCTTATAGAAATGTAAAGTTGTACAACCACTTGGGGAAACAGGCTGTCAATTTTCTTAAAAAGTTAAATATATATCTACTTTATGATTTGGCCATTATACTCTTACATATGAACCCAGAGAGAAACAGAGGGCTTAAAGAAAGCTTTGAAGGAGTCACATGTAGTCAACAGTGCACATAGAACTGAAGACCAAGACCTGAGTCTCATGTAAGGACTATCGAGTTGTAATACCGATATGAACCCTCAACCCTAACAAGTCTCTCATGTTACCAAAGGACACCGGTAGGAAGGAGTAGCACTCTGAGATATGGCATGGGGTATTTGGGTATACATGAACTGGACTAAAAACCTTTAATGTTCTCCACTCATTAAGTATGGTCTGTACATAGTGACTTCCTTCCAAAGAGGACAGCATGGAAAGAAGGGAGAACAAGAGTAACTTTGCAGCAGAGAAAACTGACAAACACTATTTCAGCCAGATGATCAAGGTCAAGATCAACAGTGAAAAGTCATGTTGATAGAATGTACCTTTGATATGATGAGATGTGATGAGAAGGGCACTTTACCTCTTGGAGTTTTCCTCCCCAAAGTATAACCATGAGAAAAACATCAGACTCCCAAAATTAAACGACATTCTACAAAATACCTGGCCAGTACTTTTCAAAACTGTCATGGTTATAAAAAATAAGGAAAGTCTGAGAAACTGTCACAGACAAGAGGAGCCTAAGGAGATATGACAACTAAATGTAAAGTAGTATCCTGGATGGAATCTGAAACAACAACAACAAAAGGTATAAGTGAAAAACTAAGGAAATCTGAGTGAAGCATGGATTTTAGTTGCTAACAATGCACCAATATTTGTTCATTAATTGTGATAAATGTATCATAAAAATGTAAGATGTTAATAATAAGGAAAACTGAGTGTGAGGTATATGGAAGCTCTTTGTTCTATCTTTGCAATTTATCTGTAAATTTGAAACTATTCTAAAATTAAAAGGGTATTTTTTAATTGAAAAAAAAACATGCTTCCCTCTTGAAATTAGGTTGAGATGGGCACACATTCAGTTTCTAATGTTACAGGGCCAATAAAATCTCTTAGTTTATACAATAAGTAAGTAAGTAAGTAAGTAAACAAACCTCTGAGCCTCCAATATCCCTTAAATGCACCACCCCAACTTTCCCAGCTCCCACAAACCCAACCGATATGGAGTATACTTTTTTCTACACAAAAGCTTTTAAATGGCTAAAAGACACACCCTTCACTAAGGCACTGAGAAGTGAGTTGGTGAGGCAAAGACAGCATCCTCAAAGAGCTCTCTGATGGACACTGAAGATGACAGTGGGATGTTGAAATAGGGTTGCTTAGTTTCAGTGGAATAATGAAGACTGAGTAGCAAAGGCCAGGTGCTTAACCATCAGAGACAAGGTAAACAGAGTTACTGCAAGAGCCACAGAGCCTAAATGGTTATCAAATGTTTTGAACCATATGTATCTGTGGCCATGGCTAGATGATCTCTATTAAGATACCACAAACTTCTAAAGTGCTGCTTACATACACCTATGGCCTCGTAGGAGTTCCTCATGACCAGATAATAAAAAAGGACTTCACTGTGAAAGTCAATTCCGAAAGTCCTGGAATTGGCCTGAACTGTCTAGCTAAAGTATTTACGTGGCACTTACCCTTGGTCAAGGCATAAAACATAGTGACTAATAGTGTTGCTTTATAACTATGGCTCTGATGACTTTCAGGGAGGTTTGTACGACTGTCAGCATTGTTGACCGTTTATGGTGAGGGTCATGATTTGTGACTGGTCTCAATGAGACACTTGGAAGACTCTGGTCTGATGGGATGGTGGAATTATCTGCTGAGAGAGAAAATCCTGCAAAGTCGTAGTGCTGTCCTACAAGATACAGTAATGTTTTAAGCCAGTGGCCAACCTATGGCACTACAGGCAAGATGTATGGGTCCAAGAACTTAGAGGTAGAGATAAGAATGGCCCCTTTCACTACCATTCCTAATAACTCACTAGAAAAACATTTGTTTCC
Source organism: Rousettus aegyptiacus (assembly GCF_014176215.1). Classification (NCBI taxonomy): domain Eukaryota; kingdom Metazoa; phylum Chordata; class Mammalia; order Chiroptera; family Pteropodidae; genus Rousettus; species Rousettus aegyptiacus. The sequence goes on along the minus strand of NW_023416308.1, from coordinate 34,609,766 downwards.
TATCTTCTCACAGTCTTGAGGATGATGAGTTGGAGGTACTGGTACCCAGAGAAGAAAAGCTGTTACCTGGGAGCTCAGTTGTGATTCTGATGAAGTAGATGCTGAAACCACCCCAGTTTATTTGGGACTCCACATGCCACTGAACCAATGGACAAAGAAAGGGGTCACAGAACTGAGTGGAGTGATTAATCCTGGCTACTAGGGTACTACTGAATGGGGACAAGAAGGACAGTGTCTGGAATGAGGGGCATCTCTAGAGCAGCTCTCCATTCGATAGTTCTGGTCAATGGAAAACTGTGGCAACGCCAATAATAAGGCAACTAAGGACTCAGAACCTGCAAGAATGAAGATTCAGGTCACCCCATCAGGTAAAGAACCCTATCCAGAAAAGTGCCAGCAGAGGTTAAGGAGAACAGAGAATAGAAGGTGTAAGAAGGATTACCTTGGCATTGGGGCCAGCTATAGTGGTGGGGACTGTAGCAGGCACATTTAATGAACTGTAATTGTTTCTTTTTTTCTCTCTTTTACCTGTTACCTTATCTGAGGAACACCAGTGATTTTGGTTGGGAGTATGACCAGTTGATATTATCTCACAATGATACAATAGCTGATGGCACTTTATGGGTTCTCTGTGTTGGGGGGACAAGCTTTTACCCTGAACAAAGGTCTAGAGTGGATGCAGAGGGGCCAAAACTGTGGGTTTATGCCATTTATCTTTTATTTGTGCCTCTACATCCTCCCGCTTATCGCCTCCTTCACTCTGCCCTCTGCCCTAGGAGGCTGACATGTGTGGTCCACATCCTGTGCCTTCTGCATCCTGGCAGAGGCCTACAGGAGACTGGAGAGAGAGGAGAGTAAGATCAGATTATTTCTTTCTTCCCTGTGATCTGGCTGTGTCTCTCAACTAATGACCATGCCTATTCTCACTGTGGCATGGAGGTATAATTCTTTCCCTGTGGATGCCAATAGCTATTCCTTCCCTTGTCCCTTCAAGCCTCGTGGTAGCAATGCTTGGCTACTACTAAACTTGGGTTGCTATACTATCCCTGTGGTTCCCTGACACCTACATCTTTTTCATAAATAAACTTTCCATTTTGAATATGCCATCTGTTTCCTATTGGAGAATGACTGATGCAGTGGGTGTTATGTCAAAATTACTCTACTAACAGTCATATATGAACTTCAACTTGTAGTATCCTGGCATCACCTCCTTTAATGGGAGATGTTGAGCCCTGTAGGAGTGTCTGCCCCGTGGCAGGCAAAAGGGTGAAATAAGACAATGGAATTACCTAGCATAGTGCCTGGTGCAGACAGACTAAATAAATGCTATAAGCATCCCTCCCACCTCCCACTGCCCCATCACTCTCCTTGGTGTGCAGTCTCCACACCAAACAGGCTAGTGGGGTTTCGCACCTTTTGTGTTCCTGTCATGAATGTTAGTGATTTGAATAGGAAAGGGTTAAACTTGAGAAATTTTGCCAAAAAATGATGTATTGAAGGCCTGCTCAATTCTAAAATTTTAATACACTTGCAAAAGGCAAGAAGAGAAAATACCTAATTTAATATGTTTAGAAACAAGCAAACAAAACTGAACTCTAGGCAGAGCAGACCTAGTCATGGCCAGCAGTCATGGATTCTCTGTGAAATTCATGACGCCTAAGCCCCAGGGCCCCTTATCAGTGACCCTGACCTAACTTTGTTTTCATAATTTGAATCTTTTCCTTAAAGAGGGCCCCCAAATTGCTTAATAATTAGGCCCCATGAAACCTGGGGTTCCACCCTGCTGGGAAGTTTGGTCTCCTCTCTCAGACTCAGTGAAATTCTCTTTGGGAGACATCAGAGGCCATTATGTCTGCCTGCCAGCTTACACTATTAAGAGTAACACTCATTCTGGATGAATATAAACTAGGGGCCTTGGGTAGATGTGTGCTGTGCTCCAAGACAGTAGCAAGGCTATAGCCTTTGCCACCTGAGAGCTCTTTGTCTACTTCACCACAATCAACACACATGAATGTGTTGGATTATAGGTGCAAATTCTCTTTCATCTTCTACAGGGAACCACAGTCACATACCTTCCAGATCATGGGCAGTTATTTGACTTCTAGGTGAGAATTAGTATATCACGACTATGACCCACGACCTCTAACCACTGCTACCTCACTTTCAGGCATAAGACATCCTCTGCTACAGTGTCAGGGCCAAGGACTTGACTCTGTAATTCAAAAAGAATGTCATCTAATTTGTATCAAAAGTCTAACATTCTTTGAACCTTTTGGCCTTGCTATTCCATGTCTAGGAATTTATTCATAGGAAATACTACTGCTGTGCATAAAGATATGAATACTAGGGCATTCTCTTCATCATTGTTTGTAATAGGAAAAAAGGGAATAAACTTAAACATTTATGTTTATTATTTAGGGATGGAGAATTGGTTAAATAACTTATGACACATCTATATAAAGTCGACCCTCAAACAACATGGGTTTGAACTAAGCAGGTCCACTTATTCACAAATTTTTTTCAATAAATATGCAACTGGCTCCTCATATTCCTGGGTTTTGCATCCGCGGATTCAAACAGTATCTTCTGTCCACAATTGGGAGTCCTCGAAGGCTGAGCTGAATCTTTACATTGTTTTACGCCATTTTATATAAAGGGACTTAAACACCCTTTTTATAAGACTTTGATACCTGCAGGGGTTCTTGGAATCAATCCCCTAGGGATCCTGAGGGATGACTGAAGTTTTGCAGGATTCAGAAGTCATACTCGGATTTTCTACTGTGTGTATGTGGAGGGGTTGGTGCTTCTAACCCCATGTTGTTCAGGGGTCAACCATATACAAACATCAAATCATAAAACTAACATAATGTTTATTATATGTCAATTTTATCTCGTTTTTTCTTAAATGAAAAAAAAGTCACCTGACAAAGGAAAACAATTAGAAAGCAAACTTCTCAGCAGCAGTAAGTCAGATGTCAGAAGTCAGAATTCTAAATTCAAAGTGCCGATGAAAACTAACTAATTCAAGAGTGCTTCAGTTATCTACTGCTGCAAAACACACCTCTCCAAAATTTAGTGGCTTAAAACAATGAACATCATTTCTTTGCTCACAATTTGGTAATTTGGCACCACTCATTGGAGACGGCTCATCTATTCTCTATGTGGTGTTTCAGCTGGGTGGATCAAATAGGACCGGAGGACCCAAGATAGCTTCACATGTGTGGTGATTCATCTGAGGTATTGGAATAACTGGTGGCTGGCTGGGCCTCTCTCTCTCCCCTCGTCATCCTTCATCTTCCAGGCCTTCTCTCTATATTTCCAGTAGGGCAATTGGACTTAATTTCATAATGGCTGAAATCAGACTCTTCCAGACCTCTTAAAAACTAAGCCAGGATGTGGCACTGTGTCACTTCAACATTCTGTTGATCAAAGCAAGTCACAGAGCCAGCCCACATTTAAGAGGAGGGGAAATCAATTCCACCTCTCACTGGGAGAAGTGATATATGTATTACAGTGATGGCCATCTCTGTTGAAAATGCAGCATGAAGAGTGAAAGCAAAATAAAGACCTTTTCCGATGAAGACCGATAGAATTTACCAAAACATATCATTAGTGGTAGAGCTGCTAACACATTTTTTTTTTCTTAAGAGAAAGTAAATTCAACTTGGAAGGAGTAAGATGTAAAAAGTAGTGAAGAGAAGAAACATGGTAGAGTGAGAGATGCCCTCAGATCTCTCCCCTTGAAATAACAATAAGCTGAACATCTAAAACTCAACAAAAAAACACCCAAACTGCACACCAGCAAGTCTGAGCCCTGCCTGGGAGAGTTGTGAGGTCTACACAGATGGCAGCAGGGTACAGTCATCAGAGCAGAAAGCAGAGCAGCAAGACAGCAGAGAAATAGCAGTTGATTTTTTCTGGCTGTGGTTGTAAAACCCAGGCTGAGTCATAGCCCCCAACCTCCAACCTAGATGGCCCCTCCCTGCATGCCCTCCAGACTGACCATCGCAGAGCCCCAGGGAAGTCTGAGCAAATGCTACTGAAACTGTTGCTAACACTGACAGGGACTGAGACTGAGAGTAGTGAGCATGATTAAATATCTATAAGAATATAAAAAGGCATTATTAAGGGTTTATATAAAGCAGGGATCCAAGAGGTTTAGACACCAACTACTGGAAACCAAAAGAAAAGCACCCTCTTTGCAGCAGACTAAAGAAAAACCTTTATATAATAAATCTTATTTTTGGAAAAAAAGCAGAATACATTTCCATTAATACCCAGGTGGAGAAATAGTCCATTAAACACCATGAACAACCAAGGTGATAAGGACTCTCAGAAAGAAAGAGAAAAATCTCCAGAAAATAAGCTTACACACATAGAAATATGAGACTTATATGACAGAGAATTCAGGATAGTACTTCTGAAAAAAACTCAGTGAGTTATGAAATAAGTCATATCAACAATTTCAGGAATTGAAAAAAACAACTAGATGACCAGAATGAGTTCTTCATCAAGGAGATTGAAACCCTCAAAAAGAACAGAAACAGAATAGATCTTCTGGGGATTAAAAAAACACACTGCAAGAGCTGAAAAAGGAAATAGCAAGCTTAAGAAATAGAATTGAACAAATGGAGGAAAGGATCAGTGATATTGAAGACAGAAATCTAGAAATAAATCAGAAGGAAGAAGAGAGAAACTGAAGAAATGAAAAATAATGAAAGAGAAATACAATAGCTAGCTGATACCATCAGGAAAGGAAACATAAAAATAATGGGCATTATTGAAGGTGAAGAAAAGGAGCAGGGACTAGAAAGCATTTTCAGACAAATAGTTAATGAGAATTTCCCAAATCTAAGGAATGAGCTGGAGCTTGGAATTCAAGAAGTCAACAGAACACCCAATTATCTCAACCCAAAAAGGGACACCAAGACACATTGCATTAAAGTTATCAAAAATCAATGACAAAGACAGAATTCTCAGGGCAGCCAGGGAGAAGAAAACAGTGACTTATAAAGGAAACCCCTTAGATTATCATCTTCTCAGTGCAAACCTTACAAGCCAGAAAGAATGGAATCAAATATTCAAACTATTAAGTGAAAGGAACTACCAGACAAGAATAATGTATCCAGCTAAGCTCTCCTTTAGACATAAAGGAGAAATTAAGACTTTTCCAGATACACAAAAATTGAGGGAATTCTCCACCGCAAGGCCTGCACTACAGGAAATACTGAAAGGGGTCAGCTCACATAAAACAAAATGAAAAAAAAAAACCATAATTAGGAGTAAGGTGAATACCAGGCAAATAGAAGCAGAGGAGTGCAACCCTTACTAAGAATAGGGCATTATAAGCTTAAATAATAATAATATAGCAACATAGTAATGAACGTTCAGCATATGTAGGGACAAATTGAGACAACACTGACTGAAAAGAGGAGGATTCAAAGATCCAAATTCACAAAGGGGAATGGAGATAAGGCATGCACAGAAGAAAATGGACAACTGTGTATATATATATAACTGTTTTTTACATAGTCGTAATGGTAACCACACACCAAAGATTCAGAACTGAAGTATATAATGTAAAACAAGAAGAACCAGAGGGAAAATCCACAAAAGCCAACCAAAATAAAGGGAAAAAAGTAATGAAGAGCAAACAAATTGGTAAGCATGTGGGTAAGTGGATAAAAGCACTGATTGTGGAAACTATGGCAGTGATAATGATGAAGTGGAGGCATGAAAACAAGGCAGACCTGAAATGCTGGTTGACAATATCGAGAATGGAAATGGTGATCAGAGTTAAAGTGTTCCAAAAGCCCTTCCTCTTTCAGAGGATAATTGAGTTTCTGATTAACTTTAGTCAGTGTGCATGTGAAAAGATGTAGAGATAAGCACTAAAGAATAGGAATGAAATATATAATTTTTAAGAAAACAAATGAATGACTAAAACTTGAAAAACTAATAAAAAGCCTCAATAAATTTAATAAGAGTAAGAAATGAGGGAAAGAAAACAAACAAAAAAACCCCACCAAAATAAGATGGTAAAAAATAAGTCTAAAAAATAGCAATACTTAACTTGTAAGTAAAAAGACATTGTTTTTCAGATTAGATCTATGTTTTAACATGCCTAAATCTCAAAAACATACCAGCAGCAAAAAGAAAAAAAAAAGTAGCAAATTGCAAATGATACGGTGTAATACCCTCTACATAAGATTTGAAAACATACAAAACAGTATAGCAGTTCTTCAAAGAATTAAATGCAGAACCACCATATGATCTAGCAATTCTATTTCTGGGACTTGAGCAGATATATATGCACCCATGTTCATAGCAGCGTTATTCACAACAACCAAAATGTGGAAGCAACCCAAGTGTTCATTGACAGATGAACAGATAAACAAAATGTGATTATACGACCAATGGAATATCATTCAGCCTTTAAAAGGAAGGAAATTCTGACACATGTTACAACACAGACAACAGTTGAAGACACTGTGCTTAGTGAAATAAACCAGACTCAAAAGGACAAATATTATATAATTCTACTATATAAAGAACCATAAATTCATAGAGACAAAGTAGAATGGTGATTGCCAGAGACTGTGGGGAGAGGGGAATGAGGGGGTTACTGCTTAAGGGGCACAGAGTTTCGGTTTTGGAAGATGAGAAATACTGAAAATGGATGGTGGCAATGGTTGCACAACAATGTGAAAACACTTAATACCACTGATCTGTACACTTAAAATGATGAAAATGCAAAGGAGAATTGACATCTATTTTTCTCAAACTACTCCAAAAAAATTCAAGAAGAGGAAAGTCTCCTTAATTCCTTTTATGAGGCCACTATTACCTTGATTCCAAAACCAGACAAGAACATTACAAAAAAGAAAACTATAGGCTAATATCTCTTATGAACAGTGATGCAAAAATCCTCAACAAAATATTATCAAACCAAATTCAGCAATACATTAAAAATATTGTACACCATGACTTAGTTGGATTTATTCCTGGGATGCAAGGTTGGTACAATATCCACAAATCAATTAATATGATACACCACATTAACAAATTGAAAGATAAAAACCATATGATCATATCAATAAATGCAGAAAAAGTATTCGACAAAATCCAGCCTCCATTGATAATAAAAACTCTCAGCAAAGTAGGAATAAGAGGGAACATACCTCAACATAATAATGGCCATTATAACAAACCTACAGCTAACATCATACTCAATGGGAAAAGGCTAAAAGCATTTTCCTTAACATCAGGAACAAGACAAGGATGCCTACTTTCACCACTCCTCTCCAACACTGTAATGGAAGTCACAGCCACAGCAATAATACAAGAATTCCACTCATATGAAGAATCATAAATTTATAAATAAAATAAAGGTATCCAAATTGGAAAGGAAGAAGTAAAACTCTTGTTGTTTGCCAATGACATGAAACTATGCATAGAGACCCCAAAAGATTGCATTGAAAAACTGTTAGAACTGATCAACGAATTCAGTAGAGTAGCAGGATACAAAATTAGTATTCAGAAGTCAGTGGCATTTTTATACACCAATGACGAACTTTCAGAAAGAGAAATTAAGAAAACAATCCCATTTACAATTGCATTGAAAATAACAAAATACCAGGGAATCAAATTAACCAAGGAGGTAAAAGACCTGTTCTCAGAAAAGTATGAGTCACTGAAAAAAGAAATTGAACGAGATACAAATAAATGGAAGCATATACCATGCTCATAGGTAGGAAGAATCAACATCATTAAAATTGTCATACTACCCAAAGCAACCTATAGAACCAACGCAATTCCTATCAAACTACCAATGGTATTATCCAGAGAACTAGAACAAATAATTCTAAAATTTATATGGAAACACTAAAGACCTTGAATAGAAGAGCAAAGTTGGAGGTATCACACTACTTGATAGTGAACTATATTACAAGCCTACAATAATCAAAACATAACAGATACACTAATTAATGAAACAGAATAGAGAGCCCAGAAATAAATCCATGCCTATATGCTCACTTAATATATGACAAAGGAGGCAAGAATATACAATGGGGTAAAGACAGTCTCTTCAACAAATGGTGCTGGGAAAATTGGACAGATTCATACATGCAAAAAAAGAAAAGAAAAGAAAGAAACTGGACCACCTTCTTACACTGTATACAAGAATAAACTCAAAATGGATTAAAGACTTAAATGTAAGACTCAACACTATAAAACTTCTAGAAGAAAACTTAGGCAGTAAACTCGCTGACATTACTAACAGTAATTTCTTTTCAGATATATCTCCTCGGGCAAGGAAACAAAAGAAAAAATAAACACATGGGACTACATCAAACTAAAAAGTTTCTGTACAGCAGAGGAAACCATCAACAAAACCAAGACAACCGACTGAATGGGAGAAAATATTCACTTATGATACATCTGATAAGAGGTTAATATCAAAAATATATGAAGAACTCATACAACTCAACAAGAACACAAACAATCCAATTTAAGAATGGGCAGAAAGGCTGTCCACTGTCACCACTGTTACTCAATATAACATTGGAGGTCCTATGACTGCAATCAGACAAGAGAAAGATATAAAAGGCATCCAAATAGGAAATAAAGAAATTAAACTGTCGCTATTTAGAGATGACATGATTCTCTATATAGAAAACTCTAAAGACTCCACAAGAACACTACTAGAAACAATAAGCAAATACAGTAAAGTTTCTGGATACGAAAATTGATGTTAAAAAATCCATAGCATTCCTGTACTCTAATAATGAAGTATCAGAAAAAGAAGTGAAAAAAATAGTCCCTTTTGCAATTGCAACAAAAAGAATAAAATGCCTAGGAATAAATTTAACGAAACATGTGAAGGACCTATATAATGAAAACGATAAGACTCTATTAACAGAAATTGAAGAAGACCCAAAGAAATGGAAAGATATTCCGTGTTTTTGGATTGGAAGAATCAACGTAGTTAAAATGACCATATTACCTAAAGTATTATACAGATTTAATGCAATCCCCATCAAAATCCCATTGGCTTTTTTAAAGAAATAGAACAAAAAATCATCAGGTTTATATGGAAGCACAAAAGACCCCGAATCGCCAAAGCCATCCTGAGAAAAAAAGAACAAGGCTGAAGTTATCACTCTGCCTGACTTCAAATTAAACTACAAAGTGACAATAATCAAAATGGCATGGTATTAGAAAAAACAGACACGCAGACCAGTGGAACAGAATCAAGAGTCCATAAGTAAACTCATATTCATATAGGTAAATAATTTTAGACAAAAAAGCCAAAAACATACAGTAGAGAAAAGAAAGCCTCTTCAATAAATGGTGCTGGGAAAACTGGAAAGCCACCTGCATCGGAATGAAACTAGGCTGTTGTCTATTGTCACACACCAAAATTAACTCAAAATGGATTTAGGACCTGAATATAAGACCCAAAACAATAAAGTGCATAGAAGAAAACATAGGAATTAAACTCAAGGAACTTGGACTTAAAAAGGATTTTATGAATTTGACCTCAAAGGCAAGAGAAGTAAAAACAAAAATAAATGAATGGGATTACATCAACCTAAAAAGCTTCTGCTCATCAAAAGAAACTGTCAACAAAGTAAAGAGACAACCATCTAAATGGGAAAATATATTTGCAAGCAATGCCTCCGATGAGGACCTAATATCCAAAATATACAAAGAACTCATACAACCCAATAACAACAAAAAAGCAAACTATCCTATCAAAAAATAGCCAGAGAACCTGAACAGACACTTCTCCCTAGAGCACATACAAATGGCCAACAAATATATGAAAAGATGCTCAGCATCACTAGCTATTAGAGAAATGCAAATCAAAACCACAATGAGATACCATCTCACACCTGTTAGACTAGGTAATAAGTTAAAATAAGATAAGTAATAACAAATGTTGGAGAGAATATGGAGGAAAAGGAAAACTCATACACTGCTGGTGGGACTGCAGATTGGTACAGCCACTATAGAAAACAGTATGGAGGTCCCTCAGTAAACTAAGAATCGATCACCATATGGTCCAGCAATCCCTCTACTGGGTGTTTACCCCAAAGACTTAAAAACTCATATCTGAAAAGATATTTGCACACAGATGTTTATAGCAGCATTATTCATGGTGGCCAGGACATGGAAGCAACTGAAGTGTCCTATAATAGATGATTGGATAAAGAAGCTGTGGTACACATAGACAATGGAATATTACTCAGCCATAAGAAGAGATGAAATACTGCCATTTGCAACAACATGAATGGACCTCAAGGTAATCATGCTAAGTGAAATAAGACAGACAGGAAAAGTTGAAAACCACAAGATGTCACTTATATGTGGGATATAAACCTAAAAGCAACAAATGAACAGGATAAACAAACAGAGAGTCATGGACATGGACAATAGACTAGTGGTTACCAGAGGGTAGGGAGGAAGCAGGAGGGGGAGGTAGGCAGGATAAAAGGAGTCAAATATGTGGTGACAGAAAAAAATCTAACTATGAGAGGTGAACACACAATGTAAATATATAAATGTCTTGCTGTTATAATGTATAACTGAAACTGTTATCAGATTTCGTTAACCAATGTCACCATAAAAATAAATTAAAAATAATAAAAAAAATTAAATAGTAAAAAAATATAAAGGGGCAGAAGACCTGAACAGATATTTCTCCAAAGAGGAAATACAGATGGCCAATAAACATATGAAAAGATGCTCAAGGTCACTAATCATCAGAGAAATGCAAATTAAAACCACAATGAGATCTCTGACACTTGTCTGAATGGCTATCATCAATAAATCAAAGGACAACAAGTGTTGGTGATAATTTGGAGAAAAGGGAATACTCATAATGCTATTGTGAGATTGCAAATTGGTATAGCCACTATGGAAAACAGTCTGGACGTTTCTCAAAAACTTAAAAATGGATATACCTTTTGACCCAGCAATTGCACTTCTGGGTATTTATCCAAAGAAAACCAAAACAATAATTCGTAAAGATCTATGCACTCCCATGTTCATGGCAGCACAAATTTACAATAGCCAAGATACGGAAGCAACCTAAGTGCCCCAAAATAGACAATTGGATAAAGAAATTATGGTTCGTATATACAATGGAATATTACTCAGTCATTAAAGAGGCTTACTATTTGCAACGACATGAATGGACCTGGAGGTTATTGTGCTGAGTGAAATAAGTCAGACAGAAAAAGATAAATACGATTTCACTTATATGCGGAATCTAAGAAACAAAAAGAACGAAATAATCAAAAACAGACTCACCAATATAGAGAACAATCTGGTGACAGCCAGAGGGGTGGGGGTGGGGGACTGGAAGAAGGGTTAAAAAGTGCGAATTAGTAATTAATAGATGGTCACGGGGATGGGGAGCACAGCATAGGGAATGCAGTTAGCATTAATGTATTGGCTAGGTGTAGAACCAGAGGAGAGAAAGAGCAATTAGGGAGATCGTTTTATGAACTATATTAATGTTCAACCAAGGTACTGTACACTTGCAACTAATAATAAAATCAAATTTATAAAAAGAAAAAATGGTCAAAATGGTAAATTTTATGTTACGTATTTTCACCACAATAAAAAACAACATGCACAGTAATGCTATTTATAGACACAGTAAAAGTATAAAGACATGCATGGAAATCATAAACTGCAAATTCAGGAGGGCAGTTTCTCCTGGAAGGGGCAGTAATGCAAATAGGAAAGGGTAGACAGTTGGACCTCTGCTGTTTCAGTTCTAAAAACAAAGTTGGAAGAAAATAAGACAAAGTTAGGTGGTAGGCATACTTTTATGTCTCTTATCATGATATTCTATACTTTTCAATATACTTTGAGTTTTTCATTATCTGAAGGAATAAGATACTTTGTATGCCTGGTAAGTAGGAATTGTGTCATAGGCCTGTTTGCATTACATAGATTGATGAGGCTCAACCCTAAGAATAATCTTTTTCCCTCCTCATGTCTCCTGAGAAGCCTTCACTTATTTGCCAAATCTGGAGCAGAGTCCAGAGGCTGCAACATCAGAAGAATCTTTCAGGCCCATCCTGACCAAACCACTTCCTTCTTACAAGAATTCACAGGAGTGGAGGGGCAGAGGAAGTGCTCAAGGAATACTAGCCATTAACAAGCCACCTCTGGAAGCTGTGGGTGCTAACAGCTGCCTTCTATGAGGAAATCTGGAGCGTTTCTTTCCAATGGGCAGTCTCACATGCTGGCCTTGCCACGTGAGGGGCTTGCAGGAATGTTTGCTCGAGCAAGTCCAAGGCTTGGAATTGATTTCCACACCGACAGGCTGTGAGGAAGGTGATTGATATCATACTCAGCATTACCTGCTAAAGGTCCCTCCTCCCCTGTGAGGAATGATGAGAATCCCCCTTCTCATCTGCATCGGAGAGACATGTTTGCTACAATGCAGTTCCTATGTTTCTGACAAGCATCTCCATTCCCCTGCACTGAGCTGAAGGCCTCTGAAATGGGCTTGCTCTGAGCATTCCCTTTTGTCCCTCTTTACTCTCATGCAAATGACTGAGCCAAGGGCTCATGGGGACCCGATCCAGACTGTGGTGAGACTCCCGCAGGACAGTCCTCTTCTGTTGCCTTAAGGCTAGTTTTCACTTGTGTGACCTCTAGTTATTCTTGGAAGTCATGCTCAGGTGGACACATGCTGCCCCACCTCAGGCCACAGATTTGTATCATACAAGGTTCAGAGCATGAAGGGTCCTGAAGGAGCAGCCCTGTGGTGATTGGCTGTCAAAGATGTCCTTGGTGGTACCTTAAACGTACCTTCTATTGACTCCTTGGGAAAGTTTGTCAGTCATGTTATGAGGCCTGCATAGAGGAGTGGAGAGAATAGCCCTCTTTTCCCCTCAGCTATTGGAATGGAGTTAACTGAGGCATCTCTACCCATTTACAAAACAGGTGCTACCTTCAGTTGACTATGTGGATACCTAAAACACATCATCTCATTCTTACAACAATCCTCTAGAAGGGATAGTATCATGAGGAAACTATGGCTCAAAGAGGTCACATGACTTGCCTGCACTCATGAAGACCAAATGTGGCAGAACTAGAGGCTGAGAGGCTCACTCAGAGGTAGTCTGGGCCTCAGTGATCAATGGGAGGCAGTCCAGGGGTGGGGGATGGGGCTGCAGGTCCACAGCTCTGTGGTTCAGCACAGGTCCCTTGAGGCCCCAAGGTCTCACACTCGCATGCAGCACTGATTGAGGAAGGTGAGTGGGAGGTGTTAGACTGGGGCAGGAGTTTCACTGCAGTGAAGGGCTCTCATGTTAAATATGAGCTTGTTCCTCACTTGCCCTTTTATTTGTTTAACTACTCACCACAACAGAAACTGCCTATCTGCAGGTGTGCAGCTATTCTAAGAGAAGGAATGAATTATAGCTTCGTGTCAGAGTTCCATGGATCAGTCAGAGTTTGGCCTGCGCACCTGCTCTGCTGATCAAAGCTGCATCACACGCTGGCTCTTCAGGCTGCTATTACCACAGTCCCATCTACAGCTGTTGTAGGCCCCTTAGTCCCACCTATCCAAATGAGCCCCACCAAGTAGGCTGATGGGCTCTTTTTAAAATTTCAAATGATTTTATTATAAACTATAGCACAATACAGGACAGTGTATGGCAATGAGTTTAACAAATCATTGTAAAGCAAACATCCTGTAATCAGGTCATGAAATAGAACATCACCAGCACCCCAGAGGCTGGAAGTGTTACTTTCCAGTCAGTAGTCGTGCACCATCTCCTTGCTGCCCAAGGAGATTCCAGAAACTGTTTGCATCAGCACTGATGAAGAGTCCAGGGAGTAGATTTATGCACAAAAAGGCTGTGAGTATGGTGATCAGTGCATTTGCTTAGCATCACCTGATACGTGGATATATGGCAATAGATAGGGAGATAGATGGATGATAGGTGGATAGATAGATGATAGAGATAGATAATAGATAGATGATAAATAGATAGATGATGAGGGAGATGATAGATAGATAGATAGATAGATAGATAGATAGATAGACAGATAGACAGATAGATACATATAGAGATCTACCCTTCACATCCAGAGCTGGATTGAGCTTAGGCCAGACAGGCAGGAGTACCACAATATTACTGGGACATTAGAATATCACGGGACATGTAACAGGAATGAAGGAAAATGTACTGACCAGAAGGCCTCAGAAGAACCTGTTAGAGACTCCATTCAGCCAAGTGACAGAAATCTGAAAACCAGTAGCTTTCAGTAGGTTTGTTTTTCTTGTGTAATGGGAACCCAGGGCTGTTGTGAGTCTGAGGTGCTGTGAGGACTCAGTATCTTTCCATCTTTCTGCTCTCCCATCTTAAGCATGTGGTTTTTAGCTTCAGGTTCATTGCCTCATAGTTGTAAGGTGGCTTCTGCGGTTCAAGCACTTTATCTGTGCTCAAGACAGGAAGGAGGGAGTAGCGCAAAGGGCAAAAAGACAAATTGCAAAGCCAGATGAGTCTTTCTGCTTCTAAAGAGCTTTCCCAGGAGTCTTTTTCAGTGATTTCCACTTATCTCTCATTAGTCAAAATCAAGTCCCTGGCCATTCCTAACTGCAGAGGAGCCTGGGAAATCAACTTTTTTTTTTTTTTTTTTTTTTTTTTTTTTAACACTGGTCACGTTGCTACCCTGAGAATAGACACCGAGAAGAAAACTAGTAATTCTTCTTCAAGAAACACTTTGGGGTAAGAAGCTTCTGCCTGACCCCTGTCAGCTTTCCGCAAAGAATGGTGGGTCCAGTAAGATGCAGAGCTTTTGCTAAGTGAGAGCATAAATTTGGGCCCAGAGCTGAATTGCTGAGACCTAAGAAAAGGCTGAGCTGTCTCTTAGGGTCCCCTTCTCAGTCCTGCTCCCACACGGCCTGGAGCTTCACCATAAAATAAGAGCTGAATAAATATTTTAAAGTGTTATTTTCCCACCAGTGATGTACCTGCTAGTAAATGTGTTAAAGTCTGGGCAGACAAGCTAAGTGCTGATACTTGGGCGCTGACATCCAAGGTCAGGGTATTGACACCCTGGGGGCAGCTGGGCTACATCCTTGTGGGCCGAGGACTGATCCAGATCCAAAGAAACTACACAAACATGTTTATCAATCATCCATAGCTATTCTGTAGATATCTTCCAAGCATGACAGTATTCTTTCTCTTTTGCATTTGTAGGAGATTTCTACATACATACCTACAGATTATCCCAGTGTAAGGAGGCACCAAATGGTGGAGGATCAACATTACAGGTGGAGACCGCCTTCTAGGGCGGGGCCCTGAACACCCCAGAGAGAAGGGGAGGCCCTGTGGTGGGGTCCGGTCTCAAAACTCCATACATGCACACGGAAATTACTCCCAGAGTTACAGTCAGAATTTGGGACATTGCAGCACTTAAAAATTGGGATATTTTACATAAAAATATGAATTTCCACATAACTTCGAAAAATCGGAAGATCTAGCAAATAAGAACCCCACATTACCTTGGTCAGCCATATTCTACAGCAGGACCCTCTTTAAACAGGAATGCATTTTCAGTTCATCTCAGTCCCTACTGCTCCCCAGAACAGGCCCCACCATGCATTATCCCCATTGCACTATTAGTTCTCTTATCCCCAACATATTTTGCACATTTGTGTGCTGTAATTTGAGTTTGCGACCCCTAATGTAGGAGAGCAAACCCTTCAATTTATATATAAATGACCTAGAAAGGTGGAGTAAGTTGCCCAAGGGGACACACCTATAATGGCATAGTCAAGTCTTCAGTGGGGGATCTCCTAGGACCCAGCTCTGATTTAAAACATCTCTCTGGGAGATTTATAAATGTTGCTAATTCCATTGATTACAGGGCCTGTGAGGGGAAAAGGGTGTGTGACTGGGAGCATCTGAATTTTGCTAATACTAGGCTGCGGCAGTATGACTTCTGGCCTGGCAGGGAGATGCCCAGTACTCTGGGTGTGTCAGACGCCCCTGACCCTGTGCCCTGTTCCCATGGGAAGAGGAAGTCACAGTGGTTGAGGTGAGAACAAGAGGTTGGGCAGCTTGGGTGGGCAGAGGCAGCCACAGACAATAGCAGTAGTCAGTGCCTGGCCCAGATGCACCTTCTAAACCCTTTGCAAAAATTGCTGCCATGTGCGGAAATGCAGAAACATGTGAAGTCTGAAAGCTAGTGCTCAGGAGGCCCCCTTCTGTGTGTGTAGGCAGTCCTCGTGACTCAGCTTCAACCATACACATCTTTCAGGCAACTGAAGGTTTTTTTAAAAAGGTGTTTTTAATCTCCAGGTGGTTGTGGTTTGAGCAGGGAAGTAGAGAGGACTTGAGATGCCCTTTTCTAGCTCCAGACCCTGGTCAAGGGGTCAGGGCAGTAATGTGGTGCACAGGCTGGTGGCTGCGCTGCAAAGAAGCAAGCTCACGGGTGTCTGCCCTCCACTGTGTCCTCCCACTGCTGGCTTTTTCTCTCTTCTTGCCAGGACAGAGCTGTCCTGCTCCCCTAGACCCTGGGACCCTGGCCCTAATCATGGTGGTGTCCTGCTGCAATTCAGCACTGGGCCCAAAGCTGAGGTCCTCACTTTGACCTTGGGGGGCCCTCCTGCCTCAGGAGTCTCCCCTGCTCCAGGCTCAGAGCAGGTCCTGGACCTCTGGGAGAGTAAAAATACACCACAAGACATCCTGCCCAGCTTTGCCATCACTTCTCCAAATTTGAGTAGTCAAAATGCAGACTTTATACGGTCTTTATGCAGCCTGGCCAAATGGAATGGAGCTGGAAAGGATGGTGTAGGCTTGGGGCCACACTGCCCCCAAAGCACAGGTTAGAACTCCTTTCTGGAGAACATATTCTCACCATCTGAGATGTAGGGCTAAGTCCTCTGCCCTCCTGCCCAGGGGCCTGGGGACACTCAAACAAGAGTTAATAGACAAGAGATTGAGAGGCTGGCCAGGAGGTTCCTCACCTGGGTCCCCCATAAGGGACATGGTAGCGATTCAGGATGTAGGTCTTTCCCCTCGAGCTCACAGAGATGTTCCTGTTCTCAGCCCAGAAGTCCAATTCCAAGGCTAAGTTCCCAATGTTGTCCCTGGGGTGGAGCCAGGCACCACCTCAGCCCAAGCACACCTCTCCAGTCCCACCTTGGGAGGTCTCAGGTATGGGGGGCGGGGGCCTGCAGGGCAGCACGGGGAGAGGGTCCCCACTGTAGGAAAGCGGTGTCGTTGGTGTGAGTCACGTAGCGGTTCATCATGAGGGTCAGGAGTGGGGGCTGGCTGCGCTGCAGGTAGTACACGCGGGCCCCGTTGGGGACGTGTCCATAGCTGCCAAGAAGGAGGCCTGCTGACATGCCCCTGCCCAGCTGCCAGAGACAAGGCAAATCCAGCTCTAAAGCCGTGGCACCTGCTGCCTCTCCACCCTGGCCTTGAGGTGCCGGCCCCCTCTTACGTTTGCACCAGGTCCAGGAAGTTCTGCAACATGCCCTTCACCGTCTCAGACATCTCAGAGAGGAGCAGCCCCTCCATCACCCAGTAGGAGTCCCTGGGGGAAGCGGACAGACAGCTCAGGCATCCTGATCAGGCATCCTCCCACCGGCCTCTGCCCTACGCACCCAGGCCACGTTGGGTACCCCGCCCTGCTCAGGCCACCCTGCTGGCCCTGGGCTCCCTGCCACGCCCACCCCTGTAGCCCCTGACTGCTCACCAGTAGTAGAACTCGAGGAAGCGCCCACCGGGCACAATGAAGGGGTGTTGTGAGTAGATCAGAGAGAACTGCTCAGGGTGGAGGAGGACCTCTGGCTTCACCTGGAGTCAGGAGCGAGGGCACAGGGAGCCTAGAACCCCTTTTTCCTGTGGAATGGAGGCTGGAGGAGCCTGCGACGCTGCAGGTCCTGGCAGCTGCAGGCTTGGGTTCTGCTCTGCTGTGGGCTTGGGCAAGGCCTGGGCCACTGGGAGCCTGGTCTGCTCACCCCCACATGCGAGCCTCTGGAGTAGGAACCCTGACTACTCAGCCTGGCACCAGCAGGGGCTCACCAAGCAGCAGTCACTATTAGGACCCAGGTGGGGACCATTTTCTCCAATACCCTTTGCCTCCCAAATCTGTGCTGCCACCACCAAGCCGGGCCCAGAGAGACTCAGGGCCCCCCATTCTCTGGCCCAGGACCCTTTCCCCAGTGGAGCGGATGTAGGTGAACATGGCCAAGGGACAGCAAGGTAGGACCGGAGAAAGGCATGCTGTGCAACCACGTCATGCATTACCTCTGTCCCTTCACTGCTAGCTGTGTGTGAGTGAGTGTGGTTTTAGACGGTGAGAGGTTTTGAGGGGAACAGTGGAATAGATCTTGGGTGTGTTCCCGCGGTGGCTGGCTGGGGAAGCAGCCCGCACTAGCAAAGGAGCCAGGGCCCTGGGGCTAGGTGGGAGGACAGGTTCTGTGCAGCCTCAGGCAAACCACTGCCCTCTCTGAACCTCAGACAAGGAAAGCGCCAACAGAAGGTAGGTCAAAGTGTGCTGGTCACAGGGCGGGGCCCCATCAGCAGTAGCAGTGATCATTCCTGAGCAGAGGCCTGGCCTGAGGAGCTCAGGGAAGAGAGAACCCAGCAGGAGAGTGAACAATTACCAGGTGGTATTAGAGGAGGAGTTGGGCAGCCTGGAAGCGGCAGGACAGGCTAGGTTTGCCTGGGGGGATGCTGGGAGGTCTTCAAGAAGGAGGTGAAGAGTTAGGGGCAGATTTATCTCTGTTCCATCCCAGAAGTTCTTTATAAAATTCTTATAGCTCTAGAGTGCTTCTGCAGAGGCCGTATTTTTACCCTGTTTCCATCTAAACGAATCTCACTCCAGAGAATGACTCCAAAGCTATGAGTACTGAAATCTGCACAAGCAGAGTTTCGCTGCCCTTAAGGCCATCCCATCTGATGAGGAGAAAGGTATATGATTTAACTACAATCACGAGCATGAAAAAATCCGAGTTTTACCCATCCCACCTTGCTCCTCGCTGGGCCGACTGCTTCTCTGACCTGGGTGTCGTAGACAAGGCTCTGAAATACCTGGAGGTGAGGTGGGCAGAAAGGCAGGCTGGTACACTGGGGCCAGGACCACCTACTCTCTCCCAGACAGTGAGCAAAGACTACTGGCAAGTGGCAGCCACTGCCTCCTGCTCCCCTCCCCCAACAAACCTCCATGTCCTAGCCTGAGGGTCTCACTGCAGCCACCAGGGGGCAGCTGTGAGCCAAGAAGAGAAGGCTCAGTAAAGGACACCTAGCTTGGGAGGGCTCAGCCTCCTGGCTCCCTGCCCAATCCCCACCCACAGTCATAGCGATGTCTAGAACCTTCCAGGACAGCCAGATCCTGACCTACCAACACGGGATCCCGACCTCTCTCCGGAACACAGCCCAGCAGTGGGACTTCCCCAATGCCTGGGCCCCCCTGCAGGACCTGGTCATCAGAGGTAGGAGGCAGGGATGGGGCGTTTCCCAGGGCCTGAAGCCAGAGGTATGAAGGATGGACCTCCCTAGTGCTGGGTAGGTGTGAACAGAGGATGCGGGGGCCTCTCTCTGACTTCTCTGCTCTCTCTGCCTCCCACTCAGCAAACAGTTATGTCCACCTGACCGTGTGTCGGGGGAATCCGCGCTCCTCTCTCTCTAGAGCCAGGCCTGGGATTACCGCAGGGTGGACCTGTGGTTCCAGGAAGGAGGTCTTAGGGCCCGGGCCCCCCTCCCTCCTTGAGGAGAGTTGGGCTCGGGCCTCTGTGCCCACTGGATGGAGGCTGTGGAGATTCAGGGTCCCGCCTCAGGGTGGGGTCTAGGTCTGGCCAAGTCTCCTTCACCCAGGACCCAGGAAGTGGCTTTCCAGCTGTCACAGAATTGGATCCGAACCAACTTCGATGTCTACTCCCAAAAGTCGGCCATGTATGAGAAGGTGAGCTGGCCCTGGGCCCAGGCCCACTAGTCTTCCTCCCCATGGTGACGTGGGAGAATTGTCAGGCTTTGCAAAGCCCAGGCCTAAGGGCAGTGGCGGCGCCCAGTGGCTATCTTGAGAACTGCAGGGGTAAGAGCCACAGATCAGAGCAGTTTCTCTCAAAGGGACTCCCATGTCCGTCTTCCCCTAGAGGGCTGGGGTGTAGGGACTGGAGGCAGGTCTGACCTTAGAGCTCGTCCTCTTGTCCTCAGTATGACATCAGCAACGGTGGACAGCCGGGTGGTGGAGGGGAGTATGAAGTTCAGGTGAGTGGGTCAGCATCCCACAGGGAACTACGGGGCTCTGCTGTCCCAACTGACCATGACCTCCCCTCTCTAGGCCTCCCAAGTCTGTGGGTCCACAGGGAGGAGCCTGACTGGTGCTCCTTGGTAGCCCCGGTTCTAGGTGGGTCAGAGCCTTTGGGTAGAGATCCCACACCCCGCTAAAGGACTTGGGGGCCTTCCCCAGAGGTCTTGCCCCATCGGCTGTGCCTCTCTCCAGGAGGGGTTTGGCTGGACCAATGGAGTGGTCCTGATGCTCCTGGACCGCTATGGTGACCGGCTGAGCTCAGGGACCCAGGCGGCTTTCCCGGAGCCCCACTACCTCGCAGCCGCCCTGCTGCTTAGCCTTCCACTCAGCCTCCTGCCACAGTAACAGGTCTCGCTGTCCTGTGTGCCTTCAGTTCTTCCTCTGGCTCTGGCTCCTGCCTCATTAAACCTGTGCACGACTCCCTACCTTCCTCTGCTTCTTCATCCCCTATCCCTGGCGACCCCATGCCCTCTTGTGCCCTGGTCAGTCCCCAGTCATAGTGGAGTGAGGGCAGGGACGGGACCTGGAGGTCGTGCGTTGGTTTTGGGTCCATCCTGTGACATTTAATAAGGTGGAAATTCTGCTCTGTGGGGAAGACCAAGCCCTCCTACCCCACATACCCCAGGCCCCACAACTCGGCCTCCCAAACACATACTCCAAATGCTTTATTGTTCTGCTGAGATGCCTACAAATACTGAAAATCACTCAGCTGGGCCCAGCAATCATCTCTCAGTGCTAGAAAGGGAAGTGAGGTCAGAAAAAGTATCAAACACTGCCATTTTGAACTGTCTCTTCAAAGTAGTTAAAACTTGAATGTATTTGAAAATAAAAGAGTAATAGCTGTCATTTATTTTATGAGCTGAGCACTCAGAGGTAGAAAGGAAGTGAGCCCTGCTAAGACCACAGCCATCTCATGGTGACTGCAGCATAACCACAGATATGCCCTTCTCTGGAGCAACATTAAGCTTAATACTGAGGGAAGGAAATAGAATTCACTGATATAATCCAGCCAGTCGTTCCACAAATAAACAAACAAGCGAATAACAATAACAAGCCCTGGCTGGTGATAAAAGAGTAGAGGGGAGCTCTTACCCAGATTTGCTAGAATATATTACCTGAAAATGTCCACTTCAACAAAAATTATGAGATGTGCAAAGACACAGGAATGTATGACACATACACTAAAAAAAAAAGTAGAGAAGAGAAACTACCTGAGAGTGACCAAATGTCATTTTTAAAAGAAAAAACTTCAATGTGACTGCTATAAATATGTTCAAAGAACTAAAGTAAACTCTGTTTAAAGAAGTAAAGTACAATGATATTGTATCAAATAAAAATATCAATAAAAAGAGAAATTAATAAAAGAACCAAATGAGTCTTTTCAGATTCTGGTCCACCATGTAAGGAGTTTGGAAATCATCCTTCTATTTAAACAACAATTTAAAAACTGAACAAATGGAAAATTAACAATTCTTAGGTATGTCAGAGAATTGAGGTCACAGGGAAAACTGTTATCCCCCAAACTGGAGAGACGGAAAGGTGAATGCAGAGAATCACAGCTTACCAGAGCAAAAGCTCACAAATCAAAACCTCTACAAGAAGCAGTACTAAGTTTCTCTTATCCAGTACATCATGTCCAACTTTCAACAAAAAATTGCAAGACATATTAAAAGGTAAAAAAACAAACAACAACAACAAAAAAAACACACATTGAAGAGACATAGAAAGCATCAGAACAAGTCTCAGATATAAAAAGAGTGTTGGAACTATTAGACCAGGAATTTTAAAACAGCTACAATAATATCCTTAGAGCTGTAATGAAAAAAGTAGACAACATGCAAGAACAAATGAGTAATGTAAGCAGACAGATGGAAATTCTTAGAATAAAAAAGAAATTCTATAAATTAAAAAACACTGAAACAAAATGAAGAAAGCCTTTGATAGGCTCTTTAGTAGACAAGACATAGCTGAAGAAAGAATCAGCGAGGTTGAGGATATGTTAATAGAAACTTCTGAAACTCAAAATCAAAGAAAAAGAAAGACGGAAAGAAACAGAACAGAATATCCAAGAATTGTGGGATAACTACAAAAGTTGTAACACATGTGTTAATAAGAATATCAAAAAGAGAAGACAGACAGAGGAAAAATTATTTGAAATAATAATGACTGAAAATTTCCCAAAATTAATGTCAGACACCAAACCACAGATCCAAGAAGTTCAGAGAACACCTATCAGAATAAATACCCCCAAATCTACACCTTGGTATATCAGATTTAAACTCCAGAAAATAAAAGATAAAAATTCTTAAAAGAAGCCAGAGAGGGAAAAACAAAACAGAACAAAAAAAAAACCCCACCTTACTTGTAAAGGAATAAGAATTATATTGCACTTAATTTCAGCAAACATGTAAGCAAGCAGAGAGTGGGGTGAAATATTTAGTGTTGAAAAATAAATTGGTGTATGGATAAAATGAGAATATCAAGAGACTGAAATTATAAAAAGAAACAAGGTTCTGGGACTTAAAGTTATATTAACTGAAATTTTTAAAAAATCACTTAGAAGGGTTTAATAACAGACTTGAGTAGGCAAAAAAATCAGAGATCTTTAAGACGAGACAGCTGACACTATCAAGTGTGAAGGGCAGAAGAAAATGAAAAAAGTTAACAGAACCAAAAGGACTTGTGAGTCACCATCAAGAAGACCAACATATCCACTATGGGAGTCCCAGAAGTAGGAGAGAGGAAGAAATGTGCAAAAATAATATGTAAAGAGATAATGACCAAAATTTAATAAAATAATGAATCTAAAAATCCAAAAAGCCCAATGAATTGCAAGTATAAGAAACTCAGAGACACAGAATAATCAAACTGTTGAAAGACAAAGACAAAGACAAAATTTTGAAAGCAGTAAGAGCAGCTCATCAGGTACAAGGGATCTTCAATAAGATTAACTGCCAAGTTCTCCTCAGACACCATGGAGGCAAGAAAGCAGTGGGATGACATAATGAAAGTGCTAAAAAAAAAAAAAAAAAAAAAAAAGCCCACCAAGAATTGTATACCCCAAAAAACTGTCATCCAAAAATGAGGGGGAAATTAAGATATTCACAGATGAATAAAAGTTGACAGAGTTTGTGCCACTAACCCTGCCCCACAAGAAATGCTAAAGGGAGCCCTTTCAGATTGAAATGATACTAGACAGTAACTCGACCCATATGAAGAAGAAAAGATCTGCAGTATGAGTAATTGCATGGGCAAATGTAAAGCCAGTATCGTTGTATTTTTGGTTTATAAGTCAACTATTTATATCCCAGAGAATTTAAAAGACAAATGTACAAAAAAATTAATAAATTCATGTTATTGGGCTCACTTGTGTAAATATGCAGTTTATGACAATGATATCATGAGTAGGAGGACAGAAATGTATTGCAACAGAATTTTTGTATACTACTGAAATTAACTTGATATTAATTTGAACTAGATTGTTATAAATTCAGGATATTAAGTATAATCCCCATGGAACTATAAATGAATCATCTAAAAGTATACACAAAGAGAGAAAAAAATGGCATAGATGATAGAGGCTCTGGCGACCAAATCAAAGTTGTGACGGAAACGGAGCAGCAGCAACAAAAAATCACCTGGGATCTAGAGGAACAAACCATATAACTAGGGAGAAGTACAAGAAAGCACCTTGCAATGGCAGAAGATAGGATAGGGTGAGGACATGGGGCTGCCTGGTCCCAGTAGCTGGGTGAGACAGAATCTGCAGCAGCAGCAGATGCCTCTTAAAGGGGACACATCCGTGAGCAGATTTTCCTGGTGACAGCCCTGCGCACAGTGAGCACCAGTGGCAATTTAGCTACACGCAGGGGGCACCAGGGACTTAAAGGGAGACATTGTCGGAGTGAGGGCCTAGGCAAGTGACACTCTGTAGAGAAGTGCTGGCAGTATGCATTGTTTCTTGTTGAGCCCTCCCCTTTCCCAGTGCGTGGACTCAGAGCCGCCATAGCTGTGAGGACATCAAACTGGATAACAGAGGTCGCTCCACCCAGAGAATTCCCTGAAACCCTGCCTCCCCCAACTTGCGGCTCCACGCAAGTCATATCCAGGTATATCCTCATACCTAGATGAGTCAGATGCTCCTTGCTGAACAGCACCTAGACTCACTGGAGGCAGCTGGACTCGGTTTCTGGTGTGGCCTTTTGAGGTAACTGTAAGCACAGCATCTGTGGATTGCTTGCTGTATCTAACAGGTGGCACTGGAGGGGTAGAGGCTTGAGCTAAGTTTGGCTTGCAGCTGAACCCTCTCAGGACTGTGCCATTGGACACCTACTTCACAAATCCACACTAATAAGACTGGGAGACTTAGGAGCTTTGCTTAGTACATAGAAACAGATATGGAAAGGTATCCAAAATGGGAAGACAAAGAAGCAGAAACCAGAATAGAGATCCAGGAATAATGGAGTCAAACAATCTTCAAATGCAGAGTTCAAAACACTGGTTATAAAGAAGATCAATGAACTTTTGGGATGTGTAGATGAATACAGTGAGAACTTCAACAAAGAGATAAAAAACACATAAAAATGGTAATGGAAATTATAAAAGAGAACAAGTTAGAAATGAAGAACACATTATCTGAGATGAGACATATATGAAATAGAATAAAGAAAGCAATAAACAAAGTGAATAAAGAAGACGATCAAATGCCCTGTCTAGAGGACAGGAAAACCAATCAGGACACTCTATCAGAAAGGCAAGAAAAAAGGGACACTTTTAAGGCTCCAAATATTAGTTTAATCAGCATATCTGAAGAAAATCAAGATGTTGGACAGCTGTTTGAAGAAATAATGATGGAAAACTTCCCTAACCTGGTGAAGGAAATGGACATAAAACCCCAGGAAGCTCAGAGTATTCCAAAAATCAGGGATCCAAAGAGGCCCACACCAAGGCACATCATAATTAAAATGCCAAAGGTTAAATACAAAGAATGACTGTTAGAAGCAGCAAGAGAAAAACAGTTAATTACTTATAAGAGAACACCCATAAGACTGGAAGGTGATTTCTCAAAAGAAACTATGCAGGACAGAAGGGCTTGGCAAAAAATATTCGACAGGATGTAGACCCAGGATCTACAACCAAGAATAATTTATCCAGCAAAGCTATCATTTAGATAAAGAGCTTCCCTGACAAAAATAAGCTAAAGGAATTTATCACCACCATGCCAGTATTACAGGAAATGTTGGAGGGACTTCTTTAAGGAAAAAAAACCCCATGCATCAAAAACAGGAATAAAGAATGGTAACAACTATATTCCAATCAATAAGTACCTTAAATGGAAAAGAATTAAGTGCTACAACCAAAAAATAGAGTGGCTGAAAGGATAAGAGAACAAGACCCCTACATATGAAAAGGAAGGGGATGGAAAAAGATATTTCTTTGACGGACCTAGAGGTATTTAAGTCAGAGAGAGAAAGGTAAACACTATATGATTTCACTTATATGCGGAATCTAAGGAATCAAAAGAACAAACTAATCAAAAACAGACAATTTGGTGTCTGACAGAGGGGAGGGGTTTGGGGGGTCTTGGAGAATGGGGTGAAGGGTTAAAAAGGTATAAATTAGTAGCTCATGGATTGTCATGGGGATGAGGAGCATGGCAAAGGGAATGCAGTTAGCATTAATACGTTAGATAGGTGGAGGGTCAGGGGAGGGAGGGTGCAATTGAGGGGATCATTTTATGAACTATATAGATGTCTAACCAATGTACTGTATACTTGAAACTAAATAAAAATTAATAAAATAAAAAATATAAACAAAAGAAAACAAAAAGGAATTAAAATGATTGGCTACAACAAAGTCAACTAAACACAACAGAAGGAAGTAATGGAGGAAATAAAAGATAAAAATGGTATAAAACATGCAGAAAAAATAGCAAAATGGCAAAAGTAAGATTCAACTGTCCAATTAAAAGGCAGAGGTTAGAAGAATGCGTTTTTAAAAAATGATCCATCTATCTGCTGTCTTTAAGTAACTAACTTTAGATCCAAAGACACAAATAGATTGAAAGTGAAAGGATGGAAAAAGATATTTCATGAAAATAATAATGAAAAAAGAACCAGAGTAGTTGTACTAATATCAGACAAATTGACTTTAAGTCAAAAACTGTTACAAGAGGGGGACTAATCAAAATAGCATAGAGAATAGAGGCTTCGTACACCTCCTCTTGTGACTACACCAAAATTATGATGAAACTATGGAGCAAACAGCAAGCAGAGTTGCCTGGGGTCTGAATGAACAGAAGCCCTACAACTAGAGAGGGAAATAAGAAATCACCGTGAAATGGTAGAAGGGAACAAAGACATGAGGCTGCTCAGTCCCACATGAGCTGAGTGAGACAGGGGCTACAACAGCTGCAATCAGAAGGTGCAGACGCTCCTCTTAAAGTCACCGCAACTAGACTTTCATGGTGATAGACTAGCTCACACTGAGCTCATATGCTGAGGTGATTGCTTGGGGGATGCCAGGGACGTATGGGGGGACACTGATTTGCTGGGGATCGAGGTGAAGGCTGAAAGAGAGGCTTTCTTCTGGGCAGAAGTGCTGGCAGTATTAATTGTTTTTCTTTTGAGTTCTCCCCACTCCCAGCATGTAGACACAGGTGCTGCCATAGCCAAGACATCATCAAACTGGATAACAGAGGTCGCCCTGCCCAGAAGATTCCCTAAAACTCTGCCCCTCCCAACTTGTGACTCCACCCAAGCCACATCAAGTGGTGTCCTTGGTGTGCACTGTGCCCCTTGCTGAGCAGCTCCAAGCTCTGCAGTGGCATCAGACCACCTCGGGTTCTGGTGTGCCCCCTTGAAGCAACTGTAAGGATAGCACAGGTGTCAGCAATCCTTGGATTGCTTGCCGAATCTGACCAATTGGCCCCAGAGGGGCACAGATTTGGTCTAAAATTGGCCTGCAGCTGGACAACTCTCAGGACTGTGCCACTGGACACCAATATACAAAGCCACACTACTAAGACCAGGAGACTTAGGAGCTTTACCTAGCACATAGAAACAGACACATCAAAGCAGCTAAAAGTGGGAGACAAAGAAAGATGTCCCACATGAAAGAACAAAACAGAGCTCTAGAAAAATATCTAAACACAGTGGAGTTAAGCAATCTAACAGACACAGAGTTCAAAACAATGGTTATAAAGATGCTCAATGAAATTAGGAAAACGGTAGATGAATTCAACGAGAACTTTAACAAAGAAATAAAAAAAAAAAACATTAAAATTGAGTTGGAAATTAAAAAAGAGAACCAGTCAGAAATGAAGGATACACTCTGAGATGAAGAGTATATTAGAAGGAATCAATAGAGTAGATGAAGAAGAGGATTGAATCGCCAATATAGAGGATGGGGTAGCAGAGGACACCTAATCAGAACAGCAACAAGAAAAATGAATCAAAAAAAAAATGAAAGTAATTTAAAAAGCCTATGGGACAACATCAAGCATACCAACATTTGCATCATAGGGCTACCAGAAGAAGAGAAAGAGCAAGAGGTTGAAAACCTATTTTAAAAAATAATGGTGGAAAACTTTCCTAACCTGGTGAAGAAAATAAGACATACAAGCCCAGGAAGCACAGAGAGTTTCAAACAAGATGAACCCAAAGAGACCCATACCAAGATACATCATAATTAAAATGCCAAAGGTTAAAGACAAATAGAAAAACAAAAGCAGCAAGAGAAGTCAATTAGTTACCTACAAGGGACCTCCCACAAGACTGGCAGCTGATTTTTCAAAATAACTTTACAGAACAGAAGGATTTGACACAAAATATCAAAGTGATGGACCTACAACCAAGATTACTCTACTCAGCAAAGCTATCATTTAGAATCGAGACAAATAGCGGGCTTTCCAGACAAGAGTAAGCTAAAGAAGTTCATCACCAAACCAGTCTTACACAAAATGTTAAAAGGACTTCTTTAAGAAAGAAAAAATATATATATATATAATATATATAATAAGAATAATAAAATGGCAATAACTACATATCGAACAACAATTACTTTATATGTAAATGGATTAAATGTTCCAATTCAAAGACGGGGTGGCTGAATGGCTAGAAAAACAAGACCCTTACATACGCTGCTTATAAGAGACTCACTTCAGATTGAAAAACATACAGACTGAAAGTAAAGGGATGGAAAAAGATAGTTCATGAAAATGGAAACAACAACAAAAAAAGCTGGGGTATCAATATTTATATCAGCCAAAATAGACTTTTTAAAAAAGGCTATAACAAGAAACGAGGAGGGACCAAGTAATACCACTTCTGGGTATTTATCCAAAGAAACGCAAACACTAATTCAAAAAGACATATGCATTCATATGTTTCTTGTAGCATTATTTACAATAGCCAAGATATGAAAGCAACCCAAGTGTTCATCAATAGATAAATGGATAAAGAAGGAATGGTACATATATATACAGTGGAATATTACTTAGCCATGAAAAAGAATATTTTGCCATCTTGTCAAAAGAGGCCCATACCAAGACACATCATAATTAAAATGCTAAAGGCTAAAGACAAAGAGAGAATCTTAAAAGCAGCTGGGCAAAAGCAGTTAGTTACCTACAAGGGAGCTCTCATAAGACTGTTAGCTGATTTTTCAACAGAAATTTCCAGGCCAATTCATTTATATTTAAATAATGGCAAGAAAATCTTGCCACCTGCAACAACATGGATGGACCTAGAGAGTATTATGCTAAGTAAAGTAAGTCAAACAGAGAAAGACAAATATCATGGTTTTACTTATATGTAGAATTAAAAAAATTAAACAGAAACAAACTCATAGATACAGAGAATAATTTGATGTTTGCCAAATGGGATGGGGTTTGAGGGAATGGTTGAAAAAGGTGAAGGGATTAAGAAGTACAAACTGGTAGTTACAAAATAGTCATGGGGACATAAAGTCCAGCACAGAGAATATAGTCAGTAATATAGTAATAACTATATATAGTGCCAGATGGGTACTAGACTAATTGGGGAGATCACTTCATAAATTATATAAATGTTTAAACAACTCAATATACGCCTGAAGATAATATAAAATAATATTGTATGACAACTGTAATTGGAAAAACAAACACTATAACCACTCTGCCTATAGTTCGCCATTAAGCTTCCAGTACAAGCCAAAGTCCTTCACAGGCCACTATAGCCCACATGATCTGGGCCTGACCCCATCTGACCTCATCTCCTGGTTCATTCCCTCATTATCCCTGCTGTAGTGACACTGGCTTCCTACTATTCCTGGGAAATCCCAAGCACATGCCTGTCATTGTTCGTTTGCATTAACTGTCTCTTCCACTTGGGACACTCTTCTGTGTACCCTCATAACCCACTCACCACAGCCTTCAAGCCTTTTCTCCAATGTCCCCTTCTCAACAAGTTTCCCTGTTTAACACCCAATCTCCCTTCCTTTTATATAAATTCATATATTGAAGTCCTAAACTCCGGTAGCACCCATGTGACCTTATTTGGAAATAAAGTCATTGCTAATGTAGTTGCTTAAGATAAGGTCATACTGGAGTAAGGTGGGTCTCTACTCCAATAACACTGGTGTCCTTATAAAGTTTGGACACTGACACAGGAGAATGACACGTGAATATTAAAGTTATGTTGCCACAAGCAAGGAGAAAGGCCTAAAACAAATCCTTCCCTAGAGCCTTCAGAGGGAGCATGACCTTGCCAACACCTTGATCTAGGATCTCTGGCCTCGAGAACTATGAGATGATGAATTTTTGTTGTTTATGTAAAAAATCAATGTAATACACCACACTACTAGAATAAAGAGAAAAAAATCACATAATTATTAATTAATGCAGAAGAGGCATTTGACCAAATCCAACACCCTTCCATAATAAAAATGTTCTAAAAACTAGGAATAGAAGGAAACTTCCTTAGTACAATATAGGGAAATTACGAAAAACTCACATCTAACATCATACTCAATGGTGGAAGACTGAAAGCTTTCCTCCTAAAATTAGGAACAAGACAAGATGTCTACTTCCACCGCTGCTAGTCATCACTGTACTGAAATTTCTAGCCAGAGTAACAGGACAAGAAAAAGAAATAGAAAACACTCAAATTGGAAAGGAAGAAAATTTCTATTCATAGATGGCATGATTCCATAGTCAGAAAATCCCAAAAGATCCACAGGAAAAGCTACTAGATCTAATAGACAGATTCAGCAAAGCTGTAGAGTACAAGATCAACACACAAAAATCAGTTGAGTTTCTACAGAATCAAAACAATCTGAAAAGGAAATTATTTATTCATTCATTCATTCATTCATTCATTCAATTTTTAATTAAAAAAATTTTTCGATGATATTTGTTATGAAATACAGCAAATTACAGGTGTACAATTTAGCAATAAGGCATATATGTAGATAGATATAGATATATATATAGATATAGATATGTAGATATATTGCATTGCGTGTTCCCTTCCTGTAGTTTTCCTTCTGTCACCAATTATTTGACCCCTTTTACCGCATTAACCTCCCTCTTCCCCACTACCCCACACCCTCTGGTAACCATTAGTCTATTGTCCGTGTCCATGAGTCTCTGTTTGTCCTGTTCATTTGTTGCTTTTAGGTTTATATCCCACATATAAGTGATATCTTGTGGTTTTCAACTTTTCCTGTCTGTCTTATTTCACTTGGCATGATTATCTTGAGGTCCATCCATGCTGTTGCAAATGGCAGTATTTCATCTCCATTGTCTATGTGTACCACGGCTTCTTTATCCAATCACCTATCATAGGATGCTTCAGTAGCTTCCATGTCCTGGCCACCATGAATAATGCTGCTATAAACATCTGTGTGCAAATATTTTTCAGATATGAGTTTTTAAGTCTTTGGGGTAAATACTCAGTAGAGGGATTGCTGGACCATATGGTGATCGATTCTTAGTTTACTGAGGGACCTCCATACTGTTTTCCATAGTGGCTGTACCAATCTGCAGTCCCACCAGCAGTGTATGAGTTTTCCTTTTCCTCTGCATCCTCTCCAACATTTGTTATTACTTATCCTATTTTAACTTATTACCTATTCTAACAGGTGTGAGATGGTATCTCATTGTGGTTTTGATTTGCATTTCCCTAATAGCTAGTGATGTTGAGCATCTTTTCATATATTTGTTGGCCATCTGTATATCTTTTTGGGAGAAGTGTCTGTTCAGGTCCTCTGCCCATTTTTTGATAGGATCGTTTGCTTTTTTGTTGTTATTGAGTCATATGAGTTCTTTGTATATTTTGGATATTAGGCCCTTATCAGAGGCATTGCTTGCAAATATTTAGATGGTTGTCTCTTTACTTTGTTGATGGTTTCTTTTGCTGAGCAGAAGCTTTTTAGTTTGATGTAGTCTCATTAATTTATTTTTGTTTTTACTTCCCTTGCCTTTGAGGTCAAATTCATAAAATCCTTTTTAAGTCCAAAGTCCTTGAGTCTAGTTCCTATGTTTTCGTCTATGCATTTTATTGTTTCAGGACTTATATTCAGGTCCTTAATCCATTTTGAGTTAATTTTGGTGTGTGGTGATAGACAACAGCCTAGTTTCATTCTTATGCAGGTGGCTTTCCAGTTTTCCCAGCACCACTTACTGAAGAGGATTTCCCTTCTCCACTGTATGTTTTTGGGTTCTTTGTCGAAAATTATTTGCCTATATAAACATGGGTTTGTTTCTGGATTCTCGATTCTGTTCCACTGGCCTGTCTGTTTTTCTACCAATACCATGCAGTATGATTATTGTCTCTTTGTAGTTTAACTTGAAGTCAGACCGAGTGATGCCTCCAGACTCATTCTTTTTTCTCAGGATGGCTCTGGGGATTCGGGGTCTTTTGTGTTTCCATACAAATCCGACGATTTTTTTGTTCTATTTCTTTAAAAATGCCGATCGAATTTTGATGGAGATTGCATTAAATCTGTGCAATGTTTTAGGTAAGATGGTCATTTTAACTACGTTAATTCTTCCAATCCAAGAACACAGAATATCTTTCCATTTCTTTGTATCTTCTTCGATTTCCTTTCTTAGAGTCTTGTAGTTTTCATTATATAGGTCCTTCACAGGTTTCATTAGATTTATTCCTAGGCATTTTATTCTTTTTGATGCAATTGCAAAAAGAATTATTTTTTTCCACTTAGTTTTTGACACTTCATTATTAGAGTATAGGAATGCTATGGATTTTTGAACATTGATTTTGTATCCAGAAACATTACTGTATTTGCTTATTGTTTCTAGTAAAGTTCTTCTGGGGTCTTTAGGGTTTTCTATATGGAGAGTCATGTCATTCACAAATAGTGACAGTTGACGTCTTCATTTCCTATTCGGATGCGTTTTATATCTTTCTCTTGTCCGATTGCACTAGCTAGGACTTCCAATATTATATTGAATAACAGTAGGTGATAGTGGACAGCCTTGCCTTGTTCCTGATCTTAGAGGGAAGGTTTTTAGTTTTCACCATTAAATAAAATGTTGGCTGAGGGTTTGTCATAGATGGCCTTTATTATGTTAAGGTACTTTCCTTCTATATCAATTCTGTTAAGTGTTTTGATCATAAATGGATGCCGTATCTTGTTGAAAGCTTTTTCTTCATCTATTGATATGATCATATGATTCTAATTTTTAAATTTGTTTATATGGCATATCACATTAAAAGATTTGCATACGTTTAACCATTCCTGTGCCTCTGGGATGAAGCTCACTTGATCATGGTGTATAATCTTTCTAATATGTTGCTGTATTAAGTTTGCTAGTATCTTATTTAGGATTTTTGCATCTATGTTCATGAAAGATATTGGTTTGTATTTGTGTGTGTGTGTGTGTGTGTGTGTGTGTGTGTGTGTGTGTGTGTGTGTTATCTTTACCAGGTTTTGGTATCAGGGTGATATTGGCCTCATAAAATGAGTTGGGAAGTATTGCCTCCTCTTTAATTTTTTTAAAGCGTTTGAGGAGAATAGGTATTAAATTTTCTTTGAATGTTTGGTAAAATTCACTGGTGAAGCCATCTGGTCCTGGGCTTTTACTTTTTGGTAGATTTTTGATGATTGTTTCAATTTCCATACTGCTGATCAGTCTATTTAGATTTTCCAGTTCTTCTTGATTCAGTCTAGGAATGTTGTATCTTTCAAAGTATTTGTCCATTTCTTCTAGGTTATTAAATCTGGGGTTATACATTTTTCATAGTATTCTTGTATGATCTTTTGTATTTCTGCAGTGTCTGCCATGATTTTCCCTCTTTCATCCCTGATTTTGTTTATTTGTGTCCTTTCTCTTTTTTCTTTAGTGAGTCTAGCCAGACGTTTGTCAATTTTATTAACCCTCTCAAAGAACCAGCTCTTTGTTGCATTTATTTTTTCTATTTTTTTTGTTTTCAATTTCATTTATTTCTGTTCTAATATTGATTATTTCTTTCCTTCTGCTGACTTTAGGCTTCATTTGTTCTTCCTTTTCTAATTTTTTAAGATGAAGCTTTAGGTTGCTTATTTGGACTCATTCTTGTTTTTGGAGGTAGGCCTGTAATGATATGAACTTTCCTCTTATAACCACTTTTGCCGTTTCCCAAAATTTTTGATATGTTTTACTAACATAATCATTCATTTCTATGTATTTCTTGATCTCTCTTTTTATTTCTCCTCTGACCCAGTTATTCTTCAGTGGTATGTTGTTTAATCTCCATGTATTTGTGGTTCTTTCTGCTTTCTTTTTATAGTTGATCTTTAGTTTCTAAGCATTATATCAGAGAATATGGCTGGTATGATTTTAACTCTCTTATATTAGTTGAGGCTATCCCTGTGTCCCAGTTTGTGTATGTGCTCAATCCTTGAGAATGTTCCTGTGCACTAGAGAAGAATGTATAAGCAGCTGTTTGGGGATGGAAGGCTCTTTAAATGTCACTTATGTCCAGTTGGTCTGATGTATTATTTAAGGATGTTATTTCCTTATTGATTTTCTGTTTGGATTATCTGTCCATATCTGACAGTGAGGTATTTAGGTCCCCTACTATGATAGTGTTTTGGTCTGTTTCTCACTTTAGTTCTGTTAGTAACTGTTTTACATGTTTAGGGGCCCCCTGATTGGGAGCATAGATATTAATAAGTGTTAAGTCTTCTTGATGAATGATTCCCTTTATCATTATGAAGTATCCCTCAGTATTTTTCTTTACATTTTTGTTTTGAAGTCTATATTGTCCAATATTAGTACTATCACTCCGCTTTTCTCTGAATGTCATTTACTTGGAATATTATTTTCTACCCTTTCACTTTGAGTCTGTATTTGTCTTTGGAACTGAGATGTGTCTCCTGGAGGCAGCATATGGTTGGATTTTGTTTTTTGATGCATTATGCAACTCCGTGCCTTTTATTGGTGAGTTCAGTCCATTTACATTTAGGGTGATTGTTGAAATATGAGGTCTTCTTATAGTTATTTTATCTTTTGCTTTCTGGTAACTCAGTGTTTCCATTGCTTCCTTGTCCTTGTGTTTCATTTTTTGTTTGTTTGTTTTTTGTTTTTAGTTGGCTTTTGTGGGTTTTCCCTCTTATGTTTTATGTTATATACTTCAGTTCTGAATCTTTGATGTGTGGTTACCATTACGAATATGTAAAGGATAGTTACATATATACAGTCATCCATTTTCTTCTTCACATGCCTTAACTCCATTCTCCTTTGCAAATTTGGATCTTTGAATCCTCCCCTTTTCTGTCATTGTTGTTTCAGTTTGTCCCTATGTATGCTGAACGTTCATTACTATCTTGCAATAGCAAATCTCTTATTTTTAAGCTTATAATGCCCCGTTCCTAGTAAGGTTTGCACTTCTCTGCTTCTATCAGCCTGCTAGTCACCTTACTCCTAATTATGTATTTTTTTTGTCATTTCATTTTAGGTGAGCTGACTCCTTTCAGTATTTCTTGTAGTGCAGTACTCATAATGGAGAATTACCTCAATTTTTGTAAGTCTGGAAAAGTCTTGATTTCTCATTCCTATCTAAAAGAGAGCTTAGCTGGATACATTATTTCTGTCTGGTAGTTCCTTTCATTTAATAGTTTGAATATTTGATTCTATTCTTTTCTGGCTTGTAAGGTGCCACAGCCCGCCGGCTAAAGTCGAACAGCACCTGAAAGAGGGGGGTGAAGCCTAAGAAAAAAGAAGAAGACAGGAAAGAACTTTCAGGAGGGCATACAGTCTCACTGCTGCAGCTTCGAGTTTATTTAGCACAGCCTTTATATAAGTTTTTGGATACAATAGCAGAGTACTATAGCAAAGCGCAGAGTACAATAGCAAAGTACAGAGTACAATGGCAAAGCACAATGTACATTACCATAGGAATGCTGACATTTACATAAGTTCCTATATATCCTCCCCTGAGGGTAGGAACATCCTTTTCTGGGCTGTAAAGCATTCCACTATCTTAAAAGGGTTTCTTTATGATGCAAGTCTCCCCACCAAGGTCAGTAATGTTTAAGTTAACATCTTGCTTCCTTGAACCATTGTTTAAGCAGTCTCAGCAGCTGCTTCATGGCTATCAGCTATGTGACTTCTTCAGTGTCCCTTAATGGCTCCCATCATGTCTCAAAAAGGCTCCCGACAGTAAGGTTTGTGCTGAGAAGTCCAACGATAATCTACAGGTTTTCCTTTATAGGTTACCGTCTTCTTTTCCCTGGCTGCCCTGAGAATTCTGCTTTGTCATTGATTTTTGATAATTTTAATACAATTTTAATACAATGGAGAATCCCTCTTTGGGTTGAGACAATTGGGTGTTCTGCTGACTTCTTGAATTCCAAGCTCCAACTCATTTCTTAGATTTGGGAAATTCTTGTCAGCTATTTATCTGAAAATGCTTTCTAGTCTCTGCTCCTTTTCCTCGCCTTCAATAATACCCATTATTTTTATGTTTCCTCTCCTGATCGCATCAGCTAGTTCTTCCAGTCTCTTTCATTATTTTTCATTCTTTGGATTCTCTCTTCTTCCTTCTGCTTTATTTCTAGATTTCTGTCTTCAATATCACCGATCCTTTTCTCCATTTGGTTGACTCTATTTCCAAAGCTTGTGATTTCATTTTCACCTCTTGCAGTTTGTTCTTTATCTCCAGAAGGTCCATTTGGTTCTTTTTGAGAGTTTCAATCTCCTTGCTGAAGAACTCATTCTGCTCATCTAGTTGTTTTTTTCAATTCCTGAAATCATTGATATGATTCATTTCGGATCTCATTGAGTTCTTTCAGAAGTACCATCCTGAATTCTCTGTCATTTAAGTCTCATATTTCTATGTCTTTAAGTTTATTTTATGGAGATTTTTCTCTTTCTTTCTGAGCTGTCTTATCACTTTGGTTATTCATGGTGTTCAATGGACTAGCTCTCTGCCTGGGCATTAATGGAAGTGTATTCTGCTTTTTTCTTTTTTTCCAGAAAGAAGATTTATTATATAATAGTTCCTAAATAGTTCCTAGCCTGTTGCAAAGAAGGTGTTTTCTGTTGGTTTCCAGTAGGTAGCATCTAAGCCTCTTAGATCTCTGCTTTATAGAAAGCCTTAATAATGTCTTTTTTTCTTATAGATGTTTAATCATGCTCATTATCTTCAGTCTCAGTTCCTGTCAGTGTTAGGAAAGGTTAGGTAGCATTTGCTCAGATTCCCCTGGGGCTCCCCGGTGTTCTGTCTTGGAGGATATTGGGAGAGGGACCCTATGGTTTTGGGATTGGGGGCTGCAGCTCAGCCTTGGTTTTGCAACTGCAGCCAGCAAAAATCAGCTGTTGTTTCTTTGCCATCACTGCTTTTCTGCCGTCCCCATTTCTCTGCCTTCTGCCATGATGACTCTCACTGCCACCGACCATGTGGAGCTCACAATACTCCCAGGCAGGGCTGGTCATAGAAGTTGCCACAAGTCTCCTCTCCCCCACCTCTTACAGGGAGCTCCAGAAGCTGCAATAGGTAGCTTTTTTGTTTCTCCCAGTCCACTGCCCGACACCCTGGGTTCTGACTTGTGGTAACTCTTATGTGCAGATCCCATACTCAGATGTCCTGGTGTGCAGTTTGGGTGTTTCTTGTTGAGTTTTAGATGTTCAGCTTATTGTTATTTCAAGGGGAGAGATCGGGGACATCTTTCACTGTGCCATGTTTCTGATATACAAGCTTATTCAAGTCTTTTGCCCATTCAAAATTTGTAGTAAATTTTGACATTGGGAACTGTAAATTCGTTGTCATATTTCTTCCTTTTAAAGATGGTTTTCACTATTTAGAGTGTCTTGCAATTACATATGAATTAGATCATCTTTCTCCTTTCGGCCAAAAAGAAAAAATGCTATTGGAATTTTGACAGAGATTATATTGAATCTGCAGAACAGTGTAGATATTAGTGTCATCTTCACAATGATAAGCTTTCTTACCCATGAACTGTAGATGTCCTACCCTTTATTTAGAGCTTCAATTTTTTTCAGGAATGTTTTTTGATGTTCAGTGTACAAATCTTTCACTTTTTTGAATAAATTTATTCCTAGGCATTTTATTCTTTTAGATGCTATTGTAAAATGGGATTGCTTTTTAAAATCTCCTTTTCAAATGATGTCAGAAACATGGCGAAGTGAGAGATGTTCCCAGATCTTTCCCCTTGAAACAACAGTAAGCTAGACATCTGAAACATAACAGAAAACACCATAACTGCACACCAGCACATCTGAGCATGGGATCTGTGCATAAGAGCTACCATAGGTCAGAAAGAGTTGGGTTTTAGACTGAGCAAATCAAAGAAGCTGCCACTCTCAGCCAGAGCTCGCTGCTGGAGGAAGGGGAGTGAAGGGGAGAAGGTGTGGCGGGTTCCCTGAACAGTGCTGCCTAGGAGTACTGTGAGCTCCATGCAGTCAGCAGCAGTGCCCAAGGATCAGGGCAGAAAGCAGAGAAGTTGGGATGGCAAAGAAGTGGGGATAGCCTAGAAACAACAGTTAATTATTACTTGCCACAGTTGCAAAGCGTGAGGCTGAGCCATATCCCCCAACCCCCAACCCAGAAGTTCCCTTTCCCCATATCCTTCAAGATGGAATACCACGAAGCCAATGCCATCCTTATTAAACTACCAATGGCATTTTTCAGAGAGTTAGAATAAATAATCCTAAAATTCATACAGAACCATAAAAGACCCTGAATAGCCACGGCAATCTTGAGAAAGAAGAACAAAGTTAAAAGTATCACACTACCTGATAGTGAACTGTACTACAAGCCTACAGTAATCAAAACACCCAGAAATAAATCCACGCCTATATGCTCACTTAATATAAGACAAAGGAGGTGAGAATATACAATGGGGTAAAGACCGTCTCTTCAACAAATGGTGCTGGGAAAATTGGACAAATACATACATACATACATACAAAAGAAAGAGAGAGAGAGAGAGAGAGAAAGAAAGAAAGAAAGAAAGAAAGAAAGAAAGAAAGAAAGAAAGAAAGAAGAAAAGGAAGGAGGGAAGGAAGGAAGGAAGGAAGGAAGGAAGGAAGGAAGGAAGGAAGGAAGAGGAAGGAAAGAAAAAGGAAAAAGGAAGGAAGGAAGGAAAAAAGGAAGGAAGGAAGGAAGGAAAAGGAAGGAAGGAAGGAAGGAAGGAAGGAAGGAAGGAAGGAAGGAAGGAAGGAAGGAAGAAACTGGACCACCTTCTTACACCATATATAAGAATAGACTCAAAATGGATTAAAGACTTAATGTAAGACTCAACACCATAAAACTTCTAGAAGAAAACTTAGGCAGTAAACTCTCTGACATTGCTAATGGTAATTTCTTTTCAGACATATCTCCTCAGGCAAGGAAACAAAAGAAAAAATAAACACATGGGACTACATCAAACTAAAAAGTTTCTGTACGGCAGAGGAAACCATCAAAACCAAGACCGAGTGGGAGAAGATATTCACTTATGATATATCTGATAAGAAGTTATTACCCAAATTTTTGAAGAACCCATACAACTCAACAAGAACACAAACAATCCAATTAAAAAATGGGCAGAAATGGTGTCCACTGTTACCACTGTTATTCAATATAATATTGGAGGTCCAAGTAGAAAGAAGAAAAAGCTTTCAACAAGATACGGCATCCATTTATGATCAAAACACTTAACAGAATTGATATAGAAGGAAAGTACCTTAACATAATAAAGGCCATCTATGACAAACCCTCAGCCAACATTTTATTTAATGGTGAAAACTAAAAACCTTCCCTCTAAGATCAGGAACAAGGCAAGGCTGTCCACTATCACCTACTGTTATTCAATATAATATTGGAAGTCCTAGCTAGTGCAATCGGACAAGAGAAAGATATAAAACGCATCCGAATAGGAAATGAAGACGTCAACTGTCACTATTTGTGAATGACATGACTCTCCATATAGAAAACCCTAAAGACCCCAGAAGAACTTTACTAGAAACAATAAGCAAATACAGTAATGTTTCTGGATACAAAATCAATGTTCAAAAATCCATAGCATTCCTATACTCTAATAATGAAGTGTCAAAAACTAAGTGGAAAAAAATAATTCTTTTTGCAATTGCATCAAAAAGAATAAAATGCCTAGGAATAAATCTAATGAAACCTGTGAAGGACCTATATAATGAAAACTACAAGACTCTAAGAAAGGAAATCGAAGAAGATACAAAGAAATGGAAAGATATTCTGTGTTCTTGGATTGGAAGAATTAACGTAGTTAAAATGACCATCTTACCTAAAACATTGCACAGATTTAATGCAATCTCCATCAAAATTCGATCGGCATTTTTAAAGAAATAGAACAAAAAAAATCGTCGGATTTGTATGGAAACACAAAAGACCCCGAATCCCCAGAGCCATCCTGAGAAAAAAGAATGAGTCTGGAGGCATCACTCGGTCTGACTTCAAGTTAAACTACAAAGAGACAATAATCATACTGCATGGTATTGGTAGAAAAACAGACAGGCCAGTGGAACAGAATCGAGGATCCAGAAACAAACCCATGTTTATATAGGCAAATAATTTTCGACAAAGAACCCAAAAACATACAGTGGAGAAGGGAAATCCTCTTCAGTAAGTGGTGCTGGGAAAACTGGAAAGCCACCTGCATAAGAATGAAACTAGGCTGTTGTCTATCACCACACACCAAAATTAACTCAAAATGGATTAAGGACCTGAATATAAGTCCTGAAACAATAAAATGCATAGACGAAAACATAGGAACTAGACTCAAGGACTTTGGACTTAAAAAGGATTTTATGAATTTGACCTCAAAGGCAAGGGAAGTAAAAACAAAAATAAATTAATGAGACTACATCAAACTAAAAAGCTTCTGCTCAGAAAAAAGAAACCATCAACAAAGTAAAGAGACAACCATCTGCATGGAAAAACATATTTGCAAGCAATGCCTCTGATAAGGGCCTAATATCTAAAATATACAAAGAACTCATATGACTCAATAACAACAAAAAAGCAAACGATCCTATCAAAAATGGGCAGAGGACCTGAACAGACACTTCTCCTAAAAAGATATACAGATGGCCAACAAATATATGAAAAGATGCTCAACATCACTAGCTATTAGGGAAATGCAAATCAAAACCACAATGAGATACCATCTCACACCTGTTAGAATAGGTAATAAGTTAAAATAGGATAAGTAATAACAAATGTTGGAGAGGATGCAGAGGAAAAGGAAAACTCATACACTGCTGGTGGGACTGCAGATTGGTACAGCCACTATGGAAAACAGTATGGAGGTCCCTCAGTAAACTAAGAATCGATCACCATATGGTCCAGCAATCCCTCTACTGAGTATTTACCCCAAAGACTTAAAAACTCATATCTGAAAAATATTTGCACACAGATGTTTATAGCAGCATTATTCATGGTGGCCAGGACATGGAAGCTACTGAAGCATCCTATGATAGGTGATTGGATAAAGAAGCCGTGGTACACATAGACAATGGAGATGAAATACTGCCATTTGCAACAGCATGGATGGACCTCAAGATAATCATGCCAAGTGAAATAAGACAGACAGGAAAAGTTGAAAACCACAAGATATCACTTATATGTGGGATATAAACCTAAAAGCAACAAATGAACAGGACAAACAGAGACTCATGGACACGGACAATAGACTAATGGTTACCAGAGGGTGTGGGGTAGTGGGGAAGAGGGAGGTTAATGCGGTAAAAGGGGTCAAATAATTGGTGACAGAAGGAAAACTACAGGAAGGGAACACGCAATGCAATATATCTACATATCTATATCTATATATATATCTATATCTATCTACATATATGCCTTATTGCTAAATTGTACACCTCATGGACATGGACAATGGACTATTGGTTACCAGAGGAGAGGTGGAAGGGAGAAGAGTGGATGTAGATGAGGGAAAATATTTAAACCATTTCTTCAATTAAAAAAATAAATTTAAAAAAAGGGAAAGAAAAAGACTTGAATAAACATTTCTCCAAAGAAAATATGCAAATAACCAATAAGCACACAAAAGATGCTCAACATCACTAATCATTAAGGAATGCAAATGAAAACCACAATGAGACATGGGTTCATACCCATTAGAATGACTATTATTAAAAAATAAAAAAGAATAGAAAATAGCAAGTGTTGAGATAATGTGCAGAAACTGGACATTCTCACAGTTGGTGAGAATGTAAAATCATGCTACTGCTATGAAAATAGTCTGGTAGCTCCTCAAAAGTTAAACAAAGAATTACTGTATGATCTAGCAATTCTACCTCTAGTACACACCTAAAAGAACTGAAAGCAGGGTCTCTAAGATATTTGTACAGTCATGTTTATAGCAGCATTATTTACAATAACCAAAAGATGAAAGCAACCCAAATGCCCAATGATAGATGAATAGATAAATAAAATGTGGTCTATACATGGAATGAAATATTACTCAGCCTTTGAAAGGAATGAAATTCTGATACCCGCTACAACATGGACGACCCTTGAGATTTTGCTAAATGAAATAAGCCAGACACAAAAAAAACAGATATTATATGATTCCATTTATATAAAAACCTAGAATAGACAAATGCATAGAGATAGAAAGTAGAATAATAGTTTCCATGAGCTGTGGGAAGAGGGGCCTTAGGAGTTATTGCTTAATGGTTATAGAATGTATGTTTGAGATCATAAAAAGTTATTTTTCTCTGATGTTGTTAATTGTACAACATTGTGAATATAATGTAAATTAAATTGAATTGTGCACTTAAAAATGGTTGAAATGGAAAATTTTGTTATATATATTTAACCACAATTTAAAAATTTAAAAAACAAAGGAAGGAAGAAAGTATTTAGCATCAGGA
Organism: Rousettus aegyptiacus; assembly: GCF_014176215.1. Taxonomy (NCBI): domain Eukaryota; kingdom Metazoa; phylum Chordata; class Mammalia; order Chiroptera; family Pteropodidae; genus Rousettus; species Rousettus aegyptiacus. The sequence goes on along the minus strand of NW_023416308.1, from coordinate 34,567,102 downwards.
GGCAGGGGTGGCAGGAAGGAGGTGGCAAACTAATAGAGCAGGGGTGACCGTTTCAGTGGGGAGGGACAGGGGCTCTATCAAGAGAAAGCACAGGGTCTTCTGGTGAACACTGCTCGGGCACCACAACTAACATACTGGACAGCAAGCTTGAGACACAAAGGAAAGGTTGCAGTCACTGAACTCAGATGGTGTTGGCTGGCAGTATGCGCCTTCCCCCACCTCCTGTGTCATCTCAGGCCTGAGTCATCGGATCCTGGATCTTTGCTACAGCCTCCTACTGTGCCCGTCTCACCCTCTGCCCCTTCAACTCAACTTCCCTCATGCCAAGGGGGTGAGCTTCCTAAAGCAAATCTAATCCTGCTGCCTCGGCTCACAGCGTCTCTGCTGGTTGCCTCACTGGGAACCTGCTGCCTCCTGAGGTCGGCCAAGGCTGTTTACAGGCTGGTGCCAACACGTTCCTCTGGCCTTGTCTCACATGCCTCCCCTGCACCAACCCCAAGTTCCATCTGGCCAGGCTGAACTTCTCATGTTCCCTTAACAGGTTAGATGCTCCATATATACTGGAGTGGTCTCTAGACCACTCCCTTGGCAAACTCCTACAGATCTTTAAGACCTGTTGCAAATGTTACCACTACTATCACTACTGTGAGCTAAGAACAGAAGTGGCAAGTAGGCCACACATAGACCAGGCACACACACCCCTCAGGTGACTATACTTCAAATGTGGACTTTGGCTGCCCTGGTTGCGCAGGCAAGCCAGGCTCTGCCCCAGAAAGTAGGCAGTGCCTCAGCTTGTTCATTTGACTCCAGTTGTAGCCACCATGCCTGCAAGGACCTGGGAGCTGAGCCTGCTGCTTTTGCTGGAGCTGGGGCTGGGGTCACAGGAGGCCCTACCCCCATCCTGTGAGAGGTAAGAGTGAGAAGGCAGCTGGGGATGGAGCAGGAAGGCCGGGATCCAAAAGATTGGGATGAGATCTTAAGCCCTTCAGAAGGAAGAGAAGGAAAGGAAATTTGTTTTTTGTTTGTTGTTTGTTTGTTTGTAGTAGGTTCTGTGTAGGGCACTGACTTCTAGTGTTGGGAAAGAAAGAGTTGCCTGAGGATGGGCTATGCATGATCTGGGAGCCTACTGGCCAGAGTGTTCCTTCCTGCCCTACCCCCAAGCTGCTCCTTGAACTGCACAGGGCTGTTCTCAGGACTATCCTAGAAAATGTTCTGCCCAAGGGCAGAGGGCCTGAAAAGAGCTTCTGGATTTAACCTCTGAACTCAGTGACTAAGGGCAAGTCAAACCTCTTTCCAGAGCCATAGTTTCCACCTCCAAATAATAAAGATACGCAACCCTGTCTTGCCTCCTGGACTCACAGGTATTGTCCATTCTTCGTTCAACATGGATTTATTGAACTCTCACTACACCTCTGGGGCTGCAGCAGTAAACAAGAAAAACAAGGTCTCCGCCTTCATCGACCTTACATAATAACAAGAAAAGTAATGATAGAACTAAATAGTGATAGAAGCACAATTAAAAGTAAAATAAAGTTATGGAGCCACTCATGGAGATGAGCAGAGAGTGTTTCAGATAGGAAGGGGAGGGAAAGTGTCTCTGAGAAGGTGATGTTAGGACAGAATTGTGGGAGGAAAGGCCCGGAGGTCGCTGTTCAAGGATTAGGAAGAAGGCCTGTGTGGATGTATAAAAAAAATGAAAAACAATAAGAAAAAATTCAAAAATACAGTCCCTTGGTTATTGTTACCTATCATAGCAAGAAATGAAAATGAGAGATGGGCCAAGCTTAGATTCTGGCAAGTCCAAACTACAGCCTCTCATTGCAGGGACCCTGATAAAGGAATGTGTTGGGGAAGATCCACAGCCAGTAGCCTCGGAGCCATTCTGAAGGAAAAAATTATTCAGAAACAACAAATAACGAAGAAGATTCCCAAGAGAATGGGATAGACAAAGGATAGAACCAATGAACTTGTCCGAGCAGAGAGACATCTTTAAACAGTTATTAAGAAATAGGGTAAATAAGGCAAACATTGACGGGGGCAAAACAGAGGAGAAAGGGAAAGGGGAGAGTCAAGGAACCATCCCAGCAGGTGAAAATCTTTGAGCAGCTACTAAGAAACGGGGTGAATAAAGCAGCTGTTATAGGGTCAAAATAAAGGTCTTAATGCAGCACTCTTAGAGGTTGAGTAGACCAATGGGTGCCCCCACCCCAAATGCTAAGGCCCTAAATGAATTTGTTTTATTCTCCCTACTTTGAAGGAATTTGGAAAACTGTAAGGCAAAGACAACAATGAGAAACCTGACCTCCAATTTGCTGGGGCAATTGTCCTGAAATTTAATCAGGATAAAAATCGATGAAAGGGTTAGGGTTCCTCGCTCTATCCACTGCTAAGAACTCAATGCCTTATGCATATAAGTGGTCAAAATGGTCAGAGGGTAGAGAAGTCTCTTGGACTCTGCGACATGGGAACCCCATGCACTGTGGTACTAAAAGCTAAAACCCACTGGTGACACCCTAAAAGGGGCTATAATCAGATTGAGCAGATATAGGAATGCAACAGTTGATAGTATTAAGATGAAAGTTCTGATGAAAACTGGAGTATTTAAACAGGCCTTACATCAAGTGGTTGTTTCTCCTTCACTGAATGTTTTATGAGAATGGTTGTTACGTCTGACTGGGGAACACTCTCCGTACCCAGTATTGTAAAACCAAAACCTGTTGGTGAGGTTCTAACGGGGCCATGGTTCAGAATGTAAGGGTTGATGGGATTAAGGCAAAAAAAGCTTGAACAAAAATTGATATGTTTGAGCAGTTTTTATGTGAAGCGATTGCATCTATTTTACCTGAATGCGACACAAGGACATTGTATGGACATTGTATCTGATCAGAGAATGTTTCCACTATCTAGTATTATAAAACGAAAGGCATGTAAATCCACCCATCAAGCAATATTAACTGGACTCTGCAAATGATAACAAATAAGGTTGCCCAAGTCCACAGATTGTAGCCTTCTGTAAAGCATAGCCTGGGGCTTATAGCAAAAGCCTTTGAACACCTTTCAGCATGACTGCTGAGACTTGGACTGAGAATTTTCCTTTGAGAGGCAATTACTATCATGCTATCAGACATTAATTGAAACTGCCCCTATGACTGAAGGACATAAGATAATCTTGAAACCTGAAACACCCATAATACCTTGGGTGATATTGGAGAAATGCTCTAAGAGGGAGGGAAGTCCCCAGAAATTTCCATAATAACATGGGAATGGTTTATGCGGGGACATGCTACTGGGAGAACATACATTTACTCAGTATATTCAAGAGCAGGTGCTGTTTCCCCCAGGACTGACTTAAGAAGCACCTGAGGAGCTGCCAGACTCTATTGACACTTGGATAGTGCTCTGTAAACAGCTCTTGGTTTATGGATGGCAGTGTCAAGGTGAACGGATAGCATACTGTTTGGAAGGCTGCCACTGTGATTAAAGATGATAGAAGCAAATCACTTTGGTGGGCTGAATTACATACTGTTTGCTACTTTGTTTGTTTGGGTTTTACCTACCCTTAGTCAGTGGCCAATGGGCTGGCCATATGGTCAGGAAGAAGGGCAATGGAAAACTGGTCTATAAGATCAATGCCCTTATTTGGTGCAGTCCTACAGAAATCACTATGAGAATCTGAGGGCTGCGTTAAAGTAAAATACATTGATCCTCATCAGAAGAACCCCATTCCTTGATCGGAAGGTGACTGAGGCTGACAAGTGGGTATCCTACTGTACTCATATGAAGTGGTTACTTGGGCTCCTGAACTGAGTGGATATTGGGAGGCTACAGCAATGCAGAGATGGGCTGAATCTAGATAGAGTCCACTTGTACTCTCTGAGGCACAAAATGCCAGTAAGAACTATTTTGTCTGCCAAGAAGAGAGACAGACTACAGATGGCTGTAGGGCAGATTCCTAGGGAAAGGACATACATATAACTGGCAAGCTGGACTGATGCTGGTAGACACAGATCCTGAGAGGAGCAGATAACCTGCTCTGGACTGGAATTTGCATACTCAGATACAAATGCTCAAAATGTTATAAAAAGACCAGAACAAAAGATGCCGCAACAATTTGGACCACTGAGTTACATTTCTTCAGACCAAAGAACACTCTTTCATCCTCAGAGTAATGGTTTCATAGAGGATTGGAATGGGCAATTAAAACATTGGTTGTCTAAGACAGGGAGAGATATAGATATGAAGGGCTGGCTTATACACCTCCACAAGTGTCTGTTCACACTTAAGATGAAGGGTCAAGGAAGGGTTCCTACTAGATAGATCCCTTGGCTTTTCTGAGGAAGTCTACGGAATAGGGAGTGGAGAGGATGTTGGTATAACTATACGATTCTTCCCACAAAAGGAAGATGATGGTACGACTATACTGTTTTCTTTCTTCTCACATCACTTCAACTTTCTTTTTTCTACCTAATGCAGTAGCCCCAGGACCAAGACTGCAGCTACAAGTGCCAGAAGCAGGGATGATCTGTAAGTAAGAATATGTAGCTATACCTTTAAACAATTATGTCAAAATTCCTAAGAGGCTGTTGGGGCAGGTTGCGTGTACACTCAGTGTGGCTAAATTAGGTTGTCAGTGAATGCAGTTGTATTGCCTAGTGGTAGGAATAGCCCACTCATTCTGGACCTATGTAACCCAGGGGATGGTGGGAGAGGCACATGCTACACTAGTTTCGCTGCCTGCAATTTGGACTAGAACAATGGTCAAACCTAATGTTCTTTCTAAAGATGGAAGATACATATCAGTGGAAAGATGGAGAAATAGTAGCTGAGAGTAAAGTAATGAATAAATGTATTAATAATAAATGTGACTAAGGAAATCCACTATTAACACTTTAAAAGAGGCTCAGGGCAAGAAATGATATTGCCCCTTAGCTCAGTTATCAGAGAACCTCCAAAAGGTGAAACAATACATTGCTGAGACCACTCCTGCTTTGGAACCTGACAAGACTGGATGGAAGCCTGCAAACCTGGGTGGCCTCACCCTGCTGTATGGTGTCCAATAAAATCAGGGACCTTCCTAAGCATTTGATTATCAAGGTGTATATTTACAGGGTAAGTAGTCTGCCAGGAGTTGTAAGCCATGCAGTCCAAAGACCCAGTAGGGAGTTGTTCCTAAAAATTACTTTCCAAGTAATATCCTTTGTAGAGGTTTAACCTGAAAACTTACAGTCAAAAAACACTGGCACATTCCTAGAGTTCTCTTCAGTCATTAACAATTAGTCCAGCTCGTCATCATATCCTAAGATGAAATGTCTCCAGAGCAATGCCACTCAGGTTTGTAGGCTTTCATTCAATTTTGTCAGGTTCCAAAGGCAGGCGTGGTCATAGCAAACTGTTTCAGGCATTTAGTATAATTATGCTGAAGGCAATATTAACCTCTTGCTCTGAGCCTCTCTCCAGGCACCAATGTAATGTTGGATTTCCTATTTTTGTTGCATACCTACTTATTCATTCTTTTATTCCTAACTATTATCTCTCCTCTCCATTTGCCATTTTTACTAAACCTTTCTACCTTTGGAAGAAACATTAGGTTTGGCCACTGTGCTGGTCCAGGTTGCCAGCAGCAAAACCAGTCTGGAAAGTGCCTCCCTCCCAGTCCGTTTCTGTTCACACAGGGTAGAGTTACACAGGTCCAGAATGAGTGGATTATTCCTACCACTAGGCAACATAGCCATATTCACTAACAACCCAATTTAGCCAGATGGGGTATAGGTACAACCTGTCCCAATAGGACCTCAGGAATTCTGATATAAAGGTTTAAAAAGATAGTTATACTTAAACCAACAAGGAATAAAAAGAAATCTTGATCTAAGTTCACATGCCCCCCAAAATAGTTACTGTTTCTTGCTTAGGAATCATCCCTGCTCTGGCACCACAGTTGCAGTCCTCCTTCTGGGACCACTGCATTAGGTAGGAAAAAAGTAAGTTGAGATGATGTGGAAAAGAATTGTGTAGTCCTACCAGCAACCTCTCCCATCCCCCACTCCCCAGATCCCTCAGAAAAGCAGAGGAATCTATCCCGTGGGGACCATTCATTGACTCCCCTCCTGTTGAGTGGGAGCACACACTTGTGAACGTGTGTAAGCCAGCCCTTCATGCTTTCATCTCTCCTCACTTTAGACACAAATGTTTTAATTGCTTCTTCCAATTCTCTATCAAGTCTCCACTCTGAGGATGATATGCAATGTGATATGTCCATTTGACATATGTCTTGCCTATTGTTGGAACTATGGGCTGTCCAGATTAGTACAGTATCTTCTGTTCCAATACAGTATTTTATAGTATTTTAAGCATTTTCGTCTACAACCAGCTACTTTTAACGTGCCCTTTAAATTCCCATATGATTTCCTTAGGGTTATGCCCCATACAGGCATCCTTTTAACAGTCTGGTTTTTCACGGCCCATTTCCCAGCTCATGGGCCACTGCCCTATGAGTTGCTAAAAATTCAAATAATAGGGGCTTTTAGCTTTCTTTTTTTCCATCACTGTAAGGGAAACAGCATGCATTCCAGCCCACCAAGCTGATTTGTTCTTATGCTTGCCAAAGCTTTCTATCAGTTGATTGGAGTGTAGTAGCCTTCCAGACAAGATACTGTGGAAGTGCCATGGTAAAGCAAGCAGCTTTTTGTTGGTTGATACAGGGCACCTCCTGGTGCCTCCCGAGGTCCTTCCAGGGGCCTCAGCCCCATAGGAAGAGAAGCTACTTGCTCTTAAGTACCTCCTTGCATTTTCCAAGTAGCATGTTCCTTTGTAAACAATTTTCATTTTATTAAGGAACTCTAAAGAAAGGCAATGCTTTCTTTATCAGAGTGTTCCTCTGGTATCACCCAAGACATTATGGGTATTTTAAGTTTTAGAGATATTTTATGTCCTTCAGTCATAGAGGGGTTCTCAATCAACACCTAACAACAAACTAGTAATTGTCTCTCAACTGGCATATATTGTACAATGCATCTGGAAATTTTCTGGTCTCAAACTCAGCAATTGCCATTGGATATGACTCATAGGCTTTTGCCATAAGCCCCTCTGATCAGGTCCACACAGGGTATCTGTACAGAGAAGGGATCCATCCCATTCTAACATGTCATTGATGAAAGTAGTAATCTTTTCTCCACAAAGAATGCTATACTGTTTCAAATTAACAATTAATGTGGGTTCAGGCAATTGTTTAGGTCCTTTACTACACAAGGAGTAAAGGACCTACGTTGGTATGTCGCTACCACCCACAAACACCTACCACATATGTGTGCATGTGCATGCACACACATGTGCACATGCTCACACGTACACACATACGCACGCGCACACACACACACACACACACAGTTCTTGTCCAGTACAGGGAATATGCCCGACACTAGTCTCTCTTCTCCCTTAATAGTGTGGCCTGATTTGCTCTTCTCCCCAACTCTCCCTGCAGCCAGATTTATTGCCATGGGGAACTCCTACACCAAGTTCAGATGGCCAAACTCTACCAGGACGACAAACAATTTGTGGACATGCCACTGTGCTTGGCTCCAGGTGAGATACCTGGAGGCCCTACCTTTCCTTGAACCTTTAACCAGAGACGGTAGGGGCAAGACCAGGCAGAGAGGGGCTTCTGATCAGCGAGGGGCTCATGGGTTTTCACTGATTCCTCCCTGCTGCCTGTTCCTCAGACCAAGTCATGCAGCGCTTCAATGAGCTGGTCAGCACCCACAACCACAGCATCCCCCAGCAGCAGCTGCAGCTGTTCCTCAAAGAACATTTCCAGGCCGTGGGGCAGGAGCTGGAGTCCTGGACCCCTGAGGATTGGAAAGACAGGTACAATCCCACACAGAGAACAGGAGAGGGCCCTTCAAATAGGCTGACTCCCTGAGCTCTGTGGGACTGGTGTTCCTCCAGCCCCCGGTTCCTGCAGAAGATCTCGGATCCCAAGCTGCGGGCCTGGGCAGGGCAGCTGCACCAGCTCTGGAAGAAGCTAGGAAAGAAGGTATCAGTGTCCTAGGCCTAGCCCAGGGCCTGACCAAGAGGGATGAAGCTAAGAAGGATGTGCCAGCTTGGGGTCCACACTGCCACTAGAACATAGATTGGGAGTCATATCGTGAAAACAGTCCCCTAAACTCTGGATCCTTGCACAGAAGCTCTCTAAAAGGAGTCTCTGAGAGGGATAACATCTGCTTCTAACTCTTCACCTCCTTCTTGAAGACCTCCCAGCATCCCCCCAGGCAAACCTAGCCTGTCCTGCCGCTTCCAGGCTGCCCAACTCCTCCTCTAACACCACCTGGTAATTGTTCACTCTCCTGCTGGATTCTCTCTTCCCTGAGCTCCTCAGGCCAGGCCTCTGCTCAGGAATGATCACTGCTACTGCTGATGGGGCCCCGCCCTGTGACCAGCACACTTTGACCTACCTTCTGTTGGCGCTTTCCTTGTCTGAGGTTCAGAGAGGGCAGTGGTTTGCCTGAGGCTGCACAGAACCTGTCCTCCCACCTAGCCCCAGGGCCCTGGCTCCTTTGCTAGTGCGGGCTGCTTCCCCAGCCAGCCACCGCGGGAACACACCCAAGATCTATTCCACTGTTCCCCTCAAAACCTCTCACCGTCTAAAACCACACTCACTCACACACAGCTAGCAGTGAAGGGACAGAGGTAATGCATGACGTGGTTGCACAGCATGCCTTTCTCCGGTCCTACCTTGCTGTCCCTTGGCCATGTTCACCTACATCCGCTCCACTGGGGAAAGGGTCCTGGGCCAGAAAATGGGGGGCCCTGAGTCTCTCTGGGCCCGGCTTGGTGGTGGCAGCACAGATTTGGGAGGCAAAGGGTATTGGAGAAAATGGTCCCCACCTGGGTCCTAATAGTGACTGCTGCTTGGTGAGCCCCTGCTGGTGCCAGGCTGAGTAGTCAGGGCTCCTACTCCAGAGGCTCGCATGTGGGGGTGAGCAGACCAGGCTCCCAGTGGCCCAGGCCTTGCCCAAGCCCACAGCAGAGCAGAACCCAAGCCTGCAGCTGCCAGGACCTGCAGCGTCGCAGGCTCCTCCAGCCTCCATTCCACAGGAAAAAGGGGTTCTAGGCTCCCTGTGCCCTCGCTCCTGACTCCAGGTGAAGCCAGAGGTCCTCCTCCACCCTGAGCAGTTCTCTCTGATCTACTCACAACACCCCTTCATTGTGCCCGGTGGGCGCTTCCTCGAGTTCTACTACTGGTGAGCAGTCAGGGGCTACAGGGGTGGGCGTGGCAGGGAGCCCAGGGCCAGCAGGGTGGCCTGAGCAGGGCGGGGTACCCAACGTGGCCTGGGTGCGTAGGGCAGAGGCCGGTGGGAGGATGCCTGATCAGGATGCCTGAGCTGTCTCTGTCCGCTTCCCCCAGGGACTCCTACTGGGTGATGGAGGGGCTGCTCCTCTCTGAGATGTCTGAGACGGTGAAGGGCATGTTGCAGAACTTCCTGGACCTGGTGCAAACGTAAGAGGGGGCCGGCACCTCAAGGCCAGGGTGGAGAGGCAGCAGGTGCCACGGCTTTAGAGCTGGATTTGCCTTGTCTCTGGCAGCTGGGCAGGGGCATGTCAGCAGGCCTCCTTCTTGGCAGCTATGGACACGTCCCCAACGGGGCCCGCGTGTACTACCTGCAGCGCAGCCAGCCCCCACTCCTGACCCTCATGATGAACCGCTACGTGACTCACACCAACGACACCGCTTTCCTACGGTGGGGACCCTCTCCCCGTGCTGCCCTGCAGGCCCCCCCCATACCTGAGACCTCCCAAGGTGGGACTGGAGAGGTGTGCTTGGGCTGAGGTGGTGCCTGGCTCCACCCCAGGGACAACATTGGGACCTTAGCCTTGGAATTGGACTTCTGGGCTGAGAACAGGAACATCTCTGTGAGCTCGAGGGGAAAGACCTACATCCTGAATCGCTACCATGTCCCTTATGGGGGACCCAGGTGAGGAACCTCCTGGCCAGCCTCTCAATCTCTTGTCTATTAACTCTTGTTTGAGTGTCCCCAGGCCCCTGGGCAGGAGGGCAGGGGACTTAGCCCCACCCCTCATATGGTACGACTGATAGTCCTGGGCATTGCAGGGCTGTGGGCCCCAAGGGCAGCTGAGTTAATGTTGCTCAGCCTTCAGTTGGGGTATGAGGGCTCTGAGCCTCTTAGTGCCAGGCTGCCCACTCTTCTCTTACCAGGCCAGAGTCCTATAGCAAAGATGCAGAGCTGGCAGACCTCTTGCCAGAAGGTGAGCAACAACAGGGTAAGGAGGTCTGGTTGAGGCTGGGTGCCTGCTGATATGCCAGGCTTTGGTCCCCTGTCTGCTGCTGCCTTGTTCTCGCAGGGGACCGGGAGACTCTGTGGGCTGAGCTCAAGGCAGGAGCTGAATCTGGCTGGGACTTCTCTTCCCGCTGGCTCATTGGAAGCCCAAACCCTGACTTGCTTAGCAGTATTCGAACCAGCAAACTCGTGCCTGTTGACCTCAATGCTTTCCTATGCCAGGCAGAGGATTTGATGAGCAATTTCTATACCAGCCTGGGTGAGCAGGCCAATGGGAGGGGAGGAAGGGAGGTGCTTGTCCAGCTTGGGTCCTTGCCTCAGCCTTGGAGATAGAGCTGAAAGTAGGACCTTGTGTGAAAGACCGTCAGCTTCCCAGCTTGCTCAGGACCTGACCCTTAATACAGCCAGGGCAGGAGTACAAATGGTGTCCACTTTTTTTTCATTTATTTTTCCCTACTGGGAGGGCCTTCTAGAGTCTGTGATAAGACACTTTAGTCCACATATCCAAGCTCCCTTTTCTCCCTCTTCCCAAACAGCTGCCCTTTGACCTCTCAGAGCCAGGGAATCCACATTGCCAGAGCCTTCCTGAAGATGTACCCAGGGGACAAACAATGCAGGTCCTGGGAGCTGTTCAGGGCCATTTACTCAGAGAATTCCATGTCCTAGGGGCTTGAAATGTGGTGGACTCCAGGTGGGCATGTCCCCCTTGGTACTCAAAACTTCTTAGCCCTTGAGAAGGACAACAGGAGGAGGCCTCACATGGTACACAGGGCCCTAAAGGCAGTGTCACCCTAGGGAATGATTCTCAAGCTATGAAGTACAGAAACTTGCGGGAACAACGCTTAGTTGCCATGAAGGCCATCCTGTGGGATGAGGAGAAGGGTGCCTGGTTTGACTATGACCTTGAAAATGGAAAGAAGAACCAAGAGTTTTACCCATCTAACCTCGCTCCTCTCTGGGCCGACTGCTTCTCTGACCTGAGTGTCGTAGACAAGGCTCTGAAATACCTGGAGGTGAGGTGGGCAGAAAGGCAGGCTGGTACACTGGGGCCAGGACCACCTACTCTCTCCCAGACAGTGAGCAAAGACTACTGGCAAGTGGCAGCCACTGCCTCCTGCTCCCCTCCCCCAACAAACCTCCATGTCCTAGCCTGAGGGTCTCACTGCAGCCACCAGGGGGCAGCTGTGAGCCAAGAAGAGAAGGCTCAGTAAAGGACACCTAGCTTGGGAGGGCTCAGCCTCCTGGCTCCCTGCCCAATCCCCACCCACAGTCATAGTGATGTCTAGAACCTTCCAGGACAGCCAGATCCTGACCTACCAACACGGGATCCCGACCTCTCTCCGGAACACAGCCCAGCAGTGGGACTTCCCCAATGCCTGGGCCCCCCTGCAGGACCTGGTCATCAGAGGTAGGAGGCAGGGATGGGGCGTTTCCCAGGGCCTGAAGCCAGAGGTATGAAGGATGGACCTCCCTAGTGCTGGGTAGGTGTGAACAGAGGATGCGGGGGCCTCTCTCTGACTTCTCTGCTCTCTCTGCCTCCCACTCAGCAAACAGTTATGTCCACCTGACCGTGTGTCGGGGGAATCCGCGCTCCTCTCTCTCTAGAGCCAGGCCTGGGATTACCACAGGGTGGGCCTGTGGTTCCAGGAAGGAGGTCTTAGGGCTCGGGCCCCTCTCCCTCCTTGAGGAGAGTTGGGCTCGGGCCTCTGTGCCCACTGGATGGAGGCTGTGGAGATTCAGGGTCCCGACTTGGGGTGGGGTCTAGGTCTGGCCAAGTCTCCTTCACCCAAGACCCAGGAAGTGGCTTTCCAGCTGGCACAGAATTGGATCCGAACCAACTTCGATGTCTACTCCCAAAAGTCGGCCATGTATGAGAAGGTGAGCTGGCCCTGGGCCCAGGCCCACTAGTCTTCCTCCCCATGGTGACGTGGGAGAATTGTCAGGCTTTGCAAAGCCCAGGCCTAAGGGCAGTGGCGGCGCCCAGTGGCTATCTTGAGAACTGCAGGGGTAAGAGCCACAGATCAGAGCAGTTTCTCTCAAAGGGACTCCCATGTCCGTCTTCCCCTAGAGGGCTGGGGTGTAGGGACTGGAGGCAGGTCTGACCTTAGAGCTCGTCCTCTTGTCCTCAGTATGACATCAGCAACGGTGGACAGCCGGGTGGTGGAGGGGAGTATGAAGTTCAGGTGAGTGGGTCAGCATCCCACAGGGAACTACGGGGCTCTGCTGTCCCAACTGACCATGACCTCCCCTCTCTAGGCCTCCCAAGTCTGTGGGTCCACAGGGAGGAGCCTGACTGGTGCTCCTTGGTAGCCCCGGTTCTAGGTGGGTCAGAGCCTCTGGGTAGAGATCCCACACCCCGCTAAAAGGACTTGGGGGCCTTCCCCAGAGGTCTTGCCCCATCGGCTGTGCCTCTCTCCAGGAGGGGTTTGGCTGGACCAATGGAGTGGTCCTGATGCTCCTGGACCGCTATGGTGACCGGCTGAGCTCAGGGACCCAGGCGGCTTTCCCGGAGCCCCACTACCTCGCAGCCGCCCTGCTGCTTAGCCTTCCACTCAGCCTCCTGCCACAGTAACAGGTCTCGCTGTCCTGTGTGCCTTCAGTTCTTCCTCTGGCTCTGGCTCCTGCCTCATTAAACCTGTGCACGACTCCCTACCTTCCTCTGCTTCTTCATCCCCTATCCCTGGCGACCCCATGCCCTCCTGTGCCCTGGTCAGTCCCCAGTCATAGTGGAGTGAGGGCAGGGACGGGACCCGGAGGTCGTGCGTTGGTTTTGGGTCCATCCTGTGACATTTAATAAGGTGGAAATTCTGCTCTGTGGGGAAGACCAAGCCCTCCTACCCCACATACCCCAGGCCCCACAACTCGGCCTCCCAAACACATACTCCAAATGCTTTATTGTTCTGCTGAGATGCTTACAAATACTGAAAATCACTCAGCTGGGCCCAGCAATCATGTCCCAGTGCTGGAAAAGGGGACAGGGAGGTGGGCTAATGTTAAGGCTTGAAGGGCTGAGGCCAGACAGCTGCCAACCTGGACCTCTGCTCTTCATTTTCATCGCCCTCTTGAGGCCAAAGGGAGCATAGCTGGACCTCAGACTCCTCCCTCTCTGCTGCTTCCTCTCCTGCTCACATTCCCAAGGAAGCAGCCTCTGTCCGTCAGAAACTCAGCCCCAGAAATCTTGAGGACAGCCATTGTAGCTTTATCTCCCATTCGCATTGCTCCTCCTCTGGATCTAGAAACTCCAGCTTCATCCCTTCTAGCTCTAAGCAAGGCACGAATTGAAGGGAGAGGGCTGGCCCAGGGGAGGGAGTTGGAGGCAGCAGGCTGTGTATCGGAGCCTGGAGACACAGGCTGGAGGCAGGGAGTTGATCAGTCCCTTCCCCCCAGCATGAGATACTCAAGGTCTTGGACTGGAGAGATGATGGCACATACCCTCAGATGGGCCCGCAGCTTAAGCAGTGGGCTGAGCCATAGAGCCACAGCAATTAGTATGTAACCATGGCAATGAAGCAGTTACTATGGTGACCATGGTAATGGGTTTGCAAAAAGGGTTGGGGCTGAGACCTCAAGGATGACACTTGAGGTCTCTGGCCCTTGAGCAAAGTAATAAAAAATATAATTGCAGGAGAATAATTGGGTAGAGCAGGGTTTGAGAAATACACTGCCTGAGCTATTACCCCACTCTGGATGTGGCTCTGCTCATCCTTCAGGTCCCCTGCAAAGGGGGCTGAGGCAAGAGGGAATCTTTGGCAGATTCAGGTACCATAATTTGTTCTTTATAAAAGAGAACACAGGCTAGGGAGGGCAGGACTCTAAAGAGTTATTGCAAATTCTGGGCTCCCAGGAGGCAGCAAAGCCCCCACCCTACCTTTGATCTCCTGGCTGGTTCTTTAGAGGGCCAAGCTCAGACACTCCCAGGATGAGCTCCTTAAACAACATTACAAAGTCTTGTACAAAAGCCCCAGGCACACTCTGCCCTCCCAGGTCCTCTGGGAGTGCCCCAGTGAGGCCTGGAGTCCAGGGTGTGACTCTGTCTCCAGGGCCAAACAGAGCAGCCATGGTCAGGCATGGGTCCTGGGGCTGACCTGAGGGTCCAGGAGGCCCATGCCAGTCAGTTCATGAACTGAGTGTAGCCCTCAGCCCCGGTGACAATGACATCCATCCAGATGCGCATGGCCTCTGCAGAGGGGGCTACCATGTAGTACAGCCGGTCATGGGTCTTCACACAGAAAGTGAGCGCTGGGTTTGGGCTCTGTGTGGGGAGAGAGGAGAATCTAAGGCAGGGCTCAGCCCTGATGCCCAGGACCATTCTTCTAACCTCCCTCCCCGTCTGCCGTTTCTCCTCCCTGTCTCCAGGATGACCTGGAGCTCGGGGATGCGTTCTAAGTAGGCCTAAAGCCTAGTACCCACTAGGTCAAGTGGGCCCCAGGCTGAGATGTTCCCCTCCTCATAGCTGGACAGTCCTTGGACCTTGACAGGGGTGTACCTGGGCAGGTGGGGGCACTGTTCCTTGGTACCCGCAGGCACAAAAGTGAATATCAAAAGGATCAGACACAAAGGGCTGTTCCAGGGAGGACCAAAGTTCTCCTCTCCAGAAAAGAGAGGCAGATGGGAAAAGCTACAAGTGGGATGCTGGATCCCAGAAACTCAGAGGAGCAGAGATCAGGGTAGGGTGGGAATCTGAGGCTTGGCGGGAGGGAGGCTGACTTGCACTGCACGGATGCAGATGACCAGCCTCAATTATCTCTTGTTTATCAATCCACTCTACCAAATCTAGTCAAGGACCCCTCCCCCCCTTTTTAAACATCCCTTCTGCATTGCCCGCCCCCGTAGGGAGACATCCTGCTGTCATCTCAGGAGAGGGAAGCAAGCAAGCCAAATTCAAGCCCACAGGGGCTTCTTGCTCTCTGCAACCCACCTTTGCTCCTCCCTCAGGCCTTGGGAAGGGAGAGGGGTTTAGGAGAGAGTAAAAAGTCAGGGTCAAGTAGGGTATGGAGGAGTTAATACGTGGTAGTTCTAGTTACTATATATGGGGAAGGGTACCTCAGTTGCCAAAGTGAAGCTGAAAAACCTCTTCTGGGAAGGAGAGAGGTAGAGAGGAAGAGAAAGTTCACGAAGAGAAAAAGGATGAGTCCAAGGCTCTGAAGAGGGTAGGCTAGAGGCCTGTGCTCCCAGAGCCTACCCGTTCCCCATGGCTGTCCCTTCTACCCGCCTCACCTTGGCTGCACTGCGCAGGTGGTCATAGTATACCTCTTCGATGGCCTGGAAATAGATGACCCCCTTCAATTTTGTCTCATGCTTATCTGCAAAGAAAAATAAGGACCAGGCTGAGGAGGCCTGTCATACTTTAAGTCAAGCTGTGTGGACACGGAGCTTCTCCGTCTGGGAAATGGGGTGGTTCTCAGGACTCCAAAACAACCCGGCATGAGGGCCTGAAGTTATGTTCAGTGCTCGGGCTCACTCAGAATTACAGAAAATGCAAATTAGAACTCCACTGAGACACTACTTCTCACTTATCAGAATGGCAAAAGTATACAAAAAATTACAGCACACTTTTGGCAAGTCTGTGAGAAATAGGTAATCTAATAAATGACAAGTGCAAATATAAACTGCTAAGCCTTTATAGATGAATTTGGCTGTGTCTACAATTAGAAAGTTATTTGCCCTTTGAGCCAATGATTACACTTAGGAAAACTTATCTTACACATGTACAAAATAACAAATTTACAAGCTCATTCAGTATTTGTAGTAACAAAAGATTGAAAACAACCTAAGTATCCATCAAGAGGAGAATAGCTAATAAATTATAGTGTACCACATGATGGAATACTAGACAGCTATTATCTAGAATGATATAGAAAATCTGATATAGATTCAGAAATTAATCTACAAAATAAATCCACATGTAAATATCTAAACACAGATATATTTAATACAGAAAGATCTCTAAGATACATTAGTAGGAAAACAAAGAATGTATTGTATGCTACCTTTTATGTAAAAAAAGGAGTAAGAATTCATGCTTGAATTTGTTTATATTCCCCTAAAGAAACTCTAAAAGAATACATGAGAGATTAATACAAGTGGTTACCTATAGTGAAAGGGGGCATAATTCTCAATTCAAACCTTTTTATGTGTTTTGATTTTTGAACTATATGAATGCATTTACCTATTCAACTCTAATATCAAAACATGGAAGGGAGTATTTAGCATCAGGAGGCAGGGGTGGCAGGAAGGAGGTGGCAAACTAATAGAGCAGGGGTGACCGTTTCAGTGGGGAGGGACAGGGGCTCTGTCAAGAGAAAGCACAGGGTCTTCTGGTGAACGCTTCTCAGGCACCGCAACTAACATGCTGGACAGCAAGCTTGAGACATAAAGGAAAGGTTGCAGTCACTGAACTCAGATGGTGTTGGCTGGCAGTATGCGCCTTCCCCCACCTCCTGTGTCATCTCAGGCCTGAGTCATCGGATCCTGGATCTTTGCTACAGCCTCCTACTGTGCCCGTCTCACCCTCTGCCCCTTCAACTCAACTTCCCTCATGCCAAGGGGGTGAGCTTCCTAAAGCAAATCTAATCCTGCTGCCTCGGCTCACAGTGTCTCTGCTGGTTGCCTCACTGGGAACCTGCTGCCTCCTGAGGTCGGCCAAAGCTGTTTACAGGCTGGTGCCAACACGTTCCTCTGGCCTTGTCTCACATGCCTCCCCTGCACCAACCCCAAGTTCCATCTGGCCAGGCTGAACTTCTCATGTTCCCTTAACAGGTAGGTGCTCCCTGTACATTCCAGTGGTCTCCAGACCACTCCTTTGGCAAACTCCTACAGATCTTTAAGACCCATAGCAAATGTCACCACTGTGGCACTCAGCTGTGCTCTCCCTCGGCTTTCACATGTGCCTCTGTGTAGAACTTATGCTAAATCTGAACTCTCCTTTAAATTCATAGATCTACCTCCTCCAACACCAACAGCTACGTGCCTAGCACACAGTAGGTGCTCAATCAATGTTGAATGAATGAATCCTAAGCATGGGAATCCAGAGAAAAGTCAGAGACCCTTCTCTTAGGAACTTACAATCCAGGGTGGAAGAAAGCATTTATCAACCGTGTGACTTGGGTGTCCAAGAGAGCAGCTATGCATCATAGGTTATGAGTATTAAGTCAAAGAACACTTTCAAAGTATGCAGCACAGTGTCTGACACATAAAATGTGGCATCTGTCATTGCATCATTATGTCCCTGGGCTGATGTCACATGACAGACAAACCCTGTACAACACAGGAGGTATATAGTGGAAGACAGGAATCATTCTTAGGTGGGGCCAGAAAAGGCTTCATAAAGGTAATGCTTGATCTGGACCTTGTAGATTGGAGAGGTTCCACCGAGTTAGTGGGAGAAGGGTCCAGGCAAAGGCAGGAAGAATGGTAGGTTCAAGGCAGGAGTAGGCAAGGTACACTGATCCAGGGACTTAATCCTGCCATAGGCCCATCTCTATTTAACACTTCTTCCTACAGACAAGGACCCGGCCATACCCTAGGCCCCAGGCCTGATCAATCCGGGAGCCCCAGTTCTCTTCCCTCTCTTCCTTCACTGGAAACACCCCCTGCCTCAGCTTCCTTACTACTCACCTATCTTTGATCTTGTGCAATCTGGCTCCTGTCCCTGTACACAGCAGAAACCTTTCTCTTGTCAAGGTCTAATTCCTGGATTGAATGCCCTTTGGGTCTACATTATTCTGAGCCTTTCTGCAGAATCCATCACTGCTGATGACACCCACTGCTTGCAAATGTCTGCTCCTTTGGCTGGCTTCCTTCTCTATTTCCACCCCTGTCTGAACTTGGTCTCCTTTTGTTTCATAGACATTAAGGAAGTGCACATATGCCAAGCACCAGAACCTGGCATGTGGCTTCCTGCCTCCTGCTGCTTCTCCCTTTGCTGGCCCCTCTGCTTCCTCCTTCCCCACAAGAGCACGTCTGCCTCAGTGTGCAGCCCTGTCTATGCCCCTTCTAAATGCCCAGGTTCAGTCTTAGATCTGCCTCTTAGTGGAGACCTTGGGTAATTTACTTAACTTCTTTGAGCCCTATTTTCCTCAACTGTAAAATGGATATAAAAACAGTGCTTCCCTCACAAAATTATTATGAAGATTAAATGAGATGATGCACATAGAGTGCTTAGTATCTGGTTCATACAAGTGTTCCACTGTGATCCGCTATTTTTGGTGTTATTACTATAGGAGATTCAACTTCCAGTCTGCTTCTAATCCTGACCTTTATACTAAACCTAGATGTCCCCTGGGCACTTCAATCTCAACATGCCCAAAATGGAGCTCTTCTCTCCAGGCTTATTACTCTCAACTCTGACAAAATCCCTTCCTAGCCCAGGTGAAAATATGGGGACATCTGTGTCTCTGCCTTTCCTGCCTCCCCACACCCAGGGCCCAGGTGATCAGGAAAGGCTTCTTAGAGGGATTGGCACTCGGTTAGGTACCTACCAGGTTAGAAGGTAAGCAGGGCATTTCAGGCCTGGGAGTATCCAGTACCAAACCACTCCAGCCCTTTCCTTCTAGGCTCCAAGCAAGACTGCTCTTCTCAGCTTTGTGATTGGGTGGGGCTGGGTGACTGGCTGAACAGCTCCACTAATGACTTGTGGACAAACCCGGCTGGGGTATTTAATGTCAATGCAAGGCCCAACTCGGCTTCTCTTTACTCTGCCACTGTGGCCAGCAATGTTCCAGAAAGGCATGCTCTGAAGCAATGTTCATGGGCATCGGGAGTAAGAAGAAAATCTTAGTTTTTTTGAGCCACTGAGATCTCAGGACTGGTTGTTTCTACAGCACACTCTAGCGTCTCTTGACGAGGGTACAATGTAGCATTCCACACTCCAAGTCCAGAGGGAATTCCAGGGAGGGGAACTAAGCTGAAGGCTGAATGGGGGTAGCTGAGAAAGCAAGATGGGCCAGTGGGCCTGTCCCCAAGGCCGTCCTGAGTGCTCCTTGGCACTGCTCAAATGCTTGTCTTGGGGTCTTTGAGGAAACCTACCCAAGGGGGAATTCACAGGATTCCATGCAGCTACAGCATCTGGGTGTTCTATACAGAATACCCATTGTGCTTTGTTTTAACTCTTTGTTCAGTATCTGCCTCCCTGTCAATAAGCTCTGAAGGAGAGAGCTGTGGCCATCCTGCTAATCACCAGAACCTAGAACAGTGCCTGGAACTTATTAGATGCTCAGTGATTGCTGAATAAATGAATGAATAAGTGGATGGATGGATGAATGAATAAATGGAAGTAAACCAAGTACATGCTGTACATTTCCAGGAAGAGGAGGACAAGACCCAGCCCAAGCCCCTTGCCTCCCATTTGGAAGCTTGGCCTCCTTCCAGAAAATCAGCTGCCCTGGGTAATAAGGCCCAGGGGTCTGGCTTTGGGGCAGTCTTGTGGGAACTTACCCACATAATAGGAAAGGGTGCGCTTGAGCCGGTCAAAGACAAACCAGCGCTTCTTCCATGATTTAATCTTGCCGCCCATCTTGACCAAGTAGCCACGGCAGACCTGGTGGGAAGCAGGAGTAAGGAAGGACCCAAATGCAGAGCCCCTAAACCTTTCTTCCCTGAGCAGCGACCTAAGTGCCATCACCTGTGCCTGTATTCATGGGGGCTGTCCCCAACATCTCTTCCAGACAGCATACCAGGTCCTGGGACAGAGACCTCCAGTGTTAGGGCAGGAACTGAGGCCACTATCCTGAGGACCCAGGACCCCAGCACCCCAGGGCACGCCTTGTACCTTGCTGCTGAGCACCACGTGCAGACAGGTATCGACACCATGTCCTGACGACTCGATGTGGGTCTTCAAGTCAAAGTCCTCCTTCCGGTTTGGCAGGTAGCGGGTCAGAGGTCGTGCCTGGAAGAAGAGGGCAGGGTCTGCAGGCTCTCCTTTCTTTCCCCACCATTCCCTTGTTCAGGCCCTTTGGCTTCAGTCCTGAACCCCCAACAGCTTGCCATCACTCCTTCCTCACCCCTATGGCTGTCACTCTGATTTCACAGGGTTTGTGGCAAAAGCAGAGACCTAGCATGCCTGTGCTGACTCTACCTAGGCTTGGGAAGACTGCTGAGCCTAAGTTTCCCCACCTATGACCTATGACTAAGACACAGCCTTCCTTGTCTTGCCCCTGCCCATCCTCCCCCTCCTGGGATGAATGGACCAAAGCAGGAGGCCAGATAAGAACATGCTTTGGGAAGAAAAGCCCAGTAAGAAATCTGGTCTCTGACTTCTCATGACATCTTATTCGGGTCATATCCCCTTTCTGGGTCTCAGTTTCCTTATATGCAAAACAAGGGCTTTGAATCAGATAATCACTAAAGTTTGTTCCACCTCAAAAATTCTGATACTAACTAGAATTTTCAGTCAACTGGAATTTATTTCTACTCTTCCTTCCTGGGAAGAACATCAGAATGGCAAGAAAAGGAAACATTGCGAACTATTAAAGAAAAAACAAAACACACGGCTTCCAGAAGGCACCCCAAAGATGAGCTGACTCCACCCACCTCCCACAGCAGACACTGGTGGCCCCTGCAACAATGCTTCAGCCCCAGGACAGGGGCCTAGAGAGTCCCAATGTGGCCACTGACTGAAGCAGGACAGGGGAAGAAGGCATTTGACAAAGATTCCAAGCACAGAGCTAAAACTCGCAGTTTCTAGTTATTTCTTAATTGTCAAGGCTAATCTAGGAGGCCTATCCCTTAGAATTTATGTTGTTTCATCACAGGAAATCAGGGAGCTGTGATCGCCAGTCAATACTGGAGGTAGATCCCACAGTAACCTCACCCTGGGAAAGCCTATGAAAACCCAATAGAAGGGACAGCCTGTCGGAGTATCACAAGGGCCAGGATCTGGGACCAGAGGCATGGCAGATTTTCTACCCAACCTAATTTCTCCTCTGCCTTTAACTGTTGCTCAAGTCTCCAGTGTAAGAAAAAAATCGAGTTGGTTTTGTGCAAGGATAGATTCCTGTCCCAAGGAAAAACTTGTATAATTGTCTCTTGGAAATGTAAACCAACAAACAGAGTGAGGTCATCTGCTGTTGGTGGGGCCTGGAGCCAAAGGGTCTGATGGCGTGTGGGCCAGGAAAGCCATGAAGCACCAGGTCCTCGGGGAAGCAGGAGGGAGGTGCAGCACAGACTCATGAAGCAGGGATGAGGTCCTCGAGAGAAGCTAAACGGAGCCGCCCTCATTCTTGACTCAGCTCCCATCTCTGAGAGGCCTGTTCAGACCACCTTCTCTGACCCCAGGTGTCAGCAAGTGGCCTGCCATGTCCCCACAACTCACCCACTCCCAATATATACACACACATACATAGACACACTGACTTGAACAAGCCCCAGTGGATCTGTTCCTTGGGGCTAAATGAGTCCCAGGTAGAATTCTGCTTGTGCCGAGCCAACAGCAGTTTTTTTCTGGAGTAGAACAGGTTTTGTGGCCCAGCAAAGGCACTCTGGGATGTCCCTACCCCTCCATGGCCTCACCCTCAAGCCAACCACCAACTCACCTGAGAAAACTGTTTCTCCCGCATCTTGACCTCCTTCTCCACCAGCTGCTGCCTCCTGGAGCTCTCGCTCTGCAGCCTCCGCTCCACCTGCTCCCTCCTTCTCCGCTCCTCCTCCAGCGCCTGCCTCCGCAGCTCCATTTCCCGCTCCTGTCCCCAAAGCAAGCCATGGGTCAGTGCCCACGGCTGCCCTCTTTCTCCTCATCCTCAGTGGCTCCTCCTCAGGATGGGGCAAAAATGTAGGAGGCACCCACCTCAGAGGTCAGCCTGGCATGAGGGGACATCATCCTCAAAACCCACCTTCTCCAAGGACCTTGCTGGTAAGGGTAAATGTTTTAAAGTGAGATTGTCCTGGCTTCAATTCTTGGCTCGACCACCAGTGCGAGTTCTGGGACTCTGACAAAATCATTTAAACTCCCTAAGCCTCAGCTGCTTCATCTGTTAAATGGGGCCAAGAGTGCCTACTCCTGTGATTACAGGAAAAATTAAATGAGATCATGTGTGTAAATGCCCATCACTGACTCTGGCAGGAAGAAAACACTCATAAATAAATGAGGATCCTGTAATTTTTATCTGAATTCCTAAAACACAGATTATCTAGACAACTTTTTTTGACAGAGAATATATTCAATGGTCCTTCCCTAATCACTGAGGCCCTTTGAAACATTTGTACTTGAACTTCAAATTTAATGGAAAAAATAAACTTATGAAAGCTATTATTAAAAGATTATAAAAGTCATTAAAACAAAATATTAAATACAGAGCATGTCAGTGAAGTTCTGTATGTCTTAACCAATGATAATGACCTTTTTACCATTAACTCCCATTTGCCATTTCTTCCCAGCTCGAAACTTAGCAAAATCTCCTTTCTCACCATTTGCCAAAAGATGGCTGTAAATTTGCCTTCCTCTGATGTGAATAAGACTAAGAGGCCTTCTCTTCTGGTTGGTCCTTGAGTCCCACTCTCATTTCAAGAGATACAGAGTACCCGATGGTGGAGACAATAGCTTCTGCAGATCCTTTAATCCCCTCCCCAGGCCCAGTTTCCTCGGCCTAGCTGTGTCCAGGAGAAACCACTGGTCCTTCTTCTCTGTGTCCTAGCTCCAGACCCAGGAGAAGGAGACATGACTTCCTTCAGCCCCCTGCTGCAGCCCAAGGTCCCCCTGCCAATACCTTTGTTCTGACTTGAATGTCTGCCTTCCCTTCTGTCCCTACCTCTCAATCCCCAGGTGCTGCTGCTTTTTCTAACCATCCCCAGAGGAATGACAAGCCACTCAAAGAAACAGGGATTGAAATTCCTGTGGTGGCCAAAGGTCCACAGAAGTAAATACACAAAGACTAGAAGTTCCCACACAGGAAATTCATGTGCTGCCTCCTCTTTTCCTAAAAGGTGTGAAACATACAATCTCACCAAGCCTTCCTATGCCCCACTCAAGGAATGCCAACTTTAAAACATTTTGTCCCTCAAGAGAGTATACAAGGATAATGTGGGCAAGCTGGCTTGGGGTGGAGTGAGGGCCCTGGCAGGTGGAGGGCAGCGCTGGGACCCCCATCCCCTCTGCCTGTGTGGCCCAGACCCGCCTCACCCTTGACTCCATGAGTCGGCTCTTCTCCGCATGAGCTTCTTTCAGCATCTTCTCCATCTCCTCGATCTTCCCCATGTCCAGGCCACTTGCACTGGGAAGGGAAGGGGAAGAGTGGGTTCACCAGGGGCAGAGGTGGCAGGTCTGGTTTAGAGGGGGGCAGAGTTGCCACCATCAGGCAGGATGGGGCAGGGGTCAAGTACCTGGACATGTTGTCGGGGGAACAGGCGGAGTTGCCTCCTGTGGAGATGCTGGTCTCCATGCTGTCAGAGCTCTCCAGGCTCAGTGTGTCATAGGCGTGCTCACCCTCCTCCCCACGTTCCCGCCCAGCTGGCAGATGATGCAGGATGGAGTGGTGCATGAGTGGGGGGAAGCCTGAGGGGCCTGCTGGGAAGGGGGCCATCCCGTGCAAAGCATCCCACTGGCACTGAGCCTCGGCAGCTGCTTTCTGCTTCAGCTCAGCCAGTCGCCGCCGCTGTTCCTCAATCACCTGCTGCCCTAGAGGAAGGACAGGTAGGTGTCACAGTGGGCAACCCACCCATCTAGGGAGGACACTAGCACAATCACAGGCAGAGGGAAGAGGCATGCAGGGATAAATTAATACAGGGCACCCACATCAGCCCCCATCAGCTTCCCTGAAGCCCCCACAGCTCCAGGTCCAGCAGCCCTGCCAATGCTTCAGTTGCTTGCACATCTGGCCATAGCCACAAGTCTAGCTTCAGCCCTCTTTCTATATCCTGAGCCCACACAGGGCACTGATCTTACAGCAGAACAGTCAGATGGCTCCAGCTCACAACCAAGGCCTGAATGTGTAGGGACACATGCACCCACCCTTCCTGCTGGGGAAGGGAAAAGGAAGAGATGGCGAGAACCCTGTGAGCACCAGGGTGTCAGTGCAGACTCAGGGGCAAAGAGCGAGAGCACAGCAGCAGGACAGAAGGAAGGGGAGACAAGGTAGAGCACAGCTGAGGCAGGAAAGAGCTCAGTTTGAGGGGTGAGGCAGCCGGACACCCCATCCCAGCTCAGCCTGGGAGCCTGCTTGCAGGCAGTGGGGGCCTGGACAGAATATATCATGCAGATGCCCAGGCAGAGGCTGCCTAGCCAAAGCAAGGTCCTCAATGACCAATGCTCTACCTGCTGGGTCGTCGGTTAGGAGGGGCTCGGCAGGAAGCAACTCGACTGGTGTAGGGGACCCCGGGCAGAGGGTAGGGTAGAGAGACACAGAGGGGGTAGGAGGAGAGAGAGGCACAGATATGGGCTTTCAAAACAACCAAAATGTACAAAAGCAATAAGAACTCCTGGGTCCTCAGAGCCAATATCTTAGGGAACCATTTCTGGAAGTCGGATCAATCACCCTGCCTCCAGACAGGAAAATGCCTATCCCCACTCAAGTCAAAAAGCATTTCCCTTATTTGCTGGACTCTCTAGAAAAGACTCGCAGTTCTCTTCCCCCAAATACCCTTAGGCCCCTGACCTTTGATAAATATCTAGGAAACCCTTCTTCAGGCATCTAATCTAAATCCTTTCTGCTCTTGTCTGGATCCCAACAAAAGATAAACAGCCTGTGAAAGGTGTGGGCGTGAATGAGGTATGGTGGGGAAGGTGTATGGCAGATATCCAGGGCCCCCAGGAGAGCAGGTGGGCTAGCATTGCAGCCACTCACCCTTCTGCTGAAGGGCCAGTTGGCGCTTGGTCTCAATGTCCTGCAGTGTGGCTGCAAGGTTGCGAGGAAGGCTGCCTGTGCCATTCTGGACGAGTGGAGCATTCTGTGGAGGGAGATGGAGCATTGGGACCAGAAGTCAGAAGATCCCCGCTGCAAGGCTTTCAGGGGTGGCTTTGGCTTCTGGCTTCTTCCCAGTAGAGCAGTCTCTAATTACACCACCACCACCACCCTGCTACACACGAGCCCATCCACTGTTCTCAGACCTTTGGGGATGGGCTACGGCCCAAGGTAGCCACGCTGAGCTGGGAGGAGGAAGAAGAAGAGCCAGAGGAAGAGGGGAGGGGGCCGCTGCGGGTACGGGGCAGGGGGCCAGTGGCCTCATCATCCATCTTGGAGCGGTAAACCTAGACAGAAGAGATACTGCTTGGTGAAGTCCGGCTCCCCCACTGCTACCATACCCATGTCACCTAGGCTGGCTGTGATCCAAGATATTGTTCTAGCACCAGGCCTGTGTCCCTAGCTGACAACAGTATTGAGCCTCCTGGGCCAGACCGATAAGCAGATGTTATTGGCAGCTGCCGAGCCTGCTTTCCAAGCTGCTCCTCCTTAAGCCAATTCCTATTCCAAGTCTGCATCTTAGAAAGAACCTTATAAATGGACCTATGCAGAAAGTTAACATCAGCTGAGCAGAGTTGTACAGAAGACCACCTGGAGGCCTGGGCTCCCTCTGGTCCCAGCTCTGCCACTAACACGCTGTGTGAGCTAGGGCTATGCACCTCCCCACTTTGGGCCTTGGGTTCTTTATCTGCAAAAGAAATGGGTAAGGCCAGACTGAATAATGGCCAAACTCACAGCACTAAGGTGAATACAGTCTTTGGAGTCAAGGACCCTGTCTCTCAGCCTAGGCTCTGCTACTTCCTAGTTGTTTGGCCTTGGGGAGATTACCTGTCTTCTCTGTTTGATTTGTAAAATGTTAACAATATCTACCGCAAAGGCCTGTGGTAATGATTCAGTGAATCAAAACACATTTAAAAATCTCTAACCAGCTGGACACAAAGGAGAGGTACCACACATGCTGCATGAACTAAACACTTCCCTAAGGGAACATGGAATTTTAGCTGAGGTCAGGGTCTTAGAGATGCAATACCTTCACTCAAGGAATAAATCTTGAATGGCAGGGTCTTAGGTACTACACAGGTCAGTGGGGTGAAACTTGGGGAGAAGACTATCCAAAAACCCTTCCCCCTCCCCCAAGGCCATTAGCTTGCTGCGGGCTCAAGTAGGCCCATGCCCTCCATAGCAACTTTGAGGAGACTTGGGGATGTCCTCAGGGTTGTCACTTCAAAGTCTTTGTCCTTCTCTGTCCTGCTTCTAAGTGTCACCCCTGGAGAGACCAGGAGAGCAAAATGCTGGCAGTTCTCACAGGGCACACTAGTTCTAGCTCCAGTAAGCTAAAGAGTGTGTCAGGCCCTAAGACTAGGCGAGCACCTCTGGGGCTGAGGGCTGCCAAAGACAGAGCAGAGCCACTCTCTAGCTAAGAGTTAAGAGGTACCAAACAGATCCCAACCTGACCACTGCTCCCAAACCCCCTTGGACAGTCAATCACATCACTTTTGGACTCATTTCCCTCTGGCTGCCAAAAATGCCAAGATGGTTGCCTCACTTCCCTCTCAGGATCCAAAGGCCCCATGTTGTCCTGGCTGGACTGACCCTCCGCTACCTAAGGTGGCATGTGTGGCTGATGGATTGGCAGGAGGTACCCAAAACGGAGAGGAGCAGGGATGGGGGGGGGGGTGATGCGCAGTGAAGGAGAAGGTTACCTGCAGCTGACGGGAAGTTTTGGTGGGCAGAGGTGGAGGGGAGGAGCGAGGAGAGGCTGCAGCAAGGCCAGTCCTCAGCCCAGCCATCAGCTCCTGGTACCACTGCTCTAAGTCTACAGCAGGGAGCAGCAGCTTCTCCATCTGGAGGAGAGCATGAGAAGGGGGACAGGGTACAAGAGGGGAATGGTGGAGAGGAAAGGTCAGGAAATGAAGGGAACGGAAAGGGGAGGTAGAAGGAAGAAAAGAGGGAAGAAAGGGGAAGGTTGGAGGAAGAACAAAGGAAGGCCATTATCAGAGAAACAGACAAGAAGGTGAGAGCAGGGAAGAAAGGAAGGGAGAAAGAAGGGCATAAAGAGAAGGAAGAGAAAAACAGTGAGAAAATAGTTGCTGTGAATGTGCTAAGAGCAAAGAGAAACAGTCAGGACACAACTCCCAGAACACAGACATAGCTATGCCAACCATGATGCCAGCCATCCAGAGCCCACAGGCAATGAGCACTCCCCTAGGGCTAGCCTAGAGCTGGGAAGCTGAGTGAGCAGGGCAAAACACACTGAGATAGTCATACCAGTGGCAGGCTGGGAGTGGCAGGAACACATAGACCACCAACCTTGAGTGAAAGTGTAATAGAAGCGAAGGAGGAGAAAGGGCAGTACAAGAGGAAGGCAGGTGGTGGGAACCAGGTCCCGGGAGGCAAAGGCCCAGAGAGGCAGGCCTGGTGCAGGGGCTGTGGGCACGGGCAAGGTGCTCCACATGGCCTTTAGCTGCTCAAGTGTCAGTCACTTGGAGGAAGGCCAGGATGCAGGAGGAAACACAAGAGGTTAATAGCACTGGAACCCAAGAGGTGGTCCTACCCATGGACAAGGGAAGGGTGAGTACAGAAGCACAGAGCAGAGGAGGCTTACAGAGCCAAGGAAAGCCAGAGCCCTCTCAGCATGATACCCTCATGCTAGAGCAGAAGGCTTGCCCTCCTTGAGCTGTCAGGAGCTGAAGAAAGCTCCTGAGGCCCTGGAGAAGAGAGGGAACCACTCCCAACCCATGCCACTTGCCCTTCTTTCTCACTGTTGAAGACAGACCCTGATGTCCCTCAACCCAGGCCTGAGGAGCAATCTAGGGCTACTACACAGAGGCCCTTGGGCATAGGTGGGCTCACTCGGTGGCTGTTACCTCACTTTCAGGCAGGGGCTGAGCAAGCACGCTGGGGGAGGTGGCAGAAGCATAGGGGTCCAAGCAGGAGCACAGCTGGAGAAACTCTGCTGGGCTCACATATTCCTAGGGTGCTCAGTGGGAGGCAGAAGGGTGGGCAGAGAAGAAGTTAACAGGTTTCAACCAGGTAACCAACACCCACACTCCATGCCCTAGAAACCATCACTTCATTCCAAGCAAAATGTAGAACAGGGGTAAGAGGTTAGCTGGCCACTTTCCCCATAGATGGCTGTAGGGGCAGGGGCAAAAAAGGGCAGGTGAACAGTCTGTCTGAAGGTTCTTCTTGACCTCTACTTTTGAGGCTGCCTTGGCATCCAAGTTCTGCCCCAGGTAGACCCTGAAAGTCCATCTCTGGGTTTGCCCTGGGCTGCAGTCATGCAAATAAGCTTAGGGAGGGCCTTCCAAGAACCCACCAAGGACCAGGACCCAGTACCCAGATCCATCTCCTTGGGCATCCCTAGTAGAGCACATACATGCAGCATTGAGCACCATTCTGTCCTCATACCCCATCTGCTGGGACAGGAGCTGGATGGGGTGGGGGTGGAGACACCACTAGGGCCTAAGTAAGATGGGCTCTGAGAAAGATACCTTGGCAGGGAGCAGCTAAAAGCCCAGGCAGAAAAATGGGCCCATTGCCCAAGGATAAGGACTTGGAAAGATGCTAGCACATTAGATTGTGGGTTGGGAGGGCAGCAACTGTCATCTTCCCTGAGCATATCCTTAGAACTCTGAGCTTAACTAGGTGTCGGGGACATGGTAGGCATCCAAAATGCAGGCTGAATCAAAAGAGAGGATCCTAAGCCTGCCCTATGCGATCTGGCCTAGCTCCACAGGCTGACTGTCCTCCAGGGGTCACAGAAAAGGAAAATGAACTGGAGGGTCCAGTGTTTGTGAGAACTGACAAATGGCATGCAGAATACATGCAAATTAATATGCAAATTGACACTAACTTTTTACGGGCTGCCCAAGCACCTATGGCATACCAATACCAGCACACTCACTCAAACTCATAAACTCTGGCCAAAGGATTATTGTCACATGCCCTTCAGCTGAGCCCTTGGGAGAAACTGGAGGCAGGAGCTCATTAAGCAGGCAGACAGGCAGTGGGCACAGCAGAGCAGGTGGTTAGCTGTAATTACCTCTTGTGCTTTGGGGCAGAACTGAATGGAAGCAGGTGAGGTTAAAGGGACAGAGATGCCAGACTGAGAAGACCCTGGGAATAGGCCCAGAGCCGCACTCCTCAGCCCCATCTCTGAAGATTCAGAGATGAGCAGTTCAGCATACAGGGAAGGTATGTGGTGAGAGGCCTCAGCCTTCACACTCAGCCCAGCCACCCCATTCCAGGCCTAAATTGCTTGTGCAGTGAGGCAGAGAGGGAGGGAAAGGGCTCAGAAAACTGGGCATGCCTTGTTGGACCTCACACACCAGGCAGGCAAAGACTCAGGAAAGAATGGCTTAAAGGGCTTCAATGCCTACTTCTGAGTCAAGAGCCTAGTTCTAGATGGAAGCCCAGGGAGTTCCAAGATCAGGGCCCTTAGATTTCTATACTTTTCTCAAGGTGAATCTGCCCAGGCCTGGACCTTTCCAAACCTCTGAACAGCACACATCCTCCTCATGATGTACTCAGTTACCCAAAACAGTAAGATCGGTGGGCTCCTGGGAGCCAGAAAGGTTAACTAAAAAGCAGTTGGTAGCCATAGAGGGTCAAATCCCAGACCTCAGGACCATTCCTACTCACATCTCTCCAGTCCAAAAAAATGTCCCTATACTCAACCTCAGCCATTGAGGTTAAAGTGCCATGTGTTGCTCCAGAGCCTCCCAGGAGACCTCTGGGCCTGCCAGAAGCTGGAGCTGACCAAAGTACGTTACCTCTTTGAGGGCTGATGTGGTCTTTGGAAAAGGCCTGCCCCCTGTGAGTGAGTGGTATCTTCTTTCCAACATAGTCAGTTTCTCCTTCTCCTGCAAGGCCGAAGTGGCAGAGAATCAGATAGGAGTGGGAGTGACAGCAAAGGAAGAGATCAAGTGAAGTGGGAATATTGCACTCCCCTTCCACCCACTCCCACCCTCCCCAACCCCAACTCCAACACCCCCCTCCCTACCACTTGGCTGGGCTACCTTCTGCAGAAGCTGCAGGGAGGCATTCTTATCCCGGGCCAGGCGCTCAGACTCTTGCACAGCTTGAGCCCGGATCTGCCCAGCCTGACTGTCCAGGACTGCCAGCCGCTCCTGGAAGAGATGGGGATGGTCAGTCAGGCCCTGGGGAGACAGGGCTGAGCTTGGGGGAAGGTAATCAATCAGCTCTTGGCCTCGACTCACCCTGGGAAAATTCAGGATGCTATGGTCAGCTCTTTCTCTCACTTCTCGCTTGACCGCAGTGACCCCTGTGCCACTAGGCACACCACCCAGAACCCAAGTTCTCAAATCTCCCTTCCCTCCACCCCCATAGTCAAGGTGTCCAAAATCATAGCGATACTGACCAGTTCTCCACCTGCTCCGTCCCCCTCATCCCACCCCCACTGCCACCACCCAAATCCAGGCCCTCTGCTTTTCCAGCCTGGACTGTCTCACCAGACTTCTGCTTCCAATTCTCTCAACTTTCTGATCCATTCCACACCGCCACAAATACCTTCCTAAAATCACTTGAGGTTTGTTTTTGTTTGCTTGCTTATCTGAATTTTCAAAAGTTTCTAAGAATATATATTACTTGAATATTTTTTTTTAATCCACAAGTAAGGTCAGATCACTCCTCTCCTGAAAATCTTTCAGTGACTCTTTATTACTCACATGATAAAGTACAAACTCTCGAGCCGACATTCAAGGGCTTCCGCAACTGGGTCTACACTTTTTAGCTTCCTTCCTATGCTGAGCCCTCTATGTTCTCCCAGTTCGGCCATGTTGTACAGTCAGTCGTGCAGCTGTATACTCTCAGGCCTTTCTTAAACTGTTCCCCTAGCTGAGGAGGGCTGTCCTTGTCTTCTCCGCCCATCAGGAGCTTACTTATCCTCAAAAATCAGAACAAATGCTATCTTCTCTCTAAAATTTTCCTTGATCACTAATTTTGTTGGTTCTCCTTCTGTGCTCAAATTATTCTGTGTCACCATTTGCCTTGTATTACTGTTACTTGTGAAAATATATCTCCATCAACAGTGCCCAACCCAGGCTGTCAGATCCAAGGGCATGGCCAGTGTTTCATATCCCTAATAGGGCTTAGCACAGTGCCTTACTCAACAATCAAATACTAAAAACAAAATTTAAAGGTGGGGGCTGAGGAAAATGGACTGGATTAATCCTGGGAGGGCTTCCTGAAAGAGGTGGCTTTAAACCAACACCCTAAAGAGCAGGACGTGAGAGAGGAGGGAGGGAAGAAGGAAGCTGTCCTAAATCTGGGATCAGCCAAGAAAAGACTGAAGCAGACCAGGTGGTAATCCTCACAGCAAGGTCTGCCATTTACAGTTTGCTGAGAACCCATTAGGACCCAAGAACTCTGATAAATGTTTTGCATTTATTACCTCCTTTGACTCTCTTATCAGGCAAGTGCATTTATTCCCATTTTGCTGATAAGAAAAGACATTTACGAAGTAAGGTGTCTTAGCTGGTAAGTGGTAGAGCCAGTACTCTGAACTACTCTGAACCAGACTGGAGAGGACAGGGGACCAAGGGGCAAGCAGAGACAGAGGTGGATGGGACACTGGGAGCCAGGGAATTGAAGCTGAGCAAGGCTCGTGAGGAGGAGCATGGGGAAGAATATGACCCCTGGGTTCCAGTGGCTGAGCTCCAGTTTCCTAGGGGCCGGGGTAAGTATGGGAGAGGGAAACAGGAGTCCAATACTGCTGACCCCTCGCAAACTACCTGGAGTTCATATCCACCAGGATCTCAAAGGGATCAGATTAGCTGACCTAAGGCTCCCTGAGGCAGTCTCTCCAGAAGGAAAGAGGAAGAGGCCAGAGAAGTGCCAGCCCCCAACTCCAGTGTAGTACAGTGCAGAAGGAACAAGGGGCTTTGGGGACAGGCAGGCCTGGGTCCTAATTCTGACTCTGCAGCTTATAAGATGAGAGGTTTGAGGCAAATCTGTAGCTTCTCTGAGCCCTTGGTTCCCTTGTACATCAAATGGGGATAAGAGTGCTGGACTTAGGAGACCGTCCTAAAGTCAGCTTGAGATACCCCAAGGAAGACTCCTGGTATACACCCATGTGCTAAGGAAATGCTAGTTTTCTTCCTTCCTTACATCTGCCTCACATCTGTTAGTGGATGAATTTGTAAGGCAGAGCAGCTCAGAGAGAGAAGCAAGGAATCTGAACTTAGGGGGTGGTTCAGCAGCTCTCCATTTACCCCCAAAACACAGGCTAGACATCAAGCACCCAACTCATTACTTTTTGACACCCTTCCCAGATCTCACTGTCCTTACCTCCCATCCATTACCATAGGCAAACTGTACAAGTGTGCATGTGTGTGCATGGACATGCAAATCTCAGCCATGAGCATGTGAGCCACCTTAGCCATCATCCCATTCTCCTCCCTGACATCTTCCTAACTCTTGTTTAACACAAGCCTCCTCCCAACTTTACTCCCCACCCTTACATGCACATCCCTGCCCCACCACCCTATTCTGCTCTGGCTGAGATCAGGAGCAATCACAGCATCTGGAGCTCCAGGACTGGGCAGGATGTGATACCCAATCACTTTGCTTTATGGCTCAGTGGAGCCAGGATTGAGCCAAGGCTGGAACCTGGGTGATGTCTTTCTAGGACCCCTGGTTGGCTCTAATCTTCAGATCTCAGGTTTTTGTATGTGTCCCAGCAGAGAGCTAGCTCTACCAGAGCAGGAACAAGCCTCTTCAGCCTTCTCCTCCTCCATCTCCACCTTTCACTTGTGAGCCCAATCCACTTTCCACAGAAGACCCCGGGGTGGGGGCAGGGGTGGGAGGGAAGGGGGCAAGGCTTAATAACAATAGCTATTGTTCGCTGGGTACTTACTAAGATCATACCCTATGCAATCTTCACATACATCACCTTGTTTAATTCTCGCCAACAGCCTATTACTGTCTTTGTTTTATGATGAGGAAACTGAGGCTCAGAAAGGGGATATTAACTTTTCATGAGTTCATCAGTTGGGATGCAAACCCAGGTCACTGGCCTCCAACTCCACCCGGCACTGTGTACCAGGGAAAGGGGTGGGGCACACCTTCCTCTTGGCAATGCTGCGGAATAGCTCAGCCTTGCTCCTGAGCAGCCCCTGGCCGGCCAGCTCGCGCTCCTCCTCCGCGCGGCTCTCTCGCTCCAGCTGCTGGAACTCCAAGTCCTCAAAGAGCTTTGTCTCAGTCTCCAAGGCCTCTGCCTCCTTGAACAACAGTGAAAAAGGGGGTTGGGTGGTGCCGGAAATACCACTCTGGACCTGGAGTTCTGGGGGTTGGACCCAAGAAAATGGGAAAGGAAACTGCCCCCACCCAACCCGCTTTCTTCTGCTTAGCTTTGCCCCTTTCACAGAGCATCACTGCCTGGAGCAGCAGAAAGAAGAAAATAGACCCACCCCCAATCCTTCCTTGTTCCCTCCAAACCACAGTACGGACCCTGGTGTCTGGCAGGTACTGCAGGGCCCAGGTGGTCCTGTCCCACCGCTCTCCTCTCTTCTGGGCAGGTGGCCCTCAGGGCCGGGGAAGGGGGGGCTGGTGAAACTGACCCTTCTCAGCTGCTCCTGTAACTGTTCCCGTACTGACTCGGGGCAGTTATCGAGCTGCGTCTGGAGCTCGGCGTACAGCGCCTGGCGGGCCTCCAGGTGCCTTCGTCCTGCGGCCAGCTCCGCCCTCTCCTGGTCGGCGGAAGGGGGAGGGGAGGGCAGGGCGCAGGGGAGAAACAGAACACACACTCCTCAACTCCGGCCCGGCAGGCGGTAGGGGACCATGGGGTAGGGGCAAAAGGGCAGGAGAGAGAGAAATGGAGAGGAGGAATAGGGGTGGGAGAGAGGAGATAAAAGACGAGAAATAAAAGAGGAGAAAACCATGAGAAGAGAAAGAAAACAGCAGAAAGAGGAAATAAAGAGGGAAGAAGTGGGAGAAGCAAGGAGCTGAGGTGTAAGGCAGGACTCAGAGGTGCAGGGGATGCTGTACTGCAGGCAGAGGTGTGAAACCCAGGCAGAAATTTTGGTCTCTTGGAGTCCCTCGAACTAGAAACGTTTCGGTAGGTCTTAAGAAAAGGCCCTCTGTTTTCTCTCCAAACCAGTCAAGGGCAAAGGTGGTTCTATGACACAAATGCAAAGCCTCTAGCTCCTGTACCTCCCCCTTTCCACTGCCCAGAGACCAAAATTTAACCCTGGGAAAAAGGGTAGAGAGAGTGAGGGTTAAACCGGGGGGCTGAGTGTGAATCAGGAGCTGAAGACATTAAAGCTACAGCAGTGCAGTGGAGGGGACCCCAGCCCAACTCCCTTGGCCTCCCTCCCTCCTGCCCATGGTGGGGGTAGGGTGCTGGCACAGCAGGCTGAACTTCAGCTGGATAAGGGTGCAATTAGTTCAGCTGTTGCCATGGTAATAGAAGCCCCAGGAGTGGGTACAGAGAGGAGGTGGATGGCTCTGTCTGGGGCGAGATGACACCTCTTAGGGCAGGGAAGGAAAGGGGAGGAGCTGGTGAGTCACCTCTCCAAAGGACAGAGGAGAAACTGTGACTACTGATTCCAAAGCCAGAGTGGGACCATGGGCTGGGGGCTGGGGAGGGAAGCTGAGTGAGACCACCGCCACTACCACCACCACCACCACCACCACCACCACCCCCCCCCCCAAATAACTGGGCTCAGAGAGAACTCCAGGCAATGCCAGGTCAATGAAAAATGAGGTTAGGAAGGTTCTTTCTAAAATGCTGAGCTTCGACCAGGAATAAGACCCTATGCTGAAGCCTGCCAAGACCGCTCTTATACCCACCCCCATCTTTGGAGAGGAGAACCTGATCAGAGCAGTTCTCAGGGACCAAGCACTCCCCTATACTTGGACTCAGCCATTATAATATTGTATATTCTGGATGACTCAGGGGAGAAAAGGAGAGGTTACCCATCCCCACCCTCACCTTGGGTTATCTGAATTTCAGAAACCCCAGGGGAAGGTAGGAAGGGTAGCCCCTCTGTGGCAGGATCCCTGACTTGGCCCTTCACAAGCCATGCCCTCACAACTGGACCTCCTGACCCCTCCACTCTGGAGGGTAGGCAGGCCGATGGCTGGAGGACAGCAGGTCCCTCCAAGTCTGTGGCGGCGGCACCCAGGCTTTTCGAAGTAGGAAGAGCTCTCTGTTCTGAGAAGCTTCTCAGCCAAGCATTTCTCCCAAACCTTGTCCCCATCCTGCTAATGCCCTATTGAGTAAAGTTGAGCTGTGCCCCCTTTCTGATCAAAACCTTGGGGTCCCACACCAAGAAAGGAAGAAGGCCACATTAGAGGGAAAAAAGGCCAAGGGCACAGAGGTGCCCATGGAGTTAGTGCAAAAGCAGGATGGCTCAGCCCTGCCTGGGTGGCACTGGCAGTTAGGGGCATGCGGAGAGCCCAGGACAGTGATTAGAGGGGACGTTAGTACAGGCCTATTTGGTAAGCATGGAGTTAATTTGGCACAGAATTTGGGAGTGTGGTTTGGGGGCCAGAGCCAAAGCTCAAAAAAAGGGGGAGATTGTCAAAGTATTTTTAAGAGCTTCAAAACTGAGAGGCAGAGAAGGACATTCTCAAAAATCAGGAAAATTAATTCTTGGAAAAATACTGTCAAGTCCAGAAATAGATGGCCCCTCACCACTTCAGAGCTTTTGGCACACTGCCGGGCATCTTGGGCGTGGCTGGCACAGCCCTTGTGGGATGAAGTGGCCCCTGCAGGCTGGCACGAAATCTGAAAGGGGCAGGGGCAGGAGCTAGGAACATCTGGGATGGGAGGCTGCAGATCCTGAAGGCTCAGGGGACTCAGAAACCTGAGGGCCATCTCTTAAAGACCACGTCCTGAGCACCTGATGTACGCTTGCTTGGAGGGAAATGTTCTCCAGATGGAGGGACACAAACCTAAATCATCCCCAACACCAGTCCTTCAGGCTGTGCTCACTGCCCAAGAAATAGCTTTGGTACTTCCTGGAAGGGCCATGAAAGGCCCAGAATGGCAGGTACCCAGGCACCCAGACACAGCACAGAAACCCCAGACACCAGCCCAGCCCGCAGTGCCTTCCAAGCTGGACCATCCACAGAGGACAAGGCCCCTGCCCCTGAGGGGTACAGAGACCACCCAATCTGCAGGAAGGATAATGAGGTAAGGGGTGAGGCCCCAGAGAAAGCATTTCTTCGTCTCTCCCAGGACTCTGGTCCCTAGAACTGAGCCAGACCAGGTATTGGTTACCTTGTCCTTCTCCTTTTGGATGCCTGTCTCCAAAGTCACCAGCTTCTCCTGCAGCTGGTCCACTGCTTTCTGCTCCTTCTGCAACAGTGCCCGCTCTGCCTCCCTCTCCCCCTGCAGCAGCGCCCGCTCCATTTCAGCCTGGGGACAACACCAGGGTCCACATCAAGGTCAGTCAAGGCAGCTGGACTCAGGCCACAGTGGGGGTCTTCACTCTGCCTGAGGAAGAGTCCAGCCAGGGCCCTCATGGCTCACCTCTCGAGCCGACTCCTGCAGCTGCTGCTCCAGCTCCTTCACATGGACCTTGAGCTGCTCCACTCGCCCTAGCACCTGAGCCCGTTCGTCTTCCAAGGCCAACACTTCTCCCTGGAGCTTGGTGTTAGGTACATCTTCGTGCTGGAGAGGAGGGAAGCCATCAGCTGGAGAAGCATAGAGCCTTCCAGGATAACACTAAGAGAATGGATCCCCATTCCTCAGGGTACTTAGAAAGGGCAGCTGAACTGAGCAATGCAGGTTCCTTTGAATGGAATAAAGATTTACCACTGAGCGTTAGGCCTGGGTGGGGCCCCAAGGAAACATAAGTCATAAAGCATATTTATAGCTTGGCAAACTCATCAACACCTCCCTCTCTTCCTTGCCTTGTTTCTACACCTCTCATGCCCGATCTCTTCCCAAACTCAATCCTTTAATTACTTCCCCATCACTAGGCCTTGGCATCCACATATGCCTGCCTCTCCTGCCTCCTAGCAGGTCTGACCCTGGCCTCCTCATCCCACCCAGCCCCCTATATCCCACCTCCTGCTGGGTGCTCTCAGTGCTACTGCATTCCTCCTTGAGATTTTCCTCATCTGACCGTTCCACACTCTCCCACAGGCGTTGGGTGGCACTTCCAGGCTCCTCATTGCTCTGCCCAGAGGCCCCAGTGGTCCCTGAAAGGCCTCGTGAGGGCCTCCGGCCTGCCAGTGCCAATGCTGCAGTGGCCTCCCCAATGCTGAGCAGCTCTCCGGCCTCATGTCCCCCGTCAGCCCGGCTGTACTCAGCACACAGATTCAGGATGGTCTCCAGGCGCTGGCGTTCCTGGGAAGGGTGGACAGAGCAGGGCATGAGGTGGAGAAGGCAAGGTCCTGGTGGGGCTAAAGCCAAGCACAGTGTCATCAGGAGAGAGAACTAGGATACTTGGGGCTCAAGACTCAGAATCAAGTCAGGAGAGCCCTAACCCCAAGGTCTGAGGAGGCAGAGGGAAGGAGGATGTCCCAGAAGTAAGGAGAAGGGACCAGGCTGTTGTGCCACCCGCCCATGTGGCTAACCCCTCCCGTCTTCCTGTTTCTCTTCTCATTCTATCCCAGGGTGGGCTTCCTTGTGGACACATAGGGACACACCCAGACATACATAAGAACACAAATCCCTGGTAAAGAGACTAAAGACCAGATGAGACAAAGATCAACACTCAGGTGTTCATGCTGACACAGATACATGAAAATCCATTACACAAGGGCACACAGAGAGACCCCCACATACCAGCACTGACACACAAGGATACAACCTGTGCCCTGGACTTACATTAACAGACAGGTGCACACAAAGACACCAGCCCTGACATGTACAAATGCACACTGGCACACGCTCACACAGATAAACACTGTCTAGCATACAGATAGGTAGGAACTGACCCACAGGGCTAGAAAACAGACCCACAGATCCACAGGGACCTGAGGGGCACAGTTCGCACATATATAGCCTGCCAGACAGACCTGGGCCATAATCCTCCTCATCTTCACCTCAACTCCAATTCACTTGCAGGCAGCCCTCGGCTCCTGGCTCCTTCCTGATAGAGTAAGTGGTTGCATGCCCTTAAAAGCCCAGGCCCATGTGTGTTCCATGGCCCTTCCACTTAATCCGCTCCCTCCCCACATATAGCACACTCAGATATTTCCCAGGGGCCTAGAAGGGAAGGTACAATCATGCTCCAGGTCTGTGTCTCCCTCTCTCTCTGTGGTCCCTCTACCTCAGATGTCTTTCACAATGTACAGTTTGGCCATGAGCCCCCCATACACTTACCCAGCTTCCCTCCTGTTGCTTGCCCAATTCCATGGAAAAAGAACAAAACAGGAACAGAGCTTCAGCAGCCAGGAGGCTGGACCAGTGCCCCCTCCCTTACCCCAGGACCCAGATAAGTAGCCTGGTTGAGGTGGGAGGGGCAGGGCAGGCAGCCTCCAAGATTTAAAGTGGCAGGTGGGACAGGTCAGGGCTAGTGGTGAGGTGTGTGCTTATGCGTGAGGGTGGGGAGGCTGGATCCACTACTCTGCCAGGCTCACTGTCCCCTCTCCAAGATGAGCCCCTAGAGTGGACCAAACTTTCTCATCTAGAGAGTGAAGAGAAGATATAGTAACAAAGACTGGAGATCTTGTCTCATCTCTCTCTCTCACCCAAAATAAACACACGTTCCGACACCCTCACCTTACCCAAAGCTGTCCCTACCTCTGATGAAAGGGTGTCCAGACAAACCTCAATTCTGATTCTCCTCAAAACAATCCCAGGGTCCCTGGTTCCCCGCAGGAACCCAGTTCTTCTGCTCACAAGAGAGAAAGGGCAAAATCCATTCTCCTGTACATATGCTCAAGTGTGTACACATCACAGTCCCTTGAGCTCCCTGTGCTATCTGGTGAATCCCAGCCCCCATCCAGCTCAGACGCCATCTCTATGACAGCTGCCCAGAGCCACACCCAGGCCCCAAATGCACAACAGTGCACATGATCACAATCACACTGGCTGGCCCAGGTCAGACCAGGAGCTGCCCATCCTATTCTACTCCTCTTCTCTGTGGCCCACATTCTCAGATGACCCCACCCATTAATAGATGCCAAAGTGAAGCAAAAAAGAAGGATGAGGGGCTTTTCTAAAGAACAAGACTTGGAAAGACAGGAGACTTGGAGTCTAATTCCACCTCTGCCAGAACTTTTTGTGTGACCTTGGACAAACTCATTCTTCTCTCTTGGCCTCAGCCTTCTCATCATTAAGACCTGCTTCTCAAACTGAGAGATGCAAGACCTCAACCATAAATGTGGTATGTTTTCCTAGAGCTTCCCTGAATTCAGGTAAATAATGTGAAACTTAATTTATACATTAAAACCAAAGCTATATTATAGAATAAATGCAAAATTATCAGGAATTTAAAGCCTTAGAAACTTCGAAAAAGTTCTTCTCTGGTCCCTACTGTAGTGGGAAAGCTTAAGAAGCCCAGGCCCTGCACATAGGCCCCTCCCACTCTGCCAGCTGGCCTGTGCACACCCTGGCAGAGGCCCTGCCCTGGATGTCCACAGATTCCCCGGCATCTGCTCACCAGCCTCTCCATCTCCTGCTCCCGAAGCCGCTCTTGGCGCTGTCGCCGGTGGTACTCCAGGAGGTCATCCTCATTGTCACTGATCTCCGTGATGCTATTTTTCCTCTCTCGAGTGACAGGCACCCGTAAGTCTCCGCTGGAAAGTTTCCTCTGGGCACGGGGGCTCTGACGGGGCGAAGCCCCAGTCAAAGAGCCCAGACTGTAAGCTGGGCTCAGCCTGCCACTGAAGCTGCCCTTGCTGGGTGCCAGGGACTCCCCAAGTGTGGGTGAGGGGCTCCGTGTCCTCCGGCTCCGTGCCCCCAGTGTCAGGGAGAAGTCCTCTGGTGAAGCCCCATGGGCTGCCCAGCGCCGCGGCCGGGGACTCTCTGCCACTTCCCTAGTTAGTTTGGGATCTGGAGTATTCCGGGAGGGCATGGGGGAGAGAGCCCGTCTGGACAGAGATGGGCTCAAGGGAGGGAGTTCTCGCATACTGTCCAGGCCCCGCCGGCCCAGGCAGGGGCTCTCAGGAGGCTGCAGGGTGCGGGTGGCTGAACCATCTGAAAATGTTCGGCCTACCAGCTGGCGTGAGGGGCTGGTTGTCAATACCCGCTCAGCACCTGGAAGCTCACGGAAAGGGCTGGGAGGGCGGTCCTGAAGTGTGCCCATCTTGTTTCGGGGAGCAGGGACTGGAGACTGGAACTTGGGGCTACCAGGAATGCTGGTGGGTTGGCTGTGGGCACCGGAAGCTGAGTATTCACTCAGGCTGATAGCCACCAGAGGCAGCTGCCCACATAGCCGGGGGCTCTCAGTGGTTCTGCGGGCCTCTGCTAAGACAGTAGATGCAGGGCTGTCTGTCAGCAGACCCCGAAGGCCAGGGCTGGGAGGCCTCTCATGAACCCCTTTCCTGCCCAGTCGGGGGCTCTCAGAGGAGCGGGCACCACTAGGTCGGGACTGTGGGGGCTGCAGGGCCAGATGGTAGCTAGAGGAACGGGCAGGCACTAGTGGGGGTGTGGAAGATGCTGGCTCCTGCCCACTGGGTGAGTGGCTGGCACAGCTTCCACTGCTGGCTGGTGAGGAGAGTGGAGAGAAGGCTGGAGAGGTGTTCTCATAGCTGGAACCCACAGACATGGCACCAGGGCTAGTTGGGGGGGACAGCAGGTAACGACCACCATTAGCCATCGGCGACAGTGGGGAAGTTATGGCAGGCTTCTTGCCAGCAGCTCCAGGTTCCTCTAGCACCAGTGAATCCATGATTTCCTGCAGGTCCTTCTCAATTGAGCTCACCAGGGAACTGTGGCTGGCACAGGCGGAGGGTCCCCGAGTTGCAGGCTGTGGGGTGTGGTTCCCATTCACCAGGCTTTCTGATTCTGCTCAATGGAAATGCAAAGATGCCTCAGGCCCTGGTCTTCAATTTTGGGGAGCTGCATATGCATAAGAGCATAGGCACTACCCCACCTCCTTCTAGCAAAGTTGGGCTGCAAAGACTTCGGAGAAGAAGCCAGGAGATCTGGGTTCTAGTGCTAGCTCTGCCATTGACCGGCTGTGCAACTTTACCCAAGTCACTTTGTCCTCAGTTTCCCCTTGTGTAAAGGAAGAGGATGGGCAAATATCTTCTGGCTCTAAAATTTTATAACTTAGGACAGAGTTGGCAATAATGCCAGGTACTTCTAAGCCTAGTTGTTACTGACTCACCCTAAGACTAGGTTCCTCTCTGCCTTAGTATCTCCGATCTCTCTCTTTTAGGAAGAACAGGTAAAAATTCTGCAAAAGGGATGGGGTCAGCTATGAAGCTGGCCAAAAGTTCCAGGGTGGGTTCCAGTCTAATAGAAAATAGGGCCTCCCAACATAGCAACCAAGACCAGGAAAACACACACAAAAAGCCTCCAAGGATGGGCAAGGGGTATGTGCTGCACCAGTTTGTAAAATCAGAGGCAAAGGAGGGGCCTGGAACTGATAGCTAGTTCCTGGAAGCCAGACGGCTAGCACCTAGGTGCAGCTCAGTGCCTCCAATTAGCCTATTAAGCCACACCAGCAAGAGCTGGCCTTTGCCCTGCCCCAGTCCTGGTCAACCAACCAGGAGTCCCTGGAACCACTGCCCTAAACAGCTGAGGGAGTAGTACAGCAAGGCTAGGGTGGAGGCAGGATAAAGCTAACCAGAGAGTGGACAGGGAGCCCAGGCTTCTGAGGTCCCAAGGGGCTAGAAAAGACTGAATGGTGGAGGAGGAGAATGAAAAGCCTATGCAAGACTGAGTTTGGGTCCAAAGTTATGAGGACTGTAGAGGACCTCATTCAAAGGGGTTACCACGGATATTGGTGTTCCCAATGACCACTCATCTTTCCTCAGATCCCTAGACTATTCACTTAAGCCACCGATGCCACTCTGCTAGGTGTACCTGACATACATGTCCACCTGTCCCAATACCATGTTGATACCTGTCATCCCACAGCCATCCAAATGCCCATGCAAAGTCTCAGATAGGAAGCCCACTGGCAGCCTCCCAGTCTACAACTCACCCCCTAAGCAGCTGGGCTGAGGGAAGCTGTGCCGGTTCCATGAGACAATCACCAGCTCTCCTCTGGGGATCAATAATTCACACATAAACTGCAGCTGCTCCACTGAGTCATCAGCTGGCATGGCCTGGCAGGGCATGGCCTGGGAGTGGGGCAGGGCCCAAGGACATGATCACCAGCAGGTGGGACCCACCAGAGCTTACAAGGGTTCAACCTAATGCTTCCTTCTGCCCCCTTGGGATGAGGCCCCCTGGTTGTAACACAAGAGGGCCAGGGTCCCAGGTACTGAGGTTGCATCTTCCAGAGCAATGGGACACAGGCTGCCAGAGTCCTCCATTTCTCAGGCACATTTCCCAATTTCCCAATTTCAGCCGAGCTGCACTTCTTGGCTCTCTCCCAGTAGCCAGACTGCCTGGCATTCACCACCAGTGGCCCATGGCAGGTGGTAGCAAGCCAAGATCATGGGTATTGTCCTGCCCTGATACTATAAGAGTGGCTGGAGTGGGTGAGGAGGAGGACTGTACAGGGGTTACCACCAACCCAATCTCCTACCCCAACTGAGTACATACCTGGGCCAGGACTGTATGGAGACCCAGGAGTACAGCCCCCGGCAGGAATCATGCTTTTCATCCACTTGGCTTCAGCTGGGTGGTTAAAGCG
Organism: Rousettus aegyptiacus; assembly: GCF_014176215.1. NCBI lineage: Eukaryota > Metazoa > Chordata > Mammalia > Chiroptera > Pteropodidae > Rousettus > Rousettus aegyptiacus. Next base: position 34,524,184 of record NW_023416308.1, on the reverse strand, counting down.
GAGGAAGGTGGATTGACCCAGGCACAACATACAGCCTTCAGGGAAAGAAAATGCTTAGAAGGGGAGGCAGGGGTAAGGCAACCCTCATCCCACAGCACTAACAGGCTCACTTCAGGCTCCAAAGAGCCATCTCCACCTGCGCTCCAGTATCCACAAGGTCCATGCCTGACCTCACCTGTGCTGGAGACAGGCACTGGCAGGGTTCAATAGCACAGGGCAGAGCTCCAAGATCCAAGTACTAGTTCTAAGTCTTAAGTCTTCTTCTTACCAGCTCAGAGATCTTCAGGTGAAGTCACTTCACCTCCCTGAGTGTAGTTTTTTCATCAGAGAAATGAGGACGATACCACTGACTTTGCAGAGCTAATAAGATAGTGTATGTGAAAATGTTCTGGAAATGGAGAAGCTTCTTCAGAGAACATGGACATGCTCATCTCCCCAACCCGACCTGCACCCATGACTATCTATCGGCCCCTTGGGTGGAAGGGTAAGTTTGAAAGGTAACAAATTCCAGGATCACAGCAAAGCTGTAGGATGGGGGACAGGGAAAAACCATAGATCACTCAGATGCCCCCACAGGGTCCAGAAATTGCTTCCTGGCTCCAAAAGTGGGAGCAGCCACCACCCTCTTTCTGACAACACACCCTCTGGCCTGACATCCTTCAACGTCTCCCTGTGGAATGTAGCCAAGCCTAAGCCAATGGGTCCAGGCTCAGCCAAGCACATTCCCAGGCAGCAGACACGAGTCCAGTCCTGCCCTGGAAGTGTGAGTGCATGGAAGGGGGAGGGTATGCGGAAGCCAGAAAATATAGCCAGGGGCACTGGGAGTGTGCACAGCAGCAGGTGTGCCACAGGCCGACTAGCAGAACTCCTCCTCCTGGCCACACCAGGTGCTAGAGGGCTCCTGAAAAAGATGCTATGTTGGAAGAAACCAGAGCCCTGGTACTCTCTACCACCCACCATTCCAATTTGTTCACATCCCTGGCCCCTGCCCCCAGCCTCTGGTCTACCCAGTCTGGTGCCATTTGGCACCCCAAACTTCATGCCAATCTGAGCTAAGCCTGGCAGAGAAGTCTACATTCCTGGACGCTGAGACAGTTCAGCTCAAGCAGGCCACAAGGGCACGGGGCATCCCAGGCCACGTGGGTACCTTAGCAGGCTCCATACTGAAAAGCCTGTTGCTGTAACACAGGGCATTGCTGTTGGCAGGGCAGGCCTGGCAGACTGAGAAGTCCATGGCAGATAACTGTAGTAGACAAAGCCACCTACTTCTTTGGCCCACCCCCAGGCCCTCCCAGGCAGGCACCAACAGTTCTAAAGGCTGATGGGTGGTTATGAGAGGGGGAAGCTTTCCCTGCCAAGTCACCAATCAGAGAAGCTGATCCCAGGATGATCATAATGGGAATAAATAATAGCCAACCACCAGTACATCTAATTACAACCACAGCTGTTTCAGAAAAAGCCCCACCGGCCCCTCCTCTTCCTTTCAGCCATTTAATGTGCTAATTAATGATGAGTTCACGAGGTCTAGACAGACCCACTCAACCCTAGATTGATGAGGGGGAAGGGGGATCAGGAGCCTGACCACACAGTCTAGGCTGGGAAAGAGGTGGAGAGTCTGAGTGGATTCCAGCCCATCCGTGTAAGGCCCACCCAAGGAGGCTGTGGGCACCTAGAGACCCTTAGCATGGCCACTACAGCTATGAGTTCCCTGCCCCCTTCTCTACTCCTCGCACTCCTCCAAACAGGGGGGTGTGGCTATGCTGCCTCTAGGCTATAAATAGGTGATGCTAGGCAGCAAAGTTGGATCTGTATTAATAGAGCAGGCAAGAGGGCAGCAGGACTGAGAGCAGCCCAACTCTTGCCCAAATTAACTTTCTATTTGCACTCAGGGGCCCCAGGCATTGCCCCAACTCTGGTCCCATGCCTGCAGGGGCCTGGCCAGCCTAAATCTGGGAAGAAACCTCTCTACCTACTCCTGCCTCACACCTCCAAAAGTCAGTCCACTCTGGACACCAAAAAACCCCTTCTCAGCGAAGCAAAGTTGTGGTCTGAGTCCCCCCGCCCACCCCCGCGCCCATCCCCAAATGGGCTCAGGGCCAAGCAGTGTGCAGGTGGGTGGAGAGGAGCTGCACATCTGGAGGGAAAAAAAAACGGGCGTGGGGTGGGGATCCATTCAATCTGTGAGGGACAGGGGGAAAACACTACACACACACACACACACACACACACACACACAGAAATATACAGACTCACAGAAACATACAGATACAGGCATACATGCTCACTCACTCACAGAGGACAGTCACTGCTCTCCTGGCCACACAAACAGAATGGACCGGCCAAAGACAGACCAGGATGAAGGGAAGGCGGAAGTAAGGGCCTTGGCCCTTTCTATCAGAGACACCTCTTAGCCGTAACACAGGCTCCCCTCATCCTAACTAGGACCCTTCATTCAACCCCACCCGGAGGCGGGTCCTATGGAAGAGATTGCCTAGCATTAAAGAAGATGAAGTCTGCCCCGCTGAGGAGTGGCCCCAAGCCCAGGCCTCCCACTCAAAATGTTCAAGGCTCACACACAATCAAGACTCACACAATCGAGCCTCACAGCCTCAACCTCCCAAAGACCGGCCAGAGAACCACCTCCTCCAGCTCGCGCCCGCCCCCCACTTCAAGCCCCTCCCAGCCAGCGCTTTTCCACGCCCAGCTGCTTGGGGGCTGCGGCAGGCCCCCAACTGAAGACTCACCGCCGAACCAGGATCTTCGGACCGCTCGCCCCCACTAGCTCGGACCCTCCATGCAGGTCCTGGCCCGCCCCAGGCCTTTAAGGGGGCGGGCCGACCTCCCGTGCGCCTGCTCCAGGCTCCAAGCAGCTAGCAGCGCGGTAGCGAGCAGCCTTCAAAGCCCTGGGAGGGGCGGAGCGGCCACCAGCGGCGGGGGAAGGGAGTCAGGGGGAGGGACAAAGGAGAGGAGGAGGGGAAGAGGAAGTGATGGAGGATCGGAGAGGGGAGCAGGATGGAGAGGGCGGGGCGCGAGGATACGGGGAGGGAGCAGGTTCGGAATTCTAGTGTCAGGGGCCGGAAAAGTGGGGCAGGGTGGAAAGGTTCAAGGGAGGTGACAGAAGGAAAGGTGAAAGGTAAATATAGAGACCAGAGGGTAAAGAGCCAGGAGGAGAGAGCCCGAAGACAGGAGTGAGAAGAAGCAGGGTCTCACTGAGAGTCCTCTGTGGTAGGAAGTAACCAGAGGTCTGGGACGGGACCAGCCCAGCCCTGACTGGCTGGTCACCTTGAGCTAGTCATACCCTCTGGCATTATCTACAGAAAGAAGAGGTTAGCTTCAAATATAGCAGAGGTTAAAATCTGACATTCCATGGCTCCATATATCAGAGAGAAGAACAGAACTCACAGAGATTCAGATAGGTCACTAGGTCCAGCTCTCAGTCTGCCACTGTGACAAGGTCCCTCCTGGGCTGCGAGTTCAGGTCAAGGCAGTGCTCTGTGCAGTGTGAGCAACACTAAGTCCGGCTCCCGGCTCCCGTCTCCATCCTAAACATGACCCCTTCCCAGCCCTTTTTCCCCTCCCCACATTCCCAGCAATGCACTTTACCCTACTACCCAGGCTAGACCAAGACACTGCCCCTTCTGAGCCAGCCCATTTCCCTGGGGCTCCAGATGCCAATTCTACCTACTCCCAACCCAACCACCAGTTGTAGTAGCCCCAGCAAAGAGCTCTCCTGCCCCACTGAGGTATGCTTTCCATCTGGGAAACACAATGCCACCTGCCTCTGAAGCTCCCAGGGGAAGGATGAGGTTCTGGGCCAGGCAAGAACCTACCACCCACCCTGGGCCCCAGAGAGTTCCTCTTGTTCCAGGGACCTGGTCTCTGAACACCAGAACCTTTAGAGACACGCTCTATTCTCAGACACATTCAATATGCCCAGCACTCACAGCCATCTACACTTTCTCTCAGATACACACCAATACTTGCTCAGTCACACAAACATCTCTGGCTATGCACACTCTGAGTCACACAAACATCCCAGTTAAACATGCCATCTCTCACACACACAACCCCACATGCACCAACCCACTTCTTAGTTACACACTTACTCAGGAATAGATATCCTTTCACTCAGTCCCTGAAGAAACTCTGAAGTCAGGAATAATTAAGTGATTTTTCCACCCTTGCTGAATATCTACCCATGCTACCATACTACTCACACACACTCACACACTCACACATGTACATGCATCTTATTTGCCTTCTGAAGGAAAAGGAAGAAATGCAAAATAGGGGAGCCTTTAAACATTTTTTTTTCTCAGGAAGAGTGATTCATCAGTTTGGAAACTGTGATGACCAGCTGGACAGACCCAGACAGAGAGGATACCTGCCAGTGGGAAATTGGGCAGGAGGCAGGCATAAGAACTGGGTAGCTAGGAGCCTTTGCTTTTTCTCTCCTTCCTTTGAACTTTATTAGTCAAGATGTTTATCAGCCTTATCACAAAGGACAATTGAAGGCTTCAATCCCATTTTACAGGAGGAATAACTGATAATTGGGTGGGAAAGAAAGGGCTCAGCATCTTGGATCTCAGAGGGAGGCAACTGGATAATCCAGGAACCCTGGCTCCCCAGCCATGTCTCAGGGAGCTTCCCCTGCTGGCCCTCACACAAGCCCCTATCCACCAATGAGGGACTTAGGGAGTGGAGGAGACATGGATGAAAGGGCTGGCAGCAAATGCTGGGAGTGGATGGGGACCTACATCTAGACAGTGTGGGCCCTGAGTGTGTGGCTTTCTGGGCCCTCCTGTCCTATCATCTCCTAAATCTTTCATGTGGTCTGGCAATGTGGTCCCAGGGTGGGGCAGCCTAGACCCAGGTTAAGATTCTTCCTCATTTCCTTGGTTCTATTCCCAGTTCCACCTCTTGCTCTGTAGAGAAGAAGGCAGCAAGGGATGTACCAAGATACCCTGGTATGAATCAGGATCTTCCTGGCTCCCTCACTTCAGGTTCCCGCATCCATAGCTCTAATCAAAAGTTGGCATCTGCTTTCTGCCCACCTCCCCTACCCATGGCCCAGGCATATTTCTGCTAGAAGAGCCTGTCACTGCCATCTCTGTCAGTCATGTTGTGTGCCTCTCCAAGTTGCCTATGGCTGAGCACAGTGCCCAGAATGATGTATCTAAGGCCTGGTCCAACCAGGGCAGTCTCTTCGTTGTTTCTAGGGTAGCCCTCTGTTTTTCAAAGAGGAGTGTCTCCTCTACAAGGTTGAATCAGGGGAACAAGACAGGAAAAATGATCCTCTTTCATATATGCCCACAGATAGGCATGTGGCCAATGAGTTCTCATAGACACACAGGAGTACCATCAGTCCTGAGTTTACTCCTGTCCACCACTTGAACACTCTGATCCATAAACACAAGGAAAGACACAAACACAGAGATACACAAGCCCAGAGTGACAAACACATCCGGAGATACATAAACACACTCCAGACACACAAAGATAGCACATACACCCAGCCCCACCCCCACCACCCAGTTTCCAGGGAAACGCACTCCCAAGAATGTCCGGAGTGGGGCCAGGCAGGGCTGGGCTTGGTGCCTTGCTCCAGAGATGAGACAAGGAAACCCTTAGCTCCTGGAGCCCAGGGGAGGGAGAGTGCTGGGGAGAACACCCATTCCTTTGTGCCTCTGCCTACCCCTTCCCAGGCTGCCAAGGTTCTTGGACAGGCGAGTCTAGACAAGAAGGTTATAGGGATGGGAGAGAGAAAAAGGGAAGGGGGTTTAGGGTCAGAAGAGAGTAGGAGGGTACATACTTGGCAGGGTAGACTTTTGGCCAGGGAAGAATTGGGGGTCACTGGATCCACAGGAAATGCTTAAGAATTCCGTCTTGGCCCAGGCCCTCCCTCTTCTCAGGGACTAAGTGATGCACTGGGAAAAGTGGGCAGGAGAGGCCTACAGAGCATCGGTTCCTCTATCCTGCTCACAACATAGGGGAATGATGTTCTTGCCCATGAATGTGAGGGATTTGGGACCAGCATAGTAAGGGATGGGCTCTTTCTCTAGCCTTCTTTGAACTCTGTTCCAACCTCTCCTTGCTGCTTTCACTTCCGTGTGCTCAAATCTTGGGAAAGATACTCTCTTTGAGACTGAAGAGGACTATCGGGAACCAGATGGCATCACAGCCAAAGTCCTAATTTATGGGGATTCCTCTTCTCATCCAGGAGTCAGAGACCTTGAAGCCCTGGAGGAAACAAAGGACTGACTGCCTGCTGCTGGTGATGGGCCACCTCCCTGAAGTCAGTTGTCTACCTGACACTCCTAAGGGGAGAAGGAAAGGAGTAGGGTGAGGTTGGGCCTCCTGGGTCAGCTGTGAAGGAAGTAGCATCTAAACAGACTCCAAGGGGTGTGGACAGAAGGAGGGAGGGGACACAGTGGACTTAGTGGGATTTCTACTGCAAAGGAGCTTCCAACCAGTAAGATGTAAGAGTACTCAGAACGATGCCAGGATATCAGTCCTCTGGCTCAGAGCCAGGCTCAGCCCAAAACTTCCATCCTCATGTTAACCCTACCTCTACCCCAGCCCAATTTTCATTCCCCTAATATGATGATTAACCACATAAATTGATGCCCAGGGCAAACACATTTGTTCTGTCAAAGTGCTACATGGGTCAACCCCTTACCTGCCTGGTCACCATAGTAACTAGAAGCCCAGTTTTTAGAGTTATCTTACACAATAGAATGACCTTTTGCTTTGGGAAACAAAGTGGTAACCATATTTATGACCCAAAATCTACTGTCGACAGCTTTTTAACAGGAGTTGGCATGTCCTCAGATTTTGCCATCAGGTTTTGCCCTTGCCCAATCCCCATCAGGGGGTTTTGTCCTCTTTTCCCTGACATCTACAGCTTTTCAGACCACAGCTCCCCATTGTTCCCCTTATTGCTGTTCCAATTGCTCTCCCTTAACAACTGCTAATAACCACTGCACCACTCCCTATGCCTTTTGATAGCATAAATTGGAACCTCTTCTCTCCCCAGTGGTGTAGGGAAGAAAGATGGGGGGGGGGTGGGTAACCAGAAAGGAAAAGCAGGCTGGAGACAAGTCTGGATGACAAAGGGGTTTGGAGTATTGTTTAGGCACATCAGATGCGCCTGAACACCCCATCCCCAAAATGGCCACTCAGGCATTTACCATGGCAACAACCACAGCAGGCTTCCCCTGCAACTATTATGCACAAGCTTTTAAATGGAAGTCTGCTATTTTTGGGGTATCAAACCTTACCCTGAGTGAGCCGGGTGGGCTGTCGAACAGGGAGCCCATCAATAGCACAGGCATTACCACAAGGGTAGAGGGTGAGGGTGCCCCGCAGGTTCTCGATGTAGCAGTGCTCTGGAGCCAGGCCTGGACCCTGCAGTGAGATGTCCTTGGCTGCAGAGCCAATCACTGTCCTCCCTGAAAATAGGAGGCAAACTGAGTCAGAGTGTTGCCAGACTATGAAGGCAGGAACAGGGCAAGGAGAGCCACGGTAGCAATATATTTCCACCTCTTCTTCTAGGGAAAATCACTGCCACCACTGGCCACCCATCTTGGGCCTCTGAGCCTGGTTCTGACAATAAGTGGTAGTCGTCCTTCTCAGGCAGAGAAAACGCTAGACCAGAGATGGGAACCCCAGAGACCACAATAGTATCCAGATTCCACAGATAGAATAGAGAATGGGGGCTTCTTTTCTGCAGACCTTTCTTTAGCCCTTCCAACTCTCCCTCCCTAGGTCTTTTGTCTTCATCATATCCCCCCCCACCCACCTTTTCTTCTAAATCTCCCTCCCTCTCTTTATTCTCTCCCTCCCTTCTGCCACCTTCAACCCTTGCCCTCCCTTACTCCCTCTCTCTTCAGTGCAACCCTCCCCTCACTGCTTCTGCATGAACAGACCCTCCCCTGGCAGAGCCCCTGGGACTGGTATTTAGAGAATGTAGGGAATGTAGTATCACCCAGGCAACAAGAGTAACCAGGAGAGAAGAGTAAGGGCAGAAACTGCAAAGTAAAAGGGCTGTGCCAGGGCCTTATTTTGAAAGGTCTGCCCCTACTCCCTTCTCTCCATTCTCTACCAGTACCTTCTCTCATGCCAAGCATTGCCCTGAAGTAGGCAGGGTCCCCTCTCTTCTTGGCCATACTAGTCGCTCAAAGCAATATGCTATCCTGTGTCAGTGCTCTCCTCCTTGTTTTTAAACTGATCTTTAATCCTTGTCATGAGCCAGATTATCTACCAAAGAGGGCACGCGGTCTGTGGAGGCAGAGACAAGGGAAGCAAACTGGTGGGGTAAGGTGGCACACACTCCCATATAGGGGAGGTGAACACTGTCAACAGATAGCAGAAGGGCCCCAACACATGGCTGGACCCTAGGGCAGAAAGGTCTGGAAGAATGGAAGGGTGGCAGAAGTATGCTCCTCAATTTACCTTCTTCCAGCGGCAGAAGGGTTATAGCTGTGCTGAGTCGCCCACTGCCCAGGCTCACCAGATGGGGTTTGTCCGTTTGTACTTTCAGCCCTTTGCCTGTCTCAATCAGGTCCAAGGGTCCTTTCTGCAGGCAATGGGGGTGGGGGATGAGCATCATTAGAGACTCCTGGCTAGCACTTTACCACCCTAGTCCCAGTCAAACCAGCACTCTCTCCAGCACTTGCCCTTTCCAAGGGGCTCTGAGAATGTCAAAAGTCTTAACACAAAATCTTGCACAGAGCATTATTCCACTAAATCGTAATTAGATCTGAATCTATGCCACTAACTCGTCCTATCAGATTTATCTCAAGTCTTGGCTTAACTGATCCTTTTGTCTATTAAGATAGAAACAAGGAGTAAGTAAGGGGACCAGGGAGGTACTGGGTAAGAGGAGGGAGGGAGTATTATAGAGGAGAGCCAATCAAGACTTGTCCTGTAGACTTATCTGTAGCAATCCACTTGGCCAATGCTTGCCCTGGTAAAACTAAATCACAAGAGAGGGCAGGGGCATGAAATACAGCTCAGGGTCAATCTGTAAACTGCTTCTGGACTTTCAAAGGATATTTTCTGGGTAAACCAATTAACTTGATTTAGATAAAGACTTAGCTGTTAATAGGCTTGGGACCTGGGGAAGGGCAGAGAGGAACTGTAGCTGTCATCCATGGGCAGGGACCACAGGTGGATAGAGGAGCCAAATCCATCCTCACCAACAGCCCTCTTACCCTGTGGCCCCGACCCCACTCACCTGCACCATCACTTGGGTCTTGCATCCAGGGCCTACTTGGTTCCTGTTGAAATTGTCCATGGTCCTGGGTCTCTAGAGCTCCTAGGGAACAGCAAAAAGCAGGTGAGGTGGGGAGGCCAGAGCAGAAAAGAGAAAGGAGTAGGCTCTGTGGCAGGGCTCTCAGCAGGGGTACCGCCAGGCACTCTCATTTCCAGCACATTTATGCCAAAGGAAAAGTGGAGGCAGCTCAGGAGCCTTCTGGGGGAAGGCAGTGCCACATCTTTAGCCACAGCATGGATACCACACCACACACCAGTCCTGACCCTTACGCCACTGTAAACACAGAAAGCCGTACAAGACCCAACCTATATTTCTGTGCTTTCTTGCCGCTGATACCCAGGACTCAGGTCTTGGTAGCTGAAGACCTCAGACATTTGAAGCTGTAAACAGGGTGGGGAAAATATACTTTAGTTGGAGAAGTTGAATCCAAGGACACTGGTAGCCAGAGGCCTCCAGGTGGTTGGCAGGACTGAGCTCCCTTCAGTGACTTTTCCCTTTCTTTTCCCTTTGTCTCTTTTACCAAGGGTCTTAATAGGATGTTTTCTTAAAGGAGACATAAGAAAAACTCAGCCATTCTTGCCATTTCTATATTTCTATATGCCTGCACCGTCTCTTCCCCAGAAAGTAATCTCACCCCCACACTAATGGAAACAACGACAACAACAACTCGGTGGTGACTAATGTTGGGAATACAGGGCTCTTGGGGTCTTAACCTATTTGATGTTGTAAAGGGCAAATTAGATTCCAGAGCCAGAACCTGTACTCTTCCAAACTCATCTCTTTCTCCCTGGCTTGCATTTTTGGTACCTGAGAAACAGAAGGAAGAACCTTTGTGTGCCTACATGCCCATCCCCTCATCAACTTGCTAAGAACTCATTTGCTGCTGAAATGTTACTGGGGAAAGCTGAGAAGAATGTGGCTGAAAGCAGGGAGGGAGACCCAGAAAGGCAGGATTCCACCCCACACACACACTTTCTCTTCTAGTCATCTACAAGGTGACTTGGAGAGGAAGTGGGGGCAGAAGCTAGCATTCCAAGAAGTGCCTGACTCTGGCAGTTGGGCCCAAGGGCCTCAGCTATAGAGTTACTAATTTTACCCTCCCAGCTTCCACCCTTCCGGGCCTGGACTGCATCATCTCTGTTACCATTTCCACCCAAGCTGGCAGAAGAGAGGCCGGAACAGGGCCTGGGGCCCACCCCAAGTCTGCCTGGGAAGAGGGAGAGCAAAGACCATTAACCTAGACCAAGGCCCAAGCTGGCCTGGCACTTTCCCTGGAGATCTGGCTACCGGAAAAAGTTTCCAGGGACATAGACTGTACTATGTACTACTTCTTCCTATTCAGGGAAACCCCTCAGCATTCTTTGAGGGAGGAGAGGCAAGAGACAGTGGATTGCAAATAGGGAGTTTATATACAAGAGGGAGTGAGAAAAAATGATAAATATTGATGAAGGTAAGGCAGCATCATTTATTGTCTAACAATACAATTATTATTTATTAACTGTGAGATCTTGGATAAGTTACTTATCTCTGAGTGTCAGGTCATTAAAAAAATCATTAGTACTTGCCTGGAATGGGGAGTGACTAATAAATGGGTATGAGATTTCTTTTTGGCCTGATAGAAATGTTCTAAAACTAAATTGTGATGATGGCTGCACAGCTCTGTAAATATACTAAAACTTGAATGTACACTTAAGTGAAGTTTATGGTATATACATTATACCTCAATAAAACTTAGCTTTTTTATGATTGTAGATTCAGGTTTTATATTAAATGAACCTCTATGAAGTATGCCAATTATTAGTTTGAGCTTCATGACCCTGAACAGTCACTTCACCTTTGTGGACCTCAGTTTCTTTTCCTGTCAAATGTCACTATCACCCTGTGAGGCAGCTGTGGGTGTGAACGCTTATTTACACCAAAGAATTTCAAGTGAAGATAAAGATTGTAAAGGGACTAAGGTTTGGGGAGGGGGTGATTAGAAGAGAGAAGGGAATAAGGAGATGAAAAGAGAGGGAGAGATAAGGAGAGAGGTATGGAGAGAGACAGAAAACAAGAAAAGATGTAGAGATTGGGAGGTGCAAGATTGTGGCTCCAGATCAGAAACCTAATCCAGGTGTGGTGGAAAGATACAGCCTAACCAACGCATCTCAGTACTCAAGTGGTGCTTTCACAAAGGGGCTGCGCCGTGGCTCAGAGAGCCGCCACCTGGAGGCGCTCTGTTCTCGGACCCCACCCCTGGCCTGGATAGTACAGCCGCGCTACTGCCGGGGCGCGCCCCACAGGCAGACCTGCTTCGGTGGGACCTGGCTGCCCACTACCCGGGACTGTATTTACCTACTCGGCCCGCCCAGCCGTGCCACCTCGGCCTTTCTGGGAAACTTCACCCCGCTGCCAAAGCAAGCCTCCTGCGGTTCGAGTCCGGCTATCCAGCAAGCGGGCGGGAGGGGAGCGCCGCGGTCAGTGCGGGCTCTCAGTAGCCCTCCCGCACCGCGGGCACAGAAGCCCAAGCACCTCCTTGGCGTAGGGTGGCAGAGGCCTGGGTGTCTGGAGCTGACGTACAACGGAGAGGGCCTCATGTGGGGCGAGGCTGAGGCGCCAGTGACCTCACTCCCGGCCGGCCCCTCAGCCCCCTCGCCCCGCGGGATCAGCAGCCCCACCTGGTTCCCAGCCCTCTCCGCTGAGTGGGGCGTCCAGAGTCACCGCTCGGGGTTCTCGGCACCCCAACGAGGGTGGAGGGAGGCTGGGGAAGGGCAGAAAGGGTGTGGAACCAACAGGTACTGGAGGAGGTCCAGGCTCCAAACCAAGCCGCCGACGAAAGGTCCAAGGCTAGCCCCAGAGCGGAAGGAAGCCCGACGCTCCGCGGCGCCCCTGCTCCGGCGCTCCCCGGAGGCCCCGCGGGGCCGCTCCAGCCTGCGCTTGTGGCCTAAAGGGCGTGCCGAGGCCTCGCCCCGGGCGTCGCACGGCTGTGGCCCGAGGCCTGAGCGGCCAAGTGGGGATCCTCTCGCCCCGCCGCCGCCTTTGCCTTCCCGACGCACATTCGCCCTTGAGGAAGCGCTGCCAACCGAGGAAGGAGTCAGGAAGGAAACTGAGGCTAGGAGCCCAGCGGGCTGGTCGCCGGAGCAGGGTGGGGGCCGGGAAGAGGTGTGGAAAGGCACGGGGCCGAGAGAACAAATGGATGAAGAATATGAGGGGTCTGCGGAGGAATGAGGCGGGGAAGGGGAGACGAAGGGATCTGGAGGGACAAATGGAGGAGGGAGGCTGGAGGATGAAGAAAAGTGGGAGCGGGGAAGGGAAGGCGTGGGCAGAGAAGCGGAGAGGAGGGGAAGAAGATATGAAAACAGGATGGTCCGGGAATGTAGAGTCGAAAGGAGATAGGGACAGAGGTAGACGAATAGGGAGACCAAGATGGAGTTGGGAGAAACTGAGGATAGCGGGGTCTTCGAGGACCGAGGAAGCAATAGAAGGTACCAAGGGCAGTGGAGAGGAAACCACGGGGCAGGGAGACAGGGCAGACAGGGGGCCCAGGAGCCGGGGGAGAGAGCAGGCAGTCCAAGAAGAGAGGACACGGAGCCGGGGAGAGAGGAGTGAGCGTAGCTGGAGTTCGCTTCTTATTTGTGTGTGGGGTGGAGGTGGGGTGTCCGCCAGGTGGGACAAGGCCTCAGTGTTGGGCTGCCAGCCCCGCCGCCCCGCCCGCCGCTGACGCCGGACAAGCAGCCTTTCTTTGGTGGAGCGGGGAGAAGGAGCCGCTTGTTTGCGCGGCTGGTGGAACCCGCAGTCTCACAGACACCAAATGCTCCGCGCGGGGCAGCTGCGGGAAGGGGAACTGCGTGTGTAGCGGCGGTGTGTGAGAATGGGGGTGCGTGCATGAGCGGGAACTGCGTGAGCATGGGTGCTTCAGGTGTGAATGGTGGTTTTATGTGAGGGCTGCGCTGGTGTGCAGGGTATGTGGAGTGTGTTGAGTTCTGGGTATGTGTAAGGGTTCTGCGCGTTTCAGGTGGTGAGAGACTGGGGTGCTGCTTATGTGTGCGTGGGCGATGCCGGCTGGAGCGCTGTGTCTGCCGCGTGGGACATCCGACGTGGTGGGGAGCTGTGTTTGTGTGTGACCGCTGCGATGAGTCAGCCTCCGGGAGCCTCTGGGACGGCTGAGCTAACGGGCCCAGAATGCAGCCCCGCCCCGGCGCCCTGGGTCTCCGCAGTGCCGCGCGGTCTCTGGGCCAAGCCCCCGCTAGAGCCCGCCTCCGCGGAAGAGCGCGCCGGGCAGCCCTTCCCAGCCTCCAGTCTCTGCCCACCACCCCCTGCGCCCCCAGCCCCTCGCCCACCCGCACTTCCCCTTCCCGGAGGAGCCCGGATGACTTAGCTAAACTCGGGTTCCGGGGAACTCCGCGAGGGATTCGAATCCGGACCGGGCGTGTCAAAGGCCTGGGGACTCACTGTCCAGGGCGCCCCGATAGACGCGGGGCCTCGGAGGAGGACCCAGGAAGTCCCAGAGGTGCCTTCCATCTCCTAAACACACTCATGCCTTCGAGCCCGACTCTGCATCGCTCATCGTCGGGCGAGGCGGCACAGCAGGGGACAGGAGTGGAGATGCCCCAGGGGATCCTCCCTCCCGGTGCCGGGCTCTCAGTCCTGACGTGGGCGGGACAGGGGGAGCTGTGGGGTGCAGGCGGACCAAACTCCGCGATTGTCCGAGGATTTGTCGGGTGCCGGCACTGGAGTCTTGATGGGGCTAGGATCAGCGTCCCTCGCGGGCGGTGAAGTGTGTGGGGAGAGCGTGAGGGCCCCCTCTGGCGGCGGCGCAGGCAGCGGCTCAGGAGGGCAAAAAGCAAGGTACTCGCTGGAGAGCAGCGAAGCCAACTCCCCACAAAGCCGCTTTCGTCCCCACGCACTTAAACCTGGGGCACTCCCCCTCCCCCACCAGTTTCTTCCGAGCTCCCTAGCCCAGAACTGATCTGAGGGCTCTCGTCAGGCCCGGGACTTCCCCTTATTCAGTCCAGCCGCACAGCGAACGGGACCTGAAGGCGTAGAGGGAGGGAGCGGTCTTACCTCGGGGGTGAGGGGGACCCCGGTCCCTTCGCCTGGCTGGGCCGCCGCGGCCTTAGGCTGGGGAGGACACTGGCTTTTCCCTGGGAGCCCGCTGAGGAGGAGGAAAACGAGCGGGTCCCGCCCCTCTCCCTGCTAGTCCCCGCCCCCGTCCCCCGTCCGGTCCTCTGGCCAGAGGGAGAAGACGCCCTTGTGGCGCTGGAGCCCAAGGTCCCCCCACCCTTTCCCATAGCAGCACCCCACCTCCCACCCCCGCCTGCACAGCGCCTGCTTTGTTCTCTGCAGCTGGGCTCTCCACACACATACCCCTTCTCCCTCACTCTCCCCTTCGGACTACCCTCCGCCACCCTCTGCCCCTAGGCTTTAAGGCTCTTCTGAGAGGGTGTTTTTGACAGTTTCTCTCGCTCTCTTTCTCCCCACCACCCTTTTAAAATCTTAGGTGCCTGAATCCTCCATCGGCTCCCAGTGAACCTCCTAGTCAGGGCCCTACAACATACTCAACATACCCAGGACATTTGCCGAGGGTACCCAGGTCCGCCCCTGTCACCCCTTCTCCTCACCTTCTACCAAACCCCGCCATGAAGAGCTGTAAATGGGGTTAATAATCTTGCACCTCAGGCTTCACAGATTTTTCTAAGGATAAGTATAATAAGACATGTTAAAGTCCCATGGAAACTGTAAAGGGCAGGGAAGCTGAATGGAATTATCGTCTTGCCCCCATGTAGCCCCCCACCCTGCTGGATTACAATTGGGAGGCAAACTAGATACACATTTGAGCACACCGTCCTATAGTAGTTTGGGCCTCTGTAGGAGTAGGAAGTTAATAAGGGGAAAAAAAAAAAAAAAGGCGGTTGCGGGCGGGGATGGGGGTGGGGATGGGGGAGGCGGGTACTAAAAACCTAGGAGGAGACTAGAAACAGCCTGGTTGAAATCATTCTTCATCTCAACCCCCACCTGAAATCAAACACTGACAGTGGATCCTTACCTTGCAAAGCTAGCTCTTACCCCAGGAGACAGACTAGGGAGGCCCTAGGGAGCTGACCTCAGCTAGACTGAACCTCTTTAACCTGCATTAGAGGGACTCCTGAGACTCTTCCTCACTGAAGGAGGGAGCAGAAAGCCCCCAAGGCTGACATAAATTCCAGCTTGCCCTCTTTGTGATGGGCAAATCTTGTTCTGATTCAGTGGCTTTAGCTTGTGCCTTCTCTCTCTAACCCAGGAACAGGAGGCTGAACTGCAGGAATCTTTGGTCATTCATTGACAGGGCCAGCATTGGGGCCCCCAGGGCTGGAGGCTGGAACTGACTGGAGCCAGGAAATGGACACTAAGGGGGAGGGGAAGGACACTATAGCAGCTACCTGCTATAAGTAACAGGTTGAACAATCAGGCTCTAGCATGTGCTGTACCAGGAAGCTCCAGGATTTGGGGTGTAGAGGTTCTTATTCTTCCTCTCTTCATACTGTTTGAGGCTCATAAAGGATTTTGACTCTGACCACCTTTCACGAAGGCAGATCACAACAGTAATTTTCAGGCTATTCTGGTAAAAGAAAAACAAAACTAAAACTGTAGTGTTCTGTGTGCCAAAACCTAGCATTTGAGGGAAGGGGCTCAGATTGGGGTACTCAGAGACTTGTCACTTAAAACTGTTGTACAACTCCCTACTCTTCTTTACCATCTTGGTCAAGAGGAATTTCAGGGAATAATCAAGCCAGCCATGGAGGCAGCTGATGCTGAGGCAGTGGGGGAGTGGGGGGGAAGGGGCGGTGGTGGTGGTAAACAGCATTCAACTCCTGTCCTCCCAGGCCAGGAATCAGCTGACCCCATGCTAAAGGCTCTGTGCAATGTGTCCTCATTCCAGCAGTGTCAAGTCCCCATGTTCCCACAGTTAGAGTACTCAGAGACTACAGACCTACCGCCCCCACCATCCACCCTGCCCCCACCCTCCAGCTCCACATCTGGAGCACATCAAAAATCTCAGTGCTCTCAGTTACGCAAGAGGTCGAGCAGCTGGAAGCTCAGGAAAGGGGGAGGAAGAGAAGAAAGCAGAAAACAGCTTTCCAAGCATGCTTCAGACTTTCCGAAGTGGAAGCAGGGGGAGGGCAAAGGCTGGGTGTGGAAGAAGAGTGGATTTTTTTTAGGCCCTCTGCACGGTTATGAATGTCAGCTTTTGTCTGGGCACATTTCCCACCTCTGCCTCTCCTCTCAAATGGTAGCCCCTCCAGCTCCAGAGAGGTGATTATTGCTCATTACAGGAAGTAATTCCTATAGACCCACACCCTATCCCAGAAAACTATCCTGGCCTCTTTGGATCCTGATCTCAGGCATCATTAGTGTAGGTGTGGTGGCAGCAATGTTGCCAAGTAACTCCTCACTGCATCCAACTTGGGGAAAAAGTTCAAACCTTTTTCTTCAGCAGCTGCAGAGAAGCAGAAACTCTTCTCAGCTTGTCTTTGAAAGTGCCCAATCCACACTTTCGAAGTTAAGCTATATCCAAACTGAGTGGAAATCTGGGTAAGACAGAAGACTGATCTTGCCAACCTCCATGGTTTAGGCCTTCCTATAAGCTGAAATGAACAAGCATTCATTTGGGAAAAAGAATGGGAAACAAGACCTATTTCCATTTCTTTGTCTTGAATTTGTAATGCCTTATTCACATAGCCCCTCTGTTAATCAACCTGATTACATAGTGTAAATGTGGAAACTCTCCAGATTTGGATCAAGCCTTAAATAACCACTTACCCCTATGAAGAGCAAGGCAAAAACCTATTTTTGATGGGGGTTGGGGGTAGTGAGAAGTGACCCAAGCTTGTAAAAACTGTTTGCTTGACCTCTTGTATTTGAAAGGGGCAACAGCTTCACTTAGAAAGTCTGATACCATTTTCCTAAAGGCTTACCTGCACATCAATCACTAACTCCCCAGGGTAAAATGAGACTGACACTTGTAGAGATGCCATCTACCATTGGGTGAGAGCAATGCATAGCAATCAACTTTCTTATGGATCTTCTATTCTTGGACTCAAAGAAGCTCTACAGCTGCAATTGTTTACTAAAGCAGGCAAGAGGGAATGGAGGGAGAGAATAGTTGCAATGAGATGCAAAAGGGTCAATTCTAATTTTTTGCTTTTGAGATTCCTCTAAAGCCTACAAGACAGAAGCCTCGTCTTCACCGAGACCCATGTTAAGTATCACTAGTTAACACTTCTCTACCTTTCAAAAAGAGGCTTTGTAAGATGGTACAGCCATTGCGTCTAGTTAAATTTTGTAATTTTTTTGATGGGGACTCCCTTTTTCTCCTATTTCCTCCAATGAGCCCTACCAGATGTTAACTTTTAAGAAAGGTCATCATGGAAATCTCTCAGGTACTACCCAGTGTGAATAATTTTAAATTAATTGGCAGGCAAAGTTTCCCGTCAGAGATGCATAGGTAATTTTGGGTTTGAAACTTGACAGATTTTTTAAAAAAAGAACTCCTGACCACAGAGTTGTGCTCACTGCCTCCTCTATGTGGAATTAAAACCATAGGAGGAACCACAGAATACTTTGTCAGATCTTATTGTTAGCCTCCTTCACAAGAGGCCAACAAAAAGTCCACTCGATGCTATGGAGGGATTAGCTGCCAGAGTGTGTGGCATGGTTTTGGTGTGCATTTCATCGGATTAAGGTTACAGTTTCAGAGAGCCAAGTCACAGTTCAGCAACATTACACCAGCTACTTTCTACTTCTCTTAAGAAAAAAACCCTCAAAATCTTGGCTTTCACCATTAAAATATTTAATTCTCAGATGCTTATTCATTAGAATTATTTGCCTTCTAATTTGTTGATGTTCAATAGTTCTCAAGTTAAATAAAAAGTAAAGCAGCATCTTGTTCTGAGGGAATTAACTACTCCCAAGGTAATCACTCATCCCTGGATAGCTTACCACTGTTTATCTAACGGGGAAGCAAATGCTCTAATATATCACAAACCATTGTTATTTGAAGATGAAGCCTCGGTTTTCTTCTACAACTGCCCCTGACAAATTAAGTACCATTAAATTCAAAAGCTGTCATAAGCACATGTGTATGCGTATGCTCAAATGTAGAAAAATACAGAAGGAAGCACAATACGTGTAATAGGGGAAAAGGCAATGAATACTCGAGATTATTTTCTCTTAAAAAATACATATCATTAATTTTTGATCTGAGATCTTATTACATTATCCTGAATCAGCAAGGAGACAACAGAATATGAGACAGTCAAGAGTCTAATAAGCATTCATTTTATAATACTCTTTATTTGATTAAAGAATTTGACTTCTTTGTGTACAGTGGAATGTTATATTCCCTATGTATTTTACAGGGTTACAAAACGTCTCTCATTTTAAATATTACCCCAAAAGTAATTTCAGAAAAAAAAGTTTTTGTGAAACTAGACTTTTAAAAAATCATATGGACAAGCAACTCTCAAACAAAACTGAATTAATAAGATTTCTTTCCTATTTAACTACATGACAGATTTCTTGTCCCAGTTCCCCTCCTCAAAAAACCTCATGTGGAAACCAAGCTAGAGATAAAGGTTCTTCCCTGATGCAGTTAAGGGAAAAGGAAAGGCCGGAAATTTCTTTGGCAAACAATTCTATCCATGGCCATTTGTGTGTGACTGCTTTGCTTAAGGACAGCATACTCTTCATGGGGAAGGCCAATGTTGTTCAGTATGGGAGTGGTACTCCCACTGAAGTGTAGAATTCATCTAGAGTCATCCACCTCTTCTTCCTGCCTTGTGGCTGCAGCCTGGCAGCAATTCCACCTACCTCACTGAGTGCAATACTGGGTTAAAAGCCAATGCTGGGCTGGTTGATGTATTCTTCTCCACTGAAAAAGTAACGGAGATGGGGCTAAGAAACAATCACTACATGATGACACTCAATAGAAAAGCCTTAGGGGAGGAAAAGGAAGGATTTCAGAAACAGAGATAGACAGGCTGGTGATAAAATGCTAGGCAGGCAAGAAAGAAACAGGAGTACATATCAGCAATCTCACACATCTCGACATAATTAATTACTTGCCTCTTGAAATGCTAAAAACCTGGTGGTGGAAATGGAGTCTCCCTAATAGTATAGGGCCAACAGGATTGGCACTACGACTCACTGAACCTATAGCCTCCAAAATCATAACCTTGTCTCTGCTAGGAAAAAAAAAAAAAAAAAAAAGGACTGGTAACATAAACAATAGCAAGAAGGAGGTGGTGAATCTGAGGAATGTGAATGGATGGATTACAGACTGTGAGCTATTATGTTTTACCTGAAGTACCCAAAATGTGAAGAACTGGAAGCCTGGTAGCACCACCAGCAGACATGATTACCTGTGGATGAGAAATCCCTAACTGGACAAAATCATTCTCCTCCCAGACATCTTTAAGTGGGGGCTGTGCCATTTGAAAGCTGTTTCTCAGCTGTCTTTGATATTGACACAAGTGGGATTCATAGTATTGTTCTAAAGTGGAGGAGCAGGCCTGAAAGAAAAACAACTTGGTGAAGGACTAAAGAGATGAATGGATATAGGAAAAGGACATGAGATATCCTTATCTTTCAACTCCTAGACCTGCCTATATAGAGATGATCCCAGGGCTTGATTAAATGTAAAGAAAGAAAGAAAGAAAGAAAGAAAAAAAAAACTAAAGGTAAAGAAAAGTAGTATGAAAGATTAATATCATCTGCTGAGAAAACTTTTAAAAAACAAAGTATGAAACATAACTATATTTAGGGATTAAAATAAAGGAACACCGTAGGTGAAGGCAGAAAAGGTGTTTAACTGGGGCATCATTCTCTAGAGAGCTTGCTTTCCTGCTGGCCAGTAAAATCTGCCAAAGAAATCAGGAACCTTTCCCTTTATGTTTGTGTCATTTCTTTGCCAAAGAATGTCTCTGTGACACTGCAACACTGAGGGTGAGTTGAGGGTCCTTGCGCGCCGAGAATCGTGCATTATATCAGAAATAAAAGGTCTCCAATGGCTTGTGGATTTGGAAAACTCTTCAGCTACTGTGGCTTCTTCTTTATTAATTTGGAAGTTTTCCTTTTCGGTTCCCTGGTCTTGGTATTACAGGATTTCATACTTATCCACTAGGAAAGTGGTCTCTGTGGAAAACCTTACAGGGCTGTTCCCATCTACCTGGGTCACTTTGGTTACCTAGGAAAACAAACAAAGAGTAAGGTAAAGCAAAAGGAAAGTGAGTCTCTGGGGTGTTGACTAAGTTCTCAGTGCACAACAGATCAAATTTCCTAAAAGCAGTATTAAAAAACTCAGAAACGCT
This sequence comes from Rousettus aegyptiacus, assembly GCF_014176215.1. Taxonomy (NCBI): domain Eukaryota; kingdom Metazoa; phylum Chordata; class Mammalia; order Chiroptera; family Pteropodidae; genus Rousettus; species Rousettus aegyptiacus. The sequence goes on along the minus strand of NW_023416308.1, from coordinate 34,503,580 downwards.
AAAAAAAAAGTTCAATTCATTATTATAGCTTATAGCATCACTCTTCCCCATAATTAACCAGCCTTCTATACAGAAAAGAAAACTGTTGGGATGAGATGTAGTGTGGTATAAAGTAAAAAGTCCAAATGAGTGGTCACTGCCCAGGCCCTGCCCTATTAAACTGATGAAGTTCACAGACATTCTACCACGATGATCAATTAACCAATTAACATTTTGACCCAAAATGCAATATTTTAACTCATCAACATTATTTGTTTGATTTGCTCTCAAAGTCTAACTAAGCCGCTCTATCATACTTATTTTCTAGATATGGCTGGATATGTTCTAAAGTGGAGGAGCAGGCCTGAAAGAAAAACAACTTGGCAAAGGACTGAAGAGATGAATGGATATAGGAAAAGGATATGAGATCTTGTCTTTTTAATAATAAAAAGGTCTAATGAATTACCTGTAACAATGGTACCTGTAATGGTACCAACACAATACTGGAACAATTAATTCATATTTTCTAATGAGGTTTTGATAGAGCAATTATACTGTCCTACTCCTCAAATGGTCTCAAACAGGAAAATGTACTCATTTCTATCCCATGTCTTGGGTTCAACAATGTGCTCTCAATACTGATGGGGTTATGCCAATAACTGAGAGGTAAGGGAGGGCGAAAGGGAGAGAGGGGGTAATGGGATACAAGAACACATTGCTCTTTGGAATCATCCAACAGAGGAAATTATAACTTCCCAAGTGCTTACAGGAGAGACAGAGACCATCTGGGAGGATAAGATAATGCCAGAGTAATAAGCAAATCAACGAGTCAGAGAAGAAGACAACAATATAAACTGGGTCCTTGTAATACAATTTCAAAAAGTGGAGAAAGAATGAGTTAAAAATAATGACCGTAAAGAAAAGTTCGCAAATTTCTATTGCTTTACAAAAAATTTGTTTCATGATTATCTGTATTAATGAAGGGGAGCTGTGACATATATAATCTCCAAATTGTATACATCTGTATTAGAATCAGTTTTTTGGGATAGTAATTTTACCTTCCAAATAAAACACTTCCTTTCATTCCTTAGGTTCAAACCAAGTGACATTATAAACGCATTACAAAACCATGTGTTGAATGTTTTGGCAAATGGATTTTAAAATATACGAGATTATTAAAAAAACAGGCTACTAAGAGATATAAATCTTGCACAATCTTTAAGTACTTTTATACAAATTCATACTCAATGTCTTTACTTTGTCTGCTCTAAAGAGGAAAACTAAGGTAAAAAAGGTAAGGAATTTGACCAAGATCATACAATAAATAAGTCAGCAATGGAAATGGGAGAGGACACTATCTTTTCTGCTTTTTTTTTTTTTTTTTTGCTCTGACCATGAAGTCATGCTGTCTATCTGGCATCTGTCTTAATGCTTTCCCCATATAGGCTCTCTATTAAAATGAGGTACCTGTATGTTACAGTAATTTTTTTTGGAGATGAAGGAGACTTGAACAGGAAAGAAGTCATTGGGCTGCCCAGCAATGCTGAACTCGAGGCTGCCACTCTTATTTTTGGCATCAATCACTGGCAGGCACCACTCCAAAGTATTTCGTCGACTGTCATGTCGATACTCGCCATCGATCTCACCAATCACTGGTGCGCCAACACCAGATCTGTCATGAGAAATATCCATGTCAAGTTAGTTGTACAGAGCTGGAAGAAATGCCAAGGAAAATCAGCCCCAAGTATGATTATGCTCAAGTTCTACCCACTTTTATACAGTCTAAGAAAAAATTAGGCTCCCTAATAACTTTAAGGATCAAAGTCCTAGCACCTTGGCTAAGGGTCTTATTTATTTCCTTTGTAAACACACAGATTTAAACATCATATGTTAATAGGCAGATATGCCCATGGGCTGCTCCAACATGTGGACTAGATCTGGAGCTAGTAGGGGACTGAGAATGACAAACGTGTGAAGTGGGATATATTTCCAAAAATCCTGCACCAGTGGTTTGTTGCTATGTCAAGAAGGAATTTTAATATAATGTAGCTCTTTTTATAGGTGACAGTGGGGAGGGGGGAGCAAGTTGATAATAGTGTGTGTGTGTGTGGGGGGGAACACTATAAACACCATTATGTGGTTATTCAGAATGGAGTGAATTTAGGCTTTTGAGAGGATGTTTTCAAAAGATTTAAAAATGTTTCAAAACTTACTGTAGTTGATGCCAGTGTATCTGATTTACAATCCAGGAAGTGGACTTATGTTTGATAAGTGAAAGCACAATTACCCCCTGACAAAATGCGAACACGATAGAAAAGAGACACACAGACAGACACAGTTGTCCATGATCTGCTAAAGAACTAGTTAGAATGTACTTTGCATCCCCACACATGGCTGATAGGCAGTATTACCTACTCCTACATATTCTAAATTTATCATTGTTTAACTCACTAGTGACATTCAATGCTTATATTAGGGGCAGTGTAAATAATGGAGACAAAGAAAACTTTTAAGGGTGATAAAATGCAACTAACTCTTCCCTATCAATTTTATGGTCTCAGTGTATATATCTTCTTCTCTTTGCTCTGTTCCAATTCTGATTCTGATTTCTAATATGATCAGTTCTAGACAATATGGTAAAATGTTGCTGAAGGGTGTCTTCTGGAGACTATTGCAAAATTGAACTAAGACACAGGAAACCACCAAAACCACAATTATAGGGTAGATGGAAAGACCTAAAAATTGTGGCATCCTAAAAATAGTCTAAAAAAATAAATCTTGACAAAACAAAACCTATACCTGTTATCAATGCCCAAGACCTACAATGGTTCAAAGCAGTCATCTACTGTTCTGAAAGAATAAACAAGCTGTGAAGAATAAACTGGTTATCCCATGAAGGGGGATACTGATAATAAAGCATATTTTTAAAAACGGAAATGACTAAAACCAGATCTGGCCATGTGAAGGCCTGAATAATCAAAAAGGGACAAAACTATAAATTAGTACCATTTTCTCTGCAACAATAACTAAGCAATATAACAGTAAAGATACACTAAGATTACACTTAACTATGTGTTCATGGGTCGGGGTGGGGTGCTGAGAGGCAGAAGAGAGGAGCTGGGATTCACTAGTAAAGTAATAATAGTACACACTCACTGGAAATGCTAGTGAGGAGATAAACTTAAGGTAGAGTTATTTCCAGAGGATCTGAGAAAGTAGGCCATTCAACACAAAACAAAAAGTTATTTGAACTAAACTTTTGAGGGTGATGGACATTTTTGTTATCTTAACTGTGGTTATGGTTTCAGAGGTATATACATGTCAAAGCAAACTGTACAACTTAAAGGCAAGGCAACCCTTGGTTGACCTCACAGATTGTAAGGACCTTGTCAGCTTACGATCCTTGATTTTTTTATTTTTTATACCTATAGTACCTGGTCTTCCTAGGTGGTCTCCCATCCAAACTGTAATTTAAATACATGTAGTGTATTGCATATTAATCATACTTCAATACATTTACTGAAAGTAATTAGATATTGTGTTTCAGCAAGATTTCACAGTTCCCTTGAAAACAGACTCTCATTTTTAGGTGAAAGTTTTGATAGCAAAATGAAAAAGAAAACTCCAGTCTGCCAGACTCAATTTCTTTAACAGATGCAAAATGAAACAGAAAGCTTGAGAAGTGGCTCTTCCTTCTGGAAATCTTCATTACTACATGAACGAACTAAGGACCAACATCTGAAAACCTCTCTAGAACTACAAATGGCTGGTTCAGTTTTTAAGTCAGTAAACTCCACTCCTTTTAAGGTATACAGCTTAATGCATTTTGACAAATGTATGTAATCATGTAAGTACCATCACAATCAGTCACAGAACATTTCCGTTTTCCCCAAAAGTTCCCTTGTGCCCCTCTATAGTCAAATGTCTTCTTCCAGATTTTTGTTCTAAAAGTGTTACCTTTTCAGAATGTCATAAGTGGAATCACATAGCCTTTTGTATCTGGCTTCTTTTACAAACGGCCTTTAAAGATGCGAATATCTTAGACTGAATAACCAGCTAAGTGCTGTCTCCAAAACAAGTTCCAAAAGACTTATTCTATAAACCCAATACAGAAAAAATTATGTGGGGAACACCACTTACGGGAGTGGGATGGTAATAACCACATCATTCAGTTCTAAATTATCTTCTTGTAGCTCATATTCTATGTTGACATCACAGCCATTTCCACTCTCTGAGGGCCAGCAATTAACTGAGGAGAAAAGCAAAGCAGGCATACTAGAAAATTAGAAAAAGAGTAAAGTTAAGATGGCAAATCAAAGCTGACAGCTGTGGGCCTTAAACATACTAACGTAAACGATTAAAAGCAACAGTTTCAACATTAAAGCTATTAAAAATTAAAGCTAATGATTAAAATATACAAAATGCAGTAGGAGCTCATTTTGTCAAGAATTTTGCTATGGCAATGAAGAGGGTTTAAGCCAGGTCTATTTCTAGTTCTCAATGCAGACTAGCTTAGTGGGACAGGCTTGAAGCACTTACTTGTCAGTGGAATAAAAGAGTCCTCTGTGGTTTGTAGTCTCCACTTTAGCACCCCTACGTCACTGTTGACTGGAAATGACTTCTCTGGATTCTTCAAGCCAATGAGAGATTCTGCAGTGAAAAGTTTTTTATCCACATTTGGATGGGTCTGAAATGAAAGAGAAAGAAAACTTCTAAGGCTGACATGACAAGACAGGAAATAAATTCCCTCTGGCCTTCTAAGGCCCATAATCACAACATCTCAAACAGGGCACCTAAAAAATTTCAATTCTTTTTTGTTTTGAAGAAAGATTTCCCTTCTTTAAGGAGTTTTAAGACTCAAGACGTTTAAAAAATAGCTAAAAAAAAAAAAAAAATTCAACTCTAAGCCATTTTGTTCATAAGTGAACGAATTAATTTTGTAATTGAAGAAGTTAAAGACCTTTAACCAAGTCCTTTCCAAAAATACTTCACAGGGAGAAGCAGCCGCCTCATGGTGGGAGACAAGCTTGCCAAGTAGAAGACTAGGGTCAGATGGTAGTCCTGGTTTTACACTGAAGAGGCAGGAGAAGGGAAAAGTTCTGTGGAAAGTTTAGTTGCAATTCTGCCCAGAGTGCTAAAGTTGTTCAAACTCAGGCCAAGTAAAATGGACAAATCTCTTAAAAAGGAAAAGAAGTAACTTTTGGATAGTAACATACATACACTTTAAGAGCTAGCAAAGCTGCTGTCAAATAATATAAGCACTGCTTCCTAAAGACAACTTTGTGCTGATTATGGGGGCGGGGGGGGGGGGAGGAGAGGGGAGTAAACAAAAACGCATTCTTCCCTGAAAAACCTTTCTGTTCCTGTGACAAGAGATATAAAATCAATCATCTAAATAAAATGTAACAAGAACTGTAATAATATAAAGAACCTCTCATACATACATATCCAGGCAGGTGGGACATACATATTTATTTTGTAAGTATTTTATGCACTTTTCAAATACACCATTAGATACTGCCCTTCAAGTTAACAAAATAAGCACTGATAACTGTATTTATACAGTAGTAGAAAGAGTAAATTTGGTATCATAACCTGTTTTAATAAAATACCTCCCTATTAAGTTTAAAAACTGTTTTGTAAAAACTGTATTTTAAGCAATATCCTAAATGAGTTATTTTACTCTTTGCATTAACAATAACAGATAAGCATCTCTCTGCACCTTTGTTAGTGAGTATGGATCTTTCCTTCAGTTCCAAAATTAAAAGGCTGTTTTAACACAGCTGCTATCAATTACTCTCACCTGGGGAAAGAGACTTATCGCCTCAAGGCATCCACTGTATGTAATAAATTAACTTCTTTCCTAGGCATCTAGAATGGCACTAGATATACAACTTGTAAGTATAGTTGGGAAAGACTATGTTAGGTAGATAAGTCTTAATATCCCCTTATCAAAAGTCATTACACACCTGTAGCTGTACCCCTTTCTTATCTTCATTTTCCACATGAAGACGAATTCGGCCAAATTTATCGTCTGAGATCCTAAGCATGATCATTCCATGCAACTCCATATTCTGTAAACCACCATCTCGTCCACAGGTTAGTGTGATTTTTTCCTCAATCTTCATGTGCACACTACAGAGAAAAAATAATAAATTTGTTCAGAAAGGTAGAAACCATAACTCCCCTTCTTTAGGGTTTAATAGTGACTAGCCATCCACGACTTATTTTAAGGTGCTCCTGCTATATACATCAAATTTAAAGTATTACACCACCCTTTGATTCTTAAATTCCTCTCATCCTATAAATTCTCACCTATGCGAAAAATGTAGTAAATTATTCACCAAAGAACTGTTTGTAACAGCAAAATTGAATAGCAACATTTAAATTGGAAACAATTTAAATGTCCATCACTAGGGAAGTGCTTAAATATATAAATGTGTATCTGCAAAAATAAATACTATAAAGTTGTAAAAAAAAAAAGGGGGGGGAGGGGTACAATTGAAAAAGGTTTTATTTGAAAATAATTTCAAATATTAAAAATTACAACTATACCTGGAATACATGTACACCATTTACTGCTGTTAACATTTTATCACATTTATTTTAGATTTACATATTCATTATAAATATTACATACTTGATTTTTTTCCTGAATCTTTTAGAAGCAGATAATATATATCTATGGCTTCTCCCCCTAAACACTTCAGAGTACAATTTTGTAAGACTATGGATATGCTCTTACATAACTACAGTACTGTTATTAACTTCATAAATTTACATTGGTAGTTTTATCTAATCTACCATCCATATGCCAATTTTGTGATTTGACCTAATAATGTCCTTTAAAGTAGCACAAGATCTAGTCTAAGGCAAGGCACTGAATTTAGAGGTCATGTCTCTATAACTTCAAATAAGGAAATTCTTATCTTCAAAATAATTAAGTGAAAAAAGCAACTGGAAAATGTGTCTAGTATGTACCATTTATGTATAAAAAGGAGAAAAGCAGAATATATATAATGGTTTTATTCATCTCTATATACACTATACCCCTCATAAGGATACATACAAAAACTAGTCAATACTAGTTGCCTCTAAAGAGAAATTTGTCTAGCTGAGTGGAAGAAAGACTTACTGTAATACATTTTGAATCTTTTGAATTTTTAACTATATGAATGTATAACGTAATAAGTAAAATTAAAAGTGCTGCTGCTATGGGCAATTGTTAACTATAGTTTATCCACATTCTTTACTAAAACTATTGTTAGCTGGGTGAAATGCAGAGGTTAAAAAGAATATTTTGGAATTCTACTTTGTTCTCTGTTCCAACCATTAAGTCTTCCCAGAAACAAAGGAAGAGACTCAAGACGACAAAGGAGTGTATCTTAAGACAACGCAGGGTACCTTCACAAGAGTTTGCTCTTGTGAACTCTTGCTTCACAGAATTTTTTTTTAGAAAAGAGTCTCAACATGAAATCAACCTAAGTGTCCTATGATAGATGATTGGCTAAAGAAGCTGTGGTACACATATACAATGTGGTACACATATACGACACAAAAGAAGAGATGAAATACTGCCATTTTCAACAACATGGATGGACCTCAAGATAATCATGCTAAGCGAAATAAGCTAGACAGAAAAAGTTGAAAATCACATGCTACCACTTATATGTGGGATATAAACCTAAAAGCAAAAAAGTGAACAGGACGAATAGACTAGTGATGATCAGAGGGGAGGGAAGGAGAGGGAAGGTAGACAGGATGAAGGGGGTCAAATATGTGGTGACAAAGAAATCTAACTATGGGAGGTGAACATACAGTGTAAATATATAAATGCCTTACTTTTAAAGTGTACAGCTGAAACTTATTGGTTTTCATTAACCAATGTCACCATAAAAACAAATTAATTACAAAAATAAAATTAACAAATTAAAAAAAAAAGTCTCAAGCCCTCTCTAATGTGATGGTCTCTAGTATTTTTAAAAAATAGTGTCAATCCTCTGTTTCAGTCAAAGCCAACCACTAGGAATAGCACAGGAGCTTTTAGTCATCTAAGAAATTTATCCCAATGTAACCTTGTTTCTCATACAGAACAGAACATATAAAATACTCCTTTTATGTATACACTTGATAGGAGGTATCCTCCTAGATTCATCTTTCATTTGCCCTCAAAACCATCAGCAATAGTAGAAGATACGGGCTTCAAGACAAGAAATGTGAATCAAGAATATGTGAACTTGATAACTACCACTTAAAAATGTTACCAATTAGCGCCACAGTCCTGAGATCAGAAACAAATAAAAATATTCTATACTGGGTTCAAATAATTAAAAGGCAAAAGATAATGTCAATTTTCTCCTAAAGACTGGTTCTCTTTAAAAGTTTAACGAGAAAAAGACATGCCAGCTTTAGCTCTCTAATTCGAGTTCATTTTAAGAGTCAAGGCACACAACAGACATGAAGACAAGTCATTTTAAATATAGTCAGCAGAGCTGATAAAAGGGTAAGTTCTAAACCTCATTGAAAATAGATGGCTGAGAACGCCTAATCATGGTTAAAATAAAAAAGGACTTCATGTTAATACCTTAGAAAATACTCTAAGTCTTTTAAATCTGGAAAAATTAAAAAGACACAAAAAGGATTTATGGTGCAATGAAATAAAACTCTTCAAACATTATGTGTGGTCTCTTCTTACTGAAAAGGTCACTACTTACCTTTCCATGTTAATGGGTGGAGCATGTACTTTGGTTGCTTCAGAAGTACGCTTGCCCATATTGGAGGACATGATGGTTTCACCTTCAGATTTCAATTTGTCCACAAAGTTATCGACTTCCTTTCCTTTGGCTCCCAGTTTCAAAGCTTTGCTTGGGCCTGAAGGCCTAAGTGAATACAAAGTTAGAAAAAATATACACGTTTAAAAAAACAACCCACACATTAATTAATAACCTCATATCATTGACGCTTTCCCTGAAGCTGTTCTTTAAGAGGAATGTGAAGACCTCACAAGGGAAAAACCTAAGTGTCTTAGCATTTGATGGACAACTAGACTATTCCTTGTTCAAATTGGCAGCTGGGTCACTATTAACATGTAAGCTTCAAGTACCCAAAGACTAAAGGTATACTTTTATAAGCATGCATGATCTGATGACAACTTTGTATCTTCCATCTAGATAAATATACCTGTCTACAAACATTTACATATAATTGCAGGTAGTGGTAAATTCTCCCTGAAATCCATTCATGAACACCAAGATTAAAAATCCATGTTCCATAAACAGGTAAACATCTTCTCCACACCTGAAATAAGGCAACTCTCATGAAACTGAGGTCATGGTATAATTTATAAAAGAACTCTTTTACACACACACACAAAAACACCACATTCAGATTTCTCCTTTTCTCCATATTATGGAGCCAAATTCAATATTACATTTTATTTTATCAAGTCATCATTATTTACAGCTTGCCTAAAAATCAGTTATCACTCCAAAGATACACACATACAGCCTTCATCTGCCATTCTAGGGCTACTGGTGATACGCTGAATTATACCTGGTTGGTGCAGGTGCCACTTTTGGTTTATCAGTTTCGATGATGGTGTCTGTTATCATGGCAGCTGTGCTGCCCCCAGAGACTGTAGAACTTCCAAATCCCCCAAATCCTGGTGCTTTTTTGCCCTGTCTCTCTGCATCTCTTCGGGCCTGTTGTAATTCCTTTGCTTTACGCCGCATCTCAGCCTTGGCTTCGCGTTCTTGAGTCTATTAAAAAAAAAACAAATACATGAATGTGGTTTTGAGTATAGTCTATGACAGCAATTAAAAACAGAAAAATCGGACAGTGAAGATGAAAAGAAAGACATACAATTTGGTAGTCCCAGAGAAGAAATTTACCTCTCTAACTGCTCTGAACACCTTCTCCTCATGAGAATCCATTTCTGTGAAGGTTCTGATCTGTGCCAGATTAACATTCTCCCGGTATCCCAGGGCGACAATTTCATCAAAAGCAAAAATCAAATCAAAACAGTGCTCAGATATTTCATTCTCCTCTAAGGCTCGGCAATATTCAGGGATCTAATCATGAACGGCAATGGAAAAGAAAGATTTATCAGCAGTTAATGTTTTTCAAATCTTACCCTTTAAAGAACACAAATTTCAATAAACCCAAATTCCTTTCTTAGCTCCCTCTACACTATTTTAAGCAAGACTTTACCATAAAGTCTTTGTGTGTGTGTGTCTATATCAACAAATCTTATCTAAAGTATATTACCTAAGAATTCAGCCAAACAAGTGTCAGAACCACAAAAGCAAATTAATATAACTGCTTAAGAACTAGGAAACAAAAGGGCAGTTCCAATATTCTCTTCTGGGATACTTCCGGCGTAGGAGGACATCCAGTAAATGTCTGCTGAATGAATAAAGAGCTGTGGCAATAAGCTGCTGGGGTGGGGATGGAGGTGGGCAGAACATGAAACATGCAAACTGATAAGCATCAGCTGCTTTAAGTAAAAATCGTTTTGCACAGAAATTTTAAAGCAAACTTTAACCTGCTAACACAGAAGGACTCTTACCACTCTTGAGAAGAGCCTTAGGGTCTCTAGATCTTCTAAGATGTTGCTGTTTTTGGTAGTGATCAGTACCATGTACAGTTTCTCCATAGGCTGGTAGACGTATCTTACACTCTCTGTTTCGACAAATGTATGTTGCTTTCCAGTGTTCATGAGCTTTGGAAAAGCTGCTAACAAGCCCTCAATCCGAGTTCGGGTCATCTCCACGAATTGTCGAGAAACAATAGCCTTTCCTGCTTTTGTGCAGACCGCTGCTGCCAACAGCACCTGCCAGGAACATATGTATGAATAAGTACTAATGAATTATTTCTTCACATTGGTTTTCTCAACATTCTCAGATCTTCCACTGAATGACATACTCAGTTATTTAGTGACATGACTATTAGAATGACTTTTAAACTCTACTTCATTGTTTATAGTATGCAATTCGTAAGATAAAACTAGAGGAAAATGAAGGCATTTATTCCTATCTTTCAATAAATTACCTAAAGAAAAGTCAGTAAATAAATGTTTTTTTCCAAGTCTACATATATATTATCGATGTAACTCAGAACTAGGTTGCTCTCTGCATTGACAGGCTGATAAAGATAAACTTTTTCGAAAAAGAGAAATTTCTACAGCTAAAACAGAGGTCTTATCAGAAGATTAAAGGTCTGTAAGAAGACTCTGACCATTGCTTTCATATTTACCTAGAACATGGAACCAATCTAGTGAGTTTAAATGTACCTCCTATTCTTTAACTTTCCCATCCCACACTATCCAGATACGTAAACAATTTGTAAAATGAAAAACTAATGACTCAGTGTTTCACAAAGGTTTTGACAATGGGCAACGATCAAGACCAACGGCTTTTTTTCGGAGTCTGGCATTTCATTTATGAGAAGACCACAAATGCCATTAGTAGGGGAGTAAGAAAATTATGTACAGTCTTAAGTCTTTTCAGTGAAGGAACGGAAGAATTCACAAATATAAGTAACAAAAACACTATGACTTTTAGATGAAGCCTCAATGCTAGGATACAACCACTGAAATATTCTACTGGTTAGGCTTCTCAGCTTTACAGAAATCTGTCTTGTACAAGTGAGCAGTCTGAAAAAAAACTAGTTAGTTAATTCAGATAAATATTCTTATAGTTTCAATATATCAATATAGTTTAATAATAATCAAAGGAGAACACGATGTTCTTATACATCAAGAATTAGGGTAATTAGGGTATTTGGGAGATAATTACCATCATGTTTATTTCCAAACAGCTAGGTAAAAATAACTTATATTGGAAAAGTGTTTGATCTATATCTTGCACAAATAATTTCCCTCTGCTCAACAGATTTTCATTTCACCCACTGATTTACCTCCTGTGAACACGGGACAGATTTTCTCATCTGAACTCTTAAGAGATAATGCTATCAATTGCTCTACTTCCCAAGCAACTGCAAGTTGAGAAAGAAGCAGATTTAAGGGAGCAATACAATTCTATTTATGTTTCTGATTCTATCCACTCTACATTAAAACTTAATTTAATTATCCCAGCTTGGAGTTATTTTTTATGTTGTACAGAATTAAAAACAGCTAAAAATAGAATAGTCCTAAATCATAAGTAAATACTCTTAGGGAAAATTTTGTTTTGTAAATTAGTTCCTTTAAAAAAGATCAGAAAATATTTTAGACATACGAGGATGTATAAAGCATAAAAGTTATCAGTTGATTAAGAACGGCAAGTAAGCTAGCTTAAAAGTCCAAAAAATCACTTTCCCCTAAATATTTATAATCTTTTAAAAATAGTTTTGTACTTAAGATATGTATCTTTCACCATCATCAACTACTTGGGAGGTTTTTGTCATCACCTAGGTATGAAGCAAGAAGATTTACTGAGGGTAGTAAAGGATCCTGAAAAAAGAATAAAAATGTAAAATAGTTATGATCCTTATCTCTTGAAAGATATCCTTCACTCCATGTCTTTAACTTTTTGTTAGCTATAGAATTTTATTTCTTTAATTCAGTTCTATCAAGGTATAACTGAAATAAAATTCTAAAATATTTAAAGTGTACATTGCGATTATTCCATGTTTTTAACTTTAAATTAATGGTGTGAGGAAACAAAAAAAAGATTTATTTAAATAAGGACAAGGTAATATCTAATCCCTAAAGAGAAGAAACTGACCCCAAATTATCACCAGGCAAGAGGATGTTTAGAAGACTAAAACCAAATGTACTTAAGAAATTTGATTTCACATTCATTTTTATTATATAAGAGGTTCACATTTCAACCATCTACATATTTCTGGCAAAAAAAAAAAAAGAAAAAACTAAAAGAAAAATGTAGTTGCTGCTTCGGCTTACCAATGACAAGCAGGTAAGTCTCTGTACTGGTTCACTAAAGGTTTATATGCCACATATGATAATTTTTTTGCCCCCAAATTATCCCTCAGAAAGAAGCTGTGCCACATAAAACTTGCACATGCGTGCTCATAGCAGCCTTATTCATAATACCTAATAAGTGAAAACCCAAATGTCCATCAACTGATTAATGGATAAAGAAAACGTGATACAGCCTAAAATGGAATATTATTCAGCCATAAAAAGTAAAAAAAATGTGCTACATGAAAATTGAAAATATTATGCTAAGTGAAAGAAACCTTACATCTTATATGATTCCATTTATATGAAATATCCAGAATAGGCATATTCACAGAGACAGAGGCAGAGAGGGGAAGTAGGGAGTGATTACTAACGAGTATAGGGTTTCTTTTGGGGTTATGAAAATGTTCTAAGCCTAGATAGTGGTAATGGTTGCACAACTTTGTGAATATACTAAAAAAATTACTGAATTGTATAAAAGGCTAAATTTTATGGTATGTGAATTTTCTTTCAATTAAAAAAAAAAAGGAATGGAGGGGGCAAGCTCATAGATTAAAAGAGACTCAATATAATGTCAACCAATTACAATGTATAATCTTACTTGAATTCTGATTCAAACAACTATAAAAAAACATTTTAAGACAGCTGGGAAAATCTGAACTGTGAACAGTTAGTTAGCTAATGATATTAAGAAATTATTGATAATTTTTAAGGTGTGATATAATATCGATTAAAAATATTTTTTAAATAAGGAATACTTACCTTAGAAAGAGTTGTACAGATTCAAATCCTGTTAGGTCTTGCATATTAAAGGCGATCTCTCATTTTCTTTATGTTGAATAACTAAATGAGTTGTGTGGAGTAAACACTATCCTCAATGTCAAACTGTGCTACTTTTGCATGTAATAATAAAGGGTCATTCAATATATTAACTATCCCAAGGATCAAAAGTCACATTTCATATGCTGAATGTCAGTTATAAATATATTTTTTTAAAATCAACCAACCTAAAGTTATACAAATGACTTTTATGATGAGACAAAATTTCAAAAAGTAGTAATATCATATATCAATTTAAAAAGTGTTAAACAACAAAAAACTAAACTTTTAATTGAGAAATTGTTTTCCATTCTTATATTCATGAAACAACATCCAAATTCTTAACATCATCGTCATCACTAGGTTCACCAGTTTTCTAGAACTTTCACATAAGACATGTATATATAATTAAATTTTATAATTTATTATGATCATTTCCCAATATATATAGAATCAGTATATTGTACACCTGAAACTAATATTATGTGTCAGTTATACTTCAAAGAAAAAAAAAAAAGCCTAGTAGGGATAAGACACAAACATAAATAACGATAATACTAGGTAAGTGTTAAGTAATGTGCTATGGGAATTCAGAGAAGAGATTACTCCTAGCTGGTAAGATCAGGGATGACTTGATGGAAGAAACAGTATTTAAATTAAGCTGTGATGGATCCAGGGATGCAAATATGTAAAGAGGATATGCAGGTCCCAAGCAGGAAAACTCAGACTCTCTAATTCATTCCATTACCCAGATACAAGCAAAATAAGGCTTTAGTTCAGTAGTACCAAAGTGCCCCATACTAAGTATGACTAAGGTTTGAAACACTGAAGACACCACACACCACAATCACTGGGTCTGCGAAGGCAACACAGGTTTCGATTCACTGTGTTATTCATGTTAATGAACACACAGTTATTAACATGGCTGGCAGGTATGGTTACCTCTAAACAAGATAAATTTAATCTATCCTAAATAATATTCATTTTCTTCAATGCTTTAAAGAATAAAGCTTTTCACATCAATGCTTACTGAAGTTAAACAATTATTAAAATTAGTACACACTATAAAAATGTACATAGTACACACTAAAAGTTAATTTTTCCTCCTGTAATTTGATCTGATTTTCTTTGGGGAAGGTTAAATACATATGATTTTCATAAAGTTGTTTTATTTATTTATTGTTTATATTTTTAGAAAAGAACATTTACAATTCTAAGGAACTTTCAGGAGCCTTTGATTGTTTTACCGATATAACCACCTAGGGCCCAGAAGTTAGAGAGAGGGAGGGAGGGAGGGAGGGAGGGAGGAAGGAAGGAAGGAAGGAAGGAAGGAAGGAAGAAAACCCCAGTAAGTGGAGCTGTGTCAAACAAATTTTCTCTAATAGGACTTACAATGATTTGAGTATACTGTTTTGTTTTCGTGTTAAATAAATGGACTCTCTCCTACCCAGATTTAACTACATGGATCAGAAAGTTCCACAAGTAAAAGAAACCTGGAAGATTAGGTTTCTGTTCTACCTCCGTCACTAATTATATAACCTTGAATAAGTCACTTAACTGCTTCTTAAAATATCCAGAAATTAGAGGTTTATATGAAATCTAAAGTGTCTTTGCATCTTTAAGATTCTATAAGTCTAAGCATTTGAAACTTTACAGCAACAGAAAATGTATAATACCTCCATTTTACACCCACTGCTCCAGTAGTAACTACTTTGGAACCACACATTTTATGTTAATATTAAGCCGCTAGAAAGTGAAGTGCCTAACCAAATAATGTGTGTAAATTAAAATATGTGTGTGAGATAGAGAGCTGCCTATCATCCTTTCGCTCTCACTCATGATAGTGGTCCAAGAATAACAGGTAGTAATTGAGCATAAATATGCACACTTTCCTAAAGAAAAAAGTCAAGGGCATCCTCCAACCCCTATGCACTAAGTGCTTCAGTATTTCTCACTTCCAGAATTAAGTAATCACTTTCTCCTTCATAATTCATGATATTAAACTAGTTTCTACAACTGGCATAGAAGACCATTTTGTCTTTCTTGTTTGCATGAATTACAGATAAAATCAGAGGGAAAATTAAAATAAAATCCAGATCATATACAAAACCTAAAACTTGAAGTTACTCAGTGAGAGTTTTAAGCTCATTACAAGTTCCTGCACTAAAACAAAAGCTGTACAGTAAAACTAAAAGGACATCATTCTCAGTTTCTGTAAGCAACTTCCTATTTGGAGACTAGATGGCAAATCAATGGAAACTCAAGAAAATAATTTTCATTCTTTGCTATCCTCTCGAAAAGCAATCGAAAAATCAAAAAGACATATAAAGAATATAATGTCAAATTATAATATACACCTGAAAATTATGTAATCGTGTTAACCAATCTTACCCCAATAAACTTAAAAAAAAAAAAAAAAAGAAAATACAATAGCTACACAGTTGCTGTATTGTATATAAAAAGGAAGAAGGAGGAAGCAATAATAATAATCCCCTAATTGGATTATTATTAGGATTGGTTTTTTTCTCCATCATTTATAGGTCAGCCATACAAACCCAATACTAACTTTCTAATAACTAATAACTTCTGGGAACTGAATGTGATCATTTATATTTAATGTGGCCACTACAGTAAGTTTACTCATTGCCTACACTTAATAAGAACAACACTGTAGATATGCAAGATTTTACAGACTGTTGTTACCGTGAGACTTAATATCAAGCTTATTCAAATGTAAGTTTACTAAGAAAAAAACTGACTATAATACTTGACTAATGTTAAGAAAATAAGCACATGTTCTGATTTGGAGAAAACTAAAAAAAAAAAAAAATCAAGATGCCCTTTTTTTGTACTTTATTTTATAACAAAGTCATCATAAGCTATTTGTTCATTTATTTCCCTACTAGGACTTCGAAGAATAGGTTTTTTTGGTACTAACTTCAGTAACAAAAGTCACAGGAAATTTATTTATGGACCGATATCTGCAACTTATTCTGAAGGGCATTAAAAAAAGATGTATAGACGAATGAATGATTAAACGTGATAAAACAAGTATAGTGAAAAGTTAATTATAGACTCTAGTTGGTGATTATATGGGAATTCTTTCGACTTTTCTGGACGTTTGAAATTTTAAAATAAAATGTTGAGAAAAAAATTAACTTTCAGAAGTTATGAAACAACTTTTAGATCCAAAAATCTTACAAAATGTCACCCTATTTGGACATTTTTACTATCCAGGGATATCTTCGTAAAGGAATAAGACCTAAACATATTACACAGAATACTTAATGTCTTAAGACTCAAGAGCAGAATGTATTTAAGAGGTTCTCCAGAATACACAAATCTGTATCTGAATCATGTCAAGTCCCAAGTAATTCAGAAACATATGCATATTTAAACATGACACAACTGTATGCTTATACACGTGTCCAAATAACATGCAAAAATTCCTATGTTTATCACTCAACACTTAGAACTTTACCAATCCTTGCTTATCAATGAATTAAAAATATATCAAGTCCTCAATAACATTGTTTCACTCAAGATCATGTCACTATAAGGATGATGAGATACCATGAGAACTGTTGTTTACATCAATTAGCTTAGGTAAAACTGGTTTCCTTATGTCATTTGCTTTAAGTCACAGACCCTATTGATGGCACTGAGGACTTACTGTACTAAGTTCCAAGAACTTTTCACATCTTTTTTTAAAGATTATCTATATTTGGGTTATATAATTTTGCTATTAATATTATAATATGCTCTAAAATGCACTAAAAATACAATCAGGATGTAAAAGTGAAAGTTTAAAAATCACTATTCAAAAATTAAAACTCCTAGTAAAACTGGAAAAAAGTGGTTTGGGGAAATTTTCTCTCCAACATTAAAGTTTTAGGAGACAAACTTGCTTGATGCAGTTTATATACCTGGAGCTGGGAAGAACAAAAACCAAACCTTTCGGTGTTTAAAAGCCCAAGCATAAATCCCCCACTACGCAAGTTCTCATGTAAAAGTTTGTCAACAGAACTTAATATGATCAACACCAGATTACACTGTCATCTCTCAAGGGTGTAGGAAGATGCTTTAAATCAAATAATCTACTAACAACAAGTGGATAAAAAAAGAAAAAGAAAAACTTCCTTCAAAAGACTGAAGAGCATAAAGTGCTCTAAAAAATAAATTATTCGCTCGTTTGGAACCAAAGAATTTCTACTTCATAAATATCCACAAACTGCGGTGATAAAGTAAGATGTAGTGGAGTAAGCACTGTTTTGTCCCATCCTAACCTACATTAATTTTTCCCAACTCTACAACAGATGAGAACACAAATAGCATGTTAACAGGACCCAGAGTATAACCCCTTCTTACAATAACATGCCACATACATATTTTACTTCACCGGAACCGTAAGTTTCTCGAAGACAGAAAGCCTGTGCTCTTCACAACTCAATTTCTCAAAGCTCTATACAGCTAGGGACACAAGTAAGTTCAGGGACACTAGGGTCTACAAATTAAGTGTTAGAAGTTACTCCTTCCTGTTCTACACTTCCTTTAAAACGAACAAAAGAAGTCCTGAACACCAATGGATTTGGATATCGAACATTAATGGCCTACCAAAGTGGGGATGGGGAAGCAAGCTATTAAGAGAGGAGTAAGAATCCTGGAAGAGAAGTCCAGGCTGCTGAGCCTAGGCGCCCAAGAACAGGCTGGACTTCTGCGTCGAGGGCATCAGCGTGGGGTCCAAGTGACACCACTACGAGGTTCTCACAGAGCAAAAACACGACCCGTTACGGGGCCTGGGTCTCAGCAGAGGAGGGTGCCCGTTGGGGGCTGAGGGGAAAGGCTGTGGGCGCGACGACAGAGTAACTGGACTCAGGCCCCTTGGATCTCCCGAGAGGTCGGGCACAGGATGTTCCCCCAGCCCTGAGGGAAGCGCCGGGCTCCAGGCCCTCGGAGAGGTACTTCTCTGGCCCCAACACCAGGCCCACCGGCCGGGAGAACGGACCAGCAAAGCTGAACCCGGGAGTTAGGCTCGGATCTTACCATGGCGAGGGCGGTAGTGGGGCGCACCCACGCTCGGATCCACTGGGGCTAGGGTGGGGTCAGGGAAAGGGAAATACCAGGAGCTCTGGACCTGCTGCCCCCCGACAGGAGCCGCTGCCGCTTTGCCTCTGGCCAAGATGGCGGCCCTGAGCCACGTCTCCAACCGGAAACTGCGTGGGTCAAAGGGCGGAAGGCGGGGCCCCGTGGGGTGGGGAAATTGTGCATATAAGGCTTAGAAGGAGGCTTGGATCAGGAGGTATGGGGCTTTCCTCTAGCCGCGGATCCGTGCTCTGTCTCTTTATATTTTGTCAGTGCCCTTCTTTAATTTATGACATCTCTTGCAGTTTATAAAGCTCCCACAGCCACTATATCATTTAATATACAAAATAATCCTGTGTGCATAAGGAACTAATATCTAGAGTACAAACAAGTCTTGCAGCTCAATAATAGACAATCCAATTTAAAAATGAACAAAATAGACATTTCTCCAGAGAATATATAAAAGACTAATAAGTATATAAAAGATGCTCAACATCCTTAGTCCTTAGAGAAATGCAAATCAAAATCAAGATACCACTTCACACCCACTAGGATGGCTGTAGTAGCAATGTTGGTAAGAATGTAGGGAAATTAGAACCTTTACATACTGATGGTGGGAATGTAAAATAGTGCAGCTACTTAGGAAAATAACTTGGGGAAATAGTTTGGCAGGTCCTCAATAAGTTAAAGTTGCCTATGATCCAACAATTCCACTCCCTGGTATATACCTAGGAAAAGTAAAAACATGTTCACACAGAAAAGTGTGAGAAGAGAGGAATGGGAAGTGGTGTTTGCTTTTTGGAGTGGTGAAAATATTCTGGAATCATATAGAGGTGGTGGCTGCACAACTCTGTGAAGAAACTTAAAAACTGATGAATTGTTCACTTTGAATAGATACATTTTTATGGCTTGTGAATTATGTCTTTTTAAAAATGTGTACAAGAATTGGGGCAGTTGCTGTGTTTGTGTTTATTTTGTAGGTGAAGAAAATGATGACAAGTTTAAAAAATTTACCCAAAGTTCTAGGCCAGTATATAACGGAAACAAGAATCAAATCCAGTCTTGTAATTCTATAGGGATTTCTTCCATGCCAAATGTCAGACTTAGGGCATAGATGAATCAGCATTTCTTCCCTATATCATTTTATCTCATTCATGAGCTCAACTATAAGTATTCTTCCACTGCTGCAATAATGGATAAACAGCAAACTTTTAGTGAGTGATTATTTTGTGTCAGGCACTTTACACATGTTATCTTTAATCCCTTATAACAATCCAGATAGGAACATTGAGGATCAAAGAAGTTAAGCACTTGCCCAGACTCACACAGCCAGTAAGGAATAGAGCCAGGATACGAGCCCAGCTTTTCTCATTATGATACACCTGCCTGTCTTTATTTCCTGTGTATTCTTTAATGTTCACCACAAGAATTCTCTGAGATAGGAACCATTATCATCTTTACTTTACTGGTGGGGAAACCAAGGTACAAAGAGGAAAATTTTCTACCTCAGGTCTCAGGGCTAGAAAGTAGCAAAGCTAGGATTGGAACAAAGGCTGCTCAACTTCAGAACCAACACCCGAAAGCACTGCACTATAGAATTCTCACTCTTACTCATTTCAAATCTATCTCCAGTGGCTTTTTAGTAGAATCATTACAAAGCTTCCATATTTTAAAACTTTGCATGTCTGAAAGGATATATGTCAAGCTGTGTTGTTTATTTTTGTTATAAAAACTACATACATGTATTTTTAAAAAGATGAACAAATTCCTGGCAGCTTCCAAGGGACTTCAGTGTGGACCACCAAAGTTCTCAAAGACTAGTTGATACTGATTCTTTAGAAACATGAATTAAATTGCATTAAAAAAGCACCTCTGCAAACATGCTTTTTGATGACTGCCTTAGAGGCAGTATGTCATAATGGTTAAAGGCAGAGACTTGGGATTTAGATTGACCTGTATTTGACTCCAATATTCGGCACTTACAAGCTAAGCGACTTCAGGCAAGTTACTATAATTCTCCTAAGCCTCAATTACCTTATTTGTAAATTGCCAGTAACACCTATCTCCTAAGGTTTGATGTTAGATAACATAGTAAACTAGATAACCTAAGTGCTCCTACATAAGTAAGTACTTAACAATACATATCCATTGTTATTAGCAATAATAGATGACTAAAGTTTCTTTTTTAATGTTGTGGAATTCCATTTTTAACCAGAAGAGGTGTCTCTCATTTTCCTTTTTAAAGCCACTGTCCCGCTTTTCTCTGGCAAGTTTTCAGGGTCAAATTTCTAATATTCTTTTCTTTGTTTCTTTCTCTCTGACTCTCCAAATTAACTATGTCTATAGTTTGAAATATTTGTTCCTTTCATTCGCTCATTCATCCATCCACTCAATGACCATTTTTAAAGCACTTAATTTATGCAACGCACTGAAACTATGAGGATCTTAAAAATTAATTAGACACAGACTCTGGCCTAAAGAAGCTCAGTCTTTTTTAGCAAATAAAAATAGCAGGTTAAATTGGAATCTCATATAAATAACGAATCGTTCATTAGCATATATACGTCCCCTGCAATGGGGCACCGTGGAGGGAAGGGACTATAAGGCAATATAAAGGACGGACGAAGTGTTGCAGAGATTCCTTAGAAATTCTGCCTACATTTTCATTAGACTGGTTTAGGAGGGACGGCATGACTAATGGTACTTGTCTTGGAGGGTGAAATACACACGGTATTTCCAAATTGAAGGGCTAAACTATTTGAACCGAAATTCATCCGCCAGCTTTGCCACCCGTGGCCGCTGGATGCCGCCATAGACGCATTTACTGAAACCATAGATAAAGCGGCGTCCTAATTGCCTAGAGAGGCTTTTCCACCCCATGCCCGAGCCGCTCTTGCTCTTCTTTGGATCATCTCCTGGAAGAGACGTAACGCGCGAATGCGTGGAGAAGGTCTCACGAGAATGAGAGGAAGTCTCGCGATTTTAAAATTTTATTTATTTTTACCTAGCAACTGAAAACAGGTCAGTTACTCCAAGTCGAATCCCTAAAGTGACCTGATCTGAAATTGGAGTGAGACCCTAGCCCAAGGCTGGGGTTCTTTCTATACAGAGGAGACGGATTCAGAGGGGCTACAGGTAATTCGTACTCACCATAGTAGAAAGAGAACTTCCTTTCTCCCTCTCAAGAGGAATTTAAGAGGACTCCCCTTCCCTCCTTTCCTTCCCCCTCAATCTCTTCTCACCTCCATGACAACTGTTCCTTCTCCCCTTCCTTCACGCTGCCACCAATCATCCTGCTTTCTTAACTTCCCAAGAAACTTAAGAGGGATCCAACCTGCAAGACGGGGGCGGAGGTGGAGATGGGGGTGATGCTTTCGGGATTATTGGATGAGATTGAGACTGGGGTTTACCCTCTCTTCTGTAAACGTGGTAACCCCAGAGACAGAACTCTTTCTAGAGCCTCTATAGCCTCCCCTAAGAAACCCCAACAACCTTGGGGAAACTGAGGGAACCTAAGGGGAGAGACGCCATCTACAGACGAATACTGTTCTGCCGGTGCGCGTGTATGTTAACAGCTTTGGAACGCTGGTGCAGAAGTTGGCTGTTGTTTCCCTCCACGATTCTCTTCTCTCCTTCCTCTGCCAGTCTGTCAACAGTTCCTATATAAGGGCTGCAGCAAAATAACTTAACCGCTTGACCTCGGGCCAAGAAGCCTTAAGGGAAGTTTGAATGGGGGAGAAGTTTTCATGTAAAACTGGTGTCTTGGGTGAGGAAGAGGACCAGTGCTGGTTTGGAATCGCACCTCTCCATAGAGTGCTTAATGTCCTATGATATGAGCTAAGGAATGTTATGTCCTTTTCCTTAGACCAAGATTGTTGAAAACCAGACATACGATGAGCGTCTAGAGGTTAACGACCCTGAAGAGATAGCAAGTATTTATACTCCAACCCCAAGACACAGAGGTAAGAGAGAAATGAAGAGGAAAGCAGAACAATGGTTCTTAGAAAAAAGATCAGGATGGATTCATGATTGTAATAGCAAATGTTGGCTTTCAGAGTCAAGTTACTTCACTTGCCATTATTTCTGTTTTCTAACTAGTTAAGGGGGAAGAAAACACAGCTACCTAGGTTGCAGGATCTTCCTCCAACTTGATGGGTATTCCCTAACGCCATTTACTTCAAGATACTATTCTGCTCACAATCTGCCAGGGGTTCATGTTTTGTTTGTTTGTTTGTTTGTCAAAACTGTTCTGCTCAGTTTTGAAAATGCGTTTGAATGCACACTATGTGTCAGCCTTATGCTTGGCACTATGTGTACAGTATCAAAAGAGATATCAATCCTGCCATCCTGATGGTAGTAATCATGGGAGACAGATGACAGATGAATAGACAGACATAATTACAAGTGTGGTAAGTGCATTGATACAGGCCAAGAGTTTGATATTATGGAGAATGATTGTGAGGAGTGGGATCTACTTTTGGTAGAGTGGTCAGGGAAGACCTAAGGAGGTGACATCTGAGATTGAAAGATGAGAAGGATCCAGACATAGAGGAAAAGTAGAACCGAAAAATGGAATAGCAAGTGAAATGTGGAGAGGCCCTAAGGCCAGAAAGAAGTTGGATTAATTTGAGGACTTGAAAGAGACTAGTGTATGATAGGAGGGGGTGATATCAGAGTAGGTAGTCAGGAGGTAGGCAGGCAGGCAGAGGAAGGCAGGAAGCATAGCAAGCAGAGCTTTAAAGGCTGTGCTGTTGTTACATGTGGAATGAACTGAAAGGTGAAGATGAAAGGGAACCAGTTGGAAGAACTTGCAATGGCTGAGCTGAGGTGATAGTGGCTTGGATGTGGTAAGGAAGTTGAGACTAGAGAGAAGAATCACTAAGACTTGCTGATGGGTTGAATATGGCTATAGAGTTAGGAATCAAGGATGATGTCTAGGTTGGTTTGTTGTGGTAAATATACTTAACATGAAATTTACTTTTTTACGTGTACAATTGAGTGACATTAAATAAATTCATATTGTTGTGTAACTATCTCTACAATCTATGTCCAGAACTTTTTCATCCTCCTCAACAGAAAGTGTACCCATTAAATAATTCCTCATCCCTCTCTACCCGCCAGCCCGTATTCTGTTCTATTCTGTTCCATTCTGTTCTATTCTATGCTATGCTATTCTACTTTGTCTCTATGAATTTACCTATTCTAGGTATTGCATAAGTGGAATCATACAATATTCGCTCTTTTGTATCTGGCTTATTTTACTTAGCAAAATGTTTTCAAAGTTCATCCATTCTGTAGCATGTGTTAGACTTTTCTTTCTTTTCTTGGCTAAATAGTATTCCATCGTATGTATAAGCAACCACATTTTGCTTATTCATTCATCTGTTGATAGACATTTGGGTATTTCCACCTCTTGGCTGTTGTGAATATGCTGCTATGAACATTGGTGTACAAGTATCTGTTTGACTCCTTGCTTTCAATCTTTTGGAGAGCTATATATATATGTGTGTGTATACACACACACACACATATGTGGGTATGTATATACACACACATATATACATGTGTGTGTGTATGTGTGTATACACACACATATGTATACGTGTGTGTGTGTGTGTGCGCATGTTTTTAATCTTGCCAGCTGTGGACATGATAATTTGTTTTCAGTTTGGGCAATTTTGTAGGCTGAAAAATGGGGTTTAATTGGCATTTATTTGATTTCTAAATCATGCTAGTTAATATCTTACCTGTGGTTATGCTTTTGGAATATTTCTAGTTAATTGTTCAGAATATTTTTTATTCCTCTTATTTTATGGGCACTGATTCAGACTTATATATGCGACTATAATTTACCAGGAGCTGGGTCAGCTCCTTCCATCTAAGGTTTTTTCATTTGATCCTTACAACAGTCCTGAGTGAGAAATATTACTGAATTCATTTAGAGGTGGAAATACTGAGACTCAAGTCATTATGTCCAGGTGGTATAGTTGTTTTTCAAACCCAGCCTTCTGATTATAAATCCAGCACTCTTTTTCACTTTACTAATTACTAACCTCATTTTACCATTGCATAAACTAAGGGATGATTTTATGCTATTTAGGTAATGGCAGGTAATCAATTAATATACTGTCCAAATACCTTAAGTATAGTAATGCTTAGTAAACATATGTTGGATTGAATTGACTGAGCCATGGTATTCATATAAACCCTATTCCATAAAAGAGCATAAAATATAAACTAATAATATTTGTCTTTAAAAATCATTTTAACAATAACTTAAAGGGAAAACTTTTCTTCTAAGGACTTCCTCATTCTGCCCATCCTCCTAACAAGACTATGGCTGATAACAGCAGTGATGAGTATGAAGAGGAAAATAATAAGGTGTGGTATAACCCACAACTTCTTGTGGAATTTTTGCTTTGCTTTTTTAGTAGTTATTTTGAGGTGACACTAGTTCAGTAGTAAACACTTCTTGAATATTCCCTCCAGTGGTTGGGTACCTTTGAGCTCATGGAGGACAATCAGGAAGAAAGAGCCTTAAGATTTTGATTCTTCCTTCAGGAATAAAGCCTACAATTACAGCCGACTTTTTGGCGAGGAATTTCCTACAATGTAGGGCAGTGTTTTGCAAAATTTACTGGTCATAAGAATCAACTGGGGGTACTTAATTTTTAAAAATGAAGATTCCTAGCCCCCACCCAGAACTACTGAATCAGAGTCTTGGAGGTAAAATCTTGGGAATTTATATTTATGGCAAGCACTCCAGGTAAGTCTCATAATAAAGCAAGTCTGGAATTGTTGTTTAGGCATTTGTTCATTGTCAACACTTGTGGTATTGCCAAATATTTTGTGAAAGAGACTTTAATTTTGAAGTCTTAAGACCCGGATGTCACTTTGTTGTTATTCTCTTAACCTAGACAATCACCTTATTTCTGAAGGAAAGATGAAAGATGCCTATAGCTCTAGCTGGATAGGAACTTAAAGTTGCACATGTGCTCTGCTTAACAGCCATTGTGTTCATCCTTAGGACATGATCCAATGGTTACATTTTAGTTGTCCTTCACTAACAGAAGTTTTGAAAACTCAGGTGAAGAAGAATATTTGAAGTAATGCAGAAAGCTGTAGTGATGCAGACTGTCATGAAAAGCCTAAGGTAGCCCAGCCCCACTTTATGACTACTGTGCTGTTTTAACATCTTATCCACAAAGTAAATTTTTAGGCATTTGTCTGTAGTATATAAAGTCCTCTGTGTTTAGATCAGGGATTTTGCAAAGCACAACATTGAAGGAGCAGACAAAGAAAAGTAAATAATTTTCCTAAATTGATCTCCTGATTTTGTATATTCTTCCTAAATTTTCTAGTCTTCATCATGTAAATATTCAAGGCTCATTTATGTTTCTGATTTAGTATGTACCCAGAATCAGCAGAAAGAATACATTTTTGAATAATCTTTAAATTGACAATCAATATTCTTAAAAACATCCCTTTGTCAAAATGCTTCCATGTGAACGAGGGTAATTTTGGCAGGTTTTGAATTAGGGAAGAACACTATAGAAGATTTTTATCAATTGTATACCAATAAGGCTTAGTTACTGAATAAATTCTGTAACTGTATGTCATATGTCACACATATTACAGATTAGTTAAAATATAATTTTTACTAGGTATAATGAATTTGTATTATGCTTAGAGGAAAATGTGACCAAAAGCAGTGTTTGATGTCCTGCAATGTGTTACAATTTTATGTGCCAATAGCTGCTTTACTGTAAAAGAAATGTTAAATAATTTTAAAAACTAGAATCAACTCTTAACCTCAATCTAAACCATATAGCATATGGAAACCAAGCCATCAAAACCTATCTTTAAAGGGGGCCAATTGATCATCCATTAGGTCCTAAGTGAGGGCATGCCACAGGCTCCAGGCCACAGAAGCAAAGATATGGACCCAGTCCCAACTGCCCCTGCAAGCCCCAAGCGTCACCAGACTCCTCATGGACTTGAGAGGGTGGGATGGTACATAGAGAATCAGAAGCTCAGAAAGGTAGGTTGTAATACCAATAATAGAAGGCTCTCTTATTTTGAGATATAATGTGTGCTCATTGCATTTAAAAACCTATGGAGGAGGGGAAATATGAATTGGTCAGATACCCTTTGAAGAGAATGGGAATAGAAAACCCATAGTCTCTGGAAGTGCTGGTTAGAATTAAGGTATGGAGCTAATTATGAACTTTCTTCCTTTGATAGTACAAGTAGCTTACTCTAGCCAGTCTTGCAAATTTGAAACCAGATTTCTTCCATGTGATCTTTGTGAGTATTAAGATCCCCTAAAGCTTGTCTTTCCTACTTCATCTTCCCATATTTCCTCCCAAAATAACTATTTAGAGTTGCATTTCTCCAATTAAATAGGTACATATTGGATAAAATTTATATCCAGACTTCAAGTTGAGAAATAGAATATTGTTATAGAAAGTGGGAATGCAGTTTATAGCTAATCAGGAATAGAAAAAGGTTCTCAAGGCCTTTCTGGGGAGTGCTACCTTCTCTTTCTGGTGATGTAGTGCCAGGGGGGTGGGTATTGGTTAGAGCACTAGGAGAGTACTGGCCATAGATATACTAAATTTCTCTTTATATGGACCTTTTTGTGCCTACCCTGCCCTATTGGAGGAGAAGAAGAAGAACTCACAGGTGGCACCTCGACAAGGCTTTAGTGAAAATGATGATGACGATGATGACGATGATGATGACGATGATGATGATGATGATGACGACTCATCTGAAACTGATTCCGATGAAGATGATGATGAAGCGCATGGAGCCCCTCTGGAAGGGTGAGGAAAGCTCCCCTGACTAGAAGGAAAGCACTTTCAAAACACTGGACAGGGAAGTGAAATCCCAGCATCTCTTTTAATCTCTTCTATTTAGGATTTTCAGATGTCTCTGAAACCAACATAATGAATTTTCATTCTTTTCTAGTCCAACTACCTCATTGAATCCTTGTATTACCTGAAACATTTGTGGGCTCATGGATCTCACAAGGATTTTCTGAGTAAATCTAAAAGATGACCCCCGACTTCAGGGAGTTCACATTTTGAGAAAAAGAAAATAAGTTTATATACATACCAAAGAATTTCTATTTAGCAAGGAAAGCATACATGCATAGGAGCATTTCTATTTTAAGCTCAGATCCTTCTTGCACAAGCAGAGACAGGCGCTTCAGGAGCTCCACATTGAGACAGAATGTTCCTGAATGATGCTTAAGTACAAATTCTCCTCACCCTGTTCTGGGCCCTGGTATTAGATTAATCATGTCCCACCCCTATAGGTTTTAATCAAAGGTGCCTCCATTTAATACAATTACTAGTTAAATAAGTGATGGTGTAACCAATCAGAATTCTATCTAGCCATTGAAAAGAATGAGGTAGCACAGAACACTGGTGAAGAACAACCTCCAAGAGATAACTGTTAAGTTTTTAAAAGGTATGGAAGAGTTTATGCTTTGCTCCTATAGGTATAAAGCAAATATTTCATAGACCATCTCTAGGATATACTAGAAAATAATAATAGTGATTACTTTTGGGAGGGGAAGTTGGTGGCAAGAGGACGGGTGGACGGGAGACAGGACTTTTCAGTGTATACATTTTGTACCTTTTATTTTGTATCTGTACGTTCCTTATTAAATAAATAATAAAAATAAAAATAGTTACCTTTGGATTATCCACCTACTGGTAGACACTAAGTAAATTAGGCAAATGTTGAATACCAGACTGGCTTTTCATGCTTCCCTATTTACTTCATGATCATATCATGCTTCCTTAAATTATAATCAGGGGAAATGTAAACTTTCAGTCATCAATCTGTTTCATTCTTTGTTAAACAATTCTGCCTAGAACAACCTTATTAATAATTTTCCAAGTCACTTATACACTTTGCCAATGTTCATTACATTTTACTTAATTATAATTAATGTGCCTTTTTTACTGTAAGCATTTCATGTATTGACGCAAGTATTTTTTTACTAACTATGCAATATTCAACTTGACATACCTAACCGTTACTCAGATGTTAGATATTTTGTTTCTAACTTTTTACTTTTATAAATAACAGCAAAAGACATCATTGTGAAAATTCCTGTTTTCCTTGAGGCAGACTGTTTTCATGCCATAAATTAAAAACTCATTCCATCTTTTCTCTTTATCCTTTTCATTCAAAAAAAGGGAAAACAATTTCTGCTAAGTCTAAAAACTTAAAAATTATGTTTTTGACTTTCTGTAGCAGTGTTCTTTATTGTCAGAGATAACTGAGAGCAAATTTTAATAAATTTTGAAGTTACCTTGCAAAAACCACCCAGGAAAAGCAGATGTGGGTGGAGCAGAAACTAGGAAACAGAATCACGTGCCCTGTGGTCAGAATAATACACAGGCTGAAGCAAGGCTTAGTGACAGCCACTATTCTCTGGCCACTCAGAGTCACATTTTTCTTTCCCCAGGGCCTATGATCCTGCAGATTATGAGCATTTGCCAGTTTCTGCCGAGATTAAGGAACTCTTCCAGTACATCAGTCGGTAAGTGTTAGGACTTCCCACCATAAGCCCCAGGCCCTACCTTGCTTGCCCTTTTCTACCTCTAGTCCAAAACAGGGCCATTCTCCTTAGATTTTAAAGTAAATTTCTCTGTCTCCACTTTCCCTTGGCAATATCTCCTAGGTATACACCTCAGTTGATTGACCTGGACCACAAACTGAAACCTTTTATTCCTGATTTTATCCCAGCTGTCGGGGATATTGATGCATTCTTAAAGGTACAGTCAGAATATCCTAAAAATGACTCCTTAGATGTTTTCTTCTGACCCTTCTGTTACTCATTACCTTGACTAGCATTGGCTAACTTGATATATATTCTTCATTTCATTAGAGTCCTTAACCTTGCTCTCTACTCTATATTATATTCATTGTTACTAGATAATACTTGATTATCTCATTATAGGTTAAAAATTTTGTCATATATCTGCCTCCTAATTATCCATGACTTCAGCTTTATATTTAAGGTCCCATAGATCACATATATTTTTCTAAATAGGATTTTAGTACAGTAGTCATACTAGTAATGATGAACCAGAAGAGTTCTTCCTCTTCAGCTCATTGGAAACAAGATATGTGGCCTTTTTATGTCCCTGTCATTTTTTCTGTTTTCTTATTTTTCTTCTAACCAGGTCCCACGTCCTGATGGAAAGGCTGACAATCTTGGCCTGTTAGTATTGGACGAACCTTCTACCAAGCAGTCAGACCCTACAGTGCTTTCACTATGGTTAACAGAGAATTCCAAACAGCACAGCATCACAGTAAGACACTACCCTTGTATAAGGCCCCAGCTGGAGAGGGTCAGAGCAGGGGCCTTGCTGGTATTTGAACAGTTGACTTACTGCCTATCAAAAGGGGTGATTTTGGTTTCAGGACAGCCTGATCTTTTAAATAATAATTTTATTAAGATATAATTTACCTACCATAAAATTTACTCTATTAACTGTGGCAAGTAGCCTTCTGCTATAGACTTAAGACGTGAATACCCTGTAATCCCCATCCTGTGCTCTTGTTCTGTGGTTTTGGTCTCTGTTTAATTGCACACAAGTAATACTACTGGGTAACCAGGTGTGAATGTGTTGAGATTTTTACTGTTTAGTGTGAAAGGAAAATTGTGAAAGAACGTATATGAAAGATAGAGTTGGATAAAAGAAATGCAGAGTTGCAAGCTCAATTTCAAGGGCTGTTAGACTTGGCATGTTGTGAGTGTGTTTGCTAAGCTCCTCATCCCTGCATAGATGCAGTGTTCTTAGGCTTAGTGTAAAACCTTGGTTTATTGGTTTCAGCCTAGTGTGGCAAATAGATCTTACAGGACAAAGCAGTATGTTGGTAGCTGGTAATGGAACAGACAAAGCTAGTCTAGCTTTGTCTTTATAAATAAGAGAAATGGGCTTAGCCATAGAGGTTAAAACTATACGGTTATCCCTATATTAACACGAGCCGGGACTTGGATACACATGGTTGTATTTGATATTTAATGATCTCCCAGCCTTTCTAGTCCAGGAACTTTTTGACAAACCTTTGTCCTTGTTTGACGGGTTTTGCCGTTGGGTTTTCATGTTTGTTTTTGTGGGTATTTGCCTCATTCCATCCCTGAGCTTTGCAGGTATATGGATATGATTCAAAACTATGTTTTAAGGTGTTTCTTGTAGTGGAGTCATTGGTTTGCAGCAATAAGTCACTTTTTTTCCCCACTAAAGCGTGACTAAAGTGAGAGAAGTTATTAGAAGAATTCTTTAATAGGAAGTTTTAGCTTTGCATTTCATTGCTTTCTTTCATGAAAATAACTTGGAGTTGCTCCTAAGTTGTCCATCTACTGCTTTGATTCCTTAGATCGCACCTAATCTTGCACTTTAAAGAGAAAACAAGAAATAAGTAATTGTTACAGAGCCCTCTGTATTATGCAGCTACCCTTTTGTAAGAAGCACTTTTTCCAAATAAAACAATAAAAAAAGCTAAATTTTATAATTCAGTGATTTTTTAGCATATTCAGAGTCGTGCAGCCATTACCATCTAAGAACATTTTCATCATTCCGAAAAGAAACTCCATACCCATTAGTAGTCATTCCTCATTCCCCCCACTCCTAGACCCTATTAACTACTTCATTTCTTTTTTGTAGGTGAATAATAGTCCACTGTACGGATACACCACATTTTGTTTATCCATTCACCATTTGTTTCTGTTTTTATTAGTTATGCTGCCATGAACATGTACAAATTTTTGCATGGACATATATTATTATTTCTCTTGGATATATATATACAGGAGTGGAATTGCTGAGCTATGTGGTAACAGTTTAACATTTTGAGGAACTGCCAAACTGTTTTCTCAAGTGGCTGAACCCTTCGCAATCCCACTGGTGAATGAATGAGAGTTTCAATTTCTCCGAATCCTCATCATTAAAAAGACACATTGTCTTTTTAATTCTAGCCATCCTAGTAGGTGTGAAATGGTATCTCATTGTGGTCAGTTCTGTACTATTGATCTGCCCCTTTCCCATGGCTCTGGACAGTTTTATTAGGATTTCCTATAATCTTCATTTGGCTGCTGCCAAACTTCCCTTTTTGTCAACGATGTTGTATATGAAATAGCAGCATATGATGAGTCACTGTAGAAACAAGAGAGCTACTTCAGTTCTATCAGCCAGGCTTTCCCCTTGTTTTTCTAGCAACATATGAAAGTAAAGAGCCTGGAAGATGCAGAAAAGAATCCAAAAGCCATTGACACATGGATTGAGAGCATCTCTGAATTACATCGTTCTAAGCCCCCTGCAACTGTGCACTATACCAGGTAAGAAATAACCACATTCTTCACCTCAGTAACCTATGGTAACCTTCATGACCTGTGAACCCATTGCTTCTGAGGGCCAAAAGACTGGAGACATACTTGATCAATCTGGGGTCCTATGGATCCCGGCAGCTACTGGCTAAGATTGCAGACATAAAGATTATAAGTTATCTGCTATTACTTAACGAGACCCTAGATAAGTTTGGTCTGCCATCTGTGTTCTTCTGAAATCCTGATGTGTCAGACTGAGATCCTTCCTTCATCC
Source organism: Rousettus aegyptiacus (assembly GCF_014176215.1). Taxonomy (NCBI): domain Eukaryota; kingdom Metazoa; phylum Chordata; class Mammalia; order Chiroptera; family Pteropodidae; genus Rousettus; species Rousettus aegyptiacus. Next base: position 34,471,150 of record NW_023416308.1, on the reverse strand, counting down.
CAAATATCCTGATCCAGAGGTTCTGATGTTACTTGTCCATGTTTTTTGTTTATATTTACCTCTATATTTTTAGGCCCATGCCTGATATTGACACGCTGATGCAGGAATGGTCCCCAGAATTTGAGGAGCTTTTGGGAAAGGTGAGTGGACTGTAGCAGAAGCTAAGTAAGTATGGCACTTCCTCTAAGGACCAGTGTTTTCTCTTTCTATATTATTATCATTATTAACTTTATTAATTGAAGTATAATATACAATCATAAATGTATAAATATTGATTAATTTTCCCCTAAATTAAAAATTTGGTAATAAAGTTTATCTGAATCAATTTTTAACACTAATCATGAAAATTTTCAGAGAAAATAATGGAGGATATGCCCTATCAGACATAAAAAACACATTTTAAAACCATAGTAAATAAAACAGTAAGATATTAGTATAGGACTAGATGTAGAAATAGATCAGCAGCATATAACAATACAAAAGTGAACCCATACATATGTGGGATTTGATGTATAAGAAAGAGGTAGTATTTTAAATGGTTGGGTTATGATGAGATAATTAACTAGACATTTGAAAAAAAATTTAAATTAGGTGTATGCCTCAACCATATGAATGCGTGAATTTCAAATGAATTAAAAGAGTTAATGTAAAATAAAGCTACACAGTTCTATTTGGAGTTCTGTACAAGATGGCAGAGTAGGTTAACGTTGTGCTTGCCTCTCACAACCACATCAAAATTACAACTAAACTACAGAACAACCATCACTATAGTCACCTGAAGTCTAGCTGAACAGAACTCCTACAAGTGGGGCCACCTTGAGACTGGTAGGAGAGACAGAGATGCATAATAGGCTGGTCCTCATACCCGGCTGTGGTGGTTGAGAATTGAGAGGGATATCTCAATTGCAGAGATTCCCCTGGAGGCGCGAGGGGTCCTGGCCTCATACTGGGCTCCCAGGCCCAGGGTTTCAGTGTCAGGAAGAGAAGTCCCCATAGCCTCTAGCTGTGAACACCAACAGAGATTGTGGCTGAGTTAGATGGAGGGCATCTACAGTCACAGACGTCCCTCTTAAGTGGCCCATACATGGACTTACTCATCAATGGAATCACTTGATCTGAGCTCCAGCACTGGAGCAGCTGCTTAAAGAGTGCCAGGGATATATGGGGAGGAACTATATTGTCTAGTTTTAGGGTGAGGACTGGAGGGACAGCTTTCCTCTAGACAAAAGTGTTGGCAGAATCCATTCTTTCTTTGTTGAGCCCTATCCCATCCCAGCGTGCAGATGCAGGTGTTGCCAAATCTGAGTCTCCATCAACCTGGCTTACACTGGTTGCCCTGCTCTGGTGATTGATTCCTGAGATCTTGCCTCACCCAACTTGCAGAGCCACCCAAGCTGCCTATGCTTCAGAAAAATGAGACCGGCAAGAAACCAAGCACCACTCAGAGAGTTGGAGAACTCAGGTTTATTATGCCAGTGGTCCCAGAAGAGCTAGCGCTCTGAAGATCTGGGCCCCACACTCAGGGGTAACCTTACTTTTATAGGGCTTATCCATGAACAAGCAAAGGGGAGGGTGAGTCTTCAGTTGATCTCGAGGTCACCCTGCCCTTTGGCCTATGCAGCAAGCATGTCTATAGAAGCAGAACAAAGAGATGATTACAAGGTTAGCCATTTGAGTGGAAAATTCATCTTCACCTCTAATGGCTTTTCCATACAAATGGCCTATCTTGGCTCATTCTGCAGACTTTGCTAAAATCTCTCGAAGGTTCACAAAACCCAAACAAGCAGCATCTGGCCTCAGCATGCCCTGTTCCTCTTGCCAAACAACCTGAAGCCTGGCACTACTGACAGCTGGCCTCAGTTTGTGGGTTGGCCTCTCGAGGCACTTCTAAACCCAGCACCTGGTAGCCATCTGTGGATTGCTTGATGACTCTTGATAGGTGGCCCCAGGCAATATACAGGCTGCCACTGAACCTGGCCTGCAGTAGGGCCCCTCCCAAGAGGCTCTGGGGCTGGCATGCCTAGTGGCCAGCCTCTGACAAAGCTAGAGCACCACCTGGGGCTGCATCTGAGGACAACATACATAAAGGACAGACTGGGCAGGCATCAGAGGCCAGCTAAGCGAATCTTGTTCTGTAGAGTTACCCCTCACATGCCAGTCTTCACAACCAATCAGACCAAGGGTAAGTCCCTCCCATTGATGTGCAAACCGCAGTCAATTCTCAACTATAACAGGAGGGCACACACAACGAATACAGGGACACACCTGGAGCACCTATCTTAAGTGACTAGGAATGACTGCACCACTGAGCCTGACAGGACACCTGCTACATAAGGCCCCTCTCCTAAGAGCGGGAAACATAGCAGTCTTACCTAATACATAAAAACAAACACAGAGAAGCAGCCAAAATGGGGAAACAAAGAAATATGTCCCAAATGAAAGAATAGAACAAAACTCCAGAAAAAGAGCTATACAAAATGGAGACAAGCAATCTGCCAGATGCAAAGTTCACAACACTGGTTATAAGGATGCTCAATGAACTTAGGGGAAGAGTAGATGAACTCAGTGAGAATTTCAACAGAGAAAAAAGAAAAATGGAGATAGAAAACATAAAAAAGAATGAGTTAGAAATGAAGAATACAATAATGAAGACTACATTAGAAGGAATCAATAGTAGAAACAAGATCAAATCAGCGATTTAGTAGATATGTTAGCAAAAACACCCAATCAGAATAGCAACAAGAAAAAAGAATTTAAAAAGGATAGTTTAAGGGCCTCTGGGACAATATCAAATGAACCAGCATTCCATCATAGGGGTACCAGAAGGAGAGAGAGCACAATGAATTGCAAGAAATGATGGAAAACTTCTCTAACTTGTTAAAGGAAGTAGACATACAAACAAGCCCAGGAAGTCCAAGGAGTCCCAAATAGGATGAACCCAAAGAGACTCACACCAAGACACATTCTAATTAAAAGGCCAGAGGTTAAAGGCAGAGACCCTTAAAAGCAGCAAGAGAAAAGCAGTTAGTTACATACAGCGGAACTCTGATAAGACTGTCAGCTGATATCTCAATAGAGACTTTGTAGGCCAGAAGGGATGGGCAAGAAATATTCAAAGTGATGAAAAGCAAGGACCTACAACTAAGATTACCCTGCAAAGCTATCATTCAGGATCGAAGGACAGATAAAGAGCTTCTCAGACAAGAAAAGGCTAACGAGTTCATCAACACCAAACAAATATTACAGAGGGACTTCTTTAAGGAAAAAGAAAACAAAGATTTAAAACTACAAATGATAAAATGGCAATAACTACATATTTATCACCAATCACTTCAAATGAAAAAGGATTAAGTGCTCTGATTGAAAGACAGGGTGGCTGAATGGATAAGAAAACAAGACCCTTACATATGGTGCTTACAAGAGATTCACTTCAGATCAAAAGACACACACAGACTGAAAGTAAAGAGATGGGAAAAAAAATATTTCATGGAAATGGAGATGAAAAAAAATCTGGGGTAGCAATATTAATAGCGGACAAAATAGATTTTTTTAAAAAAAGGCTATAATAAGAGACAAAGGACTTAGTAATTCCACTTGTGGATATTTATCTGAAGAAACCCAAGGTACTACTTTGAAGGGACATGTATATCCATATGGTCATAGCATTATTTACAATAGCCAAGATAAGGAGGCAATGCAGGTATCCATGAATGGATGAATGGATAACGAGGTGGTACATATATGTAATGGAATATTACTCAGCTATAAACAAAGTCTTGCCATCTGAAACAACATGGATGGACCTAGAGGGTATTGTGTTGAGTAGAGTTAAATCAGATAGAGAAAGACATTCCACATATTTCACTTACATGTGGAACCTAAAGAACAAAATAAATACGACAAAAACAAACTCATCGGTACAGAGAACATTTTGTTGTTTGCCAGATTGGAGAGGGGTTAGGTGGGGTGGGTGAACAATGAGAATAGATTAAGAAGTCCAAATTGAGAATACCAGGCAAAATACCATAGATGATAGAAGCTTCACTCATCCCCTCTTGCGACCACATCAAAGTTGAGATGGAAACATGGAGCAGACATCAAGCAGAGCTGCCTGGGGGTCCAGATGAACAGAAGCCCTACAATTAGGCAATAAATAAGAAATCACCCTGTAGCTGTAGAAGATAGACGGGGGAAAAGATGTGAGGCTGCCTGGTCCCCAGTGGCTGAGTGGGACAGAGGCAATGGCAGCAGCAGCCAGTAGCTGCAAATGCCTCTCAAAGGAGCCATGTATGCAACTGGACTTTCACAGTGACAGACCTGCTCGCTCTGGGCACCATTGCCGGGTCAGCTGCTCGGGGGTCACCACGGTCTTACAGGGGGACACTGACTTGTCAAACTGAGACTGGAGATGTGGTTTTCTACTTGGCAGAAGTGCTGGCAGAATGCATTGCTCCCCTGTTGAGTCCTTCCCTCTGCCAATGTGCAGAGGCTATGCTGCCATAGCTGAGACATCATCAAACTGGATAATAGGTCACTACGTCCAGAGGATTTCCTGAAATTCTGCCTCCCCAAACTCGCGGCCCCACTCAAGCCACATTCAGTTATGTCCTCAGCGAGTCCTGTCCACTTACCGAGCAGCGCCAAGATTCACACTGATGGCAGCTGGATCTCAGTTTCTAGCATGGCTTCTTGAGGCAACCATAAGCACAGCATCTGTGGATTGCTTTCTGAATCTTAACAGGTGGCCCTGGAGGGGCACAGGCTGGGGCTAAACTTGGCCTGCAGCTGAACCCCTTTTATGACTGTGCTGCTGGACACCTACTACACAAAGCCATGCTCATAAGACTGAGAGACTTTGGAGCTTTGCTTAGTACATAGAAACAGATACAGAAAGGCAGCCAAAATGAGAAGAAAAAGAAGAAGAAACCATATGGAGGAACAGAACATAGGTCAAGGAAAAATGTAGTCAAGCAATCTTACTGATGCAGAGTTCAAAATACTGGTTATAAAGATGCTTGATGAAATTAAGGGAAGTATAGATGAACTCAGTAAGAGGTTTAACAAAGAGACTAAAACAAAAACAAAAATGGAAATGGAAATTATAAAAGAGAACCAGTCAGAAATGAAGACCACATTATTTGAGATGAAGAGTATATTAGAGGGAATCTACAGAGCGGAGGAAGAAGGGGTCAAAATACAGATATAGAAGTTGGAGAAGCCAAGGACACTGAACCAGAACAACAAGAAAAAAAGTAACCAAGAATATAATAATAATTTAAGGAGCCTATGGGACAAAATTAAGGGTAACAACATCCATGTCGTAGGGGTACCTGAAGAGGGAGAACGAGAAGTTAAATATATATTAAAGAAATAATGATTGAAAACTTCCCTAACCTGGGAAGGAAATAGATATACAAACCCAGGAAGCTCAGAAAGTCCCCCCAAAACCAGGGGTCCAAAGAGGCTCACACTAAGACATATCATAATTAAAATGCAAAAGGTTAAATACAAAGAATCTTAAAAGCAGCAAGAGAAAAGCAATTAGTTACATACAAGGCAGTACCCATAAGACTGGCAGCTGATTTCTCAAAAGAAACTTTGCTGAGCAGAAGGACTTGGCACAAAATATTCAAAGTGTTGAAAATCCAAGATCTACAACCAAGAATACTTTATCCAGCAAAGCTGTCATTTAGAGTCAAAGGACAGATAAAGAGCTTCTCAAACAAAAATAAGCTAAAGGAATTCATCAATACCATGCCAGTATTACAGGAATTGTTAGAGGGACTTCTTTAAGAAGAAAAACATGTATCAAAAACATGAATAAAGAATGGTAATAACTACATATTTATCAAATACCTCAAATGGGATAGAATTAAGTGTTTCAACCAAAACATAGGGAAGCTTAATGGATAAGAAAGCAAGACCCCTACATATGCTGCCTGCAAGAGACTCACTTCAGATTAAAAGACACAGAGATTAAAAGGAAGAGGATATAAAAAGATATTGCCTTGATGGACCTAGAAGTTTTGCACTGAATGAAGTAAATCAGATTGAGAAAGACAAATGCCACCTGATTTCACATCCATGTGGACTCTAAAGAACAAAACAATAACAGTAAAAATGGAAACAAACTCATAAATACAGAGAATATTTTGAGGGCTACTGGACGGGAAGGGCGTTAGGGGACAGTGAAAAAGGGCAAAGGGATTAAAAAGTACAAATGATAGATACAAAATGGTCATGGAGATATAAAGTAGCATAAGGAAAATAGTCAACAATGTTGAAAAATATGTAAGGGGAAGAGGGGTACTTGATTTAGTGGGATGACCACTTCATGAGTTATATAGATCTCTATATAACTATGCTGTATAACTGAAGCTAATATATTATTGTATGCCATGTGTAATTGAAACAAACTCATTGAATTGTATAACATAAATATGAACAACTGTCTATTTTAAGAAAGCTGGCAAAAAAAAAGTACAAATTGGTAGTTACAAAATCGCCATGGAGATGTAAATTATAGCATAAGGAATGTAAATCAATAATAACTATGTATGGTGTCAGAGGGTTCTAGGTATGTCAGGGTGATCACTTTGTAAGTTATAGAAATGTGTAAATCACCATGTTGTACACCTGAAACTAATTTAACATTGTATGCCAACTATAATTGAAAAATAAAAATAATATTAAAGAATAAAATAAAAAATAAAGTTGTAAGTGAAAAAAAAGAGAAAAGGCAGCTAAGAAAAAACTAACTTGTTTTTTTGTATATCCTAAGTTGGTTTTCCTCTCATAAAATTGTTTCTGCATGTTCCCTTTTTAAATGGGCAATGAATAACTTTTAGAGAAATAAAAAAAAAGGTATACAGGTACAATTTTTAAAAATAGGAGAAATATTTAATAATGTTTGAATGGTTTCTTAGCACAATAAGATACTAAATAATTATAATGGGAAAAATGTAATAGTTACCATACACAAAGTTAAAAGAGTGATGGACTTAGGAAAGTACCTTAAATATATATATATATATATATATATATATATATATTACTATCCAAGTAAATCATACCAAGAAAAAAACACTCAGCAAAGAGGATAAACAGTCTTCCTGGCCATCATACTTAAAGTTGTTACACCAGCTCCTCCATGTTCTCCTCCCTGTTTCCTGGCTTTTTCTCCATAATACTTACTGTCTAACATGCTGTATACCTTACTTGTTTTGTTTTTTGTTTCTCCTTACTGAAATACAAGCTCATGAAGACAGATTTTCTTGTATGTATTTATTGAAGTTGTTTTAAAAGTGAAGAATTTGAAAACAACCTCTTTTAAAGCTGTATCTAAGGGAAAATGCCTGATTAGAGAATTGAATAGATAGATTGTAGTATATCCATTCAGTGAAAAGCTTTTACAGTGGAGTATTATTTGGCCTTATTTTGCTCTGACACAGGGAAATATCAATGATGTTGTGAAGTAAAAAAAGGAAATTGCAGAGCTATGTACACTCTGATTTTTGTAAAAAGAAAACAAAAATTTTTTGAAGAAGTGGTTTTTAAACTTACAATATAACTTGTTTCAATTTAGAGCCTGTTACCTGAGATGTCTTGTCTATTTTTCTGGGATTTTTTTTTTTTTTTGTATCCAAGAAACTATTAATATTTGGACATAACCTGGTACCAATTTCTTTTTCACAAAACACAGGAAGACAGCATGGCAGTTTATTTTACTTATAACAGTACATTTTACTTATAAAGTCCTTTGGTTCTGTTAAGTCATCTGCTAATTTAGTAGTTGATTATTATGGCCAATTCCATTTTACTGATCATAGAAAAAAAAGCATATTATATTATTTGCTAGGGCTGCCATAACAAGTGTACTCCAGACTGGGAGCCTTAAACAACAGAAATGTATTTTATTTTCTCATACTTGTAGAAACTAGATGTCTGAGATCAAGTTGTTGGCAGAGTTGATTTTTTCTAGAACTTCTCTTCTTGGCCGTCTTCTCCCTCTGTCTTCACATGGTCTTCCCTATGAACGTGTCTGTCTGTGTCTTAATTTCCCTTTTTTACGAGGATACCAGTCATACTGGATTAGGGTCCACCCTAATGACTTCATTTTAACTTAATTATCTCTTTTAAGACCATATCTACAAATACAAACACATTCTGAGGTACTAGGGATTAGAACTTCAACATATAGATTTTGAGAGAACACTACTTAGCAGATAATATATATGTGTTATACTAAGAGCTCTTTTTTCTTCTGAGAGAGAGTTCAGCCTTTTGACCTTGGTCCATCCCATGCCCCTCCTAGGTGAGCCTGCCCACAGCAGAGATTGATTGCAGCCTAGCAGAGTACATTGACATGATCTGCGGTAAGCTCTTCCATCCCTTCCTTTTCCTGTCTGGATAAACACACTGTGGGCTTTTGAAAACACTTGTTTACCCTGGGTAGCATTTTGAATTACAGCCTTCACTTAAAGCCAGTTGTGCTATTGGCAGCAGTCAAGGGTGGTGTTTGGGATTATGTGACTACTTCCCAGGTATTTAACCCCCAAAGCCATGGTAACATCTGGGAGGAGATTGGCTCTCCTAAGCAGAAATGCCCCCATAAATCCTGCATTTTTGTTTGGTTCTGCTCATGGGAGTTCTTGATTTCAGCCATCCTAGACATCCCTATCTACAAGAGTCGGATTCAGTCCCTCCACCTGCTTTTTTCCCTCTACTTGGAATTCAAGAACTCACAGGTAAGACTAGCACTAGAGATTGACTTAAGTTATAGTGAAGATTGCTGCAGTCTCTACTATTCTAAGACAGCTGTGATTATATCCATGACAATAGAGGATGTCTCTGCTGGGAGTTAACCATTACCCTTCTCTATAGTAAGAGAGCTGCAAAATGGGAAGGGGGGTGGCGGGGGCGGGGGAAGGTTAAAGGAGGGGGAAGTAGAGGAAATGTGAGCCTTAGATGAGGTTAGGTCAGGATCTACAGAGGACACTCATTCTATAGGAGAACCAAGAGGCTTTAGGAATGGAAGCAGGAAGAGAGCAAAAAAAGGGGTTCATTTTTGAAGGAGATGGGGCAGATTTTCAGCTGTTTCTCAAAGACAACACTAAGGAATTCCGTTGTAGCTGCCAGCACCCGAAAGACACATGGACCACCAGAACTCAGTCAGTTATAGGAAACACACTTTTTATTCAGCCAGCTGGGTCTGCCAGGGGTACGCAGACCCCAAATTAAGCAGCCCCAAAATGTAGAGGTACAGAGTTTTTAAGCCCAAAATCCCATTCTTCATTCTGTCTAAACACAAAGTTCTGTTTTTCTTCACTACCTGTATACCCACAGGTTGGGTGTGCAAGCGGGGGTATAGAAGCAGAAAGCTTATTATTAGAATATTATGTTCCTGTGGGTGACAGCCTATGTTCCCATGGACATAGCCAAGCAGTAATTTTCCAGCCAGCACATTCCCCACTGACCTTACCAGAAAATCAAATCCTTGATTCTTCATGTGGAATTTGCTTATAGCCTCTATTCTGTAATAGAATTAATTCTTTTCCTTATATATGTAAACAAGAAATTAAGAAAACATGGGACAAAAGTTAACAAGAGGAGGAGGATGATTAAAGGTCCAGCTACAGCAGATAGTAGGGTTGTTAGCCACGGTGACCAATTGAACATACTATGAAACCAGTTATTTAATTCTAGTCTCTGTTTTTCTCCGGCATTTAAATTTCTCTGTACTAGTAGTACATCTTTTCAAATTATTCTAGAGTTATTGGCATAGAAGCAACAGGTTTCACTTAGAGCCATACACAATCCATCTTCTAAAAATAATAAATTTAAACCTCTTCTATTCTGAAGGACTACTTCTGCTAGTGAATCAACTTGAAGTTCTAGCCTCCTGAGCTCAGTCAAATTTAGGGGAGTTCCTACCCTGACATAATAAGGGGGTTTTGGGTTTAGACACAACCAGCAATCTTGTCCTCTGTCTGGGGTAGTCTTATTTAAGACCTTGTGTATTGTCGTTAGCAAAGTTAATGTTCCTTCTGGTTCTGGTTGTGGCTGGTCGAATGCCTGGGGTAAAGAGGAAAAAAAGAAACAGAGGGTTATACTTATGTACACTTGAGTCTTAGTCTTAAAGGCTCGTCTTCCTGAGCTGTCCACTCTCGTGCTGCCTTTACATGGGAGTGACGAATCCATGATGGGATGCCATCTACTTTAACTACAGTGGGTGTCATCAGGTAGACAGTGAAGGATCCTTTCTATTTGGCTTCTAGTCCCTTGGAAGTGAACTTCTGAATCTACATAGAGTCCCCAGGCTGAAACTGATGAGTAAATCTTTCCCCTGGGGCTGAGTGGGCAGCAGGAACCCGGGACCAAACCTCCTTCTGTATGCTTTAAAGGGCCTGTAAAGACTTAAGTAAGACAAGGTTATGCAGTTCTGCCTTTTTTTCATCTTCTAGGTACTAAAGGTGGGAGTTTCCCAAAGAAAATTTCAAATGGGGTGAATCCATTAATATACAGAGTACACATGGCTCGGAGAAGAGCAAAGGGGAGAAGTTCTACCCAGATCCCACCAGTTTCTAATCCTAACTTGACTAATGTCTCTTTTAGGGTCCGATTCATTCACTCTACTTGGCCCAAACTTTGGGGCCAGTATGCGCAGTGGAGTTTCCATTGCGAATTTAGGTAGCTAGCCAATTGCTGTGATACTTTTGCTACGAAGGTTGGCCCATCATCCGACCCTAAAGTTCTGGGGAGACCAAATCGAGGGAGGATTTCTTGTAGTAGGTTCTTAGTAACTACTAAGGCAGATTCTTTCCTGATGGGGAAGGCCTCTACCCATCCTGAAAAGGTGTTTATAAAAACAAGTAAATATTTGTAGTCCCCCACAGTTAGGGTTACTTCAATGAAATTGACTTCCCAGTGGTCTCCCAGATAAGTTTCTCTCCCTATGCCTCGGTTCTTCTATCTTCCCCTTCTTTGGATTAACTTGGGCACAAGCCAAGCATCATGAGGCAATCTCCTCTGCAGTTCTTCTCCCTTCTAACAAATGAAACTAGGGGTCTAAAGCTTGGAGCATCTTAATCTCCCCTAGGTGTGTGGTCTGGTATAGTTGGTAAAGGAGAGTCCTTCCAAGAGCCCGTGAGAGCTATCTGGGGTCGTCCACCACCTCTGTCGGTTCCTAGTGGCTTCCTTGTCTTGAAAATACATGTCCTCTTCCGCCATATAGGTTGGAGATGGAGGCAGTTCTAGGTCAGTAGATGTGGTGGGGGCCCCACTGGCCTTGTGGCCGCTGTTCTTGCCTCTGTATCAGCTAGTAGGTTTACCTCACCCTCAAGACTATTCCTTTTGTGATGCCCTTTCCAAAGAACAACAGCCAGAGCCTTAGGCATCCATATAGCTTCAAGTAAGGCTAAGATCTCCTTGTTCTTGATGTCCTTCCCAGCTGAAGTCAGAAGCCCTCTCTCCTTGTAGATGGCTCGGTGTACATGTTCAGTGGTAAAGGCGTATTGGCTGTCTGTGTATATTGTGACTGCCTTATCCTTTCCCCATCTTAGTACCTCGGTGAAGGCGATGAATTCTGCCTTTTGAGCAGAAGTCCTATGGGGCAGAGCTTGTGACCACATGGTGCCAGTTAGAGTTATGACCCTTGCCCCAGCATACCTCCTTCCTTCCTGCACAAAGTTGCTCCCGTCCATGAACAGAACTTCATCGGCCTCAGGCAAAGGGGAGTCTTTGAGGTCTGGCCACAAAGAACACACAGCGTCAGTAAAATCTGTGCAGTCATAAACGGGGGTCTCGGGGTCTGGGTGTGGCAACAGATTGGCTGGGTTGATGACAGTAGCTTTGGATTTTAGCCATGCGTTTGGGGTCATCCAGTGCTTCCTTGTTGTTGAACATCTGAGCTATCTCAACAAGTTGGGACAGGTTCATACCTGCAAAACTTTCGAATTTTTGCAATTTATGCCAGATATCAGGGGCTGCCTGAGTAGCAAAGGCTATATTAATTTCCTGCTTGTTCTCAGGGGCCTCAGGATCAATGGGAGTGTATACCCAGTACACCTCATTCAAGAAACACTCCAGGGGATTCCTGAGGTCCCTCCCTGTATAACTTCAGTTACCTTAGAAAGGTTAATTGGTTGGCAAGCAGCCATCTTAATTCCCCCAATTAGAATCTGGTGGTACCTATCTAAAGCCATTCTCCCAGCCTGAGAATTGTGTCCCCAGTCTGGGCAGGTGGAGGGAAATTCCTCCTCAGTCTGTTCCTCTGCTTCCTTAACTCTCCTCCCTCCCACAGCTATATTTTGTGTTTCACTCTGAATGCGTCTATGAGTTATTCTGAGGGGTCAAGGGGGTAATTAAAAGCTGTTGGCAGTTGTCCCAGGCGGGGCAGTGAGTCCGAAAGACACTTTTTAAGAGTCCCATTAATGCCTGGGGTTTCTCAGAGAAAGGCAGATTTTGTGCCTTCCAGTTGTACAGGTCACTAGTCGAGAAAGACACGTAAACCATAAAGGGCCTGTCAGTGTGATGCCTCTGGGGTAGTGCTTCTCACAAGGGGAGGATGGCCGGGGTGGTGGTATCTGCTGGTGCCCCACCAGGAGCGGGAGCAGGAGGCCCATAGGGGTTACCTGCTGGCCTTCCGAGGAGGTGAGGCGGTGCTATTTGGCCTTGTTGTCCTGGATTATAGGGTGGGGGAAGGTCATAGTCCCCGGTGGAGATTGGAGGACCGAGGGACTGGGCCGTCTTGGAGATTCAGTTGCTGCATGTTTTGGGGTGCCCACAACTAAAATCCGCGCCCCCAGAGACATGGCACACCAGTGGAGCCACGGAGGGGGGTTCTGAACAACGTTTAACCATTGATCAACGTAGAGAAACTGATCAGGATGTCTCGGGTCTCCCAAGACAACCTTCCAAACATTCCTCCCCAAACCCTTGTCAAAAGAGCCCTCTGGCGGCCAGTTTACACCAAAAGATGGCCACTCAACTTCATGTCCTTAATGTCCTTAGTCTACCTGGAGAAAACTTTATGCCATAGTTAGCTCCCTCTACAAACATGTCTTTGAAATGTCACAGGAGACACCTCAAGGGTGTCTTCTGCGAACTCAGGCTTCCCCCCATCACTTGTGCAGAAAACATGAAACAGAAAACACAAAACAGACACTCAGACGAGAACAATTCCTGAGGTGCAGGTAGACCCAGAGACGTCTGCCACCTACAACCTAGACAGGACCAGAGACAATAAACAGAACCCAACAACAGGGCACAGGAGGCAGTGTCCCACAGCCTGGCCATGGTCCAGGAGATATGACTGAGTCCACTCTCTCCACGGACCCCCAATGACTGATCAACAGAACCAGGAAGGCACCTTTTATCCAGACGCCAAGGCCTCGGAGATTCTAGATTCCCATGGGGACCAGGAACAAAGAGTGTGTCCTGAAAGTTGCGTCCTTGACGATTGCATTTAACCGCGTCATAGCATTCAAGGATCCTGGAACGTCTCAGGTTGGCCACCCCTTTGAATCCGTAACAGAGACAAGTAACTGCTTCGGAGGCTGGTCCAGTCTTAGATCCCAGGACCACTCCCTGAGATCTCGCTGGGGCCTCCAAATGTTGTAGCCACCAGCCCCCAAAAGACACATGGACCACCAGAACTCAGTGAGTTATAGGAAACACACTCTTTATTTAGCCAGCTGGGTCTGCCAGGGGTATGCAGACCCCAAATTAAGCAGCCCCGAAATGTAGAGGTACAGGGCTTTTAAGCCCGTTCTTCATTCTGTCTAAACACAAAGGTCTGTTTTTCTTCTATTCACTACCTGTCGACCCACAGGTTGGGTGTGCAAGCTGGGGGTGCAGAAGCAGAAAGCTTATTAGAATGTTATTTTCCTATGGGTGACAGCCTTTGTTCCCATGGACATAGCCAAGCAGTAATTTTCCAGCCAGCACAATTGTTTTGGAAGTAGGATTGGTGAAAACTGGAACTAAGGATTGTAAAGAAGTTAGTTCTTGCTGAAATGTAGCAATAAGCATATCCCAAATAATCCATGTTCCCTCTCTTCTTTCCCCACAGCATTTTAAAGCTCTAGCTGAAGGCAAGAAAGCATTCACCCCTCCTTCCAACTCCACTTCCCAAGCTGGAGATGCAGAGACATTAACCTTCAGCTGAGACACCTCCCAGGTCACTCTATTTCAAGGTTCAGCTGGCTTTTCTACCCCAGCTAAGAAGGAGAGATGGTTATCAGCCACCTGGTATTCTTGCCTTGACTCAGGAGCAGTGCATGTCCTACTACCTTCTCTGCCAGAAAGTACTGCATATGTTCATTAAATAGTTTCTGCTTGTCTCAGATTTCCCTCCCATGGGTATTATGCATTTTATGCACTGTGGAGATTTGAGGTTGAAGAATTGGAATTTCTGGGATCCCAAAATGCTTTTTGTTATCTCAAAAATGTTCTTTTTGAGATAACAATAGAATTGTTCTCTTTCTTAAAATTAGTTGGCAAAGATTTTACAAGTAAAATGCTCTTTCAAATTATCCTGCTGTTCTATAGTATGGAGGAGAAAAGGCAGACTGAGCATAAGGCAGAGAGAAGGAGCTTAGCCTAGTAATAGACCTTAAGTAATTAGCATTTTAAGCAAAACTCAACTTTTTGAAATAAAATCAAACACCAGTCCTCCAAGGTTGGCAGTAGAGGGAATCATTGTTCTCCTGGAACTTATTTTTCTGGGGGTCTCTCACTAGCTAATGCTGCCTGCTGTACAGGCTACCTGCCTGTCTGCCAAGCTCCAGACCTGCCTGGTTGTAGCCAGGGAGCCTAGCTATTGCAGTAATCTAGGTGAGAAATAATTGTGCCTTGGATTAGGGTGGGAGTGGTGGTCTTAGTAGTCATGGACAGATTTGGGGAATATTTTGTAGGTTATAGCAGTCAAGCTCTAGTCAGGAAATCAGAAACTATGCTTTGTTACTCCTAACAAAGAGAGTTAATAATGGGAAATTGGTTACAAAAGGGTTGAAAGGGCTGAAGAAATGAAAGGGAGAATGGAGGGTGCTGAAGGAATGGAGGGTTAAAGGCGTGGTATCCACTGCGGGTGTGGGAAGCAGAAGAGGTACTACCGTGGTCTTGCATGGCCGAGGAAGTATCACACAGGCTCTGTGCAGACCCTCACCCTCACTACTATAGCACTGAGAGCCATGGCTGCTGCTTCCTTTCACCTACCTTCTCATATCTTGCTGGTGCCTCCCATCAGCAGAAATTAACAGCTGGGAAGGGAATCTGGAAAATCCAGCAGTTTAACACAGAGTATAGTAGGGAGGGAATGGGGCTGAGAGGCCACAGATAACTAACCAGTACAGGTAGAACCAACAAAACTTGCTGATAGATTGGACACTGGGGATGGAAGGAAAGAGGTTAAGATGACTCCTAGGTTTTTAGCTCGAGGGACTGAATGGATAATGAAGTACTGATATGGGGCTAAAGTGGAGCAAGAATTGATTGGAGGGAAACATTACATTAAAATGGTACACTCTCAGTCTAATATATACACGGTAAACACATAGATGGGAGGGGAATCATTTCTTACAGACTCTTAAACCAGCTATGACGTTCACATTATGCTTGAACTTGAGGAACAGGAACATTTGAGCTCAGACCTTCTTCTGACACTATATTGGGACCAGGCGCTCTCAAATAGATTCCATTAATGCTCACATTTAACTCACAGGGAAAAAAGAGAGGCCAAATGTGATACAAACTCAAATTCTCCATTAGGTTTTCAGGGAACAATCAGACTGACTTCTATAGCTAGAGCTGAGACTCAGCACTAATAAATACAGTAGATTGTTGTTACTCATGGTAGTTATGTTCTATAAAGTCAGCTAACTAAACCTTTATGCTGGCTCTCCCTAGCCCGAAGTGTCCCTCACCTCACCTGATACTATGTTTTCAGCACTTCTAAATAAACAAATATTAAACACAAGTATGTATATTTTCATTCCTTTAACCTTATTTACTGAAGTGACAGTATAGGAATAAAAAAATGGTATAAACCAGCAAGGACAGATAGTAAGAAAGCCAGTGACTACAGATTATAAATAGCAACACAATTTTGGAAGATGGCCAAGTGGTCACTGATTTAGTCAGGGGGTTGGGGAAAAGCTTGCAATTTGACTGCCTGTGGAGGAGAGGAACAGAGAAACTGACAAGAAGTAAGCTATTTGACACTGTAGAACTATGAAAAGGATCAAGAATTAAAAGTGCCAGATTTTTCTGATGGCATGTGTGCAGGGTGGGGCTGAAACGGGCAGATTGGTTGACAGTTTGTAGAAAGATTGAAATTTTCCCACCTGTACTGCCCATTTCCTTACCCCAACAGAAGAGAGTAACCTTTGCGTCAAAGAGGCTCTGGACAGAAGAACATCAAGCAGTTATGAGGACAGGAATAAGGGGCTGTATTTAAAATAAGAGGATAAAATAAGGAATGAGGAGTGAGACCCTCAGCCCTCTTCTAGGCTTATACCTCTGAAGCAGAATAGTGGAAGAGCCTCCCTTTGGGGAACTGATCCACCAAGAGAAAAGACTTAATGGATACTGATAGTCTTTAAGCAAATATCCAAGTCCTTCCTATCCATCAGGTTCCAGTCAGCTTTTTGGTATCTCGTTCTGTGTGTGTGTGTGTGTGCGCGCGCATGCATGTCTGCAACTCTCATTCTTTAGTATGAATGTATAGTCAAGAGATCAGCAGAGATTTGAAGAAAGTCTGAAAAATAGAGATTAAAACCGACAGAACAAAGGAAATCAGAGAAATAAAACAGGTAATTATGATTTAACTTTTATATTGTATTATATTTGTATAATGCAATATCGTATGTAACAATATATTTATATATAACACAATATTATATCTAATGTATGTTATAATAATTACATATTAAATAAAAATGAAACCTCAACATAACAAAACTTATGGGATGCAGCAAAAGCAGTGCTCAGAGGGAAATTTATAGCTAGAAATGGTTACATTAAGAAAAAAAGATCTCAAACAATCTAACCTTACAATCCTGAAGACCTAGAAGAGGAAGAACAAACTAAACCCAAAGCTAGTAAAAACAAGGAAATAATAAAGCTTAAGGCAGATATAAATAAAATTGGTGACAGAGAAACAATAGAGAAAATTGACAAAACCAAAAGTTGGTTCTTCAAAAAGATTAACAAAATTGAAAAGCCTTTAGCCAAATTGTCTAAAAAAAAGACTCAAATAACAAATCAGAAATAAACGTAGGGATATTACTATCAATTCTACAGAAATAAAAAATTAGGGAGTACTATGAACAACTGTAGACAACTTGGATAACCTAGATGAAACGGACGGATCCCTAGAAACAAAATCTACCACGACTGACGAAGTGGAACATTTGAAAGATCTGTAACTAGTAAGGAGATGAAATCAGTAATCTAAATTTAAAAATCAAAGTAAAACATACATAAAATGACACCATTTAATCACTTTGAACATACACTTCAGTGGCAATAAGTCTACTCACATGGTTGTGCAAGCATCACCACTATCACCACTATCCAGCTTAAGAACCTTTTTGTCATCCCAAACTGAAACTGTACCCATTAAACAATAACTCCTGCCTTTCCCTCCCCCTCCACTCAGCTCCTGGTAACTTCTGTCTCCTGTCTCTCTGAATTTGCCCATTCTAGGTACCATGTAAGTGGAATCAGACAAAATTTATTGTCCTTTTGTATCTGGCTTATTTCATCCAGCATGTTTTCAAGGGTCATGCATGTTGTGTGTGTCAGAATGTCCTTTTTTAAAATGCTGAATAATATTCCAATGTGTATATGTACTATATTTTCTTTATTCATCCATCTGTTAATGGACATTTGGGTTATTTCTACCTTTTAGCTATTGCAAATAATGCTGCTAATAGTGTACAAATAACTGAGTCCCCGTTTGCAGTTCTTTTGGGAATAGACTTGGAAGTAAAATTGCTGTATCATTAGCTTTAACTTTTGGAGAAACTGCAATACTGTCTTACACAGTGGCACCATTTTACATACCCACCAGCAATGTGCAAAGCTGAACATGAATTTTTAGAAGTTCATATTAAAGTCTATCGTGTTTGGAGGAATTCAGTAAAACATAGTCTAGGAGGGAAAATGCAACCAGAACTATGTTTGCCCAAATGTTGAACAGCAAGCAGTACATCCCAGCTCAAGGTACCAAGCAACCTGCCTATTATCAGAGAATAAAGATGAAAGATTTACTATACTAAAGTATATTAAATGTGGTGTTCTTTCCCAGGAAAAAGAGAACTGTCATGTCAGGGGCATTAGTAATGCTGAAAATTCCATTATCCTCAGAAAGACCAAAAAGCTTACAGAATATCAAAGGGACTAGATCAGGGATCTCCTCCTAATACTTTACTATGAAAATTGTCAAATAAAAGGATTTTAGAAGAATTGTACAATAAACCCTTACATACCCACCACCTAAATCCTACAATTAACATTCTGCTACATTTGCTTTGTCTCCTTATTCACTCCTCTATCCATTCATCAATCCATTCTGGTTTTTGATACATTTCAAAATAAGTTGCAGAGATCCATGCACTTCTCCCCTAAACACTAGCATGCATATAATTAACTTGCATTCAATATTTATTTATGGTTCTTTTGTCAAGTGAAATTTATACATGGTGAAATATACAAATCAAATTACCATTTAATTTTTTAAACTAGAACTTTTGAGATATAATTCACATGTCATAAAGTTCACCCTTGCAAAGTGTATAATTCAGTGGTTTTTGGTCTATTTGCAGAGCTGAGCATTGATCACCATTAATTCCAGAACATTTTCATCACTCCCAATAGAAGACCCATCTTCATTAGAAGTCACTCTCTATTCTGCCCTCCCTCTATTCCCTGGAAACCACGAATCCCCTGTCTCTATGGATGTGCCTGTTCTGGGTATTTCATATAAACAGAGTCACAGAATATGTGGTTTAGGATTTGGCTTCTTTCATTTGATGTGGTATTTTCAAGGTTCATCTGTTGTAATTCCATGGGCTTTTACCTGCATAATAAGCAGGTTTTTTAAATCTGCATTTTTCCAGGGAAAAAAAAGGTTAACTTTTATCAAATTCTCCAAACAGTTTGTAAGTCAGTAAAGGTAAAAGGAATCTCAGATCTAAGGGACGTATATGGAGAATTGGGACACTAATTTAAAAGTCCACTCCTTAGCAAACACTAGCAAGGATGAGAGATTTGCCAGAAGAGCAAATATTTCTGTTAAAGTAAGACCTTCAGTGCAGCTAAGAGGAAAGCACACAGGGCTCCTTGCCAAAGAACCATCAAGGAAGCGGCTCTAGGGCTTCCCAATGGGAGCAGTGGATGAGAAGGTCAACAGAATTGACAGCAGGGAACCCTGGTTCCTAAAAGTTCTGGTGCCATGAAGGAGCTTACAAGCAAAATTAGTAGAGGCTTGAACAACGTTCCTCTCAGGAGGCTGGCGCAGCCTTAGCCACTCCCATGGAGAAAAATATTGAACAAGAGAGAGGCGAGGGAAAGATGTGGTTGGAAAACCCACAGCTATGCAAGACAAGCCAATCTGTTACTAAAAAAGGTATAAATCTGCCTTTGTGATGCCCCAGAAAAAATTTTTCGTTGAAAATCACAGCCATCTGTACCCCCAGTCAGGGCAAAGTGGCTCAGTGTGGCTTAGCCACACTCTGGAGTGGGGAGAGTCTGCCAAGTGATATTGACCAAGCTAGACTCAGTAGCTAGTTTTATCTGTGATTGCCACCAGGCACTCCCAAAGTAGAAAACACCATCCTTGCCACTGGGAAGAGTGTAATTAAAGAAATATTTATTTTTAAAACTAAGAGATCTGAAGCAAAATGTTAAGACTCAACTTGTTGAATTGAGTACAGAGGTGTTTGCTGTATTTTCTCTACTGTGTGATTTGGAGAGTTCATTACAAAATGTATTTGAAAGACTGAAACGCATGTAACATTCACTCAGTCAAGTTTATTGAACCTACTGTGTGCTCAGCACTGCCCTAGGCAGTAACATGAGAAAAATAACAAAACAAGATAACAAGGGAAAAATATACTCCAAACTCTTACTAATGTGCAGTCATTTTCATGTTGCTTCGTTAAGTGTTCTTAGGTCTTTGGGAGTATGTGGTCTTCCCTTTTCCCCCTGCCCCCTAAAGCTTCTGGCACTGTTGAATTATGTGCCAATATGACCATCCCCTGAGGAACAGAGTGTGGGACAGGAAGTGTGGCTTCCTGTTGCTAGTGCAGTCAAGGGTTGGTCTGGGCTAGGGTGCCATGGCAGAGGAGACATGTTGAGGAGGAACCCATCACTCTGGAGGGCTCAGGGCACTTAGTGAATCCCAGGAAGGCCAGACTTGGAGAAGCCGCAGAGAGGTCCTTAGGGGATGTGCTCAAAGCAGTAACACTAAGAAAATGAAGCACAGTATGGATACCACCAGACTTATTATCTCCCTCTTTTCCTCCTGATCTTTGCTAACACCAGGCACTAGCACCACCAGAGGCCAGGCCAAAGGGGAAGTCTGGTGCCCAGTGAAGAAGTGGAGAAGGTCCAACATATAACCCATGATGCCCAAAAGCAGGCAGAATGGAGGCAGCAGAGAAAGGGCAGAGGTATGCAGCAGAAGGGGCTACTTTGTGCTTAGCTGAAGACCCTGGGATAGGGGTTGGTTTCTGTGCAAAGGGTAGTGTGGTTCCATACAGCTAGCAGGGTCCTTAATTTTCCCAGAGGGAACGAAACTGTACAGCATGGGAAGGAAATCCAAGCCATGCGGGGACTGCCTTGGCCCCATACCAGGCATGCCTCCGGGCCTACTGTACCACATGCTGCCGAGTACTGGCATGGGGTACAGAGCAGGTCCAAGCCAACAGGGCTGTGACACGCTTAGATGCCAGATGAATTCTGAACACACTGGGCAAAGAGCACTTTCTGCCTGGACATGGGCATTACATACAGGCCCCCAACCGGAGTTAGAACAAGGGCTTAGGTCCAGCTTGGCAGCCTTGCCAAGGACATTTGTGCTCCTGAGGGTCAGATCCCAATGAAACCATCATGTGGATGACAGAAAGGGCACCCCAGCCAGGAAGCAAGCAAAAGTGGCAGTGCTATGGCCTCTTCTCACTGGCAACATGGCCAGGCAAAAGAAAGAAAGAAGCTTTGGAGGAGTAGAAGAGTGCCCATAGGCCACGGCACCCTTTGTCTCGCCCTCAGCTCAGAACCAGATCTCATCACTGCTCATACTGGACACTCGATAGCTGTAGCCCAGCACTAGGATACAGGTGAAACCTGCAAGGTCAGAGATGCCCAGGGGTCTCAGTAACCCTCATTCTTGAAGTTGGGAGACCACTCTGCAGCTGGGGACTCAGAGGCACAAGCACCAGGGCTAAAGAGCAGAGGAGGAGGGTACCTCAGCTGGTGAAGAGTCTGCTGGGCTCTGGGTCCAGAAGTTCTGGCTGTTTCTCTGAGCCATCTGTTGGTCTGCTGGTTTCCCTGTTAGGTGACAAAGGGAGTGGTGCCCAGGACAAGGAGTGTGCTTGATGAAGCAAGGTGTTGTTTAAAGACAATTCAGGGGCAAACAGAGGGTCCTGGAAGTACCTTGGGAATCTGGAGTGAGGTCGTTGAGCTGAAGGTTGGACAGGAGAGACATGTTCTCCCGTGGCAGGCGCACACTGTTGAGCTTCAGGTTGTTGGAGTCACTACGGGGCAAAGCTTGGGATACGTCCTGGCTCCAGCAGGCAGGTTCCTGTTTTCAGGCTTGTTCTAAAACTACCAGCAACTGCAGATTCCCACCTGTCCCTGTGCTGCATCTCCATTCAGCCCATCCACTCAACCCCAGAAAGAGTTACCTAGAGATCAGAGATGGGTGCCGGGAGGGGCCCGAGGAGAAAGAAACCACACCACTGTTCTCAGTGTGCCCACTCACTCTGGGCTCTGCCCCACCTGCCCTTTCAGACCAGGATCCTCAGGCAAGGAGTCTCTCAAGTGCCCAGCACTAGCTCTGGGACCAGGATGCTGTTCCCGGTGCCCAATCTACCATCTGGGATTACCTATGGCCACACCTTGGGGTTCTTGCTCTGCCCAGCCCTCCTTACTGCCCTGCTGCTCATCCCGACCTCATCTCAACTCCCCCAGCCACCCTCTGCATCCCACTTCTTTGGTCCTACCTTTAGTCTTCTCATTCCTGAAGGCCAGGTAGGCCACAAGGTGCTAAATGCCACCAGGGTGTCCAGGGAAAGCCCTCCAGCCACAATGATGCCAAGTAGAGGCACTTCCACCCAGGTGGCCAGGGGTCCTGCAGATGGGCAGGGCCCCGGCTCTGAAATGCCACAGGTACTACTCTATCCTCTCTGCCTAAGGGAGTTGGAACAGTCATTCATAAGCCTCACCCAAAGAGCAACAAATCTTCCCATTTCTGTACTGTGATTCCACACCCACCAGAGGCTTTGCTCAGCCAGTTGCTGGCTGTGCTCTCCTGGGGTAGGAAGCGAGGCCACCCATGTCATTGGTAGCTACCACAGACAGGTTGTGTGCCAGCTTGCGGAGATGCAGCTGCATGGTGTGGTTGGTGAGCCAGGGGTAGCTCTGGGCATCCAGCACCAGGAATTCGGAGGCGTTGACAGTCACTGGCCCATCCTGGTCCAACTAGGTCACATTGACAGGTGGGTTGGCAAGCACCAAGGCAAAAAGGACAACCAGGAGGCCCTGGCCCTGAGCTTCCTGGTATTTGGCCCCAATCTGGCCAATCTCCAGCTTAACTGGTGCAAAGCAGAGGCCAATCTGCTCTCACCACAGCCCCTCATACTTCTTGCCCTTTATTCCCAAACCCAGAAGGGACCTATTTGGATGGCTGGGTCCACATTATACACAGCATTTTGTAGTGATCAAAAGTATAAGCAGTAGAGCCAAAATGTCCAGATCCGAATCCTGGCTTTGCTACCTACCAGATGTATAACTTCTGCCAGATTGCTTAACTTCTCTGTGTCTGTTTTCTTGTTTGTAATTTGGGGATTACACTAGTAATTGCCTCATAGGATTATCATGAGTATTAAAGTGAGTTAATAGTTGCAAAGTGCTTAAGTGTTTGTGAAATGTCCTATCAGACCACCTGCCAGGTGGCTGCTTGGGATCCCTGGGCAGAGACCTTCTCTTCCTGCCCACTTCAGGGACACTCACATTGCACACTGAGGATGGTGGGGACGTTAACTGACCTGCTACTACCCAGGTCCTGCAGAGAGCGCTTGAGCTCATGCTAGGCCAGCTGGACAGTGACAGTGAAGGTTCTGGTGCCTCTAGAGAAGGCCTCTCTGCTCACACTCAGCAGTCCTGAGGTGCTGGCCTCCTGCAGCTGTCTATCTACATACAAAGTGTGAGCACCGAGCTGATAAAGAAGGGAAGGCTTTGGTGGTGGTGAGACACCCAGTTGAACGATTACATGAGGAGCTGACATGAGAATGAAATGGCAGGCACCAACTTTATTGTGGGGAATGCACGCTTCTGTGCTAGGGGACTGCATGGGCTCTATATAGATCAGAGAACAGTAGTGGCATTCTGCCACATGTGTAATAAGCAATAAGCTGAGTCATACTTGCATAAGTTAGGCTCAGGTGCCTTACTACATTAATGTAACATTTTAAATCTGGAGTCCTATCCCTAGCTGCGAGCCTGGATCACAGCCAGACCTGGGACCCACACTCCACCCCTACAGGGTTGTGGTGTGGTATCTGCCCCAGAGGGCTCTACATCGGGCTCACAATCCACAACAACACTATAAAGAACAACAAAATACTATGAGGCTACAGGAAATAAGGGCTAGGATGGCTACTGCCCGCCGCCAGGAAGACCCCAAGGAATTCCACCAGGTTGTCAAGGGGTCTTCTTCCAGGGCATGGATGGCTTGGACTTCAGTATCCAAGCTACCTGGAGAGTTACCTGTGCCTGCTCGGCATGATCAGGAATGTAGACACAGCATTCTACATGGAGTAGGGCACAGGTGCCACCCTGGGCAGCAGTTAGAAGGTCAAGGGCCATGTGGTTTTGCAGAACTACTTTCTGCATTTTTATGGTTTCATTCATTAAAAGGGTTACAGCCTGACATCTAGCATTCAATGCTTGTGCAGCGTGCTGGGCTAAAGCTTCTACCTGCAATTCTACATCTATGGATCCCACCCATGGAATGAATAACGCCAGGGGTAGAACCACCATGCTGCCCGTTTCTGCTGGTACCAGCGGTGATATATGGGATCCCAATTGCGAGATAATTGGGGCAAGGTAGATAATATGCATCCAGCTAAATAGGGACATCCCCATGTACAACAGCCAGTCCAATCAGTGGGCAAATAGGGCCAGCCGTAGTGCCTACAGACCCAGAGGTACCCTGCAGGTAGCCAGTTGGAAGGCTTGTACCAACATATCATTTCCCTTCCCACCAGATCTTGGAAATGTTAGCAAGGGTGGTGTTAGCACACAGCTCGGGGGGTATCCACCCCATGATACAGTTGGGCATAGATCTTACTTGCTCTATGCAGTGAGGGGCCTGCTCCCACAATTCCACATGTTCTCCTGCCAGCCATCCCCACCCACTGAAAATGGCATAGCCTATGAGAGGCAGGGAGTTGCGATGATCATGGCAGAGTAGCACTTCCATGGCCTACCGTAGCTGGTTTCATTCAGATGTGGTGTTCCAGTTGTGCAGCTGTAGCTGGAGTAATGTGCCATGACAGTCCCTCAGCTGCTTCCATTGGCAGTTCAGTACACACCCAGCAGCGGGAAACACTGTGTACAGCAGCAAACACATGAGCCCTGGACATGACACTGTTCCCTGTTGTCAACCTGGGCGATAGGATAGAGCAGACAAAGGGACCATTAGGGGCAAGTCCCATCCTTCCAGGAGGACGCAGGCCACCTGCCCATCTTGAGATAGAAAGGTGGCTGGGAGAGGAGCTGCCTCTAGCCTGTGGTACCAGACAGTTTCTCCAAGGGTAGCAGGCCAGGGGGCCTCCACTGGTGTCACAGTATAGAGAGGAATGGGCCAGAGGCTAAGGACAAAACACCCCATTAACAATGAACCCTCTGCCATCATCAGGAGTGACACTCTCAAGGGTGTATGCCAAATTCAAATCCAGGGTTCTATTCGTAACCCATTGTGTAAGCCCTGTCCCCAAGGCTCCACCAGGGCCACCCGCAGCTCTTGTGCTACCTGTATGATCCAGGGCTACAACCAGGTGGCCTGTTTACTTGCTGCCAAAGGTTCTGGGGCTGGCAAGAGCAAAGCACCTTGGTAGGCTTGGGGCAAGAAATGTTTAGCAGCAGTGCCCAGGAAAACCTGCTACAACCCTGTCAAGGAAAGACAACCCTGTTTGCTGGGGTTGCTCATTCAGAAGGGGTATAGCCTGTGGGAGGTTAGTATACCAACGGCGCCAGCCCAGACCCAAGGCATGCAGTTTATCCATTAGTAACCCATTGAGTTGTTCCACCATTCCAGCTGCCTGTGGGTGATAAGGGACATGTAACTGCCACCACACATCAGTGATGTGGACTGCACCTCCTGTCCAGTAAAATGAGTGCCTCTATTACTGGAGATTAATAAGGCCGGCCATAGGCCACCACAAGGTGCTCCAAAGTGTTCACAGTATGGCATTAATCGGCTGCCACCAGCCATGCAAACCCTACATCAGCAGCTGTGTCCACACCTGTGAACACATAGCGGTGTTTCCAGTCTGTGGGCAAAGGCCCTTTGTAGTCCATTTGCCATTCCTGGAGCAGCTTAGCCTCACAGGGCACTTCCCCCAGGGTACTCTTTACCCACCATCTCTCTGGTTGCTGCTCAGCATACCAGGGGCATTGTGACACTGCAACTTGTACTTGTGGCTGGGTCGATGATAGCCCCCATGGCTTCGCTACCTGTTGCATGGTACAGGCCCCTATATGCCCCAGTTTTCAGTAGAGCCAGGGGCCAATGTCTGCTGGAACTGGTGGTACACAGGCAGAGCAGACTTGTGCCAGCACATCAACTACATCATCGTCTGGGGCCTGTAATGGCCAATGGCTGGGGACATGGTATATAGTGGCCCACTGTTGAAGACCCCGCTTCCAGAAGTCTTCCTACAACCCCAAGCCCCATTGGGGACAGTGGCCTATTATCTACTCCTGGGCAGCCCACTGGGGCAGCAACAGAGTTAGATCTTGATACACAGCCCAGCTGTCAGTGCAGTTGTGCACTGTGCCAGTTTCATTTGTGAAGGCCGACCATGCAGCACAAAGCTCCGCCCATTGGCTGGATTGGCCAGCACCAGTCTCATACCAAAAGGTTTTTGTGGATGGCTGTAACACCATGGCAGCCCACGTTGGGGGCTGCCCATGGCATGAGCCGTATACCAGGTATTCTCAAGGATGGGAGCCTGACCTTCTACATAGGAACTCAGTATGTCCCCATCTCAGCAGGCTCCACCAGGAGCTCTGCTTGAAACTGCACCGGTCTCAATAGGGAATGCAGTTGACCTGACAGGGCTTGCAGAGAACTGCACCCACTGTTCCAGGTATGCCCCCGTCTTATTTGGTGTAGGGGTTTGTGCATTTCCCATATGGGGAGTCTTCACCTAAAACTGCAGCCACCCCTCCATAGGATATGTAGATTGCATGGTTATGGGATTGGGGCTAGTGATGGCCTCACTGGCCAGAAGGGCTACATATATGGCAGGCAGTTGCTTCTCTATCAGAGAATACCGTGCTTCTGCACCTTTCCTATTGGCACCTGTCAACACCTTCCAGAAACCGTGCTTCTGCCACAAGCCCATCCAAATCCTGCACCGTAAGCAGGAATGGGAGGGCTGGATCTTCTACATGTAGTTTGGTCTTGTGCTACAACTTGCTTTGTAGTCTTAAATGCCTCTTCTATCTCAGGGGTCCAATTCCACTGGGCACCCTGTCACACTAGACAGTGAAGGGGTCATGTCAAGGAGGCTTAATGAGAAATGAACACTCTCCAAAACCCCAGCAACCCCAAATAGGTTTGAAACTGCTTCACAGTCTCCCAAGAATTTGACAGAGAACCCAGGTCCCTGGACCTTGTCCTCGTTGACTGCCCAACCCCATTTGGCGAGAGCTTCTCAAAGGCTGGTCACCGCTGCTTCTAGTTCTGTAAGAGAATCAGAGGTTAGCATTATATTATCAATATAGCGATACAAATACACTGCAGGCAGTCATTTCCACATGACTAAATCTTGAGCCATGAGATCATGGCACAAGGTAGGACTGTGCAGACAGCTCTGGGGAAGGATGAGGAATGTCCACTGTTGCCCTTTCCAGGAGAAGGTAAACTGTTTTGGACTTTCTGGGGCTATGGCAATAGAGAAAAAGGCATTTTCCAGGTCTACCACATAATGATATCGTCCAAGTTCATGTGACAACTGGTCCATGATGTCTGTGACATCGGTATGGTGGCACACAGGGGTGGCCTAACCTTATTCAGCTTCCGATAGTCAACTGTCATATGCCAGTAGCCATCAGTCTTCTTCACTGGCCACATGGGGGAGTCGTATGGGCTATGAGTAGGATGAATGACACCAGCTTCTTCCAGCTTCAGAATAGTGCATCCTATTTCCTCGTGGCCTCCTGGCAGGCAGTACTGCTCTGTATTCACCATCACCATCTGGGCAGCCTGGGGCAACAACCATGAGGCATGGTGTGAACATTCCCAGATAATAGTTTTCACCATCCAGATATGAAGACAAAATTCACCCACAGTGGTAATTATAGTCAAGTCTCACAAAACATCAATCCCCAAATGTATTCCTGTATGGGGGATATGCACTCTTGATATGTCTGAAGAGACAATCTGCCAATACCCAATGTCATAGGGACCTGTCGCATGTGAATGATTCGACCCCCATAGCCTTCTATGGTTTTGGTGGGCCTGGAAAACTTGTCTGGATTCCCATAGAGCAGGGTGCTGTCTTACCAGTGTCCATGAGGGCCAATACCCTCTGCACATTGAGGGGGGACCAATGTATAGTCAGTTACACACACACACACACACACACACACACACACACAGCCTCAGGTCAACCAGCTCCCCCGCCAACTGGGTGTCGCAGCCGAATCCCTAATCAGGGAGATAATCTGGCAGCTGCACCTCATGGGTTGTGGCTTTCCCATGAATAGGAGTGAACTGCTGGTCAGGGCCAGGTGATTCTACAGTGCCAGCAGCACTTAATTAGGTTGCTGCTCGATCTTTTTTGCAGTGACCCCTGCTGTGAGGAGATCAAACCACATTTGCCTGCTGATCAGGTTCATGGCCTATTGGGCTGGGGACTGCCCTGCCCCCCATTTTGGCATGCCTTCATCTGTGCACTAGCTGGTTTGGGAGTGCAGGGGGTGGTACAGCACTCACTTGGGTGGAATACACCTCTCATTTCACTTCCACATCCCCAAACCTTGCAGTGGCAGATGTTACCTCATGGATCCGCCTATCCGCACAAGGGGCCAGCAGTGCTGCCATGGTGCCAAAGGTACCAGCCCGGCCAGAGGTCAAGATCAAGTCCCTCATACGGGTTGTAAATACCTCCTCATTGGGGCTAGTGTACTGGGCACGAAACATCATCTCTCACATGCCCATTTCCCGAATTATCTGGATCAGATCTAAGTACGTGGTCCATTTGTTCACTGTCTCTGGCAACTGCCCAGGGTCAGCCCACACTGTCTGTGCAGCGGACATGAGCCACTAAATGAGGGCGTGGTTGCCTGTACCCCAAGTCATACGTGCCACATTTTGGAGGTGCTGCCTAAGGGATGTTATCATCGTTACAGAGGTCAGCTGGGCCAACTCTTCTGGAGATAATTCAGTCTCTTCAGCCACATCATCCCACCGCCACAGGAGATACCCCAGAACCATCTCCCCGGCTCTCTGCAGTACCTGTTTTGTCAGGTCCCGGAGTTCAGCGGGAATGTACTGGATCAAGGTGGTATGCTTTTTAGCTTGGGGGCACCACCAGCTTGCCCCCTTGGGGCCAGCGGCTGCTCTGCTTCAACCTGCGGTCGTATCACCAGCCGCAGTCCAGAGTGCTGGGGGCTGTACTCACCAGCTACGCCACATGTCAGTACTGAACTGATCAAAAAGGGAAGGCTTCGGCGGTGAGATGCCCAGTCGAAAGAATGCACAAGAAGCCAACATGAGAATGAAATGGCAGGCATCAACTTTATTGTGGGGAGTATGCGCTTCTGGGTTAGGGGACTGCATGGCTTTATATACCTCAGAGAACAATAGTGGCATTGTGCCACACATGCGTAATAAACAATAAGCTGAGTCATACTTGCATAAGTTAGGCGCAGGTGCCTTACTATATTAATGTAACATTTTAAATCTGGACTCCTATCCCTAGCCGTGAGCCTGGATCACAGCCAGATCTGGGACCCACACAAAGCCAATTGGGGGTACCAGGCCCCCCTGCCATTTGGCAGGTGAAGACATGGCATTCATTCTCCCAAAGTGCTCGCTCAGCACCAGGCCTGGCCATCGATTTGTAGCACCAACATCCCACAACCTGGAACACAATAGGGGACTGTGGGTAGGGTTGGTCCTGTTCTGTAAGAAAGATGAGGTCCCATTATAGAGAGGCTGTAGGCAGAGAGACTGGAGTACCTAGGTTCTCTCACCAGGGGCTGGCTGGATCTTGGGTAGGTAGGTGAGAGGAACCCAGTTCTGATGACTGCAACCTGAAGTGGGTATCCAAGCCAAAGGTGTAAACAAGGAAGGGAATTGGCCCCAGAAGTGCTTGGTCAAGAGATGCAGAAGGGTGTACCTGAGCTCAAAGGCTGGCAGGAGCAACAGTGTTGTGTGCGGGAAGGTAGCTGGGCGTGGAGGCAGCGCCATGGTGGCCCTGGCCTGGGCTCCACGCTGCCGAGAGAAGGGGGTGGGTCTCAACATCAATCAGGTTAGACCAGGCAAGCTTAGTAATTCCTCCAGGAACTAACTCTCCCTAAACAAAAATGCAGACTGACCCGCAGGGGCGAAGGCAAAGACGCGAACATCCAAGCCCAAAAGCCCAAACTCACTCAGCACATAACCTGTACCTGCGGGCGCAGAACTGAGCCCTGACTCTAGTGGACAGACAGGCGCATCCCCACAGACACACAGAAACAAGCAACCGTGCAGCTCGTCCGAGACCCAGACGCATACAGATACTAGGCTACATGTGCCCCTCCCCCAAAGGGGCCCTCCGTCTCTCTGCCCCATCTCCTCCAGCCCCCATCTTTCGCCCTACGCCCCCTTTCCCATCCTCCGATTGCTCTGGCGGATGCAGGGTGAGGCGGAAGTGATCCGGAAGGAAGGGGTCACCAAGCATTCTCGCCCCGCCTTCAGGGAGGTTCACCTGGGTCCCACCCCGAGCTCAGCCAGAGCAACGGCTCAGGTCTGATGAGCGCCGCAGAGCGCTGCAGAGCGCTGCAGGGGCGGGGCTGCGCCAGGCTGGGCGGATCAAAGCCACGCAGACCTGCCCCGCAGCCCGGACCAGGAGGGCCACAGCTCCCTCGCCTCCACCCCATGCAGCCCGTGACGCGCAGGCCTCCCTGCACTGGCGGGGACGGCAGCTGGACTGAGACACAGGCGGGAGTCTGGGCGAGCTGCGGCTTTATTGGTTCGGGGCCTGCCCCTGGTCCCGCGGGCCGGCTCAGCACCCGTTGCTGGGGCAGCGCAACTGCCCCATCACGTCGGCCAGCATGCGGTTGCACAGAGCGGCGTACGGGTTGAGCAGCACCAGCTGGCGCCGCGCGAAGGGGCTGCCCAGCTGCGCCGCCCTCTCGAAGTCCCTGCGGGCGTCGTCGTCCTGGCCCTGAAGCCGCGCCAGGAGCCCGCGCTGCACGAAGCCTTGGCGGGCGGCGCGACCCCGGCCGCCGCTCAGCGCCAGGGCGAGCTCCAGGTCTTCCAGGGCTCCTGTGGGAGGAACGAGCACAGAATCCGGGCTCAGAATTGGGGCCCTGGGGCTCGGCCATTCACAGCCCGCCTGCCCTTTATCCTAGAGGTAGGTATTGTTATTTCCATTGCGCAGATGAAGACTGGAAGAGTTGGTAAGATATACCCTAGCTGCATAGCCCATTACTGGCAGAGCTGGGACTGAAGCCCAGGTCTCCTCTTGTCCCACACCAGAACGTGAAGGTTGCTGGGAGAACTTTGAATGGTTACCATGTTCATGGATCTGGCCCGTTGCTGGCGTGTAGCAGGCAGTTTACTCCACACATATGTATGTTATTAACCATCCACCTTATGCCAGGGGATTAACTGAATCCCCGAGTCCAAGACAATTATTAGCTGACAACTGTTTCTTACAGATAAAGTCCATTTCTCTTTTTTTTTCTTTTGAAGACTTTTCCATTGTGTTTTAAAACAGCTCTCACCTGTGTTCTCCACTGACTGCCTGACTTTCCTCATTCCTGATTCCCATAATCTTATTTTGTATCAGATATTCTTTGAAGGAGGTCTTGGAGCCAGAGCTGGCCTGCCCCATTTTTAATTTTTATTTCCCTCATAAAATACTGGAGTTAGGCTTCTGAACTCAACTGCAGGCAGCCTACTTGTATCTACTATAGCAGGGGTCCCCAAACTCTGGGCCTGTTATGCACTGGGCTGCACAGCAGGAGGTGAGCGGAGAGTAAGCTAGTGAAGCTTCATCTGTATTTTCAGCTGCTCCCCAGTGCTAGCATCACCACCTCAGGTCCAACTCAGATGGTCAGGCGTTAGATTTCTCATAGGAGCCCCGGTCCCTGGTGCCAAAAAGGTTGGGGACTGCTGTCCTATAGGATCCACTGAGCTGCATTTCTTCTGGGCTCTGTTTCATTTCATGCATGTTCTCTTGTCTGAAGAGCCCGTCAGGGTGCTTGGGGAGCTTTATTGTCATCCCGGAGCAAGACAGATCTTTATATTTCTGTTTTCTACTTCCCAGAACCTAGCAGGGGCTCTGTTCCCTACTGCACCTGGATCTGGACCTCTGAGAAGCTCTCTGATAACAGCATGTCTCTGTTGCCCTTAGAGGAATTAAAAGCCTCCTCCTGGCGAATCGCTTCTAATCCCCTCTTGGGTTTTGGTCTGCAGGCTGTTCCCAGCGAACTTTACAGCCCTGGCCTGGCATTCCTGGTCCCCGGAGCACCTCCACCACCATGAGTCTAGTAGTTCCATACTAGGCTTTTGTGGTTTATATCACTTATTGGCCTGCTCTTTAGTTTCTAGCATGGCCAACTTTGTCCCATTGTCTCTACTCCAGCTAGAGTAACCAGAATGCAGTGGATTTGATCCAATCACTCCCTGTTAAAACCCTTTAGTGTTTCCTATTTACCTGTAGGCTCTGCTCCATCCTTTCACCACTACTCCCTGTTCCTGCCAGCCTGGTGATTGGAAAGACCCTGCAACTTGCATGCCTTCTGGACTTGTACAGGCTGTGCCTTCTCCACTTCCTCCCCTCTATTCAGCTTACTCCTACTTATCCTTCAAAACTCACCCTTCAGGAGTGGATCCCTCTCAACTTCTTATGGTGGTATAATTATGTGTCTATCCTATTCCTAGACTGTGAGCTTGAGATGCAGTATCATGTGGGGATTAAGAGCATACACTCTGGAGCTCTAACACCTGGTTCTAATCCCAGCTCTGCCACTTCTAGCTGTGTGAGAGTAGCAAACTACTTAACCTTCACACTTCAGTTTTTTCATCTTTAAAGGGAGATAACAATCGTGCATACCTTTCAGGGTTGTTGCGAGGATTAAATGAATTACTACATTTCACCTGTAAAGTGCTTAGTGCCTGATGCATAGTTGCTATAAAGTAGTATATCTTTTATCTTTGTGTCCTCAAGCACCTGGCCCACTGCTCCAATAGTGGACTCATTAAATGTTTGTTAAATAAATAATTGGAACACATCTGTTCTGACTTCTGACTTTCACAATAGCCCCAAGACGTTAGCAGGTAAGAATGCAGATTCCAGAGGTGTTTAATGACTCCCCACCCCCATTCCCTGGCCCCATAGCCACTTTGTCTCTCTCGTCTGTGCACTTCAGGACCCCTTCTGCAGAGGTTTCAGGGTGTCTCCCCTCACCTGTCACATCTCCCTGGAGACGCCGAGCCTGGGCTCGGTTGTTGTAGGCTGAGGCCCTCTCAGGCAGCAGATTGATGGCTTGGCCAAACCTCTCCAAGGCTGTGCTGAGGTCACCAGCCTCTGCTGCTGTCACTCCCTGCAGCTCGAGGGCCTTGGACTGCTCCAGCTGTTCTCGAGGGAAAACACCATCTGTGTCAGGGAAGTAGCCGGGAGGGGACAGGTATGTGGTTGTTAGCAAGAATCAAAGGCTGTCTCAGGCTTTGGAAACCTGGCGCCGGAGCCAGAGCTGACTGGGCTGAGATGTGGATCACAGCAGTTTTCAGATGCAGTATTTGGGACAGGTGAAGCTGAGATCACCAAGGCTGAGAGCTAGTAATGCCTGAGTCCCAAAGGACCTTGGTTGACTCCCCGTTGTCAGGAGAATAAAGCTCAAATTCTTTAGCCTGTAGTTAAAAGACTTGTTCAAGGTCACACAGCCCATGAGTTGTACAGCTAGGATTTGAACCCAGGACTCCCTGGCTCCTTGGCTTGTGCTCATTTTGTTCTACTACATTGCCTCCAACAGAAAGACCACCATGATATTCCTAAGTCATGAAAATCACTTCTCATGTATCCCTCAGCTTTTCAGCCTGAAGTCTCGGTAAGGTCTTACTCCTTTAGAAACAAAGGACACCAACAACATCTGGTAGGGACATCAGTCTGTTCTTCATTAGCACCCAATGGAAAAGCCAAGGAGTGCACTCACTGAAAGGATCAGCTCAGTACTTGGCATGTATGGTATGTAACACTGAATGCTTGCTTAGATTGGAGCCATTCAACTGAGCTGTGCCTTGCTCTGTTCCTGCCCTCCATTCTCTGTGGGGTGATAAACTCTGTTATGACAAAGATGTAAAAGTTTAATATTGCTCTCCTCCTGCTGCAACAGTTAAGCTTGGAACATGGGGAGATTTAAGTGGTTAAGTTCAGAGGTGTGAGGGCTGAAAGACTGAGACAAACTCTGGGCTTCTCCGCTTGGCAGTGACTTTGCCAACCTCCTGTTATTGCACTAAGAATCAGCCAACCTCTCTGATTCAGTCTCAATCATCACCCAACGTCTCACAAACAATGGACCTTGTAAGACCACCTCCTCCTATCACCCCAGGGAAGTCTGCAGACCAGCCAGTGTGGAGAGCTGTCCTTCAAGGCCAAATACTTACTTTCATCTACTTGTTCCTTCTCAGCTTCCTCTCCCAGGTCCAACCCAACAACATCTCCAAAAGGGGTGTCAGGGTTGAAGATGGCTTGTAACACTGCCCGATCATTTAGAGTCCCCATGGTGCTCAACTCCAAAATCTGAAAATGTGACTCAGAATGAGAGAGGGAGGAAGAAGGGGTGGAGGTTTAGCCTCACAGTCAGTTGATCTAGAGGGAGGTTCTGTTTGAGGACTGTCCCCCATGAAGAGTGTTTTGTTCTTTTGACTGTAGTGTAAACTCAACTTCCCTTTGCCCTGGGGTTAGTGATCCTGGCTTGGCAGAACATTTACAGGTATTTCTTAACTGCCTCTCCACCCCACTGAGGCCAATGAGAAACAGTAAATAAACCCAATTTCAGCCTTAAGGTGGAGTGAAGAGAGAGTGCTGTTCTTATTCTCCCTGAAATGCTTTTATTTTATTATATTCATTGATTGGAAGAAAATCGCTAGAAGCCACTGCTTGAACACCCACGGATGAAGGAGATGAGGATATGAAGGTGATACAGGAATGCTTCCTTTGCCTTCTTGACCCCTTCTTCATACTCAGAATTAATTAGGTCCTGAACACACATCATTGGTGAGCAAGGGAAGAAAATATGGTTAAGACAGCCAGGATGGAGTAGCTCCTGAAAGAAGGCAATGAGGAATGATTCAACGATTCTACCTTAAAATAAAGGACTGTGGAAGGTACTTTCTAATTGGATTATAGGCCATACTTCACTCCCATTTCTCACCCCAGCCAGTCAAAAGAAAGCTCCACCATGTGCAGCAATGAACTTGACATACTTATTAATTAAACTATCACTTAAAAATGCAAATAAAATAAACATGTTTAAAAACTTCATTTTTTAAAATTTATTTTTTAAATTTTAATTAGTTTCAAGTATACAGTACATTGGTCTCCTTCCCTCCCCGACCCTCCACCTAGCCAATGTATTAATGCTAACTGCATTCCCTATGTTATGCTCCCCATCCCTGTGACCACCCATCAGCTACTATTTTGTACTTCTTTAATCCTTCACCCCATTCTCCCAGCTCCCCAAACCCCCCTTCCCTCTGTCCAACACCAAATTGTCCACTATATTCATGAATCTGTCTTTGATTAGTTTGTTCTTTTGATTCCTTAGATTCCACATATAAGTGAAATCATATGGTGTTTACCTTTCTCTGTTTGACTTAAATACCTTCTAGGTCCATCAGAGCAATATTTTTTTCCATTCCCTTCCTTTTCATATGTAGGGGTCTTGTTCTCTTATCCTTTCAGTCACTCGCTCTTTTGGTTGGCACACTTAATTCTTTTCCATTTAAGGTACTTATTGATCGGAATGTAGTTGTTACCATTCTTTATTCCTGTTTTTGATACATGTTTTTTGTTTGTTTGTTTGTTTGTTTTTTGTCCTTAAAGAAGTCCCTCTAACATTTCCTGTAATACTGGTGTGGTGGCGATAAATTCCTTTAGCTTATTTTTGTCTAGGAAGCTCTTTATCTGTTCTTCAACTCTAAATGATAGTTTTGCTGGATAAATTGTTCTTGGTTGTATATCCTGGTTCTTCATCCAGTCAAATATTTTTTGCCAAGCCCTTCTGTCCTGCATAATTTCTTTTGAGAAATCAGCTGCCGGTCTTAAGGGTGTTCCTTTATAATAATTACTTATTTTTCTCTTGCTGCTTTTAATATTTTCTTCGTATTTAACCTTTGGCATTTTAATTATGATGTGCCTTGGTGTGGGCCTCTTTGGATCCCTGATTTTTGGAATACTCTGAGCTTTCTGGGGTTTTATGTCTATTTCCTTCACCAGGTTAGGGAAGTTTTCCATCATTATTTCTTCAAACAGCTGTTCAACATCTTGATTTTCTTCTGTTACGCCAATCAGATGAATATTTGGAGGCTTAATAGTGTCCCATATCCTCCTTAAATTATTTTTATAGTTTTGGCATCTTTTTTCTTGCCATTCTGATTGAGTGTCCTGATTGGCTTTCCTGTCCTCTAGATAGGGCATTTTATCCTCATCTTTATTCACTTTGTTTATTCCATTTAATATACTTCTCATCTCAGATCATGCGTTCTCTATTTCAGACTGGTTCCCCCATATGATCTCCATCTCTATTTCTATCTCTTTGTTGGAGTTCTCTACACATCGCAAAAATTCATTGAGCATCTTTATAACTAGTATTTTGAACTCTGCATCTGTTAGATTACTTGACTCCATTTTATATGGATCTCTGTTCTGTTCTGTCATATGATTTCTGCTTCTTTATTTTCCCATTTCGGTTGCCTTTTCATGTCTGTTTCTATGTACTAAGCAAAGCTCCTAAGTCTCCCAATCTTATTAGTGTGGATTTGTGAAGTAGGTGTCTAGTGGCCCAGTCCTGAGAGGAGTTCAGCAGCAGGCCAAATTTAGCCCAAGCCTCTACTCCTTTGGGGCCACCTGTTAAGATTCAGCAAGCAATCTACAGAAGTTGTGATTATAATTGCCTCAAAAGGCCACACCAGAAACTAAGGCCAGCTACTTCCTCCACTGTGAGTCTCAGCAAAGAGCACCTGGTTCGCTGAGGATACACCTGGTTGTGGCTTGGGTGGGGCCCGAGTTGGAGTAGACAGGGTTTCAGGGAGTACTCTGGGTGGAGCCACCTCTGTTATCCAGTTTGATGACGGCCCAGCTATGGCTGCGCTGTGTTCATTGCACTGGGAGAGGGAAGGGCTCAACAGGGAACAGTGAATACTGCCGCCACTTCTGTACCAAGCAAGTCTTGCCTGGGCCCTTGCTTGGACAGTGTCTCCCTGTAAGTCCCTAGTGCCCCCTGATTGGGCACTGGTGCTCAGAGTGGGCAGGTCCATCACTGTGAAAAATCCCATCCCAGACGTGGCCTCTTTAAGAGGCGTCTGCTTCTGCTGCAGGGTCTGTCTCAGCCACTGGGGACCAGGCAGCCCTGCGTCTTCACCCTGTTCTACCTTCTGCTGTTGCAGGGTGATTTCTTGTATTTCTTGGATTTCTCTGTAGTTGTATGGCTTATTTATCTAGATCCCAGGCGATTTTTCTTTGCTACTGCTCCTCGTTTCCATCACAACTTTGATTTGGTCACCAGAGGAAGAAACAGAAGCTCTATCATCTATGCCATTTTTTTTCTCACCCTAAAAACTCCATTTTTTTTGCAACTATGTACATATTTTTTTTTTACATTTAATCTTTCATAGAGTGCTTTCAGTATTATTATTTTTTGAACTATTAAAGTATTTTCATTCATCCCTGTCACAGAGTTAACACTGATGGACTTTAGACACATATTTTTCCTTGTTTTTTTTTTCCTCTTTTTCTCTAACCCAGGCGAGACAGGGTTCTGCCACCCATCATTCTTCTTGCTCCCACACCCAAAGGAAGACAGGGGCATGTCACCTGTCTCTTCCTACTGGAAGCGACAGAGCTGGAGCTGCTGGGTTGCGGTGGCTTCTGGTTGCGAGAGACGGGGTCGCTCCTTCCATTCTCCCACCCGTGGGGGAGAAAGGGACCAGAGCCCACTGCTCCTACCATTCCCGTGCCAGTGGAAGGGACAGAGGGCTTCTTCCATTTGCTTGTCCATGGAGTTCCGGGTCCCAGTGTCCGTGGTTCCAGCCATTCCGCCCTCTTAGGAAGAACGTGCCCAATTCCTACGCTCCTTCCATTCCCCCGCCGTGGAGTTACCTGGGCCTGGTGCCCCCTGCTCTTTCCATTCCTGTGTCTGTGCAGGGACGGGAACCTGGTGCCCGCCTCTCCTTCCATTCCTGCGCCCGTGGAAAGAACAGGTGCCTGGTGTCCCTTGCTCTTTCCATTCCCGCGCCTATGGAAGGATGGGGGCGGGTCACCCCTGCTCCTTCCATTTGTGTGCCCATGGAGTTATTCACCTGGTGCCCGCTGCTGTTTTCTTTCTTGCGCCTGTGGAGAAACTCAGTGCAGGTCCCTCTACCCCTGGCTGCTCCAAGTTCAGTGCCTGGAGGTGACCTGTGGAAGCCTGAGCGTCGAAGCAAGCCCTGATTGCCGTGCTCTCTGCGTCCACACCTTCTGATGCCCCAGAGTCATTGCTGACGCGTGGCTCGCCATCATAGCTCTCCCACTGGGTCCTCCTGCTGGCAGTCCTGAAGACCCAGACAATCTGTCTCAGCCTGAGCTCACGCTAAGAAGGCTGAGCTGCATTTTCTTCCCCTTGGCGCCGGGAGAGGGGCACATAGGTTCTGCTTTAGGTGCAACCTCAGCCCAAGCCCAGGAAGTCTGGGTGTGAGCCGGAGCTCTTGTGAATGTATTATGACCCAGGTCAAAATTCTGTACTCTCAGTGGGGGGTGGATTTCACTAGAGAACTTGTTAAAAACTCAGATTTCTGAGACACACCTTGAAACAATGAGGTGCTGACATTCGTTTGGGTTCCAATAAGAGCATTTTAAGCGTTTCTGGGGATTTAACTGACCCATTGTTGCTCTGAAATTTGTGTTTTGACTCTTGAAGTAACACCTTATGAAACAGGAGAGACCTTAAACTTGAGAGAAATAATGAAACAGTAGAATTTTTAAATTATTAAAATTATTTAAATGTCTCAAAAGTTTAAATAGAATTACTGTATGACTGAGCAATTTCACTGTCTAGTATATATCCAAGACAACCTAAAACATCTGTCTACACAAGCAACTATACATAGATATTCATGGTACCTTTATTTCTAATTGCTAAATAGAGGAAACAACACATATGTCCATTGATTATTAGATAAGCAAAGTGTTATAGCCATGCAATGGGGGAGTGTTGAGCCATATAAAAGAATGAAGCAGTGATTCCTTTCTATAACACGGATGAATCGTGAAAACATTGTGCTATGTGACAGAAGCCAGTCACAAGTATTATACATTTCATGATTCCATGTATAGGAAATGTACAAACTAGCAAATTCATAGAGCCTGCACTGAGATTATTGGTTGCTAGGGCTGGGAGGTGTTAGAGATAATGGGGATAATGGCTGACAGGTATCTGTCTTCCTTAGGGGTTGATGAAAAGGTCCTGGAATATGTAGTGATGTTGGTCACAGAGCTTTATGAATATACAAAAAATCACAAAATGTACATTTAAGTAGCTGACATTTATAGTATGTTAATTTCCCTCTCTAAATGAATAAAGTTCCTTGGATCTTAATTGGCCTTGTTCCAAAAAGCACCTCTGCTATTTTGACATATTCTATTTTGACTAGAAAGTTCTGCTTCCTTCCTGCTCATGAGCTTATCACTTAGGTGCTTTAGACTCTGCTAAGACTTGCCTGGCCAGCAGCCCACAGTTCCTATGTGTAACTTTCATGACATGGTCTCAGCATTGCTCCATCTATTTGTTTGTTGCAGACACCAGAGGCTGGCTCTGATAAGAGGAGAGGCATCTGAGAAATGCAAAGGGAAGGGCCTACAAAAACGACTGACTCAGCTGGT
Organism: Rousettus aegyptiacus; assembly: GCF_014176215.1. NCBI lineage: Eukaryota > Metazoa > Chordata > Mammalia > Chiroptera > Pteropodidae > Rousettus > Rousettus aegyptiacus. Next base: position 34,431,344 of record NW_023416308.1, on the reverse strand, counting down.
TATAGATTAACTACATCCTTGTAGATGTCTGAACGGCCTTCTGGAAACTCTTGTCACACCTTCAAGAAAAACGATCTGTAAATAGATAGGACTGGTGGTCTTGGAATTCCTTCCCCCTTGCAGCCCCCACCTGAAACTCCCTCTCCCCATCCTGAGTCAGGAGGTGCATGTAGGACCTCAGACAAAGGAATCATCCCCCTTGCATGGACACTGCAGAGGTATATAAGCTATAAGAACTCTAACCAAGGGAAGCTTGTGCTTTGGTGCTGTTAAGCCCCATACATTCCGCCGGCAATAAAATCTGCTTACTCTAACAAAGTTGTCTGAGCATCCAATTTCCTCCGTCGGGTGTTGCTTCCTGCAACAGATTTCTGGTGCATTGGCTGGGAAGCGTGGAGGAATGGCATCCACATTTGGTGGATTTCGGGTATCCAACTGGGAAAACCCCAACCCTCCCTGCAGACACACTGGCTGAGTGTGCACCAGGGATTACCCCATGTAGATGCCTCACAGGATGGAAGGGGAAACCCCATCTGCCAGTCCCTGCAAGAATCAGACAACAGAGGAATGAGAAAACTAGGATGCATTAGGGTCTCGGTAAGGAAAAATATGGCAAAGGGTAGCTAGCTCAGGTACTGCCTCATAAGGCAAAACGGGAGACTGGTCATCTTCCAAGGTCACCCGAGTACTCTACCCTTGTCAGGGGAAACTGTGACCTCACAGGTACACAGAGCAGAGGATGGAATGTGTTTGGGTAATACTGGGCAAAAGGAAATCCCGATCCCCCTCCAGAGAGTATTCAAGAGTCTTCCACAGGTTAAAAGGAGCGATTGCTTACTCTCCACAGGACAGGTTAAGGAATGATGGGAGGTTGTATGAAAGAGAGTGAATGCTGAGTGACTGAGACTTAGCGTTGCCATGAAGCAAGAGTTGAGCCCCTCTCTGTGGTTCTGTGATGAATCCTATATGGCTAGAGTGGTGTCACTGGATCTTCGTGATCCAGTGATCCAGGTCAGGTGTTATAATGGCTCACCAGTTGCTAAAAGGAGCCTGGAAGATTCCCGTGATGGAAGCGGCCAGATACAGGCGAAGCGAGTGACGTTCTCTCCAAAGTTTCCCCGACCTTATCCTCCAACCTTCCATGTTGCATGATTGTTGTCTGCTGTGGGAGGCATGGGGGGTACACAGAGAAAGCCTACTCCCCTGGCCATGATGGTCAAAAATTTCAAGAAGGTTATGGAGTTAAACTCACCCCACAGAAACTCCATACCTTTCGTGAGATAAACTGGCCCTCTTTTGGTATTGGATGTCCGGTAGAGGGAGCTCCTAGTCTTCAGTTAGAAGACACAGGTCAGGGTCTCCTGGGAAGGGGGAGTGAGGAAGACAAAGACCAGGGCCTTACACAAAGTGGGGAGAACAGGAGCCCCTACTCTAGGAATCTACACAACAGAAGGCCTTTGAAAAAATAAAATCAAATGGGCACTCACTAATACCTTGGAGAGAACTCCCAGACCCATGCTGTCACCTGCCGTCCCCCTTCCCTCCTTTCCAGACTCACCAGCACCGTGCCACAGGGCGCAGGCACAATCCTCTCGAGGTAAGTAACATATTTTCGGGTTCAGCCACAGCTAGGGTTGTGGTCTAGTGCTTAGGATTCAGCACTCTCATGGTTGCAGCCCGGGTTCAACTCCCAGTTAGGGAGGATTATTCTTTCCTCCTTTCTCACCAGCAAGAGGAGCACTTCCCAGCTTGTACTATGCAGGGAAGGAAAGCAGGAACCGCAGCCATAGGCCCAGCTGCCAGTGAAATACAGGGGCAGTGAGGACCCATATTGGACCTTCCTCCTTCCAAACTAACAATAGGAGAACTAATGATAGGAGAGGGATCAAAGAGTTTGGACTGTAAACAGTTCACTAAACTATAATTCTATCCTCCAGATTGGGCCTCCAGCCTCCTTGCACATCAAGGAACAAAAATAGGGAGAAGTCCCCTACTTATAAGTTTCTATTCTTCTTTACCAAGACCTAGACTTAATAGATGGCCCAATGATAAAAGCACCTTCTCTGAGACCTCAAAATAATCAGGAGTTTTCTCCATCCCCTTCACCCTTCACCCTCGGACTCTGAGGGGGTATGAGTTCTCTGGGGATTTCATCTATTTCATTGCTCCCTGAGGAAACTAGATAAGCACCACCAGGGAAGTTACAAATACTGATGATGGGGGAAATATGAGTATGTGCATAACATCTGATCTGTATTTGTAGATGTTATATGTAATATGGTGGTTGAGTTAAGAATTCTAATTATAATGGAAAGAAAAATGTATGTTTTTGGTAACAGAAGGTATAAAGTATGGAGATTTATTTTGAAGGAAATTAAAGGAAAGGTTTTGTCTTAAAGTTACTTATTTCTGATAAGTAAGAAAAGGCAAACTGAAGGAATGAGGAAAGTACTAGAAGGTTCTGAAGAAAAATCCTGAGAAGAAATTTTATGTGATTAAGCTAAACAAGATTGGAAATTTAAATGCCAAAATTAAGCTAATGCAAAATTAAAATTGTGTTTTAATGTTTCTTAAACTATTGGTCTGCTACTAATGTTATGGAAAAATTTTCTGAGTAGAAAACAAGAATTCTAAACTTCATCAAAATAATTTCTGTGTTTTATATTGCCTTAACCAATTTTCTGAGGCTTTTAGAGAATATACTAACATTAGCCCAAAGTCTGAGGGCAAGACATTCCTAGCTATACATTTTACAACTTGATCTGTGCCCAATATTCAAAGGAAGCTCCAAAAGTTAGGGCCTAGACCCCAACCCCCCAGGCTGCCTGGGTATCAGAGGTCTTTAAGGTGTCTAATAACTTGGACTGGGCAGAGAAAGAAGAAGAGTACAACAATGGTACAAATTTTAGCTGCCATAATACAGGGACCATCTCGAAGTGACCCTAGGCAATAAAAACCTTGTAGGCCTGGAGGGCCTCGATCTTCATTGGCCATGAGTGGCATTGTCAGGACTGAGGCATTATCAATGTACAAACTGCAGAAGGAAGGGCACTGGAAGGGTGAGTGGGAAGCCAGGGAGGGGTAGACCTCATAAGCCCTCGCCCCACATGGCAAACCTCTCATGGATGGGCTGCTCTCTCCTCCAACAATGGAGGCCCAAGTGCTTACAAGCTCCTGTCCTAGAAAAATCCACCACGATCACAACAGTGGAGCCTCAGGTCACCCTTGACATGGCATGAAGGAAAAACTGAATTTTTACTAGATACTAGGGCTACCTACTCTGTCCTGACCTATCCCGTAGGCCTCTCTCCAATGCTACCTGCGCAGTGACAGGAATAGTCAGCCTAATGTAATTTACTTTTCCCATTGTGAAACTGGGACTAGCAACGAAGTTCTCTGCCATACATCAGGACCAAGGTCCAATGTGGAAAGTACCTCATCTAGAAAACTGGGACACAGCCAAAAAATGGAAAATGGGGGCAGCCCCCTTGCCCACTGTTCGGTTGCTCATGGGCGCCATTACGCCAGCGGGAAGGTGGCTCAATACCTCAGATGGCCGACGGCTCACGACCAAAGTTACAGCAGGGACTTCCCAGGCGGCAAGATCAGCCAAACAGAAAAGTCCCCACCCTGTAACCCCACTGACATCCTGCGCCAAAACCTTTAAAAACTGGGCCTATACCCCAGGCACGCGCGACTTCCTTGGCCCCTTTGCTGGACCAGCGAATCTCGCCTGTAGACCCTAATAAAGCCTGTTTTATACTTCGCTTTGGCTGAATCTCACCCTCATTTTCGTCTCCTCCGGCCGATCACCCACCTCACAGAGCACATTTGTAGAGAACTTAAGTCTAAACCATTCATAGACAACCTGTCTGTATGTCAGGGTTTCCTAATAGCAGAGCAACTACCTCCCTGCAATTTGTTTAAAATCAGCCCTCAAGGCAAACAGAAAGGCCCAGGTTTTGTTAAGTTCCCAACTGCTGTCAAATTACAAAGAATCAACAGCTAGTTACATTTAACTCAAATTAAACTAGTTTCTTATGAGTCCTCACAGGTTCCTCCAGAAAATAAACCCGAAAGTGCAACCTATTCCTGTGAACCCATAGAAGATCTTAAACTCTTGTTCTGGAAACTAGATAAGTCCACATGTTCCAGAGAATCAGGGAACTTTTGTGTACCTTGAATTAACAAACTGCCATGAAAGAGTAACTTCATTGTAAATTACCTCTAATATTAATTTTGACTTGTCTTTTCTATCTTTTTGCTAAGTTTATATCTTCTAGGTTGCAAGGCTTCCTATCACTTCTATATGCTCGAACAACCTCACATTGTCTGCCTCCAGGGCCCTTAGAATTGGCTTTCCGAGATTTTTATTCCCAGTAGGTCAGGACTTCAGCCCTATCTCAATTTTGAAGAAATTACAGAAGACAGACCTTCCTCCATCAACATTCCTTTAAGATTAAGGGAATAAAAATCTCTGAAGGAGAATAATGTAGGGAGGAGGCAGGAAAATTGAGGTGTTGGTTGGGTTGCATTCGGAGAATGCAATATGCTGATCAGCTCTGCGGCCAGGCCAGGAGGACACCTATAGAACAAAGGAAGGTTAGCTTAAGTAATAGCTCACTCCCTGAATATCACTTCCTGCTGTGTATATGAGGGGACTCCGATGGGGAATAGGTAGCTGTGGGAAGCTACAGAACTAGTTCCCACCAAGATAATGCCAAATATAATGGCCCCATGAACATCTGATGATAGTCAATATGTTTTAAAACATACTTTTATAGGACAATACTGCCTGGCTAAAGGTAGAGAAAATTTCACTGAGTCGGTCAGAAACTTAATTTGCCTTGGTCAACGGTATTATAATGCCACCTCCAAACAAAGTGTGTAAGAAATCTAACTAAGGGGAGCTCATGCTTTGGTAATTGCACTCTGCCGGCAATAAATTCTCCTTCCTCTGACACTGAGCCAGCTACTTTCATGGTTCTTACCATGCTTGCTAGTCCTGGTGAAAGCCAAGTAAATATCTTTTGGTTTCAACCTGGGAATTTCACACATCTGCTATTTGTGCTTGAAACACTCTGCGGCATCCATCCATTTTCAGGAAATATACTGGGCTTGGGTATTATTGTTAATATTAACATTATCTAGTGAATTCAGCATTGAAACAAAAAAATCCTAAAAAGAACAAATCCTCTATGAAATATAAAATATAAATGTGTGCCAACTGAACAATGGATAAATTGAACTGGCTGAAACTCTTGGAAACCTTGATTTCTGGCCAGTCGCACACAGGTCTTTCTGTCCATCCAGGCATCAGAAATTTGTATCTGACCTGTAGAGGTGGTAGCATGGCTCAATGTGAGCTTCATAGGTCAGCAGCAAAAGTGACATCTGTGGATCAAGACGAGTAAAATAATGTTCTTCTCTCCAAGGGAGACGGTGTTGTCTAACAGTAAATAGAAAAAGGGCTCTGGATCTTGATTAGTCTGGGTTTGAATTCTGGCTGGGCAAGAAACTCAATTTTTCTAAACCCAGGTTTCCTACTGCAATATGGGGATAACCCCTTCCTTGCTGGGGAAATGCAGAGGTGTTAGGAAGATAATGTGTACCATGCAAACAGTGCCTGGATAAGCACTCATGGAAGAGTAGTTGAAACGTAAAATAACATGTATAAGATTTTCTGATATCAAGATGCTTGGGTGGGTTGGGGGCTACTGGCCTATGGGGTTAATTAGGTGAGGCATGCCAGGGGTGAAAGGTCTAGTGCATGGTCTGACCGCAGCTTGGGCATCCTGTTAGAATGTCGTTTGGAACCAACCTGGCTACTGGAATCCCAGGTAGTTAAAGTGCAGTGCTCAAGGCTACTCGCACAGACCATAGTGTTGTGGTGCAATCAAATCTATGACCCACGGAGCCAATTGAGATGAATTGTGAGCCTTTATGAGCCAGCTGGCGACTGACTCTCTACTAAGCAGGGTTAGAGGAGATCAGCCCAGAGCTTCCAGAGGAGGTAGCTTATAAAGCCTAAAACCACATCAAACAAGCAAACTGGTTTACAGAAGCAGAAGTTGGCCATTAGCATATCTTTGCACAGGACTTTTCCTAGAACCATACCCTGGTTAAACAAGCAGATTACAGAAGCAGAAGTTGGCCATTTGAAAATTTTCCACCCTTTAACATTCCCCACTGGTTTTCAGGGGAATTCAAATCATTGATTCGTTAACCTGGAGTGGTGGGTAGTGAGTTCTGAGAACCATGAGTTTCACTGCCTCTACCCTTTTTTTGACATACATAGTTAACCAATTAATAATACAAGGTCAAAATAACCCTAGAAATGCTAATATTAGGGATCCTGAAATAGAGGAAAGCAGAGTAGTCAACCACAGGGGCCAGTTAAACATGTTCTCATATCAAGATCCTGTCCTCCTGTGTTGTTCTTCTCTGTCACTGAGCCGTTGTCTGACTAAAGCTAGGCTATCTCTAATAATGCCTGAATTGTTAGCATAAAAACAGCAAGTTTCACCTAAAGCTATACAATTAAAGCAAGATCTATGCTTTATGAACATATTAGTCTTACATGTATGAATTAATACACAAGATTCTTAGTTCATTTTACAGATTCTGAAACTAAGCTGTTCAAAAGGTAAATTCTGAAACTATGGTTGATGCAGTAAATGAATATATCAAAACAAAAACTTCATCTAAATATTTACATTAAAAAAAAAAACATTTAAAACCGGGAAGGGTCTTTCTCAGCGAGGCTCAGGCGAGGTAGGTTGTGGCTGGGTGAGAGACTGAGTTGGTACTCTGGTTGCGGAAACTAACTGGTAAGTTTTTCGCCGCACTAGATTGAGAACCTGTAAGGACCAGTTTTTGCTAGTTTCTAATTCAAACTTGGTTAAAGTTTCTTTCAGGGTCCTATTTATCCTCTCTACCTGTCCTGAGCTGAGGCTTGTAAATGCAATATAACTTCCAATTAATTCCTAGAACCCTGGCTGAAGATTGACTGGTCAGGCGGATGAACGCCAGGTCATTGTCGGATCCCAGTGATATGGGCAGGCCAAATCGAGGCACTATTTCTGAGACTAATTTCTTTGCTACTACCTGAGCTATCTCCTGCTTGGCGGGAAAGGCTTCAGTCTATCCTGAAGAGATGTCAATGAACGCAAGCAAGTAGTTGAATCAGAAGGTACCTGGGCTGACCTCAGTGAAATCCAACTCCCAATGTTCCCCCAGTGCCTATCCATGAAGTCTCGTCCCTTGTTGTACTCCCTTGGAGGGTTCTGGATTCACTTGTGCGCATATGTGGCACCGGGCTGATACCTGCTTGGCCATTCATTGCAGCCCCGGAATGTAATAGTCTCTTTTCAACAGTTCAATCAATTTGGTCCCTTCCAAGTGAGTGCTCTGGTGAACCTGGGTTATGAGGTCTCGGCTCAAGGCCTCAGGTACCACAATGCAGCCGTTAGGGAGCCTAACCCACCCAGCAGATTCCTTTTTTCCTCCCAGCTTGTTGCATAGTTCAACTTCCCCTGGAGTATAAGTAGGAGTGTCCGTTAGCACCCTGGGTGGTGGGGCCGGCAGAATGTCAGTTGGCCCCACTGGATTTTGGGCAGCCTGCTTTGCTGTCTGATCAGCAAAGGAGTTGCCCTGTTCTACCTCAGAGCCCGAGTTCTGGTGCCCTGGGCAATGAATGATTGCTACTGTTCTGCCCCGACTCGTATCTCCACGAACCACCAAGAAGCCAACACCGATGCAAGAGCAAGAGGGAGTTTATTTCAGACTCGAGTCCGGACCGCAGTCCGCACACTGACGCAGAAGTGAGTAGGAGGCGGTCCCGAACATGGGGCTTCAGGGGTATTTGAAGGGAAAAATCGTAAGCATGGGGAGTGATGTCTTGGCGTTACAGGATTGGTACAACGAGCTTGTCGCTCAGCAGGATTGGCTGGGTGATGGCGCCAAGGAACAAGGCGGGGAATTTGGAGAGTTACTTTCCATAGTTGCTCTGATTGGCTGAGTCTAGGGTGGGGTGATCGTCTTGCTATCTGCAGCTTTTCTGGGAACTGGCCTGTGCTTAAGATGGAGTCTTATACCTAAGATGGAGTCACTTTGGTTCTTCACTACTTTCTTTGGCAGCCAGATAGCTTCAAGCAGGGCTAACATTTCCTCCTTGTTTTTAATTTCTTTTTTCCTGAAGTCAGGAGGCCTTGTTCCTTATATAGGGCCCCATGTACATGGACAGTGGCAAAGGCATACCTGTGGTCTGTATAAATGTTCACAGTCTTTTCCTTCTCCACCGCAAGGCCTGGGTCACTGCTATTAGTTTGGCCCATTGTGCTGAGGTTCCATGGCTCAGAGCCTGTGCCTAAATAACAGTCTCATTAGACACTATAGCCACCCCAGCATACCTGATTCCTTCTGTGATTAAACTGCTTTCATCTGTGAAAAGAGTGGCCTCTGGATTTGGCCAGGGGTCGTCTGTCAGGTCCGGTTGGGTGCAGGTGACGTTTTCTAGGATCCCGATGGGCTGCTTGGGGTCGTCATCTGGTAGTGTAAGAGTGTAAAAGTACATCTCAATAACATCTTCCTTGTTCACATCTCCCCTCTTTATTCCAGCTGTGACCACTTTGGAAAATATGTTGTTATGGGTTATTGATATTGGTTTCTCAGTAAGTTAGTCCCAAGGGTAGGGCAGAGAGTGATATCTCCAGGCGCCAGCTGCCTAGGAGAAAATAGCTCCCGAGGCTCCCAAGAAGAAAAATAAAACAATATTGCCGCCAGAGTATAGGTAACAAAGCTGTCCATCAGAAACCATATTTCTTTGTGTTAGATGCTAACCACCAACATCTGCTTCTGTAATCTGCTTGCTTGCGTAATCAAGGCCCACCAAAATGTGGGTTTAGGCTTTATAATCTGGCTCCTCTGGAAGCTTGGGGCTGATTCTCTAGTGGGGAGAATCAGTCGCCAGCTGGCTAATAAAGGCTCGTAATTAATTTTAATTGGCTCCATAGGTCTTAGATTTGATTGCGCCACAACAGTAGCAGGGTGGGCGGGTTGAGAGCAATAGTTTTCAGGAACTGAATGTGGGGCTTATTGTTGTAAGTAGGACTTTAGTCATTTTCTTAGTCTGGGTGATATTAACTTCATCCCAGTTGTTGAAGATGCACAGGCCTACCTCAACTAGCTCAGTTAAATTCTTGTCCTTAAACCTCCTATCCTTTGTTACTTCTTTTTCCTAATGTCTGGGGCTGACTGACTGACAAAAGCAAGGTTTTATTATTTGGGTCCTCTGGGTCAATAGGGGTGTATAACTGGTAAGAAATACCAACAGCGATTTATCTTTGGCCTGGATGACTTCGCTTACCTTAGCAAGGTAAAGAGAACCTCCTAAAGTATACCCAGTGGGGGGAAAAAAAATGAAGAGATAAAAGGGTACTGGTTTGGTTTTGTATGTCTACAAGATAGCACTGAATTAATTTTCACATTAGTGTAATATACAAATTGGCAAACCTTCATGGTCTTAATCAACACTGGACTCAAATTGCAATAATACCTGGAGATCCTACTAAATTTAAACGAGGTATTCCCTATGATCTTAGGGAAGTTACTGAGTATAAAATAGAGGACAGGTATGCCTCATCTGAACCATTTTTTTTTTGTCTGGCCTAAATTCTCCATGGCCATGAATATTATCCCTCATCCCTCAGTGTTTAGCTCTGCTATTCTGGCTTTTGCATAAACTCTTGCCTCTGGTTCTTGTCATCTTTATAAAGAAGCATGCAACCTGCCCATGTTTTTATTTATACTTGTTGAAACTGTGTTGAGAACATATGCAAGAAGTACTCCCCAAATCTCACACAGTTTCCTTTCTGCTCTTGCCCATAGGTTCTACTACTGTCTTTAGGGAGTTTAACACACCTTGGCCTCCTGTAATGTCTCTTTCCCAGACTTTGCCCTTCTCCATTCAGACCAGGAGCCTCCCATTGTCAATTAAAGTATTCTGGGGGAGTTAGGGTGGCAGGGTAAACCAGCCCTAAGTACTCCCGGGTCTGTGGATGATGACAACTATTAGCTTTATCACATGAATTAATAAATGGACACAAAGTTACAAATGGTTTTAATAAATGTTCGCGAATTTAGATAATCTAATTTCAAGCTGAGAACTAAAATCTACAGTCTTAGAATTCTATTTTTACTACAAGTTGTTCTACTGTTTCTCAGAATCAACATTTTTAGACATTATGTAGAAATACTCTTTAACCTAGTTTTGTAAAAGAAAGTAAGACATATCTGGAGCTGTAAGAGGAAAGCTAGTGAACATAGTTGTGGATTTTGTATGTTCAGGTGAGTTCTGAAGAACAAGTTCTGAATACCTACACCTGTGTGGGATCCCGAGGCATTAGTTTATCTCCAACAGATATTGCATGGCAGAAATGTGAGAGCAAAAAGGAAAATGCTTTATAGGTTTTGGAGAATACCTTGTGAGAGCTAGAGAGATGATAGAACTAGCACCAAGAGTTCTAAAATTCCTTGCACTGTAGGTACGCCAAAAAACTAAGCCATGTTCCAGTGTATCTTAGCTTCTACACCCATCTCTCATTCTTCCTGACTGCCTTATCACCATTGATTGCTGAGTGCACCCTTAAAATATCAGCCTTCCTCAGAGTTCTTTAACTCACTCTTCTCTTCAGTTCTATCTCTCCTCAGCAATTTCATGTGCTGCCTTGACATCTTTGAGCCTCACAGGGTCCCAAAAGCCTAGCCATGATTTCCCCTGCTTTTACCAGATATGCTCCCTAACCAATGGAAAAAATTCCACAGCCGGATAGTCCCCATATCAGCCAGACCAGCCGCATTCAATTTGGTCCCAACTGGAATTATTCAAACAAACTAATGACATTCTCCTATATAAATGAAGGGGTAATCTATATTCTTGTTACTATGAAACCTACCTCCCCCAGCTCCTGCTGATTCACTCTGCTTCTGACTGCAACTCCTGTGTGATCCTGCATGATGTGCCACATTCTTCTTCCCTGGGCTGTGAGCATATGTGGCTAATAAACTGCTACCAATCTCATGTATTTAGTACTGGTTGTCATATGTTCAGGCACGTCATACTATTTAGAGTAAGGAACTCCTCCTTCACCAAGAGGGTAAATAGGAGGTGATCAGAACATGCTGTGACTATCACTTTGTATCTTGTGCAATGGTGCCAAAATTGATACATCATTCAGCTGTTCAGAGAGCCACTGGCATCATAAAACATTAGAAATCATTTGTTTCAGAAGACTATGAAGACTGGCTCATCTCTACTCATTTTTCTAAAGAATTGCGTTTCTAAAGTTCTGAAAATGAGGACTGTTAGTAACTCCTTAAGTTCTTAATAAACATGCATTGTGTGTCTAGCACTAATTCACGGAGAGCTGTTTAGGTTTTTCACAAAAAGGTAGACATATATTCAGGATATAGACTTTGCTTCCTCATTCTTATTCATCTGTAAGAGGCACAGTTCTCGAAATCATGAACAACTTTTCCCAACACCATAGTTTCCCTAAAACATTGCTTTTGTTTAGTAACTCTATTATAGCAACTGAATTTGCATATGAGCTAGTAATCCACCAGTCTTACCATCATCCAGAAGCATCTGGTCTCATACCATGTTAGAATGGCATGTTGAATACTCAGTTACAGCATTATGTGGGAGGGAGAAACCTGTGAGACAGCAGAGCTGTCCTAGAGGATGCAGATCAAGCTCTGGACCCTCAAGCAACATATGGTGCCATCCCCCAGACCAGGATAAGGTAGAAAGTGACTCCTCCCACTCTTCTACCCCAAAGGAAAACCTTTTACAGATTTTTTCCCCTTCCTTCCCCACAAAGGTGGGTTTGGGGTTGGGACAGGTTGGAAGTTAAAGTACTCAAAGAATGTCTCTCCCATGGAACATAACTATGGTTTTATTATATTGGAAACTGATATCGACCCATTGTCCCCTGCCCATTTCAGACCCTTGTGTAACAAAACTGATAGCTGAGAAGGGGGTCACCATAATGAATAGGTGAATAATTTAAGGGAATTCACCAAGGGAAATTTGGGCTGCTGCTTCATGGTGGGGGAAAGAAGATCACATCTGGAACTGAAGGGATTCACTAGGTCCCTCCTGGCACTCCCATGTGCAGTTCTAATGCTCAGTGGTAAGCAGATGCAACTCAGGAATGGCATCACCTCAAGGATTCAGATCCTCTGTCAATGACTGAGTGAAGTTCCCACTAAGTGAAGTTCCAACATTTAAAGCTGCAGGAAAAGTGTTGGTAAAAGAGAGGTAATATGACATTTTCCTCATCCATTCTATAACAATATGTGGAAATTTTTCTTGTGATGAGTAAGGTTATAATTTGGGTTCCAGGTAGGAATATGATCAAATGGGTTTCATCTATGGTGAGAAAGTAGCTGACAAGATTATGTTACCCTGTGTTGGGCAGAGCTTTTCTTCATCTGAGCAAAGCAACAATGGGTGCTGACTGTGAAAATAATGGTGGATTGTATTATTTATTCTCAGTTTGTCCACCTAGATATATCCTATTCCTTTCTCCCTAGTGCTCTGTGTCCCAGGAATCTGACATCCCTAGATGGCATTATTGTGACTTCCGTGTTCCCTGGCTAGCAGATGAGTTTGGCCAATGAGAGGAAACAGACAGAAATGAAAGAGTAGAAGGAGAGTATATCTGAGACACAGCGTGAGGCACTCTCCAATCAGCCTCTGGTCCCTGAGACTCACTTGTATCCATATTTTCCCTGTTTAGCCAAAGTATAGCCTCCACAACCATCTCTTAAGAAAAACTCCTTTGGGAGAATCCCAGCCAAATCTCCTCTCATCCTGACCTACATTCTCTGTCTCATTCTCCTCTCTCTCTCTCTCTTTCTCTCTCTCTCTCTCTCTCTCTCTCTCTCTCTCTCTCTCTCTCTCTCTGTCTCTCTCTCCCTCTCTGTTTCTGTCTTTGTCTCTCTACCTCTCTGTCTCTCTCTGTCTCTCTGTCTCTCTGCCAGCCAATTGCCTTTTGAATATCTTATTTGTGAATCTGACTTCAGGAAAGACAGATCAAGCTCTCCAAGTGGAAACTTGGAGACCTCATTCTACACATAAGTGAAATTATTTTCCTCCTACAAACTCAGCACTCCACTGAGCCTCTGAGAAGAGGGCTTCTCTTGTCTTCCATACCCAGAATCTCCCAGGGTGGCTGACACCCTCTCATGGGTGAGTTGTCAGAGTTCACACGATCTGAGTGTGATTGCCTCCATTACCTGTCTTCCACGGATGGTAGGCAACCCCCTGTGGGATGTGTAGTCCTTGGTACCAGTTGTTCGGGAGTGTCAGCCAAGTGTGTTCCCTGGTATTTAAGGGTTAAGGTTCAGTGCTTCTACCCAGGGTGCCCCGGTTCAATTCCTACAGCCCCACAGACAAGCTGTCAGCAAAATATGTGGCTTGCAGCAAGGACCCAAAGGGGCCTTACTTTCTTTCAAAGTAATGATGGGAGGGGGATCAAGAAGTTTGGCCTGTAAATGGTTGCTAAACTACAATACTCTTCTCCTATTAGATCTTCTTTGTAGGAAACAGGAAAAGCAGGAATAAATCCCCTATGTATAGGCTTTTAGACTTCTTTACCAAGACCCAGACCTCCAAGACAGTGGTAGAACGTGTTTGGCCCATATTAAGACTAAATCACAGGGAGGCCTTCCAGATCCAGACATTTTAGATGACCCAATAATAGGATCTCCTTAGAAACCCCCAAACCAGGAATCAACTACTCCTATTTCATCCTCGCACTCTAGGGGTGCAGGGATAGAGTTCTTCAGAGACTCCATCTATTCCACCACTCCCTGAATAAACTCCTGCTACCACAACCTGAAGTGATTCCCCATATCAGTCTACCCATGATAAGCTAAGCCCCCTCAGGGAAGTCATAAATGCTGATGGGAGAGTAACAAGAGTACATGTTCCATTTTCTATGCCAGACTTAGTTCCATGCAAAGAAAAATGGGTAGAATCTCTAAAAATCTTATCAAATTTACTGATGAATTTGAAAAACTTACTATAACTTATGACAATCTGGCAAGATTTAAACATTTTCTTAGACATATGTTGTACTGTAGAAGAGAAACAGAATTACTGGAGCAGCTAGGGGTCATGCTGACAGCATTGCTGCACACAGTGAGGGTCACGATGTCTACCGAGTAAGAGGAAATGCAGTCCCAGACCAGGGCTCTCACTGGAATTCCCGGGGGGGGTGGGGGTGGGGTCAGGACCTAGAATGCAGAAACCATGTCATAACATGCCTCATAGAAGAAATGAAAAAATGTATTATTAAGCCCATTAATTATGACAAAATAAGAGAGGTCACTCAAGGGAGAGAGGAAAACTCTGCCTTATTTCAAAGCCATCTAATAGAAGCCCTTAGGAAATATACCAATGCAGATCTAACATCATGAGGTAGACAGATGTTACCAGGGACTCATTTTATCTTCCAGTCAGTTCCTGATATAAGGAGAAAATTACAAAAGACTTCTCTAGGGCCCCAGATGCCTATGAACCAACTTTTGGACATAGCCTTTACTATCTATAATAATCAGGATAGAGCAGAAGAAATGGAAAAGACCCAAAGAAATAGACAAAAGGCTCATATGATAGCTGAAGTTATGAGTCCCTTGCCACATCAGAAAACCCTTACTTTGGATATATAGTGTCCAATTATAACATCAAGGGACAATCAGTATTCCTCACTCATAAGGGTCATGATAATAACTGCTGCACCCAGTGTGGGTTAGAATGGCACTGGAGATAGGACTGCACTCAGCTATGACACCAAAGAGGACCCCCCTGGGCCTTGCCCCCTGTGCAAACATGAGGGCCACTGGCGGCAGGACAAGAGCTAAGGATTCCCAAGCCAATAAAGGCAGAAAAAGGAAGCAACTGACAGAGCTCGAGGCCCACACTGACTCCTGTTTGGAACAACTCTCCATCTCCACCTATGAGCCTCGGGTGACCCTTGATGTGGCAGGTGAGAATATGGAATTCTTACTTGATACAGAAGTCACTTACTCTGTTCTAACTCAATTTTCTGGGCCATTGTCCTCACAAACATATTTGATTACTGGAGTTGATGGCTGCCCCAAAGTCAAAAGTTTTCCAATACCCATAAATTGCCTACTAAGAGACCTTGTGTTTACCCACTAATTTTTACTTATGTCGGCATGTTCAATCGCTGTATCAGGATATGATTTACTGCAACTGATGGATACTACTGCTCACTTTGGCACTCGACAAACAAATTTATTAGCTCATATTTCAGATTCTTATTTCACTTACAAGATCCTGTACAATCGATACCTCTAAGTATTAGCTCACAGGTTGATCCTAGAGTTTGGGTCACATAAGTCCATGGAAGAGCTGTTAATGTTACTACTATTAAAATACAACTAAAACCTAATACTAATTATCCACATAAAAAACAGTATCCACTCAAGACTGAGGCACAATGGGATATATGGCAGTGATGGAAAAAATTTTAAAATACGGACTGCTAAAGCCTTGCCAGTCACCTTGTAATACCCCTATCCTACCAATAAAAAAGTCTAATGGGGATACAGGTTTGTCCAAGATGTAAGGGCAGTAAATGAAGTTGTAGTCCCCAATCCCTATACCCTTCTGAATCATATTCCAGACAATGCTCATTGGTTTACAGTTTTAGATCTTAAAGATTTTTTTTTCTGCATCCCTCTATATTCTGATAGCCCATATTTATTTGCATTTGATTGGACTGATCCCCCCACACATAAAACCTCTCAATACTTAGACAGTCCTACCCCAAGGCTTCTGGGATAGCCCACATTTGCTTGGGAATGCTCTGGCCCTGGAACTCAGGAGGTTAAAATTAACACATGTTCTCTTATTCAATATGTGGATGATGTACTAATAACCAGCCCAACAAAAGAAAGTAGTGAAGCTAACACTATCCCAGTTTTAAATTTCTTACAAAAACAGGGATACCAGATGTCTCTGCAAAAGGCACGAATTTCCCTCCAGAAAGCTGGACAGATTTTGAGAATGACATTTGGAGTATCTAATAATAGGGCATGATATTTTAATAGGTGCCCTCCAGTTAACCATTGATGGCCCTTAGTCTCTAATGTACTTTGTACTCGATGGGAATTTAACACCTCAAGATTCTGTCCTAAGTAAGTTTGGAAGCTTTTAGTAACAGGAAAGTTGCTGCTACAACTGTTAAGCAGCTTGGCCAACCTTAAATTGTTGGATCCAATTGTTTTGAAAAGTAGGCAATTGGTCTTATAATGTCCCCCAGCTTGAGTTAGCAGTGTATGTTTCAACGCTGGGAGCCTGAGCTTTGTATCATAAATGAAAAGAAGCTATATTAGCAATAAAATCTCCCCAGACAAAGAAACAGGGTTTTGTAGAATATGAATACCCAATTTTAGGATAATAGCTAAGCCTTTATATGAAGCTATAAAAGATCCTGATACGAAGCCATAAAAGACTCCTTCTTTGGAACGGGTCACTTGAAGCCACTTTAAATACCCTAAAAGAAAAGTTGGGGACAGCTCCTGCATTAGGCCTTCCAAACTTAGAAAAGCCATTTACTCTTTATATAGCCAAAAAACAAGGGATGACTTTAGGACTGCTAACTCAAGCTGGGGGACATTATAAGACCAATTGCCTACTTTTCAAAACAATTGGATCCAACAATTTAAGGTTGGCCAAGCTGCTTAACAGTTGTAGCAGCAACTTTCCTGTTACTAAAAGCTTCCAAACTTACTTAGGACAGAATCTTGAGGTGTTAAATTCCCATTGAGTACAAAGTACATTAGAGACTAAGGGCCATCAATGGTTAACTGGAGGGCACCTATTAAAATATCATGCCCTATTATTAGATACTCCAAATGTCATTCTCAACATCTGTCAAATGCTAAATCCCACCACTCTGATGCCTGCTCCTGATTTAGAGACCTCTCTCTACCACCGTATTGACACTATCAAATAAACTTATTCAAGCAGATGTGATCTGAAAGATGAACACTTACTCAATCCAGATGCTAACGTGGTTCACTGATGGAAGCAGTTTTATAGATAAAGGGCTCAGGAAGGCTGGATATGCTATTGTAAGCTTCTCAGACATCATTGAGGCATATGCTCTACCAGCTAACACCTCTGCTCAAAATGCAGAACCTATAGCCCCAATTAGGGGATTACAACTGGGAAAGGGACTCAGATTAAATATTTATACTGACTCAAAGTATGGATTTATGGTGTTTCATGCTGCTGTTTGAAAAGAACAGGGCCTCCTTACTTCAAGGAGCTCCCCTATCCAACACCAAGCTGAAATTTTACAACTCTTAGAAACAGTGAACAAATCTCAGAAATAGCAGTCATTCACTGTAGCGGGCACCAAAAGGGGGATTCGGATATAATCGAGGGAAACAATATAGCAGATAAAAGAGCCAAAAATGCAGCAAAAACTAATCCCCCTATCCAAGCAGCCCTCATACCAGAGACCCCAAGCCCCAACTGCATACCTAGTTATACCTTTGATGAAGCCACATGGGCAAAACAGAGAAACTTCACTCTTGACTCATCAGGATGGTTCACAGACAAGGAGCAATTATTCCTCCCAAAAGCTGAACAATGAAAGGTTATTAAACATTAACATAAACTAGTCTCCCACATCTTCATTGGAAAGAGATTATTTCAAACCACTAAAGAAGTAACCAGAGCTTGTGAACTTTGCAATCACAATGACGCAGGGAGCCATCCCATCCCCCTCCTTTGTTAAAGCATAGGGATCATTCCCTGGGGAGGGTTGGCAAATAGATTTACTCAAATGCCATCTTGCAAGGGTTGCTAAGAAACCTCTGAAATGCTGGTAACTCCTTTGCTTATTGCACTGCTAAGAGTCTGGATAGCCCCCAAGGACACCCTGAGGCTAAGTCCTTTCTTAACTTCAGACTTATATTTTAATGAAGAAATACAACAGATTTTGTCTCATATTATTCTAGGTCAAGTCCAAAAGGCATTTCAGGAATATGGTAATAACATTCTACCTAGCCCTTCTCAAACTCAGTCACTGTTTAATACAACCAAGAGATCATGGCTTACTAAAAACTTGAAAGGAAGGGTTCCAAGAGAGCCAACTTCAGTCTAAATGGAAAGGGCCCTACCAAGTCTTGTTAAGTATCACAACTGCTGTCAAATGACAAGGAATCGACAGCTGGGTACATTTGTCTTGAATTAAACCAGTTTCTTATGAGTACCCACAGGTTCCACCAGAAAATGAACTGGGAGGTGCAATCTGTTTATACCTGTGAACCTGTGGAAGATCTTAAGCTGTTTTTCCAGAAACAAGGTAAGTACACAGGTCCCAAGGAATCAAAGGGCTTTTTTGAATAATTATTCTATTAGTCCAGTGTCTATGCCACTGCTCTCTTCAAAATAATTCAATTTCCTTTCACTAGATATCTTTACCTTTAATTAACGAACTGCTATGAAAAAATAACTTCATTGTCAATTACCTCTATTATTAATTTTGACTTTTGTCTTTTCAATCTTTTTGCTAAATTTATATCTTCTAGGCTTCAATGCTTCCACCACTTCTACATGCTGAAACAACCTCACGTTTTCTGCCCCTAGTGTCCTTAGGATAGACTTTCGGAGATTTTTATTCCTGGTAGGCAGGGATTACAGCCCTATCTCAGCGCTGAAGAAGTTAAAGAAGACAGACCTTTATCCCTCAACACCTCCTTAAGAATAAAGGAATAAAACCTCTGAGGGGGAGTAATGTAGGAAGGAGGCAAGAGAATTAAAAATGTTAATCAAGGTATATTCAGAGACTGAAATATGCTGATCAACCCTGCAGCCAGGCCAGGAGGACTCCTTTAGAACAAAGGAAGATTTTTACTGGGATTGCTAACACCCATTCCCCGCACCTGTGAAGGGAAAACAGGAACCAGACAGTTATTCCCTATGGCTAAAACCATGGGGAACCTATGGATTAAAGGCTGGGAACTGCCAGCAGGCCCTTCACTCTACATATTCTTAACTTTTCAAACTACAGACTACTCCCCTTCCCCTTCCTCACTGTATGTCCACATCAAAGGAAATGGGAACTAAAGAATGACATATAAACTGAATTCCCTGATCACTCAGCTCCCTACTCACTGCCTTTCCAGGTCCCTTTCACTCTCTGCCTCTAAGAGAAGACCACACTCTGTCTGTGGAGTGTAATCCTTTTTCTAATAAACTTTCCTTTTCACTCTAACTTTGCATGAGTGTTGAATTTTTTCTACACTCTCCACCAAAGGAACCTCTTCTCCTCTTGGTGCAGGGCTTGGTCTCCCTGACCTACTCAGAGAAATTTGCCCTGTTCTACATCAGCCATATTCTGACAATGCCAAATCAGAGCATGCACAGCACAGCTAAGAGGACAGGAACAGGGAGGAGGGTGCAAAGGACATGCAGGGGTTATATCATCTGCAAGAGAAAGAGCTGGGAAATACTGGGCTAAGGAGACACAATGAGCTATAGGTGGAGAAGAAAGAGAGGAAAGGTGTAGAAATGATTTGCAAGTTGTGACCACACAAGCAGTGGAAGACAGAGTAGAGATGGTAAGAGAAAGGCTACTTGGAGTTTACTTTTGGATCTCACTTTACAGGAGAAGAGTTGCACTTGTATTGCAAAAAAAAAAATCAGACCTACAAGAAACCAAGTACCACTCAGAGAGTTGGAGAACTCAGATTTATTATGCCCACAGTTCCATAAGAGCTAGCACTCTGAAGATCTGGGCCCCAAGCTCAGATGCAACCTTGCTTTTATAGGGCTTATCTACACAGTTACATTTGGACAGTTGGGATAGGCTGCTTGGCTAATTTGTCCTCAAGCAGTTACAGACTGTGGGAGTTGCTACGGGTTACAGGCAGTCACAGAGCATGAGATTTTCAGACAGAAACTCAGGTAATATATCTGTTATTTAGACACAACAAGCAAAAAGGGAGGATGAGTCTTCAGTTAATCTTGGAGTCGCCCTGCCCTTTGGCCTATGTGGCAAGCAAATCTACAGAAGCAGAACATAGAGCTCATTATAAGGTTAGCCTTTTGAGTGGAAAATTCCTCTTCATTTGGAATGTGTGAGTTTGGAGTTTTCCTCCCTATGTTAACATGATCTTATTGGTCATTTCTGCATGCCTGTATCCCCCACTATTTCTTTCTTTTTTTTTTTTTTAACTCTCCCTATCCTCCATTCAGCTAAGCTCTCACTTCTGAATGTCCAATTACCCACTTAATTCTCATTTACAATTTCTCTGAGTATCTGACTTTCCTAGCACATTCCTTTGGAGAGCTCTTTCTCTGGAAGCTCTTGCACTAGTCTTGGGGACCTACAAGACTTCATTCATTTCAGTTGAATGAATTCTCTTCTGTCGGCTGTGGCCTGAACAGGTTTATTTCACATGGCACAAATAAAGGGACCTGGGGACAATGAGAAGAGTGATTACCTTTGGAAGACCTCGAATATATGACATTTCCATATTAAAATGCTTTGTGCTCTTATTTTTAAATATTAAGTAGAACCAACAAAAACACAAAGCTGTAGTTTCTAAATTATGTACTTGTGAGCATCAGAGTAATAAAGAAAGGGTATTCTAAACTTCCCACCCAGCTCAGGGCCTATTTCTAAATAATGTCTTCTCATCAGGATAAGCAACTGAGTTTTAGAGGGAAACACAGCGGACAGCTCTCCAAGATGCAGAGGGAGTGGAATCTTGGGTCCGGGAGTGACCTAGTACTACATCACTATTTCCTTACTTTTTTCACATTTAAGGTGGAAGAATTCCGGCATGTGGTGTGATCTCACATCCCCCAGTGTCTGAGAGCTCCTGCATAAAATGTGAGAATGAATAGACTCCCCTCCAGTGTAACTGAGAAAGCTGTATCAGCATAGAAACACCTCAAACCAAAATGAGTGATATGAAGTTTTATTTTAATAGCTGAAACAAAGGTTCCTCATTCTAAACCTTTTTTTTTTTGGATTTTCCAAAATTACAAGGAGGCATAAGCAGGTAAGTCACATGATTTTTTGGCAACAGCCACCTCCACCCTGGTGTGGCTCGTGTCAGCATCCATAGCCACTTTGACAGATCCACATCATTTCTCTCCATCCCCAGTTGCCTACTGAGTAAAAATTTCACCATATTTTTGGAAAACTGGGTGGATTTTAGGTATCCATTTGCTTTCCTCCTGACCTTTGGTGGGGACATGCTAGGAATGACTTCCAAGTGCCCTTTATCCATGACTGACTGGTCAACACTGCAAATAGCTCCAGAAGAGAGCACAACCTAGAAAACTTGAAAAAAAATGATGAAATCTAGTTAATCCATTAGCCCCAGTGTCCTCTTTCACCTGCCTCCTCTCCACCATGCAAACACTTGTTTCCAGCAGTAATCACAAGAGATTGCTTTGGGGCATCATCTGACTTGAAATGCCAACCTTAACATTTCTTTGACTTTGTTGTGGACATGAGTCTGTATCTAGAATCTGTTCTTTTCCATTGACATATTTTTAATACCCATTTTAATTGTTAAATCTATAGTATAAATTCTCATATATTGTAGGGAAAGATCACTATCATGGGTACTCCCACATGTGTTCTCTTCTGTGTACTAAACAATCCGCTCATTCATGGCAAAATCTTGTTAAGTAAAGTTCATGACTATGTTTGCACTGAATGCATAGATTTATCAAGGGAAGAATTGAGAGGATAACAGTAATCACTTTTCCTATCTAGCAAGAAATGGTATTTTTAATGTCAAAATGAAACATTAAAAAATTCCATGTATATCTCCATATTTTAAAAATGGTATTCACATGTGTTTTCTGGCCAGGGTGAACTTGTTATACTATTTCCATTATTTCATATCTTATTCTTAGAGGAGTATATAACATCTTCTTTTATGTGTTTAAGTTGTATCCAGTCTTACTTTTTATAAAATATCTCGTGGTTGACTTAGTTACACTAAAGAGACATTCACTTAAGAAGAAAGACAGCTTTCCAATTTCCATATGTAAATAATTATAGTATATTAATAATAAGAAATAAAATGCAGCTAGTGAAAAGGATGAAGGGGTCCTCTATGTACTCATATGGAAAGGATCTCCAAGATATGGTAATTGAAGAAAGAACCTTGAAAACCAATAGGTATCTCATCACTCCATTTGTCTTTTATCACTGAGTCATCCATATAGATGAAAGTAAATACAAAGAATAATATCTGAAAATTTTATAGTAAACTGTTAACTGTTTCTTCTGGTGTAGAGGTTTAGGATGATGTAATTCAAAATTGTATTTTCTATAACAAGAATGTAAAAATGTATGTAAGTCAATTCTGTAAAATTTTTTAAACAGGAGTCTTCAGAAGCATAGATTTGGGACATAGGGAGACACAAACGCCAAGGCAAGTTGCCCCTCACTCATTTGTTCAGACTGTTTCCCCCAAGGGAAGGTCACTGGAGTGCAGAAGAAAGGCTTCCAAACTCAAAACCAAACAAACAGTGAGCCAACCAGGAACTGGACCTCCATGCAAGACAGCAGACTTAGCTAGGGAAGATTCTCTATCCTTTCTGGTCTTTAAGAGGTTCTCATTCAACAAGGAAAGAATAGATGATCGATGACTCCCATTCTCCAGTCTCTTATGCTCCCTAGACCTCTGTGTTTTACCAGGAATATGGTCATGAGAATCATAACACCAGCAACACAGATCTCTGTTCAGGGTGTCTACCTTCCAGGCAATTCTCCAAGGGTTTTACAAACAGTAGCTCATGTAACCTTAATAGCTTTGGTGGGTGCCACTGTCATGCCCATTTATTCAGTGTAGAGATCTAAGGCAGGCATAGGAAAGGTATGTAACTGGCCTAAGGTCACATAGCTAGTATGTGGCAGAACCAGGATGTGAACCCATTTGTCTGGTTTTAGAATCTCAGCCTCCTACACCTTTGGTGTGCCTCCTCTTGATCCCTGTGGAAGACAAGGAAACGATTCTTAGCCTTCTGTTTGTTTTGGTCTTCACGTGCTTCTACATGAGATGGGATGAAACCTGGCTGACTGAGCCCTTTCTGCCACTCAAGAAAAATAAATGTGGCGCAGGTCCCTCTTATAGGCATCTGTGCCTCAATTTCCTCAGTTGTTATATGAGACCAAATGGAGGAGTCAGTGTGGGAGCAAGTCACATCTCTTTATATTAGTTATTTTTGTTCCTCAGAGAAGAGCACTACTGTGCTCACTTTGGCAGCACAATACACTAAATATTGGAGAAGAGCACTATAAAAGACATAATCCCTGTCCGCACCATTAGTCCTCTCACATCCCATAAATCTCCATGTCCTATTGCTAGGCAATAACTGCAAGGGTCACATTTTAATGCTAACTGTATTGTTGTTCTGTTATTGTGGAAAAACTCCAAAACCAATCCAGTGAAAAACCAAGCAGTAACTTGGAGAAAAGGAAAATTCAGATTTACTATGGACAGTCCTAGAGGAGCTAGCACTCTGAAGATCTGGGCTGTGTGCTCAATGGCAACATTCCTTATATGCAAAGATTTTGCACAAGCTGATAGGTCAGTTTGAACGCAAACCATCACAAACAGCAGGAGTTACTATGGGCTACAGGCAGTTTAAACAGAAACTTAGGCAATACATCTGTTATCTAGACAGAACAATCCAAGGGGAGGGTAAGTTTTCAGTTGATTTTGAAACCCCCTGTGCCTATGCAGCAAGCACGTTTACAGAAGCAGAACAAAGAGCTGATTACAAAGTTAATCATTTGAGTGGAAAATTCCTGAAATTTCCTCTTTATCATATCAGAGACTTGCAAGGTAACATGGCTTGAGAATTGTGACTACTCACAGCCCTATTTTCTACAAGTGAATACCCAATTTATGTGAATTGGCATTTTTAAAAAGCAGTGATTTAAGTGTCATGGCCAAGGTTAAATCCAAAGACTGAGAAAGACTGGAAAATCCTACCTAAGACTGAGTTCCCTTGCAACTGTCTCTGAGTGATCAGAACTTGAAGCCAGAATCGCTGACCACTGCCCAGTGACCTGTCAAAACACAGTGAACATTAGGACATTTTGGTAACTCCTCCCACAGGGGAAGATTTAAGTGGAGAAATTTTGCTCAAGCCAAGGAATAGTGCTAAGGCCAAGATAGCCGAGCATCCAGGAAACAGAGAAGCAGATGGTACCCAAACATAGTTAATATCTTCTTTCTCTCCAGCACCTCTCACTTACCATATTCCTCCCTGATCATGAAGTAACCCAGGTGGTTGTGGCCAGCACTTGGCTCTTGTAAACAGGTGTGGTTATTAATTTTTAAAGGTCAATGTGAGTGTGACAACATCTCTTGGTGCCTAATCAATCAGGCCCTGGGACTCAGGGAAAGAGTGGGAGGAGGAGAGAGGGAACTTCTCTCCCTCCTTCCCTTCCCTTCTGTATCAATTGCCACTTTTTCAGGAACCATGGCTGCTCAGTCGTCTGAGAGATAAAACATCTGGATACAGCAAGATAATATGGCATCTTTATCTGCCATCAATAAATTGATTGAGCTGATGAACTCCAACCCTGATGTGCAATGTCAAGGTAAAGACTGTTATTTGTCCAAATTAGTGAAAACACAGGCTGAAGAGACAGGTGGTCTGATTTCCAGCCCCAGTTCTGTGTGACCTTGGGAAAATCCCTTAAACTTTGATCCTCTTTGTAAAGTAGGGATAACAAAAGTAACTCCACCCTTAGGAGTTTGTAAGGATTAAATGAGGTGATACAGTAGTCCCCCCCAATCTGTGGTTTGGCTCTCAGAGGTTTCAGTTACTCTTGGTCAGCCACAGTCCGAAAATATTAAATGGAAAATTTCAGAAATAAGCAATTTATATATGTGATATCTGTCCCCTCTTCTACCAATGCTCAGTCACTCACCGTATTCAGCTCTGAACCAGAAGTAACCCAGGTGCTGGTGATCAGTGTTCAGATCTTGCCATGGAGTTGCAGTCACAAAGTTCTAAGAACCATTGTGAGTCTCAGTGATTCCTCTTGGTGCTTAAGCAATCAGGCCCTAGGGCTTAGAGAAAAGTGGTGGGATAAGGTGAAAGGGAGTTTTTTCTCCTTTGCTCTCTCTCTCTTCCAGACCAACTGCTTTTCCTATAGGAAATGTGGCTCCTCAAAATTACTCCCATGGTCTGGGTAAAACACTCAGATACACCTAGTTAACGCAGCATCTTTACATGCTATTTGCAAAGTGAATTGACTTAATAAACTCCAACCCAGATGGGAAAAAGCTATGAGAACTAGCATTTTCCCATATTAGTAAAATGATGCTGCATACAGAAGTGGTTAGGAGCAGCTCAAGAGACAGGCTGCCTGTTTTCCGATTCCAGTTCTGTGTGACCTTGGGCCAGTCTTTTAACCTCTCAGATCTACAGGTTCCCCCTTTGTAAAGTAGGGATGACAACAACACTTCCTCCCTTAGGTGTTTGTGAGGTTGTTGGCTATACAACTACTTTTGTTCACACAAGAGAGAACATTCCATTTGTATCCCCCAAAATTCTGCCAACATCTGCTGTTGAGAACCTCAGCTGGAATGATTCAGTACACGCTGAATCCCAGTTCTCACTGGGACTGGAGATCCTATAGTCTGCCTGGGACACAGATAGGTATAAGTAAGGGCATCTAGGCTAGAAGCACTGTTGCTGGTGGTATTCGTGGTACTCAGAGAGTCATTACCCCAAGTCAGGTACAGGACCATGAGATTCCATAGCCCACAGACATACCAGACTTCAGCCTCTATCTACAATGCCTTTGTTATTGCTGCTGCCTATGCCTCTGTTGCAACAGAGTTCCTGATCCTCAGGGTTATTAGGGGAAAACACTCATTGTACCCCTGTAGCACAATCAAATCATTCAAACATGCCTTAAGCGCAGAATCCTTAAATCTACTAAAGCAATCATTGCCATCAATGAGAGGGGGGCAGCCTAGCCATTGGTACCATACTCATTCCCTTGAGGCATTGATCCCACCATGTCAACATATCATAATGTGGGAGAACTCATGATAGGCCACAGTGACAATGCAAAGGTTCCCCTTAGGATTGTATGTTCTTCTTCATCTGTCTCTCCTGTGGGACATCTCACAGTTATTTTGGTAGCCAGTCGGCCGTTACAAAAAATGACCTGTAAGTTTACCTCTAGCCCCTTGCTTGATGGGCCTACCCACTGACAGTGTGGGACCTTTATTTTTAATGGCCAAGTCCATTGTACTCTTTCTTCCCTTTTCAGACAAGTAGGGGCAGGTAGGAGTATGTTACCATTGAGTCCATGACCAGGTTTCAACAGAATGTCAGTGATAGTTACCTGTAACTGAATTGGGGCCACAGTCCAATGAAGAGCAGCTTTACCAGAGACAGAGCTCCAGCTTAAGGTCACTTGTTCAAGCTCCGCAACACGTCCCACAGGCAGGATACCCAACCTCATAGTCCTGGGGGATTGACGGTTACTCGTAGGCTTTGTTTCAACAGCCTTTTGTACTGCTCAATCACGCCCATGGCCTGGGGATTATACAAGGCATGTAATTTCCACTGAATGTCCATTTGCTTGAACCACATTTGGACCTAATGCCCAGTAAAATGAGTTCCTTGGTCACTTTCCACCACTAATGGTCTACTATAAAAGGCGCATAAGCATTTGAGAGCTCGGATAGTATGTTTTTGGTCTGTGGCCGCACAGGGCCATGCAAACAATAACCTGGTAGCCATTTCTACTGCCATAAGGGCATAAGATGCCCCTAGTGCTTTTAGAAGAGGTCCTATGAAATCTTTCTGCCATGCGGTTAATAGGACCCTTCCCCTTGTTACTTGGACATGCTCCTGCTTCATGTGGCAAGGATGCAGCATATCACAGCTGCATATCGGACACTTGGCACAGGCATCTATGACATCTTCCCACTCCAGGGGAAGGTTCCACTGTTGCTTCACTGTCCACATAGTTTTGGCACCCACGTGCTACCTCATCATTTCCTGGAGTTACCAACGGACATAACTTGTAACGTGATAGACAGTTACATCCTTTTCCTGTCTTATCTCCCATTGATCTTGCTACATGGCTTGTCCCCACAGGGGTCTCTGACCCATTAGCCAGTTTTGCCATTTTCATGTACGCAACTATGTTAGGTCTTTGAACACTGCCCAGCTGTCAGTACAACTAGTCAATGGGCTATTTTCATGGGCTATAACCATTCATACAGCCTGTAGCTCAGCCCATTGGCTGCCTTTGCTTGTACTTATATTATACCAAAAGTGGTCAGTAGGTGGTTGCACCCCTATAGCTTGACTCCCTGCCCCTTACTGGACACATCTACATCAGCAGGTATGGATGGCTTCCATTCTTTGTAGGGGACACTGCTAAATCTGGAGGAACTGCAGCATCCAGTCCATTGTCAGTGGTAAACTCAGCTGGGCCTAAAACTGTCTGTAATTCCATAGCTAGAAGGCTAGCAGCTATGGTACTCCATTATTCTAGATAAGCACCCCATTTCATCAGGTTAAGGTCTGGGCAACCTGTTTTGGGGGCCTGTATCAATGTGTATAACCAACCTTGTATACAGTAAGTTGTGTGCACTTGCACTTTGGCCTTACCGGTCACTGCCTCAGTGGCCTGCAAGAATGCATATACAGCTGCTAATTGAAGGTAGTGACCATGACTAAAAATCTATAAGGAAAAAAAGACATTATTAAGACTTTCTATAAAGCAGATCCAAGAGGCTGAGACACCAAGTACTGGAAACTGAAAGAAAAACACCTTCTTTGCGACAGGCTAAGTTCCATTATATAATAAATCTTCTTTCTGGAAAAAATTAGAATACACTTCCTTCAATGCCCAGGTGGGGAAATAGTCCATTAAACACCATGAACACCAAGGTGACAACGCATCTCAGAAAGGAAAAGAAAAATCTCCAGAAAATAAACTTATAGACATAGAAATATGTGTCTTAGATGACAGATAATTCAGGCTGATACATCTGAAAAAAAATTCGATGAGATCCAAAATGAATATAGCAACAATTTTAGGAATTGAAAAAACAGCTAGATGAACAGAATGAGTTCTTCAGTAAAGAGATCGAAACCCTCAAAAAGAACCAAATAGACCTTCTGGAGATAAAGAACACACTGCAAGAGTTGAAAAAGAAAATAACAAGCTTAAGAAATAGAGTCAACCAAAAAGGGGTCCACTTACCTAAAACAAAATGACAAAAATAAATAAATAAATAAATGAATGAATGAATAAATAAATAAATAGGAGTAAAGTGACTAGCAGGCTGATAGAAGCAGAGGAGTACAACCTTTACCAGGAGTAGGACATTATAAGCTTAAAAATAAGAAGAGATTTGCTATAGCAAGATAGTAATGAACATTCAGCATACGCAGGGAGAAATTGAAACAACAATAACTGAAAAGGGGAGGATTAAAACATCCAAATTCACAAAAGGGAATGGAGAAAGGCACATGCAGTAGGAAAGGCATAACTATATATATAGCTACCCTTTGCTTTTTTGTTATGGTAATCACAGATAATGCCACAGATTCAAAACCAAAGTATATAACATAAAACAAGAAGGACCAGAGGGAACACTTGTAAAAGCCAACCAAAATAAAGAAAACAGAACCACAAAGACAAGGAAACAATGGAAACACCAAGCTACCAGAAAGCAAAAGATAAAATGTCTATAAGAAGACCTCGTATTTCAATAATCACCCTAAATGTAAGTAGACTGAACTCACCAATAAAAAGGCACAGAGTTGCAGATTGGATCAAAAAACAAAACCCAACCATATTTTGCCTCTAGGAGACACATCTCTGTTCCAAAGACAAATATAGGCTCAAAGTGAAAGGGTGGAAAATGATATTTCGAGCAAATGGCATTCAGAGCAAAGTGGAAGTAGCAGTACTAATATCAGATGAAACAGACTTCCAAATAAAAAAGATAAAGATACTGAGGGATACTTTATAATGATAAAGAGAATTGTGCATCAAGAAGTCATGACACTTATTAATATCTATACTCCCAATCAGGGAGCCCCAAAATATATGAAGCAATTACTAATGGAACTAAATGGAGAAACAGACCAAAACACTGTCATAGTAGGGGGCCTAAATACCCCACTATTGGATTTAGACAGATCATCTAAACAGAAAATCAATAAGGAAATAACATCCTTAAATGACACATTAGACCAACAGGACATAATTGACATTTACAGAGACTTCTATCCAAATAGCTGCTTATACATTCTTCTCTAGTGCACATGGAACATTTTCAAGGAATGACCACATACTGGGACACAGAGATAGCCTGAACAAATATAAGAGGACTGAAATCATATCAACCATATTCTCTGAAACTAGAGGTCAACTGTAAAAATAAAGTGGAAAGACACACAAATACATAGAGTTTCAACAACATACTACTGAAGAATAACTTGGTCAGAGAAGAAATAAAAAGAGAGATTAAGAGATACATAGAAACTAATGATAATGTTAGTACAACATATCAAAACTTTTGGGGCACAGCAAAAGCAGTCATAAATGGAAAGTTCATATCATTACAGGCCTATCTCAAAAAACAAGAATGAGCCCAAATAAACAACCTAATGCTTCATCTTAAAAAACTAAAAAAGGAAGAACAAATGAAGTCTAAAGTCAGCAGAAGGAAAGAAATCATCAAAATTAAAGCGGAAATAAATGAAACTGAAAAAAAAACAATAAAAAAATAAATGCAACAAACAGCTGGTTCTTTGAGAAGGTTAATAAAATTGAAAAATTCCTGGCTAGACTCACTAAAGAAAAAAGAGAAAGGACACTAACAAAATCAGGGGTGAAAGAGGGGAAATTATGACAGACACTGCAGAAATACAAAAGATCATACAAGAATACTATGAAAAAGTATATAACACCAAATTTAATAACCTAGAAGAAATGGACCAGTACTTAGAAAAATAGAACTTTCCTAGACTGAATAAAGAAGAACTAGAAAATATAAATAGACCGATCAGCAGTATGAAAATTGAAACAATCAACAAAAACCTACCAAAAACTAGAAGTCCAGGACCAGATGTCTTCACCAGTGAATTCTACCGAACATTCAAAAAAGATTTAATACAAATAAGATTTAATACCTATTCTCTTTCAACAATTCCAAAAAATCAAACAGGAGACAATACTTCCCAATTCATTTTATGAGGCCAATATCACCCTAATACAAAAACCTGCTAAAGATAACACAAAAGAAGAAAGCTAAAGATCAATATCTCTCATGAACACACGTGTAAAAATCCTAAATAAGATACTAGCAAACTGAATACAGCAACAAATTAAAAAGATTATACACTACAATCAAGTGACCTTTGTCCCAAAGGCACAGGGACAGTTCAACATACACAAGTCAATTAATGTGACACACCACACAAACAAATTAAAAAATAGGAATCATATGATCATATCAATAGATGCAGAAAAAGCCTTTGACAAGATACAGCATATATTTATGATCAAAACATTTAACAAAATGAGTATAGAGAGAAAATACTTTGACACAATAAAGGCCATCTATGACAAGCCCTCAGCCAACATTATACTTAATGGTGAAAAACTAACAACCTTTCCTCTAAGATTAGGAACAAGGCAAAGCTGTCCACTATTGCCCCTCCTATTCAACATAACATTGGAGGTCCTAGCAAGTACAATCAGAAAAAAAGATGTAAAAGGCATCCAAATAGGAAATGGAGAAGTCAAACTGTCACTATATGAAGATGACATGATTTTCTATGTAGGAAACCCTAAAGACTCCACAAGAACACTACTAGAAACAATAAGCAAATACAGTTAAGTTTCTGGATACAAAATCAATGTTTAAAAATCCATAGCATTCCTATATTCTAATAATGAAGCATCAGAAAAATAAGTGAAATTTCTTTTGCAATTGCAACAAAAAGAAGAAAATATCTAGGAATAAATTAATGAAACATATGAAGGACCTACATACTGAAAACTATAAGACCCTTTTAAAATAAATCGAAGAAGATACAAAGAAATGGAAAGATATTTCATGTTCTTGGATTGGAAGAATCAACATAGTTAAAATGATCATATTACCTAAAGCATTATACAGATTTAATGTAATCCCCATCAATATCCTATTGGCATTTTTTAAAGAAATAGAACAAAAAATCATCAGATTTGTATGGAAGCACAAAAGATCTGGAATCACCATCCTGAGAAAAAAGAATGAGGTGGGAGGTATCATTCCACCCAACTTCAAATTATACTACAAAGTGACAGTAATCCAAACAGCATGGTATTAGCAGAAAAACAAACACAGAGACCGGTGGAACAGAATCAAGAGTTCAGAAGTAAACCCATTTATATGGGAAAATTATTTTGACAAAAAAAGCCAAAAACATACAGTGGAGAAAGGAAAGCCTCTCCAATAAATGGTGCTGGGTAAATAGGAAACTCGCCTGCAATAGAATGAAACTAGACTGTTGTCTACCACCAAAATTAACTCAAAATAGATTAAGGACCTGAATATAAGACCTGAAACAATAAAATGCATAGAAAAAATACATAGGAACTGAACTCGAGGACCTTGGACTTAAAGAGGATTTTATGACTATGACCTCAAAAGCAAGAGGAATAAAAGCTAAAATAAATGAATGGGACTACATCAAACTAAAAAGCTTTTGCTTAGCAAAAGAAACCATCAGCAAGGTAAAGAGACAATCATCTGAATGGGAAAATATATTTGCTAGCAATGCCTCTGATAAGGGCCTAATATCCAAAATATACAAAGAACTCATACAACTCAATAACAACAACAACAACAACAACAACAACAACAACAAATGATCCAATCAAAAATGGGCAGAGGACCTGAACAGACACTTCTCCCTAGAGGACATACAAATGGCCAAAAAGTATATGAAAAGATGTTCAGCATCACAAGCTATTAGGGAAATGCAAATCAAAACCATAATGAGATACCATCTCACGCCTATTAGTATAGCTATAATCAACAGGACAAGTAATAAAAAATGTTGGAGAGGATACAGAGAAAAAGGAACCCTCATACACTGCTAGTAGAACTGCAAATTGGTACAACCACTATGGAAAACAATACAGAGCTTCCTCAAAAAACTAAGAATTGATCAACCATATAATCCAGAAATCCTTCTACTTTATCCCAAAGACCTGAAAATTCATATCCAAAAAGATATTTGCACATCAATGTTCATATCAGCACTATTTACAGTGAGGAAGACATGGAAGCAACCAAAGGGTCCTATAATAGATGACTGGCTAAAGAAGCTGTGGTACATATGTACAATGGTATATTATTCAGTCATAAGAAGAGATGAAATACTGCCATTTGCAACAACATGGATGGACCTCGAGATAATCATTAAGTGAAATAAGTCAGACATAAAAAGTTGAAAATCACATGATATTACTTATATGTGGGGTCTAAATCTAAAAGCAACAAATGAAATGGACAAACAAACAGAGACTCGTGGATATGGACAATGGACTAGTGGCTACCAAAAGGTAGTGGGGAGGAGAGAAAGGGGAGGTAGATGAGGAAAAAGTAATTTAAATCATTTCTTCATTCATTCATTCAATAGATAGATAGATAAACAAACAAATAAATAAATAGTATTGGTAAACAGATAAAGGGTTTCATTTATGAAAATTAGCTCTCAAGATTAAAAAATTCCTGGTTATTGTCAAGAAGAAAGCAAGCAAAAAATAGTTCAGAAGCATCCACACTGATATTTGATTTCGTCATTCTTTCACTAGACCACAAAGTTAGAGATGAGTGTCAGCTATATGATATTTAGATATTTCAAGATAAAATACCTAGTAATAAAGGAGTTTGACATACTGCATTCTTCCATTTGCTACAAAAACAAACTGAAATGAGGACTATTTAAAAGAAATGCTCAGTTCTGAAAAGGGTGATGGCAGCAACATTTCTCACGATAGCATACCCTCTAGCTTTGCCATTGAGTAATAATGCTACTCTTCCATGATATATATTCAAGTGGAAAACCCTATCGGGAATATTCTTCAGGGCCAGGAAGTAGCTTTTGCTAAAAGTTGGAAAGTAGGGCATGTGTTACTTAGCTAACCATAATAAGTTCAGTCCCTTCTGAAATGTTAACCTAACTTATAGTTAGCTAAGACAGGCCTCATACAATCTGACCATAAAATGTTAAACATCTGCAACATGTGGAATTCCTTAGCCAGTAGCCATTGTTTCTGCACACTGTCTTAGCTGACTGTCCCATCTGTGACTCCTCTCCTAGGGCTAAGGTGGGTGCAAGTCATCAAAGTCTGGAATGTCAAGAGTAACTCCAATAGCCTTTGAATGAATAGTAGAGGATGCCCAGAGGTAGGTAAAATCCAGAGGTAGGGGCAGGAACTCACTCATCTGCCCATTCTCCCATTCCCACTCCTCCAATGTTAAGGGCCAGCCTGAGGGAGCCTGTGATAATGACATAGGCTCCAAAGGAAAAGAGCATTGCAGCAAAGTCAATGGCCTTATGTGAAACCTTAGGAGGGCTTTTTTAAAACTGAAGATCACTGTAGCTAATGGTCTGTGTGAGTAGCCTTGAGCACTGCACTTTAACTACCTGGGATTCCAGTAGCCAGGTTGGTTCCAGACAACATTCTAACAGGATGCCCCAGCTGTAGTCAGAGCATGCACTAGACCTTTCACCCAGAATTCGCCCACAGCCAGCAGCTGAAGAGCCCCAGGTCCCCTGGCATGCCTCACCTAATTAGCCCCATAGGCCAGTAGCCCCCAACCCGCCCAAGCAGCTTGACACCAGAAAATCTTATGTTATTTACGTTTCAACTACTCTTCCATGAGTGCTTATCCAGGCACTGTTTGCATGGTACACATTATCTTCCTAACACCTCTGCATTTCTCCAGCAAGGAAGGGGTTATTCCCATATTACAGTCAGAAACCTGGGTTTAGAAAAATTGAGTTTCTTGCCCAGCCAGAATTCAAACCCAGACTAATCAAGATCCAGAGCCCTTTTTCTATTTACTGTTAGACAACACCGTCTCCCTTGGAGAGAAGGACATTATTTTACTCGTCTTAATCCACGGATGTCACTTTTGCTGCTGACCTATGAAGCTCACATTGAGCCATGCTGACTACCCCTACAAGTTGTAAAAGTGAAAAATTCTCCAGTAAGCTAGTCCCAAGGACAAGACAGGGAGTGATATCTTCAGGGGTCATCTCCCAAGAAAAAAACATTTCCGTCGGAGTACAGATAACAAAACTGTCTATCAGGCCCCGTTTGCTATAAGATTAGGAGTCCCCGAGAAACAATATATCTTTGTACTAGACGCTAACAGCCAACTCCTGCTTTTGTAATCTGCTTGCTTGCTTGATCAAGGCCACCAGGACGTAGTTTCAGGCTTTATAAGCTGCCTCCTCTGGAAGCTCGGGACTGATTCTCTGACCCTGCATGGTGGAGTGAGTCAGTCACCAGCCGGCTAACAAAGGCTCATAATTAATCTCAATTGGCTCCATGGATCTTGGATTTGAACTCGCCACAACATTTGGAGGCCCCAGTGAGATCTCTCCAGAGAGGGGAGATCTCCTAAGACCTGTGACCTCAGCCACCTTGGGCAAGGACCTGCCCCATCCAGGGGATGTCTGCTGAGAGACGTTCCTCAGCCCCAGACACCAGGCGGACTTGCTCAGGAGGGCAGGTGGACAAAAAGTTCAATTCTGTAACAATTGGTCACGAGCCATCTGGAGCAGCTTCACCAGTGAGTAAGACTGCGCTTGGATCTGTCTGTCAGTGGGCCCTAAAGGGAACTAGTGGAAGGCTGGACGCAGCAATACTTCCCTAGTTCAGTCAAGGTCTGAGATGTCAGCCTTGACTTCTGATATTCAGGTTTTTGGGTGTGCTAGCGTTTTGTGTTACCTGTAATTTGTCTTGTCTGTCTGTATTGTGTCTGTCTATCTGGACTGGTCAAATGTACTGTTACCCTCCTATTGCCTTGGTTTTCATAAGTTTATTTGTTTTGATTCTTTCCTTAGATCTGGCCTCTGTGACCCCATCTGACTGGACTCTTGGGCTGAGGCTGATCTGGCTCTTGTGGGAATTCTCTCCTTTCTTGCCTGTTTTTACTAACATGGGTCAGGCTTCTTTTAAAACAACACAGAAAGGTTTAAATTAGAATTTTTGGGCAGTGGGGATGCACTGAAGATTTTGATGGCAGTGACTTCCATTTAACGTGCGCTTACGGTGTCCCTAAAAGTGTGCTAGGTGCTTTGCATTGCTGTGGCATTTAACTTTTGACAACGTTCGTTCTTGTTCAGTGGATCAGCACCTGTCATGTGCCTGATGCATAGTGGTAGGGTGCTAGCGGTTTTTTATTCTTCTTTTGCAGATGAGGAAATTGAGGTACAGGAAGTTTAATTTACCCAGTGATGGAAGTGAGTTTGTTTTTGATATTGAAAACACAAGAGTTAAAAAAGCTAACAGAGGCCAGTTGGGCTAATCCTTCTTTATATTTTAAATTAGAGCAGGAAGAGTAGTAGGAAAATGGCTATGTAAATAGGGATTAAAAGCGCAGATGTCATTGAAAGCTAGTAAAGGGATGAATGTACATTTGTATTAGAGATTTGAGTCTAAAGAGTGACTATACATAAATTTATCTACTTTTGGACTCATTACAAAATATGTTAGTAAACATATTCTTTTACCATATTTTTACAATTTTTGAAAAATTGTACTATAAAAAATATGACTTTAAAAATTATAAAATTGGTATAGTCATAAATTTACTAATCTATTGAGTGCTAATATATAAAACACAGCTTACAATTGCCTACTTCATTGTTTTCTCTAGAAATTAAGGCTACTAAGAGTTATAAATTCCGATATATGTAAATGAATTACTAGAAATAATACAAGTGAAGGAAAAAATTCTGTATACAAAGTATGCAAGAAAAATAAAATGTGTTTTGAGATATGAAGGATGTGTTTTTAAGATAAAAGAGAGTAATTTTATCCTAAAATAATTTCAGGTTATTTAAAGGTCATTTGAGTCTCAAAAGAAAAAATAAAGGACGAAAACATAGGTAAATATATAAAGTTGTAAAGGAAAAGAAAAAGAAAAAAATCTTGTTTTCTATAGTCAAGTTGGCTAAAATTAAATGCATTTATCATAAGGTTTTAAAATGAACTTTAATATCAACAGTGTACTGACACAAAACTAGAGTTTGGATTATTGGTCCGTTCCTAATAAGAGATTGTGAAAGATTTTTCTTTATCTGTGAACAATACACTTAGGAAACAAAGATTCTATATCTTATCAAAATAATTTATTGTGCTTTATAGTCTTTAGTATGTCTTTGATTACTTAAAAACCTGAGTCTTCTTAACATTAAGAGTGCTAAGGTTTTTTTATATAGTCATATTTACCTTTAAAATCTTTTATTATCACTTTGGTTAAATAGATAACTAAGTATTGTTTCATAGTGGCCTGTGATCCTATTTAATCAGGTGATCAAACGTTGTGACATTATGACAAATTTCCCAACATAAAATCTAAATGAGATCTTTTGTCTTATCTCAAAATAACTTTGAGACTTCCCAGAGGGCACCTGGAAAATCTTGAAGGTTTGGTTTTGTCACTTTGTAAAAGAAAAATGTTAAGCAAATTCAGTCTATTTGATATATTAAATTATATAGAAAGCATTGTCAAGTAATAAATGATGCTTAACCTTCTTTAGGTTACATTTTTATGAATACATGTTACTAATACAAGTGTTTCAAAAATTGTATAAAGTTCCTAAAAATTTGTCAATATCTTTGCTATTCATATGTCCTTGTATAATGGTATCAGTCATAATTTCAGTTATTATAAATTGTTGTATGTCATGAATATCAAGAATGGACCTGACTATTCAGAAAGAAAGGGCTTATAGAAAAACAAAGGGCATGGCTCTGATTTGGGCCATGACAGTAAAACTATTACAATAATTAGATAGTTATGATTTCAGCGAATACGTGGTCTTGATATTAAAATTAGAATTTCGGATAACAGGAAATATCTGTATAACTACAAACATCAAAACCCTTCTTTCTCAGAGAAACCACAGGGACTAATCTCTCCTTTAGAGGCTGTTTTCTTTACCCATCAGCCCACTTGAAAATTAATTTATAGGTATATTTTTGACTTAAGTTTCATAAAGGGACCAAGTCCATTTTTGTTCACCACTGCATTTCTAGATTTTCAGAATAGTAGCACCCCAATAAATGTGTTTATTTGAATAGAATTTTAGAATTGTTTACTAAATTAACTCATATAATTCCTTTTATCTTTAAAGTATTTTAAGCTTTTGGTTTTTTCTATTAACCCTGAAACCAATGGTTGTAGATTCCTTGCCTAACAAAAGGAATTTAGATATGAATCAAAATGCAGGGTTTCTAATTCTTAAATGAGGAAAGATGAAAGGTGCCTTGAATATATTTATGATTACTGGTAACTTATAATTGCCTCCTGCTGTGTTGGGGTAGGGGATGTAAATGATAAGTGGAACTAGAGAGTTAAGAAAGGAGAATGGACTTTCTTGAAGAGAAGGAAAAGGAGAAAGTCATAATTCAGAGAAAGTTTTGAAGCAAAAATAAAAGGGTGTAAAAAAGGAATTAGTTTAAAAATACTTGAAACAGAACAAAAATTATTCACACAACTAAAGTTCTAGATTTAGATCATGCATCTTAATGCATATGACAATTAAAACTAAAATAGCATTATTACAATATATTAATGAAAGTTATTTATTTTGTTATTATTATCTTATGATATCAAGTCTCAATAAGAGATTCTATTTGTGAAGGAAAGCCAATATTCTTTTTTTTTTTTCTTCTCTGACTGTTCTTGTCAGCTTCCATGAGGGATCCTCTGGACTTGAAGTCAGTGTGTACTTGTGCTGAAGCTGTTGAAGAAAGAGTGCATGGCCACTGGGTGGCCCCCATACTCTGGAGTATCCACCTATGTATATAAGCATCCTTGTAGGTTCTATACAATTTAAGTTAGGTTCGATAAACTGCACGAGCTAATAATATAACTGCTATGAGTGAATTCTGATAAGGAAAGATGAGATATTTGTGCCAGGAAGATTTATTTTAAATCTAGGCTATTGCTTCCTAATTCGGTGACTTTGCTGTGTTTCAGTTCACTTAACCCTCTAAAATAGGCATGGTATTACATTCTAAGAATTCTTGGATAGATTAAATGGAATAAGGCAGTATGAGGTATCTAATGTGGTGTCTGTCATATTGCAGGTACTCAGCTACTGCTATTAACTCCCATACTCTGGGCAAGAGTAAAAATGCTCTTATAATGTACTGACTTAATACTAACAGGAGCATGGATAATGCTAAATAATTCCTACTTTAGGGGGAGTGTTTAGAAAATACTCCTGGGCACCCATGGTGGCCTCCTCTGAATTATGTTAAAGTACAACAATAAAACATGTGATGGAGAAGATTGGGAACTGTGCTTAAGTTTCTGCCTCATTCCTTACACCCTATCTGCGAGCTCCCACCCCTCTAAACCATTCAAAACACAGTAAAATAGCATTCATGCTAATTCATGATATTAGTGATATGTAATGAGATATTTCTGTTGGTTCCAAGGTAGTATAAACATTATTTTCTATAAGATAAAACTGAAATAAAAGATTTATGAGAAATAGCTAATGAAAATAACACCATTTCAGACTGCAACTTTATTTACCATGTTTAAAAAACAATTTTGTCCTTATAAGTTAAAATATTATTTTTTTAATCTTAAACATTCAAGCTCCTTACTATTTCAAGACCCACAACCAGGCAGATTTGTAGGTATCACAGACACACATGGAACTGAGAATAATTCAAATAGTATTTTAGGGTTGCATCCAAAATACAAATGATACAGCTTTCTTAGAAGATTCAATTCAAATTCAAATATTTGTCTAGGAAAGAGGTGACACAGCATATTAAAAAAAACTTGCATCAGAGGTCTAAAGACCCATGTTCAGGTTCTGATTTTTGATGTTGTGACTATGGGCAAGTAACTTAAAATACCTGAACCTTAGCTTCTCATATTTAAAGAAGCAGAAAGTATTCTTGCATCAGTAGCCTCAACCTTAACTAATGAGTTAAAATTTAGTATTGCAATTGGGATACTTATGAGAAGTGAAACAGGACATTACTAATAATTATGACAGAACAATACAAATCTGTATTTTGACATGCACCACTATAATTTTACTCCTTGAAAATGTTGACTGTTCTATAATTGTGCTTGGTATATAGTGGGTACCCACCAAATGTTTGTTTTTGCTTAATCGAGATAACCTTACCTCACAGAATTGTTGTAAAAATTAAATATAAAATATTTTGATACATAATAATGTGCTGTATAATAGTTAATTATTATATTTGCTATAGAAAGTCTCATGCTAAAGAATTTGGGAATTAGTTACCTGTCTTAAGCCTGAATGAGGAAAGAAACGGTATAGCAAGAATAAAATAGTACTAAAGACCAAATCCTGAGAAATACATTTTAGGAAAAGGAGAAGTAAAAGAAGCCATGTAAGAAGAAATGTACACATTTCACAATCTATTTGGGAGAGAACCAGGAGAATGTCCTTTACATATCTTTTTACATATCTTTGCATC
The DNA here is from genome assembly GCF_014176215.1 of Rousettus aegyptiacus. Lineage (NCBI taxonomy): Eukaryota > Metazoa > Chordata > Mammalia > Chiroptera > Pteropodidae > Rousettus > Rousettus aegyptiacus. The sequence goes on along the minus strand of NW_023416308.1, from coordinate 34,391,490 downwards.
ATACAGATGATTATTTTCTCTATGCCATAGAAATATATTTCTACCATGCCAGGGAATATATCCAACTAATTTTTTTTTTATTCTAAGCAACTGTGGAGTGCTTGGAACATGACAGAGGCTAAATTAATGATTAATGAACAAAAAGGAATGAATGAATGCATTCCTACATGCTGTTAGATAGAGCGAATGGAGAAAAGGGCTCTACAGTCACTCAGTGCACATGGTGAGACAGAATACCTTAGTTGTAATTACTTTCAACAATCCTTGCTACACAAGACTCCAGAGTGAGGTTAAAAGTAAAAATTGAGAAAGCTGAGGAGATACTTTGAGCACCTACATGGGAAAAAGGGTCATAACTGGCTCAGATAAGAAAAACAAAAAACTTTCTCCTCTTTTCATTTTCAATTTCTTCTATAGATTTATGGGTTCCCCATTTCAAATGTCTCTCTGTTCTAAGTGCCATGAAATTGGACTTGGATTCTCTAACTGCAGACCCTAAATGGTCTTTTTTTAATTCAGAATCACAGAGAGAGAGGATGCTATATGTCCAATGGCTGCCCTCTTATCTAAAGTGATTTCCTCAGAGTTAGCAGAAGTAAAAAGATCTCTTTCCTTTGTAGGATTTAAAATGATCTCACGGTCCCTCTGCAGCTTCATCTATAATATATCCCAAGACTCAGGAGACTTCTGGGCATAGGGAACGATTAAGTGCTGTATGTTGAAAAAATTTAGGAGTGAGAAAATAGCACACAGAGATCAACACAATCTTTAAAATAATTGTGTTTGCAGCCATGCCACCCTGAACAAGCCCGATCCCATCTGATCTTGGAAGCTAAGCAGGGTTGGGCCTGGTTAGTACTTGGATGGGAAACCACCTAGGAAGACCAGGTGCTGTAGGCATAAAAAATAATAATAAAAAATAAGAGATTGTAAGTTGGCAAAACCCTTGCAATCTGTGAGGTCAACCAAGGGTTGCCTCTCCTAAAAAAATAAGTAAATAATAAACAAACAAACAAACAAATAAATTGGGACTCCAGCTTGTAGATCCTCCCTTGGTCACTCTATTTTTCAGTTCTAGGTCAAGATCCTATGGTACTCTTCTATCCTCCACAGATCTCCAGGATTTGGCCTGCTTCTATGTCATTAATTCCACGCCCCCAGCTTCTACCTATTCCCTTACCTCTTAAGGTTGTGCAAGAAATTGTAACATAATGAAAAGAGCACATACCTCGAAGCCAGAAGATTCTGGTGAAGAATAAGTCTGGTTTTCATTAATAATAAGTTCTTGAGTAGGAAAATTGTTCCCTTTGAACCTCGATATCGTCATTCGTGAGGAGAAAAAAAATAGCGTAGACGACAGAGGCTCTGTTCCTTCCTCTTGCAACCAAATCAAAGTTGTGACAGAAATAAGTAGCAAACAATAAGGAAATTCACCTGGGATCTAGATGAACAAGGCCTACAACTAGGGAGAGAAATAAGAAATCACCCTACAACAGGAGAAAGTAGGACGAAGCGAGGATGCGAGGCTGCGAGGCTGCCTGGTCCCCAGCAGTTGAGTGGAACAGAGGCTGTGGCACCCACAGCTGGCAGCTGCAGACTCCTCTTAAAGGGGCAGTGTCAGTGAGTGGACTTTCACGGTAACAGATCTGCTTGCTCTGAGCACCAGTGCCAGGTCAGCTGCTCATGGGGCACCAAGGACTTACAGGGGGACACTGAGTTGTGGGAGTGAGGGCTGGAGTGGAGGCTCGCTCTGCATAGAAGTATTGGCAGTAACCCTTTTTCCTCTGTTGAGCCATCTCCCACCCCCCAGTGTAAAGACCCAGCGCTGCCATAGCTGAGACATCATCAAACTGAATAATGAAGTTTGCTTTGCCCAGAGGATTCCCTGAAACTTCATATCCCTCAACTCGCGGCCCCACCTAAGTCATATCCTGTTGTATCCTCAGCGAGTCTGGTGCTCTTTGCTGAGCAGCTCCAAGACCCACATTGGTGGCAGCTGACCTTGGTTTCTGGTGTGGCTTCTTGAGGCAACTATAAGCACAACATCTGTGGATTGCTTGCTGAATCTTAACAGGTGGCCCCAGAGTGGCACAGGCTGGGGCTAAACTTGGCCTGAAGCTGAACCCCTCTCAAGACTATGCCATTGGACATCTACTTCACAAAGCCACACTAATAAGACCGGGAGACTTAAAAGCTTTGCTAGTATATAAATAGACACAGAAAGACATCCAAAATGGAAAGATAAAGAAGCAGAAGTCATATGAGAGAACAGAACAGAGATCCAGAAATAATGGACTCAAGCAATCTAACAGATGCAGAGTTCAAAACACTAGTTATAAAGATGCTCAATGAACTTAGGGAAGGTGTAGATGAATTTAGTGAGAACTTTAACAAAGAGATAAAAACATAAAAATGGATATGAAAATTAGAAAAGGGAACCAATCAGAAATGCAGGACACATTATCTGAGATGAAAAGTGTATTAAATGCAATAAACAGTGAATAAAATAAGAGGTTCGAATGACCTACATAGAGGATGGGGAAGCCAAGGACACTCAATCAGCATGGAAAGAAAAAAGAAGCCAAGACTATAATAATTTAAGGAGCCTATTGGACATTATTCAATGTAAAAATATCCATGTCATAGGGGTACTTGAAGGAAAACAAGATGTTGAAAAGCTTTTGAAGAAATAATGAAGGAAAACTCCCTTCACCTGGTAAAGGAAATAGACATACAACCCCAGCAAGCTCAGAGACTCCCAAGAGAGAGGAACACAAAGACACATCACAATTAAAATGCTGAAGGTTAAATACAAATAGAGAAATTTAAAAGCAGGAAGAGAAATGCAAGTAATTATCTACAAGAGAGCACCCTTAAGACTAGCAGCTGATTTCTCAAAAAAAAAAACTATGTAGGACAGAAGGGCTCGACACAAAATATTCGAAGTGATGAAAACTCAAGATCAACAACCAAGAATTCTTTATCTAGCGAGGCTATCATTTAGAGTTGAAGGACAGTTAAAGAGCTTCCCAGACAAAAGGAAGCTAAGGGAATTTATCAACACCAAGTCAGTATTACAGGAAATGTTGGAGGGACCTCTTTAAGAAGAAAAAACACATACCAAAAACGGGATTAAAGAATGTTAATAAGTACATTCCTATCAACAAATACCTCAAATAGAAAAGTGTCAACCAAAAGACAGAATGGCTGAATGGATAAGAAAACAACATCCCTACATATGCTGTCTACAACAGACTGACTTCAGATTAAAAGACAGAAACAGACTAAAAAGGAGATAGAAAAAGGTATTGCCCTGATGGACCTAGAAGGTATTGAGCTGAATGAAATAGGTCAGATAAAAACAAATAGCACATGATTTCACATACATGTGGAATCTAAAGAACAAAATAAACAAAAACAACAAAAGTGGAAATAAACTCATAGATATAGAAAATATTTTTAGGGCTACTAGATGGGAGGGGGTTTGTTGGTGACAGCAAAAAAAAGGCAAAGGGATTAAGTGGTGCGAAAGAATAGTTGCAGAATAGACATGGAGATGAGATGGAGATGGAGATGAAGATGTAGAGGAGAAGATGGTTAATAATGTAATAAATATGTAAGGGGAGAGTGAGGTACTAGATTCAATGGGGTGATCACTGTGAGTTATGTGGATCTCTGATTACTAAGCTATACAACTGAAACTAGGATATTATTATATATCAACTATAATTGAAAAAAAAACCCTCATTGAATTGTACAATGTAAATATAAGCAACTCATTGTCTATTTCAATAAACTTGAAATTTTTTTTTTAAATATTGTCATTTATAAAATGGAGTTATAATAGTATTTCACAGAGTGATCATGAGGATTAAATGAGATAATGCTTATACATTTTCTATAACATACTATGTGCTCCTATGATTTTTTTAAAAATTAAGTTCCCAGGATAGTTAGAACAAAAATGGAGTCTTTCCTCATGTCCCAACCTTCATAATGTTAATAATTTTAGCAGCTTGGCTAAAGTGACTCCATTTTATTTATTCCCTATTCTCACTCTTTCCTCGGTGATGACAGCCATTGTTCCTGTCTGAAATTAAAGCTGTTTGCCTTACCATGAAAAATACTTTGCACTGATTTCTAATAAGAACTCAGTACATAGTAGGTAGATACTTTTGTTCAGTCCATCTTATCTATTATCCATTCACTTATGGTAAGTTTCTTTTTCTTTATTATTATTATAATTATTATTATCATCATTATCATTATTAATTATTTTTAATTAATTTATTTTTTATGGTGACAGTGGTTAACGAAATTCAATAAGTTTCAGCAGTACACTTTAACAGTAAGGCATATATATATTTACACTGTGTGTTCACCTTCTATAATTAGATTTCTTTCTGTCACCACATATTTGATCCCCCTTACCCCATCTACCTCCCCCCTTCCCCCACCCCTCACCCTTTGGGAATCATTATATGATAAGTTTCTGTTGGGATCAGTTTTCATGTAATCGATCCAAACATAAAATTTGAAAGTTACCAGTGATTGCGTGAAAATGACTGCTATTATTTGTAATTGCTATTACCAGTAGGTCAAGTAAAGAAAATGCTTATAAGACTTGTGTACATTTCTGGCATTTGTTACTTTTGATATTTCTCCTACAATATCTACAGTGGATAGCAATCACAAAGCATAAGAGTATATACACTATCATCATTTAAATGCATTTATCCATTAATCAAATAATTTAATGCATTTGAGTATTTACTTAAAGGTTTATAAGTTTGAAAATACATAAAGGGAAAAAGGATGACAAGAACAATAGGAAATCTTAGACAAATTGTTATGGAAATCTCAGGGGAGAAACAATAAACATAACCTAAGACTTAAATGAAACTCCGTGATGATAAAGAGAATAAGAGAATAATAGCATCATACTAGAGGATAAGCAAAACAGCTTACTGAAAGCCTGTTCCAAACCAGTGCTAAATATTCTATATGGTAACACAAATAGCTCTTATTTATTTCAGGTAGGGAAATGATTCCTGGAAGAATAGGATGTAAATAAGCAGCATTTTACAATTAACATACACTGGCATAATTTAGGGTATATGTGTGACATTGGTAGGTGCTGAAATGAGTTGAATACTGTTCTCATAGTCCACAGATCTTTTTCCATTTTATGTAAATATGCTTTTCATATTAAAAAAAAGATAGTTTCCTTAAAAGTTTACTTTTTATTGATCATAATCAAGTATTAGGTAGGATACGGGTTGTGTGAAGAATACTTAGCAATATTAAGTCTCAAGCACAGATTTTTGGGTGGAGATACCAAATTTAAAATAGCCTCTATTCATTCTCCTTTATACTATGTGTTTTATTTTCTTTAAGCACTTTCAGTACTGGATATTTTCTTTTTTATTTATTTGTTTATTAAAAATTTCTTTCCCTTGCAATGTAAATTCCAGGTGAGTAAATCTTTTGGTGTCTTATCATTGCCATAATGCAATGTCTAGAATAATAGTAGCCTTGCATATAGCAGAACCCCAATAAATAGATTCTAACTAAAAGAATGAATTATGTGTTTATCTTTCAAAAGTTTGATAGTTTGCTTAATTAGTTATGTAAAAAAGTGAAATTATTCATTGTATATAAACAAAATATGAAGAAACATAAATAAAATGCATTCATATTTTTAATAGCTATAAAATTTTGTTTAATTGTATATATAGTGCCAGGTTCAGAGACTTTTCATATAATTGCCCTTCCAATAACCAGCATCATGCATTTCCTAATTCAATTCTTTCCAACCAAGCCTGCCATGTCTGGTCTGTGGCAGACTTCTAATTCTAACCTCTTTAGTCCAGGTGGGTCAAATGATGAACTCTGTCCACTTTTCCAACTTCTCTCTGTTGTCCAGATACTTCAGCTAACAGAAAAAAGTTGCAACCACAAGAAACAATACCAGACATGATTTCTACCAAGATAAAAAGTTTATTCCATCTTACAATTAGTTTGATATATGTAAAAAACATGATCTTAGGGCCTAATACTGATAAAATAGAATTTGTTTTTAAATTGTGCTTTTTATGTATGAATACGTGCGCATCTGTGTGTGGGTGTGATGATTATATATATGTATGTGTGTGTATATATATGTGTATGTATATATGCGTGTATATATTTATGTATGTGTGTGTGTGTGTATATATATATATATATATATATATATAGCCACATCTATTAATAGCCATCGGATTTTTAAAAACAACCCAGAGAGGTAGTCATTATATCTATTTTAGAGATAAGGAAACAGGTTCAAAGAGAGTAAATGTGCCACAATAAACACTTTGCAGAGACCAAAATCAAGCCGAGTCTTCAATACATGTATTCTTTCCCCTATGCAGATTCTCAACGGCAATATAACTGTTTCTTTAAGCCTCAGATTTGATAGGTCTTTTTTAAATAGAAAAGATGTAGAGAACTTCATCACTTCTAGCGTCCCTTAGCCAGTAAATTAACACAGATATTCTGTTACTAACATGTTACTCTCCAAAACTTGACTTAAGATCCTGATGAAAACCCTATAAATGACCCATGACGGGAAGATTTCGGCCCTGTGCGCATTGCCCTGGCTCCTAATCGCCCCCTCTCCCTCCTCCCATGATGTGGGGAGGATACAATCTTGGGACAAATGACTCAATTTAGAATTGAAAAGTCACTAATATAAAGTTCATAAAGTTCAGGGCCTAGCCCACAGTATTAGCAGGGCCTAACACACAGTAAGCCTTTGGTAATTAAGTCTATTACAGAAATAGGTAGTTTTTGATATCATTGTTGATGTTACTATTACGGCATTTTCACTTAAAAAACCCCCCCAAACCCTCTTTAATTCAGAGAAAAGAGAATATTAGAATATTTACTTAGGAATTTCCCATCGATCTTTTACTCATGTTGTTGCTACCTTATAACTGGTCCCTAGAAGGGGGCGGGTCTTCCTGGTAATTTTGACTGCAGTTGCTTTCTCCTGGCAGTGACTCAGAGGCTCCGTACTGCAGGAGGAGGTAGGTGACCGACCACGCTGCTCGCGCGTTGGGGCTGGATCTCACCTTTCTTCATCTCTAAATATGTTGGGGCTTTTGTTTTGTTTTGTTTTGTTTCTACTGCAAGGCAAAAAGGTGATGAATTTTGTCATGGCGTATGATCCCGGGGTTTCTGCAGGTTTGGCAGGTTAGGGGAATTTTGTGGGGCCTGGAAGGGGGATTTAGCCATCTCCTAGTAATCCTCTTCCTACTTCCCTTCTCTTTTACTTTCCTTCTCCCCCGACCCTTTCTCTTGTCTGTCTCTCTTTCCCTCCCCCTCCTCTCCTCCTCTTTCCCTTCTTTTGCATATGGGCAATTGGTATTTCCTCAATTTTGTGTAATTTCGTGCTGTGGAAATGGAACTTAAGCCTCCCTCCCCACCCCCAACCCAAATCGGATTGCACCCCCTAAGTCCTATGCAGAACTTCAACGGACTGACTCCGATCCCTTTTGTTAATACTTGGACGCTGAAAATCTAGGACTGAAAAACTAAAGATGAAATCACTCTCCGTTTCTATTCAAGTCCCACTCAGTACCCACCTCGCCTCCGTGGGCTGATTGCGGGTTCTCCACTTCTCCCCTGTAAAAGGCTGCGGGGTGCGGCTGCTACGCCATCCCGCGCTGGCGGGCTCCTCTCTCTCCGTGCGCGGGAGGGAACCGAACAAGGCCAGACTCCTAGGACGTGTGGGTCCAGAAACGTGCAGATCCTGGCTCCATGAGCCGCCCTCTGTTCTCCCAGCTGCGTCAGATTCAAGGCCTTGATCTTGGTCAGCCATTGGGGCCAGTCTGCATACCTGTTGCTAGGTGCATTTCTGAAATGCATCCTGAAGAAGGGAGAACTTATTTTGACCCAGTATAATTTGTACTGGGGAGGGTGGAGAAGAGGGTGCAGAAGAGCAAATTTCCCTCAGCGAGGGATTTGTTCTGGGGTTAGAATCCGGAAAGAAGCCTGTTTCTTTCCAGGAAACACTCACCCTCTGCTTCTGCCTCTTCACCTAAAAGCCAACCTTGGTGAGTACTGCGAAACTTACAGATTTGGTTCCCTGACAGTTTCTTCAACTATTGCACGTCTTTGTCCCTTGTTCTTCTCTTGCTTTAAGCTCCCTGCTGCCCTTCCCCAGCCCCAACCTGTTTTACCAGAGAACTTAGGCCATCAAGTGTCTGTGTGGAAACCGTTTTCCTGAGCAGCCACTCCTCTCCCCACAGCCATGATTACCCTCTGTGTTTTTACTTGATGTGAGCCATTTTGCCACAGTCAGTATTTATCCATTTCCTCAAAAGGAAAACAGACACGGAACAAAAAGCCTGATTTATTGGTGCTGATTTGTTGGGGAGGGGCATGGTGTATAAGAAATACCAAGTTATCAGATAGGTGAGCAAACATGGCCATTGCTCTGGGTTGGGGTGGCCTGTGATGTTTTATATGGTGATTGGGAGGGCCTATAAATAGTCCTGACAAAGCCTCAGAATCCTTGAGGGGGGAGCTGTTCTCAGAAGGAAAATTGCCTTTCTCAAGGACGTACATGTTTTTCGTGCAGGTTCCTGAGTGGTGGTTGGGGTTCCCAGTAAATTCTTTGCCTCTGGGAGTCTGGATAAGCACATTAGCTTAATTTTTCTTTAGCTTTCTTTGTGCACCAAGAAATTCCGTTTTAGCTCCTTAAAGTGTATTTTTAGTAAAAATTCCCCTTATTGGTGCTAGAAATTGTAGCTCAGGTCACTCTTTGACAGAACAAGGAGAGGCAGGCTCACAGATGACTCAGTTCAAAATGGATGGAGTGCAGCTTCCAGTGGTATTAGGGCCAATGACTAGGACCAGGCTCATCCATTGATTATCTGGATAAAAGAATCATGATGTAAATCATAATCTAGGTACATAAGTGTATCCCTTTGTTGCAACACCACATGAAATGGTTGTCTAAGATAATAAAATTCGGAAGATATGTTTAGGATGGCCTGATTTAAAATAGAAGACATGTTACATATATGACATATGAATATCTTGGACAGAGAAAACAAACAGTGGTTTCAGTCATGAGCCCCAAAAGAAAAGTCACAAGGTAAGTGATCTAAGTTGCAGGGTCTGTTTTGGATCAGGTAGCTTCTTATGTGCAGATCTCTGAAGAGCGTGATCCAAAATATCAGCCAAGCTCTCTTTAACAACAGTTAACAACAATATCAAGAACAACACAAGTGTCTGTCATCATCGAATAAATGCTTTCCATAGGCCAGGCATCATTCCAGGGAATTAATAAATGTATTATGAATTCAGGTATACATATATGATGTATAGGTATGGTTTTCATTTTAGAAAGAATACTGAGGTTCAGAGGGGTTAAGTTAATTATACTTATTGACTATACCTAAGGAGTGGTATATTAAATTCACTTTTGAAGAAGTGGAGCTCGTGTTTGAACCAGCCTTAGGGTGTTTCAGAGATTTCCTGTTCAGTAGCTACTTAGTGATTCTTACAGCTTCCCTAGCTAGGTCTGGCATTTAGAAGGAGCCTAACTATTGGCACCTTTGTCTCATTCTTTTCAGCTTCTTTCTCCTTCCTAGCTCCATCATTAACCTTCTTAATATATTTATGTGCTTCTCTCTGGCATTACATATATATAGATATATGTACACACACATACACATACATATATATATGTACACACATATGTATACTATATATAATGTATGTGATATGAATATATACATAATATATAATATAAATATAATATGTATATATATAATATGTATACATATTCATAATATTATATATGTATAGATACATATATATTGTAGAAAAAATATATATATAATGCCAGAGAGAAGCACATGAAATACTGGTATTTGAATAACTAATGCCAAACATGTCACTCTGTTTATGTGTCTATTCCACAGTAGTTCTGTGTCGCCATAGTGTGCCTTATGGTCTACTAACCCACCAAGAGGAGCCAGGTAAGCCTGATTTGTGATTCTCACCCGCCGTTGTATCTTTGGCACCTAGCACAACGCCTGGCCTGCAGGAAGCATTCTACTAGTTAATCTCAAACTCTGATCTGTCTGCAGTGCCACTGAAGAGCAGCTCTGTGATCTTGTCCGTTTGTGAGTATGTGGCTGGCGTGTCTGTTATCTTAAACTATGAAAATAAAGAGAAAGTTCCTTTAGAGGTCTTCTTTGTATTTCCCATGGATGAAGACTCAGCTGTCTATGACTTTGAAGCCATGATAGATGGGAAAAAAATGGCAGAATAAGGACAAGATGAAGGTACTAGGGATGAGTACCTTGTCTCCTTTTTTCTCCCCCTTTAGGATCTCTAGAAAATGCAACTTTACAAAAATAGGCTGATGTTGAAAGCTTTTTCTCCACTCCCGTCTAGCCACTATTTTTCTAAAAGTATTTGGAGAGAAAAATCAAAATCAATCAGACATTCAAAGTATAGCTGTGAACTTGGGAAGAACAATCACAGTCCCTCCTTACCAGTCATTGTTTTCTGTGTCACTTGTTTTTTCATCAACCATGTCACCTTTGATATCACCTTTCTTTCCCTCTTCTCCCTAGGCCCACACCAACTACGAGAACGCCATCAGCCAGGGGCAACAAGCCTTCCTGTTGGAGGAGTATAAATGCTCCAGGGACATCTACTGTAATGTGGGGAACCTCCACCCTGGCTCAAAGGCAGCACTCACCCTGAAGTATGTACAGGAGCTGCCCCTGGAAGTAGATGAGGCTTTGTATTATGTGCTTCCAGCCGTCCTGAATTTTTGGTATCAGCTCTCTGGTGAGTATCTGCTCTTTTTTGAGTACTGGTGGTGGGGGACACAGTTGGGGAAATCTACTCAAGGTATTCGGGGTGCTAAAAAGTATGGGAAGAGAAAATACAACTCAGGCAACATTTTGTAGGATGGCCCAAGGATGGTTGACTGCTATCATCCCTTTGGAGGACTAGCCCTAAACACTGATGGTTGCCACCATCAGTTCCCAGCATAGCAACTGTCCCTTGAGTCCCATTGAATACCTTGGAGATGATAAGATGGCTGCTCTGGTAATCAATAACAGAACCCTTTTATTGCCAGCACCCCTCTTCTTGGATCCTGATCTTGTTCTTCACTCAGTCTTCCATAAATGTTCCATACTTTTACCTATTAACCTAGAGGGAGTCACACTCTGCTCCTTTTTTATCCCCATGCAATCACCAGAGCCTCCTCTCCATTCTCACCTCTGCCCCTGATTATTATGCCCACTCGTGGAAGAAGCTTCAGCCCTCAGCTCTGACCTCAGCCCCAAGCAGTCAGCAGCAATAGTGCTAACATGTCTTCTTTGCCTGTTTCTAACTCAGATTTCCTTGGCTGATAGACACAGATTTGATCACAATGTGGAATTCTTGATTTACTACAGTGAGGTGCATACCCCCAATGTGGAGATGGGAAAACCTACAAAAGACACTGGTATTTTCTTTCTCTCTTTGTACTTATCTCCTAAGGGGTAGCTCCTGTCTTGCAGTTACCCTTAAATTACTGTCACTTTTCTTTCTTTATATCCAGTAGTGGTTGAGAAACGGAAATAGCTTACACTATGGCATGCAAAAATGGTTCAGGTCAAGAAATATCATGTTACTATATGTATTACATGCAAATTTAAGTGGATTAGTAGATAACTGGACAAAAGATATGAACAAATAATTCATAAGATGAAACACAGCTAATTTACAAACATATGTGACAAATCAGTCTCTGTGAGAGCAAATAAAAATAAAATAAAAATAATGATGTGACATTTTCACTTTTCAAATGATCAGTTTTCTAAATCTGATAATGCCTCATGAATTTGGCACTCTCATAGATTGCTCGAAGCAAAATAATTTAGTATCAAACTTTTGAGAAGAAATTGTGGTCATATGTGTCAAATGTTCATTTTGGTAATTCCAATTTTGACAATCTTATCTAAGGAAATAAATCTAAATATAGTTAAAATTATGCACTGATGTCCTCTGCCATTTTAGCAATATCAAAGATTAATAAGCAATCAAAATGTCTTAACAGTAGCTAAATTATCTATGCTAGGTATTCTTGATTAGTTATCATATAGCTACTGAATGATGTACATTGACAGATTAAAATAATATGGAAAAAAGGTCTTCCAAAGAATGTTAAGTAAAAGAAAAGTAGATTATAAAGACAGATTATTATAAGAAAATAACCTATACATTAAGAAAAAAACATTTAAAACCACAGGAAATATACAAGTAGTAATTGTGATTAGATTAAGACTAACTTTACTATTTTATCTTTTAGTTTACTAAATAACTTTTTTTGATTGATTTTTCACATCGGCATGTAATCTCACTTGGAGTTCTTTTTTTTTTTTTTTTTTTTTCTTTTTTATAAATAATTATATAGTTCTATTGCTCTAAGTATTTTCACCTCTGTGTAACCATCACAACCATTCATCTCTAGAGCTTTTTTATCTTACTCTTGCTTCTTAATTTTTAAGACCAAGTTTAGTTTCTTAGTAAGTTTAATTTTTTAGATCTCTTTAATTTCTCTTATTTTCTAAATTTTCCTTAATATGTGTGAACTTTCCCTTGTAATTATAACTGGTGTAATCCATGTCAGTCTGTTTCTCTCTTGGAGCCTTCCTGGGCTGCTGTGTCCCTTGATTACAGGGACTGTGACACATAACTGAAGAGAAACTGTCACTTCTGAAGCATATGCCACATTGGTGGAATGGAAGCATCCTTGTGAATGATCATAGTCAAACACCATATCCTGGATTAGGCTCTTATTTCTCTAACTGCAACTACTATAAAGAGAGTTCCCTGTAGCTGGTCTTCAGTAGGCCATCTTTCTCTTTCATTGTTAATGTTTGGCCAGGATAGCATCATACTCAAGGTCACGAATTGGAACTTTTTAGTTTGCCCCTACTTGTTCAACCATTTTTTTCCCCTCAGGGCAAACTGCCCATGCTAAATCTATGAGAGAGAGTCTCCCAACTTCAGCCAGGTTTGCTCTAGCCCCTCTTCCATGAAGCTCTGTGCTCTGTCTTTGTACCTTAGTTACCTGGTTCCATCCTTCCCTTTTGGTGAGTTTCCCCTTGGATGCCCATGAAATACTCCCACAACAGTGACCTGGTTTTTCATCAGGATTATTTTAATCCACCAGAGGAAGTTTTAAAATGTTGGCTTTTAAAAGGTAAGGATTGAGGTCTTAGTCCCTTTCCTTCCAAGACATTCTGCTGGCCCCTGTGCAGATTTCCTCATCTGTTCCCCAGGACCAGCTCTGCAGGCCATCGTGGACAGCGGGGAAAGCCTTTATGAGTCTCGTGAATACGCCCCAGCAGGTCCGCTCACATCTTGCTTTCCAGATCATATATTTGGTGAAGGTGACTTGCTGTTCTCATTTATACAAAGAAGTAAATGACAACTGGCAGCTTGGGTCACTAAAACCATTTAGAGTTCTGCCAGATGAAATATACCACTACATGCTGAAAAAATACAAAATGGGTTTTTTTAAAACTTAGAATGCTAGAACTTTAGGTGGTGAACACATAATGCAATATGTATATGATGTATTATTGAAGTATATACTTGAAACATATAATTTTATCAGCCAATGTCACTCCAAAAATTTAATAAAAAATAAAATAAAACTTAGACTGTACTTACTGTTTAAGAACATGATTTGAAAAATATATATATTCCTAATTTAATATAAATAATTATATAAAAACAACTGTATAAAGTTTACAAAATTATTAAGAACTTAATTTGAGTTGAGCCCTAAGTTGAGTTTCTTAAGTGTATTATGTCACTATCCTTACAATAATCTTGAAAAGGATATTAATTACCTTGATTTTTTAGATGAGGTACCTGAAGCTAGTGAGCAGAAGAGCCAGGGCTCAAAATGGTTCATTTAAAAATGAGGGAGCAGAAACTTGTGGAGGTGAAAATAATTGGAGCCAAGCCAAAAGAATTACAGTAAATAACACATTTGTAGTGCTTACTGTATGTCTGGCATTGTTCTAAGCAGTTTAGGTGTGTCAGCTCATTTCATGCTCATGGTGACCTTTCTGACCTATCAGTACAGTGACAGTCCCACTACTCCCAGCTGTCTCTCAGGATGGAAAGGAGTCTACCCATTAAGAAAAGCTGCTCCTCTACCATCTATCCAGAGATCTGGGTTATATAAAAGTTGTTTTTGGATATATTATTTCTTAAGCCTCACCCATTTTATTTGAAAGCAGTTTCATTGTTGGGGCATCCCATGGGTGAGAGAGTAAGCTGAGCCAGGTTCTGTAGTCCCACTGAATCTCAGGGCTACTGAGAATTTAAACCTGTAATCCTGGAATCACTATAAAAATAGGATATTAGAATTAGATTCTATGTCTTCTTATAGTCTCTGAACTGTGGATCTAGAGTTAATATGAACCAGCCATTCTCATTACATCTCTATCTTAATACTCACATTTCAATTCCTACATCAGTTTTCATTGTTCCTCATAACAAAATCACAGCTATGCCTTTGACAACTTGGTGGCATAGGACGGACGGCTCTCATTGTCTCCTGAAAGCTGCTGTTTGGGTGATGCTATTAGAGTTTCAACACACATCCCAGTGCTTCTCTTTCTTTGTTCTAGAGAGTATTGGTGGGTGCTTCATAATAAAAGCGGATGACTTTCCTTAGTGTGTATGACACACTTTCAGCTCTTGTAAATTGTCAACATGAGAATTGTCCATATTGAGCATCATTTTTTAAAAAGCTGTAATTAAAGATTTAAACAAGGACCCTATGTGATAAATTTCTTACTGATTTGATTTGAAGAGAATGTTTGCAAATAGATTAGCTTGATTCTTCTGACAATTGGTGGAACATTTTAACTTAATGTATAGCTGCTAGAAAACTAACATCCAATTTTAGTATTTTAATTATTGCTCATATACCTGATAACCTCTACTCTTTTTCTTATCTGCTCTGCTACTGTATCTTTTATATGTTTAGAACTCACCTCAAACCCTTTGCCAGCAGATACGATATAAAGATCAAACAGGGTTTTAGATTCGGGTTTTTTCAACGTCCTATGAACTAAGGACAATTGATTCTTGGTGTCTTTAGTATGCTTTCTGGAGTTTTCTTACATCATGCAGTGCCCTTATCCTTTCCGAGTAGATTGTTTGATGGGAGATCCATTTTGAATGGTGAGTTTCTACCTGAACATCCCAAAAGCTCAGCCACTGATTACCTGTGGATAATTTGTCTTCCTTATGAACTATGCAAGGCCCCAGGAGTAAACAGGATAAATCTCAACTGCGCAATAGAGGTGGCCAAGGTAAAACTAGTTCTTTTCTTTTTTCTGTACATCTTTGAGTAGGGATGAATCTCAGGGTTTAAAGTAGGTCCATCTGGAAATTTGGGTCTGTTTCTATCTGAGCCAAAGCTGACGTGAGCACTCTGAGGCCTGCAGTGGAATATGAGGGCCTGGAAGCATGAAAAGGGTAAAGGCCCGCACCCTCAGGAGTCAGATTGGCAGGGTCTGTGTGTCTGAGGGGACCCTCTCACCATCTCCTCATACTCTCTTCCCCCAGGAAACACTGATTTTGGCTGCTGAAGAGTTTGCCTATAGGCTTTTATTTCAACGTATATGGATTTGGATCTCGCTATGAGCCATTCTTTCAGTAAGTTTCTAGAACAGCCATACAGAGTCCAAAAAGATACTCTAAAAAAAGGACTAGATGGTTAAAGGGGTTACTGTAGCATTGACTTTGGCAATGGGAATTTCATGGCGAGAATGTTTACAGTGGACCCAGTACTATTGGGCAGTGTCGAGTAGCTGTGTCACTTGGGTGTGTCATTTTTCTCAGTCGTAGTGTGAAGTACACTCAACGTACCATGGACAGGCGCAGAGGAGAGTTAAGCTTTGCGGGCTGACCTAAGGGGCATGGAAATCTTGACACCACTCAGGAACATTTGCCATCCCCGGGCCTTCCATCCGGGCCACCCCGCTACAGATAAAAACTGA